>NC_087482.1:25152534-26402534 GCF_036417665.1 Passer domesticus | reverse complement strand
CCCCCTTTTCCCTCTCTCTACCTTTCCCTCTCCCGCTTTTCCCCCTCTCCCCTTTCCCTCTCCCCTTCTCCCCCTTTTCCCTCTCCCCCTTTTCCCTCTCCCCCTTTTCCCTCTCCCTCTCTCCCTTTCCCTCTCCCCCTTTTCCCTTTCCCCTTTCCCTCTCCCCCTTTTCCCTTTCCCCTTTCCCTCTCTCCCTTTCCCTCTCTCGTTTCCCTCTCCCCTTTCCCTCTCCCCTTTTCCCTCTTTCCCTCTCTCCCCTTTCCCTCTCCCCCTTTCCCTCTCTCCCCTTTCCCTCTCCCCTTTCCCTCTCTCCCTGCTGCGCTGTCCGCCTGCAGTTCCGGCCGTGCCCGCCAGGTGCCGCTCTGACAAAGAGGTTGCGGCGGGCGCTGCCCGCGGGGCTCGGGGCTCCCCGGACCCCAAACCCCAAACCCGAACCGAACCCCGAACCCCAAACCGAGATCCTACGCCCCAAACCCTGCACCTCCCGAGCCCCGCACTCCCCGCACCCCGCAGTCCTGCACTCCCACCCCCCGCACCCCCGCGTTTCGCTCCGTGCTCCGTCCCGGGCCGCCCGCTGGCTCCGGGCGCAGAGGGAAGCCCGGCCCGGCTGCTCGGAGAGGCTGTGGGGCGCCGAGGTGATGGGAATCATCCTCCGCACCAGGCAACGCGGAGCGATGGAGAGCTGGACTGGGACACCCCTTCCCTGCCCCGGGAAGTCGGCAGGGACGGACCCGGCGCACGCCCGGGGCCGGCTGCGCCCCGCTTGGACCCCCCGGGATGGTTCGGGAGAGCAGGGGGTCCGTGCGGCCGCTGCCCCTCGAGAGGGGCTCCAGCCCGGCTTCTCGGGGGGCTCTGGCCCGGCTCCTCTGAGGGACGCTGAGGAATCCTGTCATCGTGTTTCTGTCATCAGAAAAACATTATCAGCAGAACAATTCCCGCACCACACCCCTGTTATCATTTAGGTAACCTCCCTGTTTGAAATATTTTAAGTGGATAATAAAATAGTCACCATATCCGTGTAAATTCCCGCAACGAGGAGCCGGGATCCTCTTCCCGGCCGGGCCGGCGCCCCCGCCCGCGGCAGGCGGGCGGCTCCGCGGAGCTCCCGGGCGGCCGCAGCCCCCGGGCCGCCCCCGGCGTGGGCTCCGACCGCGGACACGGACGTGCGCCCGCTGCCACGGGGACCGAGCCCTGCCCTGTCACTGGAAGGATCGGCCACAAGACCGGCGGGGAGGTCACTGCGGGCACTCGGGGCTCCCTCTCGGGCCCCCCTCACCTGCCGGTGCCGCCTCGCCCCCCGGTGCAGCGCTCCGGGGATGCTGCGGCCGCCCGGGGCTCACCTCTGCGCGGGGACCGGGAGGCTGCGGGACAGCCCGCGACACGCGGGAGGCAGACCGGGGGGAGGAGCGTCGGGACAAACGCATAAAACCGGCCCCAGGTGCTCGGCAGCCCCGGTGAGCGGGCGGCGAGCGCGGAGTCAAAGCTGCGGCCCCGCTGCCGGCGTGGAGCAGCGCGGGGTGCGGGCCCCCAATGCCGCCCGGCGGGCCGGGGCCAGCCCCGGGGGCGTCCCCCGGTGACACCCCCCGGAGCCCCCGCCGCCTTCCCCCGGGCCGTGCCCGCAGGAGGAGGATCGCGCTGAGCCTGCCCGCCGGCAGGTGATCCGTCTGCCGCTCCTGTTCCCCTCCTGCCCACCTTCCCGCCGCGCTTTGCCCCCCCGGCTGGACAACTCCCTCCTCTGGAGAACACGCCCAAGTAGCTGAAAAAGAGAGAAAGAGAGGGGAAAAAAAAAAAAAAAAAAGGGGGTGGGGGGGTGTTGTGTGAAGAAGAAAGAGAGCCCATTCACACCGAAGGTGGGGACGCGGCTGGCGCTCGCGGGACGCCGCAGCCCGTCCAGCGCCGCGCTCCCGGACAGCGCCCGCGGCCGGAGCGGGGCCGGCAGCCGGGCGGAGCGCAGCCCCGGCGGGGCCATGCCCAGAGGCGGCGGGGGCTCGGCGCGGAGCCGCGGGCGCTGCGGGGTGCGGCGGGGGCTGCCCCGCTCGGCCGCCCGGCCGTGAGCGCCAGGCACGGAGCGGCCCCGGCCCCCAGCGCGCCGGGCATCGTTTCGCGTGTTGGTCTGAGCCACGGCAAGCAAGGAATATGAACAGGAAAACAAGGCGCTGGATCTTCCACATCTTCCTGAGCCTGGGGATTGTGTATATCAAGATTGGGTAAGTAACTTTTTTTTTCCTTTCCTTTATAACAATCGCGCTCTCTTTCGCGCTCAGCCCAACCTGCCCAGACCTGTTACTATTTAACTCGAGAAGTCTCAAAAAAAAAAAAAGAAAAGAAAAGAAAAAAAAAAGGGGGAGGATGATGGTGGAGATCACGATTATTTCTCAAAAGACAGGTAAAGCGCACCTCGGAGCGAGCCTCCAGCGGGGCGAGGCGGCGGCCCCGGCGATGTGCGGAGCTGCGAGGGGCTGGGCGGTGGTCCCTGCCGGGAAGGGACCCCGGGGCGATCCCTGGGCAGCCGTCCCTTCCCCAGCCCGGCCGGCGGCCCGGTGCGGGGTGTCCCGGCCGCTCCCTGGCCGGTACCTGCCCGCGCTCCCGCAGGGACATCCCTCGGCCGCTGCCGCCCGCGCAGACAACGCCGCCCGCCCCGGGAGGGCGCAGGGAGCGCGGCCGCGATCCGCACCCGCAGCATCCCCGGCCAGGTGCGCTGCGTGCGGGAGGAGGCGGCGCGGCCCCGGGGCAGGGAGAGTGGGTTCTCCCCCTCCCTTCCTTCCCTCTCTCCTCTGACTGCTCGGCAGGTTTGGGAAAACCCTCCCAGCCCTCTGCCTGTGCGCGACCTGGGCAGACAATGCCGCTGCATGCGCTTTAATTCTTGAAGGAGGAAGTTTGGTCCTGTTTGGTGGGAGCCCACGCGCTGCCGATCTCCGGCTCGGCTTGGAGAGAGGGACAGGGACAGGGCAGGGGAAAGGCGGGCGCTCTCCCGGCACCTGCCCGCCCCGGAGCCGCAGCGCGGGGAGGCAGCGGGTGCTGCTCTGCCGCCGGGACCAGCCTGCCCTCAGCCACCGCCGGTGTCTTGTCGTTGCAGGGGTTTCTCCTCTGTGGTGGCCCTCGGAGCCAGCATCATCTGTAACAAGATCCCGGGGCTCGCCCCCCGGCAGCGGGCGATCTGCCAGAGCAGGCCCGACGCGATCATTGTCATCGGGGAAGGGTCCCAGATGGGCATCAACGAGTGCCAGTTCCAGTTCCGCA
Organism: Passer domesticus; assembly: GCF_036417665.1. Lineage (NCBI taxonomy): Eukaryota > Metazoa > Chordata > Aves > Passeriformes > Passeridae > Passer > Passer domesticus. The sequence goes on along the minus strand of NC_087482.1, from coordinate 26,399,294 downwards.
ACGGGCGCTGGAACTGCTCGGCCCTGGGCGAGCGGACGGTCTTCGGCAAGGAGCTCAAAGTGGGTACGTGCTCTCGGCTCCGCGGCCGGCCCGCCCGAGGGCACGGGGGGCACCGGGGCACGGGCAGGACGGGCACTGCAAGGGTGTGCACCCCTGCCGACCTGCTTCCCCCCCGGCAGGGCACCTGCCTGTGCTTCACTTCCCTGCCTGCCAGCTCCCACCGCACTATTTCACAGCCCTGCTCTCTGAAATCCTCTCCACAAAGCGTCCCGTTTGTGTGCACAGCACCTGATGTACTTAGGGACGGGAAAAAAAGGGGGCTGGCTCTTGCTGAAGGCAGCGGTGGGAGCTAGAATGCTGAGCAGAGCTGGAACTGCACTTCTGCCATGCAGGCACCCCCAGGGATACCGGCCTGATGTTTGTGCCTGGTGGGACCCAGGCACAGCCATGAGTCTCGCTGTGAGAAATTCCCAGCACACAAAATCCTTCCACAGCAGCTGTGCCTCTGTGGCATGAGGAAGAGTGGGTGTGTTCTGCTTTGAGATGTCAGGGCATTCACAAACGCTGGTCCAATCCACTGACAGAAGATCCCTCTTCCATTTTCCATGCCTTCAGTTATTGCAGCAGTACAAAATATATGCAAATTCTGAACTAAAGCAGCATTAATAATAACTAACGTAAATACCTGAAGAAATGGGGTATGAGATTAAAACTCTCATGCCCCCATCTGCAAAACACTGTAGTGAAATTTACCCAACATTTCTTTGATTCCACTTAAAATGCAAAGACCAAGGAATGTGTTTTCCAAGTACAGGCTAGTCTTTTTCAGAGCCACCACTGAAAGCTAATCACTCACAGCACTGCATTCCACGTCCAGAAGGATCTGTGGTTTCCAGTCTCTTCCCCATGTAAAATGAAGTTGCAAAAACCCAGAAAGGTTCAGCCTTGTCACTCTGCTCTGGAGCCCCTGAGAGCACTGCGTGTGTGTTTTACCACAGCAGTGCACACTGGTAGGTGTTCTCCAGAACCTAGATGGGTAAGGAAAGAGCAGGAAGAGAAGAACTCGACTCGGATTGGAAACCCTGCTTTTCAAAACCTTTAATAATCAGAGTGACTCAAGTAGACAAGGTAAAAGCTGCACAAGACTGGGAAACATGTGAAAATGGAGCATTTATTCAGATTAGCTCATTGTTTCTGTTCCTTGAGCTGAGCCCTTCCTGTCAGCGATGCAGGCAAGTGTTTGCCACTTCTGTCAGTGAAGAGTCCATTTGGATGGCTGGCAGGTTTGGCCTCTTCTAGTCCAAGAGTAACATTTCCTTAAACAGAAAATGTGAGGAGTTTTCTTCTCCCAGAAATTAGAAAATTGCAGAGTTGTTGTGGTCTGTTGTGTAAACATGCTCTCAGTTCCTTCCCTGCCTCCGAAAATTGAATTATTTAGCTAGCGGGTTATATTTAGGTCCTTTTAAAGAAAGTCAATATCAAAGGAAGTAGACTTTGATCTGTCTTTGAGGTGATAACTCTTAATATGTTCTATCTATCCATTACAAGGCTAAGATGGATAGGGCAAATTCTTCCTTGGTTTCAGAACACAGTCAAGAGTTGAATGGCATCCAAATTACAAAACTCCATAAAAATAATTTAAAGAATAACAAACCCCTCAAATTTAAACAGGTTGTACATGTTAATTTTAAAGTAAACTTTGGTAAAAATCACAGAGGGGAATTCTTCTTTTGCACAGACATTCCTGTGGTCTCAAGGATAAAACTACTGAGGCTCTCAAACACCACGAAATATATTAATGTAACTGTTCCTGTTCAGGTGGTCTCCTTGTTCTGCTTCTTCCCTATCAGCAAGTATAGAAACTCTATGGCTCTTGGGAAAAGGCATCTCTTGCTCTTTCCTAAGGATCTCTGCCAGGGTGTGCTCCAGGTTACCATCCAGAGAAATAATATCTTGCTTTGGTTAAAAAGGGTGCAACCTCTGTGCCATAAAGCCGTAAGTCAAACTGGTACCCACAAACAGGAGATCAGGCCTGAGGGCCTTACCTGAATAGGAAAGAGAGATGTGGGACATGAAGGGCCATGAAGCCCTATAGGAAGAATTTCAAGCTCCAGTAGGTACCAGAGAGTCTTGTGATCTAATTTCCAGCCCACAGCTTTGATGGCACACCAAGCCACATCTTCAGTTCCAGGTTTCTTTGCTTTTACTCTTGCTGGCTAATCTAATCTATGAATGTTACGCAAACGTACTGCAATTATTTAAATTCTCTTATTGCTGTTCAAAGTGATTCCCCTTCTGGCCCTGCTGTTGTGTAGCATAGGGATCATGGCACTCTCTTCTGTGTTTCTCTTTTCCTATCTTTAAAATGGCAACAGGAATACTAACCTTATTGAAACACTTGGAATTCTCTAGAAGGAAAGCATCAAACAATATTTCCCTGTTCTAACCTGCAGCATGTGTGTATTTTTAAAAATTCACATACAATTTATCATCCAGTGAAGTGATAGTTTATTTGTGGAGTTTATTTGTAGAGTTTATTTGTAGATGTACAGTAAGCAACCATTTGATTTCATCCTAGAGCCTATTTGTGCTCATGGGCTTGATTTCCCCGCTGGTGGCAGTGAGCTCCAGCCAGTGCCCAGCACTCACTCTCCATTTCCTGGGTCATTTTATCTGCTTTGCCCTTCCAAAGGGAGATTGTCCCCTCCTGACACCCTGTGGATGTAACCCCGTGCCAGCTGGTGACAGCAGTGCCAGGAGCATGGAGAGAGGTCCCCCAGTGCCATCGGATTGCTCTGCTCCGGTCACGGAGGGAGCGAGGGAGTCCAGATCGACACAGGGACAATTCTTCTAGACCATTCCACAGACACCTTATTAATAATGTAGAGTGGCAGAGAGAATTTCTAAAATAACAGTGGAGATGACGCAACGCTGCAATTATGGACACACTTAAAACCAAATATATTTGCCATGGTGGTCAGCAGTTCTGTTCCTGAGGACGGCCACAATCAAAACCAAGGTTTTTAAGGCAGGATAGGCCAAAACCCTCCTGCCTGTCTGTCTTCAGGTGAAACGTGGTTCAAGCCTAAGGATCTGAACAGCCAGAGATGCCTTTGATAGAGTCTGAAAATCAAATTTGGGCTCTGCTGGATCACAGGAAGAGTGAGAGCTGTGGCAAAGGCTTTCCATCAGGTGCCTCAGGGGTCAGCTTTGCAGGGTGCAACCTCGTGAGCAGGTGGACAACAGTGACTCTGCTGGTGTCTCAAAGGACTGCCTTGGGATCTGGAGGACACCACCACATTGGCATCATAGGGGAACAAAAGCCCATCTCCTTTTGCCGCAAGTGAGCAGCACTGGCACTGTTGAACAAGAAAGTGAAGTGGCACAAACTGTTTGACTGCACTTCCACAGAGGGACACGGCCAAGTGGAGACTCCTCAGGACAGATCTGAGAGAAGAGAGGCACAAGAGCCCTGCAGAGGCTGCAAGGACCCAGCGGAGGGGAGGAGGATGGAGGGAGTCCTGAGGTGTGAGTGGTGGTCTGCAAGGAGCATTTCAGCAAAACATTTCAGCCAGGTCTTCATCCTGGCCTTACTAAAATGCATCGATTTGCTCTCTTCTACCCTGGAAAATGCTTCAGCACAATCACATTGTACTTCACCCACCTGACATTACTCTTGGGAATAAGGAAAGCTGAAATCCAAAGAAGAATCCCCATAGACACGCTGGTCCCAAAGCTGATGAGCACAGCAGGGCAGCCCAGCAGCTCTGCACACTGTGCCAATGTCTTTGGCTCAGGGATCATCCCAGGCTGCCTGAGGCACACACTAAACCAGGAGAGTCTGCTGGCTTTCCTTTATCCACTGCACTGTTGGCTCTGCACTGGACTGAATTTAGCAGTGGTTCATTTTTCAGGTACTAAAATCGGCTTTTCTTCTATGGCTTCAAACAACGTAAGGGAAGAGGGACATTCCCACTCCTGCCTATTGAAACAAATGGCAACTGTGCTACAAGGCAAAGCCTTCACTAACCTGCTCAGAGCTGTCAGCTCTCCTACTGGTATGGAAAAGAGAAGATCTAGGACATTTTCCTCTCTGGATGGGTAGATTTAACACAAAAATCAACAGGAAAGTTATGAGTAAATCTTCATATTGTCACTGTGTTATAGACAAACACTTGTGAAAACATCCCAGTACAGGTGTGCTGAAGAACAGATATAATCTTCAATCATTTCAGGGAGTATTTAGATTTTAAACGCTGCTGTAGCCTCTCGTGCCAGGTTTTAAAGTCTCATTGTTTGAATTCCAGAATAACAGACCAAGTGAACAACTACTGGTGAGTTCCCAGAATCTCCTGAGCTGGAAGGGACCCTGAGGGGGTCATGGAGTCCAGCCCTGTCCCTGCACAGACACCCCAACAATCCCACCCTGTGCATCCCTGAGAGCGGTGTCCAAATGCTCCTGGAGCTCTGGCAGGAAAATCCTTCTTGTTTTTGTATTGCATGGAAGATCACCTGCCCAGGTCTGTGGGAAACAAAGTTCTGAGTGCTGCTGCACTATTTTTTTGGTCAATATTTAGAGGAAAGTTTGAGAAGTACTCTGTTTTCTCAACCACTGCTTTAGGAAGCCCCCAAAATGCACAGAAAAAAAAAAGTAATTAACTGGAGTCTTGCTATCTAGTCAGGTGAGATCAGAGTCTGAATTTCTGTGCTAGGTTTCCATCCCCTACAATCAGTTTTTACTGTGAGTATCTTGCTTAAGAACAGTAATTTGCAAGCAAAACAGAGGCCAGGCTGAAATATGGCCTGATCATCCAAAGCTGCTTTATGCCAAAAAGTCAATCTTTCTCAGCAGGGACTGTCACTACAAGATAAAACATTGCCCCAAGGTCACTGCAGTTGGAATTCCCATCACAAGGTTTTCATACCTGCCTTCAGATGTGTCTTGTGAGTACTTGTTCCAGAGAAACAGAGAGATTGCATCTGATGGGGAAGGTGGGAGATCTCCTGTGGCAGGGGCAGGGTTCCTCAGTAGGGCTGGGGTGTGGGGGCTCAGAGCCCTCTGAAAAAGGGGAGACTTATTCGAACTCCAAAATAATGGCTCTGGCTTTTCCAGTGCATGTCTTGAGTAGTAACTTTATAAATTTATTGGGGGTATTTTCAGAAATAATCACTTTAGCTGGAGTGTTTCCTCTGCAAAAGTTTCATGTGTTGATGAAAGGAACTTTAGCTCATGAGAGTGGGCAGGGCCTAAACCCCCAGAGTCTTGAAATGCCTCTTAAAGCCCCTGTGTATTTTATTTTATTTATTTGAACTAATCTTTGTAAAGCCACAGTGCTGTTTTATAGGGAACCATCCTTTTAATTCCTACTGAATACAATAATTTAAGGCACCAACCCCCCCCAACATTATGCAGAAGAGGAAGAAAAAATTAGGAAGAGGATACTTCAATGATTTTTTTTAAGCTTCCATTCTTGTTAATTACTCATGCTAGGTTAAAGAGAAATTAAAATAAAAAATTCTGCCAGACCATTTGTAGTCTACCAAAGAAGGAGGAGGCAAAGCCCAAAGCAGGCAGGGGATGGGCTCTGCTCTGCGTTTTTCCAGCCTGTGAGTTATGGCCTCTATAGAGAGATGAGGAGTAATGTTTGCTGTGGCACATAATTGGCAAGGTATGCTGTGTTTTCCATCTTTATATTTTCCCAATCATATTTCAGCTCATGTCACTACAGATAACTCCCTCTCTGACCCTTTGGCTTTAAATAGCAGAAAATACAACCAATGTTTTCCAGTGAGATAAACAGAAATTTGTCTCTCTTTTATTTCACAGCTTAGTCAATTTATGAGGGGGCTGATAGGGTGGGACAGGCAAACACCCTTAGATCCCAAACTGCTGAGCACCTACTGACTTCCTGCAAGTAAATCCACTCTGCATTTTGCAGGCTTAGGCTTTGTTTCCTAAAGAGCATCAAGGTATTGCACTTCCTTTTAAAAATAAGTTTCCATTTCTAGTCTGTGTGAATGAAGTTTTTACAAAATTTTCTAATTTAAAGATTAAACTTAAACCCTAATGAAGTTAGCTAAATTAAAACCAGAATGCAGACCAGTCTGTGCAGCTGGTAGACAGGCTGATCAGCCCAAACCCAGTCTAGCAAACATTCATATCCAAACTCAGAGGCATGCAGCGAGTGTTTGCAGAATTAAGGCTCTGAGGTGTGCGTGGGGTGTGTATAACTGTGCTCAGTGTTAGGAGAGAAGCTGCCCTGGTAACACCTGTGTCTGCACCCACCTGTGACCCTCTCAGTGCTTCCCCTTGAGACACCTGGCACCCCAGCATGGACACTGGCTGTGCAGGGCTCACAGACACAGGCACAGAGAGCCAGGGAAGGTGCTCTGCCCAGTGCAGGGTCTGCAGACAGGACTCCAGTGCTTTGGGAGAGGATCTGCATCAGCAGATGGAGCTGCAGAGATTTTGGGAGCCATCAATGCCAGGCTCTCTGCCATCAGAGCAAATGGAGCTGCAGTGTGCTGCACGCCTCACTGCAGTCCAGAAAAACACAGGAAAAGCAGGCGGATATCTCTGTCCAACAGGTGGAGAGAAGCTCCCGTGGTCCCAGAGCACCGAGGCACTGGCTAGGGCTGGGGAGAGCCCCAGGTGAGGGTGAGGAAGCAGAGCCATGGCTGGAACCCATCAGGTCCTGTGAATGGCCAGAGCAAGCTCTGACTGCTGCCGGATCCTTCTCTGGAGGTTCCAGTGCTTGGAGTTGAGCTCTGGAGTGTTTACCATGGTTTGTCTGAGATAAGGAGAAGAATGTGTGATTTGGGAGCTGAAAGGAGGGCTTGTAATTCTTGTACACGTCCAGAGCAGGTTGGACGGGGCTTGGAGCACCCTGGAGTGGTGGAAATGCCCCTGCCCGTGGCAGGGGTGGAATGAGAGGAGCTTTAAGGTCTCTTCCAACCCAAACCATTTGGGATTCCATGATTCTGTGACATGTGACTCTCCACATTTGCCTAACATCTGTAGGAGCAGCTGCCTGGCCATACCTTGGTAAAGCCACGTTTCCCCCTCAGATCCTCCAGGAATTTCAGCTCAGTGGAAATCCAAAGTAGCGGAGTAGAATTTCTACTTAAAAGTGGCAGAAACACCCCCATGCTGAGGTCACCCTGTTTGGACACAAACCCCTGGGATCTCAGGCACTGTCACAGAAGACACTCAGGCTGGTGTGAGCTTCCCTCCCATGTTGGCATTTCTGTGAGCCAGGCCAGGGTAATGAGACTTAAAAAGTCAATCATTTATGAAAAAAACAGGAACAGTTGGATGCAGACGTGACAAACCCACATCACTTTATCACTACTGCACAAGTGCCAAGGCACTTCCTACTTGGGTCAATTCTTCTAAGCACTTGCTTTGTTTACCTTGTAATCTCCAAAATTTGAGGTTTTAAAAGCTGCTAAGATTTTCTCCCAAATAAGACAAAGTTATAAAAAAATTTATGTAATGTAATTTATGATCAAGCTTGACACTGGCTTCTGACTCTGCTTGTACTAACTACTTTTGTATTTCCTACATTGCATTTTTTCTCCCCTCTAAAAAGCAAAATAAGTGCTCAGCCTCTACAATGCCGAGTATGTCAGATTCAAGTGATCTCCCAGTGGTTTTTGTTCTAGATCTTGAAAATAACTTGTGCTGAACAAAAATAATCTGATCAAAATCAAAAGGAAAAAAAGAACCGCATGCAAATTCAACTCAGAAATATTTCTTTGACAATGTCCCATTTGCTGCTTTGTGGAGCAGAAACCTGGTGTGATGCAGTGCTGCCCTCTGAGAGATAAAGGGGACTTCTTATTGTACACTGTTTGCCAGTGCCTTTTTCATAGTGTTGTGCTTACAGTAGTGAGGGTGCTGGTGAGTGTAAACTGGAGGAGGAGCTCAACTCCAAATACACCTAAAGCCTGGCATTTCTCTTCTACATTCAGATTTTTATAAAAAGCCAAGAGTTCTAGAAAGCTTCATCTGAAATTTCCATGGTCAAAACAAATCATGTTATGATTTTTTTTTTTTTGTGTTTAAGTAAGGAGAAACAAGGAATCCTTTGAGGAAGTCAGATAATTGACTGTTCCTTAATATTTATTAAGTTCTTTAATAAATGCAGCATGTTGCAGCATTAGGGATACTGCCTTTGCTAATAGAGGGCACGAGGTTGACTATTAACAGATTGTGATAATGTCATCTTGTTTTCCATTTTACTTCCTCGATACAAGGAAATGAACATTTATCATTAAAAGAGACAAGCAGAGAAATCCAGATCATATTACAAGAAAGGGATGCAGCCAAGGCTGAAGCGTAAGGTTTCCTTCCCAAGTGATGATTTTTTTGTGAAATGCAATGAGCAGCAGAAATGGGCTTGTTTCATGGGTAACAAACTCTTGCCAGCAGCTGAGGTCTGCCAGGACTCAACTGATGAGCACTTGGAGAAGGGAAGCAGATCTTCCCATCTGCACTCCCCTAATTAAGAGCCTGATTCTGATCCTATTCAACAAGGGTGCGTTTTGACATTGGAGAAATAAGAGTAGGACAAGTTCTCGGTTTGGGAGATCCAAAAATTTTTAAGGGCTGTTTGACATACCTGGGCAACCTCTGCAAACCTCCTCAGGCTGTGAAGGGCCCTCTCTCAGCTGAACTGGCCCCCAAAAGCCTCACAGATCCCGTAGGGCCCACGTGTGGGAAATACACCAGGATGCAACAAAACTTCAAAAAGAGAAATTAAATCTTAGATTTAAAGTGAGAACCCCCCCTCAGGAAACAGAAACCTGTCATTATGGCCTTGTTGCACAAAGTATTATTGGCCCAACCTCTGTCTTGCAGCCCTCTGGCGAGGCTGTTACTTCACCTTGCTCTGGTCACGGTGCCTACAACAGGTCAGGATTTTTTTTATTTTATGAGAAATTTTGAAACTAAACCCAAGACTTATTTCATTGAGTCAGCACAGATGTCAGTGTTGAAAACTTTTTGACACCTGCACTGTGAAGAAATTGTCCCAGTTGAGTTAAAATGTTTTCAGAACTCGAGTCAAACAGAAGCAGTAGTCCTGTAAAAATACAATTTAGTGTAGAATTAAATTTTAAAATAAAATCCTGCTTCTGAGCTGAGTTTTTAAAAGGTTGAATATGGGTGCTTTAACAACTTAACCCCCAAGCCCACCTGTTTTGTTTTTCTTTCTTTCTTTATTTTTGAGCTCCAACATTTACCACCTCATCCTTTTGCTTTAAGTTTAGTTTGCCTACTTCTAATATCATCTGGTAATATAGAGATGAAGCTGCCTTGATTCTTTGGAGTGACTACGTAGAACAGAGGCTAGGCAAGGTTAAGAGAATAAAGTGGGAATTTATTAAAGGCCTTTAATAGGGACACCTTAGGCAGCCAGAAGCCTCCCAGAGGCTGCACCCAGGATGGACGGTGGTCATGAGTTTTTCAGACAGTTGTAAATTTGGCCCATTTATATATCACAGGTTAATTCTTCAATTACAGCTGCAGGTAATGAAGTCATTTACTCCCAGTTTCCTCCTCCCCATTCACTTTTGTTTATACTTTTCAGAGCCTGAGGCTGTAGGATGTCCTTGAGTTTCAGGCCTAGAGGGATTCTTTGTCTGACCAAAATGTGGAGACAGTTAACTAACACTCTGTATGGAGTTTAGGGTTATACATTGATCAGTACAGGATTTGAAACATATAACAGCTAAACTCCAAAGGCATCAGCCTGAACAACACTTGATCTCCCCCTGCCTCCTGGATGGCCATTGCTTTAGAGATGAGCATCCAGCAGGTGAATCCCAGAGGAGCAGAGCCTGTTCATGGAGCGGCTTTCCAGCATTTCCAGGAGCAGGCTGTGCTGTGTGCCCACAGGCCCTGCCATTCCCCTGTTCATGGAGTGGGTTTCCAGCATTTCCAGGAGCAGGCGGTGCTGTGTGCCCACAGGCCCTGCCATTCCCCTGTTCATGGAGTGGCTTTCCAGCATTTCCAGGAGCAGGCTGTGCTGTGTGCCCACAGGCCCTGCCATTCCCCTGTTCATGGAGTGGCTTTCCAGCATTTCCAGGAGCAGGCTGTGCTGTGTGCCCGCAGGCCCTGCCATTCCCCTCGCCGTGCCCTGCCCGCTGCTCACGGCCATTCTCCTTGCAGGAAGCAGAGAGGCTGCCTTCACCTACGCCATCATCGCGGCCGGCGTGGCCCACGCCATCACGGCGGCCTGCACGCAGGGCAATCTCAGCGACTGCGGCTGCGACAAGGAGAAGCAGGGCCAGTACCACAAGGAGGAGGGCTGGAAATGGGGCGGCTGCTCCGCCGACATCCGCTATGGCATCGGCTTCGCCAAGGTCTTCGTGGACGCCCGGGAGATCAAGCAGAATGCCAGGACGCTCATGAACCTGCACAACAATGAGGCCGGGCGCAAGGTGAGTGGCCCTGCTGTCCCCGTGTCTGTCTTGGGGCTGGGATGGGTTTGGTGTCCTGCTCAGCAGAGCCACGGCGCTGCTGTGCTGCCATCGTTCACAGCAGACAAGTAGGCACCTCTGCAGGTTGTTGGACGGTCTGCTCATCAAGCATTTGTCTAAATGTTACTCTTTGCAGCTGTAAGAAAGGAAAAAAAAAAATCAAACAAGCGTTTTATCTGGGAAGTCAAACGGTACTTCTGGTAAAAAGCTGCCTGCTGCTGTGTGGGTGAGCAGGAGTCTTGTCAGGTTCAGACATGAACGTCTCACTCAGCTGAAAAGGGATCATTTTCAACCCTGTTGTTCAAATGTTGCTCTTTGTGTGAGAGCCGCCCCTGCAAGGAGGAAAAGGCTTCAGCAGCAAGACCCTGGGCTGAGTCCTTGTCACTCCGTGTCACACTGTGACGTGGATTTGGGTTCAGAACAGCAGCATTCCCACACACCCCATCCTTTGGGACTGAGAGCAGCTGCTGCAGAGGCAGCACTGGGGAAGGCAGGACTTCAGCAGCTCCCACACACAGATTTCCTGGGGATCCCAGGCACTGAACACCCAGGGTTTGCTGTCTTGGCCGTGTTTCTGATCTCCAGTGGCAGCCAGGCCAGGCACAGGACCCAGCCTGGTCTGAGCTATGCTCCCCAGGTGCCTGTGGGCCAGGCATTCCCAGGCAGTTCCAGTAGGACTGTGGCTCCAATTCCAGCAGCTGGAATAGCCAGGGTTGTCTGTGTGCTCCCCACAGCCCAGGTACAGCCCAGCAGGGCTCTCTCTGCAGGAGTTCTGCTGATCCCATCTCCCAGGGATGTCAATCCTTGCTTCCTCAGCTCTCCTTTTACCTCCTCCTATGCAATAGTCCTGATTCCAGCATCATGTGAGTGTGACTTAGAGGCAAATGGGAGAAGGAAGTTGGGAGCAGCAGTTAATTTGTGGATGCTATTTTTGTTGTGGTAATTACCTGTAGGCTCTGAGACATCTCCAGTTATGCTGGAGCCAGGCAGATTGTATTGAAGAAAAGCCATTTCCACCCCAAACAAAAGCCTGACCCTTCTTTAATTTAATGCTAGTGTAGGAGTTTTATAGATGATATTCTTGGTTTTACTCTGTGTAGTATCCCAAATACCCGTCTGGCTTTGTGCTGAGAAAACTTGTACTTCAACACCAGCAAAATGAACCCTGAATTCCAAAAATAACTCAAGGATTGAGCATTAATATTTGCGAAATGAATGGTTCTGAGATCTTTATTACTTAGTTTCTGGTAGCGTGAAGGCACATCCTGAAAATCCTGATGAAGTACCAACACCCACAGTCTGTTCTGCTGTATAAGCATAGACCCAGTGAAACAAAAAATAGCAGAGGAGTTTCACCTTTGTGGCAAAGCTACTTCCTTGAAAGGTCTGCTTGTATTTGATGGGTGCTGGCAGTAAAAGATTCCTAGGAAATGACACACCAGCCTACACCAGACTGCAAACTCGGCTGGAACTGCCTACTGGCCAGAAATGTTTCCCCAAAGCAAAGCTCAAAAATGCAGACAAATAGAAAAGTTGTGGTTTTTTATCTCGGTTGTCCTCCAGGTATGGACCTTGGGCAGAGGAGGGCCATTGGTGCTGGAGGTGGCTGTGGGAAGGCCGGGTCCAGGAGCCTCCCCAGCCTCCCCTCCAGGCTCCTCGTGTTTCTCACCTTTCTGTGCACAATTTGCTGTCCTGGAAACTTGTGCCTGGAAGGTTCAGCTCTCCACATTGTAATCTGGGAGAGCAGTGGTTTGTGCTATCTCTGGCCATCTGCCATTTCTCCAGCAGGCTCAGGAACTGCTCTGATCTAGAGATAGCTCTGCGCTTCTTCCTGCATCCTCACAGAGCAAAATTGCACATCTTTGTTTGAACACATCTCTGCTTGAAATCTGCAGGGGAGAGAAAAGAAAGAGTAACAGAACTGAGGAGAGGGCTTGCTGCTCCACTGTCCTGTAGAGAATGAACAAATTATGTTTTTGCTAGAGAGATTTCTTTCAGGCTTTGCCTCTGTGTGAAAGATCACAGTATTTAAAGACAATTGGCAGGGAAGGCCATTACAGGTATTTGGCATGCCAGGACTCTCACAACCTGACTCTTCCACAACAAAGACAGCCTTGTTGTGAGGTGGAACTCCAGTTTGGAGCAATATGGATCTTATCAGCCTCCACACAATCTATTCATGGTGGCTTTCCTCTGGGCTACAAATTCTTGTCTTGTTTCACTTGCCCATGGCTAGGTTTTGATGATATTTATACACTTTGGAGACAGACTGGCACCTACCAGGCTTCCAAAAATAAATCAATTATTATTGATTTCTTGCCACCACCTGTAGGCACTGCTACGGTGTTCAAAAGTCAGTCCCTCTACTTTGGTCTTGCAATGTGAAACTGTGCTGTGCCCACTCACCTGGTGCTCACCTGTGACAAGCTCCTTCTTCATGGTGACACCTGCTGCAAGTGGTTCAGGATGCACTCTAGAACAGCACAGATCCATCAATATCGAGTTGTCTTCTTGAGAACCACTGATAAAGTCATCCATTCCATCTTGGCAGGTGAGAATGGTCTGCTGGGCTTACTTGGCAGCACTGGGCACAGAAGGGACTGCAGGGTATGAGCTGACAGAGAGCCACCAGGGAAAGCCTGATCCAGGATTTGTGGAGACCTCAGTTCAAGGCATTCCAGCCTCTCACAGTCCTGTCTTACCCAGGCAATTTCTCTGTGCTCCCTGGGGTGCCAGCAGCAGCCTCTGAACATCCTGAAGACAGAGCAGGGGTACAGTTATCCAGGGAATGGGCACAGCCCCAAGGCTGCCAGAGCTCCAGGAGCCTTGGGACAACACTCTCAGGGATGCCCAGGGTGGGATTGCTGGGTGCCTATGCAGGGCCAGGGGTTGGACTGGGTGATGCCTGAGGGTCTCTTCCAGCTCAGGATTCTCTGTAATTCCACAGTCTGTCAGTTCTTGCTGGAAGTGAGACAACTGAGGGTGTCAGATGTGGAGGATTTCAAAGGTCATAGGTGGAGAACATCCCTGTTCCTTTGCTGAACAGCTCGGGTCATGCAGTGCCTGGAGAGCCCCGGGGCACGCCCAGGATGCAGTGAGGAGCAGCCCTGGGAGCAGAGTGGGGGACACAAGCCATTCCCAGCTGCTCCCCACCACAAATGCAGCCAGGGGTGCCCGTGGGTCCCGCAGCCAGGGCCAGCTTTGCTCAAGCTGAAGGACAGGGCTCTGTGTTTCTCTGTCTGTCTGGGGGACAACCCAGCAGGACTCACTTGTGTAGCACAAGTTCCTTGGGCTGCTGGAAGGGCAGAGGCAGAGTTCTGAGCAGGGGTCACCAACACCCCACCAAACTGGCCCAAGCAGCCCCAGAGCCTTACCTCATTTGTCAAACCTACCGGAGAGCAGCAATTCCTGACCTTCAGAATCAGAGTTTAGGGTGTCTTTCCTCTTTGAATTAGTGTTTCCTGAAGTGCTGATTCACTGCAGGAAGGAGCAGGCAGTACAGTGAGAACAGGAGGAGAATTCATAACAGCTGGGTCAGAAAAGGGAGATAAAGCTTCAATTAATTTAAAGGCATAATCCTTATTTGCCCTGCAAATTTCCATGTGAGGGGATATAATTGCAAGACTGAATTGTCTGTTAGCAAATTTGTCTTCTCAAATATGAAGTTGATTAAATTACTGTAAGTAACACAATAATGTATGTCTGAGAGATATTTATACTCCAGGAAACAGAAATGTTATTCTCCAGGTTATCCTGCTAAAAAATAACGAAGTAGATACTGAAAGGCTCTACACATTCTGGCTGTAAGCATTTCATTCTGACTGCATGGCAAGGTACATGACCAGACTGCTCTCTCCTCTCGTTTTCCCTGTGACATTGAAATTCCACAAATGGCATCTTGCATCAGCGTTACATCATATTAAGTATAATGCAATATTATGAGTCATTGTTATAAATCATGGGCAAAGGCTGCATTAGAAGGCTTTTGCCTTCAAGAGCACATCAAGGTGGATTTTTATTCAGCATTTCTCTTTGGAGGCATGTGTAGGTGCACTAACTTTGCAATGTCTCTCCATCCTCTGCATCAGGAGCATTTCAGATTTCCCCTTCAGCTCTGAGGCTCCCGGGGGATGTGGAGGATGTGCCTGACAGAGCTGCTGCAAACAGCAAGCAAAGCTGGGAGCACCAGAAGGTGTTCATGAAATGGATCATGCAGAGATCACAATAGGCTAGAGTGTTTAATGTTTTATCCTGTAAAAAACTGCAGCAAGGCTGAAGTGGCACAGTGGCATTCCGAAAGCAGGGAGCTCAGGGCTGTCATGGAAAGCCACACTTGTGGGAGTCTTTACTTGCTGATTCTTTGGCCTCAGGAGGACACTGCTGCCATGAGACTTCCTGAACATGTCCCTCTTCTTGGGGGGTGTGCAATCACCACTGCAATCAACTCTCTCTGGAGGGGACAGCTATTTCACCTCTCTAAAAATAACTTTTTCTTTAACTACCCTTTCACCTGACTACCAGCAGCAGCAGCAGCACAGAACACAACCTCCTGCAGATGAATGACTTAAAAAGCTGTGAGCATCATGTTAGGAAAAAGACATGGCTGATAAAAGAGGCTGCCAAACAACATGGCATTTCTATTTTTCTGAATATAGGCCTGAAATTCTGAAGATTTAATAGTTCTGCCTGAGCAAAATCTTAAAGCACGAAAATATGCAGTGAAAGGGGAATGCAGCTTGTGGGCTTGCAGCCTCACTGGAGTCGCCCTGCCTGGGGAAGAGCAGTCTTGCAGAGGGACCCCAGCATTCCAGCAGCTCCTGGTAGGAGCTCTGCTCCCAAAAGATGACCAGGGATGCTGGTCTGCTTGGCAGGCACAGCTGGGTGCCAGGGGGACACAGAGGCACAGAGGAGCCAGGAGATTCCTGCCACAGGGATGTGGCTGCTGTAAGCTGGCCCTGAGCTGTGCCTGCACACCTACCCTGCTGCTCCTCCCTCAGCAGGAACAGCTCTCATGGCACACAGAATAAAACTCCAGTGTCTGGAGCTGCTCACAATTGCTGAAGACTCCAGAGAGTCTCAGAGAGTGGTATCAAGCCAAGCAGGACTGGGAGAGGCTGCCCTGACAATCCTGGCACCAGCAATCAAGGGATATTGGAGTACCAGCAGCACAGCCATGTTTCCTGGAGTTCAGGATTTAGCAATGCCTTTGCAATTGCACTTCACATTTTCCAATGTGTTTTTGTTTGTGGTGGGATTTTTTTGGTTTGGTTTGGTTTTTAATTTGGTTTGGTTTGTTTTTTCTGGCTTGGGCACAGAAACGTTCCTCATTTTCCTTTTGAGAAACTCCTATTCTTGATGTTGGGGATGCTCCTCAAACACTCAGCTGAATGGTGCCCTTGTTGATAGGGGCAGTGACAATTCTGCCAGACCCCACTGCCACTGTCAGGGCTGTGACAGGGGAGGTTGGCAGATCTTGACCTACAGCCTGGCCATGGCACCACTGTGCTGGAGACAGCCATGCCCAAAACATCCTCCAAACCTTGCTCAGCCAGGTCAACACACAGCATTTCCACTCACAGAGCAGTAGCATTAATAGATAAAAAATTGGCTCCACTGCTAAAACGACACACAAACCCAGGAAACCTGGTGCTGGGTGCAGGAGATGTGCCTGTGTAGGGTGTCCTAGGAGCTCTCCTGGTACAATATTTGGCCTAGATTAAAACCAGGCAGACAGAGAATGCTGAGGAGAAGGTTTACACGCAGGGCTTGCACCTCAATGCGACCAGACAGAATCTGTAAAAGCATCTTCTGGCAAATCTCCGATGTGGCTGTGGAGGCAAACAGGAGTGTCCACCCAGTGACCTGGACCCAGTTCCATCCATCCAAGGTACACCCAGTGCTCAGGCCCTGCCTTCCCTCCGAGCACTGGCGGGCCTGGCATCCCAGCTGTACTTCAGTGCAATTAGAAAAGGAGCCTTAAATGCCACAAAGTCTGTCCTGGCAGCTTTGTTGGCTGGGGCAGCAGGATTCCCAGAAAGGCCAAGCTCTGAGTTTGGAGTAAATCCAGTTCACTGAATGGGAAAGCTCCCATTGAGACTGGTGGGACCACAGGGTGCAGCTGAGTGCTTCCAAAATCCCATCCAACTCCACCCCAAGGCTCTGCTGGGCAGCCTCCTAGGTGTGAAAAGAAATACACATGCCTTGCAGCCTTACAGCATTTTGTTTGTGTTTGAAAGGATCAAAGCACTATTTATGGCTTTCCTACTTTTTAGATAATAGTCTTAAAGCAAGTCTGAGCTTGACAGACAAGCTCTGCATCTTCTCAACAGCCCAGAGTAAAGATAAAGGAAGCATTAATGTTGGTCTAAATTATGAGAGGGAATTGGACTGCACAAGAACTGTAATCCACAAAAATGAATTTTCATTCCACTTGTCCTCCACTTTCAGCTAATCAGAAATGGTGATACATGGTCCTACTTGTATTTTGGCTTTCAGCTCCCTCCTATATCTCATGTGGTTGAAGACTGAATTCCTGATTTACACTGGAGATTAGGGAATGATAAATGCTATCACTCTCCTGCAGTCGCAGTTTTAGAGGATTCTGGCATTATGAGCAAAACATGCATTTCATGTGCGCGATTACTGGAGCTGACAGTCTGTCATGCTGCTGACAGAGGGCTGGGACTGAGGGCCAGCCTCTCTTCATAAATAACAGAGATCTCAAATTCCAAATTTAATAGTGGGCACCTTTTATAATGGCAATAATCAGGTGTTTGCTTTGGTGATTAATTTGCTCAGCAAAGCCACTGGCTGGGGCACAGGTTTCTGGACAATTTCTGGTTTAATCTGACCTTTCTCTTTGGACAGTTAGCAACACTTCCCATAGGACTATGCTTGTCATTCAGTGCTCAGAGGGGATATCAGCTAGACAAAAGTAGGTGCTGTGTAGATGATTCATTTTTCCCAGGATTTTCAGCACCTTTGGAGCCTTGATAGAGTCTTTGGTGTCTCTCCTGCAGCAGAGCAAAACATTAATGATTTTACGCATATGCAGCTTTCACAGAGCACAGTCATCCCACAGCAAATTCCTGCTGTGTTTGGGGGTTGTAAAACTTATCCTGGTCATAGAAAAAAGAACAACCTGAGGGGCTGGAACAAGATGGGCTTCAAGGTCTCTTCCTACCATTCTGTAACTATATGAAAAGTTGCAAGAAAAACCCAGCACTTGTTAACCTTAACTGTGACCTATGAGCTTGGCTGTCCTGTCTTGTAATGTTTTTATTAACCTGTGCTCCTTGATGTTTTGTTGAGATCATAATCCAAGATTTTTGAGCTTCATACCTGAATTTTGGCCTAAGTTGTTGAAAAAAAAAATCAGAAATAGTGGTTGAGAACTGTTCTGTTTCTTCCAGTTGTCATTTGTCACACTGGAAATTCAGGTTTCCAAACCCAAGACTGATCTCCTTGCCTGTTATTGGGGTTTTCCATATCCGCGCTTTAGCAAAACTCAAAGAAGTTGGTATTGGCCAAGTCAGCAAGAAACCAATGGTTAGACCAGTTCACTGAGACCACTTTTAATGCAGAAACAGGTGGTGTTTATACATGAAGTGTTCACCAAATTCTGGTGGAGATCTCCCACTCTGCAGCCTCATTCACTAAATCTCTGACAAATTAAACTCGGATGTGGGGCGGGATCTCTGCTACATGCTGTGAGAAACTGGAATCCTCTGCAGTTACAGCCCAGACCTCCTAAGCCTGAGCTGAAAGTATCTCCAGGAATATTTCCAAGAGCCTCAATGATGAGTCAGGAACATGAACCCAGTTACCTGAGCTAAGCCTGTAACTCAACAGAGGTTTTGGTCAAACTGAAAGTTAAACCAAGGTTTGGTTCAAACCTTGCCATTAACACAGGGTGGCAGAAAACTCTGAGCTCATGAAGCCCTGAATACTCACCAAGAGAAATAATTGCTAGCATGTGCTGTGCAAATGGAACAGACTTTTGCTTTAATGGAAAGGGTTTCCAGGTATTTCGAAGTAAACAATTTAAAAAATCAATTAATGAAGAACAACCATTTAGTCCAAGGACACAGACAAGGCTTGTTGGTACTGGAAGCATGCAGAACTGAGCTATGGAAGGACAGAAAGGTTTCAAGGACCTGCACTGAGGATGCCTGGCTCTCATGGCCAGTTAGTGTCAGATTAATTTGAATTAGTGCTGGTTATTGAAACCAGCCCGAGCCTTCTGGTACTTGAAAGGGAGCTGCACCTAAAGGGTGTCCCTGGGCCAAGCAGCAGGAATGCCATGGCATGGGCTGTAACCCAGATCTGAACCAGCTCCATCCTGCAGCTCCAGCCAGGCTCCCGTGGGAGCGAGCTGGTGGCCTGCACTGAGGGACCAGCCTTGCCTACAGCATTCCAGATCCTGTACCAAAAATGAGCCCACACACAGTCAGGGGACAGCCACACAGCCTGAGACAGAGCTGCTCCCCCAGGAGATGTTCCCTGAGCCACAGCACACACTGTTGTGTTTGGGTGGATAAATCCTGCAGGCGTAGAACAATTAACCATTGAGAGGGTGCAGTAGCCTGTAAAGAATTGCAACAAGGAGTCAAGAGAATGTGTCCAAAAACCATGGATTAAGACTTCACAAAAGTTTCTTCAATATATCTACACTTTGTCATATTTAGTTGAATTTACTTTGAAATTTCCAGTGGGAAATGAGAAGGCAAAAGGAAGCCAGACACCAAGTGAGTGCTTAGGCTTTGCTTTCCCAGGGAATCAGCCTGAGAAGTCTGCTTTGCTATACTTTGTGCAAATTTAGACTGAAAGGTGTAGTCAGACTTAAAATATTTTCTAGAAAACTGTAGATTTTAATAACTATGCTAAGGAGCACCTTAGCATTAAGATATTTGTTTAATTTGATCCAACAGACTTCTGCTTATATTAAGGTACCCCTTAATGAGAGATTTATAAAATTCGGATCAGATTAAAACACTTAAGGTGCACTACAGACATGCATGGTTTCTTTAGCTGATGGTTCATGTACTGGTGGGGCTGGTGTTTAGCTCTGTTACAGGAATCCTGTGGTCTTCTGAACTGGAGACCTGGAGCAACTGGTTAACCCTTTGTTAAAAACATCCATCTCAAGGTGAAGACTCAGTTGTGCATGGCTTATAAAGAGGAACCATCAAAGGCATTGTAGGCTGCTGCTGTTGCTGAACTCGTGTGTAAGTGGTGAGCAGGTAGATCAGTTCAGAAAAAGCAGCAGCACTGTGTGGTGTGAGGTGAGCTGGCTCAGGAGAACCCCACCCAACCACACAGCACACCTCAAAAGTGAATTCTGTTAGCATGTGATTGCTTTGTAAGAAAAAAGCTTCAACTATTGAATCACATGATGGTTGGGGTTGGAAAGGACCTTAAACCCATCCAGTCCCGGGCTGGCCTTGGACACTGCCAGGGATGCAGGGGCAGCCACAGCTCCCCTGGGTACCCTGTGCTTAGGCTGCACTCAGCATTACACATACATTTAGAAAGTTCCACTTTCTTCTGCATAGGAGAAAATTTTCATTGAGAAGAGGCCAGAAGATCCCTGTTAAAATTCTTGGCCTGGGTCTGGGCATGCTGCTCTTGGCAGCTGCAGGGCTGCAGAGAGAGGCTCTGCTGGTAGGATCTTATCTCTGATAAGTGGGAGCTATTTGAAAACGTAGAAGTGTGGACCTATTGTCCCATCTGCAGCAGGAGGGGGAAAGCACTTATGGATCAAACTTAATTAGAAAGTCAGCTTTGTAATATTACAATTAACACCAAAATCATGTTACTTTATGGTAACATGAGTAATTTGAATTGTAAACACAAAATGTGCGGAAGTCTGTACACAATATACACTCTGTCATTGTGATCCAGCTTCTGCTTTCCAATAACTAACACAATTGCATGGAGATTATCTGGTGGAATAGTGAGACATTTCTTTTAAACTGACAGGAATGGCTCTCACTTCACTGAGCAGCTGTGGCTTGGTGTCCCAATCTGGTGAGATCCCACTCAGGGTACATCCACCCATGGCAATGGGCTTGGAGCCTCTGCCACAGCCAGGGTGATGTTATCCCTGGAGAACAGTGGGGCTGGGAGTGGGAAGGGATTGGAATGGCTGTGAGGCAGCTCAGGTGCTCTTCCCAGATCAGTGAATGGCAGGTAGGCAAAGCAGGCCATGGGTGCCTCTCCAGTGCCATTAGCTGTGAACAGTGTTAGGACTGAAGTTTAAATATCTCTCTCTGGATCAAATACAAGCATAGCTCATGTTTTATTCTAGACCAAAGGAGTTAATGGAGAAGTTGAGCTAAGAGACTTTGTGTTTTCATAAAGGCAGTACTGCAAAATTGATGAAGAATTACTTTGACATTACCTAAAAAAGCCGATAGAAAGGAAAAGCATCTCTTTCAGCTAAAACTACTGTCTTGGAGAACCAAAATTTATAGACATTTTTCAGCATGATGAATAATATCCTCTGTAGTATCATCTGCTGGGTACCCTAGGGGTTAACTCTCACAGTTTGGTATGCAACCAAATGAACCTATAATTAACTGTGTGTGGCTATTGGTTGGAAATGTTTGGAAGCAATATGAACTGATAATATCCTGCAGCTCATGCTCCTGCCAGTACCTGGCTTTGTTAGTTTAGCACAAGAGGTGTTTCCTGATTACTTGTCTGGAACCAGCCAGGCTGCTCTCTTGGTTTCCATCACTCTTTGGAAACTTTTCTCTTGACAACTTCAGCATTTGTCAAAATGCTCTACCTGGTGGCTCCCAGTTCTTTATACACCATCTTTACTGCCAGCACCACTTCACTGGAGAGCTTCCCCTCCACTGGGGAAGGTCCCACAGAAGGTGAATTTCAGTGGGAATGAGTCAGACCTGGGTCATTCCTCTCCTTGTGAAACCACTGTGACGGGGACAAATTCCAGTTGTGTCATTTCTTGTTTTCCCTGCACCATTTTTATGTGCAGGATGACTCAGGCTCCATGACAAAGCCCAAAGCAAGGGGCAGCAGTGACGTCCTTGTCTGAATAACCCCAAGAGTTTAACTCATTGTGTACCCAAAGTGAGGAGCATAATTAAATTCATTTCCTCTTACCTGGGGGCATTTCCCATTTCTTCAGAAATATAATGCTAAAACATAAAGTACAAGCACAATTACCTTCTTAGTGCCATCTTAGTTCAGAGGCCGAGAGAATGGGTGAAGATCACTGTCCCAAGATCAAAACTTAGAGCAGACACTCTGGACGTAGGACACTGGCAGGATTGCCTTCACTTTGAAGGGGTCAGGGTCAGCAGACACGGCTCAGCTTGGACTTCATTGACTTCACTGCTCTGATCCATGCACTGGCTGCAGGGATGAGCTTGTAGGGTGAAGCAGGGATTAAGGAAAATCGTGTTTTTAACAATGGACGTCCATAGCATTTTTAATACATAGCAAAATACCACACAGTTCACTATTTTAGAGAATCCTGATTGGAAGTATCAGCATTTTAGGATGATTTTCAACTGGTGACCAGAATGTAAGGAAGGTAGATATGACCTAAGAAGAAGTGTTATGTGGGTAGCATGTCAAAAGGCAGAAAAATTGCTGCCTCATTTTCTTTCTAAACTTAGTGTCTCAGTGTCAGTGAGCACCATGCTGTTTCTTTATTTCAAAACTCCTCGATCATCATCTTTTATTCACTTTTGGCATGAACCTTCTATCCAGTATCTTTTTGGAAAGGAAGATATGTACTGTGGAAAACTTATGTAGTGATAGGAAGGAAGGCTAGATAACATAACCAACAACTCTATCTGTAATTCTGTACCACCACCCCCATTCCCAGCCTATTTCAGCTTCATCCTACAAAGTGCTCAGGTAGGCCAGACAACAAGACTGTTCAGTATTTCACAAGCTAAAATCCATCATGTCCACAGTGTCAGTTTTGCTTGGACAGCAGCAAGTAATGATCCTAGATAAATTTTCCCTTAATCTCACAATCCCATTTCAGTAAGGGGCTAGGAAATCCCATTTTCATTCAATTATAGAATATAAAATCACATGTTGAATGTCTTTAATACAATTCAGCTATATTCTAATAATTCTGATAAGTGAAATCACATAAAAGAAACCAGATTTTTTTCAGGACTATTTTATTCCAAGTTCCTTTTTAGGACAGATCTTCAAACTTCCTACCTGATGACACTTACTTGGCACTGCATTGATCCAGTCTAATCTAGGTGATAATGTTTCTCACAAGAGTTACTTTTCAAAAACAAGTAGTTTATCAAACCCATTGAGAGTTATATTTTCAAATTATTTTAATTTTTTCTGTTAAAAGTATTTGCCTTTCTTTTAAATAGTGTTTTAATTCTTTTAAACCCCTCAAGACCAAAAGGCAAGTGGTGCTTCAGGCAGCTGTACCCAGGAGCCAGAACAGCAGCGACCCCTCAATAAACTGCCAGGCCACCTTTCAAATAGTGAGCCTTTGTCAACAGCAACTGAGAAAGCACAAAGTGCTACACAAGGACTCCCCCATTTCCCAGCTACTTCCAACAGATATTGGGGAAATGCTGCTCTCAGTTTCTGTCCTGATGTAAAACCTACCTAAGCATTAATTTGGAAATTTGTAGTTGAAATTTGTAGTTTTCTAACAGCATTTCCAAAAGGGTGGATGAGGAAGTTTTGCACTACAGAAAACCCAGAAATCAGGAACTTTGTCCCAGCCACATCCCTTCAAAGCACGGGAAACCCAACCTGAGGCTCCAGCTCGGGCATTCATGGCTTTGATTTGCATTTTGATGACCAAAGAGGGATGAGAGTGCAGATCCTTTCTCTCTGGGGAGAGGTGGGATGTGCTCGGGAGAGAGCTGAGAAGGAGAGGGGTCCCAGGGTCCTGCAGCTGCTCTCAGGTACCATGGGGAAGAGAGGAGAGGAGAGGAGAGGAGAGGAGAGGAGAGGAGAGGAGAGGAGAGGAGAGGAGAGGAGAGGAGAGGAGAGGAGAGGAGAGGAGAGGAGAGGAGAGGAGAGGAGAGGAGAGGAGAGGAGAGGAGAGGAGAGGAGAGGAGAGGAGAGGAGAGGAGAGGAGAGGAGAGGAGAGGAGAGGAGAGGAGAGGAGAGGAGAGGAGAGGAGAGGAGAGGAGAGGAGAGGAGAGGAGAGGGCACCTGGGGGCACATGAGGCAGGAGGGTCTGACCCCAGGGGCACAGGGGATTTTGGGGGTGTCACTTCTGCAAAACCCCTACAGATGTTGAGCTGTCAGCATCAGGGGCTGCCACATCATGGCCTCTACCTCTGCAGGCAGGACCCTGACAAACCTCAGACCCTCACTTGACTTCTGTACAGCCTGATCAGGTTTGCAGAGCAAACTCCTGAGGGCTGTGCAAGCTCAGAGCCTGAGGCACATGCACAGGATCCCTTGCACAGTTACTTTTGTGAAACCAGGAGGGCTTGGGCAGAAGTGACAACCAAGAGCAGATAAGATGCTCCCCTAGATGGACCCCTCAATGCCAGAAGCTGAGGAAGAATCTGAATTCTCAGGAAGAACTTCATGGAAGGCGTTATTAAACATGGGCAGGGGCTGCCCAGGGAGGTTTGGAGTCCCCATCCCTGGAGGTGTCCAAGCACACCCTGGATGTGGCACTCAGGGCTCTGGGCTGAGGACAAGGTGGGGAACAGGCACAGCTTGGACTGGATGGTGTGGGAGAGCTTTTCCCTCTAAATGTGTCTGTGGCCCTGAAGTCCTGTGACACCTTGTTTTATTTCACAGAGCAGCTCCTACAGCTTGAAAAAGGCAAGGGCCTTATGTTTGAGAAGAGCATTAATTAGGTTCTGTGAAAATCCATCTAATTAAATCTCACCTTTTTGTCCCAAGTTCAGCTATTCTTGAAAAATAACAACTATAAAAGCATTCTGTGAAATTTATTTTCTGGACCCAGAAGTGGTGATAAATTGATTTAGTCTACAGCAAGTCACGAAGGTTATCAGAAGAAAAATATGCAGGAGAAAATATTTTTTGCTGCATTCCTCTCAGCTTTTACTGGTCCTGCTCTCGTTCATTTGCTATTCTGCACAGTGTTAGGTAGTGACTGAAGGCACCAGCTCTGTGATTTAAACAACACAACTTGCCCAGAGAGAGAAGATCACATCTCATTCTGTTTGCATGTGCTGGCAGCACTGTGTGAGCACTGTGACCATGCAAAAAGTCTAACTAATACTTCTTTTTTACTTCTTTGACATACTGGGGAAACTGCATTTCAAAAATAATTCCAGCATATGATAAATTTTTTATAAAGATGATGTAAAGGGCAACTAAGATTTCAGGCAGAAAGTACAAAAATAAATATGGAACCCTATAAAGGGCACACAAGAAATAAAAGGAATCTCCTACTTTGGGTGGCATAGAGAAAGGTCAGAAACAGGAAAAAAAAAGGATTGAATTTATGAGAGTATAAAATTTCTGAAGCCTTCATTTTTCAGGGTCTCATGACTTCAAATCTGGAAAAACTTTTTCTGCTCTTTAAAACAGGATATGCCTTAGTGAAGGTGGTGTTGGGAAATCCCACCCAGCAGTGGTGTTTGCAGCAGGGTGTCATTTATCAGAATGCTCCTGGCTCCCTGCATAACCAGCCCTCAGAGCAGCAGGTTGCCCAATTTTCCTGAGACACCTATTCCAAGGAAAATGCAAAGGTGGTTTGACTGATGTGGGTCACATGCTGTGGTGATTCCCCACTCATTTTTTATTTAAAACACAAAAATTCTTGTCATGAAAAAAAGGGTTCAGCCTGCCTGGGGTAGCAGGATTTCTGGGATAGTCACAGCTCATGGTGTTCAGGAGCAAAGTTGTTTGATACTGACTTCAGATATTCTTTTGCATGGATTTACTTATCAAAAACATGAGAAAAAACATCTTTTGGCTGTGCTTAAGAAGATCTTCATAAGATGTTCAAGTGAGGTATCAAAGCCTGTTTGGAATGAGTCACTCTGTGGGACACAATCCTTTCCAAGCTCATCCCAGTCAGTTTGCCAGAGGAGATAGTGCAAAATGTGCTCCTACAGAAGACATCTGACAGCAGCTCTGTGTATATAATTAGTGACCATCCACTGGGATGGGAATATTTTCCATCTTTTCTGTTTAAGCTCACCTTTGCTAATTTTAAACTTGCTTTTGAATGGCTTTTATGCAGTTTCTCACATTTCTTAAAGATTCCATAGGATTTATCTCTGACAGCAGGTTTTCTTTTTTTGTGGTCTCTCTTGTTCTTTTTTTTTTTTTTTTCCAATCAAAAAGCACCAGGTATTACTTGTACTCAGATTTCAGAGCTTTGGTGCTAGAACAGTCCTGCAAGTTACATAAACAGTAGCATCCTTTTGAGATTAATCTCACACTTAACAAGTGGCAGTGATATTTAATAACTTTAAGAGACATTGTCCTTTTGCTGTCTGTCCAGTCAGTGCCCTTTCCAATTCCTGCTCTCACTCTACACATCATTTGGTTCTCACATTATTTTGTTGAAAGACTAAGTAAGACATGGCTTCATTTTATTAGCTTAAAGCATCCTTTTTATTCAATGAATCTTTCCAATAGCAAAACAAATGTATCTCAACATCATTCCCAAAGTTTGAGGAGCTTTGTCTTATTTAAGGAGCTACAATTGCCTCTGTAATAATATAACTCACCAATCCTCACCTTCCACCAGCTGAAAGGGGCACCTCCCCATGGCCCTCCCCAGCCCACAGAAATGTTGTGGCCTCTCTCCAAGCCCTGCCATGTTCTTTTCTGGAGTGAAAATCTCACTGATTTTGCCAATACTTACACTTTCCTTGACCTTTAGTGAAGGGTGTGTGTGTGCAGACATTTGCAGGAGACAGGAATTTCCTGACCCAGGTGATCTGATGTCAGACAAAATTAGGCAAGACCCTGGCCTTGCTGGGCAGGAGTCAGTGTCTCACTAATTACCTGGGCTGCAGAAGCAGCCTGGGGCCAGGGTTATTCTGGCTGCAGCACTGCAGCGTGCCTAGCCCTGCATTGATCCCATTCCCATGGGAATCCTGCTGGAGGGGGGATGATCTGGAGGTGGGATGGTCTCCAGGTTTGAGGTGCAGGTCCTTCAGCACAGCTTTGGCATCAAGAGCTGCAGAGCTCTGGCTGAGCTGGGGCTGGGCTGTCCCTGACCCCGCGTGCTTTGGTGCCAGGAGCCCAGGACACACCACTGAGAGACTCAGGACAGACTCCAGGCTGAGAAAAGCCCTGTGAGGATGTGAGTGCTGTGTCTGAGCATGCCAGGCACAAAACAGCTCTCCATGTGCCCCCCAGCAGGGTGGGACAGCCAGGAGCCCTGGCTGAGCCTGCCCCAGCCAGGCTCCAGGGTCAAATGGAGCTGGAACAGCCCCCACAGCTCCTGGATCATGGAGCTGGAACAGCCCCAGCCAGGTTCCAGGACCATGGAGCTGGAACAGCCCCAGCCAGGCTCCAGGACCATGGAGCTGGAACAGCCCCAGCCAGGTTCCAGGACCACGGAGGTGGAACAGCCCCAGCCAGGCTCCAGGACCAAATGGAGCTGGAACAGCCCCAGCCAGGTTCCAGGACCACGGAGCTGGAACAGCACCTGCAGCTCCTGGGCTGCTGCTGTCACCTTCCCATGGCCAACCCCACACGTTCCCTGCAAAGCTAAAGGGGGAGAGCAAACACGCTGTGCTCCCAATAGCAGTGCCCAAAGGTGCTGCATCTGGAGATAACATCAGCAGGGAGAGCCAGCCCAGCTTTCCCCACACAAACTATTTCCCAGAGGCAAATGGCAAAGGGAGACAGAGGGAGAAACAAGTACTGACAGTTTGCTGTAGGAGCTCAAAGAAAAAGTGGACAAAGCTAAAAGAACTCCACCTCTTTGTCTGCATTTAATCCAGTTCAGAGCACCCACTGGTGCATACAGATTTACTTCCCATGGCTGGTGGTGCTGGATATGGTCATTTGCTAAGAGACATGGGATCTGGGATTGACATTTTGTGCCCTCCAGCCTCTTACATTTTAGGAAAAGTCCGTCTGTAACACACTTAAAGTTTAAATCTGATGTAAAAAGTATAGCTGCTGGATAATTCCTTCAAAGAAACAAATCCTGAAATACAAGGTGAAGAATGCTTTCTGGTTTTAACACAGACCAAGTTTTTAAGGGAAGGGCGCTGCTTTCGGCTCATAGAAACCAAGGAAAAGACTGTGGTCTGTGTCCCTACCCAAAGAATTTCATATTACTGGCACTGGTTCATCAGAGGGTATTGGAATAATATAATAGTATTAAAATGACACCATCCATGTATTTTAATGTAAAACAAATAGTCCAAGCACCTGCTATCAGAGTACAACAGAACCATCAGATCACCACTGCTGGGTTTGCTTTTGCTGAGGCCAGACAGTTCAAGTTCCATGTAGCCTCATTTCTACAGGCTGGGGAGCCAATTCAGCCTTACTGAATTTGCAGGACACAGCCCTGAAAGCCCAGAGAGGATGATGGATTTGTGTGCAAGAACAGAAGCAACAAAAGGGGTTATGAGCCACAGGTGGAGAGGCTGGATTAGAGGAGGCAGGTCTGGAGGGGAGAGCTCAGCTGCAGAGGGCAAGGGACACAAATGAGGCAGATGTGCCAGAGAGATTCCAGCACAGTTTGGAACCTCTGGCACCTCTGACAAGAGCAGAGAGAAAGGGAGAGGGAGCCAGTAAACCTCAGGAAAATACAGAAACAATAAATGGGAGAGAGAACAACAAAGCAGAACTTTCTCATCCCTGTGTTCCTTCCCATCCCCTTCCAGCTGTTTTTGGACCTCTAAGAAGGACCCCTGGCACTGGAGCTCAGCTGGTGTTGCCCTTCTGTCCAGGCAAAAGCAGCCCTTTTAACCCTGAGTGCCTGTGGCCAGGCTTGGCTGAGAGCTGCAGAGCAGGGCCTGGCTGTGCTGGTCCCTACCAGCAGGAGCCCAGCCCAAGAGAGGAGGCACCCCAAGGAGTCCCCATCCCTTCCCAAGGAGCCCCCATCCCTTCCTGAGGAGTCCCCATCCCTTCCCAAGGAGCCCCCATCCCTTCCTGAGGAGCCCCTATCCCTCAGAGACTGTTGGCTCTAAATGGGATGGTAATGAAATAAACCAAAAGGCAATTTAGGCTACTTAACTACACTTCAGGGCAAAAACCCAGCCTGGATAGATGGCACATGATGTGTTTTGTGTTAATGTTCCAAGCCAATTTGGCGGATCCCCCTGGCAGATTGGAAATATTTTGTTGCAAGTTTGAACATCGTACCAGGATGTAAGGCCAGCCCATTCCACAAGAGCAGTGATTGAATTAGGACTGAGAAATGCATCCCTGGCTAGTTTCAATTTCAAAAAAGAGAGCTTTTAAAAAGGTACAAATGAGACTAAAGGAATTTATGTTATTTTTCCGGTTTCTGTGCTATAACTCCTTTTCCATCTCCTCATCTATCTTCCAAGTGTCCTGCCTTATGAATGAGTGAGCAATAAAAGAAGTATGCAGTGGCTGAGAGAGAAACTCAAGATAACAAGATAAAGCCAAAGCTTGAGCAGAAGTTAAGATGTAGATCAGAATATGGAATTTTCTCACATCTGAGTTTTAGGGCAGTCATTAGGTAGTTTGCATGAGAAGCTGATTTAAAACCAGTAGCACAAAATGTGACCTAGCATGTGCTGAGTTCACTTGTGTCAAAGGCTTGGACCTGTGTTTTTGGGGGTTGTGATCCTGTCTTCAGACCACATGTGCTGACAATCTGCTCATAGGCTAAAATAAAAATAAAGCTATTTCATAGAATCAAAAAATAACAGAACCACTGAATGATTTGCATGGGAAGATATCTTAAAGTTTATCTAATTCTAACCCTCATTCTGTGGGCAGAGACATCTTCCTCTAGGTCAGTGCTCTGTCCTTGCCTCCCCCAGCTCACATGGAGGGTTTAGGCTTGAGGTCCCCACGCATGTCCAGCTTAGGAGATGGACTTGCTCCTTCAGTGCAGGCTGCTGCTTTCTGCTGAAAATGGCCAGTGACAGTGTCTGCTGTTTCCAACACCCCAAACTGAAGGGAGAGGTTGTAACAAAGGGTTAATTCCAATTTCCATATCACTGACCAGTTTTGGAGTCCAGGTTTGGAGCTGCATGGATCAGCCGGGTTTCTCAGGGGAAAAATGATGTGACCACTCCCTGAGCCCTGATAATCCCTCTGGCTGGGCTTTGCAGTGCTGGGCTCTGCCAGGTTAGGCAGAGTTTCATCATCAAAATTATTGTGGCCTCTTTCAAGTGAAAGAAGAGGGAAATTAATTGCTGGAATTAGGTGTGTTTGCTTGCGTTATCCCAACGTCACTGCTGCTTGGGCTCAGCTGCAGGGCCCAGGACTCAGAGCAGGGACTAAGCTGGACTCCAGTTTTATTTGGCAATGACTGGGCTGGTAAGCAGCAGGAGAAGATACAAGGACAGAGTTTCAGGGGATGTGAAGGCAGAAGGGAAGATGAGGCTTGTTAACTTCAAAAGGAAAATGTCCGGCACTGGGCAATCCTGTTGAAGAAAAGCTGTGCCTGAGGAAGGGCCCATTCCATCTTTGCTCCCTCAGCTGTGGAGTCAAGCAGAGTGATCCTCCCTGCTGAACTCACAGTGCAGAAGGGGAATCGGCTCTGCAGGCAGAACTGGGTCAAACTGATGAGCATTTGCTGTGTGGGACAGCAGAATGACCTGTGTGTGGTGGCAGCTCCCAGTGCAGAACAAACCCATCCCTGAGCGTCACCCAGCGTCCATCTAACAGCCCTGTTATTAATGCATCCTTCTTTGCTCTTCTAACCACAGATCCTGGAGGAAAACATGAAGTTAGAGTGCAAGTGCCACGGGGTCTCGGGGTCCTGCACCACTAAAACCTGCTGGACAACGCTGCCCAAGTTCCGGGAGCTGGGCTACATCCTCAAGGACAAGTACAATGAGGCCGTGCAGGTGGAGCCCGTCAGGGCCAGCCGCAACAAGCGCCCCACCTTCCTCAAGATCAAGAAGCCCCTTTCCTACCGCAAACCCATGGACACAGACCTGGTGTACATCGAGAAATCCCCCAACTACTGCGAGGAGGACCCGGTGACAGGCAGCGTGGGCACGCAGGGCAGGATGTGCAACAAGACAGCGCAGCAGTCCAACGGCTGCGACCTGATGTGCTGCGGCCGCGGCTACAACACCCACCAGTACTCCAGGGTGTGGCAGTGCAACTGCAAGTTCCACTGGTGCTGCTACGTGAAATGCAACACATGCAGCGAGAGGACAGAGGTGTACACCTGTAAGTGAGCGCCTGCCCTGGCCGCTCCCCGGCCTGGATACATTTGCACATGCACTCGTAG
Source organism: Passer domesticus (assembly GCF_036417665.1). Classification (NCBI taxonomy): domain Eukaryota; kingdom Metazoa; phylum Chordata; class Aves; order Passeriformes; family Passeridae; genus Passer; species Passer domesticus. Next base: position 26,368,435 of record NC_087482.1, on the reverse strand, counting down.
CTGAGCGGAACTGCGGGAAGAGCTGCTCTCCCTGAAGAGACGCTCACAAACGGAGCCCTCTCTTCTCTCCTCATGTTTGTTGCTGCTGTGGATACACATTTCAGACTCTTACAAAGTCAGCCAAGAAACAAAAACAAGCAAACCCCTCTCCGGGCCACCAGAGACATGAAAGAGAGAGAAAAGGACCATCTCAGTGGGCCTGCCCCTCGGGAGGAAGGAGCGCTGGCTGCCTTGTGGAGAGACACCGGCCAGGGAGGAATCTCTGGGTGTGGCAGTGAACTCTTGGTTTGGGAAAGGGATGGTCAAACATCTCTGTGTGCGAGGAGCAGGGAGGGGTAGGGGAGAAATCCCTACAAAAGGGCTTTGCACAGGATGGGATGGACAGAGCCTCCCCGTAAATTGCCTGTGGGAGTGTGTGGATAACACAGATTTAGGCTTCCACACTCGTGAAAACCTTCTGCTGGTCTTGCCCATCTTTCCTCTTCACAGCACTTGCTGCAGCAAGAAGAACTGTGGAAGGGTTCTGTAGACACTGCTTTATCTGCCTTTCTCATGTGTGTGTGAGCTGCAGATTTTAGCACAGGGATTTGGGACACTTGGGCATAATAATAACAATATTTAACAATTTATTCAGATAAAACTAATATTAATTTATTTAATTAAAAGAAGAACTTTACCAACCTTTCTGGAACTATTCTGCAATTAAAGTAGATAACTGGCTTTCTTTGTGGAATAATTTTGTAGGATCAGCAAGGAAACACTGGAGCTGTACATATTATTCTTGACTAGGATATTTCTATTAGCTGGACTTGCAGGATATGTTCTACAGTACTGGATGTTTAGGACAAAAGCTGGCGTCTTTATATATATGTATATACACAAACACACTGTATTTTGGGGTTTTTGTTTGTTTCCTCCTGTTTGCTGCTAGTTGTCTGGAACAAAAGTGGAGTGGTAGGGGTTACAAATCTTTACCAGTTTTGCATTTGGTTTTTTTTGGTTTTGTTTTTTTTTTTTTCCTATTAAAGAAAGAAACATTAATAAAATCCTGTTTGGAATATGTCTAAAAATAAGAAAATCCAGACAAAATTCCATCTTTTGGAAAAATCAACCATAGGATAAGAGAGTATATTTTGTAAGAGACTATTTTTATATAAATATTTTATTTATACTACGTCTGCTTGTTCAACCTGTACTTTTTCTCAAAACAGGCATACAATTTGTAATTCTTAGGCTATTTAACAGAGAAAGGGTAATTAGTTTGAGAACACAACAGCAGCAAGCTGGATGCATTCAGCTGCAATTGGTGGATGTGTCAGAAAGCAGGATGAACTTTCTCTCCTGCCTCTTTTCCTGCAGCTCAGTTTGCAGAATATGCAAAACAAGAACAGGGTATGTAGCATCAATTTTGTCACATGGCTTGAATTCATGATTGGTATTAACTGGATGCTCATTTATCCCATTCAAGAAAAAAAAAATCCGAATTAGCTTCCCACATGCGTCAGTCATTAAACTGTGGCGTTATGACTCGCAAATGTGCTGTGTGTGCTGTCAGTTAAACCTCTGCTTTGTGCTGCTGTCAAATCTGATTCCCATCAGGGCAAGACTGTAGACTGTGACTGTAATAACTTGCATGACACACATCGTCTGATTCTCATAGATAGGATACAAAGCTTACTTTTTGTCCAGCTCCTTTTGGCATTTACATTATTCTTCCACCACCCCTCCAACCCTCCCCCCCACTTAGGCCAGAGCCCAAAAATACAGAAAAACATTCAGACAAGTTTAAAGAGGCAAATTTAAAGACTACTCACTTGCTTTTCAGAGCCCAACTAAGCTGTTTTGCATTCTCTTTGTGGTATTTCCTTTTTATTGCTGCTGATTTCTTCAGACCTTCGAGTGGTAAATATTTCTCTGCATTTAGAATCATTCTGTTCCTACTGCTTAGCTCATTTGTGGCTGATAAAAAACATGTCTAATTCTACTGTTGTTTTTGTTTTTCGCTGGGTAAGAAACGTGGCCCAGTGTTACAGATGATATTGCACATTGTCTGGGACAGATCAGGTTCTCTGCTCCTTCCAGACTGCAGGATCTCCCCAGGTAATGAGGCATCAGTGATGGGACTATGTCACTGATTCCCTGCACTGCAGGAAGTGCCACCAGGGGTAGGTGAGACAGCTCTGTCCTGTGTACACTGATCCTTCTCAGACAAAACTCCCACCCAACACTGTGAAAACAGAATTTCTGAGAAGGGAAACAGAAGCATCACAAAAGATGCTGCAGAGTTTGACAACTTGCCTGTTAGGACTCGGGTTTTGACTCACTCCTTGTATATATATTATTTAAGAACACAAGCCCATGCAGTACCTAATCCTAGCAATGTATATCAGGGGTTAATACACAGATTCTTTGCAGACCTGCCACTTAACACAAAATAGAATTTTTATTCAATTCAGGCACCAGAATTGGGTATCAAAATAAAGTTATTAATGTAATTTACTTTCAATCTTATTGACTTGTCAATTTTCATTGAGTCACTGCTCTTAATCCTCCTCAATTCCATGCAACTAGATTTAAAATGCAACCACATGCAGTAGGGATGGTTCATTATAATTCTGTATTATGGTTAAATAATTCAGATCTAACATTTACTATTGGAATCTGCCCCTCAGTTTGTATTGGGCTTTGATTTAGTGAATACCATATCATAGTTAAAATTGTGTTTTCCTCAGTAATTAGAGTTATTTTACAAGTTATTACTTTTGCAGTATGTCTTTACCATAGAAAAGTAATGTGCGAAACTCCTGTGTGATGTGCCATGTACAGCTGGCAGAATAATTATTGAAGGACAAATACCTTTAAACAGTTTTACTCACAATAATAAAAAAACTGGATGCACAAGTAATTCAATTTGATACACATTTTCCCTATATTTTAAAATATTGCTGATGATAAAATGGAGAGGGAAAAAAGGAAAAAAAACCCCTGCCAATTTGTTTAATAACTTGAATAACAATTTGGGAACCATGAATTAAAGAGCAAGGAAAACCAAATCCTGCATTCAACTAGAAAGTATTTAGAAATTTGGTTGTGTCACCTTAGATAGGAGAAATTGGGCCCATCAGAATGTCTCATGAATGTGGAGTTAATTGGTCATTCTCTAAATGGGCTTGAATGGCACGAAGAATAAACAGGAGAAGGAGGAAGATTTACGAGTTTGTGGATATTTCTCCCCCCACAACAGCTTGGTCTTTGTGTTCCGGGATAGAGGAGCTCTGTTTTTAGGTGGGGAAAGAGCTCACAATGGCGCTGAAATCCACACAAGTGCAGGACAATGCAGCCCTCAAAGGAAAATCCATCTTTTCATGTGTGCTGCCCGGGCAGTGCTGGGCACAGGGACAACCTGGATGGGGCAGAGGAAACACAGCCCAGGAGCAGGGGCAGGGAGAGCAGTGGGAAGCAGAAGAGGAAAAGCCTGGTTGCAAGTTGGGAACCTGTTAATTGTGGAATCTCCCTCCCCTATCCCGTACTGGAACCCCAGTTTGTGGAAATGAAGATGTTCTGCCTCAGGATGTTCTGCCTCCTAAGTAAGTTTTAAGGATTTTACCTCTCAACCTTTCTAAAAGGACAATTCACCCAGCTTGATACTAGAAGCACTTACATAAAATATGAATCAGTCCATGATTAAGTTTTCTTTGCCAAGTATGTGCAAAGCTAATGGAGGTATGTCTTTCAACAGTGATAATTAAACTGAAAACATCCTTAAAATATACTCTTATGTGATTCATTTGATAAAGTTATTGTAAGGGGACACAATAACCTAGAAAATGCAAATAATGGCTACTAACAATATTGCACGAGGCTCTCAATGAACTCTCATGTGGATTACGAAACTTATTTAGACGACCACACTTCAAAATCAATTTTAAGTCAGGATGCACAAATTCAAATTAGGATGCTGTACAAGTATTTCTGACAATATTTTCACGTTTGTCATTATAATAGAGGAAATATGCACTGTGAATGTCCCAAATGTGCATATTAACCAATACTGTCCCTTGTCCCCAACCTGTAACCAAAGAAGACGATGGAGCAAGAAGGTCTCCAAGTCTGAGCTGCAGGCTGGATGGAAAGCTGGATATGAGTCAGCACTGCCCTGACAGCCAGGGGGGACATCCCTGTTCTGGGGGGCACCAGGCCCAGCATGGCCATTTGGGCCAGGGAGGGGATTATCCCTCTCTGCTCTGCACTGGCATGGCCGCACCTCAAATATTGTATGAAGTTTTGGTCACTGCAATATAAAAAAGAGTGTTCAAAGGAGGGACACAGCATGGGGAAAGGTCTGGAGGGGCCCTACAAAGAGTGGTTGAGAGCACTTGGTTTGCTCAGCTGGAGAAGGGAAGATTGAGGTCAGACCTCACCAGGGGCTGCAGCTCCAATCTCTGCTGCCTGGGACAGGGACAGCACCCAGGGAATGGCTGGAGCTGGGCCAGGGGAGGCTTAGGGTGGATATCAGGGAAAGGTTCTTCCCCAAGAGGGTGCTGGGGCACTGAACAGACTGCCCAGGGTTTGGTCATGTCCCCAAGGCTGCCAGAGCTCCAGGAGCATTTGGAGAACACTCAGGGATAGCCGGGGTGGGTTTGTTGGGGTGTCCTGTGCAGGGCTGGGAGCTGGACTCGATGATCCTTGCAGGTCCCTTCCAATTTAGGATGTTCCATGATTCTAACTAGGAGGCAGAAAAAGACATTTGAAAGATAAAGAAACTAATGGCCTGTAACAGACAGGGTGCACCCCAGAAATGCTTTGGAGTACAGAGGAAAAAGCCTCAGAAGGAAAAGCCCTGAACAAACCAATGCACGGAAGGCACACCACTGAGTGCAGCAGGGAACAGAAAGGGCTCAGTAGAAGGGCCAGATTGCAGCAAAGCTGAGCTTACCTGCTGCTGCACAGCTCATAGACCAATTTCATTCACATCAAGCCAAATCCAAGTATCTGTTCCCTGGAACCAGCAAGAAACCTGTTTTGTGAGTTGTTTCTCACACAAAAGTTTTTACTTAGCAACTTTTCTTGTACAATATGCATTATGGACATCACATACAGTGTATTTTTCAGTGTAAAATCCTTCAGAGGATGTTAAATAGCCATCACCTTGAGAAAGAAGTCAATGGAGAAAGACACAGAAGATCCAGTAAAGGCGGTCATGTTAGACTATAACGCCATCACACAGGACTGGAAGATAGGTCATTTATTTAAAAAAAAATCCACATATTAAAAAAACCTCAGGATAATTCCTCTTGGCCTTCTCTAATGGTGTGATGTCAAGTTGAACAAAAGTTCTGAGCTGAGCCTGGTCCCAGCCAGCCACTATTATCCCTACAAACAGACAGGAAATCAGGAGACAGAGCCCAAGAGGGTTGGCCAGCAGGCACAAAGGCAGCCTGTGAGAGAAATAGGATTATGGCCCAGATTTCTCAGTTTCTGCCACCCCTTTTTTAAAGGAACTTGAGCAATGACTGATTTGTCTCCTTGTGTAAAATACATATCCAGATTTGAGTGTTTGGGAAATGTATTCACTGCATTCAGTGATTTCCCTGTGTGTTCTGGGTAGCTGAAGAGAGGAGACTCCTTCCCAGGCTCATTAAATGCTGAGCACGCAGTAATTAATATAACCTCCACATTAAGTATGAGTCATGCACCAGGAAAATGGAAGGAACCTGGTCTCATGTTTTGTCTCCTCGAGTCAAGTGATCAGCAAAGCTGGGAGATAGCAAAGGAGATAGCAAAGCAGGCTTTTTGAGGGAGGGGACGTGGACAGCAGTTCCACAGAGGGAACAAACAGCCTCTGGCAAGCTGAAACTCAGCTCAAAGTCTCCACAAAGCAGGAGCACATTGCTCTGATGCCTCAGCACTGGAGGCATAGAAAAAAGTTGGGGAATACTCTTTGGAAAGCGTTTAATAGGATGGTGTTAAAGAACACGGTGTTTGCTGCCACCAAAAGAGGGGGATGTGAGATGACTCACTAGGGTCATGAGTTGTACCAACTAAATACAAATTATGAGAATTATAACAGAAGCTAAAACAAAAAATAAATTTATTAAAGCCTTTCTGAGAAGTTAGAAAGGCAATTTATCTGCTTCTGTCTCTCCTTTTGTGCTCAGCTCGGGCACCTGTCAGAATATTTTGATGCTTGCCCATTTTTAGTTGTGAGCCACATGAGCTGAATTCAGATTAAACAGTAAAGAAAAAAGGCATCTCAGAATATATATTGTGTTTATTTAGGCCAGAGCAGCTTGGACGACAGTGCAAAATCAATCAGAGCCCAAAAGGAAGCTGGCAAACCGTCAGTGCCTCAGCACATCCAGGCTGCACTTGCTCAGAAAGACAAGGGAGAGGGGCTGGGAAACTCTTGGTGTTTGTAACACACCCTTGGTTGATATAATAATGAGATGAGATGAGATGAGATGAGATGAGGGGATACACAGACCTGAATTAATGGCTACGCATCAAAGTTGTCATTTTGATGACTTGTTTGGGCAGGAGTGGCAGTGGCCGGGTGATAGATTATTCTCCCTTTATCCTGTCACAATGACATCTGCTTTATTCACAGATCAGCCACCAGTTGCTACAACAACGCCAGCGTGCTTTAGAAAATGTTGTTGAGCTGCTGAGAGAATCTTGGCTACCCATTAGCAAAATGTTAACTATGCAAAACCAAAGAGCGTTTGGTTTTGTTGTAGGAAAGAAGTCAATGCTCTGCAATAACTAAGAATGCCAAAAAGAATTTACATTCAAAAAGTAGAGAAGGGGTTTAACCCATGATATCACCATGATTCAAAAATCCCCCTGGAATTCATTAGTGAGACATTAGGTCTGAAGAATAGAGAAAATAAATAATGAGTTTTAAAAAGAAAGAACAAATACACTTTCCTCCAAGCAGGTTGTTGTCTGCAGCATTTTAACACGTCTGCTGCCCTTCACTTTTTCCTGTTCATTGTCTTGCAGTTTTACACAGTAAACCTTCACTAATAGGGGTTTATTTATTTTTATTTATTTCTTTCCTGCCTGCTTAGCACTTGGAGGAGACCCTGGGTGCTGGTAAACCATGCCAGGACACTGAGATGGCTGCCAGCAAAGCCCCTCACCCCCACTTCAGGACAGGCTGGGAGAACTTCAGCCACCTATTCCTTAGAAAGGCAATTCCAGGGAAGAATTTGCAGCAAGAATGGCTTTGTCCTGCAACCAGACAAGGCAGCCCCGTGTTGAGGGCTGTGCTCGGGGGCAGGAGCCACACCAGGAGCAGGTGAGAATCCCTGGAAACAGGAGCAGCCCTGGAGGGGAACAGTGCAGACCTGTGCCCAAAGGCACAGAAATCCCCAGCTGCTGATGGGGCTGCTTGGAGGGAGAGGCGCCCAAGCTGCAATATTTGGAGTGAAATTCCTCCAATTTCTAGGAAAGCTCTGCCTGCCATTGCCCAGGTGATTGATGGGGGCTGCCTGCCACTGAGGGTGCTGGTAATCTGTGTCAGGCAGCATCCTCCTCTGAGAGAGAGAGGATCCCTGCTCCCAGCCCTCTTTGCCTTTGGAACACAATGGCTCCATCCATCTTGGCCATAATTTTTCATCCACTTCAAAGTTAAGTGAATGTAATTCTTAATTTGTTTTCCAAACGACTCTAACAATTTTCTTCCCTTTGTCTCCCCAACAAGATCAGATCGATTTTACAATGTGTTGTACTTCAAATTTAACCTCATTAAATGTTTATAACATTAAGAGGCTAATGACATAAGCCTTGTCTGTGGTATTTATAGGCTTTATGAAGAGACTGAAGACTTGAGAGGGCTAAAGTTTAGGTTAATTCTTTGAGAATGAAATTCAACACCTGATTGGAGTTGTAATACACAAACTACTAGTACTATGTCAAGGCTATCACGTTAATTTCATTTATCAACCATATATAACTACTGTTGAAGTTGGAAAGCTCAACCCAGCCCACAATAGATCATAGGTGTATTGTTTTCCTGTCACAGTAAATAGGTCCCAAATGCTGATCTAATGATCTTTTTACATAACCAAGCTCAAAATTTGTTAAGCTATTTATTACTGGAAGAATATATGTGAAAAATTGCCAGGAGCCATTTTTTGCTACATTCTGAACACATTCTGGAGTCCCCTCCCCACAGTGGTTTCCTGGGTTCTATCTGCCCCCGTTTCATGCTATAATTGCAAAGCCACATGGTTTAATGAAGAATTCAGCTACTGAGTTTTGCTGCTCACCTCTGCCCTGTCCAGCTGCCATCAGTCTGGTTTTCCCCCTTGGTCCTGCTTCTCCCAGAGATCCTTCTTAGAGCTGATGATCTTCAGTCCATGGGAATTAAAGGCATGTCACACATACTAGTGTCAGTGATGGAGCAGTATTAGTTGAATCATATTCCACTAATTTTCAAGAGAGTGCAGGTGAGGAGTGCTTTTGGGGTCTTTTGGCATTTTTAGTAGGGTGTTTTTGCTTTGTTGTAGCTGCTGCTACAAGCACTCAAGGCAGCAAGGAACAGGGAAATAGGTATAATAGGGGACTAATGGGTTGTCTGAAGCTTTTGAATTTGTTGAATCATACAGCTTTCCCCAGAAGCACCAGCAGATATTTCTGTGTAATCCTAAACTGGGATTTCAGCTGCTCTCAGGTCTGTCTGGAGCAAGCACATGGGACTGGGTGCTGTTCTTTGAGGCTCGGTGCAGTTCAAGACCAAGCTCAGAGCTCAGCACACCCACCCAATGTGCCCCAGGCTTCATCTCCTCAGGGGCCAAAGCTCACTCTCAGCTTTAAAGGACAAGCACAGCACAAAAGGAAATTTTTAAAAGGACCCTTGTGTCTCAGGTACAGCAAGCAGGGAACAGCAGCACTTGCCAGCATTGTTGTCATGGCTACAAATGGCAATCTCTGTCTTCCACATGCATGGAATGTCATCTGGGAAGAGTCCAAAGAGCATCCTTAAAAATCCACTGCCATGAGAAAGCAGCAGGTCCTGGAGCCCCACCAGCAGCCATTCTGTCATTGTCCCCACGGGTCTGTGCAGCACTGGCAGAGGGCAGCTCCTTTCCCATCTATCCAGTTAAACCCACCAGGTACCCTGACTGCCCTAATGTCAGCCAATTTCAGCTAATTATACACTAGGAACTTTATTTCCTGAAAATGGATATTGCCTAAGCAAGAGGTATGGATAACATCTTCATCTGCCAGAAACAGGATTAGTTTTGACAGAGTTATGTTTACAAACATAAAATTTATCACCTTTTTTTTGTTTTAAATAGCACCTGTGTACACCTGGAATAAGACAGTAGCTAATGATTTATGTTGGACGGTAACAACGGCTGGTTTTGCTGGAACTCTGCCACAGCTCAGTGTCTGTCACTCTGCCCTACTGGGTCAAGACAACACATCAGTCAAGTAAATCACTTAAGTAAATTATTGAGGACTTAAATTGACTTTTTCTACATAATATGTAATTACTTCCTTGAACCAACATTCCCTTACATCACCCATCTAAAAAGCTTTCTATTTGTTTTTTAACTGAATATTGATTGAATTTAAATTACAGCCAGCGTGTACTATTTATCTGAAGTTCAGATTCCAGGGAACAAACTTTCCAGCAGCACTGTCAGCCCTGCAGGCCCTTCTGTCCACGCACCCACGTCACCCAGCTGCAGCTCTGCCCACCAGGCTCCCAGGGCAGGAGCAGCCTGGTGCCTCTGCTGAGCCTGCAGGGCCAGGGCACCTGGCAGGAAAGGCAGGGCTGGGCTGGGGATGCAGCAGCACAGGGAGAGATGAAAGACAACTCTGCAACACCAAGCTCTCACCCTGACGTGCTGGAACAATGAGGATTTCTGCTGCAGCCAGCAAAGCTGTTAAAGCCAGAAGTGAGAATTACAAGTGTAAAATCTCCATGGGGACTACAGGGATTTAGAGCCCCAAAAGGCTGCATCTGCTCTGCTGCTGGCTGTGCCTGTGCTTCTGTCACAGTTCTAGAAGAAAAGCCAAATATGCAGAGATTCCTCATGTCATGACAGAAAGATGAGAGATTTTGTCAGATTACATTCTGCCTCTGAGCTCTGTCCCACACTCAGACCCAGGGTGCTGGTCTGTGGCACTGCAGTGGAGACAGAGCTTAGCAGCCCTGAGCCACAGAAACCTGCCCAGCTCAGCTGCTCTTTCCCAGGCTCTGTGTGACAGCAGCTCAGCTCAGAGCATGTGGGTCTGTATCACTGGAATCATCTCAGATGTCAGGGAAATATCCTCTGAGTGCAAATATCCTTCCTGTCAGAGAGTTTGTGTGTTCTGTCCTCAACCATCCTCCCCAAACCACCCTTCCAAAACCTATTAAACCCCTTCAGTCTGGGCAGTGATTTTTTCTGCTTTAGAAGACAACCGAGGGGAAACAAATACCAATCATTTTCAGAAGTTTGGTGGAGGGCAGGAGAGGCAGGAAGGAGACACTGGGCGCAAAGAAGGAAGTTTTCAAGTTGGAGGAGTCTTACACCCACAGGGATCACATAGCCCCTCCTGCTTTGGGCAAAAATAAAAAGCCCTTTAAATTTGAGTTTGAAACTGGTCAAGTGACCCTGGGCTGCAAAGTATGTCTGGCTTTGGGAAAGGCCAAGAAGGAGGCTGCTGACCCCATCGATGATGAGCAGAGATCAGATTTGTCAATGTGCAACATTTAATATTCCTTAGTCAGAATTGCTTCCGGTTAAAATTGGCAGAAGTGGTGAATATAATTCTCTCAGTATTTTATTAGTGACATGGGAAGTTAATGGGAAAGTGCAGCTAAAAGTAGTTTTTCTAAGGCTAGAAAATACATTAAAGTCAGCATTGTCATGGATTACACCCAAGGTCACAGGATTCAGTCACAGCAATTGATTGGTATTTACAACTCAACAAATTGCTTTAAGCAAGAGTGACATCATGGCCCACACTATTTACCACAGGAACTACACACAGTGAGGCTGCAGAGCAGCACATCAGCTGTGGGTGGGTTAATGCACTTGGTGTGGGCTCGGCTACAATCAGGAGAATTCTGCCCTCCCAGCCTCATGTTCTGCACAAAGCTGCACTCTGTGAGCCCAGGAAAGTGAGGAGGCTGTTGTTAGGTGAGCACCTGAGCACTGCTGACCAACCACAGCATGACCACAGCATTTCTTTTTATTCAGATGGGAGATTAGAAAAAGGCACTTTCTACTTCATGCAGCTAATTGCATTTTAGCTAGGAATAATTTCAGAAAGCAAGGTCCTACTTGCATCTGTTGCAAGAACACAATGCTCCCAGCACCCTGGCAGACAGAAGAGCAGGCTGTGGCCAGGCCTTGAGAACTCCTCCTTAGCCCTTACAGGCACTTGGACTCTTTCTTGCTTGGTTCTGTGCTGGGAGAATTGAACAGGAGCTTTGGAGATGTGTATTGAGGAGCTGGGCTTAATGATCCATGGAGGTCCCTTCCAACTCAGGACAGTCCTGATTCTGTGATTCTATGTCAGCCCAGACAGAGACCAGGGAATCCCAAACCAGGAGCCACTTCATAGGTCTGTGAAGTGGAGGAGCTGCAGGAGAAAATCCTTCAGCTGCCCTGGAGGGGTTAGGTAGTGCTTATTTCTCTCCACATGACTAAATGTGGAGGTAGGAGTGCTACCAAACCCCATGGACAGCAGGGACACGGAGCTGGCTTTGTCTCAGAGTGCAGTGGCCAAGGGACCTACTCCCCCCCTGAGCTGTGTGACCACCCCAGCCTGTGGTGTCACACAGCCCCAAGCCCCAGAACACCTCCTCATGCCTTCCCTTCCTCACTCACCAGGTCACATTCTCACTATAAAGTCCATTTTCTTCCATCACCAAAGGAGGCAAGTCCCCTTTCATGTAATTGCATGTGCTTCAAGGTGCTTGTGGACTTTGACCAACAGGTTTGTACAATCAGACTTCCCCCCTCCCTGCTGGAATCTGTCATTCCCTAATGCATTACTTTACACAGCAAATTGAACGTGGGTTTGTGGGAATTTTTGCCAACCTTTATGAATCCTCTTGAGTGATCTGTGGATGGGATCAGCAAACAAATTTTGTTCTAGCTCTCCAAATCCTGACACATGAATTGATTTCAGCAGGACACGTTAAGTGAATGATGGATCTCTGCCAAAAGGGCATGTAGGATTTTGCAGGGGGGAGGGGGAAAGAAGAAGACTTTGCTTTCCCCCTTTTTTCTTCTTCTTAGCTGGTCTTGTTAAGAAAGGGCAAAAGCACTTAAATACATTGCTCTCAAATAAATTGGTTTTCTTTTCTACCCTCTCAGGACTGTTTTTCCTCCCAGGCTTAGCCAGTTGTTGCCTTCCTGGAGGCAAGAGCAGGTGAGATCCTGCTCAGTCCCTGAGCCCCATCCACCCTCGAGCTGCACCGCGGGCCCTTCCCTGGGCTCAGCTGCCCCTCGTCACCACCACCCCTCCTGTCCCTACCCAAGGCTCCACTGACACTTTCTCAAGCACTTTGAGGCTGGCAACAAGAGCAGGGCTGTTTTAACAAATGCCAGTGGGCTCAGGAGCTGGAGGGAGCCTGTTCTTCTGGCTCCTGGGCAGCTCTCAGAGGCTGCTCTGTATGCCTGGCCAGGGCTCTGGATGCTAATTTGTTGGCACTGCAAACTCCCACTGCAAACGAGAGATCCCATGACCTTCTTCAGTTACAGATAACACAAACTGCAGTTATATTTAAGTGGCAGATTGGTTAACCTCAGTGACTCCGTTTCTATCATTAATAAAGGGTTACATTACAAAGGCACCTTGGAGTTCTCGCAGGGAAATGTGGCAACCAGCCCTTTCTTGTGAGCAGTTTTCTGCACTGAGCTCCTGCTTTGGGCAGGCTGTGCATTACAAATGCTCTGAAACTCCAGCAGCAAAGAAGGTACTGTTTTAGGACAGGTGTTGTGGCAAAACACACGTTCCAAATGAGGTGTGCTCTGCAGTAACTGTTATTGCTGCTGCAATTTCCAAATCCTCCAAAAGGGTTTGTGCACAGAATCATCATGTGAAATCTCACCTGAGCTTTCAGTCATCTCTGGAGGAGGGCTGGTTTCAACCAAAAAAAGTCAAAATAGAGTTATAGAGATTTTTCTGTTTCTCAAAAAGACATTCAATACCTGAACAAAATACTCATTACCTCCTATATTATACTTCATGTAGCTGTATCATATTTATAGCTATTTTTACCTGTAACTACCTAAAAAACTACATAGGATTTCAGAGGACAGTGCAATTTTTGTCTTATTACAAGAGATGATGTGCAACCATTGTAAATTTAGCCTTGTCTGTTGTACACCCTTTATCTTGGGCATTAAGAATGTCATCATGTCCATCACAGAAACCTTATTCCACATCAGAGATGAATCCATGGCTCCAGATCTTGGGAAGTTCCTGCTTTTGTGTGCCCAGCAGTACCTGCAGTGTGTTTCCATCAAAGCATGCCAACTGTCAGGCTCCATCAGTGTCTCAGGGTACCACCAACCTGTGTGAGCAGGAAAAATTGGAAAGTTCCACACTTTGACAAGTTTTTTTAAGCAAGGCTGTTCTTGTGCAGCTGCTCACGGTAAAGTTCTAGGTCCTTGTTTGCAGACATCCAGAGGAGTCCAATGCTCAGTTGTACAGAACCAGGTGATTCAGCCCAGTGAGGCAAATCTGCTCCTTGCTGCTCATTTATCACTCCTGGGTCAATTCTCTGCCAGAACTGTCTTAGACCTTCTAAAAGCTGATGTAGTTACACAAACACAAAGTCATTATTGCCTTGGCTCCAGATCTGCTCATTCATCTAACTCCTCAAGAGCTGGTTCAAGAATGCTAATTAATAGTAGTTTATCATTAACGAGCTGGCTTTATTTACCAAGACTTGCCTTTGGTTTGCCAGGGACAAGGCTGCTGGAGATCTGTTGTCTGACTTGTATCTTGTTGAACATTATAAACTGGATTTATATGGTATGAAATGATGAATGAGGGCTGAGTCATTTCATGTATTTGCATTTCATATTGCCTGAAATGAAACAATTTGTTAAGTTCTACAACCTGTGTAATTATTCCTCTACATCTCAGGTAAGGAAATGCTACAGCTTCACTCTGCCATAGTGCATCTGAGCATCCAAATATATTTTAAAGCATTCAGTGAGATTTATCATCTTCTCCTTATTACTAAAATGAGACTCTAACATATGATGGAGATGCATCAAGAACAACACTTAAACCCACCCAGCAGTGCACCCACACAACAGCATGTGCACTCTTACACAAGAGATCCTTCCAGAAACCATTTTCCTCCTTTTTGTAGTTCCTAGAAATATTTATCATCAACTCATACAGTAAAGGAGAGCATCCTGCCTTTAAACCTGCTGGGTCAGATTATGCTGCCAGTAAAGAGGGGTGCTTTGGGCCACTGAGACCCAGAAGAGGTGAATTCTGTCTCTGTTCCTCTGCCACAGGACAGAGCAAGTGCAGATTGAGGGGGTGCATATGTGAGGGACCATGCACTGGGAATGAGCTCTCCCACTCCCTTTCCCTTTTCTCCCAGCTGCTAAAGGTGATGAGCAGGATACCAGTGAGACAGAGAGGTAAAAAACCAGAAATTAGTAGAGGCTCTTCCCAAAAGCCTCAGTGCCAAGTGCTCCATTTCCAGCCTGCAGCACATGGGGATGTCTGCTGGCTCCCAGGAGTGGCACAGGGATAGCTGCTGGCTCCCAGGAGTCACACGCAGTTCCAGAGCCACTCGAGGCCCTGCTCAGCCGAGTGGGGCAGTGGTGTCACCTCCCCAAGCAGGGTTCCAGCCGCTGCTGCTGCTGCTTGGGAGAAGTCCTCCAGGCCCTTACCCAGAATTCCGAATTCCTGGCACACCCCAACAGCTCCTTCCCTGTGCACACATCGCTTCCCTTCTCCACCTGGCCCACCAAAGCACCTTGAACTCCTCCTGACTAACTCCATCTCCTCTCCACAGCAGGAGTGAGACCTCTGGGACTGATATTCCTAGCGCAGTATTTTGAGGTAATTACATTAGATTGGTGCTCTCCTTCCTCACTTATTACTTTGGCAATTAAAAAGCATTAACCAACAACGTCAGAGATTGGTAGATGTACTGAATGACTGAATATTTACAAGTATATTGTACTTTAAATTCTTCCTCAGCTTTCAAAAGAAACTATTGTAATGTACATTAATTTATTACACTGAGCACTTCCTCCTATTAGATTCTAATGTAATGAGATAATTTTCTTCCTTCAAGCATAGAATTCATATCAGTAGAGGAGAGAAAAACATTAATTCCTTTCTTCTGTGGGTTATTTGGGATAACTCTGTAGTCCATTCCTGCAACTGGTTATTAAAGCAATTGTTCAGTCCAGCTGAGTGGACTGAAATCACACAAAGTTTGAACAACTTTGATCAAGTGATGCTCTGCTACATTTAAAGATGCAACAAAGGGAGAACAAACAAACAAAACAAACAAACATATAAATAAAAGAAATCCCCAGACTCCAAATCTCTGCAAAACACATGGTGTGAAAAATTACATTACAGTATGAGATTTTAAGGCATGTATGATTCAGGGCAGCTGAATTAATACAGACAAATATCATTACATGATAATTATATTATTACTTAGATTTGCATTTTGTGGGAGGCCCATGTTTTCATGATTTAGAACACACTGTCTCTCTCCTTCTCTAAGCTATGAAGCATTACAAATAAGATTTGCAGGGTGGGAGTTTGAGTTTTCAAATGAAAACTTTGCTCTAAGGCAAGTAAAATGAAGAGCTGTACATCTGTGGGGAAAGAGAGGCAGCAGGAACAGGGTAACCACGACCAGCTGACTCCTACCATGTTTCTTCTTCAGATTTCAGAACTCTTTAGTAGAAAGTCAGACCCTGAAAACAAACAAAAATCCCCTCCCCGGTGAAATGGAGCTCTGATGTAAGACTGCATGGGAAAATTATTGATATTTTCTACACAGGCTGAGGTGATGCCTGGAGAGCACTGGAGAACCTTGGCTGCATCAGGACTACATCCAGGATTTGACTCTGCAGGAGCCTCATGTTCACCTAAGAAGGGCTCAGCAATTGCCAGTGAGAGTCTTGTGCCAAGCCCTTTGTGTGCCCTGCCACACAGATGTGCCACAGTCCATTCCCCAGTTAATGCCCAGTGAGCTGAGCCGTGCTCTGGGATGATGCACACTCCTGTGTGAGAGATTGCCCCACACTGAAACCGAAAAAATTGCATTGGGTCTCCCTTCTGTGCTTGTGGGTTTGGGTATAGGAGCCAAAATATTTAAAAATAAAAAGTTCTTTGAAGTTTCCAGTTTTTGCAGACCCAGATCATTTTGGCACAGGTCATGTCACAACCGTCATTTGTCCTGAAGCTGAACTTTCTGAGCCATTTCAGCACCAGCTCTGAGACTGTGCTTTGAAACACAGATAAAGTCCTTGACTAATGCTGTTGTGAGCTAAATTCAGGTTCTGTCAGGGTGTTTTGAAATGCAGGATTTGGCTCAGAACAGATTATCTTCCAACACTTCAACATTTCAGTCTTTTCTTGGATTTCATTGTCTTTCCTTTGCTGTGATTTAATCCAGGAACAGGGAGAGGCTAGGTCCTTTGGAACTGCCCTTGCAATGGCTTCTGTGCCACATCAGCCCCATTCACTCTGTCACTTGTGAGCCCATTAAAAACGGCTTTTGATGTCAGTGACCTCAGGCATATCAATAACAGGGACCTCCTTCTCCTTGTTCCCCATATTCCATCCCACACCCAGACTTAAGCTGGTTTGCAGTTTATAAAATTGTTGAGAAGATTGAAGGAGAATGGACAAATTCCAAATTCACAGATCCGACTGACAATTTTGAGTCCCAGCAGACAGAAAAAAAACCCGTTAGGGTTTGTGACAAAACAGAATAGTTCCTAAATTTCACAGGTTGTATGTGTTGTTCCCTCTTCTTCCGAATTCCTGAATTGTGTTCCAATTTCCCCCAAAACATCCATACTGGTTTTGCTGAAATCTTTAACCAGGAATAAAACCAGCAGTTGAAAAATGTCTTAGGTGCTCCTTACACTCTCCATAGAATTACTCTGTTGGCTTATCACTGTGTCTTGTCCCTGTTTAGGACTACATGGGTTTGGGTACCGAAACTCTCTAATCTCAAATAGATATAATTTTATGAAATGTACTACTTCTCTTTCTCATGGGAGAGGAAATGGTGATCAGGACAGGGACTGCCAGGTCAGTAAGTGGTAACAGCATCCCCAGCGCAGGGTTGTGGGTCACATCAAGCTCTCCCTGTTCCCCTAGTGCTGGAAAGATCACCCCAAATCCCAGGCTGAGGTGTTGGGGTCCCCTCAGAGCGTCTCCTCTAAAGTGAGTGATGTTATGAAGCTTTAGCTGTAAGTTCTACTTTTCCTGAAACCTATAGAAATATAAATTTAGCACTCGAGGACGAAAAGCTGATTACTAGAAGAAGGGAAGTGCTCACATCAGGCAAAAGTCCTACAGAAAATACATTCATGCCATCTGCAGAGTCCCACATGTCAAAATTTTGTGGGTGTTAATTGCGAGCCATGGCTGGAGTCAAAATGAATCTGCTGAGCTACCTTTCACATGTATTCCCAATCTGTGCAACAGCGATATCAACCTGCTTAGAGCTCTTCATGTGAGCACTTGTTAACTGACTTGGATTTGTAAACACTTGAAAAAATTCTTGCAACTTAAGTAAATCTTATTATGATTGGGGAAAATTCCTATGCTTTCTCCACATGCTAAGCAGTCAGAAAACAAGGATGTTTTAAATTCCTTCAATTTAAAAGAGTTTGAGATGTTCTTTGAAATGACAAATGTATTACTTCTTCCTGACCCAATTCCCACTTAATGGCTGTAGTTACTCTAAAACTGTTTCATATTTAGCAGAAAAATGGACGGCAAACAGAAAAAACACAGATATTTTAGAGAGCAGAGTGTGTTTATTTCTTTCCCTCCCCAGCTGCTTCTGTGTTGGGGCCATCATGTTGTGAACCAAGTCCAAACCCCACTAAGCTTGCAGGTATATGTATGGGAAAGGAGAAGGAATAGAGGAGAGAAAACACAGTCCTCATTCCTTCTGGGAGGATTTTTCCTTTCCTAAGTGCAGCAGCACCCAGCCTTGGTGCACTCAGGGAGCGTCCCATCCCCTGGTCCTCCCACTGCCCCTCTCTTTTCCTGAGCACATGGTCATTCACAGGAAAATAGACCAGGAAATTCTTTTGGCACTTCAGTTCAAATCAGTGTCCCGAATACCTTACACTCAAGTGACACAAAGCACAGGTACATCTGAGTTTTCCCAGCCCCTCAGAAGCCTCCCAGCCCAGGCATGGCTGTGTCTGTTTTCCCACTGGGAGCTCCTTGCCGGAGCCGGGATCACTGTATCCAGAGTATCTCATTCCTTGCATTTTTAAGGGAAGCAATTCCAGCACTTCACATAAGCAGAGCCAATGCTCAGTTGTTTTACCTCTTTTCTTCTACCAACAGGTGACTTTGAGCTGAATTAAAATGGGACTTGTAATGAAAAATAACCACTTTTGCTCTGCAGCCTCTAATTACTCACGTCATTAAACAGCTCCTGTAGAATGGAGAAGCTGCAGTGTCATTTTAATTTCTTTTTTCCCTTGTTGGTAACCTGTGCAGCATCCAAGGCACTGCCTTTGTGCACACTGAGCTGGGGCGCTAGAACAAAGTCCCTACTCCACACTCCATCCCACTAGGCTGTTTGAGGCAAGGAGCCCCCTGACGCCCTTTGAGATTTTCCCTCCTCTTATTTCTTCTCCTTTTTATTTCCATCTCAGCAATCACCAGAGCTCTGGCTGAATGCAAGGCCCTTTCCTCTTCAGAAGATGACTGTAGCAAGACTTAGATTCTACCCCTTTCGAAGAAAAATGCTTCCTGACAGCTCTTTGGAAAGCAGGGGGAGTTACGTGCAGGGGTGACACTGGCAGAAAGAGCTGGCTCTCACCGTTCCCTGAAGCTGCATAATGAATGAAATGTTTAACAGAAGAGAGGATGTAGGGCTGGCAAAACCTATTAGTTAAAGGGCTTTTTGAAGCCGTCTGTCCACCACCTTCAGCTACCACTGAATGAAAATTGGTTTTGAAAGCAAAAGGGACAGACACTCTTAATCTTCCAGCTCTTCATCCTGCACCACCAGCCAGCCAAAGGCACTTGCAGTGCTCAGGGAAGGAACGAGTTCCTCAGCTGAGGGAGGGGTGCTTTCCCCTCTTTCAAATGGTTCTGCTCACAGCATTTTTATCAGTTAACAGTATTTACAAGCGCAATGTACCAATAAGGACTGAAACAATGAAAACCAGCTGTATAAAAATATGCTTATGTGAACTTCAGAGGGAAAATCAACAGAATTTTAGACAAACCAAGGAGAGCTACAATCTCTTTTCCAAAAATAAAGCTGTGCTTTAGTGCACCAGTAAGATGCCCTGACTTTTGACTCCTCTCTTTAATCACTGAACCAAAATTTCTGTGCTAACGCTAGCCCTGCCCTGCTAATGCTCATTTTGGGGGTGTCTGCCTTAATGGTTCATGCTCACCTCTATTTTTGCATGGATTGAAGGAAAGAACAATTCCTGTAACATGGGGATAATTTGTGATATTTACTCTTCATGCAGCTTAGACCAAATGAAAAACTTCTAGTTGCTCAGTGCAAAGTTGAGATTTGCCAAGGGCATACAAGCAGTTTATTCACAAGCCTATGAAACCACCCAGCAAGAGGATAAACTGAGGATTTTACAACTCTCTACCATCAGACTTGTAAGTAAAGAGTGAGAAACAGAGGTGGTTTCCCACACAGCAACGTGAAGACACAACAACTCTCTGATGAAGCTCATCCTACTTGAGACCCACTGCTGATTCAGTACAAGGGCAAGAGAGAACAAATCCTTGCTGAACCACAAACCCTCCACCACCAAATGTGGGAACATGACGTGTTAATTTATGCAACAGGATCTGAAGAGCAATGTAAAAGGAAAGAAAACCATCCCAGCAAATGTCTTGGGTGCGCCCTGGCCTACTGGATCCGTGCACCTGGCAGATCAGCAAACTAAAGCAAACAAAAGTGGGAAGTAAGTTCATGTTTCTGAAGAAAAGAAAATAAGACAATTTCCCTCACCCCCATTCCAAGTTTGCATTATTCTACTTTCCCAGGGCTATTCCATGTTAGTTGTTACCCTCCTTCACAGCCGTTGTTTAGACAGCTTGAGCAGTGGCTGCAGAAGTGCAGTAGGTGTTTATGCAGTTGAAACTGTAGCATACAAGTGCATCTTTGGTCCTAATTTCAGCAGGAAGAGATTGTATGGACAGAGAGAGAGGGTTCAAATAGATATAAAGTCCAAGGAAGAATAAGTCCTTGAAAGCTTTGTCCCAAAATGTTAAAAACCAGCATTTAAACAGTGTTCCCTTAGTGGTATCTTGCTGTTGAGTTGCAGGGTTTGCTCTCTGGAGCCCAAACAGCTCCCACAAAACTGAAGCCTGGAGAAGAGAGGGAGGAGCTCCAGCCCTGCTGACAGAACATTTTGCAATCAGCTTGACAAGGACCAATTTGTTAATGACAAAGTGTGTGTGTGAAGCGTGTGCATGGCAGGAGCACAGCAGTACATTTGGAAATGTGCGGGCTCTTGGAAAGGCCCTGAGTCTGTGACCTCACACACCTGAGGGACAGCCCTGGGACTCACCAGCTACCAGCAGGGACCAGGGTGGTCCCTCTCGGGTGGAACACAGAGGCAAAGCTGGACGGAGTTCCAAGGAATTGAAAATTAAGACCCTGTGGAGAATGTTCAACTTATGTCACAGGGGCCTGAAAAGCTGAGCCTGGGGCTCTGGCAAACCCAAACCCAGGCCTGGCTGGAAGAGCAGGCACAGGGAGAAGGACAGTAAGGCTGGGGCTGTTCAGCATGGAGGGGAGAAGGGTTAGGAGAGATTTCCTTGCAGGATTCCAGGGAGAGCTTATGAAAAGGAGGAAGAGGGGCTTTTTATACAGGTAGATAGTGCCAGGACAAGGGGGAAAGGTTTTAAACTGTCATAGGATGGGGTTGGATTGGATACCAGGAAGAAATTCCTCCCTGTGGGGTGGTGAGGCCCTGGCACAGGGTGCCCAGAGCAGCTGTGGCTGCCCCTGGATCCCTGGCAGTGCCCAAGGCCAGGCTGGATGGGGCTGGGAGCAACCTGGGGCAGTGGAAGGTGTCCCTGCCCAGGGCAGGGGTGGCACTGGATGGGCTTTAAGGTCCCTCCAGCCTAAACCAGTCTGGGATTCTGGGATTCAATGATTTTCAAAGACCTGGAGGAGTGGCCTTAGGGAGGGAGCTGGAGAGGTTCAGCACCCAGGAACAGCTCACAGACAGCAGTTTGCTATTGCTGTTGCTTCATTTATTACCATCAATCAAAATGTTTACCTGCAAAGCACAGATTTATTGAAGAACTTAGTCCTTTGCTGTACTCAGAGTACTGAATAATTACCAGCCATTTCAAAACACCACATTGCAGAAAAATAAAGGAATAAGCTAAAGGTAGAAGGTACCATCAATTTAACACCAGCCTGAGCAGGTGTGTGTGTAGCAGACTGTAATTCATTGCTGGGGAAAAATGGTCACTGATTTGTGTGCTACTTTCTGCCCTTTATTTAATTTAAACAAGGCTGGGCAGAACAGATTAAAACAAAATATAATGAAATACAGAGAATGTGCTTTGTCCAGATGGAAGTGGCATTTGAATGAATGGTTGTACAAAACAGAATGTGTATTCTTGTTTATGTGAAATCAGTATCTGAAGACTAAAATGACTGAAAACTATCTATACAGGTCTACTTAAAACTGGAAGGAGAGAGGCAATTTGGAAAATAACTATTTTATCTGCTAGCAAGCAGATAAGGGAAGCAATGTGACTGAATGTCGCTTTTGTCTGAAAGCACCCTCAGAGATAAGAACCAGAATCCTTGCAGGGATGTGTGGCCAGGCTACATTACCCGCTGGACACCGCTTAAAAAACCCACCCCTGACTAAAATGGCAAATTACCGACTTGGCAAATAGAGCAACAGAGCCCCGGCCGGTGCCAGCTGCCTGCCCAGCCCTGCGAGGCACCTGAACAAAGGCGTCTCAGAGCGCCGTAACCGAGGATGCTCAGGTGGATGCGGGGCCTCCCGGAGCGCCAGACACAGACAAATTCACAGGCAGGCAGCGCAGCGCTGGGCTGGCATGAGGACGTGGGTTCCGGGGGCCATTCCCAGCACAGAAGACAATCACTGGCAGGTAATAAAGGAGGCATTTATGCGATATGTCAGCGGTTAGTGCAGAGCTTAAAAGAAATGAGATCATGTGGCGAGATAGCATTCTGTGCCTTCCCCCGGGGGAAGCGGCAGCGCTGTTATTACTGTGAGCCATTGTTACCGCTACTTCTTTGAAATAAAGCGTGCCACAGCAGCGTCAGCTGATACCTGTGCGAGCGCGGCCGGGCCGGCGCGGAGCTCTGGTTACGGGCTGCAGCAGCGGGGACAGAGGGACCGGGCTGCCACCCTCCTGCAGCGCCGGGACAGCCGCCATCCCTGGGTCCTGCTCTGCCCTGAGCCATCCCCGCGTCCTGCTCTGCCCTGAGCCAGGACCATCCCCGGGTCCTGCTCTGCCCTGAGCCATCCCCGGGTCCTGCTCTGCCCTGAGCCATCCCCGCGTCCTGCTCTGCCCTGAGCCAGGACCATCCCCGCGTCCTGCTCTGCCCTGAGCCATCCCCGCGTCCTGCTCTGCCCTGAGCCATCCCCGGGTCCTGCTCTGCCCTGAGCCATCCCCGAGTCCTGCTCCGCCCTGAGCCATCCCCGCGTCCTGCTCTGCCCTGAGCCAGGACCATCCCCGGGTCCTGCTCTGCCCCGAGCCATCCCCGGGTCCTGCTCTGCCCTGAGCCATCCCCGGGTCCTGCTCTGCCCTGAGCCATCCCCGGGTCCTGCTCTGTCCCGGACCGGTCGCCATCCCCCGGTCCTGCTCTATCTCGGTCCTGCTGCCATCCCCCGGTCCTGCTCTATCCCAGTCCTGCTGCCATCCCCCGGTCCCGCTCTGTCCTGCACCAGGAGCTGTGCAGCCACAGTTCCATTCCTTCCTTTCCCTGAATTTTGTTAGGTGAGAGATGAGCAAAGAACATTATGGTCCAACAGCTACTGGCTTTAGCTCATTACTCTCTGGGGAACAATTATTGCATGTGTAGAGAAGGTTTCATTTAGTAAGAGACCCTACAGCTGACAACCTGCACAGTGGCCCAAGAGTGAACTAAAGCTAAAGGTAAAGTGCACTAAAACTCCTATTCCCATCAGTTTATATGCTGTGAAATATTTCACACCATAAACTCCACAGAATAAACAACAGGCTTTCATGTGTATTAGAACTAGCCCAATTTCTCTAACCACATGAGATCACAGTTTTCTCTCAGGACAGTTTAGAACCTCACAGTCAGGTGTTGGTGCCCAGACGGAGTGAATTGAATAGCTGGAGACTTATGCCTCATTTATGATTAACAGCATCAGTGTCCTCAGTCAGCTGCCTGCCAACCATGTTCCAAATGCCATTTTATTTCAGACCTCAAAGAGGGCACAGAAGACCCGGTGTACTGCTCATGCATGGAACATGTTCCCAAATCAAGGGCTGGCAGGTGCACAGGGGATTCCCGAGGAAACAGGCTGGCTGTGGCTGGAAATCACTGGGATGCTGGGCCAGGAAAAGGAGTTTTGGTGACCACTTCAGTTCTTTCATATCCACCTTGAAATGGAATCACTGGAGGAAGCTGTGGGAGCCCTTCAGAGCAAGAGGAAGCCAAAGGTAGATTGCTGACAGAGAAAAACACTCCATCTCCACTCCAGAGCAGTTTCCACCCATGACTTCAAAAACTTCCAGGACCTCCAGGTAAGCAGGGAAAATGATACCACAGACTGAGATTTATATTGAAAAGCAACACATTCCAGTGCACAGGAACCTCACATCTCAGTTTACTGAAACCCCTGCTCTTCCCTGCAGGCAGCTCATAAATGAAGAGAGCAAGTGGGATTTTATTTCCAGCTCGTACTTAACAACCAAATTACCATGCAGGCTTGGGCAGGAGAGCCAGGCTTTGCTCCATTCACACGGGGGCAGCAGGTGGGAAGAGCTAAAATCCACCTCAATCCTGAGAGCTCATTCTTTGTTGGTACCACTGCAGAGGTGCTTGAAGATGCCACAGTCCTTCAAGTCCTCCAACCCACCCATTTTCCACTTTTGGATTTTTTGTTGAAACAGAAGTGAATGACACATTCTTTTCTAACAGGACCTAATGACAGTTTTCTTCCACCCTCAGAAGATTTATTTCTGGGGCATGGAATTGTAATTACACAGGGGATTCCACTAAGACAGTATTTCAGCCTCTAAACAAAAAATTAATTTTGCCCAGATTTTGCCAAGATAATTGCTCCTGGTATTCCATTTTTAGATCTCATCGCTTGTCCTTATGAATATAATTATCAGACCTATAGATAGGACTAGCAATTTGAAAAATGATGTGTTTAACTATATTAGATTGTAACTCCATAGACAGTAGAGTCTATAGGCTACTCTTTCCCTTTGACAGGATTAGATCAAGGGAAAAAAGCCCAAACAAATAAAAAGATTATGACCTCTAATTAAATGGATTTTTTTGTTGATACAACACATACAGATACTTCTCTTGTCTGATCTGCCTCAACCCACAGCCTTACCTACAAGGAATCAAACAAAAACCATCTGGAACAGCAGGTCTGGCACTGCCCAAAGATTTAGTCCCTCAAGGCCGATTGCCCTAAATTATGAGATTTGCCAGAAATTCCCTCTACTTCCTTAGAATTCCATAAATAGGTCCCAATTGCTGGAAAACTATTGAATAATGAATTAGAAGGATGTTCTTTCATTTGTTGCAGTCTAGCTTTGGTGGGCTCTAAGCAATTTTTAAAAAACTAGTGGATTAAAAATTAGCATGAAGCCCCCTCATTACTTAATAATAACAGATTTTAAGATATTATCATATTAAACATTAAAAACTGCAGTCTTAAAGGGGGTGGGAAACCTAATATGGGCTCCCACACAGAAGACTCCTCCTAGTCTCCTACACCAGGGTATCTGACCTTGATTTTCATTACATTTTCAGCCTGGGACAGATAACTCACTTTGTGGTTAATTATCCTGCACGGAGTCCATGGCAGTGGTTGGAGTGTAGAGCTCTTGTGGGCACAGACAGATCCATTAGAGCCTCAGTGAGGACACGAGCAGACCCAAGCTGAAGAATTTACCAACTCACTCCACATAATTACTGCCAGCCTGAGACAGGCAGGTATGGAAGGAGGAAGAAAAAGGATTTTTTTTTTCCTTCCCTGCAAAGTGTCTGGTTATAAATGGATGGCAGTGCTGAGATGAGGACAACCTGAAATTCTGGTATAAGGAGACAGGGTTCTGTAGGTTCCCAGCCTTCAATTTCTCCTTCATGTTTCTGACTTAATAAATACCTGAGCAGACCTGCAAGTAATTAGTTTAAGCAGGGATTGCTTTTGGAAGAGGTGGAAAGTTAAGGATGTGTTGTGCCAGAAAGGCAATGAGCAAATCATAGGGAAAGTGGTCAGAAGATGCAAAGAATACAATGGAAAGAGCTGAAAGGTATTTTGGAAGCAGCAATTGCGACACTGCAGACAAGTCTTGGCGCAGGACTCATAAGCAATTAGAGAGAATCCTAATTGCATTTCAAATATGTTGAAAACAGCCTTGCAGTTTCACGTACATGTGAAGTGGGGCTGAAGTGTGATTCCCTGCAGAGAAGAGTCAACCTCTGCAGGGTGGCAGGGCCCTTTGGCAAGCACCCCAGCAAAGCTCACCTGGGCAAACCTCAGCAGAGCCAGAGAGGGCATAGTCCCAACACAGATCTGGGCTGCTGCTGCTCATGATGTGACACGCTCCAGCAGTGACACCAGGGTGGCACTTCAGGGGTCCTGGCCCTGCACAGGCAGCACTTGCTGCAGGAGAGGCTCTGCCTTTGGGGGATTTGGGGAGGTCAGAAGTGGTGAGAGCCTGGGGAAGAGCTGTCCAGGGCAGCAGCTGAGGGCTCACTCCTGCTCCAGCAGCATCCCCTGCTCCCCTAGCCCAGGACAAACCCCACAGGTTGTGCTCAAAAGGAACTGCTGCATTTCACTCCACAGTTCCCATGAGAACAGGAGCTGCCCTCCAAGGTCTGCCTCCTGTGCACCCCAGAGTGGCTCTGGAAACAACCAGGATAATCAGGCTGCTGTCATGTGTTCTGTTATTAAAGACTATAGATGTTCAAAATACATATTCCCTTAAAATACATGGGGAAAAAAAGCATCTTTTTGTGGTGAAGTATTTTCCAGCTCCTACATAATCTGCAGCTTCTCTTTAGAGAAAAGATGCGGAATCTGATGAGCATTTATTTTCAAGCAAATGTGCTCACCAAATCCAGCTTGGGCAGCTGCCACCCTTTCAGATCTACAGCAGAATTCTTGAATTTAATTTTGGGTTTTGGTAGCACCTCTGCTGTTCACCTGGATTTGCATTCTCAGCAATTGGGGGTGGGAGGGAAGAGAAAAAAGACTGCAAAATGGGATAATTCAGTCATTTTTGCACACCAAGTGCAGAGCTGTCATGGGGAGACTGCACTTTTTGGTCCTTGCCCTCCTGCTTCCTTGCCTGTGCTGGCACTGTGAAGGAGGAACAGCTCCACTCTCTGTTACAAACATCCCCAAAAACGTGTTTCTCTCAGTGAGAACTCAGTACAAGGTAAGTACAATTACCTGGCTGCTATTTGTACCAAAATGGTATTTCATTTCTTTCACACAACGAGCTGAAGTTTTGCGGGTCCTGGACAGATTAAATGCAATATTTTCCAGCAGGACAGACAGTTTGGGAGTTCTGGGAGAGCCTCTTTCTGCTGCTGCAAAAGGATCCTGAGATTGTCAGCTGCTTTGCCAGTTCTGTGGCACAGCAGAGCCAGCCAAGCAGCTCCAGCCTCCTGGTCCCAACGAGACCAGTTGGTTGTCTCCTAGGAGATAAAATGCCTTATTTTCCATGTACCTCACTCTGCAGCCTCAAGGAGGATTCATTCAACATTGTCCTGCAAATACTTTGAATATTCAGTTTGCAGTAGATTTATCCAAGGCTGAGATAAAGCTTTTCAGCATTTCAGTACTTGTTCAGTTTCATTGGAATTTACCTGAAGTATTAAAAAGAAATTAGTACAAACATGACCTGTGCCTATATAAATATTTGCCCATATTTGGTAAATGTTTATATATGTAATTTCTGAAAAGCACTTCTTACTAAGACAATTTCCAGGTTTTAGAAAGAGAAAAAGGATCTTTCCTCCCTGCTTTATTCACACAGTTGGAGGAAATCAGTGGTTAAGCAAACTTTTCTAAAAAGGCTTTAAAAAGCACGTTTTGCAAGTTCGTTTAGTTTTGAATGAACTTGAGAAATTTTGAAAGCAAACATCACTCGAGGATGGCTAATTTAAGAGGACCAGGGAAAACCTCCTTTGCTATTTGAATTTTAAAGCTTGGCCAAAGTCTTATGTCAGCTGCCTTGTTCTGCAGCCTGTCTTTGAATCCTCTTAGGAAAGTCAGGGATACCCACTAACAATGGAATTAAAATCTGTCTTTAGGACTGGCAAACCATTCAGAGCTGTCTGGCTGCTTAGCATAGACTGTGCTAGGCCTCAAGAAGATAATAGGCCCCTAAAGAAGCAATAATTTTCAGATTGTTGTGTACAATGCAGTGATAAAGCTCCCTGTCACATTTTTCTTCCCAGTTACTGAAGTTCCCATTCAGAGGAATTGTCACAGCTTCTTCAATCCAAACAAGCACCCTTCCGGCCTTGTTTGCATTAAAATGTGATAAAACTAAAGGTGACTTTAGCACAGCTGTGCAGAAAAGTGGATTAGGTCAAAGTGACAGCGTTTGTTAGGCCCTGCCACAAAGGTGGTTCAAGATTTGTCTAGAGCGCTGGTGTGGGAGAAGCAGGGGCTTCTTAAACCCAGACATTTGTAATACGGCCACAAACAACAAACAGCATTTCTTTCATCGCCGCGCAGGTTCCCAGCGGCCTGAGGCCATGCTGCTGACCTGCTGTCACGGGGGGTTTGGGGTTTGGGGCTCGGGCCGGCCCCACACGGGGAGGCCCTGCCGTGCCCCATGCCCGTGCCCCATGCCGGCCCTGCCGTGCCCCATGCCCGGCGCTGGCGGTGCCGGGGCTCGGAGCCCCCACGAGCTGGAGCTGCCCAGGGAGCCGCATCTCCAGAGCCTTCCCCCTGAGCACAGCCCTGCTAAAGCTTTCGGGGAAGGAGGGAGGCAGCGCTGTTGTTGGCAGTGCGGAGCAGCCGCCGGTTCCTCAGCCAGCGCGGCCTCTCCGCACCGTCCCTTCCCCTCCTGCTCCCATTTTATTTTACTGCTGAGGGAAAGGCCCACCGAGGCAAAAGCCCTGGGCAATCGCACCCTTTGCATGCCCCCTGCTGGCAATGCTTTGTATTTGTCTGAAGTGGGGCAGAGCATCGTTTTCTGCAGGACCAAAACCACTCCTTATGTCGAGGGCTGGCAGAATAATCACTGCGAGTCCCACCTGAGCGCTTTGGGTCGTCTGTGTGGAACAGGGGAGAGGCCACCAAAACCCACCTTCTCCCCACCACTCTGCCATTTAGTTCTTCAGCTCATTTATGGTTTCTAACCCAGAAGACAGAGATCTTCCGTTAACCTTTACAGCCCACAAAAACTGCAGAAATGCGCAAGACTATTTTACAGGAACAGCATTTACACCTCAGCTTCTCCATGGAGTTGTTTTACTGGTCAAAGGTAATACAAAGCTTCCACATTTATGGGACTTATTTCTAACCCAAATTTTACAGATAGTTGTCATCATTTCCATGCCCTGTTCTGGTGGAAATGTGCACCAGGACTTGTGGCCCTTCAGCAGGGATGTCTGTGCCACAGGATGCTGCTCCATCCCATGGGACCAGCAACAATCACTGTGTGAAGGAGCTCTGTAAGGCTAAACTGAAGAAAAAATAATAGGGAGCACTTTAAAGAATTTTGGATAAGTTATAAAAGTAAGAAATGTCTGAAAGAGAAATCTCTGCATCAGGTATTTCTTACTAGCAGAAGAAAGCATTATTTTTTTACCTTTACTAGAGCTTATTAAAGGTATTGGTCTGCTCTTTTGATGTACGTCACTCATTCTCCAGTCCCAGTGAGGGCCAAGCAGAAGCACATTCCTATTTTTGCACGTCTAACCAAAGTAGCTGTGGATAGCTCTCCTCAAAGGTTTCCTCCAGCTGGTAAGAGCTGGAACTGAGTGTATCCTAATGAACCAAACCCCAAACCAGATACAGCACCACTGCCAGAGAGCTGCAGCCTCAGAGAGCTGAGTGCCAAGAAGGGTCAGGTTTTGGGGGAGATACACTGGTTTATTGGAAACAGAGTGAAGAGCTCAGGCAACTCTCAAAAACACCATTTAATATAAACTTAGACAATCTACTGCACCTGCAAAACAGTGAGTGTCCTCTGTCTCTGTAGAGCAGGGACAGCAAGGCTGAGAAAGCCCAGGAAAGCCCTGAGCTGGAGAGCAGCAGTCCAGCCCCACAGCACAGTGCAGGGCAAACCAAATCCTCTCCTGGCTTACGACAGGGCTGCACAAGCCTTTTTGCAGAGCGGGCAGACCTACCTAAAAGAGAGGTCTGGGGCGGGGCTGACATTTTTGGAAAGAGTTCAGGAATTCGGAAGGATAGAACCTCAAAACAGAGGGCAAAAACCTGACTTTGGAAATTAACACATGCTGGAAGCACGAGTGCCTGAAGCCCAGCCAGATAAGGAGCCAGCTGACATTTTAAGAGCTCTGGAGCTGGCAGATGCTCTCTCTCGGAGCTTGCTGCATCCAGCACCCATCCAAAGGTGTAATACCAGCACCTTCCCCTGGAGCTCCACACAGCCAGCTGGGCAACAAGGAAAGACAGGTGAGACAGATTTTAATGACTAC
Organism: Passer domesticus; assembly: GCF_036417665.1. Taxonomy (NCBI): domain Eukaryota; kingdom Metazoa; phylum Chordata; class Aves; order Passeriformes; family Passeridae; genus Passer; species Passer domesticus. Next base: position 26,338,350 of record NC_087482.1, on the reverse strand, counting down.
ATTGTCCATGGTTTGATTTATAAATTCATTCTCCATGGAAATTAACCCCAGAACTTCCAGTTAGGTATTTTTCCCCCCCAGTTACAACTGGGGTAGTACACAGCTAATCTTGTATTTTTCTCTAAATAAAGCCTTATTTGCTGCAATTCAAAGATTCCCTCTACAGGGAATTTTTGAAGTCTCAAACTTCAGGATCCTCCTTGTTTGTGATATTATTCCTCACAGAAGATTCATTACTCCCTTTTCATCTCTTCAAATGTATTGAAGACTTGAGTTTGAGGTCATGCTCAATTACGATTAATTAACCTCAGCCCACTTGTGCCTTTGCAAACTCTAACTAGGCAACCCACAAGTGCAGATATTTATTATAAATCCCAGAATGGTTTGGGTTGGAGGGACCTTAAAACCCATCCAGTCCCACCCCTGCCATGGGCAGGGACACCTTCCACTGTCCCAGGGTGCTCCAAGCCATGTCCAACCTGGCCTTGGGTACTGCCAGGGATGGGGAGTCCTTCTAGAAACTACTGTGAAAGAAAGCAAGGGGAAGGAACAGAAAATGAATGAGTATTATACTGATGTGGCATCGGGTCTAGAGATTATTACAGGGATTCAGTTTTACTGTGGAAATATCACAGTGTTATTACTTTGATAATTAGCCTGGCCAGGCAGAGGGCCAAGGTGTTAACACTACTTACTGACTTTAATAACTGGTACTAGGATAGAGTTTATGTAGTTTATAACTTGATTCTTCACACTTACGCTACTTAATTGAAATGCAAACTCTACAAGCCTGTAAGAGTGGTATAATTCCCTTAAACTAAGCCTCACTCCTAAGACTGACCTTTAATTTTATATTGATTAAATACAATTTATTTCTATGCCCCTGAACACACCCCATACTCTGAGAACTGTGAGCACTGTAATGACACTCCCAAATATTTTTATCCCTTGGTTACTCAATTATTATGATCTTTATTATTCTTGTTGGAGGGATTTTCACCGCACTACAGCCTCGTTCTCCAGAGGCAGAGAATGAACTGGCTGTGCCTGTGCCTGCTGCCTGTTGCTGCACGCCCCCAGGTCAGCAGTACACTCCAGCTCTAATCATGCCGAGATGACGTGAGCTTCAATTTTTCCCAACCTGAAGGCAAATGCCTTCTTCATCACCAGAATGTTTTTTCATTTCAAGGCACACAGAGTTAAAACCTCCAGGCTTTGGATTCAAAGTAAATGCATTAAGCACAATTTGGTGCAGCAGTTAGAGGATGCACAGTGTTTAACCTGCAATCAGGGCTTTTCCTTCTGCTTCTTCCAGGAAAGGAGAAAGAAAGAAATGCCACTCACTTTCAGAGATATGATAAATGAGACCAGCTCAGTTTGGCGTTCTATTTCAAGAAGTGCATTGTTACAGTCAAGTGAGGCAACACTTCACTGTAGAATAAACATGGGAATATTTTGCATGCAATTTATTAAACCTTTCCTTAAGTAAGAAGCTGACACTTCAAAATATTTTTAGTGTAAATGATTCAAGAGCCTAACGTATCCTGACTACTAAATACAACTTTCTGTGGTTCTTTTCATGTACCCACTTGCCTCAAACCAAATACGTGTGAAAACCCAAAGCCCAGAGAGATTTTATAGCTCCCAGTCCTCGCCTGTGTGCATTCTGACAGAACTTTGATTATGTACTAGATATCACAGAGACAGGATCATTATTAGTGTTAAAGCTTTTGATTCATGCAGTGATTTTTTACATTATCTTTTCACTTTTCCCTTCTGCATGCCCAATAAAATTCCTGGGCTGGAGGCTGTGGGATGAATTGACAAATGACACTGTCTGTTAATAAAGCAGGGAACTATTTGGGCAGCTGTCCAGGGGGCAGAGTACCAGCCCTAGAACACATCTCTCCTCTCTGGTGGGCCCCAGTGTGTTTTCTAGGGAGTCTGCAAAGAAAGCTCCATGTCCAGGATGGTGCATAGGTGACCTGTGAATCTCAGGTCACCCATCTCCTCTCTGTTCAGCACTCCAGCCCTGTAGAGCTCTCCACAGCTCTGCTGCTGCCTCACATAGTTGCTAAATCAGAACAAACACACTCTAGTGCTGCCCAGGCACATCTCTGGGAGGGCTGGTATGTGGAGAGCAGCCCTGCTGCCTCTGGCACGCTGCAGGGAGCACAGGGAAAGCAAGCTGTGGTGTTCCATTGAGCAGGGCTGGGACCTGCTGCACCCAGGGCCTTCCTGAGCAGCCACGCACCCCAAGGCAGCACAGCGAGCTCTGCTCTGCCTCTCTTAGCATCCTTCTTGTTCAGCATTCCAACAATGACACTCAGTGATATTCCAGGCCTCCATTTCTGTCTGTACACAAGAATAATTTATGTTATTCTTGTTAAAGAATGTTACATTCAATGAAATCTGAACAAGTGTTGAGAAACTTCCACCAGCTCTGAACACTGATTTGTGTGTCAGGAGCATCACTGCAGGTATAAACACACAGAAATATCCATGCTGGAGTAACAACCTCACAAACAAGAGCCCCACAGCCTCCCTAGCTGCTGATTTTATTGAGAGATCACAGCTACAGGAGCATCATCTCCATGGAAAGCTTCAGAGTGACTTCTTATCACTTCCAACAAAACCCAAAGCACCCTAAATTTTCCAGAGCACTTCCAGAAGTGACCACAGCTGACCTACGACTCTGATCCAGACACTCAAGCTGATAACAGAGCTCTATTCTTAAGTCCCTTCACTGTTCTCCTCAAGGACTGTTCAGAGATGTTTCAGAGCTCAGTCAGATCCTTCAAATGTTCACCACCATTTTTCCACCCTGCAGTGCCTCTCAGATTTTGTGAGAATGTAAATGATGGTGGGGCAAATCAAATCTGGACAGTGAAGCCCTTTCTGGAATTTCAGTGCAGACATTGTGATAGTAAACTAAGGCATTGTCAAAGTCCTAATGGGATACATAAAAAACTGAAGCAACCTTTTAATTCCTGCACTGATACTGTGAAGAAATCCCATGGGTATGGAGCATCTTTCGCTTGGTTTAATTTCCATTTCAAATTACAAAAGCCTTTCCGTGTTTTTACTTTATTGTCAGTGCGGCATAATGATTCCATCCCTGATCAGAGATTTGCATAACTTATGTTAATAGTAGATGGGTTCATGTTGCATTCTTCACCTTAAAATCTAGAATTTATCAGAATCACTATTATGAGCCTTATTAAAACATTCTCCCCCCTTTTCACATTAAATTTTACTGCCCCATGTGTTATACAGTGAAGGCAAAGAACTTTAAAGGAAACCAGGGCTACTCTTAATTTCCTATATAAGGAGATCACCCTATCTTTATTCTTTCTAACCTTTCTCCAGGTTTGAAGATGTAGGAGCATCAATGTTTGCATCTAAATAGACTTGAAAGTGATTACTGCAAAGCCAAGCAGCTGAAACCTGCTCAGTACTGGTGAGCAAATGCCAAAATAATTGCTAATAATTGCTAATAATAATTAAATAAAGGGAATATTATTTAAGCTCACTTGATTAGAAAATCAATCAGAAATTAAGATAACAGATGCCAACATTTTTAATACCACTCCAGTGCACATGTATTATTACAACTTTAAAGAAATATACATAAAATCCCAACAAGCAAAACCAAAACACCAAAATCTTTTTTGTTTAGTCCATTGCATTTCTTATCTTTATTTAACAAAGTCTTCTGCAGTTTTGAAAATTTGGTTGCTTAGTGTGTGGCTTCATCCTCTGTGCAGACCCATCAGAGAAAGTGAAATGTTTGTTTTCTAAACACAACATTGTCCAGCCTGAAAAATATTTTCACCAAAACTTTCGTTCCGTTTGACTTTCAAAAACCTCTTCCTCACACCAACTGCAATGTCTCGATGTAAGGTTTTCTCATGCGTGGAAATATTGAATTCTTCCCCAGACAAGACTGAAACATTTGTATGAATCACAGAACAATAGCATGTCCTGGAACACACAGGTATGGAAATACACTAGGAAGAAAAAATAATATAATAAATCCTTGAATCACACTAAAACGGCACTGTTATTTCCACCATTGTGAATTTCTTTGATCAAATTTTGACCAGCAGCACAGCCCTAGGATAAAGGCTGTGCTATTCACTGAGGGCTGTTCCTTGTCACCTCCACGGGGAGCTCCCATCCAAAGAGCTCACAGCATTTCCTGAGTTACTTGTTTAATTTCACCCTTCCACTGTTTGAAATTAGTAAATTGACCAGTGATTTTTTTTTCTTTTTCTTTTTCAAAAGAATCCCCAAGGCTCAATTTTTAGCTCCTGCTGGTAGATAGGAAGGTGAGTTTTGCGCAGCCTGCTCACACTCCCCATGCACACAAGGGAAAACTTTCCAATGACAAAAAGGTACAGAAAATTACAAGGATTTGTACAAAAATACAAGCCGGTTGCTGGTATTTCATGTGTTTGCAGGAGCTCACATGAAAATCTGTTGGGGCAGAACTTGGCCCACTGGTTACTGACACCCTGAGTGAGGCATTTTGTCATTCTTTTGGCCTAATATAAAGTGACATCTACATTGTTGCTGTCACAGTTTGCTTGCTTATCATTACTGTCACTATTACACACTGGAGATTTTACTCCCCAGTGATGATTCAGAGCAGAAAGCAAAGTTGTTGCCAATAGGGTTTCAAGAATTCCCTTTCAAAACAGTGCTGAGACAAAGCTGGTCAGATGCTGGAACGCAATCCAAGTGCACCCAAATGTAATAATTTATTTCTGTCTTATTTTGTTCTGCAGACAGAGCCCATCATTACATCCTCCCAGCATGGGGGGTTCAGCTTTCAAAGGATTGATGGGATTTAGCACCAGTTCCCATTAACACCCGTGACCCACCCAGCACCACTTTGGGAGTTACCCGGGGCAGTTTTCCTCTCTGGCAGCACAGGGGTTTGTACTCCCAGCTCCCCCTAAGGTGAGGAAGAACTAACTTTGACTCTTTTCTGTTCCCTGATCAGAGAATAGTTTTTGTAACTCCTGACTGATAATCTTCTAAGTCCCAAACTTAGGTGGCCGTTTTGCTTTAGGGAAAGGAGGATCAACAGGCTCAAGGTTTTCCAGCCTTAATATACTTGTTGTTAATGCTAAAGAGCATAGTACATATATTTTCAATCTTGCTGAGTTAAACCTTCATTTAATTAACTATATGTACATACACACAAACCAATTCTGTTTTACAGTCCTTAGCCAAAGCTGCATGTCAATCTAAAAATTAAATAATAGAAAACAGACATTTAGCTTAGTTTATATAACCTGACAGTGCTCCTATCCTTCCTCTGTTTCACCTAGTGTCATCTTTCAGTGCTCCTCTCTAATTTTATTTGGAACAAAATAAAAAGATTAAGATAAAATAATTCCCAAAAGATAATTGCAAAATGATTTATGTGCAGGTGTTAAATTATTTCTGGCATTGATGTTCCATAGAGTGCAACGTTACAACATTATGGTATTCAAAAGAGCATCTACATTTGATAATCCTGCTAATCATCAAAAGACACTGGATCTGAATCCCGAAGGCAATGTTACATTTTGATTAAATTTTATCATCCATGATTCTGTTTACGGTTCACTAAGGTATGAATTTCTTTCACATTCCATTGGGTTTACAGCTTATTGTGTTTGACTTGGAACACAGTCAGCTGGAGCTTGCCCTGAGCCACCAGCTCTCCAGCTACTGCTTTTGCACACTTCAGACACTCCGAGTGATCCCGGGCGTGAACAACACCAGGCTTTTCCAGCACCTCCTGCTCCTGCTCCATCCCCACAGTGGCTAAAAGCTGAGCCCCCAGCACTGGGTGCCTTGAGCCCCCCAGAGCTGGGTCTCTGCTGGCTGCCCAGGAGCCAGCCCAGGCTGCAGAACACATTTCCAAGCCCAAACTGCCAAATGGCAGAGCAACTTGTAGGGCAGGCTGTTAGCACAGATTAGTGTTGTGTACACTGCTGCAAGTGGTGCAGTAATGCTTGAGAGAGCTTGTTGTAATTAAGCTCTACTCCTTCGGAATCTTAATCCCGAGGCTTTCTGATTTGTAATTCCAACTTCACGGCTGCACAACCAATTTTCTGTTCTCCAGATAGAGCCCCGGGCTGTGGGGTCTTTCCGCACCAGGGTGCATATGACAGCAGCTCCACTTTAAAACCACGGGCCTGGCTGGGAGAGCCACAGCTTCTGGGGACCAACTCCGTGCCTTCTTCACACTCATTCCACACCAGACCACTGCAGTATCACAGCTCTTCCCCCTCCTCCTCCTCCTCCTCCTCCTCCTCCTCCAGGCTGCACTCAGCCGGATCTCACACCACCTCTTTGTGCATCCCTGCCACCTCTACATACAGCTGAGAGCACACCTGGCAGTTCTGGACAGAACACTCAGATGCGGTGCTTCCCAGCCAGCTGGGAGGATTTGAGAGGCTGAGGGAGGGGAATTGTTGCACTGGGAAGTGAGGGAGCACACCCAGACACGCACACTCTGGGAGAGCACAGCTCACACTGACAATCAGCCTCTCACTGCAGCCATGCTTGTAAGTGGGACCACAAGAAAAACCACCCCAGACCCTCCTTGCCCTGCAGGGATTCTACCATCATTTGTGATGATGATGATGATGATGATGATGATAATAATAATAATAATAACAATAAATACAACTAAAAGAACCCCTCCAGACTGCTGAGCTGGCTGCCAGCTGCAGGCGCCAGGCTGCTGTCCCTGTATCTGACAGAAATTGCACCTCTGTCCCATCATGGCCTTGGCTTTGACTACTTCAAGGGCATTTGTGCCATGACAAGTAACCATAGTGGCTCTGGCAACTCAGACCTTGGCACCAGAGCTTGTTTTTGATGTATCACAAGGCAGCAACTAAACCTCTGGCTGGGGGAAGGTGAGAGGAAAACAGCAAGATGGATGGTTCTTTCTATTCTTCAGTTTACACATTTCTCACATTTAAAGGAATAGTTTCAAGTTGCTTTTTGATACATTATAATGTCTTGCATCAAACAAATAAAAAATAAAAAGAAAGGAAAATGCTTAGAGAACAAAGAGAAATGCCTTTAGCACTACAGGTTAAAAAAAATGAAAATATGACTATGAACGTTAACTTTATTTTCAACATTCCTCACATTTTTTTTGGTGATAAATGACTTCACATGTAGTTGCCTTCGGGGTTATATCCACAACTTCATTCTTCTTGTTATTCTGAATAAAATTTAAGGTGGATGCTAGAACAGGCTTTACTAAAACCCAACTGGTGCATGCACACAACCCCGATTGGTTCACTCAGGGTAGAAAAACACTGAGAAACAATCATGAAACACTTGTTGCAAACAAAGCTGGAATTTTCCTCTTGCCTACAAGTGCATTGTTGCAGGATTGTCCTTTCCTGTTGGGTTCAGACAAATTTCAGGGACACACACAGAAAAGGTGAATGGTAACAGCACCCAGGCTACTGAGGGAGCACTGGCATTTGTGAAGTAGCCTGGATTCTTTCCTGCACACAAATAAATAATGATTTCTTGAAATGAATGGGTAGCTTTGCTTACAAGAATAAGGCAGCGGGAATAATAAGAAATCCTCATATTTCATCTCAAGTAATGAAAAATATCAACTTAATGCCTGTAACTTTCTACCAGTCAATCAATGGGGGCACACAGCCAAGCAGTGTGGGGGACGTGTCATTAGTCTTTGTTTTATGAATTTGCTCAGCTCCACTTAATTGTTTCAGAGGTTCAGTTTGAATTCAAACAATATTTTTTTATTTATTTTCTTTTTTCTGTGTAAACAAGAGCTTGACGATGACAAAACTTCCTACCTGACTCCTGAGCACCTGCAGCGTCCCAGCACTGTGTGTTTTCACTTGTAGTTACCCTGTTTAGGGTTGGGTTTGGATGGTGGCAGAGGACCTAGGATATGTTCACTTCATAGGAAATTCTACCTCTAAGAAATCTTGGGGTTGCAAGGGCAGTGGGAGGCTCCTGATCTTTCCCCTCTGTGAGAGGACTGAAGATTCCACAGAATCCCAGAATCATTAATGCTGGGAAAGAGCTCCAAGAGCACCAAGTCCATCCTGTGCCCAACCCCACCTGGTTGCCCAGCCCAGAGCACTGAGTGCCACATCCAGGGTGTCCCTGGACACCTCCAGGGATGGAGACTCCACCAACTGCCCTGGACAGCTCTGTCCAATGCCTGACAATGCTTTCCACTAAGAAATTCCTCCTGATGTCCAACCTATATTTCTCCTTGTGCACCCTCCTGCCAGGGAGTTGGAGAGAGTGAGAAGATCACCCCTGAACTTCCTTTTCTCCAGATTGAACAGCCCCAGCTCTCTCAGCTGCTCCTCACATGACTGACTCTCCAGACCCTTCACCAACTTCACTTTTGTTACTGAAACCCCAATGACATCTTCTGATTCCGTGGGACAGTTGGTTCCTACCAAACCAACTTTGTGCTTTACTTTGTGACCCAGCTCTGGCTCACAAAGAGTTAACACCCACTGCATTCGTTCTCTATCTGTAAACCTGGCATTTTTCTCCTCTTTTTCTCTCTAGAAATTTTCAGTGAACATGAAACATTTACAGCACAAATAACTCCGCTGGGCATGAAGTGTCTGAGTCAACTGGAATATGCTTTTCCTCCTGCCATCCTGAGATTTGATACATGGGCTCCATTATACAGGGAGTCACAGAATCCTGGAGTGGTTTGTGTTGGAGGGACCTTAAAACTCATCCAGTGACATCCCCTGCCATGGCAGGGACACCTTCCACTTGTCACAGGGTGCTTCAAGCCCCATTCAACCTTAGACACTTCCAGGGATGGAAAAGGCACAAACTCTCTGGGGAGCAATGATACCAGTTCAATTCCTGTTTGTCCATCAGATGTGAAAATAAATTAAAAACACCTTCCTCCAGCAGGGAATTAAAAAGTGTTTCCCCAGGAGTCCAAGATTATAGCTTATCCTATGGGTTTTTAAAGATTTCTTTATTGTGTTACAATGAACCTAACCTTAGCATGGTTTGTCAGAAGAGACCTTCACCACAGCATGTTTTATTTGGAGGTTACACTGTACTCAGAGGGCTTAAAAGCTGAAGTAAAGGATGACAGAAACTCTTGATTGGATTCTTATCAAAACATCTTCCCTATAAATACCTTGGCATTATTTCCTGCATGTAATGTGGCTTTTATATCAAAACAGGAAAAAAATCAAAAGGCATTACAGAGCAAACAGTAACTAGAAGATGACAGACAGTTCAATCTTCACTTGATTGAGCTGTAATGAATTTATTCTTTCTCCATGCTCAGCTGTATCTTTCAGCCCCCATCGATGCTGTCTGCATTGCCAAATGCTACTGCCAGAATTTCACTGTCAACCTCTAGGAGACACAGTCCGTGCAAGACCCTCCAAGTCAAGAAGAACCACTGGAATTAACCTTCTAACTGTAAATCCTGAGGTTAGAGGGCAAAATGGGCTCATTTCTCTGTGAATTAAAGGTGTGGATGTACCCAGAAGTACCAGAAAGTCACAAGGTGGGGCTGACCTTTCCAGCAGAATCACCATCTGAGTGGTTTTGTCAGGAGGCAAAAACTCTACAGGAAAGTGAACATACCTGAAAGTGCAGCACCTTGGAATGAGCCATTTCTCTGCCAGGAGAAACAAAGTCTGAATTGTGAAGAGAGATGGCAAAGTCTCCTCTCTGCAGGCTGCAGGGGTGGGAGCCACTGCTGACAGTAGCAGAGCAAGTGTAGATTGGTATCTTGGTAGTAATGGAAGGAACTGCATTCAGAGCAAGAAGTTTGGGAATTCAGAAGAGTAAGATTCTTGGCTTACTTTTTTGTTGGTGACAAAAGGAAAAAGAGGCAGAAATAGCTGCAGGAACAAAGATCCTGGCTCTCTCCAAAAAGATTTGAGTCAGGTTATGGCCATTTTGAGTCAGTTATCTAAAAACACCGGAGGGACAGAGATTATGGGTATGAAAGGCACACTGTTATATTGTTTATATGATCTGTCTTCTAATAATCTATATTGAATTCTGTAGGTAATTTTCTGAAAGATGATGCTTACTTATTTGAACAAATTTAGGGAGCCATAAACTGCTTTCAGCCAGCAAAGATCACTGTGCTGTTGGATGTTAGGATCCAGCTGAGTCTCCACTGCTGTGCTTATCTGAAATAATGTTTTTAAGATGCCCTACACAAGGATGTACTTCTCTGGGAATGGAGCCCCACTCAGAGGAAAATCCCTGCTACTGGGTCATGTAACAAGAGGTCTAAAAACCCTCCTGGAAACAGCTGACAGCTCCTGGCTTTGTAATCCTAACAGTCTGTTAATGTAAAGGTGAGCAGAGAGAATCAAACTGCAAGGAACTCGTGAATAAAACTCCCATCTCTGTTTTTGTCTGTCACTTTGTAAAACAAATGCAATTTGTGCTATTTGTGTAATTTATTTCTGAAGCCACTGTAACAATCTTGTATTGGTAACAGATCTTTTCAAGAAGTAGGTATGGATTTGGAAGCCTCCCTTGTTCTTTACATTTTTGAAAAGCTGGCTTTTGGTTTAGTGGTAGTACAGATCTGCGTCTTTTTTCAAACAAGAAATTTGTATAAGCATTAGAAGACTTGCTTGTTCTGGAAAAGCTAATATGCTAAACAATCACTAGACTTGCTCATTGCTTGTTCTGGAAAGTGAAAAATACTTCACATGTTCACAGATGACACTTCCAGTTAAAAGAATGTACTGGACAAACCCAAGTGAGTGGCAAAGATCAAAAATACCTCATCTCTTTCATTACATATTGTTATTAGTCTTTAAAAAGGGAAGTAAGTCATAATTGGCCATTAATATCCTCTAGATAAACCTGTGTCTCTCATACCTGTGCTCTCTATGCAGAAGTGCACTGTCAGTGGTCACTCTTTAGTCCAAACTGCCGAGCAGATGCAAACCAGAGCAGTTGTGCATAAGCACAGAGGGCAGTGCAGGATCCTGGAGCTGCAGGAGACCAGTTCAGGGTGCCAGGAGGGCAGTGCGGGGTCCCAGTGCAGGGTCCTGGAGCTGCAGGAGGGCTGCTCTGGGAGCAGCAGGGATGTGGGCACAGCTCCAGCTGCCAGCCTGGCAGAGCCCACAGGCACTGGGACAGCTCCCCTGGCTCCAGCTCAGCACATCCTGCAGGAACTCGGGGTTTGGTCTATGGCTTCTGCACAGACAGGGTGCAAGTGAAGCTCAGTCCTGCTCTGCAAAGAGAGGCTGGAGCTCTTGGCCTCCTGAAGGGCTCTGGATCTGCAAAGGTGAAAATTTACTTCTCTAAATGTCACATTGTATGGATGGCATATTCCTTTATTTATTGATTTATTTATTTGAAGATAGCTTAATTTCATTGTCATAAAACAAAAGTGAAATATCATTTCTTGGAAAGAACCCACTGCTATGAGCAATACAAAAGGAAGGTCTTTGTTCCTCTCAAGCACCAGTTAGATTTTCAGTTTACAATGCAAACAGCTGCAGATTTCAGTTTCAAATTCTTGAAATCCAGTTCAAATCTGGCTTGACTGAGGAGAGGTGCAGCTGCTCCATGGCTGAGGGCTGAGATGCAGACAAGCCCCAGCCACCCTCACCAGCATCCATCCATGATCCAGGAGCAGCACCAGCAAGCTCCAGAACGGGCAGCACAGCCCAGGTGATCTGGGGCACTGCTCCAGCCCGTGCTCCACAAGGGGCTTCTTCTGACTCCTCTGGCCGTGGAAACCAGCAGGGCACAGAGGTTGCTCCAGCAGGGCACAGAGGTTGCTCCAGCAGGGCACACAGGTTGCTCCAACAGTGTTTAGTGGACAGGGTTTGGTCAGCAGCCTCCTGTCCCCATGGACACCCCAAGGGCAGCAGGTCCTCACCTGGAGGCACCTCCAGGTCCTGGGCTGGAGTGGAAGACGTAAACACGTCCACTGACTCAACCTAAAGTATGGTGAGCCTGAAGCCAGGCATGTTTAAGGAATCTGATGAGGAGAAAAGGAGGGTAGAAAGAAGTGAGACACAGAGAAACCTGCAATTATCAATAGGATGGATTTTCTTCCCTTTTTGACAGGGATGGAGTTACCCAACCTATTATTACGTGTACGTAATTACATATCTCTGCAATAGATCACTCAGGTAAGGAGAAATATCTACTGCCTGGGAAACATCACTAATTGTTCCTTTTTTGTTGGCATACTTTCTGATTGGAGTAATTATAGAGCTGCTTCCCCATTCTCTTTTGCTCTGAAGATTTTGAAGACATATTTCTTTGCAGATTCCATAAAATTAAGCACCTTGAACCTCTTAATTTTGGCTTTTTTGTTCCCCTTTTGTACCTTTTCTTCCCTTGGACAGAATATTGCCAATTTTACTGTGTGTGAAGAAACCTAATGCAACAGCTTCAGAATCCCACCATGCTGTGCATTGTACATGCTACAAAAATTCCTTGATTTAAATAATTATGAAATTCTTACACTAATTTTAGAAAAGCTTTTGACTTTCAAAATTATCACAAGTAGCAAAAAGGAAAAAAAAAATAGCTCTATTAAGTAGCTTATCTGTAATATAAGTAGATAGCTAATTGGCTTTGGTACACTGAAATCAAGTTCTAGCAGTCTGGGAGATGCCTGTCTCAGGTGTGTCAGCAAGTTCTTTATCAGGATGCTGCAAACCCAGCCAGAGCTACAACAGCACCCACTCAGACAGGTCACAGAACATTCTGCAGCACAGTCTGAGCAGGAGAGCACAGGAACAGAGCAAGGCCCTTTAACAGGCAGAACTTATAGACTGATGCTGATTCTTCCACTCAGCTCCACAGCCTGCATTTCTAGCAGAGCTCAGAGGAGGACAGTGCACCATGGCTGAGAGACCCAGCAGTGATGAAGACTCACAATCTCTTTTGACAGGTCTTTCCCACCTAATCTGAGAGTTCTACATCCACCCTTTATTGCTAACTTGAAGATAAATTAAATCTCCTGACCTACAAATATCTCCAGCTGCAGCACTTCTCACCCTGATTTGGACCCTGATGCTCCATTTTATTCCAGCTACAGACACTGATCTTCATTAATGTCCTCAGGCCACTTTAGATCTAAGCCTTCTGCTCTCCTGCCATGTTTTTTGCTTTTCTTTACCTTCTAAAACCATCAAAACAGGAGGAAGATATTTATGCCACATTTTTGGGTTTTGCTGCAGAAACAAATCAATTTAAATCTCCAGCATTTTCAGGAGGTTGTAATCTCCTGACCATGGATGGATCTCTGGAAGCCTCATTCCTCTATACAATGAGATGCTCGAGGTTGAGTAACTCAAGTTCAGTTTTCCTGGCATGGGAGTGTACTTGTTCCATGAAAAATCACCATGAGAAGCCAAAGCTCAGCAGTCCCCTTGCCTTTTCTCTAATTCTGTACCATGGGCTTTACAATGGATTGAAAGACAAACCCGCACCTTGTTCTGCCCACCCTATGCCAAGTCTTCTCTTGCTTGGGGGCTTCTGCTCAGATCTACATGAATGGAACAGGCAGAAAAGAAATTCAAGAGCTTGGTTTTATTAAGCAGATCTTAAAACTAGATCTAAACCCTGGTCCAGTCAGGGGGAAGATTTCTTATATCACACACAAGTTGTGGCTGAGCCTGCAGTCTGGGATGATTTTGTTTATTTACTGGATCTATCTCCCAGCTAAGAAATGTACTAAATTTTCCAAGCATCTGCATAACCTGATGATACAAAGCTCCTTTATGAAGATGTGTATCTTTGGAGTAATTAATTTATCATGTGATGGAACTGTTGCCCTGGTTACTACAGAAATTATTCAATAACAGAGCAAATTGGTATGTAAACAGTAACACTTATCTAACTTATTGGCACAAAAATAACTGCTGACAAGTGCATTCCACACACTCCAAAGGCTCTGTCCAGCTCAAATGTACTTCCTTCTTCGGACTCCTCCTTTATTCAGATCCTATTCCTTATTTCAGTGAGGGGTCCTCAGCATCCCAAACCCCCTGAGAGCACCACCATCATTAGTCAGCACTGCTGAAGCCATCTTTTCCTTGGCCTGGGGTGAAAGCCCTGCAGACATCAAACAGATGGAGCAGTGTCCAGTCCTTCATTGTCCAGCAGAGTGATGTCAGCAGCAGCTACTTTTTATCCTATTCCTCATCCCATTCCTCATCCTATTCCTCATCCTATTCTTTATCAGACTGAGTGCTAAACTGAGGAGACCATTGCTTACAAGGTCACATAACCCAAGTGTGCTGCCCCTCCTGGCTGGCATTTCTAATAAAGGATTCCTGGTGTTGAAAACAAAGCTCAACAGCAGCACAAATTCCTTCCCTCCCCCAGAGGAGGCTGCAGGGGTCTCCAAAGACAGGTCAGACCTCGTGTCCATATAAATAATAGGGTCCCACTATGCCCAGTGGGGCAAGAGTCACCAGAGGGCATAAACATGTGCAGTTGTGAATGCTTGAAACCTGCACAGGATAAATTGCATAAAGAAGCAGTCCCAGAGCTGAAGACACACCTTTTTGTAGAGCTTCCTGTGCAAACACAGTGTGTGCTTCCAGATCTCTGGGCTGCTGAGCAGCCATTCTCATGGAATGCTGAAGGCATGAGCACCTTGATAGAATTTCTTCCTCAACTTCATTGATTTTTTTTTAATTGTCTGCAAAAACACGACTAACTACTACCTTGGTAAACTATCACATTCATATCGTGCAACTACATGGCTATCCCTATCATGCACTATAGAGTGCTTTTAACCCTTAAGGTAGCCTAGTTATTGGCTCATTTTGAAGAAAATATCTCTAAAAGCAATTCCAAATGTTATGTGCATGTACAGTAGGAATTTCCCCAAATGACTGGCCTGGATCAGCCACTGCTGTGCAGCGACACGGGACTGGCTGTATTGTAGCTGAGGTGATGATTTCTGCATGTTGTAATGGACAAGATAAAACTATTACCAAAGTGTGGGCCTTGGCTGTGTCTAAACATTCGTGTGCCCACCTGGCTGCTGCTCCTGTCCTAAAATGAGCTTGTGAGAAAGTTCCTACCTTTTAAATTTGTTACAGGACTTAAGAAACACTATAGCATTGCATGGCAGAGTTTTTAACTATTATTTTGTGCACATAAAAGTAGCACAGAGAATTTAAAGGTGAATCCCAAGTTCAGACAAACTAAGATGTTTATTTCAACTGGATAAATTTAGACTGATGGGGTAATGAAAGGGGCATTGACAACCACTTGTGAGCTCCTTTAACATATCTATTTCCAGGAAATGTAACATCTGGTGTATACCACATCCATTATCCTATCTGTCCAACTTAAGTGCACACAAATAATATATGTGCATGACTGATTTCCCTGCTGATGTCTTTATTATTACTTTGAGCAGATGAAATCTAGACCAGTCTTTTACTGTTACATTTTGTTTTCTGCATTCCAGTGTCAAATTGCTTAATTATGTGATATTTGGTCACACTCTGCAAATGTTTCTTGCTGTCATTTTAGTGCCCAGTATTTAGAGCAACAGGTAGAAAAACCAGTCAAAGTGCAGAAACATGAAATATTTTGATTCAAAATGGTAAAAGGTCATAACTACATCACTTACAAAAACCAGAAGCAAAGTCTTAAGTGATTTGTCAGACACAGTAGCTAAAACTAGAATTTGCTTCCTGTGATTCCATCCAGTCCAACCCCTGGCCCTGCACAGGACCCCCCAACAATTCCACCCTGTGCCTGAGGGCATTGTCCACACTGAAGGGAGCACTTGTTTGGTTTCACAGAACTTTTACAGGATCTAGACCTCCATAGGTTAGTGCTTTGTACACAAATAAGACCTCAACAGGGCAAAAAATCATCCCAGGTTCATCTTGCTTTCCCCAGTAGATACATGCTTCTATTTTGAGACGAAAACAGCTCTTAGAGGAAGCAACTTGTAGATTTAGAATACTACTTTTAAAGTGCCCTGAAGGCCACACAGCAGCTTGGAAGCAGTACAATGCAAATGAAATGAGTGGGAGATGAAAGATTTTAACATGCATTGAGAGCAGGATAATTTTGCATCAGTCACAGCAGTCATTTCTCGGCCACAGGACTGAGTGCCAGAAAAATAACCAAGAGCCTGAATTCAGAGTGTCTGCCATAGCCCTAGCACTTGCAAACCAATCCCTGGGGGCAGAATTGGGTTGGTGGCAGCAGTGGTGAAAGTGCAGGTGGACATGAGGTGCTCCTGGATTTGAGTGCTGCCTTCTTTTTGCCATCACTCCCTGGACTGCTGCCTCTCCAGAACTCAGGGAAGAATAAGGAGAAAATGTATACAGAGAAAAAATTACCTAAGAAATGGTGGATATCGAATCTCTGCCCCTTTTATCTGAGTTTTACCACATTCCCATGCCTGGGGACATCTCTCTCAGGGGCTCTGTCCAGCTCTCAGCCCTCACCAATCCCTCCCTTTCTGTCAGTGGGAAAAGGAGACATTTCCTGAAAGCAGCAGTGGAGCTGGGGATGTGAGCAGGGATGTGAGCAGGGTCAGAGTCCTGAGTGCTGAGGCTCTGCTGTGCCAGGCACAGGCACTGCCACAGAGCCAGGGGAGGCAGGAGGAGAATCCTAGGCCGTGTGTGCAGAGAGGCTTTAAAATCAAGGCAGAAAGTCAATATCTGCACAATGAGCCAGCTCAAATACTCTGTTTTCCAAGGCTTGGAAGCTTGGAGTCAGGTTCATGGCAGCAAAGGAGGACCATGAACGCCAGTCCTGTTCTTACTGCAGACTTCCTGCACTTTGCTGCTTCCAAAAATCCCTCCACAACATTCCCTTCACTTGTCAGCTGCTGGGCTGTGAGTTACAGACTCTGTTTTGCCAGTCCTGAACACTTGATCTCTCAAGGTGAAAAAGTAGAAATGAACCTCAAACCACCCCTTTCTGAAGGCTGGGAAAGTGAAGAAACAAGGACACAAGTACAGTACAACACAGCAGGCATATTTCCCACCCTACCTCTGCTAACAGACACCTTGCAACAGCCCCAGCAGCCCTGAGGGACAGGGATGTCACTCCTCCAGTGACAAACCTACTCACAAAGATATTCATTACAGACCCTCCACATCTGCAGACTGGCAGGATGAAGCCATTCCTCACCCACCCACAAGATTTACTATCCAAGGCATCGTAATCACCCCAAGTGAATCTGGCACTGGGAAGGGCAATCTCCATAGAAGAAGGAAATGTTCTTCTCAGGGAAAGAGGGAGAAATTTCCTTCTCCACCACCACCAAATCACTCAGCATCAAGTGTGGCACCACTAAGGAAGCATCAGAGACCTGAAATTTGTGGACAAAATACTGGAATTCAGATTTTCAGGATGCCAGCCCCTGTCCTCAGCTCAGCCCTGCCTCACAGCAGTTATTTTGGTAATGCCAAAGGGAACAAGTCCATCTGACAGCACCCTCAGGACTGGAAAGTTTTAGCACCATGCTGCCAACTTGCCACATACCTTAGATCTGTTCTTCTGGTTTCTCTAAAGCACTGGGTCTGTGCTACCTTAACTCTTGGTGTGAGAAATTTGGAAACTTTGGTAAAGATATATTGATGTTTTGGAATATCGTAAGTCCTCTTTATGAACTCATATAGCATAATCTTAACTTTATGAGTTGTTTTCATCATCTGCTCAAACCATTAAAATGGCTGCTCTGTGTGTTCACAAATGTCCAGGCCATCTGGTATTCCTCAAAATGCTATTTTTAATTTTAAAATAATCTGAAAGGTGCCTTTGAAATAGCATAATCTCTGCACAGGTGAAACGCTACTGAAAGAAGAAATTTTAAAAAAAATCAACATGCAATGAATTTTGCAAGAAATCATGAGGAGAGAAGGTTTCAAATCAGAAATCATATTCTCTGAGCTCGGGGGCTCCAGGCTCTGCTTCCCAGTCTCAGCCAAAGCAGGACCTGAATTAAAGTGCAGCCACAACTCTGGGGCTTTCATGTTGATGCAACACCCCCCATTTCTTCACTGGATGCAGGAGCCAAAACAAACGTGGAGGATTTGCATTAATGTGTCAAGACCCAAAGAGAGGCGCAGAAACATCCCAAACGAGCAAGTCAAAGCTGCTCTCAAGGAACCATTCCCCTCGGTTCCACCCCCAATCACTCTTTCCCTATGAAGTTGCTATGGTGATGATAATTATTCTTGATCAGCAGGATACAGTAATTATTGCAATAAAAATCACATAAAGCTTGTCACTACATGTGTGAGACAGGGATTGTCTCTTCAATTATGCACCTTTCCTTGCCCTCCCCCTCCCTTTAAGGTACGGTGTTGGGGTGGGGATTTTTGTTGCAATTATGTAGTAAAAGACAAGAAATTCAATTATTTCTTGCTAATATCAACTTTGCAGGAGATGATGGCAGTTGCCAGCAGCTGTTTGGATGATCCCAGTCAGGCAGTTTCTGATTATTTCCACAACAAAGGAGGTAAATAGGATTTGAGAATTTATGGCAAAAATTAAATGGCTTAGTATCTCACAACATATTCTGGAGAGTTTTGAATACTGGCCTAAAGTTTTGCAACCATTGGAGCCCCTCAGTTCTCCAGTATGATGTTTAGTTCATGGGGCTGAAGGTCAGCAGAAGAGCCCCCAGGTTCCAGTTCACACCCTGGCTGCAGCTCCCTGCTGCCTGCTTGTGGGGAGAGCCCTGGCTCTGGCACAGCACAGAGCATCCCAGCCCAGGGCTGGTGGCTCTCACCTGAGCATCTCTAAGGCAGCTTAAGCTTCAAGGCTTGTTTACCCCCTGTTTGTCATTTTAATTTGTCGACCTTCATTTTCAAAGTAGTTGCAAGCATGCAGTGATTGATGGAGGGAGTAACCTGATATTGATATTCTGAAGACATCCATCATGAACTCTAATCTCAGATATAACTGTATGTGGAAACCTTTCTAGAAATCAGTCTCCTCCTTTGTGTGCCTAAGTGCACATAAGAACTTACACACACATTCAGACAAAACCACTTTGCTTTAGGACATCTTCTTCATGTTGGGCTGGGAGAACACCCTGAGTCATTCCTGACTGGCTTTGGGCATTTGATGCTTTGGGTATTGCTTACAAACTGTGCCTGACACGGGGCCCAAATGTTTCCAACTCCCCAGAGCCCACAAACAGCATCCCTTTTATTACCTGTGGATCAGGCAGAATCCATAAAAATTGCATTTTACAGTATCTTATTTCATCTCTACATTTGGTAACTGCTTCAAAAGAAGCAGGGAGAAAACAATATCACAGGATATTCTCAGCAGGTCGTAGGTTGGATAATAGCACAGCAGAAATCAATCAGCATTTCAGTAATGCAAATATTTTAAAAAGCACAAAAAGTTGATGCGAGTTTAAGATCTGCTGAACCAACAGGTTTTGAAGCACTGCCTTAGGTAGGTAACTGGCTTTTTTTTTAGTACCTATATGACACAATCTTTTGTTATACTCATTATGACATAACGTTCTGTAGTCATTAATATGGGACTAATCTCACAGGCATCTCATCTGCCCTCAATGGAATGGGAGCGAGGCCAGATCCTCAAGTATGCAAAAATCCAAGAAAAAGATTTATCTGTCTATCAGCATGTATTCATTCCACTTAATTTTTTATTTGTTCATTATCAGCTTAACCAGCACTTCACAATATAGAGAAATCAGAGGGCCTCCATCAAAAAGCAGAGTAGGTTTAGGAGAAAACAAGAATTCTACCCCCCTTTAACCAAGGCAAGAGTGATAAACTGCAGAGCAGAGTCAGTACAGGGAACAAAACTATCTTTTTGTCATGTTATAGGAGACAACAGAAAAAGAAGATGGCAAATTACCTCTGATGCCTTTGACAGGTTTGTTTGGTTCGTGCATTCAGCCACTTGTAATTTTAAAATGTCATAAATGCAAGTCTCAAAGCAGTATAAACTGGAATTTGAGACGAGGATCTTGGAGCCAGAATTCACGTTCTACTGCCCACTCACACAGAGCTTTCTCTGTGAACTTGGCCATATCACTCAGTCTTAAACTCAATGTCCAATAATTTGAAGGTTTTCAAATTTGGGAGGATTTAACAAAACCCCAGATCTTAGTACTGGCACCCAGGTGTCAAGTGAAATCATGTTTATGTCCTTCTTGCACATCAAACCTCTTAAACATAGAAACCACAATAAAATTCTTCAGAAAATACTTCAAAATCACTTAACACAGAGAGTGTCACAGCAGGAATTCAGGATCATCTGAAGCATCAGAACTTTGTCTTTCGGGCAGGCTGACCACCAGGAGCTTCTGCTGTGCTTTCAAATGACATTCTCAGTTCCTTGCTAAATCTAAACTTGCACATACAGCATGTTTCCACATTAAAGCCAAACACCACCTCATGCTCAAGCCTTCCCATCATTTTGCTGTTTGTTGCCACCTCCAGTTAAACTCTGAATATTCTGTTCTCTGATAGTCTCATTCAAGAAAACCAGTGTTTTCCTTGCCAAAGAAATCTCTAGAACTTCTGCACACTCACCTGTGGGATGCCCTACACAGCCGTGCCCTAGGAGTGACTGGCCAGCTCATTAACAGCACGTTGTTGTTTTATTTTTTTTCCTAAAAAATCCCAGTTTTCCATCCAGCCCAGCACGCAGGAGGGGGTGGGTGTTTTCCTGCCTATGTGAGGTATGCAGACCTCTGTGCCCCCCAGGACAATGTTTCACTTGTTCCCCTTCCCAAGGGGATGGCTGGAAGATGCTCTGGCCCCAAGGAGATCAAAGAGCTGCCAGGACGGGCTGGTCAAGCATTTCCCTTTCATCTGAATATATTGTTTGTGATTCTGAGCCATTCCCAAAGGTGAAGAAGTCTTCTAATCATTGCAGGAAGAGCCCTTGGAGATGACAGCAAGAGAAAAGAGAAGATTAAGGATTGCTTACAGCACCGGGGAACAGCAGGTTACATATTTGGAGTAAACTGCATTTGTGGATTTTACTTAAACAGATTTCTAACAAAGAGTTAGAAATTCAGGCAGCAAAAAGGAAGCAATCACTTAACACTGGTACCTTATAATGGAACTGGGGGCTGCTTTATTGCCAGGATATCTATTATACTGTAAGGTGTGCATTTTGTAATATTTTGCATTTCTAAGAATTAACACTGCACTGCAATCAAAAGGACTTAAATTATTTTCATTACACAATAATTTTTCAGAGAATCACCAAATTCACCAAATAAAGCAAAGCAGTTCTATGTCCTCATAAATCACACAGAGAAACTGAAAACAAGACAATGCCCTTTAAAGTGCATAAAACCACCCCAGACCACAGAATTTTAAGTTTCTTCCATCACAGCTTTTTCTCGTAGTTCAGTAATTCATTTTCAAAACTGTGAACTGAAATTTATCCATATTTCACTTTGTTGTCGTCATCTCTCATAACAAAGCAGATCAAACTCCATCTACACCCTTTTGCAGTAAGGATGAGCCCATTATCACTAGAAGGAATCTGATAAGGTTTCTGTAATTCAGCCAAAGGGAATAAAGACTTTTTAATTTTTATTTTTCACTTCTAATCTTCCGCACTGTGGCAGTACTGAAGGAAGAACCAGTGAGGGGCAGACCTCGGCCAGGGCTCTGTAAAACTGCGAACAACAGCTCTCAGCTGGAGTGAGAGGGACCCAGGACCTGATCCAAGCCCTGCCACTACAGCTCCCATCTTCGACCCCCCAGGTAAGCAGAGGGCTGTGACATCACATAATTCTCAGGACTGAAATATGTTTGACATCCAGGAATTCCAGCTCTTTCAGATCCACCGAGTGGTTTAAGCGCAGGATGAGGGCCCAGGGCTGCTGTGCTTGTCCCCGCTCAGGAAGGAAAGAGGCAAAATCCTGGTGCTCCCCAGTGCCCAAGGCCCCTCCCAGGTAGGCTCTGTGCCAGCATCCTCCTGCCACGGGCTCCTCTCCACTGCTGCTGCCACAGGAGCTCCACAGTGAATAATCAGTGAAACATGTTCAGCTTCCAGAAGCAGATGGAGCTGCTCTGTGCAGAGGAGCTGCAGATATTCCTCTCCTGCTCTATTTTAACAGTAATATTTTCACTGGAGCAAAAAGAAAACAAGCAGTATTAAGTGCAAGTATCTCCAGTATAAATATTTATCTAAGGAAGAAAAAGTGTCCTTGTGTGCAACCACAGGTGCACAGACAAACACTTCAACACCAAATTCCATAAAATAGCCTTCGGACAAGGAGCTGAGCAGTGTTTGGACAGATGGCCAGTTCTTCTAGAAATGCTTCATTTTAACTCCATTGTTTTATTCAGGGCAGGTTGCTGTACTGGAAACTATTCTATAGCACCCTTTTCATTCAGTAGCTTCCATGAATTATACAAATGAGAGTTTACCATAGTCCAGGTATAAATTGCAGGGTCTTTAAAACCTCGAAGGCACTTGTCTTTGCACAGAATTCAGAGTGCTCAGCACAGGCTGGGGCAGCCCTGCTGGCAGAGAAGGAACTGGGAAATTTGAGAGCCTGGAAAGTTCACAGCTGAAAGACTAAAGAGTCCCATCAAAACTGAGAGAGGCATATCAATAAATTTTAAAAATAAATAAATAAATTAATATATAAATTGGGGAAAAACAAAACAAAACAAAACAACAACAAAAAAACCCCACAACAACAACACAACAATCCCAACCAAAAATGCTTCAGTGAGAAGAGTCTGAAATCTGAAATAGAGGGGAAAATTCTTTCAACTCCTGCAGCTAGCTGAGGCAAGTTCCCTGGTATTTCTTCACTGGGAAGTTTCTTCCCTTTGGCTATACAGCAACTCATGCCTACAGGAGAGGAGAAAGCTGATAAACCAGGATTAGGTGAACTAGTCTAGATAAAGAACTGACTTGAACCTCTGCCCAAGGTTTGAACTCAAGGCTTGCTCTTCAAATCAAGTATTAGGAGGCAGTTTTCCTCCTTTCCTTTTTTCCTTGCTTCCCCTTGTCCAAAATCTCTTCTCTTCTGTCCTGGGTGAAAGCAGATGCTTTAGGATCTCGCATCCCAGAGAACCTTTTTCCTCAGTTTGACAGTCCTGTACACCTTGTAGCTCCTTTCCAGTGAGATGATTTCCCAGATTTGGGAGCACAGGGAGTGTGGAAGCCTCTCCCGTGTCACAGCCCCTCAATGCCCCTCATGCAGCATGGGACAGCAGCAGCACCTCCCAGTGCTCTGAATCCTGAGACCCCTAAAGGAGCCCTGCTGCTCAAAGACAGTTTAAATCACAGGGTCATGATTATATGCTGCATCCAAAAATTTTAAGTAACGTGACATTTTTAGGGGTTCCTGCAGCCACAGCATCCTCTGACCTGTATGGAGGTGACACATCCGTACAAGGCATGGAGCTGTTGCACATTTGAAAGCTTTCTTGGAAGGATTTCACCAAATACTCAGTCCAGGTACTGCTGCTGGCCACCAAAATCACATGCTGAATGCAGTTTCGGAATATTCTCTTCTGCACTCTGTGTGTTCTGAGAAGAGAAAAACTTTTTTAGTACTTGAACATACGCTTAAAAGATCTATAAAGCTGCCAGTCAACATCAAATGTCTCTTTGCAGATGCTCTCTTTTCTACAGCCAGGGGATGGTATCAATAAAAAGAAAAAACAGAAGGCCTTCAATGCAGTAGTCATTCCTGCTCCCTTATTCTTTAAGTATTTAGCCAATTTAGGAGAAAGGCAAGATCAAAATGCAGGATAATCAATGTAAGCTGACACAAGGCCTAAATTTTATATGCCTTTTCTTATTTCTCTTCCAAAATATCAGAATATGAGGAAATGCGATTTTTAAATGAGCATAGTTAATACACCCTGGAATGAACAATAAACAGCTGAAATGAGCTCCTCAGCCCATTCTTTTAAAATGTCTAACGTGTAATCCTGGTAACACTTAACATTCATTTGAACATGAAAAGGCTTCA
The DNA here is from genome assembly GCF_036417665.1 of Passer domesticus. Lineage (NCBI taxonomy): Eukaryota > Metazoa > Chordata > Aves > Passeriformes > Passeridae > Passer > Passer domesticus. The sequence goes on along the minus strand of NC_087482.1, from coordinate 26,314,364 downwards.
GGCTAGAGGTGCTAATAAGAACACCCCACACTTCAGCTTTAAACAGACATGGCAATTTGTATTTCAATAAGGGGAAAAAAAATCAGTCTTGAGGAAAGAAATACCTCCACTCCTCCACTGTATCCATTTACAGTACTCACGTGCACACGTTTCAGCATCACTAATGCAAATCCAGCGTCAGGAAGACAATTTAAATTGCCCTTCAAAAGGCAGAAAAAGAAACATATCATTAGCGTGACATCTCACTTCTGTGAAATGCATGAAAGTCTGGTTGTGCTGCATAAAGGTACAGGTAGGTGTAAATGAAAAAATGCATTCTTTGCTTGGTGATAAGGAAAATGTGGAAACAGAAATGCCAGGGTGACAGACTATCTTCTGCTTTTTCTCACTCTGCAAATCTGACAGTTTCACATTGAAGCCACATTATAATAAGGCTGGAATCCTTTACCTGTTGGGAATGTAGGACTTATGTTTGCTCCTGCTTTAATCAAGAAAAAATAAAAACTCAACTCATCACCAGCATGTGTCTTGTTCTTTCATTTCCTGGGAGCCTCATCAACATCTGTCTTGTCAAAGTGAATTTTAATTGCTGCAGGATGAAATGTTTTTTGGTGCCACCTTTCTTTGGAGCCAAGTCTGACTTCAGTTCCTGTACATAGAAGAATCTCCTATAAGAAACCTGGAATAAGTATTGAAAGCAAAATGCTCAAGAAAATGTAGTGCTAACTGCCTTGATTTTTTTAATGTGATTAAACAATTGCCTGAGTTTTTGTGGAAGTCAGAAAGAAATTATTTTTATTAACTGCTCCTCTCACTTCTAACTCATCAAATTGAGTTTATATGACAAATAGTTACTTCTAAGAGCATGTTAGCAAAGCTGTCCCAGAAAATTCATGTGCCTGTGTATAGATGAACATTTGTCCTATATATTAGAAATTCTCTCTAGGAGATACTGGAAAGCTGAGGGGAAAATCCAAAGCACAAATTGGAATGAAGAAATCGGCGTTACTCGTGTTCTCGTGATAGAACAGAACTGATCTGCCTGAGCTGTTTTAGGTTTGATCACTGTAGATCCAGGGCACATTTGTGCTGAGGCTGCCTGTGGAAGTCACACATTCCAGGATGTTCTTTGGGAAAGAGAAGAACATTTGCTGTATGGAAATCAGTGCAGGCTATTATGGGAACACCTTAAGCAATTCCATGGAAAACCTCAGGAGCTGCCAAGCCAAGTTTTAGGCTACTAAGGGGAATGAGAAAGATAAGTAGCTCTCAAAATATGTGGTGGAAATAAAAAGCTGCACAATAAGCCCTGAACTTCTCTCTGTGACCTAAAATAAGGAAAATGTGAAGATTGTAAATAAATCTAATATTAGGCTTTCTGATATAAATTTCCTAAACTACACAAGTTGCTAAAATCTTCCCTCTCTTCCTCATGCCCACAAACTGATTTCATCAGCCCCACAAACCTGAGACACAAGGTTGCTGCTGCTTCATTCTTTTTTCCTTTTTTTTTTTTTTTTTTTTTTTGGTGAGTTTTTTTCCCCTGTGCTTTTTATGCTTTTGCCACTGTTTAAAAATATCTTCTAAAATCTGATGTAATAAAGACAGAATTACATCCCTGGGGCCTCAGGAAGATCAATAAGTAAGTTAATTTCCTGAGTGGCCATAGAGCTCCTGGTTTGTGAGAGAGGAAAAAGGACTAAAGGACACAGAAATGTGGGCCCAGAGAGAGCTCCAGCAGCAATCCTGGCTTCCTGCAGGCTCAGACACCCATGATGTTTGTGCTTTGCTCTCTCCTCCCTTTGCACCCAGCCACAGCTCTCAGAAGTTAGGAGAAGGTGTCCCATTCCTGGGGCATCATCCCTGGGGAGCCAGGACAGGGATGGAGGGATGGAGGGAGAGGGACAGGGAGGGAGGAAGGGTCTGGGAGGGCTTTGCTCCATCCTGCCTTTGGCACAGGAGCACCACAACCTCGCTGCCCAGCCAGCAGCCTCAGCCCTGCTGTTCCCAGCCTGCTGCTGATTTTCACTCCTGGGAGCAGCAGGCCAGGGAACAAACAGAGCTGATCTCAGAGAGGGACAGGTCCCTGTGTGGGCAGTCAGTCCTCTGCCCTGTTCTAGACATGAACAGGTGCACACAGGGATAGGAGAAGGAAGATTGTCAGGTCCTTCAATGAAGAGAATCCTGAGCATTCCCATCCCTGCAAAACCAGCTCCTCTGCTCCCTCCTCAGCCAAGAGCCTGCTGATGCAACTCTTGGATGACAAACTGGAGCCACATTAATGACAAACCCCAAACTAGCCCAGCTCAGATTGCTGTGGAAACTCATCCACAAAATGATTACTCCCCATTTTATAGTCAAAAGTCTCATTTGAGCAGATGTTAATCCATTTTGAACTCACAAGTTTCTTTCATGGTTCCAATTTAATCCAGGAACACCCAGTCCAAACCCGACTGGCAGATGCAGTCCCAGTTGCCCCAGAGTGGCACCCTGAGCATTGCAGCAACCAAGGGGCTCTGAGGAAAGAGAAGTGTTAGAAAAGTTAGAAAAGTGAAGCTACTCAGTCTCATGGCTGCTGGAAATGAAGAAGGTTCATTTTCCCTGCACTGCAGTCCCTGAAGCTGGGTACCTGGGTAAAGACTCTGAGCTTCTTGTGGTTTGCACAGCACAGAACCGAGGGAGATGCTGCCATGGAAAAGTGGAAGAGTCTTGTCTCGTGACAGTTACTGCACATCCAGTCTCACCAAAACTCAGTTCTGACTTGAGGGCTGTCTGGAGCAGTTATTTCATCAGATTTGCCTGTGGGAGAGCTCTAGAAATTGCCACCTGTGAACATTTCCAGGAGGGAACGAATGAGTGCTGAAAAACCATCTGTTAAATTTAAGGTAATACATACAGCTTCTGCACTGTGGCCTCAGTTTTCAATCAGCCAGGTTCAAATGTAGCTTATCAAGAGCTCTAGGAGCAATCAAATCCACTTTCATGGGCCTTTAGTAAAAAGAGTAACATGTATAAGCTTTCCTAAGCAGCCTAAAAAAAAAAGAGTTTACATTAAAAGATGTAACAGATACACAACTATGCTCAAATATTTTTATTTGTCTAACATAAGGAATAAAACAAGTTACAGCAAAGCATGAAACCTGATGAGGATTCTACCTTAAGGAAAAAAAAATTGTCTTTTATAATAACAAATAGTTGGAACCAGCACATTGCTTTCGCGACATTGTTCCCTTCAAGACAAGTCCAAACTGTTCAACATTATGAAAACTCTGCCTATTGCTTTGTACCAGAAAATTTATTACCCCCAAATCATTTACAACAGACAGCATGCATTCCAAAACTGATTTGTTACTTTAGGCCACAACAACTCACTTTCAAAGCTTAAAGAATCCATTATACTGTGCAAAGGAAAGCCCATGAACAGGACACAGAGAAGCTTCAAGAGGAATTCCAGTAAAAAGTTTGGATGGAGGAAGGCTGCAAGCCCAGCCAGACGATTCACTGGGAGCCTTCTGGGCACCCTGGACTGGAGGAAAAGATTGAATACCATTTTTATTCCATGAAGTGTTCAAGCATTTGTCACAATTTCAGCAAGTTGCTTGCTTGGTTGTGAGAAGGAAGCGAGGCAATTAGAGAAGTCAAATATGATTAACACAGGAACTCTGCTCTGTGGGAGATGTCATTACCTGCTGACACAGAACGGGGCATTTGTCTCACTTTGCTGCAGCACAAAACACAATGTGTGTGTTCAGCACTACTCTGGTCCTCTGATTTTGTTATGAGCCACAACAGACACTTGGGCCAGTTTGATTTATTTGATTAAAATATCTCAGACATTTTTCAGCTATGGAGGCCACTGCAATTTAACAACTGCTGGTCTTAGAGCTTGGCTGAGAGCAGAGGAGTGTTACACCTCAGGAGGCAAACCCAGCCCAAGGAGAGCCAGCAGTCAGAGCAGTCCCACAGAACCTGACCCATAAAGAGAATCCCATGGGAAGGGGACATGGGAGGTGGGAGCAGCCCCGGTGTCCAGGGCACAGGGCAGGCACTGAGCTGATGGCACAGAGGTGACACGGGTGGGCACTGATCTGATGGCACAGAGGTGACACGGGGCCCGGGGTGCCTGCTGAACATCTGCATCTGAAGATCAAAGAGCTTAGCAAGCAAAGCAAGCCTTAGAAAGTTACCTACACAGTTGATTTACAACCTCTTTAATCACAAGGGACAATACTCAGGAATTTTTTTTTAATCACTGCAAATTCACATCATTAAGAGTCTTCTTCTGCTAAGTTATCACAAAGTTTGAAAAGCAACGTGGAAACAGCATCTAGAAGTCATACATGTTTGGTTAGCATTTGAAAGTCTGTATTTCTTTGAACTGATGCATACCCAAACAGCTCAACTAGGGCTTTAAATTGTAATCCTATATGACCAAAATACAGGAAACTGCTTTGAAAAGAAAACAAAACCCCAGGGCACAAGTGTTAGTCACTGTGGTGACTCAACCAGTCGGCTCTGGGTGCTCAGCTGCCCTGGGGTTTGCCCAGAGCAGGAGGAACTGAGTTCTTGGCACGTAAAAATATTGTACTGAGTCCTTTGGAGGTGACAGTGTTCTGAGTTTAACACGTGGTGTTTGCAACTTGATTTTTAATTCAAAGCCGTGGGACCTAGGAGCCCCAGCATCCCTGAGCCCAGCTTGGTGCTCTCAGAGCTTCTCATAACTTGCTCAGGGGACAAACTGGGCTCCTTTATCCACTGTCTCTCCCTGGAGTCATGTTCTAGTGGTCTATTTCATAATCACTACTTCTGGAAATTGATTGTTTTTATTTTTAAAGCTGTTAGACATCTGTTCTTCCTTTAATGTAAACATTCATCCTCTCTCTCTTTTTTAATCCCACACCTATTTTGCTTTTCAGTTCTCTCTTGAAAATATTGACTGTAAAAAATCCAAACTGGCCAAATCCACTCCAAGCTATTCTGAGCACACTGCTGCAGAACGAAGCACAGAGTAAAAAAAAAAAATAAAAATAAAAAAAAAAGCGTTATCTACCATTATCTACCATTTAAATGATTTCCAAAGCTACCATTTAAGATGTGGGTTTTCTGTGATCTTTGTCCAAGAAAACTCACCGGTGAGCTTAATGAGATTTCTTTGGGCACACACAGCAGAGCAGGGAGTGACCAGGGGATTTTGCAGCACACAGAACCCAGGCTGCTGCAGGTGGGCACAGACAGCCAGAGGGGCTCCTCAGCACCCAGTTGCTCTCTCTGTGCTCCAGGGATGTCACATCTGAGAGGAGATAGCACATCCTCAAAGTGCACCTCTTGTTTGCTCACAACAACACATGGGCAGGCTGGGAGAGCTGGGGGTGCTCACCTGGAGTGGAAAAGGCTCCAGGCAGAGCTCAGAGCCCCTGCCAGGGTCTAAAGGGGATCCAGGAGAGATGGAGAGGGACTGGGGACAAGGGATGGAGGGACAGGACACAGGGAATGGCTCCCACTGCCAGAGGGCAGGGATGGATGGGATATTGGGGAAAAATCCTTCCCTGTGAGGGTGGACAAGCTGTGGCTGTCCCTGGATCCCTGGCAGTGCCCAAGCCTGGACAGGCTTTGGAACCACCTGGGACAGTGGAAGGTGTCCCTGCCCATGGCAGGGGGTTGGAATGGGATAGATTTAAGATCCCTTCCAACCCAAACCATTCTGGGATTCTGGGGTTTGTATTTTGGCACCTGGGTCCACTGGCTGTGTGTCTGTTCTAAAAACCATTTCCAAACACAGACAAGTTCTGAGCTGTAAATTGGCTTGGAAACCAGGCAAGCAGACCAAGTGCAGGCCCAAAACAGATTCCCTGTGCTCTGAAAATCCAAACGCTGCAGCTCAAGCACATGCAGCAACACAAAGCACTCCTAGAAAGCACCCAAAGCCAGGTGAGTCCACACCCCAGCTCGGCTCTCCAGCCAACCTCTGCCTCAAAGCCTCCATGAGGTGAGGTGAGGAAAATGCAGCCCCGCTTCCAATGGAAACACAGCTCCCTGTCCCTGCCTGTAGTTTGTGGTGTCAAGTGTTCCATACACCCGCGGGTGAGCGCAGAGCCCCAGGAGTGTGATCCCAGCTCCAAAAGCAGCCAGGTCTCCAGGGCTTTTTGGCTTTTCTGGAAGCAGCAGCGTGCTGCAGGGAAGGTGGGATCAGCACCACGCAGTGCCACAGCACGGGCATCACTCCACAGCCTTTGTTCCACCAAAGCCCTGCTCAAGGCAGGTGTTGAAAAGGTGGGTTAAAAGGTGAACTTTTAAAGTCCTGAAGGGTTTTTTTTTGTTTCCACCCTGGTTTTTCTTCACATTTCTGGTCACTTACTAGTGTCGCTGAATAGTGAAAACAAGCAGTTTTGATTATTGCTGTATTGGAGAAGTTATTTAATCAGACAAATGAAAAACATTTGTAGTCATCACAGCCAGCTCCGGGTACCAGAAGCTCTTGACAGCTGGCTCTCCTGGCCCTCTGTGTTAGTTTAGGGCCACTTCCTCATTATAAACAGATGCACAAAACAAAACTTCCAACTGGATGGACATGTGAGCACCCTGGTAGTAGAAGAGACCCATTTAGAGGATGCTGAAATATAATTACATCATATATCCATTAGAGGGATGGTCTCTGCAGCTCCCAGAGAACTTGGCAGAGCATTAAAAGCCCGTCAAGGCTGACCACACAATAACTGAAGGGGAGGAAGAAAAAAACACATCAAACCACAGAAAAAGCCCAAGAAAGGATTTCTGGTGTGCTACTGCACTTTTCTTTGATCTAAAACAGAAATAATCTTCTGGAAGGGTACCTAAGACACACCACTGAGAAAGTGCCCAGCACACCTCCACCATGACTTTGCTAACTTCCAAAACTCAAAGGCCTTCTTAGCAGAATCCTTTCCTCTCCAAGGCCATCCCTGTGTCCTATCCCCATCCCCAAGGACACCCCTGTGTCCTATCCCCATCCCCAAGGACATCCCTGTGTTCCACCCCCTCCCCAGAGACATCCCTGTGTCCTACCCCCTTTCCAAGGACACCTTCCACTGGAACGTGGGAGACAAAGGTTCAAACTCCAAGAGTGGAAAACTTCTGCAGAACTGCTGCTGAAAACTTTTCCAAACAAGTCCCAACTGAGCATCCATCTTCATTTGAAATCAGTAGGTTTTTCCCAACTCCTGTTTGGAGCTGGTTTTTAGGGAACAGGAAAAAAAATGTAAAAGAGAAAGCAAAACCAAGCAATGCAGAACCCCCAAAACTCAAAGAAAAAACCTTGAAATCCCCATTCAAACACAGCTCTGTTCATCTAATGCATCTCTCAGCCTAGGAAATCCGTTTTCTACCTCTGTGAGGGAAAAAAATACAAATTCAGAGTATTCCAACTTTCCTACTCCAAGGTGACAAGGATACTAATGCAGGTATTGCTGCATGTTCCTGCAGTCCCCACAGGAGCAAAACCCCACAAACCCACATATCATCTCACAGAGACAAGCAATCTTCAGAGAATCAATATAATATGCTGGAAATTAAACCAACAAATGCTCAGCCAAGATTCCTCCATTATCTTACAAATGTTTTTATTAGAACTGAAGTGAATTAGTATTACAGGAAGATGATGGAGAAAGTCAAAAAAAGAAAGCAGAATGATGGAAGTGGGATCAGATCAGACTTTTGGACCCAGGCAGAGTGACACAGAACCAGTTCCACCACATGGCAAATGCAGTGTGAGCACTGACACTGTGCCTTTCTGGCTCCCCCTTCTGCTCACTGTCAAATGAATATTGATCTTTTAGATGAAACAGAGAAACTCTTCTTTAACTGTGTGCTTTTCACAGCTAAAAACATTGCCCGAAGCATCCTGCTGGCCTGATCCCATTGTGTTCCAGGTCTGCAGTTCTGCTTCACCTCAGAGATTCACTCAACTCTCTGCAAACAGCCAAAAGGTGAAAAAGAAGAACATTTTAAGCAGGCAGTTCTGCAGGAGTGGGTGTAGGGACAGAGCAAGAAAACCCACCAGGTAAAGGTTCCATTCTCACACTCATTACACATGGCTTCAGGGAGAAGCATTGTGCACACCTCAGTAATGCCAAAGCAATCCTCTCTTACCCCTTTATATCAGTATTTTAATCTCCTTGCGCTCCAAACATGTACACTTGCCTTCATGTGCCAGCTGCAGAGCGAGCCAGCCAAGCAGAATTGCCAGCCACAACCTCAGGCAAGCCCTGAGCCTGGGCAGTGCAGGAATCTCAGCGTGTATTTGGACCCTGCTCTAGCAAAACCTCCATCAGAAATGCCAAAGCCAGCTCTTCTTTAGAACTTAATCCACTTCCCTCCATTCCCTCCCATTCTCACTTTCAAAAATCCAGAGGTGAGGTTTGCTTGTGCTCCCAACACACGGAGAACAATGTGATGTAATTCAATAAAGCTCTCCTGCTTTCCTGAAAACCACTGTGCTCTCCATGCAGGCACTATTGCTTTATAGATTGTGCTGCTTTTGATGTCCTCTTTGATCAGATGTGCTCCTGAACTTCAATGGAGCTATTTCAGAGCAGCACCTGCCCTGGTGACAGCAGAACCAGCACATTCACATTTTTTATTTCAGCATTGACTGAGAATGTTTGTTCTCCATTCCAACAACTGCAAATGAGCAGGCCAACAGCTTCCTAAAAATAGACAAAGTGCAGCATTAGCAGCACATCATGCCCACCCAGTGCATTTTTTTCTTGTTAAAAATGTATGAAGTACAAAACTCCCTTAGCACAGTGCAGGACAAAGCAAGAGCCAGTCCCTGTCCCAGAGGTGATATCCAGCACCTCCCACAAGCAGGGCTGTGGACATTGTTCATGTGCTCCATTTCCCTGGCATAGGGAGATGAGTTAGAGAAGATCTCACTCACCATAGAGAGATCAAATCCCTACAGAGAGCATAGGATTGGTAGAACAAGGCAGAGAACCAGATTTTGTTGCCATGCTGCAGTTTTGGCCTTGTGATCTCCTAAGGGAGTGACACAGCCAGTGTCATCCCTGGACTGATCTGTTCTCTGCATGGACACTTGCATAGAGGGCAAGACTGGGAAAAAAACAAACCCAAGAAATTTCCCAAACCCCAGCAAACCCACAAAGTGTTCTTCAGTCAGAAACTCACAAAATGGTTGAGAGGTGGATGTGGCAGTGCTGGGTTGACAGTTGGACTTGATGATCTTAAAGGTCTTTTCCTACCTTAACAAATCTGTGATTTTAAAAACCTCACACACAGCCAGTGAGCAGTTTGCTTGGCAGCTGACTCCATCTGCTGCTTTTTTCCTGGGTGCCTGAGAGTTTTAGCTGGTGACAGATTGTCATCTGCTGACAAAGGAGAGCAGGGATGCTCAGAACCTTGTGATGCCACTTGGCTTCACAGCCACCCAAATCCCCTGTGAAGAACTCAGCTTCCAGCCAAACAAAACCACAGTTCTGCTCAGATCTGCAGTGGAAGATCTGTAGGGCAAGAAGCCAAAGCTCCAAAGCTGGTAGGCAACAGAACCCTGAGACATTTGGCTGAAGCCTGCAGAAGTGGCACAGAGGAAAACTTGCTGTAACTTTTCAACATTTCTACACAAAGAAGGGGGCAGAAAGGGAGCAGTTTCTAAAGCATTCTCCAAAACAAGGTGCAGGGGAAGGCAGATTATTTCTATCTGTGTGGGTGATGGCAACAATTTAGTTTAATGCATGAACAAAGAAGAACAAACAACTATTTTAATCATAACAGTTTGCTTTTCCTGTCTCAATTTTGCAAGCCTCTCTTGCTCCTGTTCTATTTGCAGATGCACCTGGCTGTTATCCACAGATAACACAGTGCACGGTGCCCTGAAAGCCCCTCACACAGATTTGTTCTAACTTCCTTTGCAGAAGGACAGAATGAAAGAGCTCCATAATTTCTAGACAAGGAGAAATAATTTGTTTGCAGAATGACTCCACGGACATGCAATAAGCTGAGGCAAGACCAGGAAATCCTGAGGCAGGATTTCGACTTGGGGCAGAACCTCTACTGGAGAACTGCCAGATAAAGACTTTCTGGAAAGGGGAAAGGGATGGGGGAAATATTAATTTAAAAACATAAGTCAAATCCAGGAAACTGTAATTTATGGCTTAATGAAAGAAAAAAAAGGCCTAATTTGCCACAGTGTTAAAATGGGGCGATGATACAGAGCAGGCTGAGAGCTGCAAGTGGTTAAGTAAGGGATCAGGAGGTCCAGACAGAACCAGGAGGAAACACTCCACAGTTATCTCCTCTGGAGGCAGCAAAAAATAGTGATAAATCTGTTTACAAACACATTTCCTGAACGTGTTCATTAAAAACACAGTTTTTAGATCAATAAAATTCCATGGTGTGGCTCTGCCTGTGCACAGGCAGCTCTGGAGTGAGGGCTGGGAAGGCCACGGGAGAGCAGGCAGGGCAGCTGGCACATGGCTACCTCAGCCCTGCACAGGGAGGTGATAAATCATCCAGAGCTCCAGGGATGATGGACGCCTGCCAAACCCTCAAAAATGTTTGAAACTTGATAAGAAAGAAACAAACAAAGAAAAAGTCAATACTATTTAAGCGTTAGTTCTCTAACTTGGGCAACATTAGTAAAAAAATTATCAGGGTATTTTATACAATTTATGCCAGACTTCATTACTCTGCACAGCCTGAAAAAAAACACTGAATAAGACCGATGTCAAATCCCAAATTTGTGCATCCAGTTATTTTATTGAAGGCAAATGATTTATATGTAGAAGCAGCCCTGGATGATTCTCCTGCTGCTATGACAAGGGAAAGGGGGTGCTTATTAGCTACCTCTGGCATAAATTTTAATCCCACTGAGATCCTTTTCAAAAACTGCTTTCAAAACTGAAGTAAACAAGAGCTCCTGAACTGGTTAAAGCATCAACAACATGTTTTGCTGGAAAAACTGTGAATTCTTTTTCTGCCAAAGCTGAGGAGTTACCCTGAAGGGTATCTGAGCAAACCAATTCCCTGTGGGTCAGATTCACATTCTCCTGCTGGGGCAGCAGGGACACTCCTGGCCCTACCCCTGCAGAGATGCTGCTGTAGCTTCTGCAGTCAGTGTGAGCTCCCAGTCTGGCACTGCTAACACTGCCCAGGTCCTGCTCAGCCATGTGCTGTGGCTGATCCCAAAGCACTGCAGTGCCCCTTAGCTCCAGAGTTTCACTCTATGCAGGGGAAACCACAGAGATTCCCTCCCAGAGCCCCTGCAAGGAGGTGTGAAGTGCCTTGCCCAGCAGGTCTGGCCAGTGCTGCCTTTAGCTCGTGCTGTCTCTCCAGATGTGGCAAGAGGAAGCATTACTCAGACAGAAACTGAAGCCCAGGCACTCCCTGCAGACCATCCCTGCACACCCCTGAGATCCCCAGTGTGGCCCCGAGGCTGCCAAGGAGCCATCCCTGGCTCTGCGCGCAGTTGATGCTCTTTGTGTCCCTCACTGCTCTGGACAGCCAGCTCCAGGCAGTCCCAGCCCGTTCCCCAAGGCAGCTGCCTGCTGTGCAGAGACGCATTCCCCTTTTTTCAGCTAAGTCAGTCTTACAACATTTCCTTCAGGTGTTTGCTAGCACTGCTGTTGTAAGTTTTGGTGCACAGTTCCATACTTGGTTCATCCACCACAGTTCAGGTTATCCTTCTGGGATGGCAAATCCCTCCCAAAAGAACCCACAGAAGGGCAGCAGCAGAACCCACAGAATGGCAGCAGCAGAACCCACAGAAGGACAGCAGAACGTGAAGTGACAGGAGCTTCTCCAATCCTTGTCCCAGCCACACACAGTATTACTCCTGCAGGATGTCCCAGCACAGGAAACACACACGTTTCAGTTTTCCTGTGTGTGCTATTGTGCAGTAGAAGCTCTGATCACAATCTACTGATACCTGGCCAAGAGATCAACTCCCAAAAACCAGTGTTGTTGAAGAGGATTTACTGGACACCAAGACCTCTGGTTCCAATAGAATACTCAACATGTGGTTTTACACTTTCTGGTATTAACTAATTAAAAACTGGCACAGCAGCCTTGGGCCCAGCCTGAGCTCTGCTCTGCAGAACAAGGGGTTAATCTTTTGTGTGTACACGTGCCTTCCATTACAGCCAAATGCTGGAGCCAAGCACCAGGGTTTTCCCAGAGCCCTCCAATGCAGGCTGTGTCTGTCAGCCACTCAGCCTGGCACTTGCCCGAGTGCCAAGCAGTGGGACAGAGAGATTGTCACCTGCCAAAACCCTGACCCCCTTGTCTGTGTGAAAACTGCTGCATCTTGTCAAGGTAGTGATTTCCTTTGTCCCATGAAAGTAAAGAGAAAGTGAAGATGAAAAACAGTCTTCAAAAGGTGGAAATCAGAACTGCAGCAGAGAAATTTTCTTTTGAAAACATGACAATTGCTCAAGGCACAGGAACAAAGTGGCAAATCCTATTCCCCAATGTACTGGGATCAGTAGCAAAGTCATGATGCATCTCTGCACCTCCGAAACAGCTGCCTGGCAAGTGGAGACAGCTCCTGTTTGCTCTGCACGAGCCCTGCTCAGGTGCTGTCAGCTCAGACCCCCTGCTCCGACCTCTGCTCTGGGAACTCCAGGCATGTCTTGGCTCCTGGCATGAAACCTCTCCACAACTCCCTTGACTTCCAGTCCCAAAACCAGCTCCCAAGGCCCCAGCCCTGGCTCACAGGGAGGATTTGTTCTGCTCCCAGGAGATTTGGGTTTTTCTGCTCTACCCACACCTGCACTCTCAGGCTGACCCGGTGACTGAACCCATGCCTGAACTCCACTCCAGCCCCACACAGTGACCACATATCTTTATTCCATTTAATCTAATAAATGAACAAATTCCCCAGATCTCCTTCAACATCCTCTTCCTTAGAAGAGCAAACTGCAGCAGCCAAGACATTGGAGCACAGGTCTGTTTAGCCTCAGGAAAGTGCACACAATACCTGCCTGCCTCCCAACTTGCTGCAGCTTGTGCTGCTTTCCTCTGTGGTCATGAAATAAAATTAAAGATCAATTTAACCGCCTGGAAGAAACAAACCTATAAATAAGTAGTCATAAAACCTAGAGGACAAGACAGGAAGAAACAAAATCTAACGAACAAGAATAGAGGCTGAAAATTCAATTCCAGAACTCACTAAAGAAAAAATGCAGAATTGAACAGTTCTGGGAAAGAATGGAATTCACCATTTTTCCTGGAAGCACTTGCCAGTGATACATATGATCTCAACAAGGCAGATTAATGTATTTTATGGTTTTTGTACTTTTGTACAAACTAGGAGTTTTTGCCCTGAAGATTTTACAGTCTGAGGGTGTCATCACACTGCTGCTGTAGGTGTAACAATTTCGAAACAAACAGGATTTCATTAGCAAACATGTACATAAATAATCATTCTCCAGATGAAGATAACACAGCCCAAGACATTATAGCACAACCTCAGAAATTATAACACACACTCCATATTTGCAAAGATGTGGAACTCCTGGAAGAATTTCCAATCCAACCTTTTCTAATTCAGAGCGTGAAACCATCACAGAAAAAGTACAGAGGAACCAGCCTGGAACTCAGACATTTGGGAGAGAAGTGCTGAATGGGATATACTCAATTTTTGCATTGCATATCACAGAAAAGACACTTTCCAAGCTAAAAGTTTCATAAAAATCAGTGCAAAGGATCCTACTAACTGCTCTCCAACCAAGATTCATCCTCACGGATGTGGCATAAGAACCTTGCCCAAAATTCAGATTATTAACAAACACTGATAAGTAATAAAGTCAGAAAGGCCCCTCTTTGCTGCTGTAAGGAAAACAGGTTGTGGAACCCGAAGGCATCCACATGCACATCCTTCTTAAGGATGGTGATTACAGTCTTAGGACAGATTAAGCAATATATTCAAGGGGTGAGGAAGAGGGAAATCATAATATTACTCAATTCTTTCACGGAGCAATTTATTTTCTCTAGTTCTAAATGTTTATTTTAGAGATTTAATATCAGATATTTCAAACTGCTGTTCTGATGCTTCTGGTGCTTCATGGATAACTTATTAACCTGTTAGAGAGAGAATGTTTTAACCTCAAATAGAGCCCTGGAGTGTGTGATTCCTTGCTTGGCTCAGTGCCTGTACTCCAAGTCAAGCTGAACTTGCAGGCGCAGAGCTCAAGGTGTCTGCTCGGTTTGGGTGGGGATTTCAGAGTACATATCCCAAGGGGTAAACATTTGTTGCTGCTTTTACTGCTTGCTGAGTGAGTTTTCTTCACTGCTGATTTGCAACATGACAAAAAACAAAGAGTAACTCAGAATAAGAAGTACCAAGACAAAAACAACTCTGTCTCTTTCCTTAGGGTAATAAAATATCTTGACTGTTCACCAAACACTGAGGCTGCAGAGCATGAGGATTTTATGTGTTAGGTGCTTTGCTGATTCAGAAGAGTCTTTTAATGTCACTTCCATGTGACACTGGAAACTCTTCTGCCTGATATGCTGATGTTGATCTTTTTCTCAGCAAGAAAAAAAAAAAAGATTTTCACAAATAGATCAGAATTTTCTCTTAAGTGTTTCTCTTAAGTCTTAATTGATTCTGGGGGGCGGACCCCAAAACAACAAAAAAAAATAGAAAAAGAGGTCAAGAAGTTTTCTTCACCTGAAAGAGAATCCACAGACCTGAGTAGGTGGCACTGTGTTGTAGGAACAGGAAGAGACAATTTAATAGGGCTCTTTCAGCACTGTTTCACCTGGGGAAAAAACTATAACATATGGGCTTCTTCCTCAAAGTTTGTTAAATTGTGAGTTTGCCTTTTAGCATCCTGGTATGAGATCCTTCCACCTAACAGAAACCAGGGATTCAACCCAAAGGTTTTAAGTGCAATAAGAAATAACTGTTTGTGTGTGCCCCCTGTCCCATCTCTTACCAGGCTTGTGTTGTTGGTTACAAACAATCAGAAAGTTTTGAAGTATGAAGAGCCTGCTTTTCTTCACCGACCAAACAGATTTATTATCTTCACACAGAATATTTTGTGAGACTTGGTTTTTTGGGGTGAGGTTTAGGGGTTGTTTGCTTGTTTTGGGGCTCTTTGCTGTGTTTTGTTTGGGCTTTTTTCCCCTTCACACTCCATCCCTCCCTCAGCCCTGCTGTTCCTCCTGCTGACTCTCCAAGGAGTTGTATCCCTGCCACTGGGCTGAGCAGTTCCTCCAATTCTAAGCCTTCCACTGGACACAAATGCAGTTTTACAAAGGCATCTTGAGAAAGAAATTAAGCTACTTAGGACTGAAGAGTCTTAAGTAATGAACTTCTTTTGGAATATTTATTCAGCTATCTATCTGTATTTATGAAAGCTGAGGTGAGACTGAGGAGGGGCAGGGGAACTTCAAAGCCCCAAGCCACAGGTCTCTCTTGGAGATTTTTGCAAAAAGCACCTGAGGAAATATGTCAAGTGGTGGGTGTTATGCAGTGATTTTTCATTAATTTTAATTACTGTCATTCTATAGGATAGTGAGCATCCTCAGACCTTCGCCTCCAAATTGCACTGGGATTGATGCCAAATTTCTTCTCCCTCTCTGGTTCCCTCCAGCAGTATTTAGTAATGGAATCGCTTAAACATGTTTAAATAAGAAGGGTAAATGCCAAACACTTCTGAATGAGAAGGAACGTGTATCTTAAATGGCACATGAAGCCTTTATTCATAATTCTATAAACTGAAAACCTGGGCTATTTGGGATCAAATAGAAGGCTTGATCAGGCTTGAGAAGAGAGTAGATGGAACATCCCCAGTTAAGGAAATGCAAAACAAAACACAAAGTGACTCTTAACTTTTCGTAAGCATTAGGAGTGCACACTGGGGGAGGGGGAGGAAGAGACAAAAACACAGAATCAATTCCCTTGATGGCATCTCAGTGGTTTACTTCTAAAAGAAAAAACAAACCAAACTATTTTCGGCACTAGGTTTGCAATACAGGTGGCATCACCACCAGCCCACAGCAGCCGCAGGAGAGCTGCTTTTCAAACCTGGGCATTTTTGGTGCAGAGCCTGTTTTCAGACAGGTTATTCTGAGAGGCAGAGGTCCAGAGCTGCCACCCTGCCCTGCCTGGAGCTGGACACACACCAGCCATGCCCAGCCCAGCCCCTGGAGCACAGCTTGAGCCCAGCTTGGCTGACCACCTCCTATGAGGCAAGGGCACAAAAGGGAAACCAGCAAATTACAAAATTCATCTTTGGAATGATCATAAATGTCTTGAGAGTAAGATCTCACTGGTTTGTGATGTAATTATTCCATTAAAGCCTGAATCCTATCTGGAAGCTTAGAGACAGCAGCAGCAATGCTCCAAAGTTTCTATTCTTGGGTAGCAGATGGTGGGGCAGAGATTGCAAATCCACATTAATCAGAAGTATCTCATGAAAGCTGTACTGTATTTGCCAAAACCAGAGTCTTTCTTTTCCACAAAGCCTGATTTACAAGGATTCACTCGAGACTTTCACACAGGTGTACTGCATCCAGCATGCAAACAAAAGGAATCCTCACCCAAAAGCAGCTGTCAGACTGTGGTGCCCGTGGCAGTTCCCCTCCAGAGACATTCTCTTTGTCCAGTGAGCAGCCACCCATTTTCTTTAGCTTTCCACAGTTGACCAAGGAGCAACTCACCATTTTCCCCTGGTTTATATCCTTCCACACCCACAACTGGATCTCACCCACAAGCTCAGTGTTTTTCATGTTTACAGTGCCAGCAGAAAGGGGAATACCTTCCACCCTTCCCACAAACAAGTGCCAGCTTGGGGTGGTGAGTAAATACAGTCACCATTTCTTTCCAAATGCACCCACATTATCCTCTCAAAGCCATTCCAGTCGAAAGTCCTCCACTCCCTTTGCAGGAAGGCTCCTTGTCACGCCTGCCTGCCCCAGGCTTGCCTTGCCCCACCTTCCCCAGCTCTCCCATTCCATTTAGGTAAAAGCCAGCTGTGTGCCAGGCCCCGGGCTTGCACAACACTTTTTACTCTATGTTTCCTACAAAAAGCCTCCTGAAGAGCTGCTTCTGAAGAGGAGAGTTTGCTTGGGGGTCTCTTTGGGTGAGTCTCTTGGTGTGTGTTGGGGTTTCTGTGTTTGGGCTTTGTCCGTGTCACACCCCTCCAGCTGCAGATTTCTCTCTGCATCATCCCCAGCCCAAGGAAATCTGCCATTCTGCAGTTTATAGTGTCCTTGAGATACAATTTTCCTGCAACTACCAGTGAAATTTTGGGAGCAAATGTGTGCTGGAGACTCTTTAGAGACCTAAATTTAACAGAGACAAAACCAAGGCTGAGTCACAACTAAGCTACAGAATTACCCTTCAATGTTCAGAGTGAAAATGTTAGAAGGGATTTTCTCATTCTCTCTCCAATTAGTTTTTCCCCAACAAAATAAATCTAGTTGCCTTGAAGCTACATTCAGCTATTTTAAATTCAGTTTAAACTCATTAACCAGCACTGCACAGAAGACTGGAGCATTTTAGACAGCAGAGAGAAGACACAAAATAGTATGATCAAGAAGGGTAAATTCTTAGAGGCACAGAGTACAGGAGATTCCTGAAGATCTAGAGAGGTGTGTGACAGCAACATGTCTGAGATGGGAGAGATAAACCAGCAGAGCCTGCACTAGATAGGAGGACGTATGAATTCCTGAGGGGATACAGGAAGAACAAGACAAGTGGGAGATGTCCCTGCCCACGGCAGGGGGTTGGAACTGGGTGATCTTTAGGTCCCTTCCCATCCAAACCGTTCTGGAATCCTATGAGAAGACAGCCTTGTGTTCCCTTTGGGTCACATTTGATAAAGCAAAGGTGAATTGCTGTGGGAGGGGATATTTCACTGTGCACGTATTTCACATGAGTACGTGGAGTCAGTGTAAAACTTAAAATGCACCTGTGGACCTGAATTGCCTCTGCATTCTCTGCCTTTTCAGAGGGCAAGGCAGAAGCAGCAGAGAGAACATCATTGCCTTCCCCCTCCCCATGCTGCATTCTCTTCTGTAATAGATAAAGCATTAATGAGAATTCTTCATGTTCCCACAGCCTGAAACCTTGCACTGATGAGGAACACTAAGCCCATTTTATATCAGGACATGATGTTTGTTTACTTTTGCATGACACATTAGAGCCCAACCTTCAAGAAATAGAATGAGGTCACTCTCTTACTGGAGTTCTCTGTGGCTGTTTGGCTCTGAGATTGGACATGTGAAGAGCCACATCTTTCAGCATCAGCAGATTTACAGAAGACATGCTCTGCTTTGAAGCAAGGCAAATTGATCCTGCAGGGCTGTTTACTCCATCAGCACACCTTGGAGTGCTACCACGGCACCTGCGGGTTGCGTAATTGCTATTTCTCCCTCAACCAAACATCAGCAAAATTTGTAGTAGGCAAAGGTATAATCACAGGGAGTGCTGCAGCCAATTTTCACAGCTCAGACATAAAAAAAAAAAAAAAAAAAAAAAAAAAAAAAAAAAAAAAAGCTAATTAGGCACATCTATTCTGGACCTGCCTGCACTCTTTGTTTATTACCTGCCCCCTGGAGCAGCATTACTGGGAAGGGAGCTGGTTTGAGCACATGTGATAACCTGGTACATGCACACACTTTCCTGAGTGACACTACATCCCTTGATACAACATTCAATAGAAATTCATCCAGTTCGAGTTGCCTGAGATTTTGAAATAGTTTCTCTTACATGATTCATCAGCCTTACTTAATTTTATGTTCACACATAGAATTAATGAGGATAATCCTCCAGTCCCTGAGGTCTATGAACATATGCTTCCCAGCCCTGTGAGCTGCAGCCTCCTTTTGCCCAGGCAGAAGTCAGAGCTGACCCACAACAGCCCCTTTGCATGGAGTGACACATTTTCATCCACAGGCAAGGTCTGGGCTTCCCTTGCTCTCTCAACCTGCCCATCACCTCTCACCTTCCCCTGCAATCCCAGGCTGTGGTTTGTTCTGGATTGATCCCCACATAATGAAATCTAGCAGAGCTCATCTAGGAATGCAAGGAAACTTCATCAAGCAGTTAATTTTGTAAGAAGTATGCAAACCTTTAGCAGACTTCTTCCCTCTTATTTTTTTGACTCACATTAACACAACTTCCTTGACCTCACCTTGTCCAGCTGCTCTTTTTAAAATAAACTGTGGTCAACTGCAACATGCAGCAGTGTTGTGGCTTCAGAAAAGGCCCCGATCTTCATCTGAGACAAGCTTATGCTGCATTTTCTGCACAACTAAGAAAAAAGGTTTAGAAGAAAAAACCATGTCAGAACATTAATTCGGACCAAGAATACAAACCTATTTTGTGAAGAGTTTAGTAAATCTTTCCTTTCACCACTTCCTTCTATTCCTCATGGAACTATTCTTAAAAACACCAAACCAAAACAACAGCAAACCCCCACATCTTGAAGATTAAGAACCAACAAGGCTGCTCCCATCACCACACTCCTGGCTGAATGCTCTGATCCAGTCCATCAGCCTCAGAATTTGGGCTCAGCCTCTGGCTTTGGGTGCATCCTCAGTGGCACTTTGAGGAGGGGCTGCCTAACTCCCAAAATAATGTGCCCTGGCTGAGGTTTGTAGGTAAAATAATGGTGGAGAGGAAGCATCACTTGCCAGAATGCACATATGGGTGAATAAGGATGCTTAAGGGGATGTAGCAGTAAGAGATACTTCTCATGTGACTGATCAGAGTGAAAACTATATTCCAGTTTATTACACTGCCTGCAGATACAAAATTCAATGGTAATTGTTTGAACTAGATTCAGCAATACCTACCACGATCCACTAATGAAAGAAACCTGTGTTGTCTTGCACTGTTGGATTAAGATTGTTGAGTACATTGTATTTTTAGAACAGCGGTAAGGATCTTTTACATTGCTCATGAAACACACAGCACAGGTTTAACCAGGCAGAACAACTTGTCTGGCTGGAGCAGAACAGGCAGCAGGGGAAAAGCTGGGACTGGTTTCTGCAGGGCACAGGAGAGAAGGCTGCAGCCTTAACAATGCTAAAATTCTACTATATTTTGTACCCTGATCAGGATTCTTTGGTGTTTGCAAAGTAAAAATGGTTCCGGTTTTGGAGTTTCGCAGGGTTTCTCTTTTCTTTTATCTTTTCTTTTCTTTTCTTTTCTTTTCTTTTCTTTTCTTTTCTTTTCTTTTCTTTTCTTTTCTTTTCTTTTCTTTTCTTTTCTTTTCTTTTCTCTTTTCCTTCACAAAGGATAACAAGAACATAAAACAATGTAAAATACACGGTTTTGTTAAATTTCCCACATAAAGAAGGATGGCTTGGAGCACAGCTGGTGAAGCTGGAATGTCACCACAGTCGAGTGCACAATCCTTGCATGCAAATCAGCTAGAGAAACCAGTGATTTTAATCCCAGCTCTCCAGGATTTGATACTGATTCTGTGAATTTCAAGAAGCATGGAAGAACACTTGCATTTTCTATATGCTGGGTTTAGTCTATTTAGGAACACTTCATGGAAAACACTGTGAGCTGAAGGGTGATTTCTTAACCGACTGCTCCCCTGTAAGGCTCTCACCCAGAGTAACTGGGCTTTGCATTTTTTCCCGGTCCCATAGCAAGAACTACGTCAGGTTTCTGAGGCTGAGCAGAGCTGAGCTGTTTGCATCAGTGCTTGAGAGCAGGACCCCCCCAGCAGCAGCAGCTGGGAGATCTCCAGGGAAAACCCCCTTTGATTGCAGTGGGCAGATGGGGAAGGCTGGGAAGGCAGAGGAGGAAGCACACGGAGGAGGAGATGGCTGAGAAGGAGGCACTTGGATTTGCAATCTCCCTGCTCGGTAGGAAGCTGAGGACATACACACCCAGTTTGTTACAAATGTGGCCCTGGAACTCCCGTCTCAGCTGATGGCATTTGTCAGCAGCTCCAGGAGCTTTCCTCAGGACAAGGGAGGCTGGAGTCCAGCTCAGGAGCGGCTGGAGATGGGAAGGAGAGCACCAGAGCAGGGCAGAGATGAGCTGTGCTGCTGCTGCATTTCAGTGCTGGGCTCAGGGAGCCAATTCCTGGCATTCTGATTCCCCTCTCTGCTAAGTCAGTTCTGTTATCAAGGAAGAAAATATATACCAGCCTCCTTTTTCTTTTGTTTGTTCTGGCTCTTACGCTGCCCTGCCAGTGCCTGGCCCGTGTCAAACATCTGCTCCTCCCTGCCCAGCAATGCTGTTTGCTGCCACCTTGTCACAAATGTCACCACGGGGCAGACAGGGTGTCACACACCAGGGATCCCTATCCGGAACCTGCAGAGTGCAGCGGGAGCACCCTGGCTGTGGCTGGAGCACAGGGAAGGGCAGTGATGCCAACACCAGAGCAAGGCCTGGAGAGCCCCAGTTCAACACCCAAAAGTGCCTCCCCCAGCCCAGCTCAGGGAGTTTCTGCTGGGAATTGGGCAAGGAGGGCAGCACGGAGTGGATCCAGCTGGCTCACACCCGCTGTGGCTCTGTGGCTCATCCTCAGCACGGCTTTGAGGGGTGTTTTGCAGCCTGTGAGCTGGGTATGGTGATATCCACCTCTGCTGGGAGCAGGGCTCGGGGCGTAGCTTCGTAATCTGGAATGGAATTTTCACGAAAGAGCTTTAATATGTCAGCCACAATGTTCCACTTATGTCTGGCTGCAAAGGGGGATATGGAAAAAAAAATCAAAAAGGTGTTAATCAAGTGCTAATCTTGCTGCTAATTATTGTAACTGCTTACATTTGGAATTTCTGTATATGTCTCTCTTATTTTCCTTCTCTAAATGGGAGTAAAATGTACAAAAGGGAAGGTATTTCCTCATTTCTGGTCCTACTCCACCTATTTATTGGGCCATACTACATGCCTGGGAGTTTCATAATGGGAATTGGAAATGGAATTAAAGAAAAGGAAATTGCTACAAATGAAGCAATTTCCTGGGTGTAAACAGGGTTTGGAATTTTGAAGAACAGATTTCACATGAAAATATATTTTGTTCTGTCAAACAAATGTGATGATTTCTTGTTAGATACTATTTAGCTGAGAACACTAACAAACAACCTCATTATGATTGCTGATGACATAAAAGCCCAAAGACTGAGTGCTGAAGCCCTAATTTGGGCAAAACTCCAGAACTTCAGTGATACTTTTGTCTCAGTAATCACATCAGGATCTGCTCTTGGCAGGTTCAACCCTAATGGATAACAATACACCCTGGACTAACTTCTCCACAATTTGTTAATTTGCTTTACAAGCATTGTGACTGGAGGAGCTAAATCCCATGGACTTCCACCACGAGTGAAACTTGGTGCAATTTTTTTTGTGACAGCATTTAGATACCTGGGTGTCTGCACAAGGTACAGCCCAGCCTTGGACACTTCCAGGGATGGGGCAGCCACAAATTCTCTGGGCAACCTGTTAATTATCTCAGAAATACCAGTCTGAGCTTCTACTCATTTAAACTTCTTAAATAATTTCCTTCCTTTCTTTCAGCACTGAGGGTTGGTCATTGAGAGCTGATCTTCATAGCAGTGAGTGGATTTGAGTGTGAAAGATTCAGTTAACTTGCCAAAACTACAAGAGATGAAGTTTCTGTATGAACTGATATTTTCTGACCACCTTGTACATAACCCTGTGAGCAGCCTGCAGACAGATGGTTGATAGTCACATTGGTTTGGACACTCAGGGTAATTTCAGCCTTCTGAGGAGCCCACTGAAGTTACCTGCCTGCCATGAAGAATGCATGTGCTGGTGTTTATTTTCTGCATGTTCTACAACTGAAGAGAGTGAAAGTAATACATCTGCAAACACTGTCTCCTGCCAGTGTGCATAATTCTTTTTTGGGTTTTTTGGAACTCTTTGAAGGCTTTGGATCAAATTTAGAGGTAATAAATTCCATTTTAGCCCTCTCTCTTCCAAGTGTGGCCTGGTGATTGTGTGAGTGTGTACACCATAAAAACATCACTATCAAAAACCATGAGAGAGCACACCCACTGCAAGGCATGAAATGGATTTCACCACCACACACTGATGTTCCACTGAGGCAGAACATGTGGTTAGCTGTCTATCACAGCAGCAAAAGTAAACCCTGCATGTACCAGAGGTAAGAAAATCATTCATCCAAGGATAATCAACTTTTGGAAATCATTCACTGCTGCTATAACTGAGCACAATGCACAGGCAATTAGTTGTGCATCATTGCTTTTAAATTGCACAAAGCTGGCTGCAGTGGGGGTGGTGAGTATTTGTTAAGCTGGGTTTATGTGAAATAAGAGATCACCTGGAGGAGGAATATTACTGGAATTTATGTTTCAGGTCATATCTGGGAATTTACATTTCAGTTGTAGAATGTCTTCTCTTGGCTTCCACAACCAGTGATGTCATAGATCAAAGATACTGGGTATCTTAGAAAGCCCTGCTGAAGACACCATGAATAATTCAACATTTGCAGACCAGCTCCTGCTCTTATTTGTACTGGAGTTAATAAGAAGTGATTCCACTGAAGCCAAGGGAAAGTTTTATTCCAGTGTGAGGGATATGAGAATGAGAGAAACAGAATGCACCCATGGCTTTGCTGCCTTCCAGAGGGTGTCAGAGCCAGAGCCCGCCCAAGTCAAGGGAAATTCCTGGGCTGCCCTCCATGGAGAGGGCAGAGCCTGCAAACCTCGTACAGGAGCCTGGCAGCTGAACCCCGAGCTCAAGGATCTCCTGGAAATATTTGATGATAGATCAGAAGAACTCACTGCACACACAGGAAGGGCAGTGGAAGCACAGATCTGAACAGGCACCAACTCTGCCTTTGAATGGGGTGCCAAGGAGAGCACTGCTCTCTTGTGTGAACGTTTGCAACAGGAGGGAAGAGCCTGGTGATGTTTTGTGATCACTTGTATGCAGTCCTGGGAAGAACAGAGAAAAACCCAAACAAAAGCATGCAGATGTGGGTGTCAGACACCCAGTGACAGCCCCAGAGCAGCATCACCCCTGGCACTGCCAGAGTGGCACACAGCCTGGCTGCACACACTGCTCCCCACCCTGGGGTGCCAGCCGGCCCTCCTGCTGCTGCTGGCCTCCTCCTAAAGTCCTTACACTCCCTGCTCTGCTGCTGTGCTGTGGCTGCAAACTTGGGATGGAACTGCAACAAGAATTGACTGAGCCCTTCATAAAATTACAAAATTTAATGCAAATCCAGCTTCTACTCAACAGCTGAGAAAGGCAAAATAAAGTACATGGTTATTGTCCTAACCTTTTTGTTTCTCAAGGCTTATTGGTACTGCTGATATCTCTGTAACTTTCCTTTTACACTCCTGTTCTTGACTTCACTTCTTCTGTCCTACTCTTAATCCTAGAGACCTCCCCCAAGTCTTGAAGCCTCAGATGAGTCCTGACTTTTCATTTAAATCCTTCTGTCAAGCACGTTTCTCTAAAATTCCTTTACTGTAATTTCAGATTCTCATTCTTTTTCTTTCCTGTGTGCTTGTAAGAGTGATTTAAATTTTTTTTTCATAGGAAATTTTCAGCAGCCTCTATGTCACTTTATGCTGCCGTGCAGGAGCAATTTAATTGACACTGGAAAAGTGAGAAATATCTCTGGATAAAGTGAATGCCTGGGTAAGTTAATAGAGAGCCCCAAGTTGCAGCAGAGCCCTCTGTAAGAGCAATTAGAAGGAGCAATAAATACCATTATCATTTACAATTACAATATAAGCACTATCCACCACCAGCCTGGCAGTTCAAAAGCGAGCTAAGAACTCCATCAGCAGCCTGTTTTCCTTTGAATAATTACTTTTATAAGAGAACATTGATCAAAGGCATTGGTAGCAAGTTTAGTGAAGTGTTCATCATGTACAAAGTCGCTGGAAAATTACTCAGCCCTGAACTCAGCTCAGCCAAAATCAGGTAAACCATAAATAACCAGGGTTAAAGATGAACAGTCAGCTCTGAACAAAGGAATTCCAGGGACAGCAAAGCATGGCTGCAGTCTGAGCAGCAGTGGGTGGATTTTGGAGCAGTGGAGGGGACCAGCTCACCTCTGTGCAAGCTCTTCCAGGCCACAAGAAACCTGCAATGACAAAAATGCAAAGATTCTTGGTGACACCTAATCAATTGCAAAGACAAGGAAACACTGGGGATACAGGGAAAAGTTCTTAATATGTTGTAAACAGAGAAAATAATTCAGGCTTTCTGGAAGGAGCTCACCCAGCTCCTTCATGGAGCCATTTGCTCAGGGTTGCTCAGTTTTCTGCAGAAAATGAATGGTTGTCTATAATTTTTAGCACATTTTCAGCTAGTTAATAGCCGAACCACTTTCCTAATTTGAGGGAAAACATTTTTCCCCACTATGGAAGTAAACTCAAAATT
This sequence comes from Passer domesticus, assembly GCF_036417665.1. NCBI lineage: Eukaryota > Metazoa > Chordata > Aves > Passeriformes > Passeridae > Passer > Passer domesticus. The sequence continues at coordinate 26,289,016 of NC_087482.1, read as the reverse complement.
CCAAGCAATTCAACGTGCACCTGCTGAACTCACAGGTAAATATATTCATTTCTTATTTCTTTTTCAGGCAGTCAGGGAGGGAAGCATATTAAAAATGTTCTCTACCAAATGCTCATTGTAGGGATATAATCAATTGAAGTAAATTAGAGAGGGCAAACCAGATGCTGTTTGAATTAATTTCCAGTTTTCTGAAGCAGTTAAAGCTCCTTCCAGCACTGAAGCACATGCCAGCATGAGCCCTCTTGCTCTTTTAATGCCACCACCAACGTACTGGCTAGTATTTATCACTGAGAAAAAATAACATTTTCTCATTCCTTGTTGAAGTTCACATTCAAGACAAAACTCCAAGGAACTGAATTTGACCTTGAACTGATTCCAAAAATTTAGCTTGTGCACTTCCAGTTGAAAGAAAAATCAGGGATCCTGGCTCAAGGGTGAAATGGAAGCCTTGTTTGAACTACAAAATTAGTGCAGTTTGAGAAAAATGACTGTATAGCAAGGGAACATAAATTAAAGGTAAATCATGAAAACAATGAAGTTTTTTTTAAAAATAAAATCGCTTTCCGTTAAAAGTCAATTATTTCTCTAGAAGGTCAAACTTATTTTCAGTAATAATACTGTTCACTAGTAGACCATGAAGACCTGTACACATCTGAAATATGCAGAACTTTTAATATGCACAACAGAAACTGGATGTTGGAACGGTGTCAAAGAGTCTCTGCGAAATTACAATGCAAGTCGGACCGCATGAAGTAATCAAAGTCTCAGTTTATTAAAATGTGTTATTTATGACTTACAGAAAATATTTCTTGTCTGTGAAAGAGAAATGAGTTAAGAATTAACCCTTTTAATATTAAGAGGTTCCTTTTTTCACTAAATACACAAATACTGAATTTTATTCATGAAGCAGGCTAAACAGAGATGCCAAGTCTCCCACATTATCATCTACTGGATTCATTCTCTAGCTAATAAATCTTCTGATTCACATTTTCTGCCTGCAGAATGCTGTTGCCTTCCCTGCTGGCTGTGCTGCTGACAGGGTGTCTGTGAGGATTGCCCTGGCTGCTGGCACAGGGTGGCACAGTCCTACAAGCACTGCAGGGCAGGCGGGGAGCTGCAGGGCTGCTGCAGAATGGCTCATGGCTGGTGCTATGACACCCTGTGAAAAGGGAGATAAAATAGGTTGGGTCCTCCTGGACCAAGCTTGTCAGCATGAGCACTTGCTTTGCTTGTAAAATAAAAGCTTTGAAAATCTTACTTTTATTTTTCTTTGTTGTTTGTTTTGTTGTTATTGTTTTGGGCTCCTCTTCTCTTCTCTCTTCTCTTCTCTTCTCTTCTCTTCTCTTCTCTTCTCTTCTCTTCTCTTCTCTTCTCTTCTCTTCTCTTCTCTTCTCTTCTCTTCTCTTCTCTTCTCTTCTCTTCTCTTCTCTTCTCTTCTCTTCTCTTCTCTTCTCTTTTCTCTTCTCTCTTCTCTCTCTTCCTCTTCTCTTCCTTTCTCCCTATTCACCTTTATACTTTAGACAAAAAAACTGAAGGACCAGCACAACATTCTCCACCAGTGGTGTTCCCTGTATTTGGTCAGATGCAAAACCAGCTGTTATGAATTTTGAAAAGTGTGGGTTCAGCTCATCTGACCTGAAATGTGTGGCCAAAAGGTGTTCCTGGAGCCACCTCCAGCCAGTCCCAGGGGGCATGGCAGCCTGTGACCCTTCCAGCCTGGGGCCAAACCTGCCTCATCACCCCTTGGTCCTCCATGGCTGCTGGATCACCCCAGCCAGGAGAAACTGGGGAGGAAGTCATCCAAGGCTGGATGTGGCTCTACTGACAGGGACTCCAACCCCAGAGAGAGGCCCAGGCCCAGCCCTGCTGCAGGGCAAAAATCCTGACTCAGGGAAGATGCTCACACTCCTCACACATGGACACACTCCCCCTTTCTCTGGATGTCTGATAGATTTTCATGTGGAGTGTTAATATTTTATGTGTACAAATTTTTGCCTTTTTCAGGAAATTTCATGCTTTGCCTCTTATTCCAAATTTTCAGCTCAAGTTGAAAAACATATATTTACATGCAAAGAAAACAATTAATATTTTGACTTGCACATAATTCATAGTGCAATTCACCACAGGTAGTGATTTCCTGGAGCTCCCTAGTGAGGGTTCCTTGGCTCAGTGTCTCCTGACTAACTCAGGTGACAACAGCTGACAACTGCATTAACAGGAACAGCAAGTCCTAAATCAATCCAGAGCAAAAGGGGAAGATGCAGGAGGTACCTGCTGCTCTCTGTAGCTGTGTGCTGAGTACACTGATAATAACCCTAAATATCTACATCTCAAAGTACTAGCTTGTTATCAGAATAGAGTCCTGGAGTGCTTTGGCATGGCAGTCACATTAAAGTTCAGCTCATCCCACCCCAGCCATGGGCAGGGCCACCTCCCTCTGTCCCAGGCTGCTCCCAGCCCTGTCCAGCCTGGCCTGGGACCCTGCCAGGGATGGACACTTCCACACATCCAGCAGGATGGCAAATTTAAACATGTTTCCTGTTCTTGCCCAGGAGAAGGAATGGCTGGGGAAAAAGCAAGGCTGGGGGCAGACAGAGATACCAGGAGACTTTTCCAAGCAGTGCCAAAGCTGGCAGCCCAAATGCTGTGGCAAATAAAGCTCTCAGCACCTGGCCACAGCTGCACAGCAATTTAAAGAGTGCACAAGGTCCAAGTTCTTGTTCAGCTACTGTGAATATATGAAAGGTTTACATAAAACAGCAGTGGTGCTCTGCTGCTGGTTTTGTACTAATTCAGGAAAATGCCTTTAACACACAACAGCTCCTTGCACTGCATCTGCTGTGAGGCTCTGCTGGGCTTTTTAAGTCACAGTATGGAAATGATAGTGGGTTTAACACTTTCCAAAGGCTTTCAAGTCTGAATAGTTCAGACCTGAAGTAAGTCTTCCCTTAGGGATTTAATGTATTTAATTATCTCTGAAGTTTTATCCATCATAATAGCTAAGTGAAATCATTGCTCTTGTATAGAACAAAGGGAAGCCAAACATATAAATCAATATTTGATTTTTTAAAGTTATTTACTGGAGTAACACATGACAGACATTGAAACAGTAAAAGAATTCCCAATAATTATTTTTTCTACAAAATAAAAACTTAACAAAAGGTTATTTTAAAACAACCAAATTCAAGACTAGTTAGCCAAGAAATATGGAAATGTCAGCAGCATGGTGGGAGAGGCAGAAGGATGAACAGCAGAGACTTGTAACTACTTCTGCATTACTTCTGTGGGGTTACTTAAGACTTGACTGGTCAGTGCTTTTATAAAAGTGATCTTGAACTCACCTCAAGATGGAAAAGACCTTCACAAAAGCCCTGGGTAGTGAAACCATTTTGTGAGTGCTGTTCTACTGGGAAGTTGGTACTGGTTTCCTTTGTGGTCACATCCTTGTGCAATCTCTGGAGCTCAGAAAGGGCTTGGAGACATCAGTTGTTTTCCAGTTCTGTCTTTCAGCAAATCATAGCATTCCTCCCCCAGGATGCACAAACCTATGTATCCCATAAAACTGGGAAGTGTAAATCCAGGTGGTGTTCAGGGGATTATGTCCAAGTGCAGAGCACCTCCATTTACTTATTATTATACCCCTAAACTTTGTTTTACACTGCATGTATTTTCTATCATCCTGTTAAACACACAACCTACAAGGGATACAATTTGAATCATTTCCCAACCAGGCATTAAAAAATGGATTAATTCTCAAGCCCATTAATCAATGCTTTGCCTCTTGGCACGGATCCCTCGTTCCCCCCTTGGAGTGGTGGTGCTTGGAGCTGCTGCCACTGCAGCTGGAGCTGGGAGAGGGCTCTGCCAGGGTGGCAGTGCTCACACTCCGTCGGGGGAGTCAGCGCTGGCACAGAAGGGAGAGAACAAATCAGAGAGCACAGCCCCGAATCCTGCTGGAATCTGTCACCCCCCTGCAGTACCTGGAATTCCTGTGTCCTCCCTCCAGCTCTGGGACATCAGCAGGGCCCCACCCTGCTCAGACAGACAAAGGCAATGCCACTCCTCTGATAAGGAAGTTTGAAGCATTTCCTTGGATTTATCAGCTCCCAGTGTTTCCTGGCCCAAGGAGGGTGAAATCTGAATCTCATCTCCTGTGCTATTGCAAAGGATACAAGGACAAAGCATTACCCCAAAAATACAGTGTGGAGAGGTTTGATAGAAACTAAAAATCAGCACTTTGTTGCTGACAACAGTAGAATAACAGCTTTATAAGGAGATTCATGGAATCCCAATTTACAAACAATAAAATTAAAGCATAGGGAGGGAAACAACTTGCACATCTTCCCAAGGGGAACCAGGACTCCTCAGGGAATAGAATCCAAGAGCCCACATCACAAAAACCCTGTTAGAGGTAATTCATTTGGCAGACATCATGGTAAGTAACAAATGGTAACTAGAATCTATTCCAGTTTTGCACTGGGTCTCAGGTACAGCCAGGTGTGCATCCAGACTGCCATTCTCCCTATTTACAGTGGGGAGGATGCAGTGAAGGACCATAAAACTGAGCCACATATTGCAGAATTAATTCCAGGTGAAAACTGGAAGAAGAAACACAAGCACAAGCTGATCAAGGAACAGGATGTTCTATGCATTTACCAACACCTGGAGAGATGTTCAATTCAAGGAAAATAAATTATCCCAACCAGACTGTTAGAAAGTGAGTTCCTGGGGCCATTCTGGTGTTCTGTTTAAAGGTAACCTTGCAGCAGTGAGATACCAGTCACATCACCACCACAAATATTGCAAAGAACTTAAGGGAAAGGAGCTGCAGTCCAACACATCCACCCAAGTTTCTTTAATCCTTTTTTTCTTTCAGGCAAATTCCAGACTATTCCCAACCACCTGCTGTACCCTTGCTGATCAGTTATCCCGTTGTTCTGGAAGTGAACCTGCTGCAAAAGGTTAAGGTGGCTGCACTGTCACAGAGCCAATCAATACAAGATGTACAAAACTCTCCCCAGAGGAGAGTAGCAATGGCACTGATGTCCAGTTCAGGAGCTGTCTGACTGGGGCCTTTTGTGTTCTTTCATGCAATAAAAGGTGTTACTTTCAGACACTACTCCTTTAACCAGCCCTAAAATGATCAAGAAGGATGTCCTGGGCACACAACCTGTCTGAGACACCAAGTCTATTGATTGAGATAATTTGCTGCAAAACAATGCAACCTCACAAAAAAAGATGCTTTGGTTTAATAAGAGCCTTAAAATGTGAAGCTTTTGGCTTACACCCTCAGAGGACATCAAAGACACCAGAAGAGGTAAGGTTTACCAAGAAAATTTTGTCTATCCTGCCAGTGAGCTGGAAGTGTGACACTGCACAGCCCACAAACCTTGGGCACCGTTCTCTGTTTGGCTGCTTTGTTCAGAGGATCAGTAGAAAAATCTTTCAGTGACACAGTTGTAGTTAAATTGATATAGCTGTGCTCTGCAAACATCATCCAGAATGACCTGCCTTACAGAACTCACTAAACTTCCTTTAAGAATTGGTTGTCACTACGAATCTGGGGTCATTTTGGATTGCTGTCTGCTTTTCCAGATGCCCCATTTGTCTGTCTGGATGTACAGGTTAAGAGGCTGCATAACTGACATTGTTCAAAACTTCACATGTTGAACTTTGCAGGCAGATTCTCTCCTCTGATTTAAACTTCCACAAAACGATTAGGTTATCATTTTGCCCCGGCACTTGGTTTTCAAGAATTCTGTCCCTAGAATTTGTGAGGATTATCTTGATCTGGAAAAGATTCCCCCTTCCCTCGTTCCTGCCTTGGGCAGTTCCTGACAAGCCATGGCATTCTGTGAATGTCAGAGAGCACAGGCAGCAGCAGGGCACTGGCAGTGGGGACATGTTCCCTCTGGGCCAGGACCAGCTCCCCAGCTCCTCTGGGACTCCACCAATTCTTTCATTTCCTTTACAAGGTCAAGATGACCAGTTTGCTCCAATGAAGAGTTTGCTTAGTGTGGAGTCTAAAGACTCTTCCCATGAATGGGCACCTGATCATCTTCCTTATTGAATTAGTAAGTTAAGACCTCCCCAAACCTCAGAGAATTACTCCAGATTCACCATCATAACTTGTTCAAGAACCATTCTACCCTCACCAAAGCAGGGATCAGACTTCCTAGAGCCATACCCTCTGGAGATGTGAAATATTTTGTCAATTTTTCTACAACCAAGTACAGTATTGGAATGGTTTCCTAAAAAAGCTTTTTTTAAAAAAAAAAAAACCCAAAACATTAAACATACCAATAACCAAAAGTGTTAATGTAACCCTAAATCTTAACCCAAATAGCCCTGAAGTCAAGGGAAGCCTTTACTGATATAATCCCATCCCAAGAGCTCTTGGAGCACTCAGAGTGGCCATGCACTGGTTCTGAACTGCTGATACACACAGACCTGTCACCAGGTGCACTCGATTCAAATTTAGGTTTTTTTCCCAGGAAAAGACATTATAGTTCTTCACTGGGTCATTGCATCATCCACCAAAGACACTTTTATTTGCACGTATCAGGGCCTACATCTCTAACCTGTGTGAAGTGGCCAAAATTATTGTTCCATCAATTCTGAAAGTGAGACCTTGAGGTCAATGGTTGTCTGGCAGACCTGAGTCATCCTCTCAGCTCTGCAGAACTGGAGCTTGGCATCCCCATTTCACAGAACTTTAGTGCTCTTCCCAGTGGGACTGATATCCCAAAGACCAAACAGGGGAGTAAGCTGCATTGTACTGAATAAGTGGCTTTGGACACATCTCTTACTCCTGTTAAAGTGCACTAAATGCCCCACTGATTCTCTGTCTCCATAGTTTAAAAGTGTTGATTCTGCTCACAGAATTTACACTTTGCTCATGACCTAACCCTGTGTGTCCCAGTTTGACCAAACCACCAGGTAACTGTGGGTGTTTAAGGTATTGAGAGCTCATCTCCACCTGATTTGATACAGTCTCACTTTCCAATGGGCACTGGGCAGCCTCCTCCCCAGATTCCTCTGGGGTCTTACCAGCCCACGAGGATGTTCTGGTTCCACAGCCCAGCAGAGCAGCAAGCAGCCACTGCTGCCCTGTAACAGGGGAAGGGCAGCAAAGTCATCCAGGTGCTGTTTTTGCCCTCCTGGTGTGTCCTTCCCACCTTTCATTTTCCTCGGAGCCCAAGAGCTTCCATTTGCAGGGGAGGCACAGGGATTTCCTGCACCACTGACCCACAGGGGTGCTGGCACCAGAGCCTGCAGCCCCCACACCAGCAGTGCATTTCTCTGAAACAAGCACAGGCAGAGCTCAGAGACAAACTGTGGCACCAGAACGTCGTGGATGTGCAGCACAGCTTCAGGTATTGGGAAATGCTCTCCTCCAGCATCTCAGACCCCGTGCCAGAAACCACAGCTCTGTGGGCTCATGGCAGCATCCCCCACGCCACATTTTGCAGTGTCATACACCCGTGAATAAAGGAGGACAGAGAAATTAAACACTTAGAGAAATCATTATTACCAGCAGGGAACAGCACACAGAGAGTCCAAGAGAAACAGGATGGGACTCTGCAGCACACACATATCAGAGAAAGGACCTTGCAGAAGGAGACAAGATAGCAGTTGGGCACAGGAGTGCTTTTCCAGACCATTAAATCCAGGTGCATTATTTCTCTTCTTTTATTACAAAAGCCAATGAAATAAAATCACAAAACTGCCATCATTCTCTGATAACTTCTGTTCATCACTGTGCAGTGAACAGAAACAAGCCTAGGAAAAATGGGCTCTGTGACTGCAGGAGCTGGTTGTTGTTTGAGTTTCTCTTTGGTCAGAATACAATGAAGTTACAGATCTGTTGTTGCACTTTTGTGTTCCATGGATTTATCTATTAAGAAGACACAAAAGAGTTTCCTATTTTGCTCCCACTTACCAGAACAGATGAAATGACCAATGCCAGTAGCAGCAGAGCTGCTGCAGTTGGACTGGCCCCAGTGAACTTGCTGGTTCATGGTTGGCACCTCTGAGGTCTCAAAATACACAATTTTCCTGCAGCTGGGGCACCCAGGATATTTCTCACCTGTTTCTCTAATAAGAATTATTCTGCCTTTTTCAGTACTAGAGAGGTCTCTTACTTTTGGCGAGGTATTTTTGTGAACCCTGGTGGAACTTAGAAAGCATTGCCCCTTGCCCCATGCATCTGGAAATAAGCTCAGTATCAGAGACTGGTGGGAGAATCCCACCAGCTCCTTAGGAAAGAAGATAAAAAGATAAAGGTTGAAGAAATTAGGAAAATGACAACAAAAATTCTTTCTCGGCTATTAAACTTAACAGTCTACATACAGTTTAATTGCTTACTCTGTTTTCAGTTTTGAGCATATGCTGTTGTAATAATCAAGTAAAAACAGGGTATGCAAGATAAGTTTGTGGATAATGTGAAGGCAAAAATGTTGAGGCATACTATACCTTGAGTATTTACATTCCTGTTTTTGTAATTATCTTAATTAAAGAGTAATTATTTCACTTACAGATAGGCTTATCTCTAACATGAAACTACCTGTCTACCATAATAAAAATTGGAAAACATTAAAATTGCATTTTTTACTGTCTTTAATAGCTGTTCTGTTCTTTAAATGCTGTCTTCACCACAAGGAAAACACATTGTTATATTCCCTTGGTATTCTTAATTTGTCAAAAGCAGGCAGGTTGCTAAGAATGGAAGCAGGATTTCCAGAAGCACGGAATTAGCTGGCTGAGGAAAATACGCTTTCACTGCAAGTGAAAGGAAAGACAAAAGCAGAAACTGCTGTCATAGTGTCAGGTAAGAGCAGCAGGAAAATGAGGCAGAAACCTGTGCAGGTGCCTGGGGACAGCTCCTGGGGACCCGGCCCTCACCTGGACAGGCGGGTGAGCCAGGGGTGGCCGGGGTGGCTCTGCAGCTGATCCGGTTATCAAACATTTCATCAGCTGCTCTTTTTGGCTGGCATCCGCCTCAGGATTGATCAGCGCTCCTCAGCCCCTCCCTGGGAGCTGTCCTGGGCACAAAGGAGCACCTCTGTTTGGAGATAAACAGCAGCAGGCGGGAGCACACAGGGATCGTGTTCCCGGGACTGACCTCTCTTGCGGCCACTCGACACCTCACCTGCGCTGAGCCCACATCAAAGCGGGGCCAGGACACTGGAACAGACACTGAGCTGCCTGGGGACCTGCCAGGGAAAAGGTGGGACTTTAAAACAGTTCACAGACCTTAACCACAGCCTGGAAATAAATTAGGCAAGGTCTTCTGAAGCAGAAGTCAGAGCCAGCCTTGCTCTCCCTGAGAGCAAGGGAAGCACTCAGCAAAGGGGTCAGCTCTGTCCCTCGTGTATGTGCTGGCTAAATAGAAGTTACTGCACTCAGCACCTGAGGCACCTTCTAACCCCACCTCTTTGCTCAGTCTAGACATTTTGTCCCTTTTATTTAAAATTTAATAGAGGAAAATGATGCATTTGTTGTTACCCAAACCCCTCATTGCTCAGCTGAGCCTGAGCTTCCTTCTACTTCACTTGAAGCAAGGTCCCCATCACCACCACCAAACAAAAAACAAACTAGCAAACCAACCAAAAACCCCAACAACTCACAGAGATCACTTTAATATAGCACCTTAATCTTTTAACTAATAAATAACTGGAACAAGACAGAGAAACCACCAACTGCATTGAGACCAGAGAGTTCCTACAGCTGTCCTGGAATGACTGCATCGAAGGTTGACATTTATGGCAAGAAATACAATTCATTCGTGCAACTAGAGAAATTACTAATCTGTCTCTGGGGTTTAAAATGGGGGTGTTTCCTCTGTTGCATGGTTTGCAATATACCTCAGCTGCTGTGTGGCAGCACTGCCCAGGCTGGGGGCTGGAACCAGATCATTTTTAAGGTCCCTTCCAACCCAAACCGTTCCAGGATTCTGTGATATCCGTGATATATTCTGTGACCCAAGTGCTCAAGGAGGCTAATTCATCAGACTTTGGGGGAAAAAAATATTGCTAAATAAAAACTTTTGACTTTTATTCAGAACTAATGGACTTACCCTCTAATTATCTGTGCCAAGATTTCACTGTAATAATGAGTAGAAGTGGGTCTGCAGAATACTGAAGATAAATGTCCTGCACACAAAATCTGTGAACCAGGTGCAGCCCCGTTTTGGAAAGAGCTTTCCTTTGTTTCCATCCTGCCCTCCAGTGGTTTAACCGGGGGTTAACTGGAAGACAGGTCAAGGCAGAGCTTAAAAAAAGCACTAACCAAAACATTTTAGCCTATTTTTCTGACTGACTACAGTACACAAAAAAGACAGGTCACATGCTAAAATTATTCTATTTGCAAAAATCAAACAAAATAAAATATTTTTTTTTGTCTGATGAAGTATTTTACCTGCTGAGAAGAGGATTAAAAAACCTGCATAATTCCCTCATCCACAGCACATACATTAATGGTTATTATTTCCACTTGTACAGGGCCTTTGTTTCACTCTGACAAAGCCTAGGAGAATACTTGATTTTATTCTGCAGAACAATAGGTGTGGAAAGGAGTTTTTTTCACAGGGAGCTCATGAGGTTATTATTGCTCACAGCACCCAGCACCGTGAACAAAAATCTGCTATAGCAGCATTCAGGCCACAGCAGCACTCAGACGTGGAAGGGAACTGCTCCTCTCCTGAGCAGGGGGGTTTGACACCCTCCACCCCAAATGCTCTGTCCAAGTGCCCAAACCAAACTGATTGATTCAGTGCCCAAACCAAACCCATTCACTGCCCAAACCCAACCCATTCAGTTCCCAAACCAAACCCATTTATAAACCAAAATTATTCCATGTGAAGAGTCCACACCCAGGTGCCCTCACCTGGCTGAGGACATAAAGAATGCATAAGGCACAGAGACAGGACCATGCCCTTACCAAACAAGCACCAATTTCTGCTAAGTTCTGCTAAGCACTAGTGAATACTGTTTTTACAGCAGCAGTGTTTTTGCGCAGCCAGTGGATACCTAGTGTGAGACTGATTTCAGAATCAAACACCAAAAAGGAAGCACACACATGAGGCACAGCAACAGATACCCCAAAAGGGGCCAGACTTCCATTACAGAATGGAACAGTTCAAAAGTGGAGGTCCCACCGACACCAAAGCCATGGTCAGCACTAAAATATATTAAAAAATACTATAAAAGGTCAAAATCTGCTCTTGTTTTGCCTCCTATTTCTGAACATTTCGCCTTCAGTCAACTGATTTATTTACTATTTCCCATAAGGGCACACTGGACTGGTCCAGATGAAGCCTTGGCTGGGCACAAACACTAATCCATGAGCTCAGTTTTCCTCTCGGTGCCACCAGAAAGGCTGAAACAGTAAAGGGAGTTTCTGCGACCTCACAGAGCTCCCTGGAAAGGGAGGGCAGCATTTGGCACGAGCTGGGAACATTAAAGCCTTTGACTGATCCTTGTGAGCCATTAGGAAATGCCCCAGCACCTGCACACCAACACAACTGTGGGTTTGGATAAACTTCTGTTGTGCCCAGAAGCAGGATTACATAAAGTACAATAAGAAATGGAGAGCTTCCCATTCCTGTCCCACCACATGACACAATTTTTTCCAAAGGGAATGTTTAAACATTCTCAATTTAATGTTTAATCACAGGGATGCAGAAAAGGGGCAGGAAAAAGGGGAATTAATAATTATATTACTAAAATTAGTTATAGACACCTGTAAAATTATTCCCTTCATTTACCATAAATGGACATGGAGAGGGAGATTGGAGGCATCTTGAATAAGTTTTAATAATTGATAATAATAATAATAATTGGGGTTTTTTATGGAAAACTTCCAAAAAGCTGTGCTGATCTTTAATACTAGACAATTAGAACACTGAATTTTTAATATAATGTTAAAAAAATAGAATCTGTGCAGTTTTCACAAAACATAAGTGTTCTGCAAGTGCCAGATCCTGTACTGATTATTGTCTCCTAGCTCATTAGTGAATCTCCTCACCCATTCAATCAGAATGTCTCTGGTCCATTTCCCATCATTTGGGATTACGAAAACCAGTTTGGCACTCAGTCAGACTGGGACAGCTGTACTGATAAAGCCAGCAGGGGAAGCAAATAATTTGTCAAATCTCAGAACTCCTAAACATGAGGAGCCCTGGGAATGAATCCCCGGAAGGGCTCAGAGCCGGCAGGGAGGGAAGGGCAGCTCCTTGCTCAGGACAGAGCCCCCCCAGCAGATGGGGGAAACCTGCCAGGTCCTGAATCACACTGGGCCAAGGGGAGAATTGAGAAAAGACTCCTTGAGCTGCACCTTTGTTAAATTAATGTGGCCCCATTCCTTCTTCCTGCCCACAGATCTGACTGCCTGTCGTCTGGTGGGTGAAGGAGGATTCAACAGGTTCTTCTCATCAGAGAATCTCAGTGAATTTCACTTTCATGGTGAAGTACTTAGGAAGAGCCTAGGAAGTAGCCAGGGTGCTGCCTTTAGCTGAATTTATCTGCTGTTCCTTGTTACCTTTAGACACGACTGTTGTTTTGTGCCATCTGTAGTTTTGAAACCAAAAACTCCAACCATGCATGCAATCCATTTGCCAAATTAGTGTTCAAAACTCCACATTTTTGCTGATGGCGCTCATCAAAAACATTTGTACCTGTTAGTAAAAAGTCAGACGCACCTGAACATGCCCAGCCCGTGTGCTAACAGTGCTGCCACAATGTTTGCCCTCACACTGGGGTCAATCCAAACATGCCCAAAGCCTGTGCCTGAGCCCTCATCTCTCTGCAGGGACACTGGAGGAGCTGAGCTCTTTGCAGCACAGTCAGTATTGCCACAGCATTGGCGAGGCAGGAGCTACCCCCAGGAGCTCAGTTTGATGTTCCCCCAGAATACTCATTGCAATGTTATTACCATTGTAGTTACATTTCTTTTCGTCTAAAACTATGCAGGGAAGAAAAGCGAACAAGAATTTCTTGTGCTTTTGCTTCCCCTCGGTGTCTCAAGGCTGACATTTACTATCAGAAAGGAAGGTAAATTCTTGAGTGTGATGATGGCCTGCAGAGAAAAACAGCCTCTGTTTTGCTTAACCCCTTGGTATTTCTGATATGGACTTTATGCTTCCCAGGCCAGTGCAGATCCTGTGCTCTGACTAAAGATTTAAGATGCTCCTGTCTCCTCTTTGTGACCAGTTCACCTTTATCCCACAGGCTCATTTCTCAGCTGCTCCGGATACTTTTCCTCCCTGCCCTGGAGCTACTGAGTTGTCCCTCCTGTTTCTTTTCATCTGGGGCTGGTTCCTGAGTTTGGGAGGAAACTAAGGCAAGCCCTGGGCAGGCAGAGGGCACCACTGCATCCCCAGGGCTCCGTTCCCAGCAGAGCACAGGGGCTCACATCCCCAGGCAGGTTCTGCAGGACTGGGGGTGTGTTCCCATTCCCTGGCATTGGCTGTGTAACTGTGGTGGGCATCCTGCCCAAACCAGACACTGCTTACCCACCAGAGGCAGGACCCACGCAGCCTTTCAGCACTGGGAACAAACCAAATTATCTCCAGCCCTCTCACCTGTGTGTTTGTGGGCTCTCCTGGAGCCCTCAGCAGTGACAGCGTTCCACCTGCATCGCTCAGTGCACATTGCAAATATCCTCTCCACCAGGAGAGCAGAACCATGGTACTGCTGCAGATGTCACAATTGCTGCACAAAGCACAGCTCCTGTGCCCCAAATCCTCTGTCGCAGCAGTGTGCAATACATCAAAACTTACTGCCTTTGACATGACAAAGAATCTCCTCTGCCAGCATTCTCAGCTCACAACCAGACAATTAATTCTCATTCCTCCACCAGGACGAGTACTCCTGAGTTAATAACACACCTTTTTAGGGAAATTCTTTCTTTCTGGGATGTTTAATCAGGTACTCTGAGAGTGGAGAAAACCTGAATACCTTTTTCTCTAAAAGAAAGCACATGAAAGAATTAGAAGAGACAGACAGATGCTTTTGTTCTTTTAAAGTGAACACTAGGGATGTGAATTACAGCAATTATTTGAGGACCTCGTTTCTTTGGAGCTGGCTGGATGTGAGCTTCTGTCTGGAAGGTATTTAAGTGTATTTAGTGTGTCATGGTGACTGAGTGCACCCAAGATAGCTGATCTTCGGGGTGCTTGGAGAGCAGAAAAAGAGCTCTCTGCAGTTTCTTAGACATATTGTGAAAATTGAATGTCCAATCAGGTATGAAATTGTTTTTTACTAGCCATATGAAAACAAGAGACTGCAGAGGAATCTCTCAGGGAATAATTCAGCTGGGTGTGGAACAACACCTGTGCTTTATTTCAGAGCAGACACATGGGCCCACAGGCACACGAGGGATGGGATCCCAAAAGGATGCACAACTGCAGAAAGTTAGATCCTGCAGTGAGAACTAAACCCTAAGCTGGGGTCACAGATTCCCCATGTGGTCCAGGAGCTTAAACACTCCATGTCCAAACTCAGCCAGCAACTGATTTAAACAATATGTACAGTACAGTATGGCACCAAGACACACTTGAAAAAAATGTCTCTTTTTGAAGCCAGATTATAATAGAGGATCCCAGGCAGAGACTGTGTAAAGAAAAAGTACAGCCATTTACCCATGTCAGTACAATTATTAGCCATGTTATATTTAGCTAACAGACAAAAATGTTACAGGGTGTGAGCAGACTTCTGCAGGAACATCCTTTGGCAGCTGAATCACGGAGAGACATTGACTGTGGCCTTGGGAGGAGAGGGCTGAGGGGAGATTAGCATTTTCCTGTGGGTGGGAGGCACCCCAGGGCCTGCCTGGCTGCTACAGAGACATTTCCAGAGGCTGGGGGTGTTAACAAATGCCAGGAGGTATCACACTCACCAGATCAGGAGTGGGTCAGAGCCATGGCTCGGACCATTGTGTCACTTCAGAACCATAAATCACCTCTTTCCTGCCCATCTGAGCTCCTCTCCCCTGCCCACAGACCCCATGCCCCATGCCCAGGGTGGGAAGGGCACACACAAAGCTGCTCCTTCCCCTGAGTTGTGGCAGTGCAGGCTGAGCCAGCCTCGGGGGGATTGCCACCATCACCTGTGGTGCACCTGCACAGCCGGGCTGGCATGTACTGAGCAGAGGAGAGCTGATATGTGAGATAGAAACAAACGTCAGAGGGTTCAGCAGTCCCAGTTTCACAACTGAAAGGTGCAATACTTTCCTGTGCTGTTAGAATCAAAGAGAAGCCATTCTTGGGGGTGGGAAGGAACTAGTTCTGGGCTTCTCCTTCATTTTTTTTTTTAATAAGGAATTTGTTAAAAAATTATGTTCCTCATGTTTTCAAATATGTGGTTATTTCTGGCTGACCATCATCCCAACAACTGCATTCTTTCTCACAGAGTGAGGTGATGTATCCACACCTCCAGCCACTGTGTCCCTTCCCAGAGCCTTGGCATGATCCAAGGGATCCTGGGGACATGTCAGAGCTCCTGAGGGACGCCAGGTGACCCCATCTGTGCATTCAGGAGACGGCACAGCCCAGTCTGCTGAGCTCAGGAGCTCTGCAGCACAGCCCCAGCTCCTTCCACAGGCAGCAGAAGCAGCCATTCAAAGGAGCAGGGATGGATCCCTCCCTGGATCCCTGCGTGTGACTGCAGCGACACCAGTGTGGATGTACACATACCCTGGGCAAGAGGAACAGAGCTGCTGCTGAAATAAAGAAAAGCAGCCTGTGTCAGAGTCCCACCTCTGCAAGAAAACTCCCTTCCTGTCCTCTGCAATCAGCTGAGGGCTGGTGCTGCCATCCCAGCTCCTGAGAGCCACTCACGAGCACAGCAGCCCGGCTCCCTTCTAAAGGAATGTTTCCTCAGCAGCAGAAGGAAATGTGTACCTTGGTCTTTGGTAAAAGGAGAAACTGCTCTCAGCTGAGATCTGCCCCTGCAGAGAGGACCTGCCTTGGCTGCCAGATCTAATTCTGCACTGCAGAGCCCACTATGGAACCAGCTCCTGTCCCCAGGCGGGTCTCTGGAGCCTGGAAATGGCTCAGGGTTAAGTGAAGGATTGGGCAATATCCCAGTAACAACACCCAGCTTCCCCAGCAGCAGCTGGCTCCATTGTTTCCCAATGGCATTTTCCACTTGCTTCCCAAGTGTTTACATGTCTTGTACCCTCGGGCTCTTCAGGATGGCCCAGCAATAGAGAAGGGCTGCAGGGTGACAGAAGACAATGGCTCTGGAGCCAAGATAGAAGGGCCTGCCTGCAATTAAGATAATTCCTAAGCAAATAAACACATCCAGTCTGAAGGGCTTGGGCCGTGCCTGCCTGAGAGGAGCTCAGAGTGGTAGGGAACTTCAAAGAAAGGTTTGGGGAACCTCAAAGAAAGATTTAGGGTGCAGCTGGTGCAGATGGACAGATGGAAGAGGCTCATTTGGCTCCCTGGATTCATGAACACTTTATTCCTTGGCAGAAATTTACATCCCAGTGCCACCCCTGCCATAGCAGGGACACCTTCTACTGTCCCAGGCTGCTCCAAGTGACACCTTCCAGTGATCCCTGTCTGTCCCCAGTGTCCAGCCTGGCCTTGGGCACTGCCAGGGATCCAGGGGCAGCCACAGCTGCTCTGGGCACCCTGTGCCAGGGCCTGCCCACCCTCACAGAGGGGAATTTCATCCTAATACCCAATCTAAACCTACCTTCAGTCAGTTTGAAACCGTTCTACCTCATCCTGTTACTTCCAGGATCCTGGAAAAAAGTCTCTGCCCTTCTTTCTTGGAGGCTCCCTTCAGGTACTGGGAGGTCACAATTAGGTCACCCCAAAGACTTCTCCTCTCCAGGCATCCACTCACCCAGGAGCATCCTCCAGGAGCTCCTGACTCCTCATTGACCAGCTCTGCATGTGGAGCACACGCAGTTATCACAGCTGGGGGCAGGGTTTGTGGAGGTGGGGCTGAATTGTCAATAACGGGAAGGCTCTGAAGCACTTTGATTCTGCCATAGGAGCCCAAACTGCACTGTCATTGCTGCTCTGGGCTACTCTTAAGTCATTTTGAGCTACATGATTGACCACTCTGTTTTCATCTCTCAGCCTCATACAAAGGCTGTGGAAACTCTCAGTCTGTTTTCATTTTACCTCTTGGACACGGAATCTTTTACCTGCACGAAGAGTTGTGTTTGCTGCTCTTAATGGATGATGGATTTTGTAAACTACTTAAGCCTTCTTGAGCTTTTCTGGATGAGAGCACAGTCACTGGGAAAAGGTTGATTCCCTCCCAAAATGAGTGGTTTAGTTCTCTAACTGAACATCACCTTGGGAAACATGACAAAAGCAAACTGACCAGGATGCTTTTGATGACATTCCCCACCTTCCCTTTTTCACAGATAGCTGGAAAGACCCAGTCACTTTGCTCTCCAGGCTCCAAGCTCTGCCTTTCTCCTGTACACACAAATTAAATGATGGTTCCATATACCACAGGATATGTGTGGTATCTATATGATAGGGTATCTATGGTTTTTACATATCATATATATATATTTGGTTCCGTATTTCTCTAGAATTTTGTTCCTTGTGTACTCAGCTTGCATTTATCCATTGAGATAATAATTTCCCTTATGTAATAGGTCCAGGAACTTTCACTGTGTTCAAAGACAAGAAGACAATAATATTTTTGCAAAGCGAGATTTTCCAACTGCAACAGCAAGCTGCTGGGAACAGGTGAGCCAGAGCTTCCCTCTGGTTTTTCACCCACATAGCAAGACACTTGTGGCAGTCCAGCATGAAACAGCCCAGCACTGACCCACCTGAGCTGCTGCTTTTCCCCTCATGGCTTCTTGCCAGAGTTGCTGAACCCTCTGATTACAAAAAGGGCAAGAAATGGGTGTTCTTTGGGTGGAATCCACAATACTGGAAGTGGTTCTTTATCTTGGCCCACACAGCTGAAATTGTTGCCTTGCTGGGCATACTGGGAATAGAAAGGTTTGAAGCAGGTCCAGTTTTACTTCCCCTAAGACCCAGAGCAAAAAGGGCTGAAGGGCCTCTGAGCTGTCATCATTGCCCCACTCCAGCCCAGGCTGGACAACGCCACGGTGTGAGATAAGCAGGAAGGGAGCCCTGGCAGAGGGATTGGTGCAGGGTCACGGGCAGGCAGAACAGAGCCCAGCCCCTCTCCCAGAACAGTTTGCTGCTCACAAGCCTGAAACAGCCCTAAGGACCCAACCAGCACCAGCAGGAGCCTGGTTTTGTTTGCAGCCTGGACGAGCTCTGAACCTGTCCCATTGTGAATACAGGTTTTTCACTTGCATGCGGCCGGGCCAGTAACTCTTGCACAAATGCTCAGGGGCTGGGCTGCATCCACAGCGTGTGGGGCTCAGCCTGGCTCTGAGTGACTCCTGGAGCCTCTGACGTGCCCAGATGTAATCTGCCTTGTCCTGGAGTGCCTGCTCACAGGTCACATCTCGTGCGTAACACGAGGTGACAGCCCGAAGGAAGCAGGACGTATCACTTATCCCAAATCAGCGGATTTTGGTTTTAAAGTTTATAGTGAAAGTTTCCTTTAGAAATATCTCCTTTTTCCCCTCACTATTTTCATTTGCTAGTGAAAAATTTATGTGCTAGGGTCAGCAGTGTACTTGGCACATGTCTGTCCCAAGGAAAAGGATGAAGCAATTACACACGTGGCCTCTCAGCATGGAAAATACCAGATTACAGCCCAGTTCTGACAAGACCTATGTGGCCATGTGGCCGTACTCCTTTGAGTGTTCCATCTCTATGGCCAGGCTTGTTTATCCTGAATCTGCACTGCCTGGAGTTGACACTAAAGCACTGGAACGTGGCTAAGGTTGAGGAGCACTCCAGAGGCACCAAACGCCTCAGTCTAAGGCAGGGTGTTGTGGCAGCCCTGGGGACACCTCACACCGAGGGGGGTTGTGTCCTTTCCACTGGGGGGACCCAGCACACCACGCTGAGGAGAGGAACACTGCCGGGGTCGGCTGTCAGTTGTCTCTGCCCCAGCACGGGAAAACGTGGTTCTGGGCAGGCCACGCTCTCGAAGAAGGAGTCTGGACTCTTGCTTTTTGGTCTTCAGTTGAGTTTATTGTTTCTTATCTACAGAGTTTTTCTGTCTGTTCAGCCGAGGTCTGATCAGCAAGACAGCCTAGGGCACTCTCTCCCGCCCATGGGGTTGTCTCTTTTATAGTGAAAACTACGTATAAGATATTTACCTTCAATTTCCAATACTTTTCGCCCTTGTTGGCAAGTGCACTTTCCCTATGAACCAATCCACACATGCCAACATCATCCTGAACATGGATGCCAAGGAGAAGAAAGAAGAAGGACAGGGCACACCCAAATTCCTCCATCTTGGGACTCTTGATCTATGCACAGAATTCTAAGCCCCCCCTGTAAAACCCCCTGTACAGTGCATTATAATTCAAGTTTTATCAAGTGAATATCATCCCCTCACCATTCAGGCCTGAAATTCTCTCATCTCCTCACACTCAGGTGTCATTTCTTTAGAAGGATCAAAGTCAAGCCACCAGGTACTTTTGGCAACACTCCAGGACCTCCGAGCCCCCCAAGGGTTGTCTCGGTAGCTCTGGACATCCGGAGTGATGTACCGAGTTCCCACAGAACAGTGCCCTGCAAAGAGGGGACACCCCGCACTGAGGAGGGGACCCTGCCCCGCACTGCAGGGAACCCATGCAGAGAAGGGGACCCAGCAGTGCCCGCTCCGCACCCCATAAACACCCGGTATTCTCTGTGCCTTCCCCCTAAAAACCGAAGAGGGAGGCGGTGGGGGCGGCAGAGGGAATTCCCGGGAAACGGCAGGAATTGGGGAATTTTCGGGAGCTGCAATAACCCGAGCAGCCACGAGGTGCCGCTGTTGACGCAAAAAAAAAGCCGATTTCCCGGGAATTTCCTGCCCCGCACCCCCATTTCCCCGTTTCCCTGGAATTTTCCTGCTACACACATAAAGCATTTATTCTTTTTTTTTTTTTTTTTTTTTTTTTTTTTTTTTTTTTTTTTTTTTAGTGGGGTTAAGCAGGTTTCCCCCCATGGATGTCCTTTGCATCTGTAATGCTGATGAAATTCTTTTGGATTTCTTCTTTTCCAGAGCACAGCTAAGGAAGGGGACGTGTGCTGAAACAGGCTCACAGAAAGATGCCAAGAATAAGTGGCACATCTATGCCCTGAAGAGCAAAGGAGAATCAAAGGAAAAAGAAGGAGGAAAGTAGTTTCAGGGCAAAAATAAAGATAGATACTGCTAAGCAGAGAAGGCAGGCGAAGGAGTGAAAGCAAAGTAATACTGACAAATCCTGGGATGTTTTGAGGTTGGAAACAAGGATAAGGTGGCACTTGATATACCTTATGACAGTAAAATGACCCAAGTCATATAGTCATCATCTGGAAGATATTTTGTGAGTGGTTACAGCAATGTTCACCTAATAAGAACTAAAAGCAAAATATTCCTAGTAATTGGAGAAAATACATTAAAATTTATGCTGCAGAAAGGCAGCAAAGACCTTTTCTATATTTGTTTGCACCAGTAATTTACATAAGTAGAACTATGCTGATATAAAACTTTTAAAGAGAGAGCTGGCCTTGTATTTGGCAGCTTTTTTTAAGTCAGATTTTTATGGCTTGGCTAATTGTTCTCCTTCCTATAGTCCCTAAAGAATCCTGATTGGCTTCAAGTTAATTTGCTGAAAGCCAGAAATCTAGTAAAAATGTAATTTTACCCTTGCTAACAGCTGGAGAAGCAAAATCAATTTCAGCATCGTGCTGAGTAATGAAATTAGAGGGCTGAGAGCTGACAGGATCCTCCCCTGACCGAGTTGAAGGGCAGTACCATGGCTCTGCTGTAACCCCCTGCTGCAGACACCTTCAACAGCCCCAGCCTGACCTCCCTGAGCTCTGAGGATGCTTCTCTTAAAGGCAGCTCACAGAGAGCCTGGTCTGAGTCAGTCCTGAGCTGACGCACAAGGGAAGGTGCTCAATGAGCTCTGATACCTGTCCCTGCACATCAGCCAGCTCACGCCTCTCCAGGAGCTGGGAAAGTTCCACGGGAGAGTTTGTTGTACTCACCAGTGCTCCCCAGGGAAACTGCCAGAGCTGATTTAGCTGTTTTAAAGCTAAATTCTTCATTTCATAATCACCCAGATTACTGTGTAAGGTGTAGGACAAGCTGCACCATCGTGACTCAGAGTTCAGTTCTGTTCTTCCCGGAGGAGGAGATCCGAGGGGATGCTGCAAGAGTGCTGGCTCAAGTGGAACAACCCTCCCAGTCTCTTCCAGCTGTTCCTGAGCCTCCCCAGGCCGCTGGCCTCTCACCCTGCACCAAGCTCATGAGGAAAAGGGGCTGAACTCGTCACCAGCAGCCAGCACAGGCTGAGGCTGGGGTTTGTCTGCAGCAAGCCGAATTTTCCATCAGACAGGGGGTGAGAATGGCCCAGTGAGCCCTGACAGAGCTGCCTCCATCACTGCTCCCTGGGGGAGCCGTGCTTACAAACACACCTGGGCTCCTGATGTTCTTGCTACCAGATACACATAACTCCTCTGAGGATGGGCAAGGTGGATATTTAAAACTGAAATCTCCGTTTTGCAAAACTGTGAGCTGAGCCACGGGCCTGGAGAGTTAACAGATGTCCCTGGACTGCTATTGCTGCTGCTGTGCTGCTTACCTGGCACCCCCACCCCAACCCAGAGGATCCTAAAGCCTTCAGAAGGGTGAGCTGAATGAACTCTCAGCTGTTTGTGGTGGGCACATGAGTGACAGACCTGGTGAGACCGGCAGGGCTGAATAGGCAATGGGAAAACAGTGCACAGGGAAACAGCTTTGCCATGTGCTCCTTCTCTGCTGGGTGCTTCTAGTCATTGGAAAAGGCAGGAAAATACAAAAGATTGAGCCCATAATGAGAGCCCCAGACTTCCTCTCCTGCTACCTAGCTCCTCGTGCCCTTGGCACAGGCTGCAGGAATCAAGTTTTTCGGGGCACATAGTGTCAGAACAAGGGTGAATGGTTTTAAAATAAAACATGGCAGGTACAGATTAAATAGTTAGAAGGATTTGTTCCCTGTGAGGGTGGGAAGGCCCTGGCACAGGGTGCCCAGAGCAGCTGGGGCTGTCCTGGATCCCTGGCAGTGCCCAAGGCCAGGCTGGACACTGGGGCTGGGAGCAGCCAGGGACAGGGGAAGGTGTCCCTGCCATGGCAGGGGTGGCACTGGATGGGCTTTGAGGTCCCTTGCAATCCAAACCATTTTGGGACTCTGTGATTCCTCTTCAGAAGCACCACAGCTCAGGCAGATGACAAAACACATCACTCTGCCATCAGTAACAGCACTGCCAGTGCAGGGGTTGGGTTTATTTTATTCCCTCTGGACATGATCTATCACAAACTTGGTAGTATTGTTTTTGCAGATGATTTATTTTGCACTTATGAAAACTGACTGCAGCCTGTTGAGAAATAAGGAGGAAGAAACTGATGCTTTGCAAAAAAAAAAAACTTCAAATGAAGTGATTTAAAGGGAGAAAGGAAGACTAGAAGATGATTACTTTATGCTACCACAGGAAGAATAAAATCAATTAGAGCAAAAGGTTCAAGGACTGGCTTAGGGATTAGAAAATCTGATATTGGAAAGTGGCTGATGAACTTATTTATTCTTTTGCAAGCAGGTTCTGAGCTTGAACCAGACCACTTTATATGGCAGATGATCTATTTATCACCAACATACAGGAACCTCCTTTCACATCACCAATGAGTTACGAGGGCAAAGTGTGTACTGGGGAATGGCCCTTGCAGGGTGAGCAGATTTGTGGGTTGGACTCTCCTCTGAACCGATGGGTGGCAGCAGCAATGCTGCTTCCAGACAGCTGATTTACGTGGGCATGGAACTGCTCGTTAAAATCCATAATGTTTATTTGCAATATGCAGCTGGCAGGGGTTCCCTGCCACCAGCTCTGCCAGCAGGTGAATCTGCTGGGTGAGAATGTCAGCAGCAGAATAAACCAGGTGTTTTCCCATGCAGCTGAAAGACAGGTGAGCAGTGTCACCACAGGGAAAAAACAAAAGGTTGAAATCAGTGTATGCAGCTATATACAGCACATTTTCTCACCCTTTTCCTCAGTATTTAATCAAAACCAGAGCTGGGTTAGAAGCAAACTCCGATTGGGTGTGCAGACTTCAATTTAACGTGAGCTGCAAGCCTTCATAACATTCATTGCACCTCCAGTGTGGGTACCCAAAGGCATTTCTAGCAAAAGAAACCCCTAATTCTTCTTACATGCTGGTCACACCAGTTCCCTCCTGCCTTTACTCCTCAGACATGGGAAATACAGACAAAGGCAACACCTAGAGAGGGGGAAATTACCTTAATTCCATCTCTGTATTTCAATTCCAATCAGGTCCTTACTCAACTGTACATTACCTTCCTCCCTCCTTTATTATTTAAGCTATTATTTTTTTCTGAAGAAAAAATAAAACATAGGAATAAAACACAAAATAAACCACAAGAAACCCACAAAAACAACAAAACAAATAGAAAAATTTCCACTCACAAAAAAAATTCCCCAAAACAAAACAAACAAACAAAAACTAAAATAAACCCAAATACACATACACACACACACACACAAAAAAAAAAAAAAAAAAAAAAACAAAAAACCAACAAAAAACCAAACAAAACCCAACCCATCCTAACCCACCAAAAAAACCCTCAAAACAAAATGCACCCCCAAAATAAAACCAACCCACAACTATTACAGCAGGTGGAGGGATTAATTGCACACTTGAGCCATTGAGGATAAGGGTAAAACCAAGTGGAAGGGAGCAGAAGTTAGAAATCATGTCACGAGAAACTTGGAGGTGTTTGTCATTGTTTAAAGGGTACAGTGCACTCACATATCTCTCTAAGACAAACCACCATACCCTTTTTTATATAACATCTTCATTCTTCTCCTGCAGGAACATTCTGCAAAAGCTGGGGGCATTTTCCCAGGCTAATCCAAGCCACCTCAGAATTTATATTCTGGGTTCTTTAGCACTGATGCAGGTGTATTTATTTATTTTTAACACTAAAGAATAAATAAGGTAGAAGCTTGACATCCTGGCTCACAGTCCAGAGGTCTTAAAAATTTTTAAAACAAGACCTCCTTCAGACTGTTATAAGAATGTACAAATAAGAAGTTTACAAACTAAAATGGAAATTTAAGAGGCCATTCTTCAGAAAGGTTTTTTCTTTTTTTTTTTTTTTTCTCTTGGACATGGTCTCCATCCTGTGCAGATTCTCCTGGAGGATTCCTTTTAGCAAAACATCCTGCAGAGAAGTATGAAGTAGCTATTGGCATACCACAAATCCTCCTCCTTTTGATTTACTGTGGAGGTGGGACTGTGTAGGATTTACATGCCTTGTAAACTCTGGATTTACAGGGAACAGGGTTGTAAATGGGCACTGTGTATTGGTGAACATTTACTTTTTATATTCATTGTGATTCAAGCATGATTTAATAAGCATATTTGCAAAGTTTCCAAGAGGAAGTTGGATTAATTTTGCTCCATTTATTATTCTCTGCATCACTCACTCCAGCAGCCTAGCATTTGCCAAATTTTAATCTGCCTGGGATTTTTAGAAATAAGTGTTGAATAAATAAGAAACTCGCTAATCAGATGGGTTGGCCAACATCCCAAGGCACAGCTAACCTGCCTCAAGAAGAGCTGGGAGTGCTGAGCTGTGCTCTGCACTGCTCAGGGTGAGGGAAACCAAACTCCCCTCAGTAACATCTTTCAGCAATTTTGGACTATTTAGGTGGCTCCAGTTTAATATAAATTCCTCCTAATCTATGCAGAAAAATAATTGTGCCTCATGTCTCAGAGGGGCATGGATCTAAACCCATCCTTGCTCTTTGCAACACACGTCCAGTTTGACTTTTCTTTTGTTCAGGAATGCGTGTCTGCAGTTAATGCACCCCAATCCAAACCTCTGTGAGGTCACTGTGATGCCCCAGGTTTCAGCTTTTATATTTTTCAGACTCTGTGCTGCTTTAGTGTGTGGGTCTGGGTTCACATCATGGCATGGTGAGCTCTCTGCACAGAGCAGGGAGACAAAACAATTCCTGCTCCAGCTGGGCACCAAGGACAAATGATCCAAATCTCAGGGCCAAGAGCACAAGAACGTGGTCTGGAGAGAGAAAAACAAGCAGGATGGGACTAAAGCTGGAACTGGACAATTGACTCCAATATGCAAATGGAGCAGAGCTGATCAAAGTGAGAGACCCTGTGAGTGGTTGTGCATTTTGGGACCATTTTGCTTCATCTTGGGTTAATTTTGTGACCATTTTGGCTCATCTTGGCCGCAGCCCTGGCTGGGCTCTTGTGCTGCCCAAGGTGGATCCATTGAGGCCTTTTAATAAATCCCTGCTTTATTCTTTAGCTCTGTCCAGCCTCTGCTCTAGGGCAGCCCTCACAAGGCATCAGCAGAGCCCTCTGGAGTGCCCCGCTCCACCTGGAGGACAGCATCCAGCTCGAGGGAGACATGGACCTCTTGGGATGAATCCAGGGGAGGTCACTCAGCTTATCCCAGGCTGGAGCCCCTCTGCAGCCAGGCTGGGAGAGCTGGGGATGCTCTGGGAGGAGAGGAGAAGGCTCCAGGGAGAGCTCAGAGCCCCTTGCAGGGCCTGAAGGGGCTCCAGCAGAGCTGGAGAGGGACTGGGGACAAGGGATGGAGGGACAGGACACAGGGAATGGACACACTGCCAGCGGGCAGGGCTGGATGGGATACTGGGAATTAGGAATTCCTGGCTGAGAGGGTGGGGAGGGGCTGGGATGGAATTCCCGATGTGGGAATTCTAAAAGCCCCCCAGCACCGAGCCGGTGTGCCGCAGCAGTGCAGCAGAGCTGGGCACCAGGGGGTGGTCACGGACCGCGGCAGAGCAGAGCATCGCTGAGCTCCCGAGGAAACCGAGAGGAACAGAAATGAAAAGCATTTAAAGCAGCAGCGCGCAGCTGGTCCGTGCGGAGCAGATTTCAGCCGGCACACTGGAGTTCATCCTCCCAGGGCTGTGCAGACACCGCGCTCACACCTCTGTGTGCAGCAGGGACACACAGCAGCCCTGCCCAGCCACGAGGGTCTGTGTCACTGCCTGCAGGAAGGGCAGAAATCTGCTCCGAGCACCTTAAGCCCCTCTCTTGACCATCACAACAACGCTGAGGGTGGGGGCTGAAGGGAGGAAGGCAGGGTCCCCCAGCGCCTCGTGTGTCTGTGGCACCCAAACAAGGTTATTCGGAGTGGAAACCCTCCAACTCCCAGCCAAGATTACAAAAACTGCAGTTAACCTTTTCCTAGAGACTGGTTTGGAGGCAACAGACTCAGATCTTCACAGCCTCCCTCAGGATTTTGTTCAGAGCAGAGAACTATGCTGCTTTGTCAAGTAGAAAATTATTTTTCCACCATTAGTTTTTTCTCACTGCAACTGTGTTTTTTTTTAAGACTTACATTCTTCAAAGGAAAAAGCTCTAGACCACACATAAGAGCAAGCCCTTAAAAGAGCCCTGTGCTGCTTTCCTGTTCCTAGAAGCAGCATGTTTTTAAAACTTTGCTTCTCCCTAACTCCTTTGGGCAGTCAGTCCAAGATGAGAAAGGTGAGGGTAGAGTTGGGAGAAGTACAGTGAGCCTGCAGCATGAAGTTAAATGACAAAAGCAATCTGTTTGGCTTGATTTAAACTGCAGTTCTCACATTAGAGACTGCAATAGAGCTGAAGGTCACGAGCTGATTAGCTCTGCTGAAGGACAACCCGAGCCCTGTCTGACACTCCAGCAGGGCTCCAGCAGCAGAGTGGTGCTGCAGCTGTGCCACTCATCCCTGTTCTGGCCTCCTTGGGTAATTCCAGTGACTGAGCAACACACTGAGATTCACCCACGATGCTGCAGTTCAGCCTCTCCTCTCCTCTCCTCTCCTCTCCTCTCCTCTCCTCTCCTCTCCTCTCCTCTCCTCTCCTCTCCTCTCCTCTCCTCTCCTCTCCTCTCCTCTCCTCTCCTCTCCTCTCCTCTCCTCTCCTCTCCTCTCCTCTCCTCTCCTCTCCTCTCCTCTCCTCTCCTCTCCTCTCCTCTCCTCTCCTCTCCTCTCCTCTCCTCTCCTCTCCTCTGCCCTCTCCATCCAGCAGACACAGGAGTGTCCCAAAGTTCCAGCACAGAGTTTTCCCCGCTCCTGATGCAGGAATTGTGAGGCAGAGCCCGTGCAGCAGCAGGAGCAGTAATGGGAGTAATGGGAAGTGCAGAGCTAACTGAGGTGCTGAGGGACTGTGACACTGGCTGACACTGATTGATTAAGAGGTTGAAACTCTGACTGTGGCACTTGGCTGTTGAGAATAAAAGGAACTTTCACTTCTCGCTTGCACACATCCATCACGAGCAGACAGGCGTTGGCTTCTCTGTAATGACTGCGGTTCCTTTTGTGAGAGGGAGGCACGAGATGGAAATTCAGCTCGTTCTGAGATCTGAAAAGCATTTTAATTCATCAGCTTTTCTGAAAGGATCTTCAAAAAAGAAACAACACTCTTTGGTAACGCAGCTGGGTTTCAGCATGTTCAGCACTGCAGCTATCAAAGACTTCCTTGCTTGGCTGAGAACCTGGCTGGGGATTTCGAAGATAATGGCTGGGTGCTGTTCCCAGGAGGACGCAGCAGTGCCCAGGGCAGGACAGCCACCAGCACCCACCAAAATGCAGCATCTGGAGCGTGTCTGCCAAGTTAGGAATATTCCAAAGCCCTGCCTTGAACAGAAAACCTGTGTGGATGCTCTGAAGGGCATCTCTATGAGGTCAGCTTGGCAATTACAGGGTGCTCTCACATTTCTGTACTGCCCCGTGTGTACAGCTCCAAGTATTTTAGTTCAGGATTGACCCTGATGGCAGTTGTGTGATCCAGGGCCTGAGAAAGGCTCATGATCACTGAATCCCAGACTGGTATGGGCTGCAAGGGTCTTTAAAGCTCCTCCTGTTCCACCCCTGCCATGGGCAGGGACACCTGCCACGAGCCCAGGTGGCTCCAAGCCCCGTCCAGCCTGGCCTTGGACACTTCAGGGATGTGGCACCTTAAAAAAGATACAAATGGGCTCCCCTTGCTTTTGCCTTCTGCCTTTAGCCTTATGGCACCCTCATGCCAGCAGCATTTCCTGGGACACTCCTGTGGTCATGGGCTGTGGGAAGGTACCTGAAAACTTCATCAAGATGTCAAGTCACAACACTGAATCAATAGGAACAGGCCCATCCAAGGTGCTAGAAAACAGGGATTATCATTAGGAGTAATGACAATACCACAAATCTCTGAAGAGGTAGTTGTCCTTAGGAAGACAATATTGCAAAATCATTTCAAGCTGCAATTTGAAAGTGTCACTAAATAGAGACTGCACAAAGACCAACTCAGCCCCACATTTAAAGCAGCAAATTATCAGATGAACCATTTGCTGCCTGGACTGGCTCATATGCAAGTGATTTGCTGAACCATTCCTCTCAGTGCTCTTGGCTTTGCCATGCAGGAACTGTGTTACAGTTTCCAGCACTGATCTCTCTTGTTCAGATCATAAAGCGACTTGGGGTTTTGTAAATTAGTTTCACATTTCCCTCAGCTGCATTTAGCTCCAGTTTACTTTGATGTCTCTTGCTCAATCCCAGCTTTGGCCTACCTTCAAAAAAAAAAAAAAGAAGAAGAATTTACATTATGGTCCAATTAAGGCCCATTCAAACATTTGCCATTTTGAGAAGTTTATTTGCCTTTCCAGAAATAGCAAAATCTTCAACACAAATTTCAGGAGGATCTCATCCATCCATGATACTTCCAAACTCCATCAGCCTCCTCAGAGTGCAGCCACAGCATCTCAGTAGGAGGTGGCTACAGAAAAAAGCCAATTAAGACTACAATCACCTGCAAAGTCACTTGCTTTGTTCCCCTCTTGGCTCCCCACTTCGTCCTCCTCAGCTCTACTTTCTCCTCCACTTCCTGTCCTTTGTCCTAAGGCATGCTCCAGCTCTGTCCCAAGTGTTCAGCCACTGTCATCCCATGCTCTCAGTGCTCTAAAATGCCCTGGCTGCACCAGAGAGCACAAGATCTTCTCTGCAAGTGGACATGGAAGCTCCCCAAAGTCAAGCATTGCTTCATTCAGACCTTTGTCAGCCTCAGATCAAATACTGTACAAACATTGACACTGACGAACAGCATTTGAACAATTAATTTATTTGCCAGGGATTTTTTGTTCTAACGACCCACACGAACACTTGCCAGCAGCTTTGATTGTTCCCCAGACACATAAGGGGCTCTAGTTCTCTGACAAGGTGAGCATAACTTTTTTATATTCTTGAGCATAAAAGACTTCAAAAGCAAAATTAAGAGCCACCATTTGCAGCGTCCAAACTTCCAAGTTGAAATGCAGTAAACCTGCAGTGCCTGTCTGTCCATACACAGAAAGGGCTATGAGCCTGGCCGCAGCTAATCCATTCAGAAAGTTGCACAGCTCTCTGCAGAAAGCTTTTTTGGAGTAGTCAATCAGCACAGGCAGCTCAGATGGTTTCCTCTTCAAAGCACGCCAGGCTGTCGTGTAGGCTGGCTTTGTGCACAAGGAAAGTATTTTTAGCAACGCACTGAATGGTTTGACATTGAGAGAACTGAGGGACATTGTCGTGCTGCAAAAACTTGGATGGGTAATTCTTGTACTGAGGACTTCCTGGGCCCAGAGAACAGCCTGGAAGCATTCATAGACACTATAATTATTCCCATTTCTACATCATGCATTCAAAAGAAACTCCTGTTCTCTCATATCATTGTCCAGTTTTCCCAGCAATTGCTAAAATATTCTTGTGGAGACATCCCTCCTCCCATTTCAGAGTCAGAATTTAGGTAGACACAAGGTCAAGGACATTGGAATGGATGCTAAGGAGTCTTCCCTGGGACTGGTGCTTTGGTAGATACAAAACACAAATAGAAGCAAATTTATTTGCAAATGTAACCCAGTTTCCCAGGGAATACAGAGCCAGGACAGCAGCTGCATCCTTATGGCATTTACAGTCTCAGGAGCATAGATTTCATTATTAAAAGGGGGTTTGCACAGAAAATCTCTCCCTTGGTCATTCCTGTTGCAGAAAACAAACCTTTGGTGCCATAGCATCCAACTTGATTTAATTTGGGCAAGGAACTGGGGAGATGTGGAACACAGGGAGGTGTGGGAGGATGGTGCCACTGTCCCTGCTGAGCACAGCCTCCCTGTGCCACAAGCCCCCCAGCAGTGGAAAGGACCAAGCAGGTGCCCCAGGTCTGATGCTGCAAACTGATGTCAGTACCGACTAGGAAGGAGAGACCAGGTAGATACGAACACCTACAACCACAAAACTGTGTTTTCACATTCACTACAAAAGTTTTTAGTCCTCACATTGACAGTCTGCCCTTGCAAGTGCTGAATTCTGTGCTTAGTTAATTAGGAGACAAGAATTATCTGTATCATATAAAACAGATCAGTGCCATTGCTTGCTATTACATGATGAAAACCTGCAGTCCTTAAACTCTTCAAAGCACAATATTCTTTATGTCTAACTGAAAAGTAGGATAATTAGTCAATGTGCACAGCCTTTCATCAACCAGAAGTCTTAAATTATGACTGTTATTAATTGTATATAATTGAAATGATAAATTCCCCAAGATAAATCATATCTCACTTGTAAATCCTACAAATATTTTTTCCCAACAATTATAAATAAGTTCTCATTCATAAGCATTTACAGATTAATGCAGAGCTATGGATGTAATTTCTTTGCAAATGAAGCTACGTCAATGTCACTGCTATTCATAAATCTCTTGGCTCCATATTTTTTTAATGAAGTCTAACAGGTTATGAATCAAGGCAAATTTTTATTGTTTGGTGTATAAGCATTAAGAATCAGAAACAGATTTTATAATCTAATTTCCCCAGAGATTATGTAACAAAAGTGATAAATTTACAGTTAGTACAGCAATAGTTTTGACAGCTATGACTTTTTCCCCAGAAGAAAGTAATTTGAATTTAGATTAAGACACATCACTGTATCTTTACTTATAAACTGTTGGATTAAGTTTCCTGATCGCTCTGTGTGCACATTTGACTGAGTGAACCAAAATGTGGAAATTAAAAATGTAGGACCGGAACAGCTTCTGCATTCCATTGACCTTTATATTAGTTAAGCATTTGAATTTTAATATATGTATGATACATATTTTAATTAAAGTGTAAATCAGAACTCTGACTTCCTCAGATTTATGAGCCATGTATCAGCAAAGCTCCATTCAACCTTTCCACCAGCAGCTCCTTCATGGCAGCAGCACTGCTGCTGCATGACACACCAGGGCTGATAGCAAAAGCATCCACAGGCTAAAGGTGAGAACTACTGGCCAGTTATCTTTGGTTTAATTTAAATTTGAATATGAAGGCAATCAGAGGAAAATATTAGAGAGAGAAAAGAATTCAAGCTGGCTGCTCAAATTAGTAGTGACAGAAGAGTAAAAGTCTCTTTCTTCTTGTACCTAATAATTTTATAGGACAGCCTGTCTGAATTATCTCCCAGACAAACAGAGAATCACAGAATCATCAAGGTCAGAAAGGACATTTAGGATCATTAAATCCAACCATCAGCCCAGCACCACCGCCCTGCTCACCACTGAGCCGTGTCCCCAGGTGCCACATCCACACGTGAACAGGGACACTTCCAGGCGTGGGGACTCCCCTGCTGCCCTGGCAGCCTGGTCCCATGCTTGACCACATTCTCAGGCATGAACAAATTTGGATAAGTACATCTATGTAAAGAGTTTACCCAGCTCTTAGTGCTTTAAGTGTATTGGGGTAACAGGGGGTCTGCTGGCTTCCCTCCTGCTGTGGAAGGGAAAGGGAGTACTCCTGCTTTCAATGTCATTTCAGTTTCCTTTCTTTTAAATTCCATTTTCTTCAATACCATTCCATTTCCCTATTCAGAAAAAAAGGAACAAAACCCCTAAAAATAACCCACACCCTATTCCTCCCTTCCCAAACTAAAACACTCCCTCAGCACAAACTCCTGTGCTGGAGTTGGAAGACGTGATGCTCAGAAACCTGCCTACGTACGTGTTTTATGGAAGTGGAACACAACAAGCACATCTACCACAAATAATCACTCTGGAGCATGTTTTAAAAAAAAATAATTACTCCGATTTGCTCTTTATTTCTTTTACAGTAAGTTGTATATTTAAGGTAACTGAAATACGTTCATCATAATTGCTGTTACTCAGTCCAGCATGTTCCCTTTCTTTCCTACCTCTTGTCATACTGCACAGTTCTCAAAGATGCTAAAAAAAGTCCCTCTGGTGGAAGAAATATTATTTTGAATTTCATTTGACTTTCATTACATCACTCACACAAATAAATGAGTTTTAGAACACCAGTCTGGATGGAAGACTTCCAGCAAGTTGTTTTCTTGTTTGGATCACACTTCTCAAGGGCACCAAGTGTTACACAGAAGAGATCCCTGTAACCCTGCTGCTCCCAAAGGGATGCACGGCCCAGCCCCAGTCTCACAGCCCCAGGAGTAGCAGTGCTGTGTCTGGAAAGCAAGAGCGCAACAGAAATGAATCCCTGGCTGGAAAATTTCTGGAAGTTTGCTTAGCTCCAAAAGAAACCCTGAAGCTGTGAGGTCTGATGCTGGCTGTACTTTTTTCCCCTGTGTGAGACAGTGGTTCCCAGCACCTTTCTGACTCTTTGTGCTGATGAATGTAGCTGTAGTGCTGTGAATTTTATCTGGGTTTAGATCAGCTGATGCTCCTCTTTAAAAAGAGACCTTCATCCTCGAAGCTGCAAGGATTCATCATGAATGACAAAGGCTTTAACGATGCTGCTGTCATTCTGGCCTATCTGTAACTCTTAGATGTTGTTTCCCCTGGCACGATGTAATCTGAGAAGAGCAGGATGGTTTGGCTGCAGGCTGAGCCTCACAGCCCCTTTGCTCCCTGCCTGCTCCTGCCTCCTAGCCCTGACATGGGCACAGGGAAGGGATAAAGGGCCAGAGGGCAGAACTGTAGGAATGAAGGGAACATATGGAAATGAGAGGCTACCAGTAATCTAGAGTTAAATAAATCACAGAATCCTGGAATGGTTTACTTGGAAGGAACTTAAAGTCCATCCTGTCCCACCCCCATGGGCAGGGACAATTTCCACTGTCCCAGGATGCTCCAAGTGTCCAACCTGGCCTTGGACACTTCCAGGGATTCAGGGGCAGTCACAGCTGCTCTGGGCACCCTGTGCCAGGGCCTGCCACTCTCAGGGTAGTTCTTCCCACAGGGAAAATTTCTTCCTAAAATCTAATCTAAATCTACTCTCCTTCAGGCTGAGGCCATTCCACCTTGTCCTGTCCCTCCATCCCATGTTCCCAGTCCCTCCCCAGTCCCCTGGAGCCCCTTTAGGCCCTGAAAGGGGCTTTGAACTCTCCCTGGAGCCTTGTCCTCTCCAGGTGAGCACTCCCAGCTCTCCCAGCCGGGGTTCAGAGCAGAGGGGCTCAACCTGGTGGCTCTAGCAAAAACTGGTGACCTGCCCTGCCCAATGTGTTGGGAAGGTGTTTGATCCCCCTTGTGCATCCTGCAGCTTTTGCCTGCCTGTTTCACAGAGCAGCACGGGGCTCAGCAGGCTGCTCACCTCAGGAGTCCTCACACCTTCTTTGGCAGCCAGGCTACATCAGTTACATTAATTCATAACTGGAGGCAGTGGCCATCAGCTTCTCCTCTACTTCGACTTGGAAAACATGTGCAGAGCCAGAGGGAGCACTAAAACCAAGCAGGAAATGGGTGCTGTGATGCCCTTCTTGTCCCACTGCACAGCACATGAGCACCCTGTGAGCACCCCCAGCTCCCATTAAGACCCAGCCTGTCCCCAGGGCCAGGGCAGCCCCAGCAGCTTCGCAGAGGCTGATCGAGCACCAGGCTCGGCAGTGAGGTCCTTAAGCAAGGTAATTGTGGGGATAGCTCTGCAGAGGCACTGGATTACAGCAGGCAGGGCTGGGGCTCGGGGCAAGTCGTGCTGGCACCCCCGAGCCTGGCTGAGGAACTGGCTGGTGCTGCAGCCAGAAAAGGTGAGGGGTGCAGGTGTGGGATGGAGTTCCTGTGAAAGTGCTGTGGTGTGAGATCTGCTAATTAATTCAATACCAAAATACTTGCTTAGATAGAAGGCTGCTTCTGAAAATCATGTAGATTGAAACGGCAAAGCTGCAGCTCCAACACTGCTCTGAGGCTTGCAGTCCTCTCCTGAAAGACTCCAAAGATGTGGATCTCAGCACGGCAGTGAGACAACTGCAAACCAATTCCCTCTGAGTCATATGTGCTGGGGCCCCCATTCAGCCCACGCAGCAGAGCTCCCACCCCTGTCCTCACAGCAAACTTATCTCTAAAAGTCTCCTGAGGTCCATTCCCCTCCTCTGCCTCAGTCAGAGCCCTCCAGATTCCCACTGCAGGGAGCAGAAATTAATTTCCCTTCACACATCTGAGGGGTTGAGAGCACACGTATCACTGCCCCAGGGGAATGTAAAATAAATGGAGGAGCACTGGCATGCTCCAAGCCCTGGAACAGCTGCCATCAGTTTTAAATAACAGGTTGTGGTTGTCTCTGACAACTTGACCTTGACTATCATCTTTGCCCTGAAGGCTCCTTTCCTTTGGTCCCTTCCCTGCGCCTTCCTTCCTTCCCATCCTGCCCTCTCTCCCTCCCAGCTGTGGCTGCCCTTTGTTCCTTCCCAGCTACTAAATCCAGTTTTGTCCTGGAAAGGACCAAGAACACACCGCTGCACCATCACCCCTCCAAGAGCTCACACAAAGCAGGAAATGTGCTTGCTTCCCAAGTTAGCTCTTCTTTCCCTGTGCTGCTGCAGAAGCACAGGAAATGTTTTAATGGATTGTTATTCCTCCCATTTCAAACAGGGAGGGAGGAAACTCTGGAGCAGGGATGGTGCCCTGGGGTCCTGGCGATCCAGGGAAGCTCATCTGATCTGCACAGCACAACAGGCTGGGCCCAGAGGTGCCACAGGATCAACTCAAAGTACTGAAACCCAAAAAACATTGAAGGCTTTTGTCAGTTTTCTACTTTACTCTCTCTTAATGCTTCACTCAAAGACGAGCTCTTCAGAAGTTAGTGGAAAACACCCAGCCAGCAGTAAAGTCTTCCTGCCTGCCAGTTTTTGATGAAGAAAATCCCTGAGGTTGTAATTTCAATCAATCTATTAGGATATACATTTTTATTCCTTATTACTATTACTTCTGCTTATATAGAAGACAAATAATGTAAGATTCAACTCTCTGAGACTCAAGTTTTGCACAAACTCACTTAGTATCATCCCAATGTGGAGCTTAAGTTAGGCCTTGAATATTTCTACTTCTGCAAATAAATCATTAGATCTGTACCAGTCATTTACCAGCCCAACTTTGCCTGTCCTAATGAGCAACACATTGCATTTATCACCCCCTCTGTCATCATTTATCATGGTGTAGTCCATTAAAATCCTTGAACAAACCTCTCCCCTGCACCGAGGAGCTGCAGGATTTGACCCACTTAAATTTAATAAGAGACAGATAATTTCTGAAGTCTCTCTGATGTTAGTAATTCTCATGGTTTTCTTTTTTTATATTAGGTATTGTTGCCTGGAATTTAAGGCTCAGATAATTAAGTAGATTTATATTTATATTGTCTTATTATTTACTCATGTCTGTTACTTAAAACCTAATAACAAACAATGGCACTATTACTCAAGTACTTAAGATATCCATAATTGAAATTAGGATCCAGTGCAAATGACTGCTTATTCTGACTTGATGGATAAATAAACATTCATCAGTAAAAGCAATGAGGACAGCAAATAATAAAGGAACCCTTGCTCTCTTTATCCTGTGTCACATGGCCAGGACATGTACCATTGCCTTGAAGGTGGGAAGATGCAGACATCAATATCAAGGATAGGAAAGCAGATTGGAAAGTGAAATCTGATATAATTTTGGACACGAAGGTCTTGGGATACCAGCAAGACAAGATTTGAGGGAGGCGATAACATCTTTATTGCACATAGGGATAGAATGATAAAAAGAAATAAGCATTCAGTCTCAAAATGCTTTTTCAGCTTGCATGCTGTAAAGCTTGTCTGCTCTTCCAAGTATATTATTATGTCTCAGGAATGATATTATCTCTCCCTGCAGACTCGGTAGTGCTTAAAATGTCAGCTCTTCTTGAAGATGTCTGCTTTGCACCTTCCATCTGTTCCCAGGGATGAAGCTGCTGTCCATCTCTGCTTCCCACATCTCCCACAGCAACATGGGAAAAGGCAGAGAAGGGTTTCCAAATAAAATATGTTTTTTAGATTAATATTAACCTCATTTCCATACCTCAAACTGTTGGCAGAGACCACAGAACATGGGTATTATATGCCTGCCATGTGAAATACTATTTATAGGAGCCAGCTCTCTGAGTAGGCACAAGAAAAAGTTACCAGTTGTTTCAGTGCAATATGTGTACAGTAAAATTAGTCTATAATCCTTAAGAAAAATCTTTTACTGGGAAGAAAAAAGAGTTTTAAAAAAAGAGTTGGTGGGTGTAGCAAAATTAGTTTGAGTTCTTTCTAAAAAGAAATAAGAAAAAACTAAAGCAAACAGGAAATACCTTAAACTCATATTGTAGATGCTTAGGTAGCATTTATTTTAATTAGAAGTGTACAAAAAACCAATCAGGCTTTTGTGTTCATGTAGCTTGGATAAGGGATGGCATGTTTCCCATTTTTGAGAGGGAAGAAAGGTAGAGTTCAGCTGATTTGCCCAGTCACACCACATCCCTACCAGCACACTGAATTAAACCCTGCTCCTTTCCCAAGGATGTGCCCATCCCACTGTCCTTTGGGGGCCAAAGTCAAACCAGCCTTCCAAGGGAATTCCCGACGTGGTTTTACTGCGGGTAAAGAAGGGAGGGCGGGGAGGCCTTTTGGCCGGCTGTGACAGCACACAGCTGGACTGTTCGTGCCATAAAAGCAGGAGGGTTTGGCTGCAGGGAGCCCGTCCTGAGGAGAAGGCAGGCAGGCAGCCGTAGTGGTTTCCCTGGGCTGCAGATGAAGGCCAGCACGATGCTGGACACTGCGCCGCCACCAAGAAGCTGAAGAAGGCGGTGAGCAGCTCCAAGGCCCGCCAGGCCCTGGGGCCCAGCCATGTCACCAAGGCCGTGTCACCAAGGCCGTGTCACCGAGGCCATGTCACCAAGTCTGTGTCACCGAGGCTGTCCCCAAGGCCATGTCTGCCTCCAAGGAGCTATGGGGGCTCTCCCTCGCCACGCTGGCTGCTGGCGGCTACCACGTGGAGAAGAACAAGAGCCACATCAAGCTGGGGCTCAGGAGCCTCGTCAGCAGTGGCACCTGGTGCAGACCAAGGGCATGGGTGCCTCTGGCTCTTTCAAGCTGAGCAAGAAGCTGGGTGAGACAAAAGAAAGGGCAATGAAGAAAAGGACAGCTGCCACACCCGAGAAGCCGGTGGCCAAGAAGCCTGCTAGCACTGCCAAGAAGCAAAAGAAAGCAGTGGCAGTGAAGAAGAGCCCCAAGAAGGTGAAGAAGCCGGCAGCCACAGCAGCCAAGAAAGCAGCCAAGAGTCCCAAGAGAGCCACAGGGGCAGGCCACCCCAAAAAGGCAGTGAAGAGCCCAGCTAAGGGAAAGCGGTGAAGCCCAAAGCAGCCAAGCCTAAGGTAGCCAAACCCAAAGCGGCCAAGGTAAAGAAGGCAGTGCCAAAAGAGAATTAAGATGACTGAGAAAAATTGAGAGTCTACTCATTTAAATAAACCCTGTCATCTTAAATCATTTTACAGTCCTCTAGTGATGAGTCCAGTTACCTAAACCAAAGGTACTGCTACGGGAACTTGACACTCGGGACAGGGTATGCATGCCACCCAGCAACATTGTACCTTTGATAGCTCCTGGACAGGATAGTGAAAAATTGATGGGACACACCAATAGCTAGAAATATTAGGTTTGTCAGTTTGGTGAAGAATTTAATTCTCCTTGCACCATGTTTGTTGTCCCTTCTGCAAACGGGCCCCGCAGAGAGACAATAAACACGGCTTTTATATTTTGAAACAGAAAACGGGGAGCTGTGAGAGCATACAGCTGGACTGTATGCACCAAAAAAGGAGGAAGGGTTTGGCTTTGGAGAGCCAACCCCTGAGGAGAAGGCAAGCAGTTGGTCAGTAAGCTGGGTGGTAACCACTCATAGCCAGCCAGGTTTGAATGTGGAGTATTTTGGATAGGGTGTGTAAGAGCTGTGTAAACCAAAGTCTCTGCTGTATGAACCACGAGTGTTGTGCTATCTCTCCGTCTCCCCCCATTGTGACAGCCAACAAGGCACCTTTTATACCCAAAGCATTTTGCAGCTTTCAGCCAGGGTGAGGTGGTCTTACAGTGAGCACAGGTACAATTTGTATCCCCAGAAATTCATTTACACACTGCTCAGGTTGTGCCTGGAGACCTCAGCATCCACAGAATACACGGAGGAACAGGGATCCATTTCCAGTTCTGGGCTGGCCTCTGTGCCAGCATGGCCACCACCCAAACACAGGGGACCAGACAAACACCTGCACTCCCAGGGGAGACCCCAAGCCTCCTGCCAGGCACAGATGGGGCAGCCCAGCCTTTATCCCTTGTCCCTGTGCACTCACAGCCACGTGCCAGCCATGCTCGCACACGCGGCACCGACACGATCCACCCACTCTGCTAGCTCCTTCCCTCAGCATTACGTCAGCCTGTTCCACAGCACCAGAGCCAGCCTGCTCCCCCAACACAGCCCTTCACCCAGGAACTCAAAAATATCCCTCCCTTCTGGTCTTGCCAGCCTCCAGCCGGGGCAAGTTCCACTTGGCTCTGTTTTTATGCTGCTCTCGTGCCACACTGCCATGACTTCATGTGAGTCCAGAACTCGTCTCACCAAGAGCTCAGAGCCGAGCTGCATCCCCTGGTCCGCAGCACTTACAGATAGAAGGATGTGATTCCAGCCAGGGATCTCCTGAAATGGAGCTTTTCAACCCTTCCCAGGAGGTCTCTGAGGCCACGTCTGTCACGGTGTCCCGCGTAGGGCTCCGCACGCGCATGGGGTGGCTCAGCCCTGCTGTGGGTGTGCATTGCTCCATACTGTGTCTGGAAAACATGGGCATGGAATGCCTGGAGGTGTGCTACTTCCCTGATGGGTGCTAATTAAAAGTACATTATGAACCGTTCCGTTTATTGGTGTAGAGTCCTTAAAGTTTTGCACTGTTAAGGCCGGTTTTAAACATTTATTATGCCTTATTATGCACTAGCTGACAGCAGGGCTGGGATCACTGCAGCTCATTCAGTTGCTGCTTTTACCAACTGCATTTAAAAGAAAGTCTTAATTTTTCCATCTGTGAACCTCCCCTCCATTTTTCCCTTCCTCTCACTTTGTTTCCCTTTGTGTGTGGTTCCTACATTTATGGTGGTCCTCTTTGGCAAACTAACAACGACCAGCTGAACAATCGCAGGGAGCAATTTTTCTACCCCTGCCATCCTTCCACACACCAAGGAAATCCAAGATCTTTTAACCTATTCCCAGGTGTTTCTGCTTTTCCCCTTTTTGAAGTAGAAGTACTGCATACTTTCATCCCTGTTATGAGTATTTTAATGTCAGAAGTAACATCAGATGTGATTTTGCCCTGTGCATTCCCAGGATATCCATCGGGAATATTGTTCATGCATGCAAAAGCAGGTCACAGACATACTAAACCCAACTGAAATTGAGTCTGGTCTTCAAAACAAACTTCCTCCATACTCAAGGTAAAACACTGAGTGATCTTGAATCATTAAGACTACTAAATGCCACCTTCTTTTCCAATAAACACATACTAACAATTTCAGACACTTTTCCCCTTTTGTTCCAAGTAGTTTGTTTTTTCCAAGATCATCCTTCTTTACAAGAATGCAGGACAGTAGCAATTTCCTCAGGAAGCTCATAAAAATCCTTATTCAGTATATTCCAGAAAATTATTCTGAGGAATAAAAAGGAAATTAGAGCACCCACCTCCTATATTTCTCAGAGTATTTACATGTATTATGGCTCTTGAGATGATTAAATGCCACGGAGTAAGCAAGGAGACTTTTACTGCGAAAATCCTCACGCTTTGTTTAAAATAAGTTATCTTTGATCTCAGCATCCAGTCATAAAGGGAGGATCACCAAAGACACCAGTGTTTCTGTGAAGATGGTGTTCATGAGATGACACACAGCCTATCCAACACCTTCCCTCCTGTGGCACTGATCATGCCAACCCCAGTTTTCCCAGGGTATTCCAGCCCTCTGAGCAATTGCGGCAACCTCCTGGCCCTTTGCCACTCAGCCCGGGATATTCTTGGCAGCAGTGATAAGGGCACTTGTTCCAAATAAGGAGAAATCTAGAAACTGGTTTGTCTCCAACCAAATCCACCAAAGCTCTCGGGACCGGACACGGGCGGGGAGAAAAAACACCCACAAAAAACTCAAATGAAGCAAAAGTGAACTTCTGACTGTCTGTCTCGCCAGCACCAGCTAAATCTCATTAAAGAGCCACAATGATGAAATACATTGACAGTAAGTGCAACAGACTTGAAGAAAGACCTTAAAATGTTTATGCTAATGCAAAGTTTCAGTTTCACATTCCACACAAGCTTTCCAAACAAGAACAGTGCCAGAAAGCATGGAAGAACAATCTTAATTTTACTTTTCTAAAAAAGTTCCAAACAAAATATCAAGCAAAAAAATTCAAGCACCAAATCCCCAATTTTCCATTTTTTTTCTCACCACCTGCGTATTTTGCTGGACAGGTGAAAAAAAAAAAAAGGCTTCCCTCAGTTTGCTCAGTTTGCTTGTAAGACAAACCTCTGTTGGAGCTATGAGCTCCTTCAGAGTCTAGAGGAACAACATGAAGCAGCTGGTGCCTGATTTACACCATGGAGGAGCCACCCCAGTAACTCCACATTTACCCCCCACATAGCAGGGAGGCACCCCTGTGCAGAGACTGAATAACTCAACACTCTGAAAACAAAAGAAAAACCCCAAGAAAGCTCAGTCCCAGTTCTATTCCAAATCTATTATTTAGTCTGACTGCCCCTGCTCTATTTCCTCCACTTTGATCAACTAATGACCAAGAAAAGCAATTACCAGCATAA
Organism: Passer domesticus; assembly: GCF_036417665.1. Lineage (NCBI taxonomy): Eukaryota > Metazoa > Chordata > Aves > Passeriformes > Passeridae > Passer > Passer domesticus. Next base: position 26,247,817 of record NC_087482.1, on the reverse strand, counting down.
GGAAAATATATTCTTGGTATCTTTGAACTGCTGTGGCAAGTGTAAATGCATTCCTTTCATGAGAACAGAGGAAATATTTCTTCAGTGGCTAAGATGAGAAATGAAGAGGAAACAAGTAGGAGGAGGTAGGGGAGAGACTATTATTTTATTAACTAATTAGATCAGCATTGAAAGAAAACAAGCCTGCAAATCTCTGCATTATTGATTGTGCAGATATACTGCAATGTACAGCAGAGATGATGAAACCCTGGGATGTGCATTGGGAAATGGCTTGTCCTGCGTGGACAGGCGAGTACAACAACCTACAAAATAACTGAGTTATTGTCACTGACAGTTTTGGGGAAATGATGTGTGCAGGTAAAAACTGGTCTTGCAGCCTGTTCTTTAAAGTCTTCCAGTACCAGCACATGAGAGAGAACAAATCCCTGTGCCATTTCTCTGTTTTTTTTGTGCATTTCCATTAACATCTCCACTGCCACAGTTCCAGTTGGCTACAGCACCACCAAACATGCCAGAATAAACCCAAGCAGCTCTGCAATAACAACGGGCCCAAAACAGACTGAACCACTTCAGCACCAGCTGTGGCTGGGCCAGACACCACCAGAACAATGCCCCAGCCTGCCCCACAGGGTTCCCTGGGGGGGAGATGATGCTGAAGGACATAAACTGAAAATCCCCGATACCCTCTCAAAAACGAACACGTGGGAGCAAACATTTAACATTAAACTCTATCTACACTTCTACAAAAACACTCCAAGAAAGAACAAAACATAATGCCTTAAAAAAATACAAACAAAGAGTGGAATTTGGGGAAATATAAATCATCCTTTATTAATGATTTCCCAGGGCACTCATTCAACAACACACACTGAAGTCCCAAAGGTGCAGCGCAGCTGCCTTCCAAACCTGCAATGCTGCAGTTTAAAGGCATGGTGTAGTGTAGAATAATATTATTGCTCAGGATCTAGCCTGGCAGCTCAGAGGCTCAGCTGGGCAGTGAGCTCCTCACGCTGGTGCAGGCTCTCAGGCATCAGGGAGAAAGGGTGGATGTTTCTCTTCCTGACCAGTGCTCTTTTAAAGGGGAGAGAAGTGATGAAATGAAGATCTCCTGCAGTGGGGTAAAAGCAAGAGAACCCACAGGAGGCAGCTGCAGAAAGTGGAATTCCTCAGAGAAAGAGGTGGAGATTGTTGGGGGTTAGAGGTACCAAAGTTACCAAATGAACTGTGGACTCCTGGATTTCCAGGGATGGGGAGGCTGGGAAGTGAGGATGGTGAGAGCTGAGTCCTGAGAAGGTCACACTTCATGTGGAAAACCAACTCTGCACCACCTGCCAAGGGACTTGGACTACCCAGGTGAGGTGCAGATGATCTGCCCAACACACCCATGGCAGAGCTGTGAACATCCACAGCCTCCCTCTCCACCCAAACCAGTAAAAACACAGGGAAAACCTCCTGAAGTCCAGCCACCCAAAATGCTCCAACATCCCCTCCACGCAGGGGTCAAGGCTGACTGAAGGCTGGGGAGACTCACATTGCATTCTGGCAGCTCTAACTCTGCCTGTTGGCTCTGGTGTCCTCCCACACTGGAGGCCTGGCCTTCACCCTCCTCTGAGCACTTCATTTACTAGTGCAAACATATGTTTTTGAAAGAAAATTCAGGTACTTACATGGAGTAATCACATTTCTAAATGGCCTTCATCATTATTTATGTCAGCGTCTTCCAGATGTGATTCAGGACACAACAGCAGCACATGTCATTTGTGTGTCTGCTCCTGTCCCCAGGGGAAAATTAAGTTATGATTAAAGCTGTGCCTTCACCCAGCCCATCCACTTCAATGGAGCTCTGCATCAACAGCTGTTGTGAACCTGTGGAAAACTCTTTCTCGAGAATATTAAGTCTTTTGCTCAGCAAGCATTATTTTCAAGGTGATTGAGGTTGGGGTTTTTGTTGTTTGTTTGTAGAGCTCCCAGAGTTAGCAGGAGGTGCTGGTGGCAACCAACACAGCCCAGCAGAGCTGCAGGTTTGTGGCACCTGAGAACAAACTCAGCCTCAGCCCTCAGCCACCAGCACCACCTCTGGTGTCTGCTGTGGGAAACCCTTGGGAGAAGGGAACCAGCATCAGTGGGATTTGTTCAGCCTCCATGTTCCGTGGTTTACTCAGACTCCAGCAATGGCAGCGTTCCACCTCAAGTGTCCTTCACTAAAAAGATTATCAGCTTTTTCCCCATGTAATACTGAAATGAGGAAAATGTATGTGGAATACTGAAAGTATTCCACATACATTTTCCTTCTGGCTATCAGTGCTGGGGAGGATCTATCCCCTTCTATGGTGCATCTGGCTGCAACCAGTAACTCTGCAATCAGAGTGAGCCAAAATCCCTCCCTGGAGCGGAGCCCAGTGGAGCTGCTGTCAGGGGCCCTCAGTGACAGAGAGAAAGGCATCTCCTCCCTCCCATTCCCTCAGGGCATTCATGTCTCCTTTTTGGATGCAATTTCCTTACATTGGATCAACTGGTGTTGCTAATATGTTTCACAACTCCTTTCTAGTAATGGTGGCACAGAGGACACTTCAGTGCTCCACACACTGGACTATTGTTCCTGAATAAAATTAGATTTTACATCTTCCCCCTCCACCCTTCCCCAGAAAGAAGAGCATTCCACACTTGTTCTATTGGGAAAAGCTCTGACTCCTTCAGATGGCCCTTTCCATAATCAGTGTTTCTCTTCAGAAACTCTGCATTTCCTCGGGAGGTTGAACGCTCGGGTTACAGACTATTAGCAATGAACCAAATCTCATGAACCCTGCTCAGAACTAATTCATTTCCCTTCTCACACATTCTGGGCTCACTAATCTGACCCTGGGTCACCTGTAAGCACAAGGCATCTCACCTGAGACCAATTCTTCACCCAGAGTGAGCCTGGGGTTTATGTCCCATGGGGCAGTGAGATCAGAGACCCTTCTGCTGCAGCCCAGCCCCAGCATCACCAGCTCAGCCCCTCCATCCCACCTGCACTGCACCATCCCATGTTCCAAACATCCTGCTATGCATTTATGCACTGAACACAATCCTTGGCTGCCACGCAAGAACTCACTCATGTACAAAGGCTCTCGTCCCACCCCTCCGGTCATAGCGTGTAGGGCAGGCACCACAATGGCATCCTCTTCCTCTCCAGCCCCTGCTAAAAAGGGAAAATTCACTGCAGATGTTGTCATTTTTAACCCCAAACTAACAGGACCCTCAGCCTTATGGGAAGAGAACGTGTAAGAGAAAGAACTGTGCTTTAGAGGACAAAAAGCTTGAGTTTGTGACTTCAGCTTCACATCACTGAAAACAGATATAATTAAATCCTGCTTTTCAGTAGCCACTTCAAAATGAATGTCTCTGTAATGCAGAGAACACTGGAAATGTGAAGACACTTTTTATTTGACCTCAAAATCTATTTTTACTCCACAATCCTAATTCTCCACAGCTGGAACTTTCTCTTCCCCCTGGCATGGGTGGGAGCAATGGAAAGACAAAGGCAAAAAAAGGCAAATGAATGGAAAAACCATCTCCCTAGGTGTGAGGCAGGTCTGCGGAGCAACACAGGACAATGTGTGTGTGCCTCCCATGGCCAGGGTCTACCAAAGGTGTGCCAGGGGCTGCCCAAGGGAACAGGAGTGGAGAGGGCTCAGCCCTGCCCTCACTCTCCAAGATGCCCTGAGCTGGCAGAGGCACTGGCACCTTTGCCCAAGAGGCTCTCATGCTCTGAAGAGATATTGCAGAATGGCCCTTATTACAGCTTTTTACGAGAAAATCTATCTGAAATTTATTTCTGTCCTGAATCTGATATAATTGATATAACTGACTGAGTAACTGGTACAGAGAAATAACAGAGAATGAAAGTCTGTTTGGGATATCTTGGAAGAAATGTAAAAATTTGGGCCCATTAACAGCTCCCTACCTGCTCTGGTCCCCCAGTGTGAGGAGAAGGAGTGAGGCCCAGGCTGAGCCATCCAATGCCTTTCCCTGCACCAGGCTCACACAGGAATGCTGGCACGGGCTGGCCAGCACCTGCAGTGACCCACAAACATCTATTTACACACACAGAGATTGTAAACCACTTCCTCTCTGCTCTAGAAAGGGAACAGTTTAAAATACGAGGTAAAAACATCCCTCTCACCCGTGTCCTGCTATTTCAACTCTGTTATGTACATTCCAGTCCAAATAAAACCTGATGCTTCTTTTTGGAATAGACCCACTCAAATTTCTAGCAAACACACAGAGGAACATTTCTTCTTCATTCCAACAGCTCATTTGATCTTGCTCAGTCCCTGGGATCACTGGATCTCCCAAGGAATACAACAGCAGAGTGCAGAGAGGTCAGATTTTATCGAGGCAGGAGCAAGAAAAGCTGAGCAGAGCAGAGCAGGCCTTGCTCAGGCAGGTCACAGAAAGGCCATTTCCATGCTGGGAAACAACCAATAATCTGAGTTTTCACATACACAGAACAGATGCCCCAAGTCAGCTGTAATTCTTTATGAGGTTTGCAGCAGTTGTCTTCCTCGTGCGTTTATCAGCTCGCACAGCTCTTGTGTAGCTGCTCTTAATTCACCTCAACCAGGCAAGGCGTGTGGGGCCACAAAGGAGCAGAGGGAATAAACAAAACATACTCAAAAGAAAAGAAAAAGAAATACAGCCCAGGCCTGAACTCTTTCCACTGAGACCTCCGGTGGATATAAGACACAAATGCAGATTACCCAGCCAAATAAGTGGAAAGAGCATTCCTGGAGATGGGGACTGGGCCCTTGGGAGCTGGACCAGTTGAAGGAGACCAAAATTCCAGTTCAAGGCCACTTACACCACGTGAAAGCACATCCCCCCTGTGGGTGGGGCTGAGGCTGCTCAAGTTCAGCCAGGGGCACTGCCCCAGGGCAGAGCTAAGGGTGCAGTGCTGACTGCTCCTGCTCCTCCTTGGACTGACAGGGAGAACTCTTTGGGTTGGAAAAAGGGAAAACCCTCCTCTGGTTAATCTGGAAGCAGAAGAACGTGAAGTTACCTCCTGAAATCTTTCCCCTTGCTTTGACCAGCTGCACCAAGCAACCCTTTCCAACCTTTCCCAACTACAGATGAAGACACCCTTCTTCCTAGCAGAGCATTTTCCTTCTAATATTATGCAAAGCCTTCCCTAAAACTTTCTTCATCAATTACCTGTCTAGAAAATGAAGAGTTGGTGCTAAGAACTGCCAGATCCTTAATATGATTGACTGTGGCTGGTTTTAGTCAGCAAAAGGTCTCACAGTAACAAATGACTTGTCCATTTATTCTCTGACAAGAAGCACAGTTGAGGCCTGGGTATCATTTATGCTCAATCAAATCCTAATGCTGATGGAAAACTCCAGGGTTTGGTGACTCTTGATGTGCCCCAGTGGGGCTTGGAGAAATGTGTCACCCCTGAACGTGTGCAGGATGGATCTGAAAGGCCTGGAGCTGTAAGATAGGAATTAACTGGAATGACAAATTGCACAAGCATGTGTTTCTCAGCTGGCACTTCCCTGTTACATGCTTACAAAACTGTTAACTAAGGAAAACAAAAGATGGATGGAAGAAGATCTTTTACTAAATGGTTTTTTTAGAAAATAAACAAAGAGAAGTTTGATGTATGCAAGCTCAATGATAGTCCTTGTTTTACAGCTGGGGAACATAAATAATTTTTCCCTGCTAATGGGATTTTATGATCACAGATACAGGAAGATTTTCCCTTTATTTTAAGAACGTCTAAATTAAAGGAGTGAATTGAAGTGGTAGAGACTGGCCTGGGGATGTAGTGAATACCTCTCACCATACAGGTGATGCTTACAAGATTTTTAGACGCAATTTTAACAACATAATAAAATTGCTGAATATGGCATAAAAATGTGTAAGATTTAATTTCTCCATTTCTTTTTGTGTACACATCGACCGAAATAAGATCGACTGCAGAAAAGAACAGGTTATTGTTATGCCAAGAAAAGTTGGATCCTTGAGGTCCCATCCCACCTGGGATTCTAGGATTATTAAACTGCAGAGAAATAAACATCCATAGCTTGTAGCTATGTTTTTCCTTTAAAACATTTTGCAAAATAATTACAACTGAAACAAAGGAAGCTCAGAAAATTGCAACACTGGAGCTTTTTGGGGAAGGAGAAAAAAAAACAGCAAAAAGAAGTTCTGATATTCATTTTTGAGTTCTAATAAATACTTCAATTATATTATGCTTTGCCAGATCTGGCCTCCAACTTTGGACTTCATCCAGTTCCCTGAAGAACTGGAGGAAATTGAGCTCAAAACTTTGGTTGTGCTCTTTTCTAAATGGCAAAATACAACCCACCAATTTCACTGGCATTTTTCATTTGGCAACACCACTGGAGACAAATCAACTAATCCTTCTCTGAAGCAGAGAAGCAACTCCCTTTTTTGTCTATTTAAAACTGCAAGTTATTGCTCAGGGACATGCCCAAGCTTTAAAATAAGGAGCAGTAATTATTATTTCATTATTTTCATTTGGACATTCCTTTAAGAATTACAAAGCTTCAAATCTGCATTTACATATTATAGAGTGAGGAACAGAGGAACACCAACACTTTCAAAGACAACTACAAAAATGACAATGTGAGCTTTTACCTTAAAGTGTAACATTCTGGTAAGGCCTTGGTCTTCCAAATATCCAGCAGATGAGCATTCCTACTAAAGCAAGACTCATCCATAGGCTTTTTCACTGGTGGAGTTTCCTTTTATTTATATATATTTTAAGGCAACATATTATGAAAGTTGGAAGGAGGAAAATAACCTGGGAGCAGGAGGTGGGGTCCCCATCAGTGTCCACAGACGGCCTTGGACTCAGCACCTCAGCAGAGACACCCCAGTGAGGCCACTGGCCTGGCCAAACCAGAACTTTGTGTCAGAAAGAGAAATCATTCCATGTTTTTTTTTCCCAGTACTCCCACATGAACACCTTCCCTCTCTAGTGCAATACCCTGCAGAAGTGACTACACCTAAAAATAATCGCTAAGAAAAGGTTCCAGCATTTATCACAGGGTCTGTACTGCCTTTCTAACCCTTCCTTTGTTCGCTGGCAGATGATGATGTACAGAACTGCATAAGAAAACAGAACATAAAAAGATAAAAATTAACTTAATTTACACAACCAATAAGAAAGTTTAAAGCAACGAAAGAAAAATAATATAAAGGCTAGATACATGAAATGCCAGTTCAACGGTATTAAGCTTTGGTAGAACAGTTAAAGAGCATAGCACCAATAAAATCCAACGTCAGCACAGGCTTCAGTAGGCATGAGCTGTGATGAAAATGTAGATTTTGGCAAGAAAAGTAGTGTAGGTTCCCTGCCGCCAGAGTTTCATTTCCACATCCAGCAGGAAGTCTTTGGGCTCCTTGACCTGGCGCTGCAGGTAGACGATGCCCGTGTAGGCGTTGAGCCTGCGGGTGCTGAAGAAGCCCTCCTCGTTGCCCTTGGTGATGGTGAGCACGATGCTGTCCCCGGCGTAGGCGGGCGAGGGCCCGATGCGGAAGATGTGGGCTGGCACCACGATGTTGGTCTGGAAGTTGAGCTGGTAGTAGGTGATGCGCACCGGCGTGTTCTGGCACTCCAGGTAGTTGAAGCAGCCGATGCGCTCACACCTCCTGGGGAAAGAGGAGAGAGGCACCTTCAGGGGCCAGGGAACAGCGGGGAAAAACATAAAAACCTTGGGGCGTTGCCAAGGATCAGACTGATGCCTTAGGATTTTAGTTTTTATATTGTTCATACATTTGTAATCCTGCAATTCTTTAGTGTATAACTGTAAACTCCATAGAGAGTGTTCACTACTGCTTTCCCATTTTGGTCAGACACAACAATTCCTCTCCAGGCCTGGCAATCAAGGACACCTCACTGCCTCAGGCCCCAGAGAAGTGACTTTGGGGGGAGCAAACTTGGGGTAAATGACTGCATTACCTGAAGCTGTAACTGGAAGATTAACCCCCAATATGCAAATGGACCAAATTTATTAAAGTATAAAAACCCATGACCCGTGACTACACATTTTGGGTGTAGCCCCTGGTGGGGGGAGGGGCGGGTGCTTTATCTGCCCTAAATGTACCTGAAGGCACTTCAATAAATATAAATGCTTTTTATTCTCTTAATTTTGTCTGGCCTCTCTTTTTAGGTAGTTCCATCAGGACAACAGCAGTCCCAAACCTCAGTGTGAGATCAGCAGCTGCTGTTCTGCCCTGCCTGCGCCCAGGGACACCTCTGGGTGTGTAATTGAGAGCAGCACAGCCCGAGGCACAGATCACAGCCTGGGGAGAGTGTGGGGAAGCTCCACAGGAACAGCCAGAGCCAGGCTGAACAGCACAGAGCCGGGAAGGGGAGCCAGGGGCTCATCACCGGCAGGGCTGGGGCACTGCTCCAAGAAAATAACAATGAGACCCCTTGGAAAGGTACCTAAAACACGGGAGTGGGAAACAAACTCCTCAACTGGCAAAGCTGCTCAGTTCTGTAAGGCAGGAAAAGTGTGTTTTAAGCCATAAGGAACTAAATATGGGTTCCAAAGCACTGGCAGCCACTGAGGCAGGAAATGGGTAGGGAGATTTTGGGGCTCCCGAGCCCCAGCTGCTGAGGAGCTGGGGATGTGCCATTCCCAGAATCCTGTGGCCTGGCAAGCTCAGTATCCTGCTCCCCTTCAACACTCCCTGAGGAACTGCAATGTGAGTATTAAACAGGGAGCCCCAAACCCACTGTCAAAGCGGAGCACTGAGCAGCCTGGCTGCTCCTGCTCTGATACAAACAGCACAGAAGATAGTACTTTAAAACTTAATTATAAACAGAGGCATTTTAGAGCTGCAAGGAAAGCTGCAGGCTCTGGTCTCTGCTGTTCCACCAGCAGCTGGAGGGCAGAGGATTCAGGGCTTGGGAGCAGGAAGGATAACCAGACACAAACTCTGCACAGGGAAGGTCTATGAGCTCCACGTGCCAAAGCAGCTTCTCAGAGCTCTGAGCACCCACACCCATCCACAAACTAAGCACCACACAGCACCAGAGGCTCTGGTGCTGCCCCAAGGCCATACTCACACGTCAGACACCTTCCTGTAGTTGGAAGGGCACTCGAAGGACAGGCAGCGGAAGCTGCCCTGGATGTTGTAGCAAGTCTCTGCAGCTGAACAGTTGTGGCTTCCTATTGCACACTCATCAATATCTAAGAAGAAACACAAGAAAAAGATGTTCTAAGTTCAAAATTATTAATTAATCTAAGAATTAATTCCTAGTACTTTTCAGGAATAAACAAACCCCACCAGGATATAATTAAGTCATGCTGAAAGACAACAGGACCTTCTCACTGACTTTTTGAGACTGGAGAAAGCTGGGCTGTGTCAGTAGAATCCATCTGTGCATGAAGGTAGATCTGGATTAAAGCAGAACAACTAAAATAAACCTGGCATTAAAGCAAGCAAATGCAAAGTGGTCACTGCTGTCCTACAGGATCCAGGAGATGCCGAAGAGGGGAACTCAGAACAACCCTTCAGAACAAGGCACACAGTTTAGAAAACCTAAACAAAAGTATCTCCCCAGAATGAGACATAATTGCAAAAGACATAATAAAGAGCACTTAGAAGCTCAAAGACACTTTATGGCCCAAAGAATAATGTGGTTACCTAAATAATACATAGCCACAAGCCCAAGCCATGGGCCTGGCAATGCTGAGAGCCAGATGCAGTGACAAGGATCCAGCCTGAGCAGGAAGCATTGGCAGAGCCCTCACAGTCACACTGTGTACTCCCAAACGTCTAGACAATGCACAGAGACTTTAAAATGAAATAAATTCCAACACACAAGGCATGTGGACTGCATAGGGCCCTGCAGCTCTGCTAATTCTCAGAGAGCAGAGACTCTTAGAGGGAAATCACAGCCTTCCACTCCCTCCATTCCCCTGGGATGAGAACTGATCTCACACGCTGAACCGGCTGGTTTAAAAGTCTTGCAAAGAAAAGTATACAATAGGAAATAGGAGAGAATCAAAGTCAAGTAAATCCCTTGCTGGTTCTCAGCAGTGCCTGTAGGTGAAAAGAAAATTTCTTCCATATTGCAATCATTGTCATGAAAGCAGTCCCTGCACCACTTTGGCTGAGCTGCAAAATACCACAGGCAGTTTCTGCAAAAAAGATCCATATGTTGAGCCACTACTCCATGAGATACAACTCATCTTTTGAAAATAGGGTACAAGGAACATTCCACCAGTAACTTTTCAGAACTGGTCAGATGATGAGCAACTGGAGCCAGATCTTTAGCTGGGGGGAAACCAACATCATCTCCCTGCACAGAGAAGCCAACAACAGAGCCAACAGCAACCCAGCCTTCCTTTGACCACATTTTCAGACACACCTCAGTATCTGCCCAGACTTGTACCTATAGACCTGCAGAGCTCCAAAAAAGGGGATGTATCCAGGGGAACTGCAGTTTTCTAAAGGTAAACTTTACATAACAATTTAAGTGTATGTGGATATTACTGCAATCATACTTTAAAACACATCTGAAAATATTTTAAAATGTTTCTAAAGGATTTTAATTGTCATTTCATCCGCTTCACTGCTCCACAGTCAGGATTAAGTATGCTCATGCTGCTCAGGATTTACACAGAGAAAATTCACTGCCATTAGCACTCAGAATTCAAGCACAGGAGATATACAACCAAAGTTACGTGCAGGGTTCCTAAAAGAGCCAGGGCAGGAAATGCCTGGCAGCTGGTGTAAGGACTGCAGGAATGTGCAGAGGACTAAAGGTAATCAGATCCTCCATCAGGTTACACAGGCAGTGCATCCTTTGGAAAGGGGGGTTCAGCTCAGAACCACACAGCTGCACACCAGATGAAAAGCACCAGACTCCCAGAAGACATCTCCACAATTCTGAGGAAAAGGGGCGTGTGAGGGGAGGGTTCTTGTCATTTCACTAACATTTATTAATGCCAGCACGATTAAGCTTAGGTGACACTGCTGGATGGCCAAGTTTCAGTTACACCACCAACATTTAATCTCCCCGTTTTCCAGAGGAGAAAACTGTAACTCATAAAGCAGCCACAGATTTCTACATCTGGCACCTCTAAAACCCCAACCACTGAGTGCTGCTCCAAGGTGCACACACAGCTCACGTGAGTCATCAAGTGCCTCAGTTGGAAGGATGAAGTGGGCTCCTGGGGAATTCGTTGAAGCAATTAGCTCACACTGACAGCTGAGTTGCCACAGCACTTTCTTCTAACACAGGGAAACTGACTTTGCAGATACCAATATTTGGCAACTTTGTGAAAGACTGACTTTGGAACAGTGACTGGTACAAACCACGGAGGCTTGATGGAGCAACTGTGATGGCTGAGCTCATTGCAAGGGTGTGAATGGCCCAGCCTTCAGGTGCTGTTACCTCTGCAGGTCCTGCCGTTGGCTGCCATGGTGTAGCCCTGCTCAGGACAGGCACACTGGTAGCTGCCGGGGACGTTGACGCAGCGGAAGGTGCAGAGGATGCCGGCGCTCTGCGTGCACTCGTCAATATCTGTGCAAAGAACACAGTCACAGCCCAGCCAACAAAACAAAACAAACAAAACTAAACAAAAAACACAACACAGATCTGCAAAGGCAGGCTGCAGCACACCAGGAAGCTCTCACCTGACGCATTTATAATGCATTGCTAAATGTGAGCAGAACCACAGAGGTCTGGCATTGCTTTGATGCTTTCTGAAATGCTGAACACCAGCCTGCTCCCAGAAATACTGGCTGCAAGCAATATACACTCATGGGAAGGAATAATGAGGGTGGGGCATGTCTGAGTTTGAAGCACTCTGTCTCTCTGGTGCCTCTGTAATTGAGAGAATCATAGAATCACAGACTGGTTTAGGATGGAAGGGAGCTTAAAGCTCATTCCACCCCTTGCCATGGGCAGGGACACCTTCCACGAGACGAGGCCAAACCCGGCTTTGAACACTCCAGGGATAAGAAATCTGAGCAACTTGTGCCAGGGCCTCACTACCCTTTCAGCAATGAATTTTTCTAGGATTTTTTGTCAGGCTTCCCTGTGCTAGGAAGGAAAGCCTGTTGGCTTCTTCATCGTTCCTTAAACAGAGACTCTCCAGGGTGTCAGTGCTGGTAACTTCAGCTAAAGAGCCAAAACCCCTCCTCTCTCCATTCTGATCACTCTGCTCCTCATTCACCATGAGCAGCAGTCAGAGCAAACCTTCACTCAGCAGTGCAGGTGTTCATTGATGCAATACAGGAATATCTTCCCACCTGATTTCTTCAGTCGTAAGCTCTGGCCCATGAAACCATTACAACAACCTCCCCAGTTGTGCAGTCCCACAGGTGTGCTCCACCCACTGAACTGCACTGTGCAGTAGCTGAGTGACCTTTTGTAGCCTCTGCAGCAGCTGCAGCTCACGACCATCCTCCAACATCACCTGCAGCATCAGGGGCAGCTGAGGGTCAGAGAGCTCTTCCTGCTCCAGAGAATAAACACACACCCCTGACCTGGTGAGGCAGCACCTTACCTTTACAGGAATGCCCATCTTCTGCCAGCTGGAAGCCTTGCCTGCAGTAGCACTGGTAGGAACCATAAACATTGGCACACTCCTGGCTGCAGGGACTGTTATCACATTCATTCACATCTGCATCCAAAAACAAACCCACAGAGATGGTCACAGTGCTTCAGAAGTGTCTTCCACCCTTTCCTGCCCCTGAAAACCTTTACATTCCAGTCACAGTGACTAAGGAAGGACTAATTTGTCCCTATTTTTTCTGCTCCCTAGGCAGAATGCCAGGAAGCCAGAGCATGTCTGTTGCACCTGAATTTCATTTCTCCATATGCCAATGGAAACACACACGCATGCAGACATTTGTTTCAGACTTCATAGGTTTCACTTCACTAAAATATGTAACTGTTGCCCTAAAAAAATCATGGAGAACTCAAAAATTTTCCATTCAATTCAAAGTTGTTTTTTATACATTTCATCACTACCAAGTTTCATCTTTATCATAATTTGAATGGTTTCCCGTTTTAACTTTGTTCTGTTCTCCTGTCATCTGAAAGGAAAGCAAAGCGTACACAGGGAAAGAAAGAAAGCAAGAAAGAGGAGGAACTTGTTGACACTCATCTGACAACTCCAGTGTTTGACCGTCTGCAAATCTGAGCACACAAATGTTACTGCCTTTATATTTCACCTCCAGGCCTCCTCCTAAGTCCCCTAATTCCCCCAGGAGTTGCTTCCTCGTGGAGGAGAAGCCCGGTACCTTCGCAGTGCTTGCCGTCGTAGGAGAGCCGGAAGCCGGAGGAGCAGGTGCAGTGGTAGGAGCCGGGCGTGTTCTCACACGTGTGCTGGCACAGGCGCCCGGGGTAGTTCCAGCACTCGTTTATGTCTGCCAGCAACAAGCAAACACACAATCAGCTGAGGGACACGAGCAAACGAGGTGCAAGAGGGTATTTTTTGAAGTGTCACAGATTGGTTTGCAGAGCACGAAGTGCTGCAACCTCGGGGTTGAGGCTGTGTGACTCTGAGCTCTAATTGCTGCACGGGAGGGACCAAGACAAAGTGCTGTGTCACAGCTCTTGGGAGGACAGTGCTGGAACCTTCAGAGAGGTTTCCCACAGCAGCAGAAGCATAACCCACAGGGAAGGACTCTGCAGATGGCTTAAGTGACAAACTAAGTAACTCTGCAGTTAAGGCAAGCCAAGGGTGCCTGGTCCCAACTCCCAGCTGGGAGTGACAGAGCCCAGGATGTTCTGCACAGCCCAGCTCTGGAGGTGAGGCCATCCTCTTCTGAGGCACTGCACTGCAGAACTCGGACTGCAGTGGTGCTGAGCACTGCTCTGGGGCCCAGGGCTCAGCCAGGGTGAGCTGCCAGCCCTCCCATGCCCCACGCACCGATGCAGCTGCGGCTGAAGGCGTCGTACTGGTAGCCCATCTTGCAGTCACAGCGATAGCTCCCAGGCAGGTTATGGCACAGCTGCCCCTCTCCACACCGGTGCACCCCAGTCTGGCACTCATCCACATCTGCAGAGCCAGACAGGGCATCAGCATCAGTACAGTTTGCTTAAAACCAGTGTTAATAAAGAGACACAAAAAGGTCCATTTAATAGCAGGATTAGAAACTGGACAGGAGAAATACCACCAGCTTCTCCCTCCGTGCTTTTCTCAGAGGCAGTTGAGTCAAACCTGGGAAAAGCAGAGCCTTACCTTCAAAGTGAAAATGGTAACTGGACTTGCAATGGGGCTCTCCCAGTATATTCTGCATTTCAGTGTAAACACACTTTGATTCTGATCAAACCATGACATTTAAACCCCCTATTCTGATGTTCTGCCATTCCATGAGTCACACCAAGCCATTTAAAACAAAACAAGAACGAGCCAGAAATTCTGCTCATCCCTTCAATTAAAGCAATTGCTATTTTCATCTCCACCTGCCCTCTCAGTCTGCTCCTGCTGTCTACCTTTTGCTCTTTCCCAATGTTGATTTTTTTCTTTTCTCAATCAGCTCCCATTTTGATATTCCCCACGGCCTCTCATCGAAAATCCAACCAACAAATTAGTTGCTTCTCCACTCACACACATCATTTCCAATTTCATTCAAACATTCTTGTAGGAAGATGAGAGTTTTCAATACAGGCTGATTTACAAGACTTGCAACATGACTAAATAGCTCATCAGCATCTAACAAATCCCTCTTACCATCTGTGACAAGAAGCATAAAAAAGTCTGATTAACTCTCACAATTGTGTTTTTCTTCAAGTATTCCAAGATCTGCCACTTACTAAACCAACAAATCCTGATTTTTTTCCTATTGTTCACATCTTCAACTACTTTTACAACCCAAATCCCTGTTCATGTAATTGTGGAACCTTGTCCAGCTGGGTCCTGCTTCAGATGCATTTGCAGAGGGCTTTGGCCACAAACCATTGCAGGCAGGGCACTGAGGGGAGGGGCACCTGACCAGGCCACAGTGGGAAGAGTGGGGCCACGGAAATTAGCAGTATGCTAATAGGACTATCCTATATTTGGTCAAGTTTCCAGTTCTTGCTTCCAGTTGGCTCCATGCCTAGTTCATATAAGGTCAAATTCTGAGTTTACCTTTGTGATTGGACCCTGTGTCCCTATACCTGGCTGCGTTTGGCCTGCCCAGGGATCTTTGGAATCTAGCCTCTGTAACCTGCACCATGTTTGGTTATTTTGGTTATTAAAGGTTGTGTTTTCCAGGCTATTTCACCATTCCCATTCCTCATTTATTAGCCAGCTCCTCCCGGCCGACCCAAGCGAGATCACAGCGAGCTTCTAAACCCATCTGTAATAATCATCAGGATGGATCTCTAAGGCTGGAAATTCACCATACTGCCTTATTTGAAGCCATAAATTTGAGCACTGAATAATTTCAGAGGGCTCCTGGGCAGTTCTCCATTAAACAACAGCCTTGGCGAGGCTGCACCCACACAGTCCCTGCTGGATCCGGGGTCAGGGATGGCAGGGAATGCCTCTCACCATGCAAGAACTCCTGACAGGAACTGAGGTTTCTGCTGGAACATTGAGTTACCAGTTCTCTTTTAATCAGAGGTGGCAGCCAAAACACGGAAGTCTTTAATGCAGATAATTTGTAAAGTAGCAGCTTTATTTGTAATGAATTTGTGAGTGCAAACCATTTTGCTAGCTTGTTCAAAATTCTGTATTCCATTGCATTCAGACTTTAATTAGTTCTAGGGCATTACACCATCAGAACTGTGCCATATTTCACACTTACAGCAGTTTTCAGCTAAATCTAAGAGGCAGGTTTTAATAACTCATTGGCTAAATCAGAAAATCTGAGCATTTTAAAGACAGATGAATTCTCTAAACAGAGGAGATGACCCTACAAGTGTTGTTCTGCTGAAGAAACATGTGCAGATGATGTTTTTACTACTGTGAAATGAATAAATCTGATTCAGGGATCTAATTAGCTATTGTAATGCCTCACAGACACTAGTCTTTATCACAGAGAGAGGAAATTAGGACCATATGTTTTTCTTCTTTCTTCTCTGTGCTCTCTGCCTACTTAAAAAAAGCCATTCAAAAAATACCAAACAACACAAACCAGCAGTAGGGACAGAGTGCACACAGCGAAGACAGAGAAATCACCAATTAACATCAATTATGTTTTCCCAGAATCAAGCTAGAGAAGCCTCCTTATGCCTATTCCTGAAGAGCCTTGTGAGTGCTGTAAAGCAGAGACAGAAGGCCATCAGGAATCACAATGCATCGTGTTATTTCACTGTGCTCTAGAGCAGAGATTAATGGCAATTTCTTCCTCTCTCCTGGATTTACACACAGTCAACTATTTTTTTTAGGAACAGATGGGAAGAAAAGCTGGATTCTTTCTGTCTCATCAATTTGAAATTTAGGAACAAAACTTGCCCCAGTTATTACAGAATCACAGAATCATTAAGGCTGGAAAAGGCCTCCAAGATCACGAAGTCCAGCTGTTGATCCAGGACTACCATGTTCACCACTAAGTGCCACATCCACACGGTTTTTGGCCATATCCAGGGATGGGGACTGCACCCCTGCCCTCGTTTGCAGGGCATGCAGGACACTGCAGCCAGGATGGCTGTGCTGCTCAGGGCTTACTGCTGCCTTGTAGGAAAAATGGCATTCAGGGAGACTCTGGCATGGTGGTCATTCTAAAAACAAAGTCAGGGTAAGCACAGGCCAGGTGGTGCAACCATACCCAGGTGGCCTGGCTGAGAAAGGACTGATCAAAAGCAGCTGCAGAACTGTGTCAGCACAGAACTGAGAGGGACAGGATTTTTGGGGCTTCTTTTTGTAAGAGCTAAAATATCCCAGGCTGTAACAGGACAGCAAAGAACACTGCACTGCTTTGCCCTGAATTTACAAAACACAGTATTTGGAAGTTTTCTCAGTTTCCTCAGTTGCACACATGAACTGTTCCTTCCAAATGTGCTGTTTCCAAATCTTCTCCACCTTTCCACTGGCCACCCATGGTCTGGATAGTCCAGGGGGTAAAACCATGACAGGAGGTAGAGGATAATGAAGAGCAAAAAAGGTGAATGCAGAAATACCTGTGGAAATGGGGTCTAGCTGTACCTCTGGTGTGCACTGCAAGCTGCTAACCACGACCAAATTAATGGCTCTCAACATGGCTCCCACCCACCTGCAGCACTACAAAGCACATATTTTCATCTGCCATCCTTCCTTTTTTCCAGGGGAAGGCAGGTAAAAATCACTAGGATATCACCACTAATCAGCAGGTAAAAATCACTAGGATATCACCACTAAGCAAACTGCTGCTTTGTAATTTATTTTTTTCTTTTCCCCCACTGTCATTTTAGGATTTCCTATCTTATGTAACCTGGAACATGGGGAATTGGAGAACACCCAGCCAGCCTTGCCTTGGGCACCAGGGACTGAGCTTCCCAGCCCTTGGTGCCTCATGTGCTCATTTACAAACAAATGCTAACAAGCACTGAAATCTGCTATTCTGAGTCAGTAACTCCCTAAATACACTGGAACAAACACAAATCAGGATCAAGCTGCATGCCAGCCTATATGAATATTTCATACACTCAATCTCCTCAGAATTCTTTTCACACAGTGAGAATTTATCCTAAACACCCTCACAAGAGGATGTAATGGGGAACACCATGCACAGAAGATCCCTACAAAGAAAAACCACTTGGTGCTACTCTTGTGAGCCCCCAAAACCAGCATGCCTTGTTTTCTGCAGATCACTTCCAGGGAGGTATTACAAAAACCACCTGGGCATTGTGGTCTTGACTGACAGGATGAGCTTAAAAACTAACAAAAGCACACTCTTCAGACCAGAAGCCAGTGAAATCTGCAGCCAAAACCAGTTTCTGAGCATACCAAGAGAAACTCCATGGAACAATGAGACATCAGGATCCTGCAGCACAAACAAATCCCAGAGCTGCAGGGACAGCTACTTCCCATTCCTCAAACACATTTAGGAATCTGGAAGTAACTCCAAACATCTCTTTAGAAGTGAAACAGGTTTTTCCCCTGGGAGAGCCCCCACCCAGCCCCAGGCTGCGCTCACCGACGCAGCGTGTGCCCTCCTCGTTGGAGTGGTACCCTCTGCTGCAGCTCAGCATGTTCCTCTGGCATGTGTAGGACC
The DNA here is from genome assembly GCF_036417665.1 of Passer domesticus. Lineage (NCBI taxonomy): Eukaryota > Metazoa > Chordata > Aves > Passeriformes > Passeridae > Passer > Passer domesticus. The sequence goes on along the minus strand of NC_087482.1, from coordinate 26,229,652 downwards.
CCACAGTGTTGATGCAGTTGAATCCTGGCTTACAGGGCTCAGGGAGAGACGTGCATTCATTGATATCTGGTGAAGAACATGAAGAGAGCAGTGAGAGATGCTATTTAACCCTTCTGGTTTGATTTCTTCCAACTGTCACTTCTTTTCCTTCCCTTCAGTTTCTTGTACTACAGAGATAAGGTTGATGAAGGTCTGCTGTGGGGATAGCTACAAATTCAACATGCAACTATGGGCAGCAGCACTGACATTAAGCTCACAGCAGGGCTTGCAGAAAACTCCAGATCCAAGGGGTCAATGCCCAGGAGCTGCAGCACAGGGCACAGACCCTGCTGCTCACACTCACCCACACAGTTGCCCTCGGGGTCTTGCAGGAAGCCATCCATGCAGCGCTGCTTTGACTCGCAGTAGAAGGAGCCCTCTGTGTTCTGACAAACAAAGTTCACCTTGCAGCTGTGAGTTCCTCTCTCGCACTCATCGATATCTGTTCAGCACACCAAAACACCACACTGGGGTGAGCTCAGCTCTACCTTTCAGTGGCCTTGATGGCCAGCTAACCTCCAGAAAGGAAATTAGGAGGCATTATTTCAATAGACACGTGTTACCAATGAGAAATCTGAGGGTTAAGTGTGTGTACTCTTGGACATCACTTCAGGATTTGTCAGGTCCTGCAGCAAATTTGATTCAGGTCCCTACTGCCTCATTCACAGCATCTTTTGCAACCCACAAATACCAAAATAGCTGCAGTTTTTTTACAGGTCACTGTAAAACAGTTTGTAAATATTATAATCCTCTATAATTTAAATTTCAAGACTAGAAAGTAAATTAGATTTGTAATAAATGTTAGAAATGCTCTAGAATCAGACAACAGAACAAGGCATTCACAAAACAGCCTCTTCAAGTAAACCAAGCTTTATTTATGACAGCTGTTTATAAAGGGAGATTTCTGATAATTTCTGTTTTATGACTTTATGTTCTATGTCAAAAGCTAATCTCTTTCCTTAGGCATCTCTTACTGCAGCTGTCAGGAAACTGTAAAACTTGTAGGTGTAAATAACAGTGAATTTTGCCCTGAAGGCAGGGCACGTGTGTCCCTTGCCCAGTCCTGTGCTGCTGTGAGCACTGATGTTCCCTTCTTGGTTAGAAACCTACAGGGACAGGGGGGATGAAGAATAACTTCTTAACCCATTCCAAATGGTTAAATGTAAAAGGAAATAAAGGCTGACAAGGATTCTGAACACAGGAAGAACGGGGCTGTGTTCCATTCAGACTGGGAATTTTTGCTGGAATCGCCAGCAAACAGCATCAGCTGAGCCAAGCAGAGGAGCTAAGGGGGATTCCTCCATCACAGAGATGTCAAATCCTAATTCAGAAGGTTTCATCCATGGTTTAAGTAATTTACAGTTATCCCGGGAAACCATTTCAAATGAGTGAATGCGCAGGAAGAGCCTGTAAAGCCCAACACTTCCATGATGAGCAGCCTTTTTTAGCACTGGTACCACAGAGCAGCAACACCAGAACGCTCTGCAATCCCTTCCCCTCCTTCAGTGTGAGAGCTGAGAACACTTTCCTTACCCACACACTCGCCGTCCTTCAGCTCGTGGCCGGGCTGGCAGCTCAGCTCCTGCAGGCAGCGGAAGGAGCCCATGGTGTTGACACAGTGCTCTCTCCTCTGGCAGGTGTGTCTCTCTGTCACACACTCGTTGATGTCTGTGAGAAAGAGGGAACAAATCAGTGCCACAGGGTGCCACAAGATCTCCCTCTTCCTTCTCTTCTGGAAGGAGCAGAAAGCTCAAATGAAGGACACTCAGTAGAGGCTTTGTTACAGTGCTCTGATGGAAGATGCTTTTAGTCCAGGGTCTTTAGTTAGCAAAGAGTGACTGAAGGGACACAAATCACAGGGGGATTTCCTCCTCCTCCCCTCTTCCCAAATGCCATGGGGATGGTGCAGGCACTGGGGACAGAACAGAGGAAAGGCAGGGGGTAGAGGATTGATGACCAGCTGGTGGTGAAGGGATGGGAACTCCTGGACAAGGGAATGAGAAAGGGATTAATGCCCATTGCTCCTCTCCAGATCTCCACAGCCCAGGCCACTGAGCAGCCCTCTTGCCTCAGGCCAGGCTGCCAGTGATGGGAGCTGAGGCTACCTGCTGAGCTGGGTCGTGCTGGCTCCTGTTCCCTAAGGAATACATCACTGGGATTGGATATGCAGGAACTCACAAAGAGGAACCCTGATGGCTCAATCAAGTTTGTAAATGTGTATTTAGAGCTTTAAAGAGATTTGATTTCAGCAAGTGGAGCAGTGAAAAAGTTCTTTTTAAGAAATCACTTGAACACAAGATTGCAGAGCATGGGACAATTAGGGAAGGAATATGAAACACCTTTAAAATGATATGTTTTGATAGGCTTGGATGAAATAATCTAAAATTCAGGTTTTGCTTATGTTAATAATGAAAGCTAGAACAGCATGATGAACAAATACTTAGAAGCAACAAAAAGGGGCAGAGACTGGGAAGAGAAATTTTCTTGCCAACCTCCACAAAACCTCACACATTCCGAGTTCTATATAAAGCTAAGAATTGCTAGAGCTAACACAAGCCAAATGTGACCAGAACCATTACCAGTCCTCTGGCTGCTCTGTGCATGAAGCTGTTTTCATAAAGCCAGTATTGTTTGAATCAGATTTTCATTTTGGCTGTAGAACCTCATTCTCAGATAAGTACATCAGATATATGACTTTCCCTGTGGAGCACGAAAACAGGAAAAGCCATTCAAAAAGATTTTTGTATTTAAAAATGTGTCAGCTGGTTTTCTAGCAAAGAAATGAGAGAAGCACCAAAACCCTTCAGTTCCTGGTGGGTTCAGATAACTGGTGATGTGCACAGAGTTTTGCAAGACCTGCATTAGCTTGGTTACATTCCACTTCTCACTTATTCCTATTTTCCTTTTTCACTTGCTCTCTGTTTGCCATTGGACTCTCCACATGCCCTGGGCTTGCTTTCCAGAGCAGCTGGTTAATCCACAGCAAGGTCCTGGCCATCACCTGGATCTCTTTCTACCTATCCCACATGAAGTCTGAGCTCCTCCACTGAGGGGCAGGTCCTTGCCTGCCCCAAAGTTCCTTAAGGGTTATGCCCCCCTGATGCCTGTGCACTTTCCCACTTTTCTATTAATTAGTATTATCACAAGTGAAGTAGACTACGTATTTTGATGAGTGATCTTGTGGGGGTAGCAAAACCCCCTCATATACTGGGAGATGAATACAAGCTGCTGTGGTAGATCCCTCTCACCTACTTAGACTTAGTTCATAAAATTTTTGGTTGTTTAAAAATTTATTTTAGGGAAAACCGGCAATGGATGGCCACTTAATAGCACCCAAAGCACTGCAAGACTTTCTGCTGGCTGTACCACAGATCTGAGATTATCTTTCTTGCAGACCACAAAAAGGCTCTCACATAAACAAACTGACAACATCACACTGCAGCTCATGAGCTTGAGTCAGTCCAGCACCATGTCAGAAGAGAAAGTGTGTTTGTCTGACATATGAACCAAAGAGGGTAGGAGGCATTCCATGTGATCAGCAGGTGGAATACTGAGTAACAGGCATAAAAAAAGATTGTGATTTCAGACAGGAAAAAAAATCTAACATGATTTCGTGTTTTGTCTATATTTTTGATTTAATTTTCAAAGCTCTGAGTGCTTGAAAAAATATGCAAAACTGGCTGGAACATATTTGATGAAATTAAAATTATGGAAGCTGGCAGATTACAACGCAGAATTCTCGCTTTCAACGGAAGTTTTGTGCACGAGACACTGACAAGCTCTACAGCCTGACTGTAAACTGGGCTGAGCTGCAAGGCTTAAACCCTGAGCCATGGCCAAGCAAAGCTCTGCTCTGCCTGTCCAGAGTCAGGGCAGGAGCCCCTGGCTGTGCCATCAGGCCAGCTGCCAGCCCACCACAGTCCCCTGGCCAGTTTATCATGCAAACATGCCTGGTTCTGTTCATTTTTCTAAATAAATTCCTAAATTTGCTGTAGAATCCAGAGTGCCCATGACCTGTCTCCCTCCAGTCCTGGAAGCCAACTCCACAAGACAGTAAGAGCTCAACAGAGCACCAGGAATAACAGGAGTTATGTTTTCAGTCTCAAACACAGTTAATTCCAACACTGGACCAGCTGTGGTATTCATCCAACCCAATTAAGGCTGTGAGGGAGGGTAAGATGACGTTTTCTTTAAAAATCAGGGAAAAGAAGAAAAATAGCTCCATACTATACTGAAAACTAGTCACAGCTAATTTTTGAGAAATCTACTCAGTCTCTGTGTGTGGCAGCAACATTCCTCACTTTATGTCAGCAGAACCCAGAATGAAATGCAATAATGTAATAACTGGGTCTTTTTCCTGCAGAACTCTTGCTGAAAACAGCAGCACATGCACGATCCCTGAGCACAACTGTTGCACCCAAGAGCTGGCATTTCTGCCATCAACATTTTACTTAATAGCACTTATAGCACCTACTGCTATTTATTTCAATATGCACTTTGACATCAAAAACTCATTTTGATGCACCTTCTATTAAAAAAGTGAAATGCAGACTTTTCTTGTGCTGCATCTGCAGTTTCTCACTATTTTTTCCTCTTCAAACTGCCTCAGCTCTGTTTATTTTATGGGACACATCTGTGCAATGCAGACACTTTGTTCTTTCACAATCACCCACCCAGTGGGTCCAGCAATAAGGAGACCACGTCCTGCTCCCTGTCAGGAGGGAACTGAGGTGGGTGTAGCAAAGACAGGAGCAGAGCTGTCAGTGTGCAGTGGGTGGTGGGAATGACTTTGCCTGAAAGTCACCAGAAAAGCAACACCCAACCTGGCTCTTATCTCTGGAGAACACGGAGCTTCCAGCCCAAAGGATTTCAGTGTCTGCTCCCAAAGACACACAGAGGGGCTGTGTGAGAGCTGTTCAAACAGCTGGGGACTCCTCTCTGTGCATGGCTGGCTTTTGGGAATCCTGGGTGTCTGTTCCTGAATGCACCTGGAGTTCTAATTCCCCACCTCTGACTAAAGGGAACTCCACAGATCAAAGATGATCAGCTGCTGTGGCTGTGAAAACATTGCTCCTCCTGTCCCTAAAACACGCAAAGAGTAATACTGTTAAACCAACAAGAATTAGCAAACTAATTACCAAAGGTTTTCTCCTGGTGTTTGGGACAGCTCAAGCTGTTAGGCTGGAAAAGGATACCCCAGGAGAACGAGGCAGAGAGCAAAACACAACCCACAGTGTATGCCTGTGGCTTTCCTCTTCGACTACAAAAGTAGGGAAAAATGTTAAACATGGCAAATGTTCTGGTGGCACCACACACGGAGCAGAGCTGGATGGGAGCAGGGAGCACACAAAAAAAGGGAAGAGAATTCCCAAAGTTTTTAAGGTTATTTAAAAGTATACCTGTAAAAACTGCCCTGCATTAGAGGAACACAGAAGTTTGGTGTTCAGTGAGGGAGAAGGGCTTCACAAACGAGAGTTTTGTCTTTGCTTTTGTGAGTGGTGCTGAGGTTTATCTGGTACGAGCCATAATAAAACTCTTCTAATGTCTTGGGGCAGAGGGAGAACGTGACTCAAAGGAAGCACTTGGCACCTGCCACAGCAGCTCCTGCCAAAGCTGCAGACACAGGCACTGGTTTAGTTTCAGAACACTCCTGGGAGAGGTGAAAAAGCACAGATTCATCCTTCCTGCACAGTCCAGGGAAAACGTCAGGGGGTTCAGTGGCAAGAGTCAGAAGGAGAGCTGGAGGAGGGGTGTTCCTGGAGCTGCCAGGCTCCTGGGCAGGAGTGTGGTGCCTGCAGCAGGCTCTGGGCACACCCCGGGCACCTCCAGCTTCAGCTCAGGCTGAGCTGTCTGATAGAGGTCTCTCTCCTTCCAGGGCTGCTCTCTCAGCCATTTCATTGAAACCAAATAATTTCATTAGTTTCCCATTCTTACCAGTACCTCTGACTTCAAAATAAATAACAACCAAAAAAATAAAAATCCAGTGTCAACAATTTAAGGAACACCCAAAAGGTGGTAAATCACAGTTCTTCTGTGGAGTCTCACACTGCAGAAGTTTTCCTGCCCATGCCCAAATGCCACATGGTGTTTATTAACCAGATGGGATCACAGAGCTTTAAAGACAGGAACAAAACCGAAGCTGTGGTGATCAGAGAAACAATGTTATAAATGTAGGGAGGAGGACAGGGGTGGAAGAGAGTACTGCATTCACACAGGACATTACAGCCATGGGCACTGATGCTTCCACGGATGACTGGAGGTCTCCAGGTGCTCCATTTTTCCAGGCAACACTGCTGCTGCCTCCTAACCCAGCCTCTAGGAAAGTACCCAAAAAAGAAACTATTTCACATAAGCTGAGGTCCTGGCTGCTGGAAGCAAACTAAATCCTCATAAATACACTTGTAAAAATTGATTCGTTTCTTCCACGAAGTCAAACAGCAGGGATGATCGAGCAGAATTATGATGCACCCTTGACTTCTACAAAGAAATTTATACCAGAATCAACAAAGGACTCATATGAATTTTAAAATGCCCTCCCTCTGGAATGGATCTTTTCCAGACTCACACAGATTCTTGAGCTGTATTTCTGAAGTTCTCTTGTTTGATGTGTCTAGAACCTGGCAGTATGGACCTGTGCAGAGAGATCAGCTGCTCTGACCCCTGAGCTCAGCCTGCAGCCAGCAGAGCTGCTGTGCTCACCACACTGTGGGCTCGGGGCTCCTGCTCAAGGTTATCTGCACCCTGAGATGGCTGGGGAAAAACCAAAACAGCACACAACTCATGAAGTGAAGGGCTGAGCAAATGGTGCACACGTGTTGGTGCTGAGTGGCTCTGAGATGTCAGATGCAGGGATGGTGGGGAGGTGCTGCAGAGCATGGAGAGCTGTGATGCTGAGGGGAACGGCGTGTGCCTCTCATCTTACCAACACATTTCCTATGCCTGTTGAGAATAAAGCCCTCTGCACACATCCCACTGTGGCTGACACAGGAGAATGATCCCAGTGTGTTCTCACACAATTGTCCGCTGGAACAAGCCTGAGCACCTGTGAGGCACTCATCCAAATCTACAGCAGCACAGGGCAGCCAAAAGGGAAAAACAGAACTCCATTAGAACAGCTCCTGAAATGAAACAACATTTCTTTCGCGCGGGGATGCCGAGATGAAGTGTGCTGGAGCTCCCACATCAGCACCAGGCTGCAATACATGCAGTGTTACACTGAAAGCAGGGCTGGAATAAACCCTCGGAGATCACTCACTCCTTGCTCACACTCCTGTACTTTTGCCATTCCAGAAAGAAATATCCTTAAAAACAGGCAGGCATTCACATAGAGACAGTGCACACTCCTTGAAAGAAACCTGTTCCAGTGCACCACCACCATCAGCTCCTGACTTCAGCAGAGATTATAAATGTCCCTTGCCAATGTTTAAACTCACTGCTTCCACTGACAAATACAAATTTTTTCATTTCCTGTAGGAAAACTATTGCCTTGAAATGCCCCTTTTGATGCTGACATTAATTAATCAAATTAGCTTCCACCACACTTGAGTAAGCAGTGCACTGTGAATATTTCATCTGGTGATATTAAAATCCCATTTTCTTCACAGACTGTCTGGAATTTTATGAAAATGATTTGTTATTCAATAAGAACTAAGATTAAGAGTGATGTGGATCATTTGTGAGCAATTCAGAGCATTGGGAGCTCCTGCTTGCGTTTCACTGTTATTGCTCCCTTACTTAGAGATTTATAATTAAGGTATGCCACAGGGCATGGCTTCTGACCCCCAAGCCCTCCCTGGGCAAAGATATCCCTTGTGACTACTCAAGAAATCCATTTAAAATGTCTGTATTGTGGATGGTGAGGATGCAGCTTTGGAATTCACTGCTCATCACTGGGCAGGCCAGAGCTCCAGCAGCAACTGAACACCCAGAGCTGGCCCAACTCCCATGGCATGTCCTGCCTCAGCTGTGAAGCCTCCCTGAGTTCAGGTTTCCGAGGCAAGAGAAGCTAAAAGCAAATAGAGCAGATGTCCTGAGGGTGCCCAGGACAGCAAAGGTGTCCTGCTCGCTGCTCCTGTTCCCAGCCAGAGTGCTGAGTGTCCACAGCTGAGCACACAGAGCCTGGGGAGAACCTCAGTGGGAACAGAAACCACAAGGGCTGTAAAAAAGCCTGCAATGTCAGAGGAAAAAAGCACCAGCCCAGGCTTGCCTCCACCTCACCAGGTAACAGCCACGCCGTGCTTCAGGAGGCATCTGTGAGGCAGAACTGGGATCCCTTCTGCCAAATGGCCTCTCTGATGGCACTGCAATTCCCAGTTCTGAAAATGAGGAACAGCCAGGGGTGTGAGGTACACAAACATTTAACCATGGCTCTGTGGGGAGCCCAAAGCACTCACCTTCACAGGAAACCCCATCTGCCATGAGCGTGTACCCAGCCATGCAGGAGCACACAGCCTCTCCTTCCACGATGTTGCACAGGTGCTTGCAGGGGCCATTATCTGCAACACAAAATTGCACAGTACATCAGGACGCCTAGCACAGATCAGCTGCAGTTCCACACTGCCAGGCCAGCCAGGCACAATCCCAGCTCAGGCAAGGAGAATCAGCCTGGAACCAACCTGTCCAGGCAGCCCTAAGCACTGCTTCCAACCCTCCTGCTGCACACAGACACAGCTGGGCCCTCCTACCTGCACTGCTCACATCACCCTGCACAGCTGCACTGCCACCCCAGCCTGAGCAGCAGTGCGGAATACCCTGAAAGCAGAGAGCAGCCTCAGATTTCTCCCTCGGGTTTCCCCTGACAATTCCTCAGTCTTGTGCCACGGTAACAGATTAAAGCTGTGCACTGAAATCAGACTGGAGAAGGGATGAGTGGAGTTTTATTCTGTCTCTAAACATTCCTCTGCAGCTGACATCTCCAACGTACCTTTGCACTTGTCCTGCTCTTCCTGCAAGGACACCACGAGGATGGGCTGGGAGGGAGAAGCTACTGGAGGGATGGTGGCTTCGGCTTCCAGCCTGGTCATCTGTCCTCTGTCAGGATCTGCAAGGCAAGGGAGGATCAGGGACAGACCACCCCCACCAGACACACCACAGCAAGGGGTGATCCCATTCATGCCACTCCATCGTGGTTTGGAGGAGGAAACAAATATGGACACAGATCAGAGAGCTGGCTGACAATAACTTCTGTAAAGTACTGTAATATCTGAATAAACTACGAAGTGCTAATTTAATTCTTAACACATTTGCTATATTTTAAATACAGCAGCTGTCTTTCATTCGGTATTTGATGGGAAAAAACCAAGCCTTTGACCTTATCCTGTCCATCCTATTTCAACACAGACAAACAACAAACACCTTTACAAGCACGGGGTACTTTGGAATGACTTTTGTACAGCCAAGTGGAAAACATGACAAGTGCTGTCTGCCACTAATACTTTCAACAGACAGTAATGTTAAAGGTATCAGGGAAAAAAGAGCTCTCTTACATCAGTAAGAAAATGAGTATCATCAAAACAGAAGCCTAAATCCATAGGGCTAAATTGTCCCTTAATAGGGATGCATCCTGTCCCCACTGTGTTCAAGGTCACCTGGAACAAAGTGTGATCCCCAAAACAGTGATAATCTTAAATGACTAAGGGTGACTGCAGTGCAGGTTTGGGGTGTGGGAAGAGTGATTTCCTCAAACAAATTAAGTCAGCACGGATGCACAACAGGCTGTGGAACAGAGACAAACAAAATTCATCTGCTTGGGGCACAGCCTGAACAATTTCCCCAGGAATGCCTGAGATGGGCACAGACACACAGGGACAAGAAGAACTGAAAGGCCACTGTGCCACATATGGTTCACTGAGCAAAGCCACTGAGGTTCCCAATCTCCTCCCTGACCCTCCCTCAGCCCAGCACAGCAACAGCAGCACAGCCCTCCCTGCCCTGGCCCCTGCCGTGCACCTCTGAGCTCCCACGGGTGTCCCCTGTCCCTGTCACAATCCCATTCCCCAGGGGAGCTCTGCAAACCCCTCTGCACCCCTGGGCATAGCCCTGAGCACCACAGCCCTGTAGATCTGCAGGAACATGACTTCTCAGATCACAAGATGTTCAACCCAGAACCTCAGCCGAGGCAGTGCTCCGAGAAGAACAGCAAAGCAAAGCAAAACCACAAATACACTCCAGGTGAGCAATCAGGACAAATTCTGCAGTGCTAAAATAAGAACTTTTCTTTGCCTCTTTTGGATTAGGTTCCTTTCGCAGAATTTTAATATAAGCAGAGCATACAGCTGCCACAGGAACAGTCAAATGCATTCTTGAGGTAAATACTGTAACACCACATTGAGAAAGATGACATAAAGAATGCTCATTGTTTGGCTTGGGCAGAGGATTAGAAGCCTAAGGAGTTCTGTCATTGGATGGAAATTCTGCTTTTGCTTGTTAAATAACAGAAAGGACTTGTAACTAATATGATGTTTCAACTTTCTGGGTTATCTGACTTGAAATTATGCCATTGGAGAACTCCACATAACAAAACAATTACAACACAACTGACTTTCTTTTCCAGACTTCCACCACACTAGACAAATTTGGAGTTTGTTATCACTGAAGGATGTTAATGATTTTAGATAAAAGTCAAAGCTCAGGAAGCAATGCTGTCTGTCTGAATTAAGTTTATCTAAACTTATTTAAAGAAAACCTGACTGTGAAATACAAAATTACTCTGAGAAGAACAGGTATTTCTTTAAAAATCCTTACAAATCTCCTCCTGAAAAGTGCAAACACTCTTGAACATATGAAACACCACCCTCATCCTGTACCACCAAACACAAAAATAAGGTTTAACTGATTGTCCTAAATTACCATTTTTCTTTACATTTTACAATTTCTACAGAACATGTCCATGCATCAGCACCCATTAAAAAAGAGAAACTGCAGATAAACGAAAGAAAAGTTTAGTTGATGAGTGCAGGTATAAAGACACTGCCCTTCAGGTCCCTTTTCTCACCTGGAGAGCAGCTGGTGCCATCCTCCTGCAGGGTGAACTCTGGGAAACACGAGCACTTGTAGGAGCCCACGGTGTTGATGCACAGGTGCTGGCAGAGCTCCCCCCCGTAGAGCAGGCACTCATCCAGGTCATCTCCAGGCAGGTTATTGGACAGCTCAGCCTCATTGCTGATGGACAGCGCTTCATGGTGGTCTTCCCTCTCTGAAACTACAGCAGAACATCTCTCACATCTCTCACATTTTTGTGCCCACCCACCCTGTTGTGTCCATCCCATCCTTCTGGCCTTGGGATGGACACAACAGGGTGGGTGGGCACAAAAATGCCAGGAAAAGTCAGATCTACCCAAAACAGTTACTGCAAGGGTAAGAACAAAGGAATCCCTCCTGTAGATAACACTGTTATCTGTGCTGGAGGGCCACCTCCTCCTTCCCTAGGGCTGCAGGGACAGAAACAGTCACAAGGGAGGTCACAAGCTGACCTTCCACATCACTGCCAACCCCATTCCCACTGACATTTGAACTCAGGTACTGTGCTGAGCCCGACACTGAATTCCAAATTTCAGGAGAAGTTATCCAGTTGATTTGGAAACTTTCCAACATCACAATTTGTTGGCTTCTCTTACATTAGCAGCAGCAGCAGCCTGGGAGAGACATGGCTGTCCTTCTTACTGCCTTTAAACATCAGCCAGAGCTGGAAAACCATCAGCTTCCATGCCTGACCAAGTCTGACAAGGTTTCTGTGACATTAAAATTAATCCTTAAGTGAGTTTCTCAGTCAGCTTTTCTTGAACACACAGCGCCAAAGTTCCTCACTCAGCGAGGTCTCAGGTATATTTATGGATGAGAAACATCCACACATTCTTTGCTTTCTCCAGCCTGCTTTAGGAACACGGCAATTGTGCTAGATCTGAGAGGAAAGCAGCTGTGCCCCTGATGCCCTGCTCCCCCCAGCACCTCGCTGAAGGCCCCTGTGGGGCAGAGCCCTCGTGTGCAGGGTCTCAGTGACAGAAGGACACTCACCCTTCTCGGGGGTCACCGTGGGCACAGGCTCAGGATGCCGTCTGATCTCGGGATGGACGAAGTGATCCCCTCCCTCACAGCAGGACAGCATCACGTGGCTGCAGGGGTAGCCCAGGTTGATGCTGGAGTCGCAGGTTTTCCCCTCACTCCTCAGGCGCAGGCCCAGGCTGCAGCAATCACAGCATTGCTGCAAGACAGGGGAATGTCACCACCAGCATTTGGAATGTCAGCCACCAGCACTTGGAAGCACTGAGCAAACTGCCAGGGCAGTGGTGGAATCCCCACACCTGGAAGTGTTCAAAAAATGTGTGGATGTGACACTTGAGGACATGGTTTAGTGGTGAACAGGGCAGTGGTGCTGGGTTTACAGTTGCACTTGATGGTCTTGGGGGTCTTTTTCCACCTTAACAATTCTATTCTGTGATTTAACACAGCTTCAGGGATGAGCCCACACACACCTGGAACTGATCTGCACTTTCCTAAGCAGTGGAGCATCTGGAAAAACATTTGTAGTGTAGACAGTTGTAAATATCAAACCTTTACTTGCACTTGTTTTTGCCAATCTGCACCAACGGGTCAACTGCAGCCACAACAAACACAAAGTCTGGCTGTGCCAGTGATTTCAGCAGCTCCACACACGCCAGGAAGGAGTGGTGCTGCACATCAGCTCCTCCCAGCTCTTGCTCACAGGCCTTGATTGCGTGTAGTATAAACAGAAATTATAAACAAAGTAATGCAGATCCGTGCCTCTTTGCATTAGAGCTCAAACCATGGTCAGTTTGAAGCCATGTGACAGGAACTGGAAATAACCTGCACAGACACGAGGGTCAGCAGCATCCCAGCCCTGTCAGGTGTCAGTAAAGACTTTCCTCTCTGCACTACAGCCCTGCAAACCTGCTTTGACCTTTAATTACCTGGCTGTGCTGGACAGCATCCCGCTGGGACTGGCTGGAGGGAGGCCAGGGTGTCTGATGAGCTCTTTGCCTCTTTCTTCCTTTCTCAGAGCACCTGAACAGCAGCTTCAGTGACACGTTCATCTCCCACCTCTTGCAGTTTACCCTGCTGCAGTTGGCAGGCAAAAACTGTGTGCTGCTTTACTCAGTCCCAGACAAATCTACTGCACAGTCAAGCCACAAAAGGGCATCAGATAAATTATACCAAACTCAAAAAGTCCATGCTGTGGATGCACAGTAGATACCTAACCAAGCTGGGAAGCTGAGGAGCTGAGTCTGCTGCAGAGGCAACAGGGGTCACACCTGAGCTGGAGATGCCTTTGTGGGTTTGAATTCCAGCGTCCTCTCACCCCTAATTTATTTATTTATTTGTTAATGTAATTTAGGTATAAATAACAAGTTTCACTGGCAGAAAAGCACAAACTCTCTTTCCCTCTGCAACTCCTTTGAAAGTCATCCACTCACTGAGAGTTTGCAGCCACACTGGAGGAGCCTCTCTGAACCCAGAGAAAAGACTCCAGCCTGTTAAAATATTCACTCTGAGAAAAGGGGTCAGACACAGGAAATTCATGAAGGGCAGGATTCGAGCTGGCAGCAGGGGCTCCACGGACAGAGCAGTTGCGAGCATGGAAATGAGGAGGGATCACTTTTCATCATTAGAAATCCTAGATGGGCATTCCCATTAATCCAGAGCCTGTCTCCTGCAGGGAGATGCATCCACTGCCAGCTCAATGCTCAGAAACTCTTCTGCTGAGCCCCTTTTTTCAGGGCAGCACGGGGGTTTTGTGGGCACTTCACACTCAGTGCACAGCCTGGCATGTTCAGCCAGCACTGATGGCTGCAGCTCACATTTTACGGCCCTGCTTCCTAATCTGAGAAATCCCCAAACACCATAAACAGCAGACATTACTCACATCTGCAAATATGCACAGCCATAAGAAACTCCCTTCATGTGCCCAAATACATTTGTGAAAAATTTACACTACGGGCCTTGAAGAGGATGAATTATTTTGCACACTAAATAGGCTTAAATTATCTTTTCAAATGAATATTAAAAAAAAAAACAAAACAAACCAACCAAACAAAACCCTAGCAATAATGAATTGTGATCATGCTAGAAAAGGGAAAATTCCTCTTGCCATCCTCCCCAAATCCAGAACCCTCAAATTCAAATTTTAAGAAAAAAATTCTCTTTTCTGCTTTTTCTTTTGTTTTAGCTCAGTTTTGTCACCTTCAATATGCAAAATAGAAGTTCAATATAATACATGTTTTTACTGAAGTACTGTAAAATATGCAATATTTGCCTTGAATAACCTGGTTTCTTTCCATCATAATTTGATTTGCAATTTATCCCATGTGCAGGCATGACAGAGAGTATTAAATCAGTCATGCATCTTTGGGCGCACATATTTTCCAGGTGAACAAAACTGTCTCATTTTCCAGTGGAAAAACTTGTTGTCTGAAAGTTCCTTCTAAAATGCAAAAATTGGAATGCCTTCACTTTCTGTTAGCTGCTTTTTGAACTTCCTAGGGATTCTACAACTGATTTAATAGCAAATATGACTGTTTTTACCTTGCAATTGAGAAAGCCACCTTGACAACCATTCTTTGGTTCACAGCTTTCTGCATTCCCCTCAAAACTATCTTAGCTGGAATTCTGCATAATTGGATTTACCATGGTGGAGTCTCCATCCACTAGGAAAAATCCCTAAGCCTGTGCTTTTTGTGTTAAGAGTAAATAACAATGAAAGCACCCTAAGATTAGGTTGATTTAGCACAGGCTGAACTCCTGGATCTGAAAAACCAGCACTACCACATCCACCTTAAAGCAAAAGGTGAAAACAATAATGCCTGAAGACCTACAATTGTTTGTAACCTGGAGATAAAACCCTGGCTTTTGGCAAGACAGTATAAATATCTTGCTGGGTTTTGAGGCAATTAATGAATCTTTCCACATTCCAGACAAACTTTTTTGATTTATGCCACAGGATTTACTAAGAGCAGACAGATCAGAGGAAACACCACTATGGACCGTCAGCATCTTCTGCCAGATCCCCTCTGAAACAATGTTTAACCACAATAAAATTAGAAAACCTTTCTTGTAATACAAAGCATTAGAAAGCAGTACAAAGTTGGATTATTTTGCATTACAGCAGTACATACTGTAATGCTAAAGTAATATGAAGTCTCAACAGTCTCAATATTTATTGATTTTTTCAAGCAGTAGCTGCAATGACTCAAGAGCTAAATGAGCTAAATAGGTGAGCAAAGCTGTTAGCAATTTTGCTGTCTCAGATGGTTTATAGTAAAGGAAAAATCCCACTGGAACTGGCATGAGGAACCATTCCACGAGAATATTTTGTCACTGGTTTCAGCTCAGCCAGGAATGATGGAGCTCTCCCTCCCCACCTCTGCCTGAGGAATGGCATGTGTAATCAGGCTGACTCCACAGCCTGGTTCTGCCTGGCATGCAAACAACCCCTGGTGAAAACCTAAGAATAATAATTCTGTCACATTTCAGACATATTAATGTCTTCTCCCGAATGCACAGATTCTCCTTTTACTCTAATTACAGACTTCAGACCCAAATTAGCAATGGCTCTGAAGACGACAAAGCTAATTAACCCTTAAACCCTGCAGTGGATGTCCACATTCCCTGCTTTTCCAGTGAACAATTATCTGAGAGAATCTGCTATGTAAAAGAACAGATAGAACTAATCAGGTTCCTGCTGAGCCCAAGAAGCTGCACTTAAGCTGAGCTATAGCTATGTAAATTATGATCAGAGGGAAATGAATTCTGAAAGGCACTGTTCTGGTGAAAACAGGACAAGCGAGCTGCTGAATCTTCAAACTGGTTTAAATTGGTTTGGCTCCACTGGTTCTCATAAAGCAAATCTCATTTATCTAAGCGGAGGCTGTGGCTCAGGATCTGTGATTTGTGCTGTCCATTAACGGGTTGCCTTTATTGATGAACAAAAGCTTCCATCATCATCTAAATGCTTGTTCCTCTAGTCCAGCATTGTGCAGAACTGGGAAACGGGGCTACAATTCAACACTGGAGCCAAGCAAAGCACCCAGTAATGGGCTTCACGTTATATCTTCAATTAAGTTTTGCCCCATCATTTTCTAAATTCTTCCACACTATAGATGTAAAAACTAAAATGGACTTTTCAGCTACTTCCAAAGCGACGAAGCAAAAGCAATACAGCCAGTTAGGTCTACAAAATGGAGATGGAAATTAATTCAAAACAACATTACTGCAAAGTTTTAAAAGGGGCTGCAAACTGAAATGCAAGCAGCACCATTGCACTGCCACATTCCTGCAAGTTCATCTCAGGAACAGATGCCTGCTGAGGCAGGAGGACACCTTACACACGCACAGAGGAGCTCACCTTGTAGGAGGAGCCCGTGCAGGGGTCGCTGTCCTCGGGGCCACAGGTGTCCCCCTCCTTGGCGGCCACCATCCCGGCCAGGCAGCTGTTCTCCCTCACCGTGGACACGCAGCACTGCTTCTGGGCAATCCTGCAAGGGCCAGGCCAGCGCTGTCACACATCCCAGGGGCAGGGCTCCCCGACACCCCCTGCAAATGTCCCACGGCCACCTCAACTACCCCACTCATCACACCTAAACGTGTGCAGAAAACTATCCTGGCAGAACAGGAACTAATTTTTTTAATGAGCATCCACTTTGTATGTATGCCCTGGATCCCTCGCAGTGCCCAAGGCCAGGCTGGACAGGGATGGAGAGGGGCAGGGTCACCAGATCTGCTCACTGGCACAGCTCCCACTTGCAGCAGCAAGATTTTGTCCTTGCTTTCCAGGGTCTGAGGCCGCATACTTGAGTACTTTTTTACATAAAATGTTTTCTTTAGACATAATATTTATGGGCAGGCTTGCATCTTTAAAACAGGGGCACAACTGAAATTTTACAATTGACCCCCTGATCTCTTACTCCTTTTAATTCCAGCAGGTTCACAGGGACTGAAACATTTAGGATCTGGCTTTTTCATCTACAACCAGCCTCAGATGTGCAGGTGCAACTCATTAATGTACTGGATTTGCACCTACTTAGGCCGAGGCTGGAATTTTTAATCTGCCTTTACTTCACAGACAGTTGGTATGCGTCAGTTTTGTCACGCCAGATCCCAGCAGGGAGGATTTCAATCTCCCAGTAACTTCAGAAATGTGCAATGATACCAAATTTGATAAAAGGGATTATGCCGAAGTTTTTCAATGTGGGATCAGTCTTCTAGAATGTGAGTCTGGAGTGAGTTTGTCCCCATCCCTCCCCAAGGGCTGCTCCAGGCTGGTGGGCAATGGTCCAGGTTACCCTGGAATGGGATGAACTGCAGCTCGTGGGGTGCTGATCCAGGTTAGCCTGCACCCATCCCGGTCCTCCTACCATGCAGAGGGAACCTGGCTGCCTCTCAGCAGGGGCTGCTGACACCAGCAGCAGGATCAGGGTATGGTGCCCCCTCCAGCAGAACCAGGGGCCACTCACAGAGCAATAAACACATCCCTTAATGACACGGACAATCATTGCACTTGCCAAGCTCTGCCCTCCCATTTAACTGCAACTCTACAGAGATAGGCAGAAAACGGGAAACAAAAATCTGTGCTCTGCTCACGGAAGAGACAAAAAGAAACCTTAAAAAGCTTTTGTTTATATTAGACTTTGGGCAAATGGAGGGGGAAATTCTGGTTTCTAATTAGCCATGAATATTGCCAGTCCACAAATAATTCAGACAATGAATGACACGGTTTCCAGTATCCTGGGCATCCCACGAAGTACATTTGATTTCTTCTCAAGGGCTACTCTTTATGCTAACCAAAAATGTTCTGTTTTTCCTTACGTACCTGCAAATATCACCATCCATGCCACTTACAGGGATTTCTGTGCACTCCCCGTTGTCTATAGCCCACTGCTGGCCAGCTCCACAGCAGCTCTCAATCAACTCCTTCGTGGAACCTGTATGAAGCACACACACAGAATTTTTTTTTTATTAATTTGTATGGAATGGATTTAGTTTAACTCTGCTTCTTAATTGAGAAGATCTTTAAAATAATGATAGTTCAGGGTGAGGTTTTTCCCTTTATTTCCACATTTTATTTGGTTATAAGGAAAAAAAAACAAAGAGACAAGTGATACATAAAACATCTCAACATGACCGATCACCTGGTGATGTCCTTCGGGGGGGGAACAGCAGAAGGAAATTAAGAGTTTTAAATGCTATAAATGACATAAATGGTTTGAAGAATATTCCATATTTAAAAACTCTGAGCAAAATCCTTGAAAAATCATGCCTGGCCACTTGGTGCAAGTTGATTTAGTCATTATGCTGTGGTGACAGTGCCCCAGCCTTGCACAGTTCAGCTGGCTTAAAAATACAATGAAAAGGGTCTGGGAGCCGTAGCTCTGACTGTGAAACACTGGCACTAAGATGCAGTAGGAGAGATGGGCATGGAGAACGCTGCTCTAGCTCTCAGATTTGGTTTTGCAGACTTGCACCCAAGATGTAAATGTGAAGGTTGCAGTGAAATAGGATTTTGCTGGATCCTCTACAGCTATTGCACGGACTTGTTCTCTTCAAGCCTCTGGGGAGGAACAGCCCAAAGCAGACCTGCAGGTGCAGGGGGTTAATGACCAAAGCCACTTGTGTCTTCCCACCCAGCCCAGCTCCTGTTCACACACCAGGGCAGTGGCACCACAACAATCTGCACATGGCCCCCGGGCTACACAATGCTTTCATTTTACACAACAAATTAACAACATTAAGATATGCTTGAGTCCTGAGAGCTGAATTAGGTGTAAGAGTTGCTTTGTGACATTGGAGGGTTGATCTATGCAGTTAAACTGGCAGGAAATACATCCAGTTCCAGATAATTACAATACATTGCTATAAAACAGTGAAATTTTAACATAGTTCTAATTCACTCCCTCAGTGGAAACTCAATTCATTTTACCAAGTGCTGAAATACATTTGTTGCTCTTGCTGGAACATGAAAATAGAGTAGAATTTAACTATCTATATTGCAGTAATCTACATGATTTATAAATCAACTAAAAGCGAGTTACTCATTCCTCACTGAAGATTCAATATCAGATTGCTCTACTGAAGTGTCATACTATTAAACAGTCATATTTGCAAAATATATTGCCTTTTGCTGTGATCTTATGAATAATTAAACCCAGAATTAAGTTAACATAAAATAAACAAACTACTGTTTTTTATCTTCAGGAATTTAAAAGAACCTGGAATAACTCATATTAGGACTCACACACATTAGCATGGATTTATGATATTTTAATTCCCCATTAGGAAGAACAAATATATACAACTAAATACATGCACAGGTCTGGGGATCACAGAGGTTCTATGCTGATAGAGATTTTCAGCTCTGGGTGTAGCAGACTTTGAAATACAAAAACATTCAAACAGAGCTTTGTTTATTTGGGGCTTCCAGGATATTAGCAGATTTAGAAGCAGATTTGCATCTGCTCATGGAAAACAAAGTAATTTTGTTTGAGAACTCTATAATCTTGGGCTTTTTTAATATATATATATATATATATATATACTGTGTGAATCTTTGATAAAGTCATTTCACAACCCACCTGCTAAAAGATAATTTGCTATTTATAGATGTCTTCACTAAGGAAAAAAAGGTAAATTATATCAGGGTGCACTTGTTTGCAAAGAAACAAGTTTCTGTTTGCAGAAACTCACCTTCTGCATTTATCACTCTGCATCAGTCTGAAGACAAGAACTACAGAACATTTTGGCCTAATCTCAAAAACTGGTGTATTGTCTTTTAAAGACACTTAGAAGTTAATTCAAATATTTTGAATAACACTTTTTCCTCAAGAGAATTTTAACTCTTCCCTGCCTGTGCTTTAAAGTTTTCTCAGTGCCTGATCCAGCCCCGAGCAGCAGCGGGATGGCCTCAAGCTGACCCAGGGACACATCCAGGTTTTCCATGGTCACATGATAGCCACGTAGCTTTTACATGCTAAGAATTTCAGCTTTCAGCTAGAAAAATCTGCTGTGGGTGGGTGTGTGTATTTTAAAAAGTTTAGTTGCAGCTCAAACTGAGAAAAACACACAGTTAAAGGCTACTAAATTATTTCCTCCTACTGTCACAGGGAACCATAAGTTTGTTAGAGCAGCAAAGGAGACAAAGTGGATTTTCATAAATTTCCCTCCCCTTTTTCCTTCCCAGTGTTCACAAATTATGTTTCCAGAGTGAAAAATCACCAGCCAGCTCTAGAAGGTCAAGAAGGGATAGGGTATCTCAGTTTCTTGCCAAAGCTTTTTTGACACCGAAGTTACCCTGATTTCAGCTTCACCTGAATTTCCACTCAGACCACTTCACACCTTTAACATCTCCAGTGTGCTTCCTCCCATTCTCACTTCGGGTCTGCAGCTCTGCAGAGCATTTGCATCGACTGAATAACTCTTGTTATGCAAATGCCCGTTCCTGGAGCCAGCAGTCCGGACTGAGCTGTCAGCAGCTTTATCCATCATTCCCTTCCAAGTGGTTCTTTTGTCTCAGTAGAAAGACAGACAAACCTTAAGACATCAGCACTTCCTCGATGAGCCGGGTAAAGCCCTGGCACAGGGTGTCCAGAGCAGCTGTGGCTGTCCTGGATCCCTGGCAGTGTCCCAGGCCAGGCTGGACGGGGCTTGGAGCAGCCTGGGACAGTGGAAGGTGTCCATGCCATGGCAGGGGTGGCACTGGATGGACTTTAAATCCCTTTGCACACAAACTATTCTGTGAGTCTACGACTCCTCACAGGATGGGAGCAGCAAGGACTGACCTAGCACACCAACCAACCCACCCATGCACAAGTGGACAATTATTTCCCTTTCCACTAAAATTACTCCAGGAGACACGACATTAAGGAGTCTCAGATAGCAACTTCAACTACAGAGAGACCCAAGTAAGGCAGGCACAGTGAAGGCCTGGACAGAATCACTTGACTTCACCAAAACCAATTATCTATAAGCCAGGGAAAGCAGAGCACTGCATGAATCAGCAGGAGGATCAGGGTGTCAGGCAGAGCACTGTCAGCCCCAGTGACAGTGGGGGCTTTAATTCCAGCTGCTAATTGCTGGATCAGCACTCACATGGGAGAGAGGCAAAGGTCATACTCCCAAAACTGAGCTGAGCTCTTGCTGTTATAATGGAACTTCCTATTCCATTCCTACACCTGAAGAAAGTAGTTTATCTTCCCCAAACCCATAGAATTTACATTTACATCCAGCACATACACTTAACAAGAACTGGAGAAAAATAAGTTGTACTTCCTTATCAAATACCTGCTTGACAACATAAAACAATATATTATGAAAAATAATGACAAAAACCTCACAGAACAACTTGTGGGAGTTCTTAAAATACTGAAGAATAACTGTTTCCAGTGGGTCTTTTTTCTGCTCCAATCTCTTCACCATTTAAAGCTCTAATAAATAAATAACAAAGTACTGTAGCTTTACCCCTTAACAGGTTGTCATTTCCTATCTTATCAACAGCCTGAGAAGCTTTATTAAACTCCCTCCTTGAATTTCACAACCTAGGTGTGCACTGTGACATGTTCTCAACTTGGTTTATCTGGGATGGCTGGGAAGACATTTTAATGATTAAGGTAAAGAGGAGAAGAACATCTATCTTGGCAAAGACAGGGGAGGGGAGAATGACAGCACAGCCCCAAAGCCAGCTGCTTTCACTCCAAACTGAGCTATCACTTACGTCAGTGGGGCTGGTTAAGCTCTCCCAGGACCTGTTCCCAGATAAATGAGCAGAGGGTTTTACTCTGAGCAGGTTCCTGCAGGCTCCTCCAAGTGCCTCACTGTTCAGGACGTGTCTGACTCTAAATCTCCCTGAAATGAGGGCAGTGCTGGAATGTTTCCATGACCAAACCACAGTTAGCTCACTGCTCGGGATGGGGCATTAGCCCACGTGCTCTCCTCAGTCTTTGAGGCTTCTCTCATTGGAAATGATGGAAAAGCAGATTGCAGGACAAATGCAGGCTGAGCTGAGCACCCAGCACACACTTCTTGGATTCAGTTCAGTGCCTAATCCTTTTCCACCACCCTCTTCAATTCCTGCCTGCCATGCCATCACCACAGCACTGTAAGGGAGGCTCATCACACTTGGAGCAACCTGCATTCATTTTAAACCTCACACAGCAAAGTGTTTTTCTGTGCTCTCCTCCATCCTCTGAAGGCACCCGCATCTCTTTGGGAATCCATCCCACCACCCATCCAGGACAAGTTCCTGTTATATTGCCTTCACTCCTTGCAAAGCATCTGCTTTCTATTTCAACCTGAAAACATTCTGTTTCCTACATTATTCTTTTTTCATAAATTCCTTATGCTGGCTTGCTTGGCAAAACATAGAGAGCTGTGTCTGCCCCAAGGCACAATGAAAAACTGGATAACCCAAGCTGAACATTCATTTTACTGTGCACCATACAGTGGAGACATACATCAACATAGCCTCAGCCAGGCTTGTTTGGCAGATTTTGTTCAAAGTGTCAATGAATAGCAACGTTATACTCCCTCTGGCTTTAGTTCTGGATAGTCCTTGTAAGTCAAACTTGTATTACCTGTGGCAGAGGCCAGATAATTTAGACAATGTTTGGTTTCTAATGTTTCCATGACAGCATCCTTTATTAGATCCAGGTTGAAAGAAGGGGGGGAACAACTAAATAAATTCTTTAACCCTTTTCACCAGCTACAAACCGAAGCAATTCCTATGCCTGCTGTTTCAGAATGTGTCTCATTTTGCTGTATCCTTCTGCCGTGGAGTTTGAAGCAGAACGGTTCATGCACAATCATCCTTCTATCTGTTACAATGATAACTCAGAGCAGGCAGAATGTTTCTTGCCCTTCAGCCCAGTCTTGGCTGTATTTTCCCCCTCAACCCTCTTTCCCCAGATATTGCACAGAGTATATTTATGCTGGCTATTAACTTTCAAAAGAGCTGAGGCTTTGGAAAAGCCTGGTTCTGATTATCCTTGTAATTCCCGTCTGAAGAATTTTATCTTGGGGAGAGAAAGCTCTTTGCATGATCTGTTTTGTGGCTAGGTAGGCTCTTTTCTTCAAAGCACCTCCACCAGCCCTGTTTAATTTTAAAGTTAAAATTTGGAGGAATAGTGTTAGTCAGGGAATATGGTCAGGGACTGCCTGTCAGAGTGCTTGGGAAAATTAGGCAGGATCACTAAATCTGCTGCAACTCAAACACTGAGTAAGCTAAGCACTTCCAGCATGTTCTTAACCAATTACAAACTGAGCTGAAGTAATAAAGGTAAATAAATTACAAAAACAATATTCCTTCATCTTAAAAAAATACAAAGGCAGCAAACATAAGCAAATAGATGTGTGTGTAAGGTCTTCATTTAGAATACATGCTCCCCTTATGTCTGAGTGCTCATCTACAGAAAATGCATTAATTTCACCATTACCCATTCACACCCACACACTGCAGTGTTAGGGACAGCCATCCATTAAGACACATTTCTGCTTTAAATTTTAAAAGTTTAGCAGTGAAAAGGGTCTTTGTTTAGGACTGGGAGTGTTGATCAAGGACAAAGGACAAGCCAAGTTACTGCGCCATTTTAAAGCCCAACTGCCTAAAACCACTACACACACTTTAATCATGCAATCCATATAAATATATTATTCATTCTCACACCAAGCACACGGAAATTGTATTTTTGTTGAAAGCCTGAAGGAGGATTGTACATTTATATCTGAACCACACCTGATTTGCTGGGACACAGACTGCACTGTGCACACCCTGCCAGGGCTAACACAGGATAGGGACTGCTCGTGGATGCTCTATGGAGCCAACCCCAAAAGTCAAACATCCTTCAGATTGCTGTTGTGAGCCTTTAGGGGTTTGAGTTTTGTAACTGTGGCAACTGAAAATAAAATCCCCAGCACCTGCCCAGTGCTCAGTCTGCTTCCACCAGTTCAACACACACAGCACAGGCTAAAAAACACACAGCCCCATCTGTCCTCCAGGAGAACCCACTCAGAAACTGTTCACAGAGAAAGTCTCTAATCAGTTCGGGGTGGGTGGGGAAAGGGGAAGCCGAGATTTTCATTTTCCTCATGACCAATTCACCCAAAGCAGAAAAAATGTAAAATCCATCAGAGGATTGCCACATAGCTCAGCACAGCTTTCAGCCACAGCACGAGTCCGCACACCTGGAGAAGGCAAGAACAGAGAGGAAAGGACATGACAGCAGCAGTCAGTGGCCTGAACAGCCCCAGGAGTGCTCCTGACCAAGTATGTGCCCTCCAGCTCTGTTTGCCTGAGGACTGCTGACAAAAGGATTCTGAATAGCAGAGGAAGGAAAAATCTGAGTTTCATTGAGTTTCTAATCAGTGAGCAGGGATGCTTTAACTGAACAGAAGAGTCGTTGTAGAGCTCCATCTCCTTATTTGGGAGCCATCCAGGATTCCTTGCCTGTCCTTGTCAGGTTTATAATCATAAATTACATTGTTTCTTTATTCTATGATGATGTTCTGAAGAGATCTCTCATTTCCTCAGGCTTTCCTTTATGAAGTTTTGTAATCAGGGTTTGGGCAAGAATTTCAGCAGTATTGATTGTGGCCCAGGGCACTTCCTGGATTAATGACAGGCTGGAAGAGCTGATGGCTCCCAGTTCTGCCTTGATCCAGTAACCCCAAGGAGGTTTAAACTCTCCAGGATGCACCCAGTGCCAGAGCAGTTATTGTGATGGAATTTCAGTGGGACACTTAAGTCAACAGCAACGAAACAAACCTCCTTTTATCCCTTACAGAAGTAGGAGGAAATACTAATTTGAATGGGCTGATAATGATGTTTAGATTGTTCCAGGGGAATTTAACAGCTCTAGCAGGAAGCACAGCAGGAAATCTCTCCTTTGCCATGCAGCATGCCTCAGAACCACAGATGTTTGGAAAGAAGGGGGTTTAGTTCCCTAAGAAAGTATGGTCTGGGGTAGAAATTAGGCAAATTGAGTTTTTAACTTGTAAATGAAGCACCTTGTTTGATGCTGTTAATGTGGATACACACAGCAGGGATTGAGTGAACCATTTTGCTAATTCCCACTTCAGACTCTGCCTCCAGCTCAGACTGTCCAGGGTGCAGCTCAGTGTAACCCCACAACACACCAAGAGAAACACATTCACATGAAACTGTTCAATTCCCTAAGTCCTTCCTCCCTGTCAAAAATCTACACCACTCAGATCACACACGAAATTCCTACGATTTATTTCAATTCTATCTTCCTAATTAAAAGTAGTGAGTACCTCATGTATCTGTTCATCGGGATAAATGACACTCCTGTAATACCTGCCAGCACTGCTACTGAAGGCACCTTCAAACAAGGCAACACTTGAAAATAACTGTAAACTACAGCACAAGTGGATGTTTTCACCTAAAGCTGGGGTTTGACCCTGTGCCCCATGGAAGCCTACAGACACTGCCTGCTTCTTTACCAAAAATTCAAGCAGAAAGCCCTTGAATGCAGAATCACAGAATCCTTAAGGTTTCTGTGGAAAAGACTTGAGATCAAGTCCAACCATCAGGCCAGCACCACCACCACTAAACCATGTCCCACATGCAGCATCCACACCTGTTTTGGAACACTTCCATGGATAGGGACTCCACCACTGCCCTGGGCAGCTTTTGCCAATGTTTGACAACCCTCTCCATCAAGAAACTTTTCCCTAATATCCAATCCAAATGTCCCTGGCACAGCTTGAGGCCATTTCCCCTTGTCCTGTCCCTTGTTCCCCGGGAGCAGATCCCGACCCCTCCTGTCAGGGAACTGTGGAGAAACAGAAGGTTCTTCCTGAGCCTCCTTTTCTCCAGGCTGAGCATCTCCAGTTCAGCCTGGGGTTGTTTATACACAGAGTAAATACAAACATATTAACATTAGTCCAGTCCTTAGTGCAGCAGCGCTGATGGAGCTCAGGCACGTGCTGGAGGCCAGTGCTGAGCCCAGTCCTGCCGAGGCACAGCAAGAACGGGTGGGACAGTGCTTCCTGCAGGGAACAGCCAACAAGCAACAGCTGCATGCACAAAGCTTGAAGCAGTCAGGAGGATGCTGTGAACAGATCAGCATTTCAGCCTGTGTCTGTCTCTACAGAAGCTCTTTCAGCTGCAGGGACAGTCCCAGTCCCTCTCCCTCCCTGTGTACCCACCACTGCAGCGAGCACAAGCACGGCTGCAAGGACAGAGCTGGCATCAGGCTCTGCTCAGATTCCTCCTGCTCTCCTGAGCAGCCAGAGACAGACAAATGTGCTCTGGGGTTCCACACCCCACATGCAGAACCTAAAACAGGCACAAGCTAAACCCCAGCTGCAGCTCCATCTCCTGCAGTGCACTCTGGCTCACATTTCCTACTTGGACAACTCAGGCTGCAGCCACTTGTAAAGGAATTTACATTCCCAATCACATTCCAGTTTGGAATCAGAGATGAAGAGAGAGAAAAGGCACTGACTTGTGAAAAGCTCCAACTATGTGATTTAAATGTGTTTTGGAGCATTTGGGATAAGGCAGCAAATTCTACTGAAGGGTGGAGGACTCTTCATCTCTCCCAGAAAGACTCATTACTGTTACTTTCTGCAAGAGACACCTAAAACAGAGTAAAGGAAAATATTAAAAGAGGCAGAACTTCACATACCACTTCATCAGCACTTTTCCAAAACCCCTAGTCTTTATTACTTGTGTGTAAATAAGTAGAGTGCACTTCTCAGTTTCTCTCTTTTTCAATATTCAACCACACGCCGGGAAAGCGACGTCCATTCCCACACAGCACTTGTGCAAATTGTAAGTGAACAATCAAAATATCAGGATGGTTGAATTTTGAAGGTTTTTACCCAGGTTTCTAGTTCAGGATGCTAGCAGCTCAAGATGAAAGTAAAGCCTTAGTGCTGCCCAGAGGCTGTTGAAAATAAGTTCCATATGAGGCGCTTCTTTGTGGTGACGCAGCAATAAGAAAGGAACAAAGTGTCTGGATACTTAAAGGCAGACAAGTCTGGACATTGCTGGAAAAAGACAATAACTTGCTGAGTCATCAGCCAGGAGAAGGGATAGAAGTGGTTGGAACACTGGGCTCTAGTGCCTGAGAGGGTCTGGAGCACCACCAAGTTGTGCACGCCCACACACACAAGGACAACACTGAGGAAGGCCACAATACTTCACTTTTTTCACAGAATTTAATTCAATAACACAAAATAGGTCTTTCCTAAACTACTCCATAGAAACAGGTCTGTTCTAAACTACTCCACAGAAGCAGGACCCTGCATACTATTTGCTCTCTCCAGCAATTGTTACAATTTTGACTTCTTGCTGCTGAGATCTATTTTGGTTTTATTTGGGTTCAGCAGTTACACCTTTCTCTGCTGTGTCTGCAACCACAAATGGATGTGAAATGGATCTTTGAAAGCAAGATACAACACTAGGGAGCACTGACAAGCAAACCCATGATCTCAGTAAAGTGCCAGTGGCATCCCCTCATTTTCCTCATCAGATGCAATTTCTTCCTATTAACCTCCCACAAGTCCTCTTGTCCTGAGAACCAGCTCTGACAAACCCAGCAGCACATCCTGCACATCCCAAATGGGACCCTGGAGGCAGGAAAAGACATGAGTTCCTCTGAGAAGCACTCTCCTTACCTGGGCCAGGCTCCAGGTCACATTTACACCCACTAAACCTCATCTCAAAATCCAACCTCTGCCAGGGAAAATCCTCTCTAATCTCAGGAAAACTCAGACCCTCTGAGGCTTCAGGGGTGAAACTGCTGCACTGCAGACGTGAGCTCTGGCACCACGGGCTGTCCCCTGACACCCAGGAGCTGCCACAGCACTCCCCAGCCTCCCCTGCCCCATCACCCCTGAACTCCCAGAGCCCAGTGGGAAGCACTGGGAGCAACGTGTGGGGTGCCACGGACAGGACAGCACGTTCTGGGCAGGGGCTGGGCACCAGCCAGACCCCTCCCTGCAAGGAATGCAGTTTTCCTCATCAGGGGAGAGGAAACTTTTCAAAGCTCAGCCTTGAACTTGTTGCTTCTCCCAGCCAACAAACACTGGTGGTGAACTGTCAGCTGTTTCCCAATCACTGCAAGACATCAGCTTTCACATGGAGCAGAGCCACATAGTGGGGAGAGGTGAGGGACTGCTCCCTCCACTACAGAGCTGGAAATACAGCTCACAATCTGACCTCTCTGCCACTCCGTAAATCTGCAATGAGAGAGAAGAGGGGTGGAGGGAAGGTGAGGTGTAAATGGTGATAGCAGTGTATCAACACATACCCCTGCAGTGTCTGCAAACCAAAACAAAAGCCTGAAACCCTTCTCACATCAGATAGGTGACTCCTTATAACAATTTGAAGCAAAGTCTTGACATTTTCAACACATTAATGTTCTGGAAGGCCACTGACCCAAGCAGCACAAGCTGCAGGTATCTAAGATGCATTTTGATTTGAAGGATTTCCACTCCTTCCCATAGATCAGATAAAGCTTTCTGAGGTCTAACTGGCCCTGTGCCTCTGATGTTCAGCACAAGGTCATGGGAGAAGGTTTTTCCTGTAACAGCAGCACAGTTGAAGGCTGAAGTTGCCAGGCAGGGGCAGCTCCAGAGCTGTGGGACAAGAGCTGGGAGCTGTGCTCCCTTCAGCAAGGGTTAGGACCACCCACAGAGTGTACTGGCAAGGCTGCTTTTTGGGGAGGAGTTGTTTGTTTATAAACTCAAGTAAAATGTGCTGCAACCACATTATAGTGAAAGATTGGCTATCTGACAAAAGCCGGCATAAACGGCCCTTGGGATCACAAGCTTTCTAGGCAATTTGTTACCAAAGCTCTCATAAAAAACATGAGCATTCCATTTTCAATAACAGGAAAGGGCCATCCACATCTTCCAGGTTAGGACCCCTCTCTTCAATCTTCCTGTGTGAGGCAGACTGCAGGGGTGTCACACAGGGATGGCCCACAGTGACAAAAGCAGCAGTGACCCAGCTGCTGGGACAGACAGGAGTAACTACAGCAGCCTTATAGCACTAACAGTGTCATCTGTGTCCAGCTGGCGTCCTGCAGCTCTCACCCTTGAAGATTTCCCTGTTTCACTACTGCTTTTCCTCTCTAGAGTCCCTTAGTCTTCTCCCTTTTCTACCTACACACATTTTTTTCTTGACCCTTTTTCCTTATCTCCCCCTCAAACGCAATCTCTTTTCCCACGCCACTTCAGGAAATCTAAAAAAACCCACCAAAAACAAAAACAAAATTTAAAAAAAACCCCAAACAAAAAAAACCCCACAAACCAAAAACAAAACCAAAAAAACCCCAAAAACAAAAGCAAAAAAAGCAAAAAAACCCCAAAAACAAAACCCAACCAAAAAAACAAAAAAAAAAAAACAAAACCAAAAACCCTCAAAAAAAACTCCCACACAAAACCACAAACAACCCAACAACCCCAAAACAAACAAACAAAAAACCCAAACAAACAAAAAAACCCCAACCAAACCCTAACAAATCAATTTCCCTCCAAGTTAGGACACAAAACAACAATCCAGCAAGGCCACCACTACTGATGCTACATTTCTCACCCAGTCTGACTTTCTCAGCCCCAAACCTCTGTGCACATCCACTTGCTGACTCGGCAGAGGTTCTGCTTTCAGTCAGGAGCAGAGCTCAGAGTGCTCTCCCAAGTGCCATGAACCAGGAGCTCCTGTGCCACAGGTACTGGGGGAGAGCAAATCCCTCATCCTGCTGGGGAGCAGATCCCTTATCTTGTTTCAGAGCAGATCCCTTATTCTGCTGTCCTGCTGAAGTGCAGATCCCCTATCCTGCTGGAGAGCAGATCCCTTATCCTGTTTCAGAGCAGATCCCCATCCTGCTGGAGAGCAGACCCCCATCCTGCTGGCAGCACCTGCACGTGCTGTGTCTGTGCTGCAGCACCCCACTGCACAATTGCTGTGTGCAGCCTCCAGAGCCAGGGGATGGAATCAGAGTAATAGTGACACTTGCACTGAGTCCATGCAATTGGAATAGATCTCATTCCTGTGCAGTGGCTCATTGACTTCTCAATGACTTCTAATTCCCACAGTCAGCACAGGAACTGACTGGCACTACAACCCAAGAGTTAACATTTCAGGAGCCGGAGAGAACATGGAAACCTGAGTTCAGAGCTTCATGGATTCCCAGCAATGTTAAAATGACTTATATTTACAGTGCATGCAGTGCAAAGCACCACTGCCTCACACAGTGTAACCATTTCTGACTGAAAGCTAATTACTTTTCCTCACCATCATCTGTTAAAGTTATGACCAGCACAACTCCATGCACTTGAATTGTGGAGGAAAGTTATTCCTTTAGGAAGTAATGTTCAATACTGAACAGAGTGAAAAGAAGCCTCCTGAATACAATTCTGCTTTCCACATCCTTTTATCTCTACCAGTGTTGCCATGTTATAGTTGCCTAATTACCTGTGAGTGGAAAAACTGCTTAGCCACTTCCAGCTTTCAGCTTTTCCATGTCAATTTACAAAGACAAAACCAGGCTCAATGACATCAACTGTCACTGAGAATTAGTCATAAAAAAGGGGTTGGTTTTTTTTTTTTTTGTGAACCTCTGTACAGTAGACTTGGTACATAAAAAACAACTGCAAATGAGGAAAATCCACTGGCATTTAAACACAGATTACAATAGTTCCCAAGAATCAGCAACTGCCTTCAAACAAAATCACCCCAAAAGCCCAAACTGTCCTGTTCTCTGCGAGCACCGTGCAGATCCAACCCAAACAGAAACATCATGGACAGGTAAAACTTTCCACATGCTATTTCCACAGAATAGCTCCGAAACACTTGATGTGTTTAAAAAGTCAGTTAAATTTTATATGTTTGCTTGATATGTTCGCTAAAAGGAAAGACTCAACCTTTTTAACTCTTGATGTAGTATTTTCCCAATCCTGTTTGAAGCACAGAAACAAGTTACAAACTGAATTCAGGAACTGTGTACCCAGCACCATCCAGCACCAGCCCTGCTGGAGGAATGCAAGGGATCTGACATTCTACTGAGCTATAATCACTTATAATTGTTTTGATTGGTAATTGCAGGTACAAGTCCAGTCACACCTCCACAAATGCCCAGCCTGTCCCAATTTCTCCACACTGCAATGCATCCCTTTTCTAGCAACAATTTTATGACTTTAAATTCTGAGGACAGATATCAATTAGAATGGCTTCAAGCTGAGGATGCTTTCCCTTCAACATGGTCATAATTTAAATCCCAGCAGTATAACTTACAATAATATTTCTTTATGCATATCTTGAAAATCTCCTCAATGCCTTAAGAAATGTTTTGGCTGTTAGCAAGAGGTATCATTCCCATCTCTAAAGATATGTACAGCACAGCTCAGGTCATCTTCACATCAGACAGATCTCAGATCACTTTTTCACCTCAGATAAACAAATGGGTCCATCACACATCACCTTCACAGAATAATTTTTTATTTTTCAAAGTAGGACCCAAGCCAACATGCATTTTTTATATATTTTTAACTGTTTTACCTCTTAATAGTGGTAATCTTGAATTTGTATTGTACCAGAGCTGGTATAATACAAATTCCCCTTCCAAACCTTCTTCCCCCATATAAGAAAAAGGTGATTTTTAATGTTTTACAGAATCACAGAATAATTTCGGTTGGAGGAGACCTTCAAGATCACCGAGTCCAACCACTACCCCAAAAACCACATTCATTTTCTCTCTGTAGCTGGCAGGATTTGAGGAATGCAGGGTGCAGGGATGACGGCAAAAGACAGAAACGTGGCGGGGCTGGTGTCCCCTGGGCTGTGACAGCAGCAGGGAGGGCCCTGCTCCTGCAGCCAGCGAGGCCAAAGCTCCCGGTGGAGTTCCTGCTCCGCGGCACTCCCGGGAGCGATGCCTGCCAGCCCTCCTGCCAAAAGCCTGGCCAGTGCCAAGCCACAGGGAGGGGAGGCTGCAGCCGTGGCTCTGCACAGCAGCGCCAAAATTCCCTGGAGCTGCGTGGCTGGACACACCCAGGTCCTGGGATGACCCTCCAGCTTGAAATGGTTCCCAGTGCTGGTCTCAGGGCAGAGTGCAGCCCCTGCCAGGGCTGGGGACACTGCAGGGCCCCAGAGCAGCCCACACTGCTCCTCCAGCTGGGAGGGGGCCAGCAGGTCAGCCCCTCCGCCCTGGAGCTGTCCTTCTCAGCCATCCCAGCTGGTGCAGACTGTGTGCATTGTTTGCCTGATTTATCTGGGTCCATCAGCATTCCCACCTCTCTGAGACCTGGCTCAGCCAGCTCCAGCTCACAGGTGTGAGCATTCTCAGTTAGGATTCGCCCCACACAGGTATGAGCACTCTCAGTTAGGATTTAACACCACACAGGTATCAGCACTCTCAGTTAGGATTTAATGCCACACACAGGTATGAGTACTCTCAGTTAGGATTTGCCCCACTCAGGTATGAGCACCCTCAGTTAGGATTTGCCCCACACAGGTATGAGCACTCTCAGTTAGGATTTAATGCCACACACAGGTATGAGCACTCTCAGTTAGGATTTAATGCCACACACCTATGAGTTTATTTCAGAACCAAGAACCAAAGAAAGAGGCCAGCCATGTGTCCTGTTTGATCCGCTTTCTACAGCTTAACCTGACGGTGTGAAAAATGAAAATCTGCCTTGTCTCATTGCATGTGGCTTTTGAATGACATTCCTGAGGAATACATTTGTAAATAAATTAAAACTGGAGTAAACTGAAGGACAAAAAGGCTTAAAACAAAGAGCAATGCCCTGGCAAGAAGTCAACAAAAAAGGAAGAACTACACCTACTGTTTTCTGACTTCCTTAAGGAATAGATATTGACCAAAAATCCCCCACACTTTACATACTACTCTGTGTTTCTTTGAAAATATCTAAGAATTTGCACTGCCAAATATGCCTGTGTTTGTAAAACAGAGAGGAAACTGCAATTACTTGCCCATTTCTATCTCCTTAACCCAATACTCATTTTATTCCTGTTTCCCATAGGATTTCACAAGCTGCAAATGAGGGAAGTGAGTTTTTTACCTTTTTTACGATTGCTGTGCATCGTAACCCAGGACCCAGAGGTAAGTCATTTTGTGTACAGTAATTGTTTGTAGAAAGAGCAGCCTTAAAACTGAATGACAGCTGAGTTAGGGGTGCTGAGTACACCTTCCATCACCCCACTCTCTGTTCCATAAGCCTCATGGCAGCTTCCAGCCCTGTGTGATGAAATGCTGTTGGCTTTCCCAGACTGGAAGAAGAGAGAATTAGCTTTTCCTTTTCCTCCCTGGCTGAAGAGAAATGACCTTTCATTTCAGCATGCTAAAGTGCAGGCAATTCCCACAGCCCTGTGCAGGCCTCCCCGCTACTCACTGCTCCCTCAACCCACATGTTATCTACTGGCTTTGCAGCAGGGACTTTTAATTGTCAATTTCTAACTAGAAAAAGCAAAAAAAAAACCCCCAAAACTAAAAGCTGTTGGGGGACCCCACTGGATCAGCACTCAGATTCTCCTCTGTTCTTCTGGCTTTTCCCCTTCCACATGGTGTGTGAAAGAGAAATGTCCCACAGAGCTGCACATCTCTAAAACAACCTCCAGTCTCATACACTGTGTTCAATTCAGAGCCTGGAGGAGGAACACCAGCTTTGCCTGGCTTTGAAATCCCGTCCCACAGAGAAGCTTCCAGGCTCTGGCAAAAGGAACAAGGAATCATTAAGACTGGAAAAGTCCATCAGCCCAGCACCACCCTGTTCCCCACAAAGCCAGTCCCCAAGTGCCACATCCACACATGTTCTGGAACATGTTCAGGTGACTCCACCACTGCCCTGGGCAGCCTGCTCCCATGCCTGACAACTCTTTCCATTGAAATTTTTCCTAATATCAAACCCAAACCTCCCCTGGTGCAACTTGTGGCTGTTTCTCCCAGAATGGAGGAATTTCCTCCTCTCTAAGCTGCACCAAGGGAAATACAGGTCGGACATTAGAAGAAAGTTTTTTACAGAAAGCGTGATAAAGTTCTGCAATGGCCTGCCCAGGGAGGTGGTGCAGTCACCATCCCTGGGTGTGTTTAACAAAGCCTGGATGTGGCACTGGGTGCCAGGGTTTAATTGAGGTGTTGGGGCTGGGTTGGACTTGATGACCTTAAAGGTCTCTTCCAACCCAGTGATTCTGTCATATTCTCTGATCTGCTGTGGAACCTGTAACACCCAGCACTGAGGGACTGAGAGCCCAGGTGCTGAATAAACCTCTTACAACTCTGCTCAGTTCCCTTCCTTCTTTTCAGACAACTTCAGCTGCACATATGCAGTGTTTCAGCAGCAACAAGTTAAATCCCAGCTAGTCCATCAGTTAATAAACCATTTTAATTTCCCACACAGAAACATCATGCTGCTCATTCTCTGTTTCAGTCACATAAATCCTTGTCACAGAGAAATACCTCTGTTTGCCTTGGCCCTTGCAAAACCAGTTATCACAGTGTCATAAGGCATCCCTAACAGGGAACAATTTCTTCCTAATATCAAATCAAAATCTGCTCTTTTTCTAGTTTAAAACCATTCCTCCTTGTTCTATCATAATCTACCCAAGTAAAAAGTCACTATTCACAGAACTGAAAATCATTTAGGAGTTTGTTCTGGCTGTGTAAATTCCATCAAGCACCAAATACACAGTAAAAGAAATATCTCCAAAGAGAAAGGTTCTTATCCTTCTTTTAGCTCGGGTATTTAAACTCAAGGTCCATTAAAACCAGTGGAAACTACCACAGCAGGCTGATACCTATCCAAGAGATAACAACTTCCATTTGTAAAAACAAAGCCCTGAAGTGTCAGAGTGATAGAGAAACCTGCTTATCTGCTCATTAAAAGACAATTCAGAAATAAATTCCTCATTCTGATGAACCAAATTACTAGCAAACAGAGAGCTATTAAATGCTACCTAATAAATCTCTGCAAGCCTCAGACTCTTATTTTCTTGATTGCATATGTAATAAATACCAAGAGCTCGAGGTAATACAATATACGAGAGGACTGAATCATTTTTTGGCCTTAGGAAAGGAGATAATTTTAAAATGTTATATAATCCTAACAGACTGACAGCTGAGGTAACCACCTCATGACAATCTATCTAAGGCACTATATGAAGCATGGCACTGTCCCAAACTCCCCTCTCTGTCATCATTCATTCAGTGAAAACTCTCATCCATGTGCAACTTTTAATAGTAGAAACTGTTTTCAGTACGGAAAGGAAAACTTTACCCAAGTATGACCTAAGAAGCTTAAAGTACTGCCAGAAAAAAAGCGAAGCCAATTAAAAGTAAAGGGGTTGTGGTGCAGTGAGTCCCAGGTACACCTTGTACAGGTGACAGGAGGGCAGCTCCATGGCAGTGCCAGTTCCATGGGCTTCAGCTGAGTAATGAAAGCCCCAGACAAGCACAACCAGTTACATTTTCACTGCACTGCACCCTTTATTGAACACCAGATCCCATTTTGCTCATAGGAGGGTGAGGTTGACTTCAAAAAGGAAAAGAAAGCTCCCCAACACTACCCAGGAGCTGGAGAATGAACCTCCAGCCCAAACCTCACCTAGAGCAGCACAGAGGGAACACTGGGAGGAGAAAGAAAGGCTCTTCTGTTCAAGATTCCTCCTTGCACACATCCCACAGGCCTCCTGGCAGGAAATGTTAGTGTTTCTTCAGGATCAACAAATTCTTTTAGCATTAAACAACAAGCAGAGGGAAGCCTTAACAGCCGATTTGCAGCCAGGTAATTCTGATGGGAGTTATAGCTGGTAACACCTGCACACTCCTTTCCTTCAGCCCAAATGGCACAGAGAGCCAGAAGAGGCTCTGTTGTACCCCCAGAGCTCACAAACATCTCCCCTGGCACCACAAATGTCACGCCAGCCCTGCCCACAGCTCTGCCCCAGCTCTGGGGGCTCTGAATTCACACGTGGAGCGTTCTGCATGGACCTTATGGCACCTCAGAGCACTGCAGCCCTCCAATCTCCGACAAAAATTTCTTTGAATCCTGTGGTTTTGTTGCTTAGTTCACCACCCACCCATCAGCCTTCTTAAAACTTTACCTATAAAATTCAGTAGCAGCAGCTCAGGCCTTGTTACAGAGGTGACAGCTGAGAGGTACAGTCTCCATTTAGACCCTTGCACCCTGAAGTTTAATTAAAGCTGCAGGAGGCACACATCACATTTGGGAATGTTTTATACAGGCAACCACTCACTGAAAACCTGAAAGGAAGAAAGATTGGTTCCTCTCACAGATACACACAAGGACAGAGACACACACTTCTGCAATTTGGGCTTCTCAGTTCTAGATCCAGGACTTGAGACAGCCTGAAATTTTGACATGTGAATTTTTGACCAAAAACATGTTAAAAATTAGACTTAAATTTAAAAGCGAAGCCAGGAGTACCAGTCATCTTTAGGCTGGAAGGAGGCTGAAGTGCTCTGCAGGCAAACACTCCCAGAGCTCCACAGCAATGGGAGGAGATGCTGATACACAGGAGCTGAATCAGATGGGGAATAGGCAGTTTAAGAGCATCTGCAGAGCAGAATGGATGAGAGCTCTGCTGTGATGAGTCACCAGAGAGACGAAGGACATGAGATTATTCAAAACAGGGACCATTATCAGAGCAACATTATGTTTTAAAATGGGAAATTAATGTTTTATTCAAGTGATATTTGCTAGATATAAGTCCTTGTATCCAAGTGAGTCTAGAACTCCAGCTCCACCTTGGATCTGATTTTCTGCCCAGTTCTGAACTCCCCCAGTTGCACAAGCCTCTTGACTGGGCCTTTTCACAGGCTGGAAAGCTGAATTGCATGAATGGGATTTATCATATATAATGGGATGTAGACGTGGATGAACAGGGTTTTGGGGTTCTTAATAGATAAAAGCTCTTTGGGAACAAACAGTTGTCCCAGTACATGGTATAAAAGATAAATACGCACTAAAAAATCTCCCATAGATTTTAGGAAGGACTGAATCTCAAAGAATATCCAGCTCCAGCCTTATCTAGAAATGTAAACAGTTTAAGGGGGTAGTTGTTGTCCACAGCCTGCAAGTAATTAAGCACTAATTCTCTACCACCTACAGAGCGAGAAATTGGAGAGGAAACATGGCACATTGCTAAGTGTGCACTTTTCAGTCAGATTCTGCATCTCCATCCTCCTCACCCAGCCCTGCAGACCTGACCTGCCCTCCCCTCCCCAAACCCAGAGATGACACCAGAGAGCCCCAAAGGCAGAGGGACAGATTGTTATCTAAAAATGAAGCATTTCCAGACTCAGCTGCAATTGTCCCAAAACATCAATCCAATGGAGGCTAGGGAGAAACATTCCCAATTCCCTCAAGTGGGGCTCTCATCTGTGATAACTAAATCCTTGAAAAGACCTTCATTCATTTCACCACAACATTTTCCACATTATTCCACACAGAGTTTTTTTCACTGAAAGAAGATGAAAGGCTTAGTTGCCTTATCTGTAATTAGACACGCATTTGCAACACATTCCTGGGACAAATAAACCAAATTTACCTTAATAGGGTGCTTTTATCCAGCTGAACTATTTTAAATTTGCTGCTGCTTTGTTGCACAGTAACATTTCACAAATAAAAACCAAACCCAGAGCCATGAAAGCAGCATTCCATGGTGGTTTTTCCAGCTCTACAGACCTCCCGGGGCAAAAAAAGGAGGGAAGCATTTGAAGCATGAAGGATTTTTCCCTTCCCAGTCTCCAGGCCCAAGCAAAGCCTTGCTGGAGCTGCCTGGTGACATCAAACACATCCAGACATCCCCATCCTGGGCTGAATCCCTGCAGCACCAGTTTTGTGGGGCTCTTCTAGCCCACTCCAAGGCTGGCTTTGGAGGACACA
This sequence comes from Passer domesticus, assembly GCF_036417665.1. NCBI lineage: Eukaryota > Metazoa > Chordata > Aves > Passeriformes > Passeridae > Passer > Passer domesticus. The sequence goes on along the minus strand of NC_087482.1, from coordinate 26,191,720 downwards.
CTCCAAGCTAGGGCCAGACCTCTATTTTCAATTTAGACAAGTATCTATGGCAACTGTGGGGCTATTTTAAACCATTCCCATTTAGCCACCTCCAGGCTGAATGTTAAACAGATACAAAACCCCAGCCCACCCCATCAGGCGCTCCTTTAACAGCTCAGGGCGTGTGACAGAGCAGGACACTCCTGTCTGCTCCTCTCTCTTCTCCTGCAGAACGTTCCAGCAATGCTTCCTTTGCCCTCTATAGTGACTTCTGTGGGGCTCAGAAAAAAACAAAACAAAACAAAACAAAACAAAACCACAAAAAACCCCCTTGGTTTGGCTCTCATCCCTTTAAGATGATTGGCTTCTCTTTGGTTCTTCCTTGTTGCAGTGACCTCCAGTGCTGCAGGTGCACCCAAGAAGAACTCTTGGGAGAGGTGTTCTCAAACCCTGCTGGGAGATGTGTTCCCAAACTCTGCTGGGAGAGGTGCTCCCAGGCTCCCAGTCCCCCCACCACAGCCCTGCCACTCTCCCACCCTGCCTGAGGGCCTTGGTGGCTGGGAAGGACTGAAACAGCAGTGGAGCAGGAACATGAACTGCAGAATCCCAGAATGGTTTGGGTTGGAAGGGATCTCTGAAAGCCCCTCCAGTGCCACCCCTGCCGTGGCAGGGATACCTTCCACTGTCCCAGGTTGCTCCAAGCCCTGTCCAGCCTGGCCTTGGGCACTGCCAGGGATCCAGGGGCAGCCACAGCTGCTCTGGGCACCCTGTGCCACGGCCTGCCCACGCTCACAGGGAGGAATTCCTTCCAAACATCTCATCTAAACAGCAAAGTCTAATGAATAGCTTTTAATTTGCTCTGTCCTTATAGGGTCGGTGCGTTTTGTTTGGTTTTAAACATTTGAGATTTAGTTTTTCTCTCTGAGGAAAAGTGTGAGTCTCCTATTTTTCTAAAAAAAGTGTTTTAAATGAAAGTTGATGGCTTAGGGCAGCCACAGGGCTCCAGGGAATGGAACCTTACAAATAACCTCATATACTGGATTATTTGAAACATGTTGTAGAATTTGGCACTCCTTTAATTTCATAGGTGATGTCCAAGGCATACATTTCCATGCTGGGAGGAGTTATTGATTTTCTTTACAAGCACAACACCTGACAAACAACTTTAACCTCATTCTAGATTAACGCTCTTCCTTGCTCTGAACATGACTTGCTGCAAAAGGCAGAAATCTGTCAAATTAATCCGTTTGCATAACTGGCAGTTATGGAAGAAAACTGCAGCTAAACAGGAAGCCAGGTGCAGTCTGTTTACACATCCCTGTTATCGAGCTACAGTCACAAATGCATCTGCTGTGCTGTGTTTGCTTTGCAAACCAGGCCCTACTTTTCATCACTTTGAGGATTTTCTGAGCCCTGGGGCTCAGCTCAGCTCCCCAAGCAAAGGTTCCCTGTTTCACCTCCTCTGGCTTGACCTCCAGTGACCAAACCCCTGGGGCTCTGCAGCACCTCATTTTTAAGGGACATGCCAAAATTTCTATCTGTCTACATTCCAAGTGTGTACATTGAGCTAGCCAGCATTCCCACAGCACCACACACACCTGTGGAGAAATTCTGCCACTTCTAAACTCCTGCTTACAAAGGTTTTATTTTCAATTACATAAATTGTGGCAACAGCCATCACTGCTTCAGAACTGAACTCTCCCCTTCTTGACAGACTAATTCAGAGAAGGTGTTAGGAGCTATTTTAGCATCTGATGAAGGTGCATTTTTAGTCCACACAAGTAGTTAAAAGCTGCTCAAAAGTTTGAAAGTTAACAACCAAGTCCTAGTACCAGCGAATAAGAAAAGAGGGCAGACAAGACAAAGGCATCTTCCAGCCTCAGCAGGCAGCTCCCCAGCACACACCTGAAGTTCCTCTGCACCTTTTTAAAGGCATTTGATACCAGTCACACACAACGTGCCCAGCAGAGTTGGCTGCACTGACACACTCATCCTGCACACTGTGGGTAATGCCTGTGCTGAACACCAGCTTTAACTCCTGTTCTAGGGCCCAGCCTGCACATCCACACACCAGGGCACAGCTTTGTGCTGACTGTCCCCGAGTCAGCACAGCCAGGCCTCTGAGCTGGGCTGAGGGAGCCCACATGGAGCCACCTTCTCTAAATTATACCAAGATACTGAATTAATAAAGGCTAAACTTTACCTTCTCCTCCCCATGCGAGGCAGGGCCAAACAAAGCTGCACTGTACACTAGAACTGATGAAGCAGCAGAGAGGGGACAGGCTATGAGAGCAGATAATTTGCTTTTCATTCTTGGGAGAATGCACAGATAAAGCAACACATAGCCCATACTGAGAGTGCTGCGGGCTACTACAACAAAAACATCCTCAACACCCATTGCCAGCCTGGCTTCTCCTAGCACTGCACCAACACTTGTTCCTCCTCACTTGCCATGAGCTTTGGCAGCTTTCAGGTTCTGAATCTGGAGCGGATTCAAGCAGCAAAAGGAAAATCTCAGCAAGGTGGCAGCAAACAGCCAGCCAAAACAAATGAGAAGGGGTTAGGAAACCTCCCTGGTCCATCTTAGGGAACAGAATCAATCACCACGTCATCAACAGCATGGTCCCCTGGCCCTCCAGGACATGGACTCTTTCCTTACCTTGCAGGAGAGTGACAGAGAGAGAAAGCTTGGACTTGATGATATCTGAGGTCTTAGTTTCTAACCTTATTGATTCTTTGATTCTATTACATATATACATATTATATACACATATGTTTTCTTGCCATTAAAATATAAAACAGGAAACTGTTGTGAAGATTTCTTCACTAATACCAGGACTACGGCAAACTAAGCCAAGATTTGCTTCAAGACAAGCAGCATTCTGACCTAGTATGAATGCAGCACAAAAGCACAACTCTCATGCTATATACTTAGAAAACTGTGCAATTCCTCTGGGTCTGAAACTAACCATCTGGCACAAAACTGACCATAGTCCAGATATTTATGTTCAAGGGCATGATTAACTTTCTGTGGGAGTCTGAAGCTGTCTGTGCCACATTTGAAAGAGAGCAGAGAATCTCAGTTCTGTGACCCTGGCAAGGGTGGGGGAAGCATATTAATCAATCAACACCATCTCTTCTTTCCCCAAGGAATGTGTTGGGTGATGCTGGATGAGCAGGCATCAAGTCCTTTCCTGCCTGTCATGGGAAGAGGAGCTCACTTGTGACCCTCAGCACCGGGTGGTGCCAGGGGCCCTGTGCTATCAGCTGCATGGCCATAAATGTCCATTACCCACACATTCAGTTTGGGGAATTTACAAACAGAAGAGACAAATGGCCAACATAATGTATTTATATAGTGATCATATGGTTTATGAGGCATTAGTTTACTATAGATTAACTCTTAAGTTCTGGGAGAGGAATTTGAGTCTGACCAGAAAATATAACAAATAACTAAATGCTTTGTTACTGCAAGGGAACCCTTGTGAAGTGAGAGCAACTGCTGTATGCCTATGTGAGATGTAAGGAGTTCTTTCTTAAAGACAGCATTTAATTTTTAAAATTTCTGATGTTTAACAGTTGCCCTTCACCATTTTAAAGTAATGTCAGAGGAGCAATACAGCTAAAACGAGTGTATACCTCACTGAAACTAATGGGGTTAACATGGCATTGACAAGACAGGGTCTGACCTTCAGTGTCTTTTTTCAAGGAACATTATTGACTCCATTCAAAAGCTGACTAACAAGCAAGCACTCTCTCTGAAATAGCAGGGTCAGATTTCAAAGCTGTGTAAATCTGTTCACCATACCAAGAGGAGACTTCAGAGTTACCTAATAAAGGTCAGAACCCACGGTTGAAGGGCTTGTGCAGGCAAACAGCAGTACTGATGATGCACTGGCTCTCTGCATGGTCCCTATCTGCCACATAGAGAGAACTCCCTATGAACTCCCTATCTGCCACAATTTCTCCACATACCAAATTATTCACACTGGAAAGCAAATGTAACTGGCTGACTCCAAAAGCTCCTGTTCATTTTAACTGGCTGGTTACTGTCCTCCAGAATAAGAAAACCAACAGTGTAACTCTTTTTTCACCTCAGCTGGTTAGCTCCACGTGGTACCAGGGCAGTGAGAGTCCCTGCCTGTCCCACAACTTGTTCTTGGGCACGCTACAGCATAAACCTGCTCCTCTTGTCCCTGGGGGCAGAGGGTGAGGGAGAAAGAGCACAGACACCACCAGGAAAATTTTCCCAGGGCCATAGGCTGAGCAAGCCAAAAGTCTGTACTGCAAGAACACATGCAAAGTACATTTATCACTTTAAAGCATCGTCCAAAACTTCTGACACCGCAGCACAAGATTTTGGAAAGTCTCTGCATTTATCTTCCACCAGCAAAACCACCATAGTCAATCCAAACTGACTGAAATTCAACATTTATGGAACCTTCTAATGTGAAGCCAGCCATCACTGACGGTCACTACACTTTTCTTTTGGTTTCAATGCCATGAGTTCAGACAATGCTTATCAACTTTGAACCAGAACCAGGAAAAGTACAAATTTTATCATTATTACATGAGACATTACTTAAGTGTATGTTATCTTCAATGAAAACAGTTCCTCAGAGTGAATCTCTTACAAAATCATTCAGCTAGAACGCTGTAGGTTTGAATCTGGAAATGAAAACTACTAGTAATACCATGCAAGGCAATTCCAACACCAGGAAAATTAATGAACATTGCAGAGGAAGGATTCTTGGATAAGAGGGAGAGCTATATTAATCTTCAGCTGCTTATAGGCTATAAACAAGATGTTTTATAGACATAGCTGCAGAACTACAGTTGGGCGTAAGGAAGCTTTAAAGCCATCAGCTGGAAGCTTGGTAGCCAAACCCTGACAGCACTTGGCAGGGATGTGGGATGGGTGTAGGGCTCTCCGTGCCACCGAGTACACAGTGCATTGCCTTCACACTCTTATCCAGAAGCCTTCTCACAGTCATTATTAAAAGCAGAAGAAAGAAAAAAAAAAGACTCCTTAAACACCATTAAAATCGCTCAGAGCTTCTTTTTCTGCTTGTTCAATGCAGAAGAGCTCTTTAACCTTATGGAAAGAACTGTAAGAAACCGCCACTATATAAGCTCCATTTTCACGACAAAGATATGTTTTCACATATTTTCATTTTGTAGTCATGAAGTTCAGTTTTGGAATGACAGACCAGACAAGTTTGGACACAAGTCCCCTCCAGACAAGGCTCTGCTCTCCCAGCTCGGCTGGCCGGAGCACAGGGTGTGCTTTGCTGTTCAGTGTTTGCTTTCCAGGGAATTCTCCTCCCCACCAAGGCAATGTCCGTGTGCCTGGAATGTCTTTTCCCTGTGCCATCACCATGCAGGAGGTTTGCTATTGAGTATAACAAATGCTGTGCTACAAACCACTGATAAAATGTAATGGGCTCCTAAGTCCCTGCAGGATGTCTACATCAGAATAAAAGAAGCGCTTTTGCTGATTCACTTCACACAAGATGTATAACTCCCTAATATTAATCAATTTAACTTGCCCTCAGCAAGTAGCACATACAACGTCTTTGAAGACCCAGAATGAAATTAACATAAAATAGTGAGAGGTTAGAAGAGAAGGAAACTGAGGTACAGCCAGATGTTCTTGTTGCAAGAGCTCATTCATCTTCTTCTCAATTCTTTTTCCCTGCCTAGGAGCCGGCTCCAGTCAAACCCCAGCTCCCCTGCTCCAAACACAGTCGATGCTGCTGCTTTCAGAGAATGTAATGAGGAGGCGAGTGCTATTACAGATCAGTGCCAGACTGGAGCCCTCACACGGTGCTAGGGGGATTATTACACAAAAAGCATCTCAGTGCCATTCTGAGACCAGAATATATTGCATCAAATTGGCTGAAAATTTTCTGGACCATGTAAGACATCCATGGAAAGGTCCTTTTTTCACATCCCATATTCTCTTCCTTTTCAACAGCGCTCACTGATGATCCTGTAGTGAGCACACCCTTGCTTTTCCAGTTGATTTAGATTTTGGTAACCTGTTGACTTCCCTTACACCACTGGAGGCATGTCTGCCTGCATTTCTTTCCTTGAGCTCTCACAGAAGAGCTCCTGTACTGTTACCCAGTGTCTGGTGGCCAACACCAGGCTGCAGGGTCCCTACACCAAGTCCCCATGCTGGGCAGCAGCCCCCCCACAGCTTCTAGAAACAGCATTTCTACAGAGTGACCTCATACAAAATAAAGCTCATACTAAGCAATCAGCATCCTTACCCCTGAGCCATCCTCATGTGCCCAATTCAGGTAACCTTGGTGGAAGGGTGTTGAGGAATAACACACACCTACTCCTTGGGCAGCACAGGTCACAGTCATTTGCCCTGTGCATGGCAGCAGTAAGGCCATGAGAGCTCATCTGATGACTTTCATTATTTTTAAGATGTTTAGTTTACACACAGGAGCAGCACACAAGAGCATCAACTTTTACACCTTTTAAAAGTTACTGATGCAAATCCTCCCCATTCAGGCAACTCTTTGTACTGTTAAAAGCTATTAAACCCAGAGCTGTTGAAGCCATAAACGTTTATTTTAGTACTTGGTAATTCAAAACTACGGTCAAACAACTCTGAGCCCTTCTGAACACAATCGGCCTCCCTGTGGTTCACAACAGCACCACAAAAGCAAGCAGCACTCAGACACCAAGGGGAGGGAATTACTGCTCGGGGGTTTGTATGAATGGCCCCATTTCTGGTGTAGGAAGGGTTGGAGAAACTGCAGCCAGAAGTGCAGCAGCCACGGCTGGAGAGGGCAGGACAGGCAGGGCTGGAGAGGGCAGGCAGGGCTGGAGAGGGCAGGCAGGGCTGGAGAGGACAGGACAGGCAGGACTGGAGAGGGCAGGCAGGGATGGAGAGGACAGGCAGGGCTGGAGAGGGCAGGGCTGGAGAGGGCAGGCAGGGATGGAGGGGACAGGCAGGGCTGGAGAGGGCAGGCAGGGCTGGAGAGGGCAGGGCAGGCAGGGCTGGAGAGGGCAGGGCAGGACTGGAGAGGACAGGCAGGGCTGGAGAGGGCAGGCGGGGCTGGAGAGGACAGGCAGGGCTGGAGAGGGCAGGCAGGGCAGCCCCAGCATGAGCCCCTGCCCAGCCTCCCCTCGCACCCCACTGCACCCATCATCAGCCACCCCACCATCTCACAGCCACCTCATCACCATCAGCACCAGAGCCTCCCAGGATGGAGGGAAAGCAGCAATTCCAGCTGCAGGCACGGTGACTCTGGAATGCTGCTGCTTACAAACCTGCAGGGTGCTTGGTGTGTCCCAGACACCCACACATAGTGCTGGAGCAAGGAGTGCTGGGGGGCTCTGCAGCTCCCTGACCCCTGGGAAAGGCAGGGAAGGGGGAAATGTGCAGAGGAGGTTTGCTGGCCCTAAATACAGCACAAATACTTCTTTCTCCTACCCCTTTCCCAGCCTTTGGCTGAGCATAAATACCCCCAGTGCTTTGGCATGACGATTTAGGACTTTCTGGTGGCTTTGGAAAGGAATTGGTCATCTCAAGCAGAGCAAAGCAGAGCACGGACAGACTGGGAACAGTCAAGAAAACATAAAACCTGCTCACACATAAGGGGATCTTTATAAAATTCCAATTACTTGCTGGCGTGTTACCTAAGAATCCCTGAGAGGTAAGAGATATTGCTCGCTGTGAGGCCCAAGGTAATGAAATTACAAATCCTTTCATGAGTAAGCATATGCTAGAAAGCTACGTTTATTTGGCCTACATATTTGAAACTGTTCAAAAGGTTATTGTCTCACAAAATCTGGATCAGGAATTACTACTTATACTTTCCTTTCTCTAACAAGGAGCTATATTCAGAGTCAGTTTTAATTCCTCGGCGATTGATTAGAATAACAGACACATTACTGCAAAGAAGTCTCATTGAAATTCTGTTTTCTGAAGGAGTATCCATCATGCATACAAAAAAAATACACTCTCAGATACTCACTATAAATAGCCAGCAAATTGAGTCCCCTCGAGAAACCTGGTGAGCCCAACAGCCTCGTCTGTTCAACTGGGTAATTAATTTATACAAAAAAACTCCCATCTTATTTTCATACTTTGTCTGCGGCATGTTTGAGTTTCAAAACTGAGATTCAATGTTTTTGTTGCAAACCATGGATGGAGCTGACTTTGCATAAATAATGATTTTTACCTCTACAGAACAGGTACATGAGATGGGTTTTCAAAGGCATTTTGATGTCATCCTGGGTTGGGTGCCCAGCTCCAGTTGTATTATTGCAACAATTTCAGATTTAAACTATCTTAGAACATAAACCCCCTGAAGGCTAGGATATCTGAAAGCCCCCTGTGTTCAGTGTCCCTGTGGAAAGCCTGTCCCATGCAGGCACTGCCCTGGCTTTGTGCTGCAGGGAGGATGAGTCTCCCCTGCACACCCCAGCCAGGTGTGAATGCTCCATCCTATTCCACTTTCAGTCGTCCTCTGCACGTTCCCGTGGTGCCAGCATTGAGCACAGTGGATTCCCTTACACAGAACACTCCCCGCCAGCTGTGTGAGGAACACCATGTGCTGCAGCACCAACAGCCCGGGGTGTAATGCACTTTCAGCAGAGGAAGACTGACTGCACCTCAGCAGCACACAGAGCTGGGTGTGGGACAAGAACTGTGCTCTTCAGAGGGTACTTAATGGAGGCAGGACTGGCAGGAGCTGCAGAAACACACGTTTGTCCCACCTTGTAGACTGTACCTGCCCCTCGTGGTCCCCAGTGATTCACACTGCAGGCAGCAGCTGTTACCTTAATTTTATGAGTAACACAGGAAGAAGGAGAGCCACCTTCTTATACATCTCTGCTTATGAGATTGGCAGGTAGTGAGGTTTGAAAAGAACTGAAGATCTGAGCATTTCTTAAATTATTTAGGCTCTTAGAAGTCGGCAGACACCTGACTATGACAGGCTACACGGCTTTTAGCAAAACATGGCACCCAGTCTTGGCACTCTGCATGCCAGGCTTGTGCCTGCATCACTGCACAGGTCTTTGAGCTTTAAAAAGGATCATCTAAACTATATTTTCTAACTAAGACCACTATTCAATATACAGCTATCGCTTAAAATACTCTTTAAGATGAGAAACAAAACAGCCCCATAAAAGCCTGACACAAAAGCACTGTAGCCAGGAGCTCATGACCTGTGGTTAATATCTCTGTTTTGCCTATTTCCTCATCATAAAAGGATGATCATAGAAGGAAGATGCACATGGGGAATGGGAGAAGGATGGTGGTGAGGAGGTTTTGGGCTCTACAGGGGAATTCCTGCAAAGAATAACACGGCCAATGCAGAGCCTGCAGTTCTGAGAGGTGCCCTGAAGCCCGGCCAGCTGGAAAAGCAACAGCAGGGTCTGACCCAGAGCAGCTCCCTGAACACAGCTAGGCAAGCAGCAGCCATGCAGCAACATGTCCAGGGCCATCACCCAGACACAAACCCCACAGCACCGGCGCTGGCCCCGACAGCGCGCCCCTGGCTAGGACACATCTGGACTCCGGGAATTCGGCTGCTGCCTGCGTGCCTGGGGCCCCCCAGCCTCACATGAGACTGCTCCCATCCCTCACAGCATGGAACTGCTCCCATTCCTCACATGGGACTGCTCCCAGGACTGGATACAGACCTCATGGAAAGCAAGAGCTGAGGAAGCAGAGAGCCAGGTCACATCTGGCTGTCTGTGCCTGCAGATTGGATAATCTGGCTACTGTTTATTGCAGAATCTGCAAACAGTTACTCTGAGTGCACTCCTCTGTATCATTTGGGTAGGTTTGGGTTTTCCTTGCACCCTCTGCTTACAAATCCATGCCTGAGGTGACAAGGGAAGGGCACAGGGAAGGCTGTGCACCAGCAGCTGTGAGGGAATTAGACATATCATACATGGGATGCTTTCATTAATAGAAATGGCTGAATTATTCCCATTTTTCCTTCTAAACAAGCATCTGGCTACCTAATAAAGTAAAAAGGCCACTTTTGGGAGAACAGATAAACATTTTTTAATTTTATAGTATTTTAGTCTTCCTCTTTCTGCAAGTATCTCGAACTGCCTTATTTCCCATTCGTGCTACCTCAGAACTCCAGCTACCAAAGGAACCACAGAACACTGTCATCCAGGGCTGTAATTCATGCTGATTCACACTTGCTGGCCCAGAGGCTTTTTCTCCTCATACACCAGTCTCCTGAGGTTTATTTTTATTCTTCAGATATTCTATTTTGAGGCCTCAAAGCTGATTTCTTCCTGTTACAGAAAGGACTGGGATTAGGTAGAGAACACAGGATTAAGCCTGAGGTAATTCAAGTAAAAATGAGACAACACTTCACCTGATAGCAAACAAATCGAACTAATTGCAAAGAGAGTTTGTTTCTGAAGGACCACACAAGCATTCTCCCACCTCCAGTGCTTTTTATGGTGGCAGTAAGGACAAAGAGTGGGTGTGCTCAGGGAATGCTTCCAAACCCTCGCTGCAGGTCTGCTTTCACAGAGTCATAGAATATCCAGGAAGAGACCAAAAGGACCATCAAGTCCAACTCCTGGACCTGCACATGGATCTGTCTGCCCTCATTTTGGAAATTCAAGGTTATTTTTCTCCAGAAGTTTCAGAATCAGCAAACATGCAGCAGATGGGCAGGTTGGAATCTCAGCTACATCCTCAGAAGTTTCACAGGAGCCTCCCAGAAGCTCCTGCCTGGGCAGGATTCACCTGCAATAAATGACACTCTCACATGCACTGATCTCAGCTCCGAAATTGGTGCAATTCACTCCAGCTCAAGAACAATTATCTTTATCGCTAAAAGCCACCATGGTAAAAAAAAAATCACCAGTCGTGGAGGAGTTTAAGTGGAAAAACACCTCCACTCTGAAACATGACAGGTCCAGCTAGATCCAAACTGCTGCTGAGCCTGCCAAAACCAGAATGCAAATCATAAAACATTCACAGTGAGTCTGCTTGCTACCTGAGTTACATTTATCTGATGAACAGCACTCTACTGCCAGAGCATGGGGAAATGGAAGAAAGTGGGAAAATCATAACAGAATTTGACACTAAGTTCTTGAAATATGTTTTAGTCAGCCCTGCCCTGATCAGGGCATTTTTATGATGAGGAAATAGGCAATACAGAAATTAAAATTCCCCCCATTTGCTGCTCTTGCAGTAAGTGACAGGGTAAGATCAATGTTTGGAGAGAGACTGTATAAAGAGAACAGTCTCCATTAATCTCCTCCCTTCCCATGGTGACAGCACTTAATTTGCACTTTCTCAGCTGAGTAATTACCTCTGCTGTACACTTACAGCTCCTTTAGGAACAGAGGAGCTGATGTGAACACAGGGCAATACTACAGATGAAAAACAATGCTAAAAAGAAGAAAGAAAACCAAACCATGAAATTAACCTTTCCTGAGTACCAAAGTGTTCCATGTTGTTTCCATCATTAGATTACGTATGAACCAGCAAAGATTTGGGAGATGAAAACTCAGCTACATATAAAACAAAATGAGATATGTAAAATACAAGTAATGAAGCCAAGTTTTTAACCAAAGGCATCAGGACTCAAGCACAGCAGAATTCTGGGGCCAGGATACAGCTAAACAGGAGGAATAAATGCAACAGCCATCTAACTTGGGCTGAAAGCCTCTCTGGAAGCTCCCAAACTTTTCTAAACTCTGGGAGAAAAGAAACACTAAACAAAACATAAAAATACATCTAGAATGGCCACAGAGTCACAGAAACGTACCCCAGAGCCCTCTGCTGAGAGCTGGTCGAATGGAACCCTGCACACTGCCAGAGTGGCTGCAGCCTCATTAGGGAACAGCACAACAGCCCCACAGGCTCTGAAAATCAGGGGATTGATGTAGTTTATACCATGCTGACAATTACTGAAGGGAGAAAATAAAGTTATTTGGCAATTCTGGTACATTTTGTCATTTTATAGTTGGAAATACATGCACAAAATTTATGTTTTCGTTCTGTATCTGTAGGCGAGATTAATTTTTCTTTCAAGTCTGACTAATATCTTCACTCCCCCTCCACCACTGGCTCTGGAGTCACCAAAGACACAAGATGTATGTGTTTTATTACTTGAAACATATGGAGCTACTCCTGTGAATCACAACCATGTCAATTAAAACAGCAGAATGAGTGGAAGCACTGCTATCCCTAGGCGCAAGCACTGGTCATGGCAAAAGAGAGCCCTGATTTTGGGAGAGAGTGCTGTAGTTCCATACAGATCTTCCACCAATATTCCTGATGGGAATGGTGGGACAGATCAGGGGCTGCCTGGCCAGGTCCCACCTGTCAGTGAACGTGGTGTGGTGGCACCAGTGCTGACTCCCAAAACATGCAGCAGCTCCGTGGGGCAGGGAAGCAGCAGCCTTGGAGCTGCATCATCTGCAGTCAGTCAGAGAGTTGTGTGCTCCCACGGGACATTTATTTCTCATTTCTACCCCTACAATATTTAAAGGAAATCGCAGGTATTTCAGCTAAGGGGAAAATGGCACCCAGTGATTCCCAAGCCTGCTTCTGCCAGCTGAACAATTCATGCCTGACATGCCATCCATCACATTTTGCTCCAGGCACCTCAACCTAATCCATCCCCCAACCAGACCTGTCTCAGCCAAGCAGTTCCCAGGAATCACAGACTGCAAATCACCCAAGCAGACTCTAAAATTCCGTACTTAGTTCTGCTGTTGAACACTTTCACCCCAACAGCCTTTTTAAACCCTCTCACTGAAAATGTCATGGTGCTCCACCCATTTCTCCTTTTTTGAAAGAAGAAAAGAAATTTTTTTTTTAAAAAATCTTTGAAGTTACATCAGGAAACAGGTTATTGTGTGTCAGTCCTAATTCAGGCCCATGTATCATGCACAGCCTTAGGTGCATGGCTCATATTTTGAGAGAGGCTGAAGCAAATAAAACGGGAAGTCAAAGGAAAGGAAAAAGCTGCCATCTCCATCCATGGACCTGGCACACTTTCTGTCTGAACAGCCACGAGGTGCTGTGTGTGTTGGGCCTTAGAGTCTGAGCTCCAAATCTACTCTCCTCCTCCCATCTGCCTTGAACTTTTCCAGGAGATGGACTGGACAGCTCAAGATTTAAGGGCTACCGACACAGCCCAGGAGAAATGCCACCGCCCAGGGACTCATCAATATTCTCTGCAAGCATCCTCCAGCTGAGTCTTGGGAGAACATTTTGTGCCACATCTTGAAAGAGGAGGTACTGCTCTTGATTTGATGAAAAATGAATTGGAAATATGAGCTGTATATGTGCTAATTTACATCTATGAAGTTTGCATTCATTACAGTAATGAGCATTGCATAAAGTGTATAATCAACATTCCCTGCAGATGTCAAGAGGAATCCAGAGGCAGAGAGGAAATACATATACTTGCCACAGCTGAGCATAAACATCATAAACTTCCAGCCCCATGAAAACATAAAGCAAGAGAGAGCCCTTTTTCTCCCTACTAGTCCTCAGGGGTATTTGAGTGTATCTCTTGAGTTCTTGAACTAATGAGCTTACAACCATGAGATAAGTATTATAAGTGCTCTAAATATTTTTATTTAGAAAGTGAAAGCACAACTGTTTCACTTCCCTTCCAGAAGAAGACAAAAACTACAAATGTGATTACACTGAGTTAGTAACTGGAGATAACTAATTAAATCCTTCTATGTAGAGGAAGATGTTTCTTTAACATCACAACAGAAGTTAAAAGTAATTGAAGAAAAATGCCGGAGTTTAATAAATCATCATTTGAAATAAAGTCAAAAAACCAGAAAACCCCATCCACTGTCTGTGAAATCAAAGCAAGGTGGGTAACAGTGAAATGGTACCTGTTCTATGAAATGAAACACAAACCATGACCTGAGGGGATGGAAAAAATGTTGGTGGTGGTTTGGTTGATTTCAAGGCCATGTGCAACATTAAGAACAACACAGCAGAGAATGAGCACCAATGTGACCACGAGTGAGAGCACTCTAGACACCCACACTGGAGCTGTTCTTACCTTCTGGCAGCCTGGGGTTAGCGTGGATGGAGTTGGGGTCCCCATCCTCCTCGGGATGGTACTGGTACAGCGTCTGCGACTGCTTTGGGGAGGACTGGCTGCGGTCTTCCTTCAGAGCGACAGGAGGAGAGGTTGTTGCACTGAACTTCACCTTGGGGAAATCATTCCCCTCGAGGCTTTCAGGGGATGATCTTGCTGAGCTTGGCTCCGTAAAGTTCACCTCTTTCAGGCCCTGATACATGCTGTTCTCTGGCTCTTCCTTCCTGGCATGCTTTTTCATTTTCGAGTGGGGAGCTCTTTCTTGCTCGTGCCTCTCTTTGTTCCCTTTAGGTCTCCTCTCCAACTCCTCCAGCTGCTGGGGCGTCTCGGTGGTGGCCGTGGTGTGCTGGGGAGGAGCCCTGGTGGTGGCTGGTGCCTCCTTGTGTGTCACCTGCTGGAGGGAGGGTGCCGTGGTGCGGGGCAGCCTGCGGCGCTCGCCGCGCTCCGTGGCACCGCGAACCTCAGCAGGGCCCTGGGGCGCCAGGGTGGTGCTGGGCACCGCCGTGCCCTCGGTGCGGGCGTCAGCCGGGGACGCTGCCGAGGGAGCCACACTGGCCGCCAGGTAGTCATAGTCCTCACCCTGCTCCTGGCTGAGGCTCTCGTGCTCCAGGTGGGACGAGTAACTCCTGTACTTCTTTGGAGACTCCACCTGGGTGTTGTCTCCCTCGGAGGCCTCCTGGTCGTAGCTGTAGGGATCATCGTAGTGCCGCTCGGGCTCGCCATCCTCGGCGTCCCCCGGGCTGGCCGTGTTCAAGGAGAACGCGTCGCAGTCCGGCAGCTGGTAGCACATCAGCTCCCCGCCAGCATTGGGGCAGTGGCAAACCTTGCAGGGGGGCATGTGGAAGGTGTGCCCCGCCACGTACTTCTGTCCCTCGTGCAGGCAGCCGATGCGGCCGCACTGGGGACACCCGTCCGCCGGCACCACAGCGTCGATGCAGTTCGGGGGCAGCTCCGGGCACAGCATGAACTGGCAGCTGATCTTGCCCCCTCCCTTGGGGCACGAGCACTCGGTGCTGCCGAAGTCCACGAAGTAGGACTGTCCCTCGGGCACCTTGCCATTGACGAAGCCCACGTTGACGCAGTCGTAGTACTGGTAGCCCTCGCAGGTGCAGCCATGCTGCAGGCACGTGGCGCAGCACTCGCCGGGCTCCAGCACATCCTCGATGCAGTTCTCCAGGGCCTGGCACTCGGCGCCTGTGCAGTCCCTCTGTGCCTGGCAGCCAACCGTGCACAGCAGCACGAGGAGCAGGGCATTCCAAGGGCTCTGCTGCCAGCTCCGGGCCCTGGCCATCGTCTTCCCGAAGGAACGCGGCTCCGCTCCAACCTCGCACGTTCAGCCTTGGCTGCTCTCCTGGACGGCTGGGGCTTCAGCTCCAAGTCTGCAGCGGCCTCCTAAGTTACCTTTTCTCATAGATCCTGGAGTTATGAAAGAAAACTCTGTTAAAGACTACACTCAGCACATATCCTGTTAAACATTAGAGGTCTTTAAAAGTTGGGACGAAATCCAACATCTGGAAACCTAAGGACAAAAATTAATCATAATGTCTTCCAAGCATTGGAGGCACTAAGTTTGGAGCTGGATGCTTTCCCCACCCTTGTTCTGAAAAAAAAGAGGGAAGAAAAAATGGTTGTGACTGCTCTGTTTTGAATCTGTTGACAAAACATATATATTTCAATAAAAGGAAGGCCCTTCTCTATACTTCAATGCCTTTCTGTTAATCTTTCCAGCTAAAAAGATTTTTTGGCAGAGAATAAGTAAATACACTGTTCTTCCTCTGCAGATATGAGCTTAAGATAATTATTCTTTATGTTTTAATTACAAAGACTCAAATCTTAAGGAATTTTTATAGACAAAACTTAGCCTTGGGACGTGAGAATTTGTCTGTACACATGTTAACTCAAAATCTGGATTTTTTCTGCCTCCTACCCCCACTGAGCAATCTCTTGCACTTCAGTCTTCAGCATTAACAATTATTTCTTTGCTCCAGCAGGGCTAAAATAGAACTTCTTTGTGTGCTGTGGTTACTTTGTGGTTACACATCGTACTAACTATCCTGTAATACATATTAAGGGCCGGATCCTCTGCTCACAGCGGTTGGCACAGCTCCACAGCAGGACTGTGGTGCACAGAGGGATTGACTCCAACTTCATTGGAAGACATTTACAACAACTGAGGGTGTGCCACCACTGGCAACCACTTCTTTTCGTTTTGACAACACCAGCAGTACTTTTTAGTGAATACTAAATACTATACTATACTATGAATGCACAATATACATCTATACATACATGAACTGTCATAACAACACTGTTAAAATGCCTTGAAGAAGATAAAATGGTTTGCTTTTTAATTACTAAGCCCTTTGAGCATCAAAAAGTTCAAGGGTTAATCAGCTGTTGTTCTTTACATCAAAATCATGCTCACAAAGCTACACAATTAACACGGAAAACCACTTACAACAAAAAAACAATTTGCCTATAGAAATTTTATAGAGCCAGCAATCTGATTATTTTCTCAGGACCCCTCCCATCATCAAAAAAACAACAACCCTAAAACATTTATCTAGGGGGTAAAATACAGCCACATCACCCAGAACAATGAACCACACACGCAACAGGAGTTGTGCCAGAAAATCCATTCAGAAAGATTACTTCTCCCATTCAGAGGGGGCTTCCAACAAGTCTGCTCAGCCCCTCTGGCAAGAGGCCAGGCTGTGGGAAATGCGTGCCTGTTCTGATAAGATATGGACAAACCCTGCTAAGAATTTCCACAGTTCTGCCCTGGAATCCCAATTACTTCAGTACCTTATACAGAGACAGAATTCTTACAAATGTCCTACTACTAATTTGAGAATATAAGCTGAGTGTGCTAAAGGAGAGTGACTGAAAAATAAATTTGTCAGAAAATACAATAATAGCATGGAACAATTTCACTTTTTCAGAATCTCACTGCTCTCAAAACCAGGCTATTTCTCATGAAGGAGAATTTTCAATATGTGGTGCTGAAATTAATTCTTCAGAACACAGCCTGGGAATTAATAATTCATCCAGCTTTCAGCAGCTTTTCCAGGTACTCCAAATTTGTAATTGTTACACTGCTGTAGCTGGGAAATAGTGAATGGGAGGACAACTACAGGTGACTTCTGTAAGGGGCTCACAGCAGGATTTTGTCACATCCCCTCCTGTAGTACCTCCTGGCTGTGATGCTTCAGTGCAAACTCCATGGGGAGGCAGCTGAGCTCAGCTCTGCCCTGGCCATATTCCCTTTTTTATATCAGGCTTCCCAGAGAGCCCCAGAACCAAGCCTGGCCATGTGGGTGTCAGAGGCACAGGTCTGGCAGCCTCAGGGCAAGGCCAGGCATCACCTGTGGCACAGGTAAGGGGTGAGCTGGTGTGAACACCCCCAGCCCAGCCAGCCCGTGCCGGGGCACAGCTCCGGGTAAATGGTTCCCCAAAACACCTCAGGCACACGCTCAAACTCCCAAAAGAAACCCCTGAGCTGAAGCAAGAGGCAGAAAGCAGTCATCCCTCACAGGGAGAGTGTTCAAGGACAGCTGAGGGTTTATCACAGGACAGTCCTGCTTTGGAGAAAGGAGCTGCTCCCCTGTGCTGTCATCCCCTGCGCCCCTCAACCCCCACCCATTTCTATCCAAGGGTTTGTTTGCTTGCCGGGGTCACCGCCAGTCCTTCCTCTGTTCCCATCCTTGCTCCCTTGCCTCTCACCCACAGAGAGCTCAGAGAGCTCATGGCCAGCCCTGTCCCTGCCTCTCACACTTTCTGCTGCGTGCCCTGCTCAGTCCCCCCCGTGCCTTCCTCTCCCCACCATTTCCACATCCCTCCGCATCTGGATTTTCAGGCTGAACTGATAAGGCTGAAATCCTTATAAGCCCTTACTCCATGAACGAGATCACAACCTTCCCATTCCTCAGGCTCACCTTCCTTCCTCAGAGGCTCCTTGTTTTTGGTGCAATGACTCCAACAAAAAGTATCTTTTTATTCCTTTAAACCACTGTGTTTCCCTGTGCTTTCTCCATGTGTTTACCACACCCATCACTCCCCCCAAACAATAAATTCACGTATCAAAGAAACAGTCTCTACTTGAGGCACAGAGAAAACCATCTTTGAGGGAAGCACAGGCAGGGCTGCTGAGCCCCCATCCCTGCACACAAAGCTGTGCTCCTGCCAGCCCCCGCAGCTGATGTGCTCCACTCTGGAGCCCTGCCCTGCCTCAACACTGCAACCATGCTCTGGAGACAGCAGCTCATTACTGGGGAATGGCATCAAAAGCTGGAGCTGTAAATAAAGATCTCTAAACCAAGAGAGTAAAAACAATACACTATCTCTGTAGGACAGGGGAGTTTAATACCAGCAGATGTTATTGCAATAATTTGTTTCCATTAACTATTTTAATGCTTTCCTTGATGTCCTTTTACACAACTGGGGCAATACACAAGGGCTTCACTAAAATGAGAATTGGTTCTTTGTACTCTCACCATTGTCCTTCGCCCACTCTTACCAATGTCACTAACTTTTGCTATTCCACTGAGTGACAAATTATGCCCTGCACACCTAAAACAAAAGTCTTTCAAAAGCCCTGTTGAAAGCTTTACAGAGCTCTATAGCAAGGGAACCGTGTGCCAGCTGTGCCAGTCTTCATGCACTGCTTCATGTCCC
Organism: Passer domesticus; assembly: GCF_036417665.1. Classification (NCBI taxonomy): domain Eukaryota; kingdom Metazoa; phylum Chordata; class Aves; order Passeriformes; family Passeridae; genus Passer; species Passer domesticus. Next base: position 26,172,983 of record NC_087482.1, on the reverse strand, counting down.
ACGAGAATTCCATTAATGTCTATTGTAGAATTTCCTAACCTGTATTTCCTGCTCTACTTTGGTTCAAGGCTGACCCTGTTGGCTTCACTGGGTTTTACTGGGCCATTATTAAAGAAGTTGTTGCCATTCCTGTGCTCATAACACCTCCTGAGAAAGCAGGAGTGACCATGCAAGAGAGGGGGAAATGCTCTGGACTGAGACTGAGTCCCTCAAATTCTACCCACGTAAACATGTGAGGTAAAGCAGCAGTAGATGGAGGATGGTGACACTGCTGCAGTTCCTTATGCCTCAATTCCTTCTTTAAAAAGTATTCCTAGAAAAGGCAGAGTAAAGACGCCTTATGAAAAACCAGCTTTAAAAACAGTCCACATAAGCATGAACTGCAGGCACACATTTTCCTGGGAAAGCAAAGCAGATGAACCCAGTATCTGTGTAATGGGACATCCAAGGCTAACAGCAGCAGCCATCAAAATTGTAACTAGTCCTGGCTGAAAAACACCATATTCCTGTCTCCTGGCAGGGGAATAAAACAAGATTTCAAGACGCTTATTTCAATTCGGTTTGGGGCCAAAAAGTTATAAATTTTGACATTTTTGCAAAACAATATACTCCAAGTGATTTACTTCATTCAAAGCCATAACATAAAACCAAAAGGAAGAATGTTGACTTGATTAAAATTGTTCAGTCATATTACTCTAGAATGTTGATGAAACCAGTGTGTTGCCACAGAAGATCTAGACATTTTAAATGTGCAACTTCTTTAAATTAAGAGGAGCATTTTATTAGGAGATTCTTTTTCCAGATGGTTTCATTTCAGTGCTGAACCAGAAAACTTATTTTAGGTAAGCAGAGGTAACAGGAGGCACTCTCCTTCAAAGATTTCACCCACAGACAATGTCTCTGTGTGAAGGGTGCCCCACAGACATACAGAAGGTGGGCACATGTGGAAGAGATGCCACAGGAGCAACACAGGAGCATTCTGCCAAATGTTCACTGAACAAAAGGAGGCAGCCATTTATAAACAAAAAGCAGTAAAGAGAATAAATCCAGAGCACTGTAGGAGAACCCACAGACTTCCACCTTTAAGATGTATCTGCGATTTCACCAGCTGCAGATCCCTGTGAAGGTGTTTAGACAGAACAATTATTGTCTCTGTCCCACCTCTCAGTCCCTCACTAAATTGCCTTTTTCAAGGATGACAGTAACAGAATTGCTGGTATGATCTGTATCTTCTACTTTTGGGAGTGAGCAGGGCCAGATGCCAGGCTGATGTGAGAGGAGAAGGTGGCAGCCATCTGTGCCATCCCTCCATGCTGGGCACTGGGAGCACACGCCCTGATGGGTGTAACTGAGGGCAGCCCCCGAGCCTGCCCAAGAATCCACACCTACGGTTCAGACACACCAAGAAAAAACCTGTGGGAAAGCCAGGGCAGGGCTGGCACTCACCACCTGTGCACAAAGCAAGTTCATCAGCCCGCAGAGCTGCCGTGAACCATTCTCCTGCCTTCCCAGTGCCAGCCAGCTGAAACTGGCCCTTCAGGTTCAAGCTGTACACGAGCAGGGACCAAACACGGCCCTGCTGTGTGGCGGTGAATCTTTTGGTGAAGCTGAATCTCCCTCACGGAGATGAAAGCTCTGCAGAAGGCAGGGCAGCAGGCAGGAGCACATGTGCACACCCGTCCCGAGGAGCGAGGGGAATGTATTTCCCCAGTCGGAGCATTTTCACACCTCTCCCCAGCCAGAGCTCCGCGCTGCTGCCAGCAGCTCTCCCGGCCTGCGGTCACAGTTTAGACTGAGGGAGGAAGAAGGGAGGGGACGGAAGGAAACTACCATTTTAAAACAATCCCTTTTAAACGCAAGAGAAAATGGAAATTTGTGAGAGCATTTGAATCTTGTATGAAAACCAGAAAAAAAACCCTAAACCCAGTGACTCCCGATTGGACTGTGCCAGCCCCTGGATTAGATCTTCCTTTCACACCCTCTCAAACCGGAAACTTGTGATCTCACCAGGCGCTGGAAGGGATGGCTGCTGGAAGGGACTGCTGCTCTCCTCGCACAGGGAACTGCAGGGCTATTCGCCGGGAGGATGAATGAAAAGAGAGGAGTATTTCCATCACTGCTCTTACGCAACATTCAGGCCCAGGGCCCATCATCACTGGAATCTGAGCTGAGCTGGACCCCCGTGTTGGGCAGAAGGAGCAGAGGGGAAGGATGAACCTCAGGGTAAATCCCAATCCAGCAGGCTGGTTTTTGTTATTGAAAGTAAAGCACTCAGGAGTTGTCAACACTCCAGTTCTTGGCTAAACAAGCCTGTGTTCAGGAGTCATAGCTTTTGCAGGCAGTTTTCCTCAGGTTTGTTTTCAATAGGAAATCAGTTATCATTAACCCCCTTTTCATGGAAAAGCTTTTAAAAATGGACATTTGGGAGTCTGAAGGATTTTTACTTCATTCAACAGCGAACTCAAGAGGAGACAAACAGGAAGAAAGCAGGATGGGATCAAAACTCACACAACAGCCTCCCAAAAGAACTCCCTTCTCAGGCAGAGATGCTCCAGAAGCATTCCCCACGCTCAAATCCAAACAGGAACCTGACACACTGCAGTAATGGAAAGGCATCACCAGAGGTATTTCAGCTGAAGTAGCCAAGCATTAAGAGAAGTGACCAGGCAGTTCTGGGACTTGTTCTTCCACAATGTGCGGGTTTGAAGGCTTTCTGAAGTCCCAGAGAGCAAAGGCAGCCTTTTTCCAAGGGTATGACAGAGCCAGGGAGGGGAGAATCATGTCTTGGGGCTGTTGGGTCAGTGCTCCCCTTCAGCCCAGCCCAGCACAACAGGGCAGGTACTTGGATTCCAGAGGAGTGAAATTCTGTGCCACTGGGAGTTGCCGGTGCAGCAGATCCAAAGCGACCCAGTGGGAGCACAGCTGCCCAGCAGCCAGAGAGGAAGGGCTCACATGGGACACAGGATGCTCAGCACAGGGACCAGAGCAGCAGGGACAGGCCCAGAACTCTGCCACGGGGACCCTGACAAACCCACCATGGGATGCCTGACAAACTGACCATGGCCAGGCTCCTCTCTGGACAATGCACAGGAGGCTCAGCAAGTCCTGACAGCTTGGCCAGGGTCACAACTCTGCTGCAGAAGGAGCCAAACTCTTACACTGGAGTGAAAATAAATGTGTTTGCTATTGATACACTTCTTTTTACATCACCAAGTTTCAGGTGACTATATATACTCCTCAAAAACACAATTAAATAATCCAGCTATTTCCACACCAGCCAAAGAAATCTGGGAAAAGATTAAAGCAAACTCAGCAACAGCCACTCAAAAATGTTTCCCAAGGCACAGCCAACAAAAACTTGTCAAAGCTCATAAGTTATGAACTAATTTGCACAGGGAGAGCTCTTTTTGGCAGCAGGCAGGTCCCTGAGAGCCACAGCACCTTGAGCAGCTGCACACGTGTGGAGACAGCCTTGTGATGGGGCAGCACAGCTTCCAGAGCCAGCACCAGCTCCAGGTTCTAGGCTCAGGTGAGCACTGTCAGTACTGGAGGCTGCTCTGGTAAGTGAAAGAAAGATCTTTTCTCACTTATTTAAAGAGCTGCACTCCTGTCTTCCCTCTCAGGAAGGAACAAACCCCTCGTTTCCAAGATGTTCCCCATTATTTAGATATTTACCATTTCCCAAAACTAACCCCTGCACAACCCCTGCACAATCTCATAACCATGCCCCTCAAATATATTCTCTCAATTTATCCTGGACTAGATTTCTCTCTCTCTGCTTCCTTTCTCTAACCTCCCTGCAGGATGCTCCAGCCCCCTGCCCCTTCCCACAGTTTTACAGAGCTCCCATTTGCAGGGCTGCAGTGCCTCTCACCAAGTAAAGAGCCTGCCGCAAGGACAGTGGCATGCAAAACCTGAGATGTCATTCCCTCTACCCATTTCTCCTTTCCTCCATGAAAGAACTCTGATACTACTTAGAACTCTCTGTAAGCAGCAGATTTAAGTTTTGAGTTTGTTTCTTTTTCATAATCCAGTCTTCTGTTATGCACTTTGAACCTCACTGCCCTAAGCAGTGACAGTAATACAGAATTTTTGTTGGGAAATGCATTGGTTGGAACATCTGAGCACTCCCTACCCATTTCAGGCAGCTCTTTCCAAACAGTTCAAACTGAAAATTCCCCCACCCCCATCCAAAATCCAAATTAGGCCAAAGAAAGGCTACTATTTAACTGACAGCTTAGCAAGTGGCCTTTCCTGCCCTGTGCGCTGCCATGTGGCAATTTGGAAATAATTAACAATGGTTTTCATACCGGGAAGGCTGAAGGGAGCTGCCAGGCAGCTTTGCACAGTGTACCTGTGAGGCAGAGCTGCCTCCATCGCCTGAACTTCAGCTTCAGAACTGAGGAATGGATTTGAGACCCTCCAGAGGAACTCAGAGGGGTTTGCTTCAGTCTGCCAATTAATTCCAAACCAGCGTCAAAACAAAATGTCAATACAGCAAGTTTACAGCCAATAGGTTTTCTGTAACTGTGTCCTGACATTGTCACTATCATGATTAATGGTGATAGTCTAGCTGTTGGGCTTTGAAAAATACCCAATTACTGAATCTGGTTGAGCATCTGACAAAATACATGATTTTCTGGTCTGAAGAAAAGGAACTCAGACTTGTTTCAGCATTTGTGCACATGCTTTCTCAACCTCCATGGACTGCAGACAAGAGCATATCTGGAGAATGGACTGAATGTACCACGAGGCATATTGCCAATTATAAATCAATAAAATCCAGAAAAAGCAGCAATGATCATTCCAAGGGAAGAGTTTCCTCTCATATGGTTACAAAAAGAGAGTCCATATCAAGGTTATTATATATAGCAATTAAATTCTTCAGCTAAAGCAAAAAAAACAATTATTTTAAATGGGGGAAAAACTAGAACACTTGGTTAAAATGTTCTCATAGAAATGTTGGTTACCACAGGCATTAAACAAATGGAAATCAAAGCCTACCATTTGTTGAGCACTTTGAATAGTTTTAATGCAAAAAAAAAAAAGTGCTGGAAAGAAACCTTCAATTTTTCCTCATGAATGAAAGTAAATCCCTGTAAATGAAGCTGCATCTATCATGCTGCTAATCAGTCAGCAGCCACAGATGTAATCCATCAGTCCAAAGTGTTCCTCCACAAACTTTCCATAAAAGATAATGGAATTAATTTGGTTTGGTGAGTACCAAACTGAAAAGTAAAGAAGCCTGCTCTGTCATTCCATCTCAGAGCCCATCATGCAGAGACAACAGTAATTTCAGGTGGAGCTTACAGAAGTCACACGTGCACTGTCTCCATCTTCCACCTCGGGTTTATCCTGCACTTTTGCCTGCAGCAGATGTGGAATCCTGTATCTTGACTCCCTTCCTTTGACAGGGAACAGATCCCAGTTGTCTAGGGGGTAACCTTAAATTGCAGGATAATTTCCTGGAGATAGGAGCACGGGTTTTTCCTGTTTCTGCACAGAACCCCAAGCTGGCACCCTCAGTGATAGTTTGCCAAGTGTCCAAATGCACCAGGACAGCTTCTGCCCTCAGATGCACTGGTGCACTTCTTGTGTTCAGAACAGATTGTGGTTCTGTACCATATTCAATTTACAAACCAGAACGAGATTAGAAAAGCAACTCTTGTTTATTTTGTAAATTACACATTACATTTTCTAATACCACAGGAAGTTACTGTGTTCTGCTGGGTAAGCTTGCAACCCAGACTCTTGAATACTTTAATTTACTGATCATCACCCAATACAAGTAAACCCATGATCACTTGCAACTGCAGGTGGAACATTCAAAACAGAAATCCCAGCAAAGCAGATGATACTGCATTAACAAAAAATGCTGACTGAATAACTGTATATGTTACCTTATAGACACGCATATAATTTAAACAATACTTTTTCTCCTTTATCACCATCTTGGATTTGTTGAACACACTGACAAAACAGCAAATTCAATCTGATTTTCATCACAGCAAACAGTACTCCAGCTAAAGTGGTATTGACTAGTACGAACAATTTGTTTCGTCTTGGCACATTAAAATACATATTTATGTTTTGGTCAATGATCTTCTGGAAGGGAACTATTTTATTTTCCAGCTGAGGAAATCCTTTAACTGTAAAGATAATTAATACAAGGGGAAGTAAATAATTAGTACAAGGGGAAATAAATAATTAGTACAACAGAAGAAGAATGAGGTTGTAGTCCCTCCTTCCACATTAGTTACGTACAGTCCAGCACACGACTGAGAAGGAAAATTAAAATGGAAAAGTTACTAACATGAGAGATGAAATGAAGTCTCCCAAGAGCACAGACTATTCGGTATTTAAAGCAATGAAAGAAGGCCAAAAGCCCCACCACGGGAAGCAGAGGGGTGCAGTGGGAGGCGTTTCAGCTCTACGGACTCCCCTGTCAGTGCTCTCCGCGGTGCAGCAAGAGGCACCTGCAGAGAGCCTTCCTGTGGCACGACCCTGCCTCACCCGCCGTGATGGAAACGCTCTGGCAGCCCAGCCAGACGTGCACGTCCAGCTGACTGAGCTGGAGCCTGGCATGGGGAAGAGTTTCGCTGGATTTCAGTAATAAACCATACATCAATTTCGAAGGCTCGATTCTGAAAGCCAGCGGCCGATACCACGGTCTTTGGTATCCCAAGTACAAAGAACAGAACAAAAGAGGTCTGTGAGTTTAAGTTCTCAGAAGATCACTGGTGCAGTTTAACATCAGTTTTCTAGAAGTCACCTCGCTGATGAGGTTCTCTACAATCAGTGGAGGGCTAGGTAAGACTTCAGAGGGCAATTAATAAACTGTTTGGGATGAATGCCTTGTCCCTTTGCTCTGAGCTTTACCACAGAATTCCAGGCTGGTTTGGGCTGGAAAGAACCTTAAAGATAACCCAGTCCCACCTTCCGCTACCTCAGGCTGCTCCAAGTCCTGTCCAGCCTGGCCTTGACACTTTCAGGGATGGGAAGCCCACAGCTATGCACCATACAAAGACTATACATGATTTATATGCTACATACCTTAATTTTGCGTGGATAAAGCTGCAGAGCCTGTGATTTTTCACTTTGCAAAGGAGAACTCTATGGGCAATATGAAGAAAGCTTACAGAATTGTAAGAAACAGAAATAAATTGAAGGGAATATTCCTTCAGTGGAATGTGGACCACAACACTGCAGAGGCCAAGGAGGAGAAAGCAATCCTTACCCTGGAGGTCAACTGGGAGAATCCCAGCAGAGCCCTGAAAACAGTTATGGACTCCATCATTCCAGCAGTTCCTGGTCATCCAGAGGAATGGAGAAGGCAACCTCACAACAACACCTCACAATTCTGCCAATCCTCTGTTTCACCTACAAGACAAACTTCTATGAAGGTGCAAGGCGTGCATCCAGATGGAGATGTTCCTCTCAGTAATGTGGGTGTGGCCACAATATACATGAGCACGATAAGGACTATCAGGATCTGGATTTTTATTGTTTCCATGCTCTTCTCAGAGAGCCAAAGCTTTATAAATCAAACAAGATATAAAAATAATGTGCTCTTGTTATACACAGGCTCCTGTCAGTACACGCTGACCACTGCCTCCCAAGGCCTGATAAAGGACATTTCCCGTTGGGATGTTTCACCAAGATAAGTGTTCACCTTTAAAATAATATTAACCAGTATCTTTCCACATTACCTTCCAATCTGTACTACCACCTCAGCCCACAGGCACTGTTCCTCCTTCAGTAGGAGATTTCAAGTTGTTTGACTTCATCTTGTTTACTTTACACAAATGCTATTCCTTTCTTACAGATGGATGTGATCTGGTGAAGACCTGGAACATTTTATCCCATAGCAAAACTCATTCAAATGTACCATCTGTTCTTCCTGCAGGGGCACAGTAATGCCAGAAACTGTTTAACATTCCATAAATTCAGACCATATAATGGATAGCTCATTGTTAAAGTGAGGCAAAGCATCATTTGAAACCTGATGACAAACATTTTGCTGGAGCTTTGCCTCAAAAACAGTATTCAATGTATCATTTTTGGTTTGCTTTTAAAACTTCACATTCAACATTAAACAGCAAAGGTGGGTCACAACGTGACCTTAACGTCTGGCTTAATCCCCACTTCCAGCAGGGTCTTGGCTAATAACTTCAGGGAGAAAGAGACTTGGAGTGGGCCACTGGGTTATAACAAATTCACTGCAACACCAAATTCTGCTCTCCTTTGCCCCGGTATGTGTCTGTTGTAGCTGCAGGACACACTTCCTAAGAGAACAGAATTCACTCTTCAAGTTTAAGAGCCATTAAAATATGTCTTATTTTATAGATATTGCACTTAACTGCACTCACACTCTGTCTTTCACTGACTAGTAGAAACCCCATGTTTATAATGGTATGAACTGCCATTTGCAATTTCTTTCTACACCCCAATGCTACGATATTTAATTAATAAAAAGACTGGACAAAAAGTCCTGCTATGAATATGTACCATCTGAGTCAACACTAAAATAGCCTTCATTTATTTGCCATTCATACAAGAAAACCACAGAATAAAGAAGGGGGAGAAGGAGAATTACAGCAAAAAACCCCAAAACACACACAAAAGAAATCAGCAGTGTTTCATTGGAAAAAAAGGGCTCTGTAGAATGCTGCCCCCAGAGTGGGACACAGCAGCCCCATGCCAGTTCCTGGGGTTTCCTGGGGCCAGGCAGCCCCTGTCCCCTGTCACCCACAGCTGTGGGAGCCGGGCTCCAGCAAATCCACACAACTCACACTCCTGGGAGCAGGAACCCAGCACAGGGTTTGTGTCCCAGTGACACAAACCACCCCACAACACTTGCATGCTCCCAAGGACAGGAATGGTCATCTCAGAACCCTATTATTGCAGCCCAGAAAGCCGTCATTTAAGACCCTGTATGTAAATGTATATAATCATTGCCATGTCTTTAGGAAGCTCTCACACCGCTATAATAAAATCCACAGAAGCAAAAAGCACTTTTAGCCCAGCCATTCCTAATCCCAGAGACAATGCCTATATTTTTCCATCACATCAGATCCTGGATGGTGGGGGAAGGGCAGGAGTGTGAGGAGAGGGGGAAATGCAACTTGAGAAGTAGTAAGTGTGTCAAAATCTAAATTACTTGGAGATATTTTGCAGCACAATTCTCCTTTATGCCTGTGCAGCTCGGTTCATATGGCTCACATTCAGCCTGTCACAGTGAATCACTGCTACTCCTTGACTTACATTAACAAAAACAAACCTAACTTTCGCTCCAGCCTGTGAGGTAAAACTTTGAATTCCCAGTCAAAAGGCCAGAAGTGGCATTAAAAATAATTGTTTTTGTAAGAAACTCAGTTTGAGGAGAAAGCAACAAAAAAAAAAAGCCCGTGAAGATCTGACTAATAGCACAAACACATGGGTTGCTTATGGAGAACTTTGCAAAAAAGCAAAAAGCTTTGTCCACGAGCAGCAAAGACCCGGCTTTAGCAGCCTTAACTAACAAAGCAAACCCACCCCTCTCTACTTAAGTCTTTAAACTGCATCAAACTGGAGAAATTTAACAGTAGCTTTAGAGCCTAAAGAACAGTTAAAAAGTAAATCTGGAAAACAAAGTACAAAAACCGAAGTGAAACCCAGCCAGACACAAGCCCTGCAACTAGCAGAACACAAGGCACAAAGCAAAGCCAGCACTCAAACAAAGTTACTTTACACTTCTCCCAGCAAATTTGCAACAAATGTCCAGTTAGGAAAGATTTCCGCTGACCTGTGTATGAGCAGCAGTGCAGATGTGGCGAGTTCTCCTGTCACCTTTTGTTCCCAGCCATGTCAGCTGTGCTCTGCTCCAAGTGCTGCTCACACTCCCAAATCCCCTTTTCCAGCCCTATCTTAGGAACTGCCCAGATTTTGTAGTGTAATCTGAGCAGGGAAGTACCATGTGCCTATGATATGGTTAATTCACTTTTTACCCCCTGCAATGCTTAAGGAAGCTGCTTCACATTTCAAAGCTGAGCCCAGGGCTGCCTGACCCAGGTAAAGCCAGGGCAGCGCTGGGACTGCCTCCTCCACCCCAGTGGGGCCCTAAAACAGCTCATTTCCCCCTCCCAGACCCCAGGGGGGGATTCAGGAGCTGCTGAGGCCCTTGTGTTCCTTCCCCTGGGTGTCTGGAGCAGCAGGGGCCACAGTCCCAACACAGAGGGGACTCCTTGCTGAGGGCCACCACCACTGTGCTGGGGCCACCACCATCCCCATGGCCAAAGCCAAGGCTGGTCACTGAGGTAGCTCTGGAGAGGCCCCTCAAGACCCAGCAAAGCCCTGGGCATCTGCTCTGGGATCTTTGGCAATGAAGATGTTGTACATGTTGGGCTGGAAGAGTCCCATCTGTTCTTTTCCAGGGTTGCCACCAGCTAAGCAATTAACAGCATCCAAAAACCAAGCCTCTGAACTTTGTCAATTAACTCTTCTGTTAATATTCTTCTATTGTTATTGATCTACTTCTGGTTTGAATTTGCAATTACCATCATGCTTGGCAAGAACACTGCACTGAGAGAAGGAGGAAATGCCTCTTCTTCCCAAATTCTGCACAGGGCAGAGTTACACTCGCTGTGAAGCTGCCTAGCACAAATGCACCAGAGAAGATGCAGAGGAGCAGAGGGAGAATAGTCCCCAAATCCTGTCACTGCTGCTGGTCCAGCCCCAGCCCCAGCCCCACAATGAGGTCCCCAACGCTGTGCACCAACCCCAGGAATAACAATCAGCACCAGCCTGGTGCAGGCATTCCCTGAGTGTTTGCTCAGAGAAGGGTGAAGTGCAAACTCACACGGGCTGTGCTATTCCCCAGCTTTTGTGCAAGCAAATTCCATGTAATCCCAATGTCAACATGGTCAATGGCCCAATCACTGCTAAATCAAGTCAGGGAGGCTGAGGGAGTCCCACTTGGCAAGGGGAAGGGAGGTCTCTGTTCCTCTCTCCACCAGCCCTGGGCAGATGGGGGAGCAGACAGAGCTGCTTTTCAACAGCCAAGAGAGGGCCCCTAAAAGAGATTAAAGGGAAGAAACAGTCAGTGATCCTGGAAGAGGAAAGATACAAGACAAAAAGATGGCAGAAAACAGAAAACCTTTGCGGGAACTTTTAACTCTTAGCCAGAAGGCAGCAAAGCAATTTCATGTAAAGAATCTGCTTTTTAATTCCTTGCCTTGGTATTTAGGATCTACAAATACCTTCTGTGGGATTTCTAACAACTGCATTCTGCATCTTGGAGCTTTCCTGTCTTCAAACTGTAGATCTTTACTCTAAAGCAAAGGTGAGAGCTCTATCTTCCCTGCTGCATAATTTACTAAACCCAGTTATGTTTGAAATTAGCATGTTGGTAAGGTAAAACTTGGAATAATATAATGGGACTATTTCAGAGAAAAAGATACATTCTTCAAGGATGAATTCAACATCTCAGCTCAGAAATCTGATCTTGACTGAGGTGACAATTGCTTACAAAACAAAAGTAACAAAAAGGAAGTGAAGTGACCTCAAAGGTTAGGAATGGACACCAACAGTTGTCTCTGATCAAGGCTGTATTTATAGCACAATATCATGGAATGGTTTGAGTTGGAAGAGACCTTAAAGCTCATCTTATTCCACCCCTTGCCATGGGCAGGGACACCTTCCACTGTCCCAGGGTGCTCCAAGCCCTGTCCAGCCTGGCTTTGGACACTGCCAGGGGTCCAGGGGCAGCCACAGCTGCTGTGGGCACCCTGTGCCAGGGCCTCGCTGCGGGGAGCCCACAGCCCCAGGCACCACCTGCACAGTGCCCCAGCAGCACTCGTGCTCCTCACCCCACACCCTGCCAGTGCAGGTGCCCCATCCCTGACTGGTGTGGGTGACCCCGATTACTGTGTCCCCAGCCCTGCAGGCGAGGCCAGGCAGGGCTGCACGGCCAGGGCAGGGCACAGCTTGATGCAGGGAGCCAGCTCTTCACTGCCTAATTCCATCAGCCTGCAGAACAGGCTACGATTTGCTGAAATGATGATTAATCAAATCTTATTTTTCTCTAAAGCAGCTAATGAACAGCCAATTAAGTGTCTCAGTAATTCACAAATAACAAAGGAATACTCATGGAGTGACAACTACCAGCTATTTAACAGCACAGGCACGGCAGTGAAAGCCAGCCTGGCTGGAATGGCAGGACATGTATGACCACCACATCGTCCCAAAGCCACCTTCAAATCACTACCATCCCAGTCCTCACTGCTTGCTCCCAGGCCTTTGTGCCCACTGGTGAGGAGGGACAGGGAACCCTCATGGTCCCACAGAGCTAGGGGACAGGGCACGGGGTGCACAGAGGACAGGGGTGCCAGGGGATTGGAGTGCCCAGGGGACTGGGTATGGGGTGCACAGAGGACTGGGGTGCCCAGGGGATTGGAATGCCCAGGGGACTGAGGATGGGGTGCACAGAGGACTGGGGTGCCCAGGGGATTGGAATGCCCAGGGGACTGAGGATGGGGTGCACAGAGGACAGAGGACTGGGGTGCCCAGGGGATTGGAGTGCCCAGGGGACTGAGGATGGGGTGCACAGAGGACTGGGGTGCCCAGGGGATTGGAGTGCCCAGGGGACAGGGCATGGGATGCACAGAGGACTGGGGTGCTCAGAGGACTGGAGTGCCCAGGGGACTGAGGATGGGGTGCCCACAGCACCCCCACATCCAGCTGGAGGAGCTGGGCACCTCCTGTCCCAGGAGGGGCCTGCCAGTTCCGCCTGTCCCGTGGTTCAGTTCAAATCCTTTGCAGACTCCAAACAAATCCACGAACGCTTTGTTTTGATCATATAAATCAGGGTGAGATTAAGATGCATAAACACAGCGCAGTTACCCGAAAAGCAAGGAATGACATTTTAAAAAGAATCCATAATCTTGGGTTTTTGAAGTATTTCTTCAGTGGGAATTGTGTTGGAGCAAAGAATGCAAAACCTAGAAGCTTCCAAGAGGGGGTCATGTGAAATTACTCTATTTCAAAATTTTTCCAAATCACTAACATTTTGACTCTGAATGTATTTGTAAGAATCTGCCAAAAAAACATCAAACCAGTCAATTTTTTTTGCAGTTTGTAACTGTCTCCTTTTTTCCCAGGTCTTAAAAATGTTTTTGTAGAGAACTTATGTAATTTCTGTAGAAACTTCTGCAATCCACAATGACATTGCATATTTTTTTTCAAGTAAAAACAAGCCTCCCAATAAAGAACAAAGAACAGCCTTTGTTTCAGACGAAGAATTTCAGGAGAAACCACAAAATGTTCAAGCAAAACATTAAACATTTGATTTTCCACCCATTTTGCCAACAGTCTAAGTTTTCCCATACTTCTAATATCAGTGTCAATAAGGAGGGGAGGGGATGGGAGGCAGGTCAGATGCATGACAGTCACTCTGCAACTTAAAACCTGTTCATTAAATAAAGATGAAAATAGGATGTTTTGCAGAAAGCATATATTTTCTTTTACTTAGCTTTTCTTTTTAATGAGGAAACAAGACCTGCTTGGTTTACCCATCAGGAAAATAGAGCATTGAGGGAAAACTGGAAGTTGTTACTCAAGTTATTGGAGAAATCCTCAGCTCTGCTCCTGAGAATACCCAGCTCTGCAGCTACCTTAGTCACCAACATGAGAGTCTTGTCCTTTGTTAAGGCCCCAACATTACTGACAGCAGATGTTATTTAGGCTCTTTAAACAAGTTTTCGAAAAGCAGGCTTAAAACCAAATGGAAACATTTTATTTTGAACCCATTGGAGATCATTTGAAACACACACATGCTTGCCTGACACACTTCACTGCCTGTTTTCACAGAATGGTTTGGGTTGGAAGGGACCTAAAGATCATCTAGATCCAACACAATTATCAAGTTCCAATTCCCAGTTAGTGGAGGTGCAAAGCCATCCTCCAGCTGTGGAAGCAACATGGAACTTTGTGCAGCTGCATGATGGAGTGCCACAGTGCCCAGCAATGCACAAGCACACAATTTACACAATTTAAGTGCTATTTACACTCTCAGAGACAAGCAAGCCCAAACCACAGAAACATAACCAAGAATTACGTATGAGCTGTCCGGTCTAGGCATTTGCTTCATCTTCATGGCAAATATCATAAAGTGCTAATTTATTTTTTAAATCATTACAGAAAGAGATATTTTAGTAAATTTAAGCAAACCCCAGTGAGTTTCTTTTACTTCACTGTATTTAAATGCAGGAATAGAAGTGATGCACTCAAGTTAACCTGTTTGCCCAGACTGGAGAGACATTATTAAATGTTCTTTTACACATCCTAAATATTCAGACACTTGCAGCACCCCAGGGCATAGTGTGCTATGTCAACACCTTGAGAAGAATGCAAACATCTTAATAAAAGCGAGGAGAGATTGCTTATCGTGCACTCTTGCTGTTAACATCTGCATTTTACAAAAGCTTGCGAATTATTACACACACTTTCCACAGGACATATCCTCCTGGATATGCAGGCAGCCATGCCAGGAACCAAACATCGTGTCAGAAAGCAGACTGCATTTTTGGTTTTGCTCTAAAGGCAAATGAATGTTTCCGAGCATTCTGCAGCTCCCCTGAGCAGAGCTAAACATTTACTTCAACAGCTCAGAACTGAGGGGTAAATCCCCCAAACCAATCTGGTCTGTATCGCATTATATCCTTCCCAAATAGCCATCCAAGTTTTATACATTAATCATGCCCAAGAGCCTACATTCAGGATCACCAGACTGGATGTTGTATGGATTGTAGGACAGAGCTCCACGCGTGAGGCAGATGAGATGAGAACAGGACATGCCGTGCCACCAGATGTGAGTGTCCTGGTTGTGAAAACTGAATAAATAAAAAGTTGGCCTCCACAGAGATGGCAGAGCCTCTGGGCAGGCTCAGCAGCTCAGCTCCTTCAGGTGGATGGAGGAATAGCCTCTCTCAGTCCTCGCTGATTCACTTCAGGAAGGAAAGAGACAAACCCAAAAGGCAGCAGGATTATCTTCAATAGTCTAATTAGTGGCTCGAGATAATCCACTTGGCTTTGTCTAAAGCAAATTAGGGAGTGCTCGTGGGAACTGTGCAGAGGCAGAGGCCAGCAGGGCCCAGAGCAGGGGCGGGCTGGCAGTGGTCAGTGGGGTCAGGGATCTGCACCAGCTGCCCACCCTTGAGCCTGGGCTCGGGGGGCTTCAGGAGGTGCACGCCTGTCCAGTAACTCTGCCCAGCAGAGCTGCTACCATCTTCTCTGTCAACTCCACTTTGAGCCAGTAATACACTTAGCAAAGCAAAACTAGATTAAAAATAAAACAAAATTGGGCTTTGCTATCAAAACTAAAATCTGTCAGCCTGTTCCCATGCAAAACCCTTCACAAGTGATACATTCGTGGAGGACAGCTGGAATAAATCCATGACATTTAATAACATACTAAAAGCAAACCTTGAACAAACAACTTTAAATCATTTGAAATACTACTGTGAGTAGATGAAACTCTGCAGTGCTCACATGTTACAATAATTAATCATTTCTAAACAGTGGAGTTTAATTATTTTTTAAAAAATCTTTTTGCAGAAGTGGGTGTTTTTCCCCATTCCAGAAATATATTTAAAGTAACACTCTCCTGTGAAAAGGTTTCACTTCAAAGTTTTAAATGTATTCTCTCATTCTGATCTGATTCATGACACCAGCAAAAGAATTTTTCCAGCTTTCACCTTATTTTTTTATGTAACCTCACCTCCAAAGCCATAGCACAGAAAAGCAGCAATCCTAGAAGTTTTTTCTATAAAACACTTCAAATGTGATTGCCACAGAAACTCAGACAACAAATTGCCTTGTAACTTAAATGGGAATTCAGATCCCATAGGCATCCCCTAACCCTCTGTCCATGAACATCCATATCATCCTCAAAGGTTCACAAATGCTCGGGCAGAAGAACAGGTCTGCCATTCCATGGGTGGAACAGCTGTTCAGCGGGAGCCACACTGATGCCCTGAAGGATTTCAGCTGGCCCACCCTGAGCACCAGGGATCTGTGGAATTTCCCAGGAGGGACAGCTATGAGACGGGGCAGGTACCAAGCTGAGATGATTTAGGACAGCACAAACAAAGCGTAAGGGGCACATCTTGAGCTGATGCTGGCCAAACGGCCCAGCTCTCATTAAGTGAAGCCTGGGGACACACAGACGATGTCTCCTGGCCATGGCTACAGCAGGAGCTGGCTGAGGACCAGGAGCTGGCTGGTAGTCCCCCACCACATGTCTGGCAGGAGGGACAGAGAGAACATTCACTGTGCTAGTGCAGACTCAGCTAATTCAAGTCAAAAACAAAGGTGGTTTGAGCTAACCTGGCTGGATTTGCAGTGAGGTGGATTAAGAACACCCCTAAGACCCCTTCTGCCAGCTCTGGTGGGGATATAATCTTTGCTGGTTGTATTTTCTATTTCCAAAATGTCATGTATGCCTGCCCTAGGAATTGCTTTTTCTCTCTCTCTTCATCACCAGTCTAGACAAAACTGCATTAAGATCCTTTCTTGACTTATGTGTACAGGTGTAAGGGGTTAGCAGTTACTAAAAGGTTTTCTGGATACAGGAAAAAAATGAGATCCTTGTCTCCAAGGTATTCTCAGCGAATAGAGTCAGGAGCAAAAACTAGAACTAAACTAAAAGAAGTTTCCTGCCAAAGATCACAAAAAAAAAAAAAAAAAAAAAAAAAAAAAAAAAAAAAAAAAAAAAAAGGGCAGAAAGTCTGTGAGGTGTGGAGGGGCACTTCCTCAGCCTTCGTGTCACAGAAAGGTCTGAGCGTGCAGGTACCTGCTGTCGGGGACCCGAGCCCGGCCCATGGCAGCTGGCTGTCCATCTGTCCGTCTGTCCGTGCAGCTGCACCAGGGAGCCAGTCCCTCCCACAGAGCGTTCCTGGCACCGGGCTGGGCACTCCCTGCCTGCCTTCATTCACAAGAACCAGCCCAGGCTGGGGAAAGCCCTGGGCTGCAGTGCACCCAGCAGAAAATGCCGGTGGCATCCCTGCCCAAAGGCACTGCCCCCGCCTCGGCTGCGTGCTGAGGCCAGGGATCAGCGACAGGGCTTCAACTTCTCCCTGCCCCTGGCTCCAGCCCTCAGAGCTCCTCAGCAAACACACAGACAGGAATGCACGTAATGCAAAGCAAGGGGTGTAATTAACACAGCTTAATTTTCATGAATAATGGGGTAGGTTTGTAACGGGCAAGAATGAAAACATAGCTCAAAGGGTCTGGTCGTGCTCAGCCAGAGGAGGAGTGGCCAGGCCACAAGTGAGCTGCATTTCTTCATACCTAAGTTTGTTTCGACTCTTTGATTTCCAACAGAAAGACCACAATAACACAAGCAGGAGAAAACAAAACACTTTTTGGAAAGCCTTTTTCCAAGTCTCTTCTGTTTAACTCCTGATCTTTATGAACACGGAATTGGAAAGGACTTGGGATATTAAATACAGGCCCCTATTATTAAAGGCAACATGTCACTTCCAGCAGAAAGAAAGGTTAATGCTATGCCAATGAGCTGGAAGGAAATCCAAATTTCTAATGCACGAGAATGGGGGGAAAAGCTAAACAAAAGTGAATGCATGAGCCACTATCACAAGATCAGAGCCTTATTCTAAACATATGGACTGGTGGCACATCGAAGAGGAGATAAGAGGCACAATAATTAAGAGTCACGGTTCTTTCTATCACTAGGGATCTGCATACGACCAAGAAAAACACCCCAGGACACTCGGCCCTGGGACAGAGGAGGAAGGCGAGCTCCCAGGGCACTGTGAGGCCACCTGAGATCACAGTGGCCCTGAGGACAAAGGCAGGCCCCAGCCAGCAGCACTCTGGTTTCCTCTGCTGAGCAGCCAGAAGGCAGCTGGAGGAAAGCCTGTGCCCACTGTGCAAGTCTCTCAGCAGCCACCAAAACCTCTGCAGAATGTAAGAGACACTTCTGGTTTTGGCAGAAGCAGCTAAATCCCACCTTGTACCCCACAAGCTATGGGAAGAAACTCCCAGGCATGGAAACGTTTTCAAAGAGCAGTTTGAAAGAGAAGACCAACCCTGTAAAGATTTCTCCTCTGCCTGGATTAAGGAAAGAAGGCAGCAGAGAGAGACGCATGGCTGGCAGGAGGCTTGGTTTGGTTTACATGGCATGCAAAATCTGGGGACACAGGGATGATGGGAGGGACAGCCAAGGTCCTTTCCATCCCCAACAGTCTCCATGCAGCCTGCGAGACCTGAGTCACCAGACATGACAGCAGTGAGAGCAACAGGAGCCCTCAGAGCTTCCAGTACACACAAAAAGGCACAAAATCACAGCATGGAAGCAGCCTGGAGAAGGGCTGCAACCACTCTGCTCCTGCAAATCCAGAGAAAGGGATGTCCTTCTGCAGTGCTGGAGGAGTTCTGGCAGCATGGAAGCCCCAGCAGTATCGCCTCCTGGAACTGAGGAACTGTCCAGCAAAACAGTTTCCAGGTAGTAACAGCAGGACTCCATCCCAGGAAGGGACAGATGATCAGACACAGAAGCTATCACTTCCTGACTGTGCTGCTGCTCCATTGCCATCTACCACCTGAGCCCCAAAAAGCAGCCTGGAGTGCTCACACACACGCAGGAGCGAAGCTGCACTCAGGAGCGCCCTGCTGAGGCTCCCTGGGAGCTCACCAGCCTCTTCCAGTGGGATCCAGCTGATCCTCAGCCACACTCACCCCCGGCTCTCAGAGATGGGGGTTGCTGTTGCCCTCCCACGAGCTCATGCCTGAGCAGGACAGAAAGAGCTTTGTCTGGAATGTCATCTTTAATGCCACCAAGCACTGCAGGGGACTCTGCCCAACATCACCTCTCAGAGGCCACCTACACTCAGTGCACAAAACTGCAGAACACCATTTCTTCTGGCTTCAAGTAGATCAGAGAAGTTAAGAAGTGTATAATATCACATGATCATATCATGCAACTGGAAAGGTATTAAAACTGTCTCAAAAACTGATTTAAACTAAAAGAGAGATGTTTTTCCTCGTATTTATACACACTGCAAGGCTGTTTACTTATTATTCGTTCCAGTGTCATTTGCAGAATAGCCTGATGCAGTGTGCTCAGACCAGCAGTCCTACAGAAGAGGGGTGCCTGAGAAGCTCCCAAGGCTGAAGAGCTCCATGGCTTTGCCATTGGTTTCTTGTCTTTAGTGGAAAAGTTAAAGCTCCAGGCTCTACACTAAACTCCATAAACCCTGCCCAGAGCACTGCCTTCGTGACATAATACATTTATGCAATTAAAATAACATGGGTCTTGAAGAGTAAGGCAGCACCGGGAAAGCTTTGCCAACAAAGCAATGCCAATTAAGAGTGTGATTTTTGGAATATATTTTTAGGCCAACATCAGCCCTATTAATGCTGGTATAACTGTCTTCAAAGTGATTTTGAAGGTCCAGCTGACGCCAGTCGGGAGAAGAACTAGTTAAAAGACTAGGGTTTGGCCTCTATAGGCTCCATTCTGTCATTGGGGGAAAATTCTTCATAATAAAACTAATTTAATCCGTTCCCCTAATAAGGGGGGGTTTACGTCCAATATCTTCTGAGACAATTTTACACTCATTAACTGTATAGCACAAACTGTAGTTTTTGTTGTTAGATGACGTAAGCTACAAGTAAAGCCACATTTACGGGATGTATGCATAGCTTCCGTTTGCATCTGAAAGGACTGGGATGCCTAAAGCAAGAATTCATGACGAGGAGGAGCAGGAAAGGAGAGAACTCAGGTGCTGGTGATCTGTTAGCAAACCACACAAACTCCAAACACCGCCCCTCTGCTCATCGCCTATGGGTGCAAAGAAACCAAACTCGACGCCAATATAACTTGGCAATAACGGCAGCTTTCCTTTCCAAAGAAAGCCAAAGGTTGAGAAGGAAAATTCGATACCAGTGGGGCACACACCAGCTCCAAGGCCCTTCCTGCAGGTGTTACAGACCGTGCGCCCAAATCCTCCTCCCGTGACCTCATCCCGGGGCGGCTCAGCCCGGGGCGACCGCCAGGCTCCTGCACAAGGCTCTGAGCGATCGGGGAGGAGATGAGGTGAGGGCAGGCATGGGGCAGAGAGCCGGCCGGCTTCGGCTCAGCCCTACAGGCACACAGCTCGGCTTCTCCACTGATCCTGGGAGCCTGGTCCCCCGGCGTGCCCCAGCACATCCCTCCCCTGTCCTCCCGGAGCTCCCGGCGCTGCCCCCGCTCCGTGTTAACGCCGCTCACTGCAGAAATCACAGCAAGAACGGGCGGAGAGCGCTTTTTTTAGCTCTACCATATACCTTCTCCTGTTCCTTTCGAACTTGCCATTGGTTTTCGCTCGGCTCACGAGCCTGCACGACTCGGTGGACGCGTGTGAGGAGCAACCCGGGCAGCTCTCCCCCCGGCGCCAAATGACATCTGCCTCGCGAACGCTCCCCCCGCCCCGCGGGCCGTTCTCGCCTCCACCCTGCGAGTTGTTTTCAATCCACCAACAGCTCCGAAACCTCCACGGCAACTTTTTTTTTTTTTTTTTCCTTTGACAATCCGCCGCTTCCAAACCAACAGGAAAAAAAAAAAAAAAAAAAGGAAAAAAAAAAAAAAGGAGAGAGGGAGAGAGGAACAGCGCAAGGAAATATCCCGGAAAGGGCTCTGGGCGGAGGGGCTGCAGCGAGCGCCGGGGCTCCGCGCTGCCCCGCACTTACCGGGCCGCGCCGCGCCGCTCGCTCCGCGGGGAAGGGGCCGCGGGACCCCGGGGCCGGAGGGAGGGGCCGGAAAGCGGCGCCGGGGCCGAGCGGCGGCGGGGTTTGTCCAACCTGACAGTGGCCGGGCGGGACGGCAGCCCCGCGGAGTGCGGCCCGACGCGCCGGGACAATGGGATGGGATGGAATGGAGTGGGATGGGATGGGCTGTGTGGGGAGGCTCACAGCCCCCAGACCGGCTCCTGGGGACCGCAGCTACCAAGGAAAATAAAAAGCCGGGGTGAGAGGTGAGCGCCCGCGCCTGCCCCGGGGCTGAGGGGCCTCACCTGGCTCTACCCAGGTTAACGCCGCTCTGTCGCCCAAACCTGGCTTCGAGGTTGTACTAAAAGGGCTTTTCAATTTCTTTTTGTCCCACAGCTGCTTACTAAGATGTAAGTAGCCCCAGACTCACCTGGCCGTGAGCCCTCAGGGAAGCGCTCGGTGCTCGGCCCCCGATCTGCTCATCGAGAGCGTCCCGTTGCTGTCGTGTGACAACAGCGACTGTTTATAGAAACCCATCCTGGGATAAATTAGAGACGAGTCCCTGGGACGAACCGAGTCCCTGCAACCAGCACTATGTCATCGGGAAAGCATCCCTCCTCAGAGGGTCTCGGGAGTACGGCCGCTGCTGCTCCCTGCCAGACGCGGGCTGTGCCTGTCAGCTCGGGGAGCTCAGCCAGAGGGAGCCGCTAGTCCTGGATCCTGGATCGGGCACCTCTCTTTGGGCACCAGGCTCCGCTTCCCCCTGCCTTTCTGTCCCTTCAGTACCAGCTGTTTCCAGCCGGGCCCGCCGGCCAGCCCTGGAGGCAGGCAGCACTGAGGCACAGCTGGGATGTTTTCACACCCAAGGGCTCCTCTATCTTCCCGGGCATTTGGTTATGGGAAGGAGAGACCCTGCTTGGTGCCCACCGGAGCTGTTGGCAGGACGGCTCTGCCCAAGCCAGCAGGGAAGAACAGGAGTAGCAGGAGCATGGCAGCATCCCACTGAGGCCACCTGTCCAGCCTGCAGCCCGGCAGCTCTGCAGCACCAGCCTGGCCTGGCCCAGGCCCTGGGGACAGCTGCAAACAGCTGGTGGAGGCACCAGAGCATCCACAGCCCGGCTGCCAGCTTTGCATCCCAACAGCCAAGGGATGCAGCAGGATCCACTGCTGCAGTCAGAGCTGGGAGCTCCCTGCAGTGCTTGGCCATCTTCCTTCTCCTCATGGCAAAGTCAGCCTGGCCCGATGTATGACACTATAAATGCAACATTTGAGGAAACTTTGGAGCTGGTCCTGGCTCTCAACTCCCATTCACAGGCAAGACTGAAGTCTGCACAGACAAATGTGCATACAATTAGGGAAAAAGTAGCAGGGTAAGAGTTTCCATTTCTGAAATGTGGTATCCTGTCTCCAACGCAGCCAGTGCTTGGGAAAGTGGGACTGTGTTATTGTGTGATGCTGCAATGTATGTGGGAAGGGTCCTGCCGATTGCTGCTGGACACCCTGAGGGATGGACCAACTACACAAAATCATTGTGTAACTTTAGCCAGAGAGAAAAATGCTATTTACTTTGTAAACAAACAATCAGCCCTCCCAAAGTGTTCCTACACAGTCTTGAATTTCATCTGGAGGAAAAATGAAAGCATAGAAGGAGCAGAGGACTCTGATTTCTCTCTCCCTCTGTGGAGATGCAGTGTGAGCGCTGCTGCTCTGAAAGCAGGGTTACAGTCCCCTTAAATTGTGTGGTGACAGCCCATGAGTGCCCCTTGCTGGCCCCCACTGCAGCAGGAGCAGAGGGGAGCGGCAGAGCTGGGGTCATGCTTTATCTGGGGTTTGCACTGAGACTGGGACTGAGCTGACAGTAAGCCCACATCTGCCAGCTCAACACCCTGAGCTGTGTGTTTGAGGAACACCATGAGAGACCAAAGGAGCCAGGACTGTGATAAAACTAAAGCAGGAATTACAGGATACTCCCAAAATCACTCCTGCAGCTTTTCCTGTTTAAGGCATGATGCCCTAAGCAAGGTGGAGTGTGTAGGTAGGTTTGAGTTGTCTCATCAAACCAATTGATGCACATGGGAGATACTTTCAGGCTCCCAAATCCTTCCTCATATCTAAGAGGGGGTGCAAGCTGCACCTCACCAGAGCACCACACACCTGGATAAACTCAGGAAGTCCTAAACCTAACCCAAAAATTGGAGCCCTATGCTGGTGGCCTGTCCTCAGGCAGTGTTTTCACTCAATTTATCCAAGTAAAAAAATTACTCTGAGCCATATTTTTAACAACATAAAATCACTTAAAATATTTTATTTTGACTTCAAGTGACACTGAAGAACTAATGCATCCAGGATTTAATGAAGTGAGGCTAAATGGAAATATCCATCATTTCTGAATGACAGAAAACCAACAACGTTGTCTGGGGACGGCAAGGATAAGGCAGGTCATGTGAATCCACACAGCCATCCTCATGGATGGGATAAGCACATACCAACTCAGGGACTAGCTTTGGAAAGCAGAACCAACTCTTTGGAAGTCTGATTTCAGGAGAAAAGTTTGGACTTGAATCCAGATTTTTTTTTTTTTTTTTTTATCTCCAACTCTCCCGAAGCTCTGAGCTCTGCACTGTGCATCAAAGGAGAGAGGGTAGCACTGTCCCCTTCCAAGGGACAGACGGGAACCTGAGCACAGAGAAACCATTGTACATGGGCTGGTTAATCCTTGACCCACCTAGGAACAACTTAGTTTCCAAATAGAAGCCTCACAGAAGTGGAAACAAACCAGAAGAGAAAAGATGTGCCATTTTAAAATTCCAAAGCTAAGACTAAATAAATAAATAAATAAATAAATAAATAAAGTCTGTAGTGATTCCTAAGCAACAATTTCCTACTTGCAGACCACTGGAACAGCACCACCAGTGTCCTCAGCCCCTGTAAATTGTAGGACCCATTTTGCCACATCCCTTCCGTGACCCTGCCTTCCACATGGCTCTGGCCTTCCCACTGTGAAGTGGTGCTGCTCTCTGCTAGTTGAATAGCCAAGGAGCAGAGCAGACTCAGACTGAAATATTTGTTTGCGTGTCCTCATCCAACCACAGTTTTTCAGAATTTGGGAAGATGTCACAAAGCAACAGAAAACAATGCCCCCTTGGCCAAAGTCAGACCACTCCACAGCGTGCCTTTCATTGCAGTGTATGGTTGAGAAACATAAGAAATGCACAGCTCACACAGGAAAAGCTTTCAGCAGATGTTGCTGCTTTAAAATACCAGAGTCCCTCTGCTAGCACATTTCATACAAGAGAAATTGACTGGCTCAATCCAAACAAATCCATTACAGTCTATGCACACTCTGAGGCCATGCAGAAAAGCTCACACCATTCTGAGGATTTTGATCAGCACAACTTGTAAAGGTTTGCTGCGACCTGCACAGTTGAACTTGTGACAGGGAAAAGGTAAAGAAACAGATCACAGGAGAAGATTCCTGCAGTGTGAAAAGTACCCACAGTAATTACTCTGGTTCTGAGACATATTTTTAACAACATAAGATCACTTAAAATATTTTGCTTTGACTTCAAGTGACACTGAAGAACTAATACAACCAGGATTTAATGAAGTGAGCCTAATTGGAAATACCCATCATCTCTGAATGAAAGAAAACCATAGTTTCCGTATCATCATCCATTTTATCTGCAGGTATTTGGTCACATTCACTCTCTGCTACACCCATTCAGTGCCCTGAGAGGAAATCAGGTCATACATGTGAAACAGAATAAAGCCTAATTCTTCAAGCCAGGAGCAAGTGTGCCTGACAGTGACTTGCCATTAATTTAATGTACAGGCAAGGCAAGGGTGCTTAAAAGCAGCATTTCATAAAGTATTCTTTCAGATTCTGACATTTTACTGCCAGTGTCTGAGAAATGTACCCAAATCTAACATCAAAAGGCTCTTCAAGGGGAATAGCATGAAAATTATCTTTATCTTGGAACCTGATTTGAAACTGTTCCTGGTTCTCAAACTTTTCCACCACTAGTAATTGACGGAAATCAGCATCTGACACCAGCAGATGTCACCTCAGTGAGAAGCCTTCAGATGGCAAAAGCTGAAAGGACAGCCAAGGCAAGCCCTCCTGCTGCCCCATAGCTGCTGAAAGAGCCCCTCTGCCAGGGCTGGTTACCTTCAGTTTTGTCACATGTAAAGCTGCCAAGAAACCCAAACCAAGCATGTCATGCACACTTTAGCTTGGACTGATTTCCAAATATGCAGTAGAGGCTCAAGTCTGACATCCTGACATCCATACAGGTGTGCAGTGAGCCGGCAGAGTGGTGTTTTTTCCCTTTTACTCCTGGCCACCCCAGTTCCTCTCACTGGATCCTCTGTATCTGAACATTTTGAGAGTGAGGAAGTTGAAGATGTAACTGAAACAACACATTTCTGCTTGTTGTTTTCTCTTTTGAGACTATCAGTATTGACCTAGAAAGTTTTCAAAGAACAGGGGAAGCTCTGGTTCTTTCTGTGGCAGATGAGCTGACTAATGCAGACTGTCAAAATCCACTTTAGATTTGCTGCAGCACATTACATGCAAGTTGTAAACAAAAGAAATATCCAAGATGAGAGTGACCATCAGCAGGCTGCATCCTGTGGAGCCATCATGATTGCTGTTATGACTCTGAAACATGCTCCAAATTTAGAAAGGATAAAGTATTGAAAACCCATTTCAGCAGAACTTTACAAACATTTAAGGTTGCCAATGAGGACTCAGAGCCCACAGGCTCTTTCTGTGTGGGCTGTTATATGTGGGGTTTTTGCACCCACACCCAGCTCTGCTTCATCAGCAGCATCCTCTGTGGGCCCAGAGATCTGTCAGCTGGGTATGGCAGGAGGTAGAACACAGGATAGACTCCAGTGGAAAGCCAGAAGGGATGCAGAGAGGAAGAAGATAGGAAGCAGGAGGAAGTTTAGAAATTTGTAGAGGCATTATTCTGAGCCTGGATATTCCACCTGAATTCCAGCTGCGAGTTCCCCTCCCCTGTAACACACTCCATTACCCACCCAAAATGAGTGGATTATGTTTTCATCCCTGAGGTGAGGTGTGATTTCCATCTGCTGTTTCTGCATTTCACTGCACGGGAAGTCTCATCTCCCAGGCTCTGCTTTGCTGTCTGGAGTTCCCTGCTGCCTTTGCCCACTCACTGAACTACCAGAAAATTACCAGGAACATCAGCCCTTCAAAACCACTCAAATCATAACAGGACTACCTCTGTCTCATCCCAGTGCTCACAAACACGGAGGGAAACGCTGCTTAAGCCTGCCACAGCTCCCTGCTCTGCAGCAGGATCTCAAATCCCAGCAGCACTTCACACCAGCTCCTTAACGAGGCTGTGGCTTTGTCTCATCCCCTCCAACCCTCAGTGCTGCTCTGTCCTCACACACGACTCACACACACGAGTCTGTCCCAAGCAGCACCTGCATTTTGGGGAGAGACCTGCTGTGAGCCCAGCCAGGTGACACACAGGACAAAGAAGGGGCTGTCACTGCTGGGGAGAGATTTCCAGCTCAGCCCACACAGGCAGAGACCTGCTGCCAGTGAGTGTGGGTCGTTGGCAAGCTGGAAGGTACAACAAGGTCCCATTTGTTGCGACAAAGGAGTGCATAAACCCTTAAAATTACTCGTCACAGATAATTGTTTTCCTCTGGTGAATGGCTTAAATAAAAATGTTTGCACTGAGGCCAGGAATGCAGGGTCTGAGGCCAGGCAACATCCTGCAATGGTAATAAATACCTACTACACAAATAAACTACCAGAATGGCTGTTTCTCCAGATGTCATGAAGTTATCCCGTGCACAAGCTGCTCTTTGATGCTGCCTGCCATCCCAGCCTCAGGCTCGCAGCACCTCTGCCATAGAAAACCAGTTTTCTGTTAAAATAAACCAATTGGGATAGAAACTAAAGTGGTGTTATTGAATATGCAGTTATTGTCACCGCTATTGCCTCACTTCTTTGAAAATGCAAATGATCCAAAGCAAAAAGCAAAGCCGTGTTTTGAGTGCTGTGGGAAAAGGGGTGACAGTCACCAAGTGCTGGCAGATCAGCTCCTTCCTCCAGCCAGAAGGAAGGCCTCACATTAGAGGCTTTGCAAATTGGAAAAGGTGTGGAGCTAATAAAAACTTGAACAAGCCTGGAAACCTGATGATTAAATCTTGGAAAGCTGAAGGCCATGTGAGCTGGTTAGTTCTGATTTGTGCTGTGATGGATCTCTAACAACATGTGAAAGTTATCATCTCATGAGGCAAACATCCTTGTTGTTGGGCAGCACAGACACACTGACAGCCAAGTTCTGAACAAAACCAGCTCACAAGCCCCAAAGGGACTATTTGGACATCTCATCCTGCACAAATATACCCAGTTCACACAAAATCATCTCCATTCAAAGTTAAAAATTACTCCTAATGTTACCTGCTCTGGAAAACCCAACTGCAATGGTTCATTTTCTATTTTTCCACCGTAGCTGAAACTGCAGCACTGGGGCTGGATCCATGCAAGAGTCATCCACGTACAGCACATACTTCCTTGCTGAATTTATGGTTGCTGCTGTGCAGGAATATAACAGGGCTGGAATGCCGTGCAGCCCTGGTTAGCTCATGCTCAAAGGCCAGCCCATGATTGCCTTGGACGTAGCTCCCCTTCCTACTGAAGGGAATAGCTGGCCCTATAAATCAGACAGCAACAACGCCCCTTTCACAGCTGTCTCCAGTCTCCCTCCTGAAATTTGGCTGGCTGTTTACTTTGAGATTCAGAGCACACATGTAAACTGTTTAGGGATCTTCCTATATCCCTGTTTCTCATTAGAAGTGCCAGAGAGAATGAAAAATGTAGCCCATTAATGTTATAACCATCAGAAAGAAAAAAATAAATAAATAGGAAAAAAACCCTGCAGTGAGGGTTTGACCCGTAATAGCCCAGTCTGCTTCCCCAGCACATTCCAGTTTCTGAGGCAGTGCTGCTCTGGAGATCCCTGCTGCCCACAGCTCCCACTCCAGAGGTCTCCAGTGTAAGCCATGAACATCTCTGGGAAAAATAAAGGGTCATGGAGAAAACTGTGTTTGTTTATTGTTGTCCTCAAGGTGAGGTCTGGACACTGGGACTGCCAAAGCCCCGGGGTAGCTGCTCATCAGCACAGACTCCTCCAGCCACGCTCCTTTCTTCTTTGGAAACACCTTCAGAGCAGTGTGGCAGTTTCCATTTCTTATGGTTTCCACACACAACAATGATCCCTTTTCCCTGTTTCTGAGGCTGAGGGAGTAGAGAAAGGTTAAAATTACAAGGGGCTTTGAGGAAAGAAGTCTCAGAAGCACTAACCCTAACCCACTGACACTCAGGAAAGAGGAGGGGGCAGAAGGAGTTTTATGTTTTTGTTTCAGACCATCTATATTTTAATCAGCAATAAATTAAACTGATTTTCCCCCAAACTGCAATGCTAATGCCTCTGTGGCAAATCAGCACCACTCCGAAAGAAACTGGAAAAGAAAATGGCTATTCCCCTCTTGAGTGTTATCTGCACAGAGTAGCACAAAGTGTAGTTAGGAATTACTGCCATAAGCAGAGAGCCTGGTGACATTTGTGATGAGAGCGCCCACAGCTCCTCACAGTCCCAGACAAAGCCATTCCAGGGCCAGCACCCTACATTCCCCCCTCGATGGGATGCCCTCACAAGGTGTGGGGAAATCCCTTCTCTAGTGCAGAAGGGAGCTCAGATGTTTAACCAGAGCTTGGGAGCAGCTGGGGGATCCTCTGGAGCCAAGGAGTCACATTCCCACCCCTGCATCCAGGAGCTGGTTTGCAGTAAGAAATGTTCCAGCAGAGGCTCAGAAGAGCTACATTTAACAGCTACCTTGCTTTTAGTTACGAATATTTTTATTTTTTTATTTTAATGAGTCTTGTCTGTGGGCAAAAAAGCTCTTTGCAGAAAGAGTGTGTGGGTTTAAGGAGTGGGAGAGAGCTGTGAATAGATTCAAGTCCTTCAGCACTAACCAACAGTCTGCTTGAGATGTAAATTCATCCTTTTAGCACTGAGATCTTTAGAATGTGTGGAGACCTGAGCTCATACTGGCTTTTTTAAAATTCTGTGTAGACCTTTATCTTCAAATAATAAACCACCACTTTGCCTTATGCGAGGCAATGAAGAAAGAGTGAAAATATCCTTTATCACTTACATTCTTGTTATGTGGCATCAACACAGCATTTAATAAAAAGCATCTTGATATAATAATAGTTTGAAGTTTATTTTCCAAACAGAGCTGTTGTTTGCCTAGAGTAATGTAAATTTGTGGCTCTCCTTTACACTTCACAGATGACGAGAGAAAAAGATCTTAGGATCTCCCCAAAGGAGAGATTTAATTGTAGAACAAAGCACTAAGTATGACATTTAGCTGAGACTGTAAAGGCTACAATAATTAAAAAAGACTAAAACATATGGTGCACTTCATGAGACTGGTTAATATCAGCTCCCAAACTGAACCTTTTCGGTGTGTGAGAAGAAATAGGAAAATGCAACTATTCTCCTCTATCCTGAACCATAAAAAAGCCTTTGCTGTAGTGCTCATGAAGCAGGAATGACACTCCCATGTTAATCCTCTTAATCTGGAGGAGGGGGATTTCCTTTCACCTACTAAGTGAGATATGAGCAACTCTTGCGATCTATTGATGCATTTACCAAGATATGATATGATATGATTATGATATGATATATGGTATAATATGATATGATATGATATGATATGATATATGATATATGATATGAGAGAAGGAGATTGTCCTCAGTGGTTTGTAATGGCCTGACAGCTGATGCCAGCAGGGGATAGTGCCACACTTGGCTGGAGAAGGGTCTGATAAGCAACACTTAGGTCACACTTGGAGCACCCTCCCTAAGCCCACGTGCTGGGTCATATTTCAGCGATTAGAGGAGCGCTGTGGGCCACAAGGAGCCCTTTGCAGCAGGCACCAAGCTGGAGATGTTGCAATGTGGTCAAATCCCAGAACAGCAGAGATAGAAACAAAACAAACACAAACCACAACAATAACTTGTGTAATCAGATCATAAGGAGGAGCTGGGGCCAAGTCCCTAGCTGGTGCTAACCAGCACAGCTCTTTCTACACTCAATTTCTCCGTTTTTGGTTCAGTTACTATCATTTCATAGCTTTAAAGCTCTACCTTCCCACTTCAACATGCAGGAAGTCTATAAACTCCAGACTACCAGCCTGAAACTGTGTTTTTTGAAAATCTCTGCTCGGTTGAAACACACAAATGTCTTTTCCCAACATTTCCATCTCTTGCTGCTGTGGGTGCTGGGTGTAGAGTCTGTTTCTGACAATGTGTCCACACCTGCTGCCCAGCACAGCCCTCCAGCTGAGAGGGCACTGGCAGCTGAACTCAATCTGATCAGTACTCATAGCTTTGTGCCCTTCAGGAAGATAGTCCAAAGGGAAGCCAAGGAAAAGGGTGTCTCCTTTTTTGCTGTTCCCTGAAAGGGTGGTCAGAAAAATAAGAATATCAAAAAAGGAAAAAAAAAAAAAAAAAAAAAAAAAAAAAAAAAAAGAAAAGCAGATAAAAAGCCACATCTGACTGCCCTGGAGCCAAACATTATTTAGCACCCCCAGCTTGCTCCCATAATCCAGGCATGTGATATATTGTAGAATTACAGAATCACAGAATGTTTAGGACTGGAAGAGACCTTAAAGCCTATTGGCCCAAAATTCACAATTCAAATCTTAATCACAAGCAGCAGCACCCATGAGCCTGTGCTTTCACAACCATGCCTGGTGTGATGGGAGCCTCTCACAGGCAGAGTGGCTGCTCCACCCCACACTAACTCAGCTGGGAGCTCCATTCACTCAAAGTGGCACATTCTAAGGCAAGGAGAGGGATTTTGGCACATTTTCTCAGACAGGAAGCCTGAAGCTCGTAGCCCTCTGCCAGCACTATGTATAAGACATAATTTGCCCTATTAAATTATGTCACTGGTGGAGAAAGGTGGGCTGATCTTGCAGACCAGCAAAGCAATAAATGTCAGTTCCAGCAGCAATAGAGAGCAAGTGCATTGCAACGAGTAGACCAAACCTTTCACAAATGAGTGAAAATTCTCCCTGAGTTACACCTTTACTGAAAAATAATAGCAAGCTCATTAATGCTGGTAGTTTGTTTCTCTTTTTTTTCTCTTCCGTACAAGTAATATGGAAACAGAAGAAAGAGGATAATTTCTCTGGTACTGAAGTGCTTTCTGACTGCAACTATTTCTGAATTCCCCAAACCACCATTTGCAGTTTATCCCAGGAGAAAAATACATAGTTTGCATTTTTAGGAAAAAAATCCCCTCCAATTAATTTGTGCAGATTTGCATATAAATGACTTTCAGGCTCAGCATCCATCATGATGGCAAGTCTGGTTTGTGACTCCCAACTGCCTGTGGTCTCCAGGAATCATGGCAGCCACTCTCCAGTTGGGTTTGCTTTGTTTGTGTCTGAGCTCAAAGGCAAAATATGTTCTTCTACCAGATGCTTATTTAGATGTGATTTACATACGGGAGAAAAGCCTGAGAAATATCAATATTTGCATTTTAAACGTGATTTCAGGATGTCTGTCGTGGATCATTCATCTGCTTTTTGGCTCTTGCATGCATTTAGTTCACTCTTCTTTGACTGCACAAGCATATGGGCCTCGTTAGCTTAATGACACGCTTATTTATCCTTCAACCTTGCTGGCACATCTTATCTGCAGGACTGGGGCTGTTAGGTAAGCTGTGTTGATATTCACAATTATCCCCATCACAGCTAACCTGATTAGCAGGTGACTGATCCCAAGGAGATTTTAGGTGATGATCATCTTAATTTTGCTCTTTTCGGGTCAGACGTGGCACCTTTGTGCCAAGCAGGGGCTTTGGAGAGGGAAGGCATCGAGGACAGCTGAAGTGTTTCCAGAAGGTGCCTCAGGACTCGTGGCCTCCAGGTTTTCCTGTTCTGGGTGGGTTGTCTCGGGTCCAATGAGGCTCCCAGAAACAAACATCCCTCCTGCTGGATGAGATCACATCCTGCTCCAGCAACGGGGCAGAGCCGAGAGGGGAGAGAGGAGCAACTTCCACAGGTGCTGGAGACCCCCGCTTGACACAGGCACCATGTGTGCTGCTCACTGTCCCAGGCAGTGTCACAGGTGTGTCCCTGGAGCCTGGGGCAACCCCAGAGCAGTTACTCTGTAGGTCCCATGGCCATCTCCAGCTTTGGTTTAAGCTCCATGACAGTTTTCCCTTGATGTCTCTGCAGGTTCACGAATCCCCTTGGTGAGCTCCACAGGATCGTGGCTCTGATAGTGACAGAATAGCAGATATTTTACCTCTTCCCTGAAGGAAAAGAGCTATAGATGTATAAAATCATTAAATGACTAAGCCAGCTCCTGGGACACATTAAAAAACTGTTGAGGTTCAACAGCCTCAGAGCCCGAAAAGAGAAGGTGGGAAAGGAGGAAGTTCTGCTTGGAAAAGCTACTGAGGGAACAAAGCAGCTGTCTGTGCTAAGGAAGTTCTGCCACAGCCATTTAACCCTCCAGGCTGAGCCCACAAGCCCAGGAAATACACGGGTAATTCAGCACTTACAAAGTCAGAGAGTCATAAAGTGTCCTGAGTGGGAAGGGGCACACCAAGAATGTCAAGTCCAACTCCTGGTCCTGCACAGGACCACCAAGATTCCCACCACAAGCCCGAGAGCATTGTCCAAACTCCCCTTGAACCCTGGCAGGCTCAGTAGCCTAGGTGTTGTGTGTAATTCACAGCCCCAGAACATTTGCAGGAACACTCCCAGCATGTCTCATTTTTCACCCCAATCCAGCTGATAAAAACAATAAAGCAGCTTTGACCTTCCATATAAATTGTTTACTTTACTACTTCCATGGCTATTTGTACTTCTCCTCTCACCTGTCCTGCAGCCTGGGCGATGACAGACCTGGAGGCAGGACCCCTCCAGCACCACCCTGCACCACCTGGCCCTCTGCTGCTGACACCTGCCTGGGGCTGCTCTCACAGACTTTTTCTTCCCAGCAAACCCCTGTGGTGGTAACACTGTGGAAGCATTAACACCCACCTGGCATGCCAGAGATGAGAAAATTGTTGAAAACTGCAGCAACTGAATTTCCTGGCTCATCAAGTGGTGCTGAACAGCCTTCCCCTCCACCTTCAGATTTCACACTGGAGTCTCTCACTTTATCTTTTTGTAGTTCCATTGCTGCTGAGGAGCTCTAACTGTGCAGCAGGCTGTAGTGATAGAGAGTTGGTTTAAAAGCTCCACAAACCCCCTGCCACTGGGGCTTTCTACCTTTTCACCTGCCCTCATTGTGCCTCCCAAATTCCATCTGGTAAGCCACCAAAATTATCTTCTGATTTAAAGTCTGCTTTGTACATGATACACAAGAGCATCATTTCCATAAAAGAAAAAGAAAAAAAAAACAAAAAAGCAACAACAAACAAACAAAAAAACCACAACAAAACAAACAACAACAACAAAACAAAACAAAACAAAAACAAAACAAAAAAAAACCACCCAACTTTGCAGCATAAAAAGAAATAACACATAAGAAGGATTAAATAGAAAACTGTTTGTGTTTCAAGAAATTGGTGCTGTGACAAAGAGCCAGCAGCTCCCAAAAACAGAGATACTTTCCTTTCAGATTCTTCATATAGCCAGCAGGGATATCTATAATAAGTAATTCCACCAAAATATATTTAAAATAAAAAAGAAAAAAACCCACACCCTCCAAATGAAAGTCTTCTATATGCAAGGGCAAATGAAGATGATAAGTTTTTACAGCAAAATTCACTCTGCTGCAGAAGGAATGTCCCTGGGGCCCAGGGATTACGTGGCTTATCCAACCTGTCCTACTCCCTGTTCCCTCCTGCTTCTGCATCTCCCACAGGAGAGGCCCCACCAGCTCAGGGTGCTGGAGCTCACAGGAGTCTGCAGTCCTGTGGGAACTGGGGAACACTCAGAGACCCATCTCCACTTAGCTCAGAGGCAAAGCAGAGTTTCCTCATGGGGATGGCTGTGTTTGCACACATCACTGCTTCCATCCTAGGCAGATCCCAAAGGCAGAAGCTCTCCCCTTTTCCCAGGGGCCCTGTGGGCAGACAAGCAGCTCCTGGCATGTGCTGCAGACCTCCAGCCTCCTGGGCACAGCAAGTCACCTTTAGCTGATTTCCCCTCATTGCAGACATGGCCCTTGCCATTTTTGTTGCTTTCCATATCCATGTAGGGCTGTAATTAAATAGGTATCTACCTACAAAGCATCTAAAAACTGGAGAAAGGCATGAAATATGACACAGTTCTGGTGGTGGGAATGGATGCTGAGCTCAGAGCAGCCTCTCCCTGGGGTCCTTTCTTCTGTCATTTACCAATTCTACACTCCATCTTAATAGATGACCTTAAAATGCAGGGGAGAGTTTCACCCATCCAGAAAAATAACCTAATAAAGCAGTTGGTTACTAACACGCCCCCAACCTCTCTCAGTTCTGAAGTGTTGTGCACAGCTATCAGTTTCACAGGAGCTGGGACACGAGCAGTAAAGCAGTGGGTAGCATCACTAAGGACCGACATCGAGAAGAGAGGAAATGAGGCTCACTTGACATTCTGTTTGTGCTGCTGGCATGGCAGTAAGAAATGCAGTGGAAGTGCCAGGGCAGCTCTAAACCTGGAAAAGAGGAGACTCTCACCAGAATGGCAGGAAGTAAAAACCAGAGGTAGTGACCCTGCAGTGCCATCAGTGCTGTGGCCCCATTCTCTGCAAACTCAGACAAGGTTAGCAGTGGTTTTAGTTATAGATGGAATGCCAAAAAGAGTATTAAATTAGTCTGCTGTGACACTAGAGGATCCTGCCTGGGAGTGAGGCAATGTGAGCACCAACAATGAGATGTTGCAGGTGGGGGCTGGTAAAACATGCACGTGTGCAGCCTGCAGCGTGAAATGTGTGAGCACAGCCAGGCTCCCCCGCTCCAGGAGTCCCACCTGGGGTTCTCCCTCCCCTCCTGCCCCAGAGCTGCCTGGCCAAGGGTGTGTCTCAGGTTTAACCTGAGCAAGCTGTTCTCTATCTCTTTAACGGACTGCAACCCAACATTGGGAAATGTTCCTTAATATTTGGAGAATTAATGACACATGAGTAATGCAGCAGCCTGATCCAAGAAATGTTCCAGTACACTCTCTTATTATCAAGTTTTTCCAAACACCTAATTTCGCAGGTACCCACAGAATACTGGAGGTGCCTGGTGCTCATCTGAGGGAGCAGTGGTTGTGACTGGAGCAGCTGAGGCTGTCCTGGTCTCTGCAGGCTCACCTGGAGTGTGACAGAGAGGAACTTCACCAGGCATCTGTGACACATACACCCCCTCACGGGAGGCTGCACGGATCCTGAAACTCACCCACACAAGTTATTTGTGTTGATTTAGAATGTACAACAAAACTTTCCCCAGAGACACTGTCTCTGCAGCATCACCTCCAGGCACTGCCTGTGCAGTGCAGCTCTGCCTGGGGACCTCCAGCCCTACTTCCTTCTGCCCTGTCGAACCACAGGATTCCTTCTAACTCAAACCTTCCTTCTGATCAGGATTCCTCAGACTTGAAGAGGCTTTGGAACTCAGAAGATCATAGGGGGTCACTTAACGAATTGCAGGTTTTGTCTTGCTCCTACTGGTTTTTGGTAAGATGACACTCACCAGTCTGCCTCACTCGCGCTGTCTTTTGGCTGGGTACCCCCATCAAGGTGTTCATGTGGCTGTGTCACAGTGCAGGCAGATTCCACACCGCAGGAGGATGGCAGCAGGTACCTGAATTTTAGAGTCTGCTGTGCTTGCGTGCTGAATTAACCAAAAAAAAAAGAGCCATTACTTGCCAGTGACTGAATACTCATCTGCATTTCCCTTTCCCTTCACAATCATTAGTGTGGGGTCAGTAATTACTGACATTGTGTGCTGAGGACACACACATGAATTTGTATTGGTATTTCCAAAATAATGGGTAAATTTGGGCCTTTTCAAAAGATTTGTGATTTTCTAAGAGGTCTTTCATGCAATACTTATCCTGGCACTGCCCAGCCACAGTGGTAGAAGACACGAGGCTGGGGCTGCACAGCACCTGATCCCACAGGGCCTTTGGTTCGGCCCCAAACTCCTGCCAGTGACTGCTTTTTCCCAGTGCAGTTCCAGCTGGACACTGGGAAGCTGGTCTGGTGGGGTTTCTTAATGCCCTGGGAATCCATAGGAAATGATAATGTATGCTCAGTTCACAGGGGGATTTTTTCCTTTTTCTTTATTGCTAGGACTACAGACTCAAATATGGGATCTGAAAGCCAAGCTGGATTCTTTCCTGGACATCCCATAGCTGTAAAGATCTGTAGAAAAACCTTCCTTAAGCCTTTCTGCCTAATAAAAAACATCCCAAGCTCTGTCTCCTGAAGCTCTTGGGGCTGAATTGTTGGCAGGGAGGAGAGGACAGGGCAAGGTCAGGGCAACCACCATGGACTGGAATTGTACCTTCACCAATGGGCACCTTCAGAAAGAAGGCAGAGCTTTAAATAAACTTAAATATTTTTAATAGATTTAATTATTTTAATGCATTTCAGCAATGAAAACCAGAAACTATTTCATGTGAAAATTCATGTGATGATTAGAATTGCAGCATCACCGTTAGGTTATCCACAGTTACTTAGACTGACTGGATAAAAGGCAAAAGCTTTGACAGAGCATCAAAAGCTTTGTTTGATTTTCTCATTTCCCTGCTTTAGCCCCTGTCTCCCTTTCCAGGCTTTGCACCACACCCCAAGGATTTTATCTCAGACTCGGATCTGAATTTTTGGTTTTTCTCTAATTCTACCCAAGTTCCTATGCTAAGTCTCACAGACGTTTATCACCCTGAACCTCAGCCCTCTCTCCTCAACCCTTTCTAGACTTTTGATGTATAAAATCCTCTTTCAAGCACTTGCTGTTTAAGAAAGGTAAATGCCGTGGCTCTGCTTCCATCTACCCTACTCCAACTGCCAGACTGTCAGAGCAGTAAATATGCAAATATTTTGCTTGGCAATCCTGGCTGCAGCAAGAACATTGTTTTATAAACTGAATTAATGCCCAGAGAAATTAGTTCCTGTTTATAATGCAATATACAGTACACAGGAATGTATGCTCAGATTTCTGTACTTGTTGTGGAAAGAAAACTGCTATAAAAACCCATAAAAATATTAAATCAATGTATGACCTGGAGGAATTGCTCCTGCAACATGAGGGACAGGCTGGTAGCTGCAGTTTGAATATATACATGTGAAAATCACACCTCATTTTATAACTAAGGAGATGAAATTATCTGAAGAGATCCCTGAAGTGTAAAAAAACTTACCCTTTTTATACTGTATGACAGAGATGACAAGTCAGTAAACAGTTGGATTTTAAAGAGCTGTGCCAAAAAAAATGCTGAAGCTGCTGTTGTACCCTTGACAGGCAGACATGACCACGTCAACATTTCCCATAAATCCTTATGTGGCGTGAAAAATAAATGTGGTTTATCCAGCTCCTGGAGACCTACAGAGAATACTGCTCCACCTCTATCCCAGAGCAGCTCGCCATGCTGTTGTGCAATGCAAAGACATTCCAGCACTGTGTCAGCTTGGGACTGGATTTCAAAAATGCTGGAGCCTTCCTTCATGGTTCACGCAGGAACACCAGTGGGGTTCCACAAGAGCAGTAGTGACCTATCCTTTGGTGTAACCAGTCACAAAGAGCCACAAGGCAAATTTAGAGTGGAAGGCAGTTTAGCAAACAGAGAACAACTCACAAAAGTAAATAAATATATATAAATAATTAAACCCCAACACTTTTTCACTTATCCATAAGTGTCTCTACCTTGTACTTGACCAGAATACTCCCGCCTTCAATAAAGTCCAGGGCTGTCAGGTCTAGTTCTTATTTCCAAGGAACCAGCCATCTGCAAGGTCTCAGCAATCAGGCTGCTGCTTGGAGCAAACTGGAGAGGAGAGGCTGTAGTGAGGCAGAGAGTAGGCTGTGGCAGTCAGTTCAATCGTCTCATTCCCAGAGCTGCTCCTGCCATCCCACCAGAGCCCTGTGCTCCTCACCCTGACTTTTCCCAGCTGAGCAGGGCTGTTCTGAGACCCCTTCCAGCCCCCAGGAGAGTTCATTCAGTCTCTGTTTTCCCCCAAAACAATCCCTCTCCTCCCCTCCATGCCCCTCAGCTTATTCCCCTCCAGCAGCACATGTTCCCCACACCCTCCCTGGCTGCAGGCAGGGAACACACTCCTTAGATCTGTTCCTGCTCCCAGCTCCAGCCCTGGGGAGGCTGCTGGGACCTCATTATACCTGCAGCATCTTGGCCTTCAGTTTTGCACCTCTTCTTCCTCACTGCTCAGCTCCTCAGATAAATTCTGCATGGCCAACTCATCAAAACAAGCACTTTTAAATGTGCTTTGGGCACTCAGGGCGTTCAGCTTCATGTCTCCCTGCAAATCCCAGGCACACTCACCTTCCCATCTTTTCCTTGCTGCAGGTTGACTGCATGGTGCCCATCCTTGCAAGCTGGACTGCACTGTGGGCACTACTGGGACAACACAGCCACCACTCACTGCTGGCAGCTGAGGCAGCCCTAGAAATGATGAGAGCCTCCTCATGCAGCTGGAGGAAGTGTTCTGTGGCCACCAATGATTTAATCCAGCTCGCCTGAGGGTCCTGGAGCTTGGCTTTGTGTGTTTCTCCATGTGGTGTGTGGAGGAGTACAGAGCAGTGTGACCATCCAGCTGGTTCTGGAGCCACAGAACATTCTGGAGGCAGGAGGAGGCTGGAGGTCTGCATACAGCAGGCTCAGAAATTCTCCTTTATCACGCTCACATTCCCTGCTAACAGCAGAGGCATTTCTGACACAGCAGTGGCCAACTGGCAGGCACACACAGAGATCAAAGGCTTTCCTGTAGTCCCTGGCTCTCCAGCAGATCGCTCTCCACAGGTCAGGCCAGAGCTTTGTGCTGTGAATTGTGTGACCCCCTGTGAACCTGCTGAATCAGGGCCAAAGAAATGTTTGTCCCATCCTTGCATCTGCAAAGCCTACAAAGAGCAAAGCTATTTTTCATTAATTGCTAACTGTTCGTCTTGGCAAGCCAGTTTGCCTCCCACTTTCATTCACTTTGAAACAAAACCTATCAAGAGCCCTTTTAGTCCAGCACTACAATGGGCTGATAGTATATCCCTAGTTTGTCTTCCAAATTCCCATACAAGCTATCAAATGTTGGCTCATAACAACAACTTATCCAGCCTTTCATCTGTTGAAGCTTCTGACTGGTTTTTGTCACAGCATATGTCCATCTATGAAGGTATTTCTAATACAAAACTCACGCTTCCTTTTTCCTTAATGTCATGCACATTTGCCTTTTTACTTTACGCAATTCATTTCTTCTCAGTCGTATTTACAAATTTTAAATATTTGTTCTGTTTCAGTCATCCTTTAAGCACCTGGTTTGCCTTTAGTGAGAGTGGGAAGCAGCACAGCCATTGCCTTGTTGCTTGGGAAACTCATCCAAGAGTTGTCATCATCAAATAAACATGTCAGCAAGGTGCTCTGGCAGGCACTACTCAAAAATAACTGAGGATTGCAGCAGACCCACAGCATACGTCTGAAATTCACCCCTCCACTTCTTCTCATTTGTGAAGAACCTTCCTTCTCCCAGAAATCTGAGTTTAAGTTTTGATTGTGATTTAATAAATTTGGGAGAAACATTCCTATTTTAACTTATAAAAACCCTAGCACAAAAAAAAATTAATTAATTACTGCAAATCCTGAGCCCCCCATAAAGCACTCAGTAAATATGGCTCCCCAAGGTGAAAGATTGGCAGAGCCAACTCTCAGCCCTTTCTGGGCAGCTGACTGCTCTTTTCCCTGGTTTGTCAATCCCAGAAAAAGTCTTTTAAAAAGCAGTGACCCAGGATAAACTTATAATTAGGAATTCTGTCTGTTTATTAAATGTTATTTGATATTCCTGAGACACAGACTCAGAATAACCTCTTTTTTAAACATCTATTGATTTTGTCACTGACTTGACCATTGGCCTAGCAATAGAATTTGTGTCCCATAGGTGATATTTTATCAGGGTCCATCAATAGGAGCAAAAACCTCTCCAGATTTTTCAAGACAGTTGTAAACAGAATGTCTTTAGTACATTCATTAAATGATTGAAGCAATCCAAGTTAGAAATAACATGATACCACATAGAGCACAATTACATAGAGAACACATTCAAACTTTAATGCAAAACCAGCATCACTGTAAGCCCAAACCAGCACAGCAGTTTGTAAGAGCACACTGGTGTACATGTGCATCAGTCTAACCTGCAAATCTCTGGAGTGAAAAAGGCACTGGATGGTATTTTGTCACTAGCCACTACTTTGGGCAATATTCCATGTTCCTGTCAAGTTTTACATCAGATATATTGTACCTAGGGGATGAGAAAGATGTAACAGAAAAATCTTGATGATTAGAAAAAAAAAAGTTATGTACTTTCTTTTGAGTTAGTAGTTCAGAAAATGTCTTCAGGAGGAGGTCCTCAAGGAGCCCAACTTCTGTTCTGTGGGACAATGCTGGAAGTTCATGCAGCCAACACTCCATGGAGCCCCAAGTGGTGTTAGAGAGCCCAAGACAGCACTTACCAGACAAAAGTGGATTTGGCCTTGCTGTTTTATTTATTTTCCTAATTTCCTTTCTATTTTTCCCCTCATAGCCATGGGATCCTCTTGGCTAACTCCCCCTGCCCCAGGGCACACAGGAGCTGCCCAGTGACCATCAATCAGCCCCTTCTGCCTGGAGCTGCAGATCAAAGGCACTGCAGCCATGCTGGCAGGAGCACAGGGCTGCTCTGGCAAGACAGCACAGGGGAATCTTTATCTCGTGATATCAGCAACCAGCTCTGCTGCAGCCTGACAAAGAGCCTGGGAAGTGAGGCTGGCTCCAGGCATGTCCAGCCAAACAGCAAGAGTGAGCTGAAGGGCATTTCACAAGGTGTCACTGTTGTTGCAGTGTTCACCCTGAAGACTGCAAGGCCAAGAGAGATTTTCCTGCAAGTTGTTTTGGGTGCTGGGGCTCTCAGAGCTGCCAGGGAGCTGCTGCAGCAACAGAACATCAATGCATATGGATAAAACTTGGGATGAATAATAGAATTATGGAGTGGTTTGGGTGGGAAGGGACCTGAAAGCTCATCTCATTCCCGCCCTGCCATGGGCAGGGACATCTCCCACCACCTCAGGG
The DNA here is from genome assembly GCF_036417665.1 of Passer domesticus. Lineage (NCBI taxonomy): Eukaryota > Metazoa > Chordata > Aves > Passeriformes > Passeridae > Passer > Passer domesticus. The sequence goes on along the minus strand of NC_087482.1, from coordinate 26,131,930 downwards.
TGCTCCAAGCCCTGTTCAGCACTGTAAGGGATAATGCTCAACTCCTCTCTGCTCCTGCTCACTGTGAGTGTAAGACAAGGTTTGTTCTTTAATGGGACTGTTGGTCCTTTTCCATCATCTCCAGCCAAGTTAAACTAACTACACTGAATGCAGACTACACTGGAGGCGTATGGGTTTGGGTTGTTTTGTGGATGGTACTTGACCCTTTTCTTTCTCACCCACCTCCACCATAGTACAGCAGTACTGGGGAGTGCTGTGTCACACCAGATCAGAGCTTTCACCACCCCCCGCCCCCTGCCCACTCTTTATCCACCTTTGAAGTGGTTGTGATGCTGCAGCTCTCCCCAGAACAAAGGCATTCTCATCCCCTGACACACTGCACTGCCAAGGAATTTCATCTCCCAGACAGACTGCAATAGGAAGAATCACCACAGACTATGCGCAATTTATGGTTTCATTAATTCCTGCCACCAACCACACCAACGGGCATTTTCCAGCAAGGAATGCATGATCAATTAGTCACAGAAATAAAAACGAAGGAGAAGACTCTTGAAATGAAAAGGGGATTATTCCTGCTTAAACATCAAAATGATGCTGGCTCCTCTTTGAATGATTAGGTGGAGAGTTTATAGGAGATTATGTTAAATGCTGAAAGGTTTCCCACTTAATTGTGGGAAAAGTGGTAGTGGGTGCTTTGGTGGGTACTGTGAGACTGCTACCAGGGTGTGACATTCTCCCAAAATTTAAAGAATAAGCATGGATTGCATTGACCTCTTACTGCCAAATAGTCATTAACTGGTACAGTTGTTACGGGGGATTTCAATGTAAAAGGATGCTGAAGTCCAGCTCTGGGGCAGGCAGAGACAGCAGCACCATCCCTCCTGCATTTCCTAGCGGGCCAGGTTTCCACAATCTTCCCTCAGAAGAGGCTGTGCTCGGGCTCTGCTGCACTGCAGGCACTTCAGCATGGCCCCACAGAGCCAAGTGCTCATTTTAGACCCCTCAGCCCATGCAGAGGGCTGCATGCCAGAGTCCCTCCCCTCTCACAACTCCTCTGTGTCCCAGGCAGAGCTGGGCTTCACACACACAGGGATGTTTATCCCAAAGGTTCAGGCGATTTCCACAAATTAGACCCACGGCACGGCATTTCCAGGTTAAAAGATTCTAGCTATAAAAATGTTGATATGAGAGAAATATTCCCTGTGGATTTTAAAAGCATTACAGAGTCTTTCCCTGAACTATGGTTTATACTGTTTTCTTAATGGATTGCAGCTGGTTTAATGAATAGAAATAGTCAAGAATAATGTATTCAGTGACTGATGGTGTGGGAGCATGCCAAATAATTTATTTATATTCTATGACACTGATCTACTAATGAAAACGTTTATTAATAAGAAATATACTTAACAATAATGGTAAAAATCAATCAAACACATTATTAGCAATTATTATTCCACCATTTTGAATTGAGAGGTAAAATTTCCTGTAGTAGCTGTAGTTTAGCTGTAGTTTCTCTAGAAAGTGTACAGTCAGTTATTCAGGTAACAGCACCAGAAATAGTTCACATTTCAGAGGCAAAGGATGCATAAAACAATACCAATTAAACCCATTCTGGCTAAAAATTGCAATATTTACCTTGGGGTTTCTGCTACTTTCTAGTTATTTTGATTATTAATTTGGAGTAATGCTTACACAGAATACCAACAGGAATTTGACAGGAAATTAATGTAGAGACTGTCCCCAGAGATCTTAGATGTTGCTAAGCCCATTTTTCCTTAGCCAGAGTTAATGAATAATCATCTCCTTGGCAATGGCTCCTGGAGTAGAGACTTGTACTTTGGTTCCTGTTAAATATAGAAAAATGAAAATTGTCAGATAACGTCAGCATCAGGGGGGTTTATCTAAAGCAACTGGGTGAGTAAATCCATGCACTGAGTCACCACTGAAAAGCCCCCATTGCTGCAGCTAACTTCTGATTTGGGAAAGTTTTCTCTACAAAGAATGTTTATCCCTTTTCAGTCTAAAGATACTTTGATGTCTCTTTCACACGCAAAAACATCACTCCCTCCTTTTTCTCAATCCTAAAACCAACTCCTAAATTCAGGGATTTCCTTTATTTTTCCTTCTCAAGCTGCAGGACAACTTCTTTCAGAGGTGCTTTTCTGATATTTCATCAGTTAATTTATTGCCAGCACCAAGGTGAGGAGTGGAAGTCGTTTTCCTGCTGCTTTTGTGCTCAGGAGCAGCTGACCTCTGGGGCAAGCTCACGGGAAGATTTCTTGGAATAACCTGAAACCCTGAGGTGGAGCTCAGCATTCTTCAGGAAATGGATTCAGCTGCCCCAGTCACTGGGAACAGGGGCTGCTGCTGCTGCTTTGGAGCCAGCTCAGCTCTGCCCTCCTGGACACAACATCCCCAGCCCTGGGGCTTCCCCAGCTGGGCTGGAGCTGGTCACACTCAGCCATGGGAGCTGTGTGTGGCTCCTGGCAGGGCTGGGAGACCAGAAGGAACTGGGACTGCAGCGGGAATCACAGAACCAGGGAATCAGAGATTGGTTTGGGTTGGAAGGGACCTCACAGACCATGCCCAGGGGAGCAGGGGACAGCAGGGGGAGAAATGGCAAAGGCCAGCAGTGCTGAGTGAATGCTCTTGCCCAAGCCGACACTGCCTTTGTGGATGATGGACAAAAACCAAAGGTGTTTTCAAGTTCAGCCATCCCCCAAACACAGCTGTGTCTAAAGCCAGCCCTCTCATCAGGAACAGCAAGGGCAAAAGAAATCAATCCCTCCAGCCCACTGAGACCTGTGGGCACTGCCCCTTATTTGATAAGCTCTTACTGACGTCATTAAGTCCAGGTTTCTGTTTGGAGAGTTTGGGCTCCTCCTCAAATAAATACCAAAATCAAACAAAAAGGTAAATGTGCAAAGGGATCTGGCTTATCCCAAGCTCTCTGGTGAGCACTGAAGACCTCAAAACACTTCACAGGGCAGCTCTCCTCTGTCACACACACAGGGAATCATAATCTCTGCAATAACTTCAGGTATTTCTCTGAATTTGTGCAATGTTTCTACTGTTTTTCAGACTCCCTTGCAAATATCAGCAGGTTCAGAGCCCAAAATGTGCTTTTTGCAAGATGAAGCTGGCAGAGCTTGCTGAGATGCAGAGATAAAATCCAAATTGAGTCCCTTGAGGTTGCTCCCACATGTGACTGAGGGCACTGCTTAAGGAGAGCCTATCCATGCTCCTTGCAAGAACATTTATCACTGAAAGACCCCAGGTTTCTGAAATAATTTGGGGAAAATCTTGGTCATGAAGCTTCTCCACCAAAGATAGGGCATTCCAGGTGATATCAGCACACCTTTCAGGGTAGGCAGGTGCCTTCCTGTGCAGAGAACTGTCTCCCAACCAGCTGGGTCTGGGGGGCATTTACTCCACAGCAAAGCCAAGATTTTGGTTGCAGCAGGAGGGTGAGCTGTGCTGAGTGAGGACCTGAATCAGAAGCCTCAGAGTGCTCAGAAAGTCCTCACAAATAGGTACTTGTCAGTGGGGATGTGGATCATCCCTCTTCAGTTCAGGTGCAAGCGGGGCATTTTGAGTAACATTTTCAGCATGTACTGGCTCCCTCAGGCCTTACACAGCCCAAGGCAGCAAAGGAAGACTTGGAAAAAAGCATTAGTTCCATAAAAGTGTTGGGAAGCAGGAGAGAGCAAAGCACTGGCAAAAGCACAGAGTATATATTGTTTAATTGATATACTGCAAGATATTGTTCTAATGGTAGGAGGGAAAAGAAATAATGATCAGTTATCTCATTATTAATGTTCATTTTCTCTTCCAGTATTGCCAGCGGGTTGAGTTAATTATTAAGCACAACAGTTGGGCTTTAATATATCAGCTATAGATTCCAGTCACAGCAGTCTAGTTTAATAATTGGGTTTCTTTCTCCCTCATTTTGACTAATAGCATACATATAGCAATTATTAAAATTCGTCGTAGCACAAAAATAAACCATTTGAAACCTCACCAAAAATGGCAGCACAACAGAGCTCTGCTTAGCATTTAGTGAAGAATTCAAAACAGCTTCTTGGAAGACATGGAGTAGCTTCTCTGAAAATTCAACAGCCACAATGTGAATGTGGACACTCAGTGAAAGCCAAGAGCGCTTCAGGTGAGCCAAGGCAGTGTTGAATAGGCTGCTGTCACTAAAGAAGTGCATTCAGACTTCACAGGCAATTCCCTCTGAAAATGCAAATTCATATGTGGTTCTTTAGCTGTAGGTAGTCCAGCCAAGCCATGGCGGGTTACCAGCACTGGCAGAAAGTTGTTTTAACACTGCATCATCAAACTGTTCTGGACACTTCACAGTCTGCCTTGGAATGACTATAGGTGCCAAGTGAACACAGCTTCTGCTGTGAGGAACTTAAAATCCTCCTTGCTGCTCTTCCAGACCCTTTAAAGACAAAGTTTAACTTCCAGCATGAGCACAGCTCTGCATAAGCTCATTGAGCCCAAAACCTACAGGCATCAAGGGACCCAGCAGAAATCCTGCACATTCCCACCATGCCAGAGAGGAATGGGGCTTATTCAAGGACTGACAAATATGCAAAATTTTAAGGGGTGAGAAAATTAATTATAAAAATATGGAATGAAAATAGCAAACTTGATAAAAGCCTGGTGTTTATAGTTCCTGGAGAAAGGACAGCAGGACTGTAAGCTGCATGCTCACCATCTCCTCCAAGTGCACACAGGGATGGAGCAGCCCCCTGTGTTATGCAGGCATTGAAACCACTGTGGACTTGGAATCAGTTCAGAAGTGAAAATAATCACAGAATCAGAGAATGGTTTGGGTAGGAAGGACCTCAAAGCCCATCCAGTGCCACCCTGCCAAGGCAGGGACACCTTCCACTGTCCCAGGTTGCTCTAAGACCTCTCCAATCTGCCCTTGGGCACTGCCACAGATCCAGGAGTAGGCACAGCAGCTCTGGGCACCCTGTGCCAGGGCCTGCCCACCCTCACAGGAAGGAATTTCTTCTTAACATCTGACCAAGTACCTGGTTACACACACACCAGGAACTGCCTCACTCTGCAGCCGGCTGCAGTAAATGTCTGCTGAAACATGACCCACAGAACCCACCACAGGTTCCTCCTGAATGCATTGCCTGCACTCCTCTCAGGAGACAGCCCTCAAAACCAGTCCCAGAGTGCTCCTGCTGCCCAGGAGAAGGTGGGAAAGGGCTGTGCCCTGGCTGCAGCCTTGACAAAAGCTCAGCAAGAGCCTTCGGTGCTAACACAGCCCAAGAGAGGAACAGGGAGAGAATTTCTATTTGCCCTTTGAAGCTGAGACGGACCAATTTGTATCTGAACAGCACTCCTTCACACCTCCCCATATTATCTAAAAGTAGGAGACTTTGCAATTAAGCAACACTCAGATTAATAATTGAGAAAAACTAAAGACTGGAAAGATACCAAAGGCTTCCCTCACAGGACTGTGGAGTGATGCACTGCTTTGGAACTGCAGATAAACCAGGCCACAACCAACCTCATCCTCTGGCCATTATTTAAGAGCCAGGAGGAAAAGACTGGAAGCAAGAAAACACCAGTTTACTACAAGTTTTGCCCTGAAACTCCATCGGCACAGGAGCCCCAGGCTTTCCTGCATGATGCTTTATCATTCCACGATGCTGTTACAGCCATGCTCAGCTGCTGCACATGGTTCAGCTCAGCAGCCTGAGCCTGGGAACACCAGAGAATATTATCAGAGCACAGGGAATGCTGCTCTAATTGTAGGTTTGCAAAGTTATCTGGATAAATGATCATGTGGGGAAAGAAACATGGTGTATGTATAATTAATTGACTTAGAATTTGTTGTAAATTAATCATATTGAATATTAAAACTATTCCCTACTCTCATGTTAAACAAAGTAATTCCTCGGTATTTTAATCTGATCTTACTAGAAATGATGAAGCTGGACTTTGCTATCCACCTCCCCCATTCTTACCTCTTGCACTGCCAGGAAAGTGCTAAACAGATGAATTGCCAGCTCCCTGCAGCAGAGAGCTGATTTTCTGGGCCCTCTGACACACAGATGGGGGAGTCAAACCACAGAGGTCTTTGGAGGCTAAAATCCTGTGTCTCTGGGGTGTTCACAGCAGCTGGTCCCAGGCAAGAGGTGAGCAGCTGCACAGGTGACCCGAGGTCGGTGGGGAGTTTTAAATCCCACATATATTGTTCATGTGTCGAATCTGGGCTCTGTTTCCTTTGCTCACCTCATAAACTCCATAGGTGAACTCACTAAAAATGGCAGCACAGAGATCCCTGCAGATCAGGTAAGTGCAGATATCAGGTCAAAGATTGGACTCACTGACCTTGGAGATCTTTTCCAGCCTTTGTGATCCCATGACTCTATAAAATGAAGCTGCTGTTTTCCTCATACTGCATTTGTGTCGTAGTTTCTGAATCAATACCTTCAGAACATCAGCTGAACCAGTATTGCTCTCCAGGCAGCTCCTCACACAGTAGAGGGATGGGCAATAAAAAACACACATTTTTTTTTACAAAGGCGTATTTGTTCTTTTCTAGGACAATTTTGGAATCAAGTGCTGTAGCACAAACATGTTTTTTCAGGTTTACAATAGCCCCTCACCTTTACTGGTTCTGCAAAGCAAATTGGGTGCTGAATGCCACCCACGCATGAATTAGTGGCCAATTGGACAAAACTTCTTTCTTGTCTCTGGCCCAGCTTTAGCCATGACTCTGCACACTCAGAAATCATGGGGTAATGGAAGATTTGTCCTCTTAACAGCAGGAATGCAAGATGACTGCAGATGAAATTTTACATTCTAATAATACCTGGTCCCCAGGGATGCTCCCGAGTTACCTGGCTGTTCAGAGGTATCCCAGCTCCCTCAAACACGACTGCACCAGCCAGGACATCTCATTTCATGGCCCATGGCAACAGAAACCCACTGCTACGAGGCTCTGATGCCAGTGGGCCCCTTTACAGAGCAGATAATCCTCAGCAGGGGTTGGAGAAGGAGTTCTGCTTTGAGCTCACCTGAAGGTGATCAACAGCTGCACCCACAAAATTGGTTTTGTTGTTGCCCATCAGAACTATGGAAAATAACTTCTCAGGAGCTCCTGCCGACCATTGCCATGAGCTATTTGAATCATGTCCTTGTCCTGCTCCCAGGCCTGCTGTGTGAGGGGCCACCTCCACAGTGCTGCCAGACACCCTGGGGCCACCAGCCCCTCACTGGAAGGGTCCCAGCCAGGTACTGCCAGCTCTGCCTGGGCTGGGGATGTCACCTCCTGCACACACACCTCGTCAAAGCTTTATAAACCCCCGGCACTGGAGTGGTGTGTGTGCATTGCTATCAAGTTATGTCACTGCTTCCATAATAAAATTATTTCAGCAGGTTGTAAGTCAGGTATAAAATTCTCTTTGGGCTAAAACTTGGCATGTCCACATATGCAAACACACTCACACAGCCTGATTTCTGGGAAGGGGAGAGATTGTGCATTACTCCTGAATTCTGCACGGGGGCAGAGCGTATTCTCACAGGGAGAAAGCTGCAGAGCTCCCACAAGGCCAGTGGGGGAAGCCAGAGACTGCTGGAAGTGGGACGGCCACAAACCTGCCCTTCCCTGCCATTCCAGCCTCCTCCTTTCCAGCTTTCAGCTCCGGGAAAGGGGGGCAGCATCTCGTCTGCTCTTGGGGACGGTTAGGGGAGAGTTGCATGTTTTCCAACCTCTGTCTGAAACTCGGAGGGCACAGGGACACTTCAGGCCCCCCTGCATACACCACTTCAAAGGAAGAGTCCTTGGAAGCTCACCGGAACTAAACCCATCCTTTAAACAAGCTTTGCTTTGCAAGAGTTTGGATGCTCCTGACTGTTACTGCAAACTGCAGAGAGAAAACGTGTTTGCAGTGCCAGGACTGTCCTGGGACATGACTGCTGTTAAAGAGTACAAATCCCATTGCTCACAGAGGTCCCTCCTGCAGGGCCCTGTGAGCTCAGCACTAGCACAGGAAGAAGAAATCTGCCACTGGAAATTGCCACTGGAAGCTGCATCCAACAGTCCTAGCACATTTAGCCAGAAGAGGGGAGGGATTTTTAAGAAGCATAAAGAAAAAGGGAGCATAAAGAAAAAGGGAGCCTCCAGCTGTGTCTTGAAACTTCCCCCAGCCTGAACAAGCTCTGTTAGGGGCTAGAGACTCCCAGCACCAGAGTGGGGCAGTGCCTGGTGTAACCACAGCATCCTTTAGATATCTGCAGCTGCAGGTGTTTGTACACTTGACCTTTTGTAATAAACAGCAAGGACATTTCCTTCATACTTACTTCACAAGGCTATTAGGAAACACACCAAACTCAAGGCAGTCATTTGCTGTGACATTTTGTTCCCTGAATAACACAACACTCCACCTTTATGTCAGTGTTCCTTGGGTTTGCTGGGTCAAAATCCATGTCTGGCCTGAGGGAGATGAGTAATTTCCCTGGGTGCTTCCACTCCTGTTGCAGCTGCAGCCCAGGGATGATCAACATATAGAAAGAAGAAACACAAGGAAAGAACTATAACAACATATCACCATATAATCAGGTAGTAAAAAAGGGGAGTGTGATTGACAGTAAGGGTATTCTTATTTAATCTCATGCCACTATATTTAGTGATATTAGTGCTTTGAGCATTGCTATCCATCCTCCCAACTGGTTACAGCATTTGGACTCTGGAAAATGTAACAGCTGCATATTTTCAGGGAACAGGCAGCACCAGGACCTCAGTGACTGTTTCACACAGCAGACCTGAGCACACAGTTTGCACCAGCTCCAAGCACGGGCTCATCCCAGCCTCAGAACGCCTGAAGGCTAATTTATTAGAAATACCATTACCACATTAGAAATACCACAGGACCTATGTTGGCTATCATGAGATAATCATCACACATCTGGATTTTTAAGACACAGGGCACAGTCTGGTGCTTTCCAGTCCCTGTTGACATGATCTAATAGCAACACACCCCCGGAGCTGCACTAAGGCAGCAGTCTGTGCTGGGGGAAGGAGGCACTGCTGGGCTGGGAGAACACACAATTGGCAGCCAATGGCTGTGGTTTACACAAAGCTGCTTGTATCTTGTAAACAGATTTATTTTCCTTCAATGATAGGGAGCCAGGAAATGCACTGAGCAGAAGCAGAACAGAGAACATCTTGGTGCAGAGCAGGAGCAGGGGAAGGACAAGCCTTCCATCACAGACAGAGTACTGCCACGGTGGCTTTTGAAATGAAGAGGTGTAGCAAATGTGGAAGGGTAAATAAGGCCAGGAAATATTTTGTTGTATGAATGAACTCCCTAACATTTGTGATGCAGAATTTCCAGGGCTGTTGCTCTGGAGCTGGGCTCCTGCTGGGCAAATAATTCTTCCCAAACTGAGGTAGGTGCCATGTTATTGTTCTCTGGCTCTACATGTCACTACCTGGCTGTTCCTCAAAAGGTCTGGCTTCAGCCCAGTCCTCTGCCTTCTGAGCAGCAGCAGCAGCAAGATTTAAATGGTCCTTATCATTCAATTCAAATTATTTGACTATTTTAACAACAGATTAAATCAGCTCCCTCTGATCTAATGTGTTGGTGTCTGGGACCAGTGCAACCAGGACCAAGGGGCTCAGTACAGGCTGCAAAACCTGCTGGAAATACACAACAGTATTTGGGTTGTTTATGACACTCACCTCCCATGATCCTCATGCTGTTCCTGCACCTGTGCTGGGTGAGCGAGGCTGTGCATGCCCTTTGAGCAGAGATGAACTTTTGGGATCAGCTGCCTAATGGCCAGAAAGTACCAAACTGTTTGGGTCACTGGTGTCCTCTGCCTGCCCTGCAATTCATAGCCACCATTTCTCTCACCTCTTATTTCTTCTCCCTGGTACCTCTGCCACTACTTCAGCTTCTCAAACATTTTCTTTTGTTTCTCCTCCCCTCTGGAAGATGCAGAATCTCCTATTCCCTTTCCAAGGAAAGTGATGTGGGCTCATTTTCCTTCTCCAGTCTTCACACCTGGTCTATTCTTTCCATGTGCTGAAAATGCATTGGAGGGTGGACGTGGAGAAAACATCAGAGCGTGAACCAAGTCATTTACACCAAGAGAGATTAGATTGGGTTATCACTGGGTTGTTTAGAATTGTGGAATCACAGAATCCTTAAAGTTGGGAAAGACCTTTACAATAATCAACTCCAGCCATCAACCACCACCATCGCTATGTTCACCACCAAACCACTTCCTAAGTCCCACATCAACACGTCTTTTGAGCACTTCCAGGAATGATGATTCCACCACTGCCCTAGGCAACCTCTTCTAATGCTTTGCAATCTTTTCCAAGAAGAAATGTTTCCTAATTTCCAATCTAAACCTCGGCTGGTTCAAGTTAAGACCATTTCCTCTTGTCCTATCCCTGTTCCCTGGGAGCAGAGCCCCACCTGGCTCTGCCCTCCTGTCAGGGACTTGTGGAGAGCCACGAGGCTCCCCCTGAGCCTCCTTTTTTCCAAGCTGAACAGACATAGTTTGAGTTGATTGAGAGGAACCAACAAATCTATTTTAAGTACTGTTAAATGACTCCTGGTTGCTCTTAGTCAGTAAAAAACAGAAAACAAACTAGATATGCCCAGTAGCTCAACATGGTGATTTGTTCAAGGAAAGAGCCCACTCCAGATCCCAATGGCACAAGCATCAGCACCAGATTCTGCCTGGGAAAACCTGTGTGAATTCCTCCCTCAACTTATGCAGCTGAAATAATACCTGACCCACATGAACCAAATCTACACAGTGGGTACATTTTTTTTCCTACTGTTTCCAAACAAAAATCAAACATAAACAGTGAGAAATTATTTCATTTACACTAACGAGTGGCAGCATGAGAACTCAGCAATATGTTAAAAGAAAATCTCCCTGGTACACTGAATTACACTTTTCCTGGAGTGAAGCAAGAACCCTTGTGATTGAAAAACTCCCTTTCCAGACTCAGATTGTTTTTATAAAGTATTGAAAAAAAAATAGATGTTCCAAAAATCAGCCAGGAAAGCAGTGGTAATAATTCTTCTCCAATGCCTCTGAAATTAAGCTACACTTTGCCCAATTTTTTTCAATTTGGAGTGTATGCATACACAATACTGCAAACCTATTCCTGCAGTGGATGTGTGCAATGTGTGCTGCGCTGCCCAGCCGCTGCCCCAGCTGCCGGCTCTGTCATGCCAGCACCTGCTGCTCCATCCCCACGGGCTGCAGGCCCCTGTGGGCAGGGCTGGGGCTTGGGGCTGCTCCCCTGCACAGCCTCCCCTCCACATCCCTGCCACAGCCATGGGCAACTGTCTGCAGCCACCGAGTGCACTCAGGAACTGACCACTGTTGCTGGAGGTCTTGGTGCTGAGCCCATGAATCATCTCTTACTCAGACATGCTCCCAAACAAAGGAGGAACAGGGCCTCAGTGGCCTGAAGAGCTACCCACAAAACTAGGAGGACCTGGACGAGTGGAATTGCAGAAGTGGAACAGGGAGAACATCCAGGCAGGCTGCCAGGGGCTGAGGCTGGGGTGATGGAAAATCTTCAGTGGGAGGGAAACAACACAACATCTGGTATTTTGAAACACAGCTAGAGTTTTCCTGTGCATTCTGACTATGAGTCAGCAATGGTAGGCTGTGAAATTGCTGATACCTGTCTGCTCCTTGGGGCTAAGCCAGGGGATGAAGCTCAGGGAGGAGACCTGGAGAGATCCTGGGGTGAGCCAGGGTCCCCCATGTCAGAGCACAGCCCTAGAAGTCTACAAGACCAAAGAAGTCTGTTCACAAAACCAAACACAAGACCAGAAGTCTGTTCAGGAGGGATGCAGTGCCTGCCCCAGGAGCCTCCTTGGGAGGCAGTGGCCACATGCAGTGATTCTTGATTCTCTCGGATCAGGAGGAGGAGGAGCAGGAGGAGTTTGGCCTCAGCAGCCACATAGACTAAGCCAGCTCAGCCTCAGTCTAGGCCAGGAGGAGCAGGAGAGCACAGAATGCCAGGAGAAGAGGCCCAAAGTGGGTGTCTCAGCTGCAGTAGCAGTGCTGCTTGCTGCCAGCTGAGCACCAGTCCTGCAGAGCTCTCCCTCCTCAGCAGAGAGGAATTGCCTCAGGCAATGGCCAGGGAGCAGCTGCCCCAAGGGGCTGCAGACCCTCCCTCCCCTGCCCCTGCAGCCAAGCACCAGGAAAAGAAAGCAAACAGCAGTGGAGCAGAGTGTTTTCTTTCCATTACCAGGCCCACAGGAGTGCAAGCTGTCGTGTATAAAGCCGTCTTTATACACAACAGCTGTATAAAGTGTATGGAGTGTGTATGGGTATAAAGTGTATGGAGTGTGTATGGAGACAGAAGTAACTCAGTGGTCACAGCTGCTCTGGGAGCCCCTTGCAGGGCAAGCTGTGTGCAGGGCTAGCACGGTGTGGGCAGGCAGGAGCCAGGCAGGGGCTGCTGTGACCAGCGGTGGGCCCCGCGGGGCTGGGGGAGCCCATGCTGAGGGCATGACCTAGACAGATTGGAGGCCTGGACAATCATGAACCCAGTGAAGTTCTACAAGGGAAAGTACCAGATTGTGCACTTGGGGTGGTACAACCCTGGATGTGTGGACAGGCTAGGGAAGGAGATGCTGGAGAGCAGCACCATGCAAAGGGACCTGGGAATACTGATGGATGGAAAGTTGGATATGAGTCAGCACTGCCCTGACAGCCAGGGGGGACATCCCTGTTCTGGGGGGCACCAGGCCCAGCATGGCCATTTGGGCCAGGGAGGGGATTATCCCTTTCTGCTCTGCACTGGCATGGCCTCACCTCAAATATTGTATGAAGTTTTGGTCACTGCAATATAAAAAAGAATGTTCAAAGGAGGGAACTGAGGATGGTGAAGGCCCTAAGGGGAAGCTGTGTGAACAGCAGCAGAGGACACTTTGTTTCTTCTGCCTAGAGGAGACTGATGGGACACTTGATCGGGGACTCAGATTTCCTCAGGATGGGAAGAGGAGAGGCAAGAACGGATCTCTCTCTGTTCACCCCAGTGATAGGGAGTAGTCTGAAGCTGTGTCAGGGGAGAATAAGATGGATTTTAGAAAAAAGGTTCTTTATTCAGAGAATGGTTGGGCACTGAAACAGGCACCCCAGGGTAGCACCAAGTCTGAAGGACCTCAAAAAGCAATGGGAAAATACTCTCAAGCACCTGGTGTGACTCTTCAGGATACTCCTGTGCAGGGCAGGGAGCTGGAATACATGATCATTGTCAGGACTTACAAATCAGCATATTCTGTGATTCAGTGATTCTGTTTATTACAGTAGAATATCTCAGCATAGATCTGCTCAAAACAAACATCCATGAAAAGAGGGAAGTCATCAAGAGCACCAGAATAATGAGTGTCCATGTGGCAAAAGCTCACTCATGGACCATTTCTGTTAAGGTTAAGTCAGGGTTGAAAGACTTTGAAAAACTTGCCCTGCTCCCTTCTGACCAGCAATATCAGCAGGCGAAAAATAAGGTTTTTTGTGAGCAATGGACCTGTGATAAAGCAAAACAATCAGGGCAGTCCATTCATAGAGATGGGGGCACACTCTTGGGGCCATGAGGTCACAGCAGGGCTCTGGGGTCACAGCAGGCTGAGCTCTCAGCAGGCCCTGAGGTCACAGAGGTGCCAGAGGTGCCAGAGCCCCGTGGTTGCACAGCAGCACAAGGAGCCAGCAGTCAGTCCCTGAGCACAACTGTTGCGGCAGCAGTGGCGGTGGCAGCAGCGGTGCTGACATTGGGACAGCGGTGTCGGGACAGCGGTGGCAGCAAGAGCTGCGGGACTGGCGGAGGACAAGGCAGCATGGCCCTTGCTCTGCGCCTCCTACTCCTGCTGCTCCTGGCCGTGGCCCTGCCTGCCAGGGCTGCCCAGGCTGCTCCGCTGCAAGCGCGGCGAGCAGGTGAGCCAGCAGCCTGGCTGCCTTTTCCCGGGACAGTGCTCCCTGCTCCCTGGGAAGCGCTGGGGATGGTTTTGCCCAGGGCTTTAGGGAGGGTTTCCTCTGTGGGAGGGAGAGAGTCCCAAGAGGCCCTGGGCAGCCCCATTTCCCATTCCTCTCCCAGAATGTTACACAGGGCAGGGAAAGAGGGTGGAGAGTTGCCAGGAGCCAGCCCAGAGCTCCCCAGTCCCCTCTGCAGCTTTGGCCACGTCCATTCACATCTGGCTCCCATGGCCTTACCAGACGCCGTTGCAGTGCCCCTTTCTCTAAGGCAGAAGGAGATGCCAGCATACACAGAAATGGTTCTGATTTCTGCTTCCCTTCAGATTGGGATCGCAACTTGCATTATCTAGATGCCCTCTTGGATGACAGCTTGAGAATGTTGGAGAATGCCGGAGGCAAGTTCTTGTGTGCTCTCCATGACAGAATAATCAGTGTCCATGTGGCAAGAGCTCACTCATCCCCCATGTCCTTGAACAGAGTCTCATGGCTGCAGAAATGTGGAAATCTTCCCCTGCTCCCTTTTGCAGTCCTGAGGGATCCCACAGGATCGTTGTCAGTGAGAGGAAGGAGCATTTAGCTTTCAATCTTCCTCCCGTGTGCAATGTCACTGTGCTCTGTGCAGCCAGGGAGAAGGGCAGAGAGGGAAGGGGCCGGGCCCAGGGCTGTGCCCCAGGGCTGAGCCTTTGGCAGCTCCTTTGCCTGCCCCAGGGAGCCTGAGCTGCTCCTGCTGCCACTGCCAAGCCCTGGCCCTGCCCGGGGCTGGCTTTACAGCTGCTGGCAGCTCCAGGGAGTCCTTTCTGCCCCGACTGCCCTGCAAGGGGCTCCTTCCATCCCAGTGTGGGGCCACTGCAGGCACGAGGTCCCCCTGCCCCTGCTCCAGAGTGGAAGGCAGAGCTGAGGGAGTGCCTTGGAGGGCACCAAACACTCAGGTGCACCCACTGCTACTTGGGCCTGAAGGAGAATCTTCAGCAGGCTCACAGGAGCTGTTCTGTCCTGGCTTTCTTTGCAGTTGAACCTGATGATAAAGGCGATCCAGCTTCTAAACCCATGTCCAGGAATGACCTTCTGAGAGATGCTGAGGGTAGGCCAAGGCCTTTCCCCCGGGAGAGCTGCCAGCTCAGAGCCCAAAGCTCAGCCATGGGGGCAGAGATGACAGAAGCTTTTGTGGCTGTTGAGTTTCAGGCATGTCTGCAGGGAGGACTTTTCAGACGCCTTTGCTGGTTACTGCACGCAGGCCTGGCTCCCATCGCAGGGGTGAGTACTGTGTCCCTGCTGACCCCACAGGCTGAGCCCTGCTCTTGTGGGATCCATTCCTGGGAAATGGAACTCTGTTGCTCTAAGGTCTTCCAAGGGGAAAGAACAAAGCTACAGGACACAAGGAATCCCATGGGCTACCTGAATACATGAGGAAAATGCTGAAGGAAATGCAGCAGGCAGGAGGACAAGGTGGGTGCATTTCCCTCATGCTTCCCCTGGGTCTCAGCAGCCGGGGCCTTTGGCTGCACATGTGGACATGCCGTGCCCAGCACAGTGGGAAGGGATCCATGGCAGCCTCTCTGCCCCACTGCTGCTTTCACGCCCTGCAGGGCTGCTTCCCAGCTTGGCTTAGCTGCAGCTTCTGCCCAGCCCCTGCAGGAAGGCATTTGGCATCAGCTGACAGGCAGCCCAAACTGTACCACGGGCCTGAGATCCCCTGAAATTTCATAGTCTCCAGGATGATCACTAAGGGCAGGTGTTATCATGAAAGTGGACCCTGGCCTACCCAGAAAATTGTGTGGATTCCTGATCCTTAGCCATGTCTTTCACAACTACTGGCTGCTGAAGATGCCACCTCCCCAGTAGGGAACAGCTATACCTGATCCAGCTGTCCCTCTTCCTTTCTCCAGAAGTGGATGGAGAGGCTGTGCAGAAGGCAGCGTTTCCCGAAGGAAGCAGTGGTTCCGTGCCAGCCTCTGCTGCAGGAAGACAGGCGATGCCAGGCACAGGCACAGGAGGTAATTGCTGTGCCTCTGGGCCTGAGCCCTGCTGAGGCTTCAGCTGCCCTGTCTCTGCTGCCTGGCAGTGCGGGCACAGTCTGGAGAAGACTGGCACAGCCCAGCGGAATTATCCCAAACAGGCTCAGGGCACTCGGGTACTGAGCAGTCCTGCTGGGGTCCGTCCGTGGGAGACACATCCCAAAACCTGGGAGCGACTGCACGGGGTGCCCATGGTGGGGAAAGGGGAGAGGGGGAGAGCAAGGCTCCAGTGTGTCCTGAGAGGGCTTGACTATGTGCCCTTGGGCTGTGGGAGCTGTCCCAGCAGATCGAGGAAGGGCGGCTGGGAGGACAGGCAGGAGGGAGTTTGTGAGGGATACTTGCAGCACTGCCCGCTGCAAGGGTTTAAAGGAGCATTTTCCTTGTGCGACTGAGAGAACCCCCACGGGCCCTGGGCTGCTCCAGCCACCTCTCCAGGGATGTTGCACAGGGCCTGCAAATAGGATAGGGATTGACCATGAGCCTGCCCAGAGCTCCCCAGGCCCCTGTGCAGCTTTGGCTTTGTCCATTCACATCTGGCTCCCATGGCCTTACCCGACCTACATGCAGTGCCCAGTTCCCTGAGGCAGAAGGGGATCCCAGCACATCATGGAAATCCTTCTGATCTTTGCAAACTTCTAGGTTGGGATCAAGACATGGATTATTTGGAAAACCTGCTGGATTATGGCTTGAGACTCATGGGAAATCCTGGAGGCAAGTGCTCAATGTACCTTTCCTGAGAGAATACACAGTGAGCAGGTGGCAAGAGCTCATACATTTGCCCTTTCACTTTAGATTATGTGAAGGTTGATGGAATAAGGAAAATTTGCCTTGCTCCCTTCTGGAGCCCTGAGGGGTCCCACAGGATCACTGTCAGTGGGAGGAAGGAGCATTTAGCTGGCCATCTTCCTCCCGTGTGCAATGCTAGTGTGTCCTTCCATGTGCTCTGTGCAGCCACAGAGAAGAGCAGAGAGGGAAGGGGCCGGGCCCAGGGCTGTGCCCCGGGGCTGAGCCTTGTGGGCAGCCTGAGGATCTCCTGCAGTGCCACAGGAACTCTTCTCTCCTGCCTTTCTTTGCAGCTGAACCTGCTGGTGAAAGTGGTGCAGCTTCCCAACCCACGTCCAGGACAGAGCCTCTGGGAGATGCTGAGGGTAGGTCAAGACCTTTCCCCCTGGGAGAGCTGCCAGCTCAGAGCCCAAAGCTGGGCCAGGGGGGCATCGCTGCAGGTGCCAGCACAGAACCAGGTACATGTGTGCCCTCGCCCTGCGCGATCCCCTTACCGCTCCTGCGGCTAAGGCATGGCAGCTGTTTGGAAAAGGGAGAGCCCTGACCCTGCCATGAAAGCCAAGACATTTTCTGAAACCTATCCCCAGTTTAACGCGCATGACATCCTGAAGATGCCAGCACCCAAATCAGGAAGTCTTCCATCTAATCCAGCTGTCCTTTTTGCTGTCTAAAGTGATGGACCAAACATCTGTGCAGAAGGAGGCACATCCTGGAGGAAGAATTTCCCCATGGGCAGCCCCTTTTCCAGGAAGGAAGGCGATGCCAGACACGGGCACAGGCACAGCAGGTAATTGCTGTGCCGGGCTCAGCCCTGGCCGGGGCTGTGTGGCAGCAGCTCTTCCCCCAGGGCCTGCCCTTGCCCGGCCCGGCAGCAGCCAAAGCTGGAGGCGCCTCGGCTTCCAGGCCTCTGGAGCTGGTTCAGAGCCCCGGGGAAACGGGACTGGTGCAGCAACGTCCCTGGCGCTGCAGCTGCTGCGGAGCTGGCCCTGAGTGCCCAGAGGCCCAAGGCACAGGAGCAGCCCCGAGCGGGAGCCCAGCCGCCAGCCCAGGGCCAGAGCCAGCCCTGGCTCCCGACTGGGCAGGGGCTGCGCTGGCTCCTGACAGGGCCTGAGCCTGTCCCCTGGGGCTGGGGGAGCTGTCACGGGGCAGGGAGGGCCAGGGCTGGCAGTGGCTGCTCAGGGATGGCTTTGGCCCGTGTCCCTGGCAGCAGCCACTGCCCAAGCAGCTGCGCTGCCCCCAGGCTCTCCTCCCGGCCTGCTGGGCTTTGTTGGCTGGCACAGCCTGTGCCAAGGGCCGGCAAGGTGCCTGCAGGCCCCAGCTCTGGGGGAAACAGAGGACGTCCTGCCCGTATCCACCATGCTGCCAGCTCAGCAGTGCAGCACAGCACGGGCTCACACTCCCCATTGCTCCCACAGATGCAGCCGGCACCACAAGACCTGTTCCCGATGTCCAGAAGGGCCTCGGAAGTGGTTTCTCTAAGGGAGCAGGCTGGGGGCCAAGATTAATGACAGGCCTGCTTCTTTCGGCGATTACCATTATTTTATGCTTTGTCCGAATTTGGATTTACTGGAAAAGAAAATGGTGAGTGTTTTCTTCGCCTTTCCCCGAAACAGCTTCTTATGAAAATCTAATGCAGAGAGGAAACATTCCCAGAGAGCCTGGGGTGGAGCTGTGGCCAGTCCATGGTTCTCCAAATAACTCTGCTGAGGGTTCTGCTGCTGCCCAGTGCTTCCATTGGCCTCTCAATTGCTGGGCCTTGTCCTGGGGGCCCCGCTGGGGCTGCAGCCAGAGCTGGCTCCCACTGAGGCTGCCTGGCCAAGAGCAGCCCCAGGGGCACGGGGCAGAGGCAGAGGGAGGTGGGGAGGAGAAAGAGCAGGGCCGAGGTTGCCCTTGAAAGGCAGAGGCGCTCTGGGGCCCGCTCCTGGCCAGGGACCCTGCCCAGAGCCGTGCCCTGCTGGCCGGGGCCTTGAGGGGCAGCTGTCCAGCTGGGCCCAGCTGTGCCAGCAGCTCCAGCCATGCTGGGGAGCCTTGCCAGCTCTGGGCCCTGCTGTGCACCAGGGTCCCTGTGTGCCACTGGCAGCTGGGGCCTCAGCCACCTCCTCTCTCCACAGGAGCACCTCTGGACAGCAGTTGAAAGACGGTGGCTGCACCTCACTCCCAGACAGCTTGAGCTGCTCCTCCCACAGTAATAAGGGCCTGGACAGCCCTCTCAACTGTTCTGTGAAGGGAACCCAAGAGCAGCCATCTACAATGAAACCTCCTACTACCCTGTAGATCCCACTGCCCCCTGCTCTCCCCATAGGTCTCCCCAACATGCCTTCATCCCTGTTTTGATCTCCCTGCATCTCATCCCAGCCAATTCTCAAGTTCTTCTGGAGACCCCAGGCCCAGCCGAGCATGCTCCAGCCCCTCCTGAGACCAACACATCCCTTCCTCTGCCCCTGAGCTCCCTGGCCTTGCCCTCTAAACAACACTGGAGTTAAGCCCTGCTGCCCCACCAGGGTAGGCGATGGCCCCTTCTTCTGTTGCAATACAGAGATGGAGCTGTCACCGCAGTGTCTGGGAGGTAGCAGCAGCAAAGCCCACCCAGCACCAGCACTGGCTGAGCTCCGTGCCCAGGGGCAGCTGGGGATGGCCACGGTGTGGGCAGGCAGGAGCCGGGCAGGGGCTGCTGTGACCAGCGGCAGTGTCTCAATGGGCTGGGGGAGCCCAGGGGGCAGGCAGCAGCGTGGGGCTCCTGAGAACAAGCAACCCTATTTTGTCTTTGCTTTTCATTTTTAGAAATTTGACTTTTAAATAAATATTTTAAAATTCATTTACTGTAGAGAGACATCCCTAAATATTTATTCCCGAGTAGTGTAGTAGTTAAGGACTTTACAAAATAGTATTAGAATCCTGAAAAGGCAAACCTATTTTTTCTTCACTTTTAATTTTTAGAAATATTTAAAAATATTTTTTGTAGAGACATATCACCAAAATGTTCATCCCTTTTTCCAGAATACATTTGTATTTTTAAAGTAGTTTTACGGTTCTGGAAAGTTTTTTACACTTATACAATAAAAAATAAAATGGCATTTCTGTGGTAATCTTTACTCTGTGAAGAACTAAGACAGCCAGCCTGCTGCAGAGGCAAAGATCTTTTCCACGGGAACTCTGTACCTAGTCACAACCAAGTGACGTAAAACGTTTTCCCAGATATTTCCTGGGATTCTTGACCAGCTCAACTCTTAGTCTTCAGAGGCAAACTTTGCACAGTGTGGGAATCTCTTCAAGTCACCATCTTTGTTTGCTTCTGCAAGAACTGCCTCAGTTCCAGAGCAGGGACTTCTCTCAGCTTCCAGCTGCCCCCGGGCTCTCCTCCCGGCCTGCTGGGCTTTGTTGGCTGGCACAGCCTGTGCCCAGGGCCGGCAAGGTGCCTGCAGGCCCCAGCTCTGGGGGAAACAGAGAACGTCCTGCCCGTATCCACCGTGCTGCCAGCTCAGCAGTGCAGCACAGCACGGGCTCACGCTCCCCATTGCTCCCACAGATGCAGCCGGCACCAAAACACGTCTTCCCCATTCTTGGAAGGGGCTTCTGTAAGACCGGCCAAAGAGTTCCATCAGGGAGACCTGTACCTGTACCTGTACCTGTCATCAGCCATCCCCAAGCCATGTCCAATATCCCTGCCACAGCTGCATTATCAGCTTGTTTTTAGGGACATGCTGCCACTACCCAGAACAGGAGCCTCTGTCCCCAAAGGTGCTGGCCCTGGTGTCAGGCCAGGACTGAAGATGGGGCCCCTCTGCCAGGGAAGGGCTTGAGCAACATCTTTGGGCTTCACCTCTGCTCTCTGGCTAGTAGCAGCAGCACTGGCTGAGCTGATTGTCTGAGCACAGCCAGGAGTGCGCAGGCAGCAGCCGGGCACGGGGCTCCTGAGGCACCATGTTTTGTCTTCATTTTTCTTTTTTAGAAATTAGAAATTTTTAAAAATATTCAGACTTTTTTCTTTTTGTAGAAAGAAACCCCCAAATATTTCTCCCCTTTTCCCATAGAAGTTTAGGGTTTTTCAAAGGAGTTTTAGAATAGGAAAAAATGTAGAACATTTTTACCCTTCTAGAATAAAAAAGCCAGAATTTAATAGCCAATCTTTACTCTGGGAAGAACTAAGACATCTCAAGACACCGAGTCTACTGGAGAAGCCATTTGCCCTCTGAAGATTTTTACGTAGTCACAACAACCAATGAAAAACCTTTTCCCTGATATTTTTCAGAATATCTGACAAGCTTAGCTCTTAGTCTTCAGCAGCAAACTTTGAGTACAATGCTAATCTGCTGCTGTGAAGGTAGGTCTCTGTTTTGATCTTGGTTTAGGGCACATTTGGGAGATAACCTCCAAAGGCATTCTCTAGGAAACACATTCAAGAGGCCCCTCTCCCAACTAGATTGGGAAAAAGATTTTTTTTGGTGAAAATGGAAAAAAACCCCTCTTTATTTAATAGGTAAGGAATTCACCATCAGAAAAAATGATGAACAATGTTAAACAATAAAACCTCTCGCCACTTAGAAGAGATGACATGCTCAGAAGTCACCTTTGTGGCCTATAGCTCTGCTAACTCATTCTCTTCTCAGTCCCTCTGGCACTGGAAATGCTGCAAGCCTGGCCCAGCCCAGTGGGCCACAGCAGTGAGCTGCTGGTGCTCTTCTGGGTTTTCAGTCCAGAGGAGGTTTAAACAGTTCCACAAAAAAAGAAAAACCACAGTCCAGAGAAATTCTCTGCCTTAGCTAGCTAAAACTAACTAAAAATCAAAGTAGAGCTCTATCCTGCTGTCTGTCCTTGCCGCAGACAACACAGTGCAGGAGAAGGATGCAGAGGTGCAAGTGCAGTTTCTGATAACAAACTCCACGATTCTTCTTGCCCCCCCTTCACTCTTGGAACCAGACCTAAAGGCACAAAACTTATTTCTGGGCTCAACCCACAAATGGGGATACAAGCATCATGAAGTCATCCCAGGACAGTGTCCCAGCTGCAACTGGGGCTGCAGCTACCTCCCCTCTCAACAGCTGCCCCTCTGCAAGTTCACAAGAACAGCCAAACACCTCCGTCTGGGACACACCTGGCACACACTTCCCATCTCCATGCCCATGCCCGATGTCCCTGTCACAGCTGCATTACCAGTGTGTTGCTGCCGTGCAGATGCTGCCTCCACCCAAACAAGACCCTGTGTCCCTGAAGGTTTTGCTGAGCAACGGCCCTTGGATGAAGCAAAGCAATTACAATCAGTGTAATAGCCTTACTGGGGGATGGGGGACTCCAGGCAGCTCTGCATAATGCACTTTATTACATCCAAGACATTACAGCAGTCCAGGGTTGTGGGTGACAGAGCCTGTGCCTGCAGCTGTCAGCTCCAGCTGCACACAAGCCTGAAGACCCTTTAGTTTTGCTTACAATGCATTATGTACTTTTCTTTGCTGAGCATCTTAAGAGAGAAGAACCAATTGGTACCTTAACATTTACCTAAAAGCTGTCATAACTACTGTAAATACCACATTCATGTTATTGTTCTCCAATCACTAAAAGTTAGTACATTACAGTTTAAACTAGAAGTTGTTGAAAATTCTGAGAGCTTCTTTTTACTTGCAACATCACCCATCTTGTTCCCTGTGCTATCTTCATGACTGGTGAAAGCATCTACTTCTTTCAAGTGGGTTTATCCTTTGCTCCAGATCATAAAGCCCCCTTCTCACTAATACACCATTTGCCTTCTCTAGGTATCTAGTAAGAGTGGCTCAGCAATTCTTTTATTCTATATCAAAACTTGCTTCCATCTCTATTTCTTCTTCAGATTCCACATTCAAAAATCTCTCTGCCAAGCACACATAGCTGTGAGACTTTCTTGTCAAACTTTCGTCCTTCCCAACAAATCAGGGCAGTCCATTCATAGAGATGGGGGCACAATCTGGGGGTACAGCTGAGGCCATGAGGTCACAGCAGGGCTCTGGGGTCACAGCAGGCTGAGCTCACAGCAGGCCCTGAGGTCACAGAGGTGCCAGAGCCCCGTGGTTGCACAGCAGCACAGGGAGCCAGCAGTCAGTCCCTGAGCACAACTGTTGCGGCAGCAGCGGCGGTGGCAGCAGCGGTGCTGACGTTGGGACAGCGGTGTCGAGACAGCGGTGGCAGCAAGAGCTGCAGGACTGGCAGAGGGCAAGGCAGCATGGCCCTTGCTCTGCGCCTCCTACTCCTGCTGCTCCTGGCCGTGGCCCTGCCTGCCAGGGCTGCCCAGGCTGCTCCGCTGCAAGCACGGCAAGCAGGTGAGCCGGCAGCCTGGCACCCCTTTCCCGGGACAGTGCTCCCTGCTCCCTGGGAAGCGCTGGGGATGGTTTTGCCCAGGGCTTTAGGGAGGGTTTCCTCTGTGGGAGGGAGAGAGTCCCAAGAGGCCCTGGGCAGCCCCATTTCCCATTCCTCTCCCAGAATGTTACACAGGGCAGGGAAAGAGGGTGGAGAGTTGCCAGGAGCCAGCCCAGAGCTCCCCAGTCCCCTCTGCAGCTTTGGCCACGTCCATTCACATCTGGCTCCCATGGCCTTACCAGACGCCGTTGCAGTGCCCCTTTCTCTAAGGCAGAAGGAGATGCCAGCATACACAGAAATGGTTCTGATTTCTGCTTCCCTTCAGATTGGGATCGCAACTTGCATTATCTAGATGCCCTCTTGGATGACAGCTTGAGAATGTTGGAGAATGCCGGAGGCAAGTTCTTGTGTGCTCTCCATGACAGAATAATCAGTGTCCATGTGGCAAGAGCTCACTCATCCCCCATGTCCTTGAACAGAGTCTCATGGCTGCAGAAATGTGGAAATCTTCCCCTGCTCCCTTTTGCAGTCCTGAGGGATCCCACAGGATCGTTGTCAGTGAGAGGAAGGAGCATTTAGCTTTCAATCTTCCTCCCGTGTGCAATGTCACTGTGCTCTGTGCAGCCAGGGAGAAGGGCAGAGAGGGAAGGGGCCGGGCCCAGGGCTGTGCCCCAGGGCTGAGCCTTTGGCAGCTCCTTTGCCTGCCCCAGGGAGCCTGAGCTGCTCCTGCTGCCACTGCCAAGCCCTGGCCCTGCCCGGGGCTGGCTTTACAGCTGCTGGCAGCTCCAGGGAGTCCTTTCTGCCCCGACTGCCCTGCAAGGGGCTCCTTCCATCCCAGTGTGGGGCCACTGCAGGCACGAGGTCCCCCTGCCCCTGCTCCAGAGTGGAAGGCAGAGCTGAGGGAGTGCCTTGGAGGGCACCAAACACTCAGGTGCACCCACTGCTACTTGGGCCTGAAGGAGAATCTTCAGCAGGCTCACAGGAGCTGTTCTGTCCTGGCTTTCTTTGCAGTTGAACCTGATGATAAAGGCGATCCAGCTTCTAAACCCATGTCCAGGAACGACCTTCTGAGAGATGCTGAGGGTAGGCCAAGGCCTTTCCCCCGGGAGAGCTGCCAGCTCAGAGCCCAAAGCTCAGCCATGGGGGCAGAGATGACAGAAGCTTTTGTGGCTGTTGAGTTTCAGGCATGTCTGCAGGGAGGACTTTTCAGACGCCTTTGCTGGTTACTGCACGCAGGCCTGGCTCCCATCGCAGGGGTGAGTACTGTGTCCCTGCTGACCCCACAGGCTGAGCCCTGCTCTTGTGGGATCCATTCCTGGGAAATGGAACTCTGTTGCTCTAAGGTCTCCCTGCCCCTGCTCCAGAGTGGAAGGCAGAGCTGAGGGAGTGCCTTGGAGGGCACCAATCACCCAGGTGCCCTCACTGCCACTCGGGCCTGAAGGAGAATCTTCAGCAGGGTCACAGGAGCTGTTCTGTCCTGCCTTTCTTTGCAGCTAACCCGGATGGTGAAAGTGATCTGGCTTCCCAACCCACGTTCAGGATTGAACCTCTGGGAGATGCTGAGGGTAGGTCATGACTTCCCTCCCTGGGAGAGCTGCCAGCTCAGAGCCCAAAGCTGGGCCAGGGAGGCATCACTGCAGGTGCCAGCACAGAACCATGCACGTATGTGCCCGCGCCCTGCACGATCCCCTCACCGCTCCTGCGGCTCAGTGGTGCCCGTGCAGATCAGCAGAGATGGCAGAAGCTTCTGAGGCTGTTGTGTTCCAGGTGTGCCTGCAGGGAGGACTTTCCCAGGTCCATTGGTGGATGTTGCACGCAGGCCCAGCTCCCGTCGCAGGGGTGAGTAGTGTCTGCCTGATGACCCCACAGGCTGAGCACTGCTTTTGTGGGACCCATTCCTGGGAAATGGAAATATTTCTCGTAAGGTCCCCTGAGAATGGAGAAGAAACTTAGAGGAGACACTAAGTCCCTGGAGGCATCCAAGCACATGGAGAAGATGCCGAGTGATCTGGAGAGACGTGGTGGGTGCATTTCCCTCATGCTTCCCCTGGGACTCAGCAGGCGGGGCCTTTGGCTGCACATCTGGACATGCCATGCACAGCACAGCGGGAAGGAATCCATGGCAGCCTCGCGGCCCTGCTGCTGCTTTCATGCCCTGCAGGGCTGCTTCCCAGCCTGGCCTGGCTGCAGCTTCTGCCCAGCCTCTGCAGGAAGGCATTTGACATCAGCTGACAGGCAGCCCAAACTGCACCGTAGGCCTGAGATCCCCTGTGATTTCCCAGTCTCTAGGTAGATGCAGAGAGGCAGCTCTTTGCAGGAGGGAGGGCCCTGGAGCAGCTCCAAAACGCTGGGCATTTTCCTTGTTCTTATCCATGTCTTTGACTAGTATTGCCTGCAGCAGAAAGGCACAGCACAGAGGAATTACAGTGTGCAGGCTCAGGGGTTCGGGTACTGAGCAGTCCTGTGCCAAGGGGTGCTAAGGAGCCTGCAGGCCGCAGCTCTGGGGGAAGCAGGGAGTGAGAACGTCCTGCCCGTATCCACCGTGCTGCCAGCTCAGCAGTGCAGCTCAGCACAGGCTCACGCTCCCCATTGCTCCCACAGATGCAGCCGGCCCCACAACAAATGCTGACAACATCTGGGAAAGCACGAGAAGAGTTTTCTGCTGGGGAACACCTTGTTTGAAAAAGGTGATGGCCATTGTGGCTGGTGCAGCACTTTGCCTGATGATGTGCTGTGCCGCAATCTGGTATTGCTGGAAGAGAAACTGGTGAGTGTTGTGCTGATCTCTAGCTCAAACAGCTTCCTTTAAAGGCTGCTCATAGTCAGAGAACATCCCCAGAGAGGCTGCGGTGGAGTTGTGGCCAGTCCATGGTTCCCCAAATAACTCTGCTGAGGGTTCTGCTGCTGCCCAGTGCTTCCATTGGCCTCTCCATTGCTGGGCCTTGTCCTGGGGGCCCCGCTGGGGCTGCCGCCAGTGCTGGCTCCCACTGAGGCTGCCTGGCCAAGAGCAGCCCCAGGGGCACGGGGCAGAGGCAGAGGGAGGTGGGGAGGAGAAAGAGCAGGGCCGAGGTTGCCCTTGAAAGGCAGAGGCGCTCTGGGGCCCGCTCCTGGCCAGGGACCCTGCCCAGAGCCGTGCCCTGCTGCCCGGGGCCTTGAGGGGCAGCTGTCCAGCTGGGCCCAGCTGTGCCAGCAGCTCCAGCCGTGCTGGGGAGCCTTGCCAGCTCTGGGCCCTGCTGTGCACCAGGCTCCCTGTGTGCCACTGGCAGCTGGGGCCTCAGCCACCTCCTCTCTCCACAGGCATCTCATTGAAGAAAAACTGAAAGCTGCTGGCTGGACACAAGATCTCTTCTGCTGGAAGAGCAATAGCAGCATCTCTGACTCGGACGAGTTTTACTTTTAGCTCCTCCAAGCTGTACTGTGACTTCAGGCCCCCTCCTTCCAGGGCCGAAGGCGAACGCCTCCAGGAAAGGCTGTGGGAAGTTCTCAAGTGAAGATTGAGAGCTTCCAAAGTCAGCTTCAAAATTTTCAAAGTAGTTTTGGAATACTGTTAAAACAACCCTATTTTCTATTAGCTTTTCATTTTTAGAAATATTTTCTGTAGAGACAAATCCTCCAATGTTTCTTCCAAGTTTCCACAACATGTCTGTGTTTTTGAAAGTAGTTTTACAGTTCTGGAAAGGTTTTTTTGCACTTATACAATAAAAAATAAAATAAAATGGCATTTCAGTGGTAATATTTACTCTGCAAAGAACTAAGACACCCAGTCTGCTGCAGAGGCAAAGATCTTTTCCCACAGGAACTTTGTACCTAGTCACAACCAAGTCACGTAAAACTTTTCCCAGATACTTCCTTCGATTCTTAACCAGCTCACCTCTTAGTCTCCAGAGGCAATCTTTGAGCACAGTGGGAATCTCTTCAAGTCACCATCTTTGTTTGCTTCTGCAAGAACTGCCTCAGTTCCAGAGCAGGGGCTTCTATCAGCTTCCAGCTGCCCCCAGGCTCTCCTCCTGGCCTGCTGGGCTTTGTTGGCTGGCACAGCCTGTGCCAAGGGCCGGCAAGGTGCCTGCAGGCCCCAGCTCTGGGGGAAACAGAGCACGTCCTGCCCGTATCCACCGTGCTGCCAGCTCAGCAGTGCAGCACAGCACGGGCTCACGCTCCCCATTGCTCCCACAGATGCAGCCGGCACCACAACACGTCTTCCCCATGCCCAGAAGGGCCTCAGAAGTGTCTTCTATATGGGAACAGGCTGCTGGGCAGGGGTAATGGCAGGCCTGCTACTGTTGGACCTTATTCTCATATTGTGCTGTGTCAGAATCTGGTGTTACTGGAAGAAGAAATGGTGAGTGGTCAACTTTCCCTGAAAGAGCTTCTTTTGAAAGTCTAATATAGACAGGAGCCATTCCCACTGAGGTTGCACTGGAGCTGTGGCCAGTCCATGGTTCCCCAAATAACTCTGCTGAGGGTTCTGCTGCTGCCCAGTGCTTCCATTGGCCTCTCAATTGCTGGGCCTTGTCCTGGGGGCCCCGCTGGGGCTGCAGCCAGAGCTGGCTCCCACTGAGGCTGCCTGGCCAAGAGCAGCCCCAGGGGCACGGGGCAGAGGCAGAGGGAGGTGGGGAGGAGAAAGAGCAGGGCCGAGGTTGCCCTTGAAAGGCAGAGGCGCTCTGGGGCCCGCTCCTGGCCAGGGACCCTGCCCAGAGCCGTGCCCTGCTGCCCGGGGCCTTGAGGGGCAGCTGTCCAGCTGGGCCCAGCTGTGCCAGCAGCTCCAGCCGTGCTGGGGAGCCTTGCCAGCTCTGGGCCCTGCTGTGCACCAGGCTCCCTGTGTGCCACTGGCAGCTGGGGCCTCAGCCACCTCCTCTCTCCACAGGAGCACCTCTGGAACTTCACAAGACCAGCCAAAGGCCTCAGCCATGGAGAACTGGGCCTGCCGTCATGCATCTCCGTGCCAGTGTCCGTTGTCCGTGCCACAGGTGTATTACCAGCTTATTGCTGGAAATATGCCGCAACCACTGCCTATAACAGAACCATCTCTCCCTGAAGGGACTGGCGTCGCTCTCCATCCAGGACAGGAGGTGCAGCCCTCTAGCCACTTCATGGATTGTTGAAAAAGTTATACTTACTTCTAAAATTTTTAAATGTTTATTAAAAACTTTATTAGAAATATAACAGGACACTGAATAAAGACAATGTTACTGCGCCGGGAGTAGAGGATTTTTCCCACCATGTGCTCATCCACGCAATGGAGGTTTCACCTTTTAACTGTTTTGCTCTTATTAAAGTTCTGTCTATCGACTCCTTCTTTGATGTCCAGTGCTGGAGTTTACTTCCTTACATCTCGATTGGAGGTCAGGTGCTGCTGTCGTAGCAAGGTGACCCTCCTATATGTCCCAAACTCAGGTAACCCCATGAGAACACAACAGGGGGTAAAACATATCTATAAATATATAAAACTTCTCTTAATATATGCATGATATTTATCCTTTAATTGTGAGAGTCGCATTACTCATCTATCACAGGCTTGAGTCCAGCTTCAGCTCAGGTGTCTGTGTGCTACCACCAGCACTGGCGGAGCTGCTCGTCTGGGCACAGCCAGGCATGGGCAGGCAGCAGCTGGGCATGGGACTCATTCGACCAACAGCACCCTCATGTTATCTTTGTCTTTCATTTTGAAACATTTAGATATGTTTTTCCTTTGTAGCATTGAGAAGAGTTTTTCATAGAATATGGACACCAGATATTTGCTCCCCTTTCCTCCAATAGTTCTGTATTTGACAAAGTAGTTTTACAGTCAGGGAAACCTAGAATCTTCTGACACATTGGCAATAAAAAGTAAAATTCCTTTTAATTCATAATGTTTAGTCTTACACAGGCCGGACAAGACCGGCATAGCTCAGGGGAATTATCCCAAGCAGGCTCAGGGCACTCGGGTTCTGAGCAGTCCTGCTGGGATCCCTCCATGGGAGACACATCCCAAAACCTGGGAGAGACTGCATGGGGTGCCCATGGTGAGGAAAGCACAGAGAGGGAGAGCAACGCTCCAGTGTGTCCTTAGTGGACCTGAGCCTGTCCCCTGGGGCTGGGGGAGCTGTCACGGGGCAGGGAGGGCCAGGGCTGGC
Organism: Passer domesticus; assembly: GCF_036417665.1. Classification (NCBI taxonomy): domain Eukaryota; kingdom Metazoa; phylum Chordata; class Aves; order Passeriformes; family Passeridae; genus Passer; species Passer domesticus. The sequence goes on along the minus strand of NC_087482.1, from coordinate 26,102,700 downwards.
AGTGGCTGCTCAGGGATGGCTTTGGCCCCTGTCCCTGGCAGCAGCCACTGCCCAAGCAGCTGCGCTGCCCCCGGGCTCTCCTCCCAGCCTGCTGGGCTTTGTTGGCTGGCACAGCCTGTGCCAAGGGCCGGCAAGGTGCCTGCAGGCCCCAGCTCTGGGGGAAACAGAGAACGTCCTGCCCGTATCCACCGTGCTGCCAGCTCAGCAGTGCAGCACAGCACGGGCTCACGCTCCCCATTGCTCCCACAGATGCAGCCGGCACCACAACACGTCTTCCCCATGCCCAGAAGGGCCTCAGAAGTGTCTTCTATATGGGAACAGGCTGCTGGGCAGGGGTAATGGCAGGCCTGCTACTGTTGGACCTTATTCTCATATTGTGCTGTGTCAGAATCTGGTGTTACTGGAAGAAGAAATGGTGAGTGGTCATCTTTCCCTGAAAGAGCTTCTTTTGAAAGTCTAATATAGACAGGAGCCATTCCCACTGAGGTTGCACTGGAGCTGTGGCCAGTCCATGGTTCCCCAAATAACTCTGCTGAGGGTTCTGCTGCTGCCCAGTGCTTCCATTGGCCTCTCAATTGCTGGGCCTTGTCCTGGGGGCCCCGCTGGGGCTGCAGCCAGAGCTGGCTCCCACTGAGGCTGCCTGGCCAAGAGCAGCCCCAGGGGCACGGGGCAGAGGCAGAGGGAGGTGGGGAGGAGAAAGAGCAGGGCCGAGGTTGCCCTTGAAAGGCAGAGGCGCTCTGGGGCCCGCTCCTGGCCAGGGACCCTGCCCAGAGCCGTGCCCTGCTGCCCGGGGCCTTGAGGGGCAGCTGTCCAGCTGGGCCCAGCTGTGCCAGCAGCTCCAGCCGTGCTGGGGAGCCTTGCCAGCTCTGGGCCCTGCTGTGCACCAGGCTCCCTGTGTGCCACTGGCAGCTGGGGCCTCAGCCACCTCCTCTCTCCACAGGAGCACCTCTGGAACTTCACAAGACCAGCCAAAGGCCTCAGCCATGGAGAACTGGGCCTGCCGTCATGCATCTCCGTGCCAGTGTCCGTTGTCCGTGCCACAGGTGTATTACCAGCTTATTGCTGGAAATATGCCGCAACCACTGCCTATAACAGAACCATCTCTCCCTGAAGGGACTGGCGTCGCTCTCCATCCAGGACAGGAGGTGCAGCCCTCTAGCCACTTCATGGATTGTTGAAAAAGTTATACTTACTTCTAAAATTTTTAAATGTTTATTAAAAACTTTATTAGAAATATAACAGGACACTGAATAAAGACAATGTTACTGCGCCGGGAGTAGAGGATTTTTCCCACCATGTGCTCATCCACGCAATGGAGGTTTCACCTTTTAACTGTTTTGCTCTTATTAAAGTTCTGTCTATCGACTCCTTCTTTGATGTCCAGTGCTGGAGTTTACTTCCTTACATCTCGATTGGAGGTCAGGTGCTGCTGTCGTAGCAAGGTGACCCTCCTATATGTCCCAAACTCAGGTAACCCCATGAGAACACAACAGGGGGTAAAACATATCTATAAATATATAAAACTTCTCTTAATATATATGCATGATATTTATCCTTTAATTGTGAGAGTCAACTGTCGCATTACTCATCTATCACAGGCTTGAGTCCAGCTTCAGCTCAGGTGTCTGTGTGCTACCACCAGCACTGGCGGAGCTGCTCGTCTGGGCACAGCCAGGCATGGGCAGGCAGCAGCTGGGCATGGGACTCATTCGACCAACAGCACCCTCATGTTATCTTTGTCTTTCATTTTGAAACATTTAGATATGTTTTTCCTTTGTAGCATTGAGAAGAGTTTTTCATAGAATATGGACACCAGATATTTGCTCCCCTTTCCTCCAATAGTTCTGTATTTGACAAAGTAGTTTTACAGTCAGGGAAACCTAGAATCTTCTGACACATTGGCAATAAAAAGTAAAATTCCTTTTAATTCATAATGTTTAGTCTTACACAGGCCGGACAAGACCGGCATAGCTCAGGGGAATTATCCCAAGCAGGCTCAGGGCACTCGGGTTCTGAGCAGTCCTGCTGGGATCCCTCCATGGGAGACACATCCCAAAACCTGGGAGAGACTGCATGGGGTGCCCATGGTGAGGAAAGCACAGAGAGGGAGAGCAACGCTCCAGTGTGTCCTTAGTGGACCTGAGCCTGTCCCCTGGGGCTGGGGGAGCTGTCACGGGGCAGGGAGGGCCAGGGCTGGCAGTGGCTGCTCAGGGATGGCTTTGGCCCCTGTCCCTGGCAGCAGCCACTGCCCAAGCAGCTGCGCTGCCCCCGGGCTCTCCTCCCGGCCTGCTGGGCTTTGTTGGCTGGCACAGCCTGTGCCAAGGGCCGGCAAGGTGCCTGCAGGCCCCAGCTCTGGGGGAAACAGAGAACGTCCTGCCCGTATCCACCGTGCTGCCAGCTCAGCAGTGCAGCACAGCACGGGCTCACGCTCCCCATTGCTCCCACAGATGCAGCCGGCACCACAACACGTCTTCCCCATGCCCAGAAGGGCCTCAGAAGTGTCTTCTATATGGGAACAGGCTGCTGGGCAGGGGTAATGGCAGGCCTGCTACTGTTGGACCTTATTCTCATATTGTGCTGTGTCAGAATCTGGTGTTACTGGAAGAAGAAATGGTGAGTGGTCATCTTTCCCTGAAAGAGCTTCTTTTGAAAGTCTAATATAGACAGGAGCCATTCCCACTGAGGTTGCACTGGAGCTGTGGCCAGTCCATGGTTCCCCAAATAACTCTGCTGAGGGTTCTGCTGCTGCCCAGTGCTTCCATTGGCCTCTCAATTGCTGGGCCTTGTCCTGGGGGCCCCGCTGGGGCTGCAGCCAGAGCTGGCTCCCACTGAGGCTGCCTGGCCAAGAGCAGCCCCAGGGGCACGGGGCAGAGGCAGAGGGAGGTGGGGAGGAGAAAGAGCAGGGCCGAGGTTGCCCTTGAAAGGCAGAGGCGCTCTGGGGCCCGCTCCTGGCCAGGGACCCTGCCCAGAGCCGTGCCCTGCTGCCCGGGGCCTTGAGGGGCAGCTGTCCAGCTGGGCCCAGCTGTGCCAGCAGCTCCAGCCGTGCTGGGGAGCCTTGCCAGCTCTGGGCCCTGCTGTGCACCAGGCTCCCTGTGTGCCACTGGCAGCTGGGGCCTCAGCCACCTCCTCTCTCCACAGGAGCACCTCTGGAACTTCACAAGACCAGCCAAAGGCCTCAGCCATGGAGAACTGGGCCTGCCGTCATGCATCTCCGTGCCAGTGTCCGTTGTCCGTGCCACAGGTGTATTACCAGCTTATTGCTGGAAATATGCCGCAACCACTGCCTATAACAGAACCATCTCTCCCTGAAGGGACTGGCGTCGCTCTCCATCCAGGACAGGAGGTGCAGCCCTCTAGCCACTTCATGGATTGTTGAAAAAGTTATACTTACTTCTAAAATTTTTAAATGTTTATTAAAAACTTTATTAGAAATATAACAGGACACTGAATAAAGACAATGTTACTGCGCCGGGAGTAGAGGATTTTTCCCACCATGTGCTCATCCACGCAATGGAGGTTTCACCTTTTAACTGTTTTGCTCTTATTAAAGTTCTGTCTATCGACTCCTTCTTTGATGTCCAGTGCTGGAGTTTACTTCCTTACATCTCGATTGGAGGTCAGGTGCTGCTGTCGTAGCAAGGTGACCCTCCTATATGTCCCAAACTCAGGTAACCCCATGAGAACACAACAGGGGGTAAAACATATCTATAAATATATAAAACTTCTCTTAATATATATGCATGATATTTATCCTTTAATTGTGAGAGTCAACTGTCGCATTACTCATCTATCACAGGCTTGAGTCCAGCTTCAGCTCAGGTGTCTGTGTGCTACCACCAGCACTGGCGGAGCTGCTCGTCTGGGCACAGCCAGGCATGGGCAGGCAGCAGCTGGGCATGGGACTCATTCGACCAACAGCACCCTCATGTTATCTTTGTCTTTCATTTTGAAACATTTAGATATGTTTTTCCTTTGTAGCATTGAGAAGAGTTTTTCATAGAATATGGACACCAGATATTTGCTCCCCTTTCCTCCAATAGTTCTGTATTTGACAAAGTAGTTTTACAGTCAGGGAAACCTAGAATCTTCTGACACATTGGCAATAAAAAGTAAAATTCCTTTTAATTCATAATGTTTAGTCTTACACAGCCCGGACAAGACCGGCATAGCTCAGGGGAATTATCCCAAGCAGGCTCAGGGCACTCGGGTTCTGAGCAGTCCTGCTGGGATCCCTCCATGGGAGACACATCCCAAAACCTGGGAGAGACTGCATGGGGTGCCCATGGTGAGGAAAGCACAGAGAGGGAGAGCAACGCTCCAGTGTGTCCTTAGTGGACCTGAGCCTGTCCCCTGGGGCTGGGGGAGCTGTCACGGGGCAGGGAGGGCCAGGGCTGGCAGTGGCTGCTCAGGGATGGCTTTGGCCCCTGTCCCTGGCAGCAGCCACTGCCCAAGCAGCTGCGCTGCCCCCGGGCTCTCCTCCCGGCCTGCTGGGCTTTGTTGGCTGGCACAGCCTGTGCCAAGGGCCGGCAAGGTGCCTGCAGGCCCCAGCTCTGGGGGAAACAGAGAACGTCCTGCCCGTATCCACCGTGCTGCCAGCTCAGCAGTGCAGCACAGCACGGGCTCACGCTCCCCATTGCTCCCACAGATGCAGCCGGCACCACAACACGTCTTCCCCATGCCCAGAAGGGCCTCAGAAGTGTCTTCTATATGGGAACAGGCTGCTGGGCAGGGGTAATGGCAGGCCTGCTACTGTTGGACCTTATTCTCATATTGTGCTGTGTCAGAATCTGGTGTTACTGGAAGGAGAAATGGTGAGTGGTCATCTTTCCCTGAAAGAGCTTCTTTTGAAAGTCTAATATAGACAGGAGCCATTCCCACTGAGGTTGCACTGGAGCTGTGGCCAGTCCATGGTTCCCCAAATAACTCTGCTGAGGGTTCTGCTGCTGCCCAGTGCTTCCATTGGCCTCTCAATTGCTGGGCCTTGTCCTGGGGGCCCCGCTGGGGCTGCAGCCAGAGCTGGCTCCCACTGAGGCTGCCTGGCCAAGAGCAGCCCCAGGGGCACGGGGCAGAGGCAGAGGGAGGTGGGGAGGAGAAAGAGCAGGGCCGAGGTTGCCCTTGAAAGGCAGAGGCGCTCTGGGGCCCGCTCCTGGCCAGGGACCCTGCCCAGAGCCGTGCCCTGCTGGCCGGGGCCTTGAGGGGCAGCTGTCCAGCTGGGCCCAGCTGTGCCAGCAGCTCCAGCCGTGCTGGGGAGCCTTGCCAGCTCTGGGCCCTGCTGTGCACCAGGCTCCCTGTGTGCCACTGGCAGCTGGGGCCTCAGCCACCTCCTCTCTCCACAGGAGCACCTCTGGAACTTCACAAGACCAGCCAAAGGCCTCAGCCATGGAGAACTGGGCCTGCCGTCATGCATCTCCGTGCCAGTGTCCGTTGTCCGTGCCACAGGTGTATTACCAGCTTATTGCTGGAAATATGCCGCAACCACTGCCTATAACAGAACCATCTCTCCCTGAAGGGACTGGCGTCGCTCTCCATCCAGGACAGGAGGTGCAGCCCTCTAGCCACTTCATGGATTGTTGAAAAAGTTATACTTACTTCTAAAATTTTTAAATGTTTATTAAAAACTTTATTAGAAATATAACAGGACACTGAATAAAGACAATGTTACTGCGCCGGGAGTAGAGGATTTTTCCCACCATGTGCTCATCCACGCAATGGAGGTTTCACCTTTTAACTGTTTTGCTCTTATTAAAGTTCTGTCTATCGACTCCTTCTTTGATGTCCAGTGCTGGAGTTTACTTCCTTACATCTCGATTGGAGGTCAGGTGCTGCTGTCGTAGCAAGGTGACCCTCCTATATGTCCCAAACTCAGGTAACCCCATGAGAACACAACAGGGGGTAAAACATATCTATAAATATATAAAACTTCTCTTAATATATATGCATGATATTTATCCTTTAATTGTGAGAGTCAACTGTCGCATTACTCATCTATCACAGGCTTGAGTCCAGCTTCAGCTCAGGTGTCTGTGTGCTACCACCAGCACTGGCGGAGCTGCTCGTCTGGGCACAGCCAGGCATGGGCAGGCAGCAGCTGGGCATGGGACTCATTCGACCAACAGCACCCTCATGTTATCTTTGTCTTTCATTTTGAAACATTTAGATATGTTTTTCCTTTGTAGCATTGAGAAGAGTTTTTCATAGAATATGGACACCAGATATTTGCTCCCCTTTCCTCCAATAGTTCTGTATTTGACAAAGTAGTTTTACAGTCAGGGAAACCTAGAATCTTCTGACACATTGGCAATAAAAAGTAAAATTCCTTTTAATTCATAATGTTTAGTCTTACACAGCCCGGACAAGACCGGCATAGCTCAGGGGAATTATCCCAAGCAGGCTCAGGGCACTCGGGTTCTGAGCAGTCCTGCTGGGATCCCTCCATGGGAGACACATCCCAAAACCTGGGAGAGACTGCATGGGGTGCCCATGGTGAGGAAAGCACAGAGAGGGAGAGCAACGCTCCAGTGTGTCCTTAGTGGACCTGAGCCTGTCCCCTGGGGCTGGGGGAGCTGTCACGGGGCAGGGAGGGCCAGGGCTGGCAGTGGCTGCTCAGGGATGGCTTTGGCCCCTGTCCCTGGCAGCAGCCACTGCCCAAGCAGCTGCGCTGCCCCCGGGCTCTCCTCCCGGCCTGCTGGGCTTTGTTGGCTGGCACAGCCTGTGCCAAGGGCCGGCAAGGTGCCTGCAGGCCCCAGCTCTGGGGGAAACAGAGAACGTCCTGCCCGTATCCACCGTGCTGCCAGCTCAGCAGTGCAGCACAGCACGGGCTCACGCTCCCCATTGCTCCCACAGATGCAGCCGGCACCACAACACGTCTTCCCCATGCCCAGAAGGGCCTCAGAAGTGTCTTCTATATGGGAACAGGCTGCTGGGCAGGGGTAATGGCAGGCCTGCTACTGTTGGACCTTATTCTCATATTGTGCTGTGTCAGAATCTGGTGTTACTGGAAGAAGAAATGGTGAGTGGTCATCTTTCCCTGAAAGAGCTTCTTTTGAAAGTCTAATATAGACAGGAGCCATTCCCACTGAGGTTGCACTGGAGCTGTGGCCAGTCCATGGTTCCCCAAATAACTCTGCTGAGGGTTCTGCTGCTGCCCAGTGCTTCCATTGGCCTCTCAATTGCTGGGCCTTGTCCTGGGGGCCCCGCTGGGGCTGCAGCCAGAGCTGGCTCCCACTGAGGCTGCCTGGCCAAGAGCAGCCCCAGGGGCACGGGGCAGAGGCAGAGGGAGGTGGGGAGGAGAAAGAGCAGGGCCGAGGTTGCCCTTGAAAGGCAGAGGCGCTCTGGGGCCCGCTCCTGGCCAGGGACCCTGCCCAGAGCCGTGCCCTGCTGGCCGGGGCCTTGAGGGGCAGCTGTCCAGCTGGGCCCAGCTGTGCCAGCAGCTCCAGCCGTGCTGGGGAGCCTTGCCAGCTCTGGGCCCTGCTGTGCACCAGGCTCCCTGTGTGCCACTGGCAGCTGGGGCCTCAGCCACCTCCTCTCTCCACAGGAGCACCTCTGGAACTTCACAAGACCAGCCAAAGGCCTCAGCCATGGAGAACTGGGCCTGCCGTCATGCATCTCCGTGCCAGTGTCCGTTGTCCGTGCCACAGGTGTATTACCAGCTTATTGCTGGAAATATGCCGCAACCACTGCCTATAACAGAACCATCTCTCCCTGAAGGGACTGGCGTCGCTCTCCATCCAGGACAGGAGGTGCAGCCCTCTAGCCACTTCATGGATTGTTGAAAAAGTTATACTTACTTCTAAAATTTTTAAATGTTTATTAAAAACTTTATTAGAAATATAACAGGACACTGAATAAAGACAATGTTACTGCGCCGGGAGTAGAGGATTTTTCCCACCATGTGCTCATCCACGCAATGGAGGTTTCACCTTTTAACTGTTTTGCTCTTATTAAAGTTCTGTCTATCGACTCCTTCTTTGATGTCCAGTGCTGGAGTTTACTTCCTTACATCTCGATTGGAGGTCAGGTGCTGCTGTCGTAGCAAGGTGACCCTCCTATATGTCCCAAACTCAGGTAACCCCATGAGAACACAACAGGGGGTAAAACATATCTATAAATATGTAAAACTTCTCTTAATATATATGCATGATATTTATCCTTTAATTGTGAGAGTCAACTGTCGCATTACTCATCTATCACAGGCTTGAGTCCAGCTTCAGCTCAGGTGTCTGTGTGCTACCACCAGCACTGGCGGAGCTGCTCGTCTGGGCACAGCCAGGCATGGGCAGGCAGCAGCTGGGCATGGGACTCATTCGACCAACAGCACCCTCATGTTATCTTTGTCTTTCATTTTGAAACATTTAGATATGTTTTTCCTTTGTAGCATTGAGAAGAGTTTTTCATAGAATATGGACACCAGATATTTGCTCCCCTTTCCTCCAATAGTTCTGTATTTGACAAAGTAGTTTTACAGTCAGGGAAACCTAGAATCTTCTGACACATTGGCAATAAAAAGTAAAATTCCTTTTAATTCATAATGTTTAGTCTTACACAGGCCGGACAAGACCGGCATAGCTCAGGGGAATTATCCCAAGCAGGCTCAGGGCACTCGGGTTCTGAGCAGTCCTGCTGGGATCCCTCCATGGGAGACACATCCCAAAACCTGGGAGAGACTGCATGGGGTGCCCATGGTGAGGAAAGCACAGAGAGGGAGAGCAACGCTCCAGTGTGTCCTTAGTGGACCTGAGCCTGTCCCCTGGGGCTGGGGGAGCTGTCACGGGGCAGGGAGGGCCAGGGCTGGCAGTGGCTGCTCAGGGATGGCTTTGGCCCCTGTCCCTGGCAGCAGCCACTGCCCAAGCAGCTGCGCTGCCCCCGGGCTCTCCTCCCGGCCTGCTGGGCTTTGTTGGCTGGCACAGCCTGTGCCAAGGGCCGGCAAGGTGCCTGCAGGCCCCAGCTCTGGGGGAAACAGAGAACGTCCTGCCCGTATCCACCGTGCTGCCAGCTCAGCAGTGCAGCACAGCACGGGCTCACGCTCCCCATTGCTCCCACAGATGCAGCCGGCACCACAACACGTCTTCCCCATGCCCAGAAGGGCCTCAGAAGTGTCTTCTATATGGGAACAGGCTGCTGGGCAGGGGTAATGGCAGGCCTGCTACTGTTGGACCTTATTCTCATATTGTGCTGTGTCAGAATCTGGTGTTACTGGAAGAAGAAATGGTGAGTGGTCATCTTTCCCTGAAAGAGCTTCTTTTGAAAGTCTAATATAGACAGGAGCCATTCCCACTGAGGTTGCACTGGAGCTGTGGCCAGTCCATGGTTCCCCAAATAACTCTGCTGAGGGTTCTGCTGCTGCCCAGTGCTTCCATTGGCCTCTCAATTGCTGGGCCTTGTCCTGGGGGCCCCGCTGGGGCTGCAGCCAGAGCTGGCTCCCACTGAGGCTGCCTGGCCAAGAGCAGCCCCAGGGGCACGGGGCAGAGGCAGAGGGAGGTGGGGAGGAGAAAGAGCAGGGCCGAGGTTGCCCTTGAAAGGCAGAGGCGCTCTGGGGCCCGCTCCTGGCCAGGGACCCTGCCCAGAGCCGTGCCCTGCTGCCCGGGGCCTTGAGGGGCAGCTGTCCAGCTGGGCCCAGCTGTGCCAGCAGCTCCAGCCGTGCTGGGGAGCCTTGCCAGCTCTGGGCCCTGCTGTGCACCAGGCTCCCTGTGTGCCACTGGCAGCTGGGGCCTCAGCCACCTCCTCTCTCCACAGGAGCACCTCTGGAACTTCACAAGACCAGCCAAAGGCCTCAGCCATGGAGAACTGGGCCTGCCGTCATGCATCTCCGTGCCAGTGTCCGTTGTCCGTGCCACAGGTGTATTACCAGCTTATTGCTGGAAATATGCCGCAACCACTGCCTATAACAGAACCATCTCTCCCTGAAGGGACTGGCGTCGCTCTCCATCCAGGACAGGAGGTGCAGCCCTCTAGCCACTTCATGGATTGTTGAAAAAGTTATACTTACTTCTAAAATTTTTAAATGTTTATTAAAAACTTTATTAGAAATATAACAGGACACTGAATAAAGACAATGTTACTGCGCCGGGAGTAGAGGATTTTTCCCACCATGTGCTCATCCACGCAATGGAGGTTTCACCTTTTAACTGTTTTGCTCTTATTAAAGTTCTGTCTATCGACTCCTTCTTTGATGTCCAGTGCTGGAGTTTACTTCCTTACATCTCGATTGGAGGTCAGGTGCTGCTGTCGTAGCAAGGTGACCCTCCTATATGTCCCAAACTCAGGTAACCCCATGAGAACACAACAGGGGGTAAAACATATCTATAAATATATAAAACTTCTCTTAATATATATGCATGATATTTATCCTTTAATTGTGAGAGTCAACTGTCGCATTACTCATCTATCACAGGCTTGAGTCCAGCTTCAGCTCAGGTGTCTGTGTGCTACCACCAGCACTGGCGGAGCTGCTCGTCTGGGCACAGCCAGGCATGGGCAGGCAGCAGCTGGGCATGGGACTCATTCGACCAACAGCACCCTCATGTTATCTTTGTCTTTCATTTTGAAACATTTAGATATGTTTTTCCTTTGTAGCATTGAGAAGAGTTTTTCATAGAATATGGACACCAGATATTTGCTCCCCTTTCCTCCAATAGTTCTGTATTTGACAAAGTAGTTTTACAGTCAGGGAAACCTAGAATCTTCTGACACATTGGCAATAAAAAGTAAAATTCCTTTTAATTCATAATGTTTAGTCTTACACAGGCCGGACAAGACCGGCATAGCTCAGGGGAATTATCCCAAGCAGGCTCAGGGCACTCGGGTTCTGAGCAGTCCTGCTGGGATCCCTCCATGGGAGACACATCCCAAAACCTGGGAGAGACTGCATGGGGTGCCCATGGTGAGGAAAGCACAGAGAGGGAGAGCAACGCTCCAGTGTGTCCTTAGTGGACCTGAGCCTGTCCCCTGGGGCTGGGGGAGCTGTCACGGGGCAGGGAGGGCCAGGGCTGGCAGTGGCTGCTCAGGGATGGCTTTGGCCCCTGTCCCTGGCAGCAGCCACTGCCCAAGCAGCTGCGCTGCCCCCGGGCTCTCCTCCCGGCCTGCTGGGCTTTGTTGGCTGGCACAGCCTGTGCCAAGGGCCGGCAAGGTGCCTGCAGGCCCCAGCTCTGGGGGAAACAGAGAACGTCCTGCCCGTATCCACCGTGCTGCCAGCTCAGCAGTGCAGCACAGCACGGGCTCACGCTCCCCATTGCTCCCACAGATGCAGCCGGCACCACAACACGTCTTCCCCATGCCCAGAAGGGCCTCAGAAGTGTCTTCTATATGGGAACAGGCTGCTGGGCAGGGGTAATGGCAGGCCTGCTACTGTTGGACCTTATTCTCATATTGTGCTGTGTCAGAATCTGGTGTTACTGGAAGAAGAAATGGTGAGTGGTCATCTTTCCCTGAAAGAGCTTCTTTTGAAAGTCTAATATAGACAGGAGCCATTCCCACTGAGGTTGCACTGGAGCTGTGGCCAGTCCATGGTTCCCCAAATAACTCTGCTGAGGGTTCTGCTGCTGCCCAGTGCTTCCATTGGCCTCTCAATTGCTGGGCCTTGTCCTGGGGGCCCCGCTGGGGCTGCAGCCAGAGCTGGCTCCCACTGAGGCTGCCTGGCCAAGAGCAGCCCCAGGGGCACGGGGCAGAGGCAGAGGGAGGTGGGGAGGAGAAAGAGCAGGGCCGAGGTTGCCCTTGAAAGGCAGAGGCGCTCTGGGGCCCGCTCCTGGCCAGGGACCCTGCCCAGAGCCGTGCCCTGCTGCCCGGGGCCTTGAGGGGCAGCTGTCCAGCTGGGCCCAGCTGTGCCAGCAGCTCCAGCCGTGCTGGGGAGCCTTGCCAGCTCTGGGCCCTGCTGTGCACCAGGCTCCCTGTGTGCCACTGGCAGCTGGGGCCTCAGCCACCTCCTCTCTCCACAGGAGCACCTCTGGAACTTCACAAGACCAGCCAAAGGCCTCAGCCATGGAGAACTGGGCCTGCCGTCATGCATCTCCGTGCCAGTGTCCGTTGTCCGTGCCACAGGTGTATTACCAGCTTATTGCTGGAAATATGCCGCAACCACTGCCTATAACAGAACCATCTCTCCCTGAAGGGACTGGCGTCGCTCTCCATCCAGGACAGGAGGTGCAGCCCTCTAGCCACTTCATGGATTGTTGAAAAAGTTATACTTACTTCTAAAATTTTTAAATGTTTATTAAAAACTTTATTAGAAATATAACAGGACACTGAATAAAGACAATGTTACTGCGCCGGGAGTAGAGGATTTTTCCCACCATGTGCTCATCCACGCAATGGAGGTTTCACCTTTTAACTGTTTTGCTCTTATTAAAGTTCTGTCTATCGACTCCTTCTTTGATGTCCAGTGCTGGAGTTTACTTCCTTACATCTCGATTGGAGGTCAGGTGCTGCTGTCGTAGCAAGGTGACCCTCCTATATGTCCCAAACTCAGGTAACCCCATGAGAACACAACAGGGGGTAAAACATATCTATAAATATATAAAACTTCTCTTAATATATATGCATGATATTTATCCTTTAATTGTGAGAGTCAACTGTCGCATTACTCATCTATCACAGGCTTGAGTCCAGCTTCAGCTCAGGTGTCTGTGTGCTACCACCAGCACTGGCGGAGCTGCTCGTCTGGGCACAGCCAGGCATGGGCAGGCAGCAGCTGGGCATGGGACTCATTCGACCAACAGCACCCTCATGTTATCTTTGTCTTTCATTTTGAAACATTTAGATATGTTTTTCCTTTGTAGCATTGAGAAGAGTTTTTCATAGAATATGGACACCAGATATTTGCTCCCCTTTCCTCCAATAGTTCTGTATTTGACAAAGTAGTTTTACAGTCAGGGAAACCTAGAATCTTCTGACACATTGGCAATAAAAAGTAAAATTCCTTTTAATTCATAATGTTTAGTCTTACACAGGCCGGACAAGACCGGCATAGCTCAGGGGAATTATCCCAAGCAGGCTCAGGGCACTCGGGTTCTGAGCAGTCCTGCTGGGATCCCTCCATGGGAGACACATCCCAAAACCTGGGAGAGACTGCATGGGGTGCCCATGGTGAGGAAAGCACAGAGAGGGAGAGCAACGCTCCAGTGTGTCCTTAGTGGACCTGAGCCTGTCCCCTGGGGCTGGGGGAGCTGTCACGGGGCAGGGAGGGCCAGGGCTGGCAGTGGCTGCTCAGGGATGGCTTTGGCCCCTGTCCCTGGCAGCAGCCACTGCCCAAGCAGCTGCGCTGCCCCCGGGCTCTCCTCCCAGCCTGCTGGGCTTTGTTGGCTGGCACAGCCTGTGCCAAGGGCCGGCAAGGTGCCTGCAGGCCCCAGCTCTGGGGGAAACAGAGAACGTCCTGCCCGTATCCACCGTGCTGCCAGCTCAGCAGTGCAGCACAGCACGGGCTCACGCTCCCCATTGCTCCCACAGATGCAGCCGGCACCACAACACGTCTTCCCCATGCCCAGAAGGGCCTCAGAAGTGTCTTCTATATGGGAACAGGCTGCTGGGCAGGGGTAATGGCAGGCCTGCTACTGTTGGACCTTATTCTCATATTGTGCTGTGTCAGAATCTGGTGTTACTGGAAGAAGAAATGGTGAGTGGTCATCTTTCCCTGAAAGAGCTTCTTTTGAAAGTCTAATATAGACAGGAGCCATTCCCACTGAGGTTGCACTGGAGCTGTGGCCAGTCCATGGTTCCCCAAATAACTCTGCTGAGGGTTCTGCTGCTGCCCAGTGCTTCCATTGGCCTCTCAATTGCTGGGCCTTGTCCTGGGGGCCCCGCTGGGGCTGCAGCCAGAGCTGGCTCCCACTGAGGCTGCCTGGCCAAGAGCAGCCCCAGGGGCACGGGGCAGAGGCAGAGGGAGGTGGGGAGGAGAAAGAGCAGGGCCGAGGTTGCCCTTGAAAGGCAGAGGCGCTCTGGGGCCCGCTCCTGGCCAGGGACCCTGCCCAGAGCCGTGCCCTGCTGGCCGGGGCCTTGAGGGGCAGCTGTCCAGCTGGGCCCAGCTGTGCCAGCAGCTCCAGCCGTGCTGGGGAGCCTTGCCAGCTCTGGGCCCTGCTGTGCACCAGGCTCCCTGTGTGCCACTGGCAGCTGGGGCCTCAGCCACCTCCTCTCTCCACAGGAGCACCTCTGGAACTTCACAAGACCAGCCAAAGGCCTCAGCCATGGAGAACTGGGCCTGCCGTCATGCATCTCCGTGCCAGTGTCCGTTGTCCGTGCCACAGGTGTATTACCAGCTTATTGCTGGAAATATGCCGCAACCACTGCCTATAACAGAACCATCTCTCCCTGAAGGGACTGGCGTCGCTCTCCATCCAGGACAGGAGGTGCAGCCCTCTAGCCACTTCATGGATTGTTGAAAAAGTTATACTTACTTCTAAAATTTTTAAATGTTTATTAAAAACTTTATTAGAAATATAACAGGACACTGAATAAAGACAATGTTACTGCGCCGGGAGTAGAGGATTTTTCCCACCATGTGCTCATCCACGCAATGGAGGTTTCACCTTTTAACTGTTTTGCTCTTATTAAAGTTCTGTCTATCGACTCCTTCTTTGATGTCCAGTGCTGGAGTTTACTTCCTTACATCTCGATTGGAGGTCAGGTGCTGCTGTCGTAGCAAGGTGACCCTCCTATATGTCCCAAACTCAGGTAACCCCATGAGAACACAACAGGGGGTAAAACATATCTATAAATATATAAAACTTCTCTTAATATATATGCATGATATTTATCCTTTAATTGTGAGAGTCAACTGTCGCATTACTCATCTATCACAGGCTTGAGTCCAGCTTCAGCTCAGGTGTCTGTGTGCTACCACCAGCACTGGCGGAGCTGCTCGTCTGGGCACAGCCAGGCATGGGCAGGCAGCAGCTGGGCATGGGACTCATTCGACCAACAGCACCCTCATGTTATCTTTGTCTTTCATTTTGAAACATTTAGATATGTTTTTCCTTTGTAGCATTGAGAAGAGTTTTTCATAGAATATGGACACCAGATATTTGCTCCCCTTTCCTCCAATAGTTCTGTATTTGACAAAGTAGTTTTACAGTCAGGGAAACCTAGAATCTTCTGACACATTGGCAATAAAAAGTAAAATTCCTTTTAATTCATAATGTTTAGTCTTACACAGCCCGGACAAGACCGGCATAGCTCAGGGGAATTATCCCAAGCAGGCTCAGGGCACTCGGGTTCTGAGCAGTCCTGCTGGGATCCCTCCATGGGAGACACATCCCAAAACCTGGGAGAGACTGCATGGGGTGCCCATGGTGAGGAAAGCACAGAGAGGGAGAGCAACGCTCCAGTGTGTCCTTAGTGGACCTGAGCCTGTCCCCTGGGGCTGGGGGAGCTGTCACGGGGCAGGGAGGGCCAGGGCTGGCAGTGGCTGCTCAGGGATGGCTTTGGCCCCTGTCCCTGGCAGCAGCCACTGCCCAAGCAGCTGCGCTGCCCCCGGGCTCTCCTCCCGGCCTGCTGGGCTTTGTTGGCTGGCACAGCCTGTGCCAAGGGCCGGCAAGGTGCCTGCAGGCCCCAGCTCTGGGGGAAACAGAGAACGTCCTGCCCGTATCCACCGTGCTGCCAGCTCAGCAGTGCAGCACAGCACGGGCTCACGCTCCCCATTGCTCCCACAGATGCAGCCGGCACCACAACACGTCTTCCCCATGCCCAGAAGGGCCTCAGAAGTGTCTTCTATATGGGAACAGGCTGCTGGGCAGGGGTAATGGCAGGCCTGCTACTGTTGGACCTTATTCTCATATTGTGCTGTGTCAGAATCTGGTGTTACTGGAAGGAGAAATGGTGAGTGGTCATCTTTCCCTGAAAGAGCTTCTTTTGAAAGTCTAATATAGACAGGAGCCATTCCCACTGAGGTTGCACTGGAGCTGTGGCCAGTCCATGGTTCCCCAAATAACTCTGCTGAGGGTTCTGCTGCTGCCCAGTGCTTCCATTGGCCTCTCAATTGCTGGGCCTTGTCCTGGGGGCCCCGCTGGGGCTGCAGCCAGAGCTGGCTCCCACTGAGGCTGCCTGGCCAAGAGCAGCCCCAGGGGCACGGGGCAGAGGCAGAGGGAGGTGGGGAGGAGAAAGAGCAGGGCCGAGGTTGCCCTTGAAAGGCAGAGGCGCTCTGGGGCCCGCTCCTGGCCAGGGACCCTGCCCAGAGCCGTGCCCTGCTGCCCGGGGCCTTGAGGGGCAGCTGTCCAGCTGGGCCCAGCTGTGCCAGCAGCTCCAGCCGTGCTGGGGAGCCTTGCCAGCTCTGGGCCCTGCTGTGCACCAGGCTCCCTGTGTGCCACTGGCAGCTGGGGCCTCAGCCACCTCCTCTCTCCACAGGAGCACCTCTGGAACTTCACAAGACCAGCCAAAGGCCTCAGCCATGGAGAACTGGGCCTGCCGTCATGCATCTCCGTGCCAGTGTCCGTTGTCCGTGCCACAGGTGTATTACCAGCTTATTGCTGGAAATATGCCGCAACCACTGCCTATAACAGAACCATCTCTCCCTGAAGGGACTGGCGTCGCTCTCCATCCAGGACAGGAGGTGCAGCCCTCTAGCCACTTCATGGATTGTTGAAAAAGTTATACTTACTTCTAAAATTTTTAAATGTTTATTAAAAACTTTACTAGAAATATAACAGGACACTGAATAAAGACAATGTTACTGCGCCGGGAGTAGAGGATTTTTCCCACCATGTGCTCATCCACGCAATGGAGGTTTCACCTTTTAACTGTTTTGCTCTTATTAAAGTTCTGTCTATCGACTCCTTCTTTGATGTCCAGTGCTGGAGTTTACTTCCTTACATCTCGATTGGAGGTCAGGTGCTGCTGTCGTAGCAAGGTGACCCTCCTATATGTCCCAAACTCAGGTAACCCCATGAGAACACAACAGGGGGTAAAACATATCTATAAATATATAAAACTTCTCTTAATATATATGCATGATATTTATCCTTTAATTGTGAGAGTCGTATTACTCATCTATCACAGGCTTGAGTCCAGCTTCAGCTCAGGTGTCTGTGTGCTACCACCAGCACTGGCGGAGCTGCTCGTCTGGGCACAGCCAGGCATGGGCAGGCAGCAGCTGGGCATGGGACTCATTCGACCAACAGCACCCTCATGTTATCTTTGTCTTTCATTTTGAAACATTTAGATATGTTTTTCCTTTGTAGCATTGAGAAGAGTTTTTCATAGAATATGGACACCAGATATTTGCTCCCCTTTCCTCCAATAGTTCTGTATTTGACAAAGTAGTTTTACAGTCAGGGAAACCTAGAATCTTCTGACACATTGGCAATAAAAAGTAAAATTCCTTTTAATTCATAATGTTTAGTCTTACACAGGCCGGACAAGACCGGCATAGCTCAGGGGTATTATCCCAAGCAGGCTCAGGGCACTCGGGTTCTGAGCAGTCCTGCTGGGATCCCTCCATGGGAGACACATCCCAAAACCTGGGAGAGACTGCATGGGGTGCCCATGGTGAGGAAAGCACAGAGAGGGAGAGCAACGCTCCAGTGTGTCCTTAGTGGACCTGAGCCTGTCCCCTGGGGCTGGGGGAGCTGTCACGGGGCAGGGAGGGCCAGGGCTGGCAGTGGCTGCTCAGGGATGGCTTTGGCCCCTGTCCCTGGCAGCAGCCACTGCCCAAGCAGCTGCGCTGCCCCCGGGCTCTCCTCCGGGCCTGCTGGGCTTTGTTGGCTGGCACAGCCTGTGCCAAGGGCCGGCAAGGTGCCTGCAGGCCCCAGCTCTGGGGGAAACAGAGAACGTCCTGCCCGTATCCACCGTGCTGCCAGCTCAGCAGTGCAGCACAGCACGGGCTCACGCTCCCCATTGCTCCCACAGATGCAGCCGGCACCACAACACGTCTTCCCCATGCCCAGAAGGGCCTCAGAAGTGTCTTCTATATGGGAACAGGCTGCTGGGCAGGGGTAATGGCAGGCCTGCTACTGTTGGACCTTATTCTCATATTGTGCTGTGTCAGAATCTGGTGTTACTGGAAGAAGAAATGGTGAGTGGTCATCTTTCCCTGAAAGAGCTTCTTTTGAAAGTCTAATATAGACAGGAGCCATTCCCACTGAGGTTGCACTGGAGCTGTGGCCAGTCCATGGTTCCCCAAATAACTCTGCTGAGGGTTCTGCTGCTGCCCAGTGCTTCCATTGGCCTCTCAATTGCTGGGCCTTGTCCTGGGGGCCCCGCTGGGGCTGCAGCCAGAGCTGGCTCCCACTGAGGCTGCCTGGCCAAGAGCAGCCCCAGGGGCACGGGGCAGAGGCAGAGGGAGGTGGGGAGGAGAAAGAGCAGGGCCGAGGTTGCCCTTGAAAGGCAGAGGCGCTCTGGGGCCCGCTCCTGGCCAGGGACCCTGCCCAGAGCCGTGCCCTGCTGCCCGGGGCCTTGAGGGGCAGCTGTCCAGCTGGGCCCAGCTGTGCCAGCAGCTCCAGCCGTGCTGGGGAGCCTTGCCAGCTCTGGGCCCTGCTGTGCACCAGGCTCCCTGTGTGCCACTGGCAGCTGGGGCCTCAGCCACCTCTTCTCTCCACAGGAGCACCTCTGGAACTTCACAAGACCAGCCAAAGGCCTCAGCCATGGAGAACTGGGCCTGCCGTCATGCATCTCCGTGCCAATGTCCGTTGTCCGTGCCACAGGTGTATTACCAGCTTATTGCTGGAAATATGCCGCAACCACTGCCTATAACAGAACCATCTCTCCCTGAAGGGACTGGCGTCGCTCTCCATCCAGGACAGGAGGTGCAGCCCTCTAGCCACTTCATGGATTGTTGAAAAAGTTATACTTACTTCTAAAATTTTTAAATGTTTATTAAAAACTTTACTAGAAATATAACAGGACACTGAATAAAGACAATGTTACTGCGCCGGGAGTAGAGGATTTTTCCCACCATGTGCTCATCCACGCAATGGAGGTTTCACCTTTTAACTGTTTTGCTCTTATTAAAGTTCTGTCTATCGACTCCTTCTTTGATGTCCAGTGCTGGAGTTTACTTCCTTACATCTCGATTGGAGGTCAGGTGCTGCTGTCGTAGCAAGGTGACCCTCCTATATGTCCCAAACTCAGGTAACCCCATGAGAACACAACAGGGGGTAAAACATATCTATAAATATATAAAACTTCTCTTAATATATATACATGATATTTATCCTTTAATTGTGAGAGTCAACTGTCGCATTACTCATCTATCACAGGCTTGAGTCCAGCTTCAGCTCAGGTGTCTGTGTGCTACCACCAGCACTGGCGGAGCTGCTCGTCTGGGCACAGCCAGGCATGGGCAGGCAGCAGCTGGGCATGGGACTCATTCGACCAACAGCACCCTCATGTTATCTTTGTCTTTCATCTTGAAACATTTAGATATGTTTTTCCTTTGTAGCATTGAGAAGAGTTTTTCATAGAATATGGACACCAGATATTTGCTCCCCTTTCCTCCAATAGTTCTGTATTTGACAAAGTAGTTTTACAGTCAGGGAAACCTAGAATCTTCTGACACATTGGCAATAAAAAGTAAAATTCCTTTTAATTCATAATGTTTAGTCTTACACAGGCCGGACAAGACCGGCATAGCTCAGGGGAATTATCCCAAGCAGGCTCAGGGCACTCGGGTTCTGAGCAGTCCTGCTGGGATCCCTCCATGGGAGACACATCCCAAAACCTGGGAGAGACTGCATGGGGTGCCCATGGTGAGGAAAGCACAGAGAGGGAGAGCAACGCTCCAGTGTGTCCTTAGTGGACCTGAGCCTGTCCCCTGGGGCTGGGGGAGCTGTCACGGGGCAGGGAGGGCCAGGGCTGGCAGTGGCTGCTCAGGGATGGCTTTGGCCCCTGTCCCTGGCAGCAGCCACTGCCCAAGCAGCTGCGCTGCCCCCGGGCTCTCCTCCCGGCCTGCTGGGCTTTGTTGGCTGGCACAGCCTGTGCCAAGGGCCGGCAAGGTGCCTGCAGGCCCCAGCTCTGGGGGAAACAGAGAACGTCCTGCCCGTATCCACCGTGCTGCCAGCTCAGCAGTGCAGCACAGCACGGGCTCACGCTCCCCATTGCTCCCACAGATGCAGCCGGCACCACAACACGTCTTCCCCATGCCCAGAAGGGCCTCAGAAGTGTCTTCTATATGGGAACAGGCTGCTGGGCAGGGGTAATGGCAGGCCTGCTACTGTTGGACCTTATTCTCATATTGTGCTGTGTCAGAATCTGGTGTTACTGGAAGGAGAAATGGTGAGTGGTCATCTTTCCCTGAAAGAGCTTCTTTTGAAAGTCTAATATAGACAGGAGCCATTCCCACTGAGGTTGCACTGGAGCTGTGGCCAGTCCATGGTTCCCCAAATAACTCTGCTGAGGGTTCTGCTGCTGCCCAGTGCTTCCATTGGCCTCTCAATTGCTGGGCCTTGTCCTGGGGGCCCCGCTGGGGCTGCAGCCAGAGCTGGCTCCCACTGAGGCTGCCTGGCCAAGAGCAGCCCCAGGGGCACGGGGCAGAGGCAGAGGGAGGTGGGGAGGAGAAAGAGCAGGGCCGAGGTTGCCCTTGAAAGGCAGAGGCGCTCTGGGGCCCGCTCCTGGCCAGGGACCCTGCCCAGAGCCGTGCCCTGCTGGCCGGGGCCTTGAGGGGCAGCTGTCCAGCTGGGCCCAGCTGTGCCAGCAGCTCCAGCCGTGCTGGGGAGCCTTGCCAGCTCTGGGCCCTGCTGTGCACCAGGCTCCCTGTGTGCCACTGGCAGCTGGGGCCTCAGCCACCTCCTCTCTCCACAGGAGCACCTCTGGAACTTCACAAGACCAGCCAAAGGCCTCAGCCATGGAGAACTGGGCCTGCCGTCATGCATCTCCGTGCCAATGTCCGTTGTCCGTGCCACAGGTGTATTACCAGCTTATTGCTGGAAATATGCCGCAACCACTGCCTATAACAGAACCATCTCTCCCTGAAGGGACTGACGTCGCTCTCCATCCAGGACAGGAGGTGCAGCCCTCTAGCCACTTCATGGATTGTTGAAAAAGTTATACTTACTTCTAAAATTTTTAAATGTTTATTAAAAACTTTACTAGAAATATAACAGGACACTGAATAAAGACAATGTTACTGCGCCGGGAGTAGAGGATTTTTCCCACCATGTGCTCATCCACGCAATGGAGGTTTCACCTTTTAACTGTTTTGCTCTTATTAAAGTTCTGTCTATCGACTCCTTCTTTGATGTCCAGTGCTGGAGTTTACTTCCTTACATCTCGATTGGAGGTCAGGTGCTGCTGTCGTAGCAAGGTGACCCTCCTATATGTCCCAAACTCAGGTAACCCCATGAGAACACAACAGGGGGTAAAACATATCTATAAATATATAAAACTTCTCTTAATATATATACATGATATTTATCCTTTAATTGTGAGAGTCAACTGTCGCATTACTCATCTATCACAGGCTTGAGTCCAGCTTCAGCTCAGGTGTCTGTGTGCTACCACCAGCACTGGCGGAGCTGCTCGTCTGGGCACAGCCAGGCATGGGCAGGCAGCAGCTGGGCATGGGACTCATTCGACCAACAGCACCCTCATGTTATCTTTGTCTTTCATCTTGAAACATTTAGATATGTTTTTCCTTTGTAGCATTGAGAAGAGTTTTTCATAGAATATGGACACCAGATATTTGCTCCCCTTTCCTCCAATAGTTCTGTATTTGACAAAGTAGTTTTACAGTCAGGGAAACCTAGAATCTTCTGACACATTGGCAATAAAAAGTAAAATTCCTTTTAATTCATAATGTTTAGTCTTACACAGGCCGGACAAGACCGGCATAGCTCAGGGGAATTATCCCAAGCAGGCTCAGGGCACTCGGGTTCTGAGCAGTCCTGCTGGGATCCCTCCATGGGAGACACATCCCAAAACCTGGGAGAGACTGCATGGGGTGCCCATGGTGAGGAAAGCACAGAGAGGGAGAGCAACGCTCCAGTGTGTCCTTAGTGGACCTGAGCCTGTCCCCTGGGGCTGGGGGAGCTGTCACGGGGCAGGGAGGGCCAGGGCTGGCAGTGGCTGCTCAGGGATGGCTTTGGCCCCTGTCCCTGGCAGCAGCCACTGCCCAAGCAGCTGCGCTGCCCCCGGGCTCTCCTCCCGGCCTGCTGGGCTTTGTTGGCTGGCACAGCCTGTGCCAAGGGCCGGCAAGGTGCCTGCAGGCCCCAGCTCTGGGGGAAACAGAGAACGTCCTGCCCGTATCCACCGTGCTGCCAGCTCAGCAGTGCAGCACAGCACGGGCTCACGCTCCCCATTGCTCCCACAGATGCAGCCGGCACCACAACACGTCTTCCCCATGCCCAGAAGGGCCTCAGAAGTGTCTTCTATATGGGAACAGGCTGCTGGGCAGGGGTAATGGCAGGCCTGCTACTGTTGGACCTTATTCTCATATTGTGCTGTGTCAGAATCTGGTGTTACTGGAAGGAGAAATGGTGAGTGGTCATCTTTCCCTGAAAGAGCTTCTTTTGAAAGTCTAATATAGACAGGAGCCATTCCCACTGAGGTTGCACTGGAGCTGTGGCCAGTCCATGGTTCCCCAAATAACTCTGCTGAGGGTTCTGCTGCTGCCCAGTGCTTCCATTGGCCTCTCAATTGCTGGGCCTTGTCCTGGGGGCCCCGCTGGGGCTGCAGCCAGAGCTGGCTCCCACTGAGGCTGCCTGGCCAAGAGCAGCCCCAGGGGCACGGGGCAGAGGCAGAGGGAGGTGGGGAGGAGAAAGAGCAGGGCCGAGGTTGCCCTTGAAAGGCAGAGGCGCTCTGGGGCCCGCTCCTGGCCAGGGACCCTGCCCAGAGCCGTGCCCTGCTGGCCGGGGCCTTGAGGGGCAGCTGTCCAGCTGGGCCCAGCTGTGCCAGCAGCTCCAGCCGTGCTGGGGAGCCTTGCCAGCTCTGGGCCCTGCTGTGCACCAGGCTCCCTGTGTGCCACTGGCAGCTGGGGCCTCAGCCACCTCCTCTCTCCACAGGAGCACCTCTGGAACTTCACAAGACCAGCCAAAGGCCTCAGCCATGGAGAACTGGGCCTGCCGTCATGCATCTCCGTGCCAGTGTCCGTTGTCCGTGCCACAGGTGTATTACCAGCTTATTGCTGGAAATATGCCGCAACCACTGCCTATAACAGAACCATCTCTCCCTGAAGGGACTGGCGTCGCTCTCCATCCAGGACAGGAGGTGCAGCCCTCTAGCCACTTCATGGATTGTTGAAAAAGTTATACTTACTTCTAAAATTTTTAAATGTTTATTAAAAACTTTATTAGAAATATAACAGGACACTGAATAAAGACAATGTTACTGCGCCGGGAGTAGAGGATTTTTCCCACCATGTGCTCATCCACGCAATGGAGGTTTCACCTTTTAACTGTTTTGCTCTTATTAAAGTTCTGTCTATCGACTCCTTCTTTGATGTCCAGTGCTGGAGTTTACTTCCTTACATCTCGATTGGAGGTCAGGTGCTGCTGTCGTAGCAAGGTGACCCTCCTATATGTCCCAAACTCAGGTAACCCCATGAGAACACAACAGGGGGTAAAACATATCTATAAATATATAAAACTTCTCTTAATATATATGCATGATATTTATCCTTTAATTGTGAGAGTCAACTGTCGCATTACTCATCTATCACAGGCTTGAGTCCAGCTTCAGCTCAGGTGTCTGTGTGCTACCACCAGCACTGGCGGAGCTGCTCGTCTGGGCACAGCCAGGCATGGGCAGGCAGCAGCTGGGCATGGGACTCATTCGACCAACAGCACCCTCATGTTATCTTTGTCTTTCATTTTGAAACATTTAGATATGTTTTTCCTTTGTAGCATTGAGAAGAGTTTTTCATAGAATATGGACACCAGATATTTGCTCCCCTTTCCTCCAATAGTTCTGTATTTGACAAAGTAGTTTTACAGTCAGGGAAACCTAGAATCTTCTGACACATTGGCAATAAAAAGTAAAATTCCTTTTAATTCATAATGTTTAGTCTTACACAGCCCGGACAAGACCGGCATAGCTCAGGGGAATTATCCCAAGCAGGCTCAGGGCACTCGGGTTCTGAGCAGTCCTGCTGGGATCCCTCCATGGGAGACACATCCCAAAACCTGGGAGAGACTGCATGGGGTGCCCATGGTGAGGAAAGCACAGAGAGGGAGAGCAACGCTCCAGTGTGTCCTTAGTGGACCTGAGCCTGTCCCCTGGGGCTGGGGGAGCTGTCACGGGGCAGGGAGGGCCAGGGCTGGCAGTGGCTGCTCAGGGATGGCTTTGGCCCCTGTCCCTGGCAGCAGCCACTGCCCAAGCAGCTGCGCTGCCCCCGGGCTCTCCTCCCGGCCTGCTGGGCTTTGTTGGCTGGCACAGCCTGTGCCAAGGGCCGGCAAGGTGCCTGCAGGCCCCAGCTCTGGGGGAAACAGAGAACGTCCTGCCCGTATCCACCGTGCTGCCAGCTCAGCAGTGCAGCACAGCACGGGCTCACGCTCCCCATTGCTCCCACAGATGCAGCCGGCACCACAACACGTCTTCCCCATGCCCAGAAGGGCCTCAGAAGTGTCTTCTATATGGGAACAGGCTGCTGGGCAGGGGTAATGGCAGGCCTGCTACTGTTGGACCTTATTCTCATATTGTGCTGTGTCAGAATCTGGTGTTACTGGAAGAAGAAATGGTGAGTGGTCATCTTTCCCTGAAAGAGCTTCTTTTGAAAGTCTAATATAGACAGGAGCCATTCCCACTGAGGTTGCACTGGAGCTGTGGCCAGTCCATGGTTCCCCAAATAACTCTGCTGAGGGTTCTGCTGCTGCCCAGTGCTTCCATTGGCCTCTCAATTGCTGGGCCTTGTCCTGGGGGCCCCGCTGGGGCTGCAGCCAGAGCTGGCTCCCACTGAGGCTGCCTGGCCAAGAGCAGCCCCAGGGGCACGGGGCAGAGGCAGAGGGAGGTGGGGAGGAGAAAGAGCAGGGCCGAGGTTGCCCTTGAAAGGCAGAGGCGCTCTGGGGCCCGCTCCTGGCCAGGGACCCTGCCCAGAGCCGTGCCCTGCTGGCCGGGGCCTTGAGGGGCAGCTGTCCAGCTGGGCCCAGCTGTGCCAGCAGCTCCAGCCGTGCTGGGGAGCCTTGCCAGCTCTGGGCCCTGCTGTGCACCAGGCTCCCTGTGTGCCACTGGCAGCTGGGGCCTCAGCCACCTCCTCTCTCCACAGGAGCACCTCTGGAACTTCACAAGACCAGCCAAAGGCCTCAGCCATGGAGAACTGGGCCTGCCGTCATGCATCTCCGTGCCAGTGTCCGTTGTCCGTGCCACAGGTGTATTACCAGCTTATTGCTGGAAATATGCCGCAACCACTGCCTATAACAGAACCATCTCTCCCTGAAGGGACTGGCGTCGCTCTCCATCCAGGACAGGAGGTGCAGCCCTCTAGCCACTTCATGGATTGTTGAAAAAGTTATACTTACTTCTAAAATTTTTAAATGTTTATTAAAAACTTTATTAGAAATATAACAGGACACTGAATAAAGACAATGTTACTGCGCCGGGAGTAGAGGATTTTTCCCACCATGTGCTCATCCACGCAATGGAGGTTTCACCTTTTAACTGTTTTGCTCTTATTAAAGTTCTGTCTATCGACTCCTTCTTTGATGTCCAGTGCTGGAGTTTACTTCCTTACATCTCGATTGGAGGTCAGGTGCTGCTGTCGTAGCAAGGTGACCCTCCTATATGTCCCAAACTCAGGTAACCCCATGAGAACACAACAGGGGGTAAAACATATCTATAAATATATAAAACTTCTCTTAATATATATGCATGATATTTATCCTTTAATTGTGAGAGTCAACTGTCGCATTACTCATCTATCACAGGCTTGAGTCCAGCTTCAGCTCAGGTGTCTGTGTGCTACCACCAGCACTGGCGGAGCTGCTCGTCTGGGCACAGCCAGGCATGGGCAGGCAGCAGCTGGGCATGGGACTCATTCGACCAACAGCACCCTCATGTTATCTTTGTCTTTCATTTTGAAACATTTAGATATGTTTTTCCTTTGTAGCATTGAGAAGAGTTTTTCATAGAATATGGACACCAGATATTTGCTCCCCTTTCCTCCAATAGTTCTGTATTTGACAAAGTAGTTTTACAGTCAGGGAAACCTAGAATCTTCTGACACATTGGCAATAAAAAGTAAAATTCCTTTTAATTCATAATGTTTAGTCTTACACAGGCCGGACAAGACCGGCATAGCTCAGGGGAATTATCCCAAGCAGGCTCAGGGCACTCGGGTTCTGAGCAGTCCTGCTGGGATCCCTCCATGGGAGACACATCCCAAAACCTGGGAGAGACTGCATGGGGTGCCCATGGTGAGGAAAGCACAGAGAGGGAGAGCAACGCTCCAGTGTGTCCTTAGTGGACCTGAGCCTGTCCCCTGGGGCTGGGGGAGCTGTCACGGGGCAGGGAGGGCCAGGGCTGGCAGTGGCTGCTCAGGGATGGCTTTGGCCCCTGTCCCTGGCAGCAGCCACTGCCCAAGCAGCTGCGCTGCCCCCGGGCTCTCCTCCGGGCCTGCTGGGCTTTGTTGGCTGGCACAGCCTGTGCCAAGGGCCGGCAAGGTGCCTGCAGGCCCCAGCTCTGGGGGAAACAGAGAACGTCCTGCCCGTATCCACCGTGCTGCCAGCTCAGCAGTGCAGCACAGCACGGGCTCACGCTCCCCATTGCTCCCACAGATGCAGCCGGCACCACAACACGTCTTCCCCATGCCCAGAAGGGCCTCAGAAGTGTCTTCTATATGGGAACAGGCTGCTGGGCAGGGGTAATGGCAGGCCTGCTACTGTTGGACCTTATTCTCATATTGTGCTGTGTCAGAATCTGGTGTTACTGGAAGAAGAAATGGTGAGTGGTCATCTTTCCCTGAAAGAGCTTCTTTTGAAAGTCTAATATAGACAGGAGCCATTCCCACTGAGGTTGCACTGGAGCTGTGGCCAGTCCATGGTTCCCCAAATAACTCTGCTGAGGGTTCTGCTGCTGCCCAGTGCTTCCATTGGCCTCTCAATTGCTGGGCCTTGTCCTGGGGGCCCCGCTGGGGCTGCAGCCAGAGCTGGCTCCCACTGAGGCTGCCTGGCCAAGAGCAGCCCCAGGGGCACGGGGCAGAGGCAGAGGGAGGTGGGGAGGAGAAAGAGCAGGGCCGAGGTTGCCCTTGAAAGGCAGAGGCGCTCTGGGGCCCGCTCCTGGCCAGGGACCCTGCCCAGAGCCGTGCCCTGCTGGCCGGGGCCTTGAGGGGCAGCTGTCCAGCTGGGCCCAGCTGTGCCAGCAGCTCCAGCCGTGCTGGGGAGCCTTGCCAGCTCTGGGCCCTGCTGTGCACCAGGCTCCCTGTGTGCCACTGGCAGCTGGGGCCTCAGCCACCTCCTCTCTCCACAGGAGCACCTCTGGAACTTCACAAGACCAGCCAAAGGCCTCAGCCATGGAGAACTGGGCCTGCCGTCATGCATCTCCGTGCCAGTGTCCGTTGTCCGTGCCACAGGTGTATTACCAGCTTATTGCTGGAAATATGCCGCAACCACTGCCTATAACAGAACCATCTCTCCCTGAAGGGACTGGCGTCGCTCTCCATCCAGGACAGGAGGTGCAGCCCTCTAGCCACTTCATGGATTGTTGAAAAAGTTATACTTACTTCTAAAATTTTTAAATGTTTATTAAAAACTTTATTAGAAATATAACAGGACACTGAATAAAGACAATGTTACTGCGCCGGGAGTAGAGGATTTTTCCCACCATGTGCTCATCCACGCAATGGAGGTTTCACCTTTTAACTGTTTTGCTCTTATTAAAGTTCTGTCTATCGACTCCTTCTTTGATGTCCAGTGCTGGAGTTTACTTCCTTACATCTCGATTGGAGGTCAGGTGCTGCTGTCGTAGCAAGGTGACCCTCCTATATGTCCCAAACTCAGGTAACCCCATGAGAACACAACAGGGGGTAAAACATATCTATAAATATGTAAAACTTCTCTTAATATATATGCATGATATTTATCCTTTAATTGTGAGAGTCAACTGTCGCATTACTCATCTATCACAGGCTTGAGTCCAGCTTCAGCTCAGGTGTCTGTGTGCTACCACCAGCACTGGCGGAGCTGCTCGTCTGGGCACAGCCAGGCATGGGCAGGCAGCAGCTGGGCATGGGACTCATTCGACCAACAGCACCCTCATGTTATCTTTGTCTTTCATTTTGAAACATTTAGATATGTTTTTCCTTTGTAGCATTGAGAAGAGTTTTTCATAGAATATGGACACCAGATATTTGCTCCCCTTTCCTCCAATAGTTCTGTATTTGACAAAGTAGTTTTACAGTCAGGGAAACCTAGAATCTTCTGACACATTGGCAATAAAAAGTAAAATTCCTTTTAATTCATAATGTTTAGTCTTACACAGGCCGGACAAGACCGGCATAGCTCAGGGGAATTATCCCAAGCAGGCTCAGGGCACTCGGGTTCTGAGCAGTCCTGCTGGGATCCCTCCATGGGAGACACATCCCAAAACCTGGGAGAGACTGCATGGGGTGCCCATGGTGAGGAAAGCACAGAGAGGGAGAGCAACGCTCCAGTGTGTCCTTAGTGGACCTGAGCCTGTCCCCTGGGGCTGGGGGAGCTGTCACGGGGCAGGGAGGGCCAGGGCTGGCAGTGGCTGCTCAGGGATGGCTTTGGCCCCTGTCCCTGGCAGCAGCCACTGCCCAAGCAGCTGCGCTGCCCCCGGGCTCTCCTCCCGGCCTGCTGGGCTTTGTTGGCTGGCACAGCCTGTGCCAAGGGCCGGCAAGGTGCCTGCAGGCCCCAGCTCTGGGGGAAACAGAGAACGTCCTGCCCGTATCCACCGTGCTGCCAGCTCAGCAGTGCAGCACAGCACGGGCTCACGCTCCCCATTGCTCCCACAGATGCAGCCGGCACCACAACACGTCTTCCCCATGCCCAGAAGGGCCTCAGAAGTGTCTTCTATATGGGAACAGGCTGCTGGGCAGGGGTAATGGCAGGCCTGCTACTGTTGGACCTTATTCTCATATTGTGCTGTGTCAGAATCTGGTGTTACTGGAAGAAGAAATGGTGAGTGGTCATCTTTCCCTGAAAGAGCTTCTTTTGAAAGTCTAATATAGACAGGAGCCATTCCCACTGAGGTTGCACTGGAGCTGTGGCCAGTCCATGGTTCCCCAAATAACTCTGCTGAGGGTTCTGCTGCTGCCCAGTGCTTCCATTGGCCTCTCAATTGCTGGGCCTTGTCCTGGGGGCCCCGCTGGGGCTGCAGCCAGAGCTGGCTCCCACTGAGGCTGCCTGGCCAAGAGCAGCCCCAGGGGCACGGGGCAGAGGCAGAGGGAGGTGGGGAGGAGAAAGAGCAGGGCCGAGGTTGCCCTTGAAAGGCAGAGGCGCTCTGGGGCCCGCTCCTGGCCAGGGACCCTGCCCAGAGCCGTGCCCTGCTGCCCGGGGCCTTGAGGGGCAGCTGTCCAGCTGGGCCCAGCTGTGCCAGCAGCTCCAGCCGTGCTGGGGAGCCTTGCCAGCTCTGGGCCCTGCTGTGCACCAGGCTCCCTGTGTGCCACTGGCAGCTGGGGCCTCAGCCACCTCCTCTCTCCACAGGAGCACCTCTGGAACTTCACAAGACCAGCCAAAGGCCTCAGCCATGGAGAACTGGGCCTGCCGTCATGCATCTCCGTGCCAGTGTCCGTTGTCCGTGCCACAGGTGTATTACCAGCTTATTGCTGGAAATATGCCGCAACCACTGCCTATAACAGAACCATCTCTCCCTGAAGGGACTGGCGTCGCTCTCCATCCAGGACAGGAGGTGCAGCCCTCTAGCCACTTCATGGATTGTTGAAAAAGTTATACTTACTTCTAAAATTTTTAAATGTTTATTAAAAACTTTATTAGAAATATAACAGGACACTGAATAAAGACAATGTTACTGCGCCGGGAGTAGAGGATTTTTCCCACCATGTGCTCATCCACGCAATGGAGGTTTCACCTTTTAACTGTTTTGCTCTTATTAAAGTTCTGTCTATCGACTCCTTCTTTGATGTCCAGTGCTGGAGTTTACTTCCTTACATCTCGATTGGAGGTCAGGTGCTGCTGTCGTAGCAAGGTGACCCTCCTATATGTCCCAAACTCAGGTAACCCCATGAGAACACAACAGGGGGTAAAACATATCTATAAATATATAAAACTTCTCTTAATATATATGCATGATATTTATCCTTTAATTGTGAGAGTCAACTGTCGCATTACTCATCTATCACAGGCTTGAGTCCAGCTTCAGCTCAGGTGTCTGTGTGCTACCACCAGCACTGGCGGAGCTGCTCGTCTGGGCACAGCCAGGCATGGGCAGGCAGCAGCTGGGCATGGGACTCATTCGACCAACAGCACCCTCATGTTATCTTTGTCTTTCATTTTGAAACATTTAGATATGTTTTTCCTTTGTAGCATTGAGAAGAGTTTTTCATAGAATATGGACACCAGATATTTGCTCCCCTTTCCTCCAATAGTTCTGTATTTGACAAAGTAGTTTTACAGTCAGGGAAACCTAGAATCTTCTGACACATTGGCAATAAAAAGTAAAATTCCTTTTAATTCATAATGTTTAGTCTTACACAGGCCGGACAAGACCGGCATAGCTCAGGGGAATTATCCCAAGCAGGCTCAGGGCACTCGGGTTCTGAGCAGTCCTGCTGGGATCCCTCCATGGGAGACACATCCCAAAACCTGGGAGAGACTGCATGGGGTGCCCATGGTGAGGAAAGCACAGAGAGGGAGAGCAACGCTCCAGTGTGTCCTTAGTGGACCTGAGCCTGTCCCCTGGGGCTGGGGGAGCTGTCACGGGGCAGGGAGGGCCAGGGCTGGCAGTGGCTGCTCAGGGATGGCTTTGGCCCCTGTCCCTGGCAGCAGCCACTGCCCAAGCAGCTGCGCTGCCCCCGGGCTCTCCTCCCGGCCTGCTGGGCTTTGTTGGCTGGCACAGCCTGTGCCAAGGGCCGGCAAGGTGCCTGCAGGCCCCAGCTCTGGGGGAAACAGAGAACGTCCTGCCCGTATCCACCGTGCTGCCAGCTCAGCAGTGCAGCACAGCACGGGCTCACGCTCCCCATTGCTCCCACAGATGCAGCCGGCACCACAACACGTCTTCCCCATGCCCAGAAGGGCCTCAGAAGTGTCTTCTATATGGGAACAGGCTGCTGGGCAGGGGTAATGGCAGGCCTGCTACTGTTGGACCTTATTCTCATATTGTGCTGTGTCAGAATCTGGTGTTACTGGAAGAAGAAATGGTGAGTGGTCATCTTTCCCTGAAAGAGCTTCTTTTGAAAGTCTAATATAGACAGGAGCCATTCCCACTGAGGTTGCACTGGAGCTGTGGCCAGTCCATGGTTCCCCAAATAACTCTGCTGAGGGTTCTGCTGCTGCCCAGTGCTTCCATTGACCTCTCAATTGCTGGGCCTTGTCCTGGGGGCCCCGCTGGGGCTGCAGCCAGAGCTGGCTCCCACTGAGGCTGCCTGGCCAAGAGCAGCCCCAGGGGCACGGGGCAGAGGCAGAGGGAGGTGGGGAGGAGAAAGAGCAGGGCCGAGGTTGCCCTTGAAAGGCAGAGGCGCTCTGGGGCCCGCTCCTGGCCAGGGACCCTGCCCAGAGCCGTGCCCTGCTGCCCGGGGCCTTGAGGGGCAGCTGTCCAGCTGGGCCCAGCTGTGCCAGCAGCTCCAGCCGTGCTGGGGAGCCTTGCCAGCTCTGGGCCCTGCTGTGCACCAGGCTCCCTGTGTGCCACTGGCAGCTGGGGCCTCAGCCACCTCCTCTCTCCACAGGAGCACCTCTGGAACTTCACAAGACCAGCCAAAGGCCTCAGCCATGGAGAACTGGGCCTGCCGTCATGCATCTCCGTGCCAGTGTCCGTTGTCCGTGCCACAGGTGTATTACCAGCTTATTGCTGGAAATATGCCGCAACCACTGCCTATAACAGAACCATCTCTCCCTGAAGGGACTGGCGTCGCTCTCCATCCAGGACAGGAGGTGCAGCCCTCTAGCCACTTCATGGATTGTTGAAAAAGTTATACTTACTTCTAAAATTTTTAAATGTTTATTAAAAACTTTATTAGAAATATAACAGGACACTGAATAAAGACAATGTTACTGCGCCGGGAGTAGAGGATTTTTCCCACCATGTGCTCATCCACGCAATGGAGGTTTCACCTTTTAACTGTTTTGCTCTTATTAAAGTTCTGTCTATCGACTCCTTCTTTGATGTCCAGTGCTGGAGTTTACTTCCTTACATCTCGATTGGAGGTCAGGTGCTGCTGTCGTAGCAAGGTGACCCTCCTATATGTCCCAAACTCAGGTAACCCCATGAGAACACAACAGGGGGTAAAACATATCTATAAATATATAAAACTTCTCTTAATATATATGCATGATATTTATCCTTTAATTGTGAGAGTCAACTGTCGCATTACTCATCTATCACAGGCTTGAGTCCAGCTTCAGCTCAGGTGTCTGTGTGCTACCACCAGCACTGGCGGAGCTGCTCGTCTGGGCACAGCCAGGCATGGGCAGGCAGCAGCTGGGCATGGGACTCATTCGACCAACAGCACCCTCATGTTATCTTTGTCTTTCATTTTGAAACATTTAGATATGTTTTTCCTTTGTAGCATTGAGAAGAGTTTTTCATAGAATATGGACACCAGATATTTGCTCCCCTTTCCTCCAATAGTTCTGTATTTGACAAAGTAGTTTTACAGTCAGGGAAACCTAGAATCTTCTGACACATTGGCAATAAAAAGTAAAATTCCTTTTAATTCATAATGTTTAGTCTTACACAGGCCGGACAAGACCGGCATAGCTCAGGGGAATTATCCCAAGCAGGCTCAGGGCACTCGGGTTCTGAGCAGTCCTGCTGGGATCCCTCCATGGGAGACACATCCCAAAACCTGGGAGAGACTGCATGGGGTGCCCATGGTGAGGAAAGCACAGAGAGGGAGAGCAACGCTCCAGTGTGTCCTTAGTGGACCTGAGCCTGTCCCCTGGGGCTGGGGGAGCTGTCACGGGGCAGGGAGGGCCAGGGCTGGCAGTGGCTGCTCAGGGATGGCTTTGGCCCCTGTCCCTGGCAGCAGCCACTGCCCAAGCAGCTGCGCTGCCCCCGGGCTCTCCTCCCGGCCTGCTGGGCTTTGTTGGCTGGCACAGCCTGTGCCAAGGGCCGGCAAGGTGCCTGCAGGCCCCAGCTCTGGGGGAAACAGAGAACGTCCTGCCCGTATCCACCGTGCTGCCAGCTCAGCAGTGCAGCACAGCACGGGCTCACGCTCCCCATTGCTCCCACAGATGCAGCCGGCACCACAACACGTCTTCCCCATGCCCAGAAGGGCCTCAGAAGTGTCTTCTATATGGGAACAGGCTGCTGGGCAGGGGTAATGGCAGGCCTGCTACTGTTGGACCTTATTCTCATATTGTGCTGTGTCAGAATCTGGTGTTACTGGAAGAAGAAATGGTGAGTGGTCATCTTTCCCTGAAAGAGCTTCTTTTGAAAGTCTAATATAGACAGGAGCCATTCCCACTGAGGTTGCACTGGAGCTGTGGCCAGTCCATGGTTCCCCAAATAACTCTGCTGAGGGTTCTGCTGCTGCCCAGTGCTTCCATTGACCTCTCAATTGCTGGGCCTTGTCCTGGGGGCCCCGCTGGGGCTGCAGCCAGAGCTGGCTCCCACTGAGGCTGCCTGGCCAAGAGCAGCCCCAGGGGCACGGGGCAGAGGCAGAGGGAGGTGGGGAGGAGAAAGAGCAGGGCCGAGGTTGCCCTTGAAAGGCAGAGGCGCTCTGGGGCCCGCTCCTGGCCAGGGACCCTGCCCAGAGCCGTGCCCTGCTGCCCGGGGCCTTGAGGGGCAGCTGTCCAGCTGGGCCCAGCTGTGCCAGCAGCTCCAGCCGTGCTGGGGAGCCTTGCCAGCTCTGGGCCCTGCTGTGCACCAGGCTCCCTGTGTGCCACTGGCAGCTGGGGCCTCAGCCACCTCCTCTCTCCACAGGAGCACCTCTGGAACTTCACAAGACCAGCCAAAGGCCTCAGCCATGGAGAACTGGGCCTGCCGTCATGCATCTCCGTGCCAGTGTCCGTTGTCCGTGCCACAGGTGTATTACCAGCTTATTGCTGGAAATATGCCGCAACCACTGCCTATAACAAAACCATCTCTCCCTGAAGGGACTGGCGTCGCTCTCCATCCAGGACAGGAGGTGCAGCCCTCTAGCCACTTCATGGATTGTTGAAAAAGTTATACTTACTTCTAAAATTTTTAAATGTTTATTAAAAACTTTATTAGAAATATAACAGGACACTGAATAAAGACAATGTTACTGCGCCGGGAGTAGAGGATTTTTCCCACCATGTGCTCATCCACGCAATGGAGGTTTCACCTTTTAACTGTTTTGCTCTTATTAAAGTTCTGTCTATCGACTCCTTCTTTGATGTCCAGTGCTGGAGTTTACTTCCTTACATCTCGATTGGAGGTCAGGTGCTGCTGTCGTAGCAAGGTGACCCTCCTATATGTCCCAAACTCAGGTAACCCCATGAGAACACAACAGGGGGTAAAACATATCTATAAATATATAAAACTTCTCTTAATATATATGCATGATATTTATCCTTTAATTGTGAGAGTCGTATTACTCATCTATCACAGGCTTGAGTCCAGCTTCAGCTCAGGTGTCTGTGTGCTACCACCAGCACTGGCGGAGCTGCTCGTCTGGGCACAGCCAGGCATGGGCAGGCAGCAGCTGGGCATGGGACTCATTCGACCAACAGCACCCTCATGTTATCTTTGTCTTTCATTTTGAAACATTTAGATATGTTTTTCCTTTGTAGCATTGAGAAGAGTTTTTCATAGAATATGGACACCAGATATTTGCTCCCCTTTCCTCCAATAGTTCTGTATTTGACAAAGTAGTTTTACAGTCAGGGAAACCTAGAATCTTCTGACACATTGGCAATAAAAAGTAAAATTCCTTTTAATTCATAATGTTTAGTCTTACACAGGCCGGACAAGACCGGCATAGCTCAGGGGAATTATCCCAAGCAGGCTCAGGGCACTCGGGTTCTGAGCAGTCCTGCTGGGATCCCTCCATGGGAGACACATCCCAAAACCTGGGAGAGACTGCATGGGGTGCCCATGGTGAGGAAAGCACAGAGAGGGAGAGCAACGCTCCAGTGTGTCCTTAGTGGACCTGAGCCTGTCCCCTGGGGCTGGGGGAGCTGTCACGGGGCAGGGAGGGCCAGGGCTGGCAGTGGCTGCTCAGGGATGGCTTTGGCCCCTGTCCCTGGCAGCAGCCACTGCCCAAGCAGCTGCGCTGCCCCCGGGCTCTCCTCCCGGCCTGCTGGGCTTTGTTGGCTGGCACAGCCTGTGCCAAGGGCCGGCAAGGTGCCTGCAGGCCCCAGCTCTGGGGGAAACAGAGAACGTCCTGCCCGTATCCACCGTGCTGCCAGCTCAGCAGTGCAGCACAGCACGGGCTCACGCTCCCCATTGCTCCCACAGATGCAGCCGGCACCACAACACGTCTTCCCCATGCCCAGAAGGGCCTCAGAAGTGTCTTCTATATGGGAACAGGCTGCTGGGCAGGGGTAATGGCAGGCCTGCTACTGTTGGACCTTATTCTCATATTGTGCTGTGTCAGAATCTGGTGTTACTGGAAGAAGAAATGGTGAGTGGTCATCTTTCCCTGAAAGAGCTTCTTTTGAAAGTCTAATATAGACAGGAGCCATTCCCACTGAGGTTGCACTGGAGCTGTGGCCAGTCCATGGTTCCCCAAATAACTCTGCTGAGGGTTCTGCTGCTGCCCAGTGCTTCCATTGGCCTCTCAATTGCTGGGCCTTGTCCTGGGGGCCCCGCTGGGGCTGCAGCCAGAGCTGGCTCCCACTGAGGCTGCCTGGCCAAGAGCAGCCCCAGGGGCACGGGGCAGAGGCAGAGGGAGGTGGGGAGGAGAAAGAGCAGGGCCGAGGTTGCCCTTGAAAGGCAGAGGCGCTCTGGGGCCCGCTCCTGGCCAGGGACCCTGCCCAGAGCCGTGCCCTGCTGCCCGGGGCCTTGAGGGGCAGCTGTCCAGCTGGGCCCAGCTGTGCCAGCAGCTCCAGCCGTGCTGGGGAGCCTTGCCAGCTCTGGGCCCTGCTGTGCACCAGGCTCCCTGTGTGCCACTGGCAGCTGGGGCCTCAGCCACCTCCTCTCTCCACAGGAGCACCTCTGGAACTTCACAAGACCAGCCAAAGGCCTCAGCCATGGAGAACTGGGCCTGCCGTCATGCATCTCCGTGCCAGTGTCCGTTGTCCGTGCCACAGGTGTATTACCAGCTTATTGCTGGAAATATGCCGCAACCACTGCCTATAACAGAACCATCTCTCCCTGAAGGGACTGGCGTCGCTCTCCATCCAGGACAGGAGGTGCAGCCCTCTAGCCACTTCATGGATTGTTGAAAAAGTTATACTTACTTCTAAAATTTTTAAATGTTTATTAAAAACTTTATTAGAAATATAACAGGACACTGAATAAAGACAATGTTACTGCGCCGGGAGTAGAGGATTTTTCCCACCATGTGCTCATCCACGCAATGGAGGTTTCACCTTTTAACTGTTTTGCTCTTATTAAAGTTCTGTCTATCGACTCCTTCTTTGATGTCCAGTGCTGGAGTTTACTTCCTTACATCTCGATTGGAGGTCAGGTGCTGCTGTCGTAGCAAGGTGACCCTCCTATATGTCCCAAACTCAGGTAACCCCATGAGAACACAACAGGGGGTAAAACATATCTATAAATATATAAAACTTCTCTTAATATATATGCATGATATTTATCCTTTAATTGTGAGAGTCGTATTACTCATCTATCACAGGCTTGAGTCCAGCTTCAGCTCAGGTGTCTGTGTGCTACCACCAGCACTGGCGGAGCTGCTCGTCTGGGCACAGCCAGGCATGGGCAGGCAGCAGCTGGGCATGGGACTCATTCGACCAACAGCACCCTCATGTTATCTTTGTCTTTCATTTTGAAACATTTAGATATGTTTTTCCTTTGTAGCATTGAGAAGAGTTTTTCATAGAATATGGACACCAGATATTTGCTCCCCTTTCCTCCAATAGTTCTGTATTTGACAAAGTAGTTTTACAGTCAGGGAAACCTAGAATCTTCTGACACATTGGCAATAAAAAGTAAAATTCCTTTTAATTCATAATGTTTAGTCTTACACAGCCCGGACAAGACCGGCATAGCTCAGGGGAATTATCCCAAGCAGGCTCAGGGCACTCGGGTTCTGAGCAGTCCTGCTGGGATCCCTCCATGGGAGACACATCCCAAAACCTGGGAGAGACTGCATGGGGTGCCCATGGTGAGGAAAGCACAGAGAGGGAGAGCAACGCTCCAGTGTGTCCTTAGTGGACCTGAGCCTGTCCCCTGGGGCTGGGGGAGCTGTCACGGGGCAGGGAGGGCCAGGGCTGGCAGTGGCTGCTCAGGGATGGCTTTGGCCCCTGTCCCTGGCAGCAGCCACTGCCCAAGCAGCTGCGCTGCCCCCCGGGCTCTCCTCCCGGCCTGCTGGGCTTTGTTGGCTGGCACAGCCTGTGCCAAGGGCCGGCAAGGTGCCTGCAGGCCCCAGCTCTGGGGGAAACAGAGAACGTCCTGCCCGTATCCACCGTGCTGCCAGCTCAGCAGTGCAGCACAGCACGGGCTCACGCTCCCCATTGCTCCCACAGATGCAGCCGGCACCACAACACGTCTTCCCCATGCCCAGAAGGGCCTCAGAAGTGTCTTCTATATGGGAACAGGCTGCTGGGCAGGGGTAATGGCAGGCCTGCTACTGTTGGACCTTATTCTCATATTGTGCTGTGTCAGAATCTGGTGTTACTGGAAGAAGAAATGGTGAGTGGTCATCTTTCCCTGAAAGAGCTTCTTTTGAAAGTCTAATATAGACAGGAGCCATTCCCACTGAGGTTGCACTGGAGCTGTGGCCAGTCCATGGTTCCCCAAATAACTCTGCTGAGGGTTCTGCTGCTGCCCAGTGCTTCCATTGGCCTCTCAATTGCTGGGCCTTGTCCTGGGGGCCCCGCTGGGGCTGCAGCCAGAGCTGGCTCCCACTGAGGCTGCCTGGCCAAGAGCAGCCCCAGGGGCACGGGGCAGAGGCAGAGGGAGGTGGGGAGGAGAAAGAGCAGGGCCGAGGTTGCCCTTGAAAGGCAGAGGCGCTCTGGGGCCCGCTCCTGGCCAGGGACCCTGCCCAGAGCCGTGCCCTGCTGGCCGGGGCCTTGAGGGGCAGCTGTCCAGCTGGGCCCAGCTGTGCCAGCAGCTCCAGCCGTGCTGGGGAGCCTTGCCAGCTCTGGGCCCTGCTGTGCACCAGGCTCCCTGTGTGCCACTGGCAGCTGGGGCCTCAGCCACCTCCTCTCTCCACAGGAGCACCTCTGGAACTTCACAAGACCAGCCAAAGGCCTCAGCCATGGAGAACTGGGCCTGCCGTCATGCATCTCCGTGCCAGTGTCCGTTGTCCGTGCCACAGGTGTATTACCAGCTTATTGCTGGAAATATGCCGCAACCACTGCCTATAACAGAACCATCTCTCCCTGAAGGGACTGGCGTCGCTCTCCATCCAGGACAGGAGGTGCAGCCCTCTAGCCACTTCATGGATTGTTGAAAAAGTTATACTTACTTCTAAAATTTTTAAATGTTTATTAAAAACTTTATTAGAAATATAACAGGACACTGAATAAAGACAATGTTACTGCGCCGGGAGTAGAGGATTTTTCCCACCATGTGCTCATCCACGCAATGGAGGTTTCACCTTTTAACTGTTTTGCTCTTATTAAAGTTCTGTCTATCGACTCCTTCTTTGATGTCCAGTGCTGGAGTTTACTTCCTTACATCTCGATTGGAGGTCAGGTGCTGCTGTCGTAGCAAGGTGACCCTCCTATATGTCCCAAACTCAGGTAACCCCATGAGAACACAACAGGGGGTAAAACATATCTATAAATATATAAAACTTCTCTTAATATATATGCATGATATTTATCCTTTAATTGTGAGAGTCGTATTACTCATCTATCACAGGCTTGAGTCCAGCTTCAGCTCAGGTGTCTGTGTGCTACCACCAGCACTGGCGGAGCTGCTCGTCTGGGCACAGCCAGGCATGGGCAGGCAGCAGCTGGGCATGGGACTCATTCGACCAACAGCACCCTCATGTTATCTTTGTCTTTCATTTTGAAACATTTAGATATGTTTTTCCTTTGTAGCATTGAGAAGAGTTTTTCATAGAATATGGACACCAGATATTTGCTCCCCTTTCCTCCAATAGTTCTGTATTTGACAAAGTAGTTTTACAGTCAGGGAAACCTAGAATCTTCTGACACATTGGCAATAAAAAGTAAAATTCCTTTTAATTCATAATGTTTAGTCTTACACAGGCCGGACAAGACCGGCATAGCTCAGGGGAATTATCCCAAGCAGGCTCAGGGCACTCGGGTTCTGAGCAGTCCTGCTGGGATCCCTCCATGGGAGACACATCCCAAAACCTGGGAGAGACTGCATGGGGTGCCCATGGTGAGGAAAGCACAGAGAGGGAGAGCAACGCTCCAGTGTGTCCTTAGTGGACCTGAGCCTGTCCCCTGGGGCTGGGGGAGCTGTCACGGGGCAGGGAGGGCCAGGGCTGGCAGTGGCTGCTCAGGGATGGCTTTGGCCCCTGTCCCTGGCAGCAGCCACTGCCCAAGCAGCTGCGCTGCCCCCGGGCTCTCCTCCCGGCCTGCTGGGCTTTGTTGGCTGGCACAGCCTGTGCCAAGGGCCGGCAAGGTGCCTGCAGGCCCCAGCTCTGGGGGAAACAGAGAACGTCCTGCCCGTATCCACCGTGCTGCCAGCTCAGCAGTGCAGCACAGCACGGGCTCACGCTCCCCATTGCTCCCACAGATGCAGCCGGCACCACAACACGTCTTCCCCATGCCCAGAAGGGCCTCAGAAGTGTCTTCTATATGGGAACAGGCTGCTGGGCAGGGGTAATGGCAGGCCTGCTACTGTTGGACCTTATTCTCATATTGTGCTGTGTCAGAATCTGGTGTTACTGGAAGAAGAAATGGTGAGTGGTCATCTTTCCCTGAAAGAGCTTCTTTTGAAAGTCTAATATAGACAGGAGCCATTCCCACTGAGGTTGCACTGGAGCTGTGGCCAGTCCATGGTTCCCCAAATAACTCTGCTGAGGGTTCTGCTGCTGCCCAGTGCTTCCATTGGCCTCTCAATTGCTGGGCCTTGTCCTGGGGGCCCCGCTGGGGCTGCAGCCAGAGCTGGCTCCCACTGAGGCTGCCTGGCCAAGAGCAGCCCCAGGGGCACGGGGCAGAGGCAGAGGGAGGTGGGGAGGAGAAAGAGCAGGGCCGAGGTTGCCCTTGAAAGGCAGAGGCGCTCTGGGGCCCGCTCCTGGCCAGGGACCCTGCCCAGAGCCGTGCCCTGCTGCCCGGGGCCTTGAGGGGCAGCTGTCCAGCTGGGCCCAGCTGTGCCAGCAGCTCCAGCCGTGCTGGGGAGCCTTGCCAGCTCTGGGCCCTGCTGTGCACCAGGCTCCCTGTGTGCCACTGGCAGCTGGGGCCTCAGCCACCTCCTCTCTCCACAGGAGCACCTCTGGAACTTCACAAGACCAGCCAAAGGCCTCAGCCATGGAGAACTGGGCCTGCCGTCATGCATCTCCGTGCCAGTGTCCGTTGTCCGTGCCACAGGTGTATTACCAGCTTATTGCTGGAAATATGCCGCAACCACTGCCTATAACAGAACCATCTCTCCCTGAAGGGACTGGCGTCGCTCTCCATCCAGGACAGGAGGTGCAGCCCTCTAGCCACTTCATGGATTGTTGAAAAAGTTATACTTACTTCTAAAATTTTTAAATGTTTATTAAAAACTTTATTAGAAATATAACAGGACACTGAATAAAGACAATGTTACTGCGCCGGGAGTAGAGGATTTTTCCCACCATGTGCTCATCCACGCAATGGAGGTTTCACCTTTTAACTGTTTTGCTCTTATTAAAGTTCTGTCTATCGACTCCTTCTTTGATGTCCAGTGCTGGAGTTTACTTCTTTACATCTCGATTGGAGGTCAGGTGCTGCTGTCGTAGCAAGGTGACCCTCCTATATGTCCCAAACTCAGGTAACCCCATGAGAACACAACAGGGGGTAAAACATATCTATAAATATATAAAACTTCTCTTAATATATATGCATGATATTTATCCTTTAATTGTGAGAGTCAACTGTCGCATTACTCATCTATCACAGGCTTGAGTCCAGCTTCAGCTCAGGTGTCTGTGTGCTACCACCAGCACTGGCGGAGCTGCTCGTCTGGGCACAGCCAGGCATGGGCAGGCAGCAGCTGGGCATGGGACTCATTCGACCAACAGCACCCTCATGTTATCTTTGTCTTTCATTTTGAAACATTTAGATATGTTTTTCCTTTGTAGCATTGAGAAGAGTTTTTCATAGAATATGGACACCAGATATTTGCTCCCCTTTCCTCCAATAGTTCTGTATTTGACAAAGTAGTTTTACAGTCAGGGAAACCTAGAATCTTCTGACACATTGGCAATAAAAAGTAAAATTCCTTTTAATTCATAATGTTTAGTCTTACACAGGCCGGACAAGACCGGCATAGCTCAGGGGAATTATCCCAAGCAGGCTCAGGGCACTCGGGTTCTGAGCAGTCCTGCTGGGATCCCTCCATGGGAGACACATCCCAAAACCTGGGAGAGACTGCA
The DNA here is from genome assembly GCF_036417665.1 of Passer domesticus. Lineage (NCBI taxonomy): Eukaryota > Metazoa > Chordata > Aves > Passeriformes > Passeridae > Passer > Passer domesticus. The sequence goes on along the minus strand of NC_087482.1, from coordinate 26,061,089 downwards.
TGGGGTGCCCATGGTGAGGAAAGCACAGAGAGGGAGAGCAACGCTCCAGTGTGTCCTTAGTGGACCTGAGCCTGTCCCCTGGGGCTGGGGGAGCTGTCACGGGGCAGGGAGGGCCAGGGCTGGCAGTGGCTGCTCAGGGATGGCTTTGGCCCCTGTCCCTGGCAGCAGCCACTGCCCAAGCAGCTGCGCTGCCCCCGGGCTCTCCTCCCGGCCTGCTGGGCTTTGTTGGCTGGCACAGCCTGTGCCAAGGGCCGGCAAGGTGCCTGCAGGCCCCAGCTCTGGGGGAAACAGAGAACGTCCTGCCCGTATCCACCGTGCTGCCAGCTCAGCAGTGCAGCACAGCACGGGCTCACGCTCCCCATTGCTCCCACAGATGCAGCCGGCACCACAACACGTGTTCCTGATGCCCAGAAAGGCCTCGAAAGGGGCTTCTGTAAGGGAGCAGGCTGCTGGCCAAGGTTAATGGCAGGCCTGCTTTTTTCGGAGATTATCATTATTTTATGCTGTGGTCGAATTTGGAGTTACTGGACAAGAAAATGGTGAGTGTTTTCTTCACCTTTCCCAGGAACAGCTTCTTATGAAAATCTAATGCAGAGAGGAAACATTCCCAGAGAGCCTGGGGTGCAGTTGTTGCCAGTCCATGGTTCTCCAAATAACTCTGCTGAGGGTTCTGCTGCTGCCCAGTGCTTCCATTGGCCTCTCCATTGCTGGGCCTTGTCCTGGGGGCCCCGCTGGGGCTGCAGCCAGAGCTGGCTCCCACTGAGGCTGCCTGGCCAAGAGCAGCCCCAGGGGCAGGGGGCAGAGGCACAGCAAGATGGGGAGGAGAAAGAGCAGGGCCGCGATTGCCCTTGAAAGGCAGAGGCGCTCTGGGGCCCGCTCCTGGCCAGGGACCCTGCCCAGAGCCGTGCCCTGCTGCCCGGGGCCTTGAGGGGCAGCTGTCCAGCTGGGCCCAGCTGTGCCAGCAGCTCCAGCCGTGCTGGGGAGCCTTGCCAGCTCTGGGCCCTGCTGTGCAGGAGGCTCCCTGTGTGCCACTGGCAGCTGGGGCCTCAGCCACCTCCTCTCTCCACAGGAGCACCTCTGGACAGCAGTTGAAAGATGGTGGCTGCACCTCACTTCCAGACGGCCTGAGCTGCTCCTCCCACAGTAATAAGGGCCTGGACAGCCCTCTCAACTGTTCTGTGAAGGTGACCCCAGAACAGCCATCTACAAGGAAACCTCCTACTACCCTGTAGATCCCACTGCCGCCTGCTCTCCCCATAGGTCACCCCAGCATGTCTTCATCCCTTTTTTCATCTCCCTGCATCCCATCCCAGCCAATTCTCAAGTTCTTCTGGAGACCCCAGGCCCAGCCGAGCACCCTCCAGCCCCTCCTGAGACCAACACCTCCCTTCCTCTGCCCCTCAGCTCCCTGGCCTTGCCCTCTAAACAACACTGGAGTTAAGCCCTGCTGCCCCACCAGGGTAGGTGACGGCCCCTTCTTCTCTTGCACTACAGAGATGGAGCTGTCACCCCAGTGTCTGGGAGGTAGCAGCAGCAAAGCCCACCCAGCACCAGCACTGGCTGAGCTCCGTGCCCAGGGGCAGCTGGGGATGGCCACGGTCTGGGCAGGCAGGAGCCGGGCAGGGGCTGCTGTGACCAGCGGCAGTGTCTCGATGGGCTGGGGGAGCCCAGGGGTAGGCAGCAGCGTGGGGCTCCTGAGAACAAGCAACCCTATTTTGTCTTTGCTTTTCATTTTTAGAAATTTGACTTTTAAATAAATATTTTAAAATTTATTTACTGTAGAGAGACATCCCTAAATATTTATTCCCGAGTAGTGTAGTAGTTAAGGACTTTACAAAATAGTATTAGAATCCTGAAAAGGCAAACCTATTTTTTCTTCACTTTTAATTTTTAGAAATATTTAGAAATATTTTTTGTAGAGACATATCACCAAAATGTTCATCCCTTTTTCCAGAATACATTTATATTTTTAAAGTAGTTTTACAGTTCTGGATGTTTTTTACACTTTTACAATAAAAAATAAAATGGCATTTCAGTGGTAATCTTTACTCTGCAAAGAACTAAGACACCTTAAGACACCCAGCCTGCTGCAGAGGCAAAGATCTTTTCCCACGGGAACTCTGTACCTAGTCACAACCAAGTGACGTAAAAAGTTTTCCCAGATATTTCCTGGGATTCTTGACCAGCTCACCTCTTAGTCTTCAGAGGCAAACTTTGCACAGTGTGGGAATCTCTTCAAGTCACCATCTTTGTTTGCTTGTGCAAGAACTGCCTCAGTTCCAGAGCAGGGGCTTCTCTCAGCTTCCTGCTGCCCCCGGGCTCTCCTCCCGGCCTGCTGGGCTTTGTTGGCTGGCACAGCCTGTGCCAAGGGCCGGCAAGGTGCCTGCAGGCCCCAGCTCTGGGGGAAACAGAGAACGTCCTGCCTGTATCCACCGTGCTGCCAGCTCAGCAGTGCAGCACAGCACGGGCTCACTCTCCCCACGGATCTTGTAGAGGTTCAAAGCAAGACAGGAACACATGCCCTGATTCCACTTTGATGAATCCCAATGATTTTCTGCTTGCAGGACGGGCACAAGCAGTGCATGATAGGTATAGCAGAGCCTCTGTTCACTGTGTCTCTTGCCATGGCCTCTTTCACAGTTGTATCTTTCTCCCTTCATATGTCCCGCCAAACACCTGAGGGAGAACTGGACCTCTAATCACATGGCACATCTCCATGCCCGTGCCCAATGTCCCTGTGCCAGCTGCTTTAACAGCTTGTTGCTGTGCAGATGCTGCCTCCAGCCAGACAAGGTCCTCTCCCCCTGAAGGCACTGGCCCTGCTCTCTGGCCCCTACTGAAGGTGGGCAGGGCTTGGCCCAGCTCTTCTCTTGCAATACAGAGATGGAGCTGTCACCCCAGTGTCCGGGTGGCAGCAGCAGCAAAGCCCAGCCAGGATCAGCACTGGCTGAGCTCCGTGCCCAGGGGCAGCTGGGGATGGCCACGGTGTGGGCAGGCAGGAGCCAGGCAGGGGCTGCTGTGACCAGTGGCGGGGCCCCGGGGAGGATGGGGCAGCCCATGCTGAGCGTCCCTGGGCTGAGGGACATTTCCTTCCCTGTGACCATCTGGGCCTGGACCTCCTCCAGTGGCATGCCCAGGAAAAGAGGGAAGCCATCAAGAGCCTGTGAGTTACGCAGGGATGGGCTGCAGCTTCCTCCCCCCTTGGTTAGCGGGCGGATTAAAAGAGGCCTCTAGGGTTTGTGGCAAACAGGAGTGGGCAAACAGGGCCCTGGCATGTCTCTGAGGGACAATTCACGAGGCAGTGTGCACAGGCAGGGCAAGCAGGCAGGGTTGCAGGTTTTCTTGCTTGGGAGGTTTACCGTGTCTTGTTTGCAGTGTTTCTGTTGGTTGCTTGGTTTTGGGGTTTCTGGTAGTAGTGGTTTTTACGCAATCGAAAACTGCAGTTAGTACAAGTGCATGTAACTAGATGGAACCCTCCAAAAAGGATGTGTCTGTCCTGGCCCATTCCTGTGCAGAGTGTTTGAGCTCAGCAGTGGTTTCAGGGGGCAGTGCGGAGAAAAGCTGCCTGCGGTGTGAACAGGTGAATGATGTCCTTTCACTGGTGGCCGAGCTTAGGGAGGAAGTTTAAAGACTAAGGAGTATCAGGGAAAGTGAAAGGGAAATAGATTGGTGGAGTTCAGCCCTTCCATCCTTACGGGAGGCCCAGCAAGAGTCACAGGACTCCTATGCTGCACACTGTCAGGCAAGAGAAGAACACCTGGTAGATGAAGGGGAGTGGAAAAATGGTCCCTGAACGGGGAGGTTATGATAAAAATTCCTCCCGACCCCCGTCCCGTAGCCAGGGGCCACTTCAGAATAGGTATGAGCCCCTGGATCTAGAGAGTCAGCCAAATGATTAAGAAGAAAATTGCCTGCCCAGAGAGCCTCCCAGTTATGATTAATCTGTAACATGAATTGCCACCTCTAACATCAAAAAGGAAAGAAAGGTAATCGTGGTGGGTGATTCCCTTCTGAGGGGAACAGAGGGCCCCATGTCAACCGGGCCCACCCCACAGAGAGCTCTGCTGCCTCCCTGGGGCTCAGGTGCAGGATATTCCTCAGGGACTTCCTGGGCTCATTCAGTCCTCTGATTATTATCCACTGCTGAAACTCCAGGCTGGCAGTGATGAGATTGAGGAGTGTCAGGACCATTGAAAGGGACTTTAGGGCACAGGGACAAGTGGTTGATAGGACGAGGACACAGGTAGTCTTTTCCTCAGTCCCTTTGCTGGCTGAAAAAAATGGTGAAAGCAATAGGAGAGCTCGTATCATCAACAAGTGGCTCAAGGGTTGGTGTCATTGGCAGAATTTTGGATTCTGTGATCATGGCGCAGCTTTGATGGCACCTGGCCTGCTGGAACCAGATGGGCTCCATCTCTCTTGTCAGGGCAGAAGGTTTTTAGCCCATGAGCTTGCAGAACTTGTTGAGAGGGCTTTAAACTGGGTTTGAAGAGGGAACAGGATGCAGCTGGGCTGTCTGGAAGCAGGCCCAAGGCTGGTAAGCCTGAGTTAGGGATGAAATCAGCAGCCCAGCTGAGGTGCATGGATACCAGTGCACACAGCATGGGTAACAAACAGCAAGAGCTGGAGGCCATGGTCCAGCAGCAGAGCTGTGATGTCATTGCCATCACAGAAACGTGGTGGGATGCCTCACATGGCTGGATTACTACACTGGATGGCTACAAGCTCTTCAGGAGAGACAGGAAAGGGAGAAGAGATGGAGGCGTGGCTCTTTATATTAGGGAGGCTTTGGACACCATGGATATTGAAACTAATGATGATGAGGTGGAATGCCTATGGGTGAGAATGAGGGGGAAGGCCAACAAGGCTGACATCCTACTGGGAGTCTGTTATCATCCACCCAACCTGGAAGAAGTGGTGGACAACTCATTCTATAAACAGCTAGAGGATGTTTCAGGATCATCAGCCCTTCTTCTTGTAGGCGACTTCAACTTGCCAGACATCTGCTGGGAACTTAATTCAACAGAAAAAAAGCAGCACAGGCAATTTGTAGAGTGTGTGGAGGACAACTGTTGGTTGCAGCTGGTGGGTGAGCCCAGCAGGGGAGGGACTATGTTAGATCTGCTCTTTGCAGATAGAGGTGGGCTGGGGGGACATGTGGTGCCTGGAGGCCGCTTCGGGCATAGTGATCATGAAATGATGGAATTTGTTGCATTGCAAGCTGATCTGTAGTCAGCATTAATCAAGTTCTAAGAAGCAGTCCAGCTCAGCTCCATGAACTAGCCTCTGTGTTTGACTGACAGAAGCTCACATCCAATGGGAACTCTCCTAGGATGCAGACATTGTCTTGGTTCAGAGTCTGGGGGCACACAGATAGACCAATGAGCTGTCTCGGCCCAGGAGATTTGAGTGGGCTAGAAAAGAACACTCCTGATAATAAACAAGGCTGTTTTTCTGAGGAAACATGAGGGGTCTGTTGTGTGTTATGTCTCAGACAGGGGAACACCAATGTATCAAGAATTCTTGGTATTTTGTGAAAACAGGAGGAACATCAAGAAGACTTGTACACATGAATTCCAGAGGCCAGACTTTGGCCTGTTTAGGAGACTTCTTCAGAGAGTTCCTTGGCAAGCAGCCCTTAAAAACAAAGGAGTCCAGGAAGGGTGGGCATGCTTCAAAACAGAGATCTTGAGGGCACAGGAACAGTCTGTCCCTGGCTGCCGAAAGATGAGCCAATGAGGCAAACACCCAGCCTGGATGGGCAAGGAGGTTTTGGAGGAATTTAGGAATAAAAAGAGGACGTATCATCTTTGGAAGGAGGGTCAAGTCTCTCAGGAAGTATTTAGAGGAGCTGCTAGAGCATGTAGGAAAAAAAATTAGGGAGGCCAAAGCTCAGTTTGAACTTAAAATTGTGACTTCTGTAAAGGATAATAAAAAAAAATGTATTTACAAATATATCAATGGGAAAAGGAAGGGTAAGACCAACCTTTGTTCTTTATTAGATGTGGGAGGGAACTTAGCAACTGCCCATGAGGACAAAGAAGAGGCGCTGAACACCTTCTTTGCCTCAGTCTTTAGTAGGAAGACGACTTGTCCTCAGGACAAGTATCCTGCTGGGCTGGTAGATGGTGTCAGGGAGCAGAATGGGCCCCCTGTTAGCCAAGAGGAGGCAGTCAGAGAACTGCTGAGCTGCTTGGATGTTCCTAAATGTATGGGGCCAGATGGGATCCACCCCAGGGTGATGAGGGAACTGGCAGATGAGCTGCTGAAGCCGCTCTCCATCATTTACCAGCAGTCCTGGCTCACTGGTGAGGTTCCAGGTGACTGGAAGCTGCCCAATGTGACGCCCATGTAGAACAAGGGTGGTAAGGAGGATCCTGGTAATTATAGGCCAGTCAGTCTGAGCTCAGTACCCAGTAAGGTGATGGAACAGTTTATACTGAGTGCCATCACGCAGCACTTACAGGATGGCCAGGGTAGCAGACCCAGCCAGCAGGGGTTTAGGAGGGGTAGGTCGTGTCCGACCAACCTGATCTCCTTTCATGAGCAAGTGACCTGCCTGATGGATGCAGGAAAGGCTGTGGATGTGTCTATTTGGACTGCAGAAAGGCCTTTGCACTGTCTTCCACAGCTCACTCCTGGAAAAGCTGCAGCCCAGGGCTGGGAGAGGAACACTCTTTGCTGGGCTCAGAACTGGCTGGATGGCTGGCCCAGAGAGGGGTGCTGAACGGTGCTGCACCCAGCTGGCAGCCAGTCACCAGAGGTGTCCCTGCAGGCTCTGTGCTGGGGCCAGCTCTGCTCAATGCTTTTATTGACAACATGGATGAGGGGATTGAGTTTTTCATTAGCAAATCTGCAGACAACACTAAGCTGGGAGAGTGTGTTGATCTGTCGGAAGGTAGGAGGGCTCTGCAGGGAGACCTGGAATGGTTGGAGGCATGGGCAGAGTCCAGTGGGATGAAGCTCAGTAGGTGCAAGTGCCCAGTGCTGCACTTTGGCCACAAGAAGCACCTGCAGTGTTCTAGGCTGGGGATAGTGTGGCTGGACAGTGGCCAGGCAGAAAGGCACCTGGGGGCACTGGTCACAGCCAGCTGAACATGAGCCAGCAGTGTGGCCTGGTGGCCAAGGAGGCCAATGGCTCCTGGCCTGTGTAAGGAAGAGCGTGGCCAGCAGGAGCAGGGAGGTCATTCTGTCCCTGTTCTTGGCACTGGTGAGGCCGCACCTTGAGTGCTGTGTCCAGTTCTGGGCCATCAGTTTGGGAAGGACATTGAGTCGCTCGAGCACATCCAGAGGGGGCAACGAGGATGGTGAGGGGCTGGGAGCACAAGCCCTGGTGAGGAATGACTGAGGGAGCTGGGGGTGTTTACCCTGGAGAAAAGGAGACTCCGAGGTGACCTTATCACTCCACAGCTCCCTGAAGGGTAGTTGTAGTCAAGGGGGGTTGGCTTCTTTCTCCAGGCAGCACTGACAGAACCAGAGGACACAGTCTCAAGCTGCATCAGGGGAACTGTAGGTTGGATATTAAGAAAATGTTTTCCTCAGAAAGAGTGATAAAGTTCTGGAATGGCCTGCCAGGGGAGGTGATGGAGACACCATCCCTGGATGTGTTTAAAAAAAGACTGAATGTGGCACTGGGTGCCATGGTTTAGTTGTGGTGTTGGGACATGGGTTGGACTGGATGATCTTGAAGGTCTCTTCCAACCTGGTCATGCTGTGAATTCTGTAAGAATTCTGAGCATCTCCAGGGACACAGACTGGCCAGCAATGTCAGTAGGTGAAAAATAAGGTTTTTTGTGAGAAATGGACCTGTGATAATGCAAAACATTTACAATCCGGGCAGTCCATTCATGCGGATGGGCGCACACTCTGGGGGTACAGCTGAGGCCATGAGGTCACAGCAGGGCTCTGGGGTCACAGCAGGCTGAGCTCACAGCAGGCCCTGAGGTCACAGAGGTGCCAGAGGTGCCAGAGCCCCGTGGTTGCACAGCAGCACAAGGAGCCAGCAGTCAGTCCCTGAGCACAACTGTTGCGGCAGCAGCGGCGGTGGCAGCAGCGGTGCTGACCTTGGGACAGCGGTGACAGGACAGCGGTGGCAGCAAGAGCTGCGGGACTGGCAGAGGGCAAGGCACCATGGCCCTTGCTCTGCGCCTCCTACTCCTGCTGCTCCTGGCCGTGGCCCTGCCTGCCAGGGCTGCCCAGGCTGCTCCGCTGCAAGCGCGGCGAGCAGGTGAGCCGGCAGCCTGGCTGCCCTTTCCCGGGACAGCGCTCCCTGCTCCCTGGGAAGCGCTGGGGATGGTTTTGCCCAGGGCTTTAGGGAGGGTTTCCTCTGTGGGAGGGAGAGAGTCCCAATGGGTCCTGGGCAGCCCCATTTCCCTTTCCTCTCCCAGAATTTTACACAGGGCAGGGAAAGAGGGTGGATTGTGGCCAGGAGCCAGCCCAGAGCTCCCCAGGCCTCTGTGCAGCTTTGGCCATGTCCATTCATATCTGGCTCCTATGGCCTTTCCTGATGCCCATTTCCTGTACCCAGCTCCCTGAGGCAGAAGGGGATAAAACGCAGCATGGAAATAGTTATGATTTCTGCTCCCTCTAGATTTGGATGGCCATATAAATTATTTGCAAGAACTGGTGAATGACACTTTAAAGATCTTGGAAAATGCTGGAGGCAAGTTCTGAATTTCTCTTTATCGGATAGAATAATCAGTGTCTATGTGGGAAGAGCTCATTCATGCCACTTTCCTCAAGGTTCTGTCCGGGTTGAAAGACTGAAAAATTTGCCCTGCTCCCTTCTGGAGCCCTGAGGGATCCCACAGGATCGCTGTCAGTGGGAGGAAGGAGAATTTAGCTGTCCATCTTCCTCCTGTGTGCAATGCCAATGTGTCCTTCCATGTGGCTCCATGCAGCCACAGAGAAGAGCAGAGAGGGAAGGGGCCGGGCCCAGGGCTGTGCCCCGGGGCTGAGCCTTGTGGGCAGCCTGAGGATCTCCTGCAGTGCCACAGGAGCTCTTCTGTCCTGCCTTTCTTTGCAGCTGAACCTGCTGGTGAAGGTGGTGCAGCTTCCCAAGCCACGTCCAGGACTGAGGCTCTGGGAGATGCTGAGGGTAGGTCAAGACTTTCCTCCCTGGGAGAGCTGCCAGCTCAGAGCCCAAAGCTGGGCCAGGGGGCATCGCTGCAGGTGCCAGCACAGAACCATGCACGTGTGTGCCCTCGCCCTGCACGATCCCCTCACCGCTCCTGCGGCTCAGTGGTGCCCGTGCAGATCAGCAGAGATGGCAGCAGCCTCTGTGGTTGTTGTGTTACAGGTGTGTCTGCAGGGAGGACTTTTCCAGCTCCTTTGCTGACCCCTACACAGAAGCCTGGCTCCCATGGCAGGGGTGAGTAGTGTGTCCCTGTTGACCCCACAGGCTGAGCCCTGATTTTGTGGGATCCGTTCCGAGGAAATAGAAATATTCCTCTTAAGGTCCCCTGAGAATGGAGAACAAACCCAGAAGGAACAGTAAGTCCCTGGAGGCATCCAAACACATGGAGAAGATGCCGAGTTATCTGGAATGATGCTGTGGAGGATACATTTCCCTCATGCTTCCCCTAGGACTCAGCAGCCAGGGCCTTTGGCTGCACATCTGGACACGCCGTGCCCGGCACAGCGGGAAGGGATCCATGGCAGCCTCACTGCCCCGCTGCTGCTTTCACGCCCTGCAGGGCTGCTTCCCAGCTTGTCCTGGCTGCAGCTTTTGCCCAGCCTATGCAGGAAGGCATTTGGCATCAGCTGACAGGCAGCCCAAAATGCACCACAGGCCTTGCCCACCCTGAGGTCCCCTGCGATTTTGCAGTCTCCAGGCGGATCACTAACGGCGGGTGTTTTGATGAAAGTGGGCCCTGTGCTACCTAGGATGTTTATGTCTTTGACAAGAATTGCCTCTTGAAGATGCCACCCCTCCAGTGGGGATCAGTCTTACCTGATGAGCTGTTGTTTTTCCTTTCTCCACAAGTGGATGGAGAGGCTGTACGGAAGGCGGCGTCTCCTGAAGGAAGCAGTGGCTCCATGCCAGCCTCTGCTGCAGGAAGAGAGGCGATGCCAGGCTCAGGCCCAGGAGGTAATTGCTGTGCCTCTGGGCCTGAGCCCTGCTGAGGCTTGAGCTGCCCTGTCTGCTGCCTGGCAGTGCGGGCACAGCCCAGACAAGACTGGCACAGCCCAGGGGAATTATCCCGATCAGGCTCAGGGCACTCGGGTACTGAGCAGTCCTGCTGGGGTCCCTGCATGGGAGGCAGATCCTGAAACCTAGGAGTGACTGCATTCCCATGGTGGGGAAATGACAGAGCAGGACAGGAAGCCTCCAGTGTGTCCTGAGAGGGCCTGGTTATGTCCTTTCCATTCAGGGAGGAATTTCAGGGGGAAGAGGAATAGAGGGAGAGAAGAAATTAGGAAGGGAGGGAGAGAGGGCAGAGGGAGGGAGGGAGGGAGGGAGGGAGGGAGGGAGGGAGGGAGGGAGGGAGGGAGGGAGGGAGGGAGGGAGGGAGGGAGGGAGGGAGGGAGGGAGGGAGGGAGGGAGGGAGGGAGGGAGGGAGGGAGGGAGGGATGATTGTGGCAGTGCCTGCTGCATTTTTCACTAGTGCTTTAGCAAGAGTTTTAGCTCTGGGAGTGGGAGAGCCCAAATGCACTCCGGGCTGCTCCAGCCACCTCGCCAGGGATGTTACACAGGGCCTGCAAAGAGGATGGGGATTGGCCAGGAGCCTGCCCAGAGCTCCCGAGTCCCCTGTGCAGCTTTGGCCACATCCATTCACATCTGGCTCCCACAACCTTACCCAACCCACTTGCAGTGCCCTGTTATCTGAGGCAGAGGGGGCCACAACACACCAGGGAAATGGTTCTGATCTGTGCTCCCTTCTAGATCGGGATGGCAAATTGCATTATTTGGATGCCCTGCTGGATGATGGTTTAAGACTCTTGAAGAATGCTGGAGGCAAGTTGTCCCTATGCCTTTCTTAACAATATCCTGACAGTGCTGCAGGTGCCAGCACAGAACCATGCACGTGTGTGCCCTCGCCCTGTGCGATCCCCTCACCGCTCCTGCGGCTCAGTGGTGCCCGTGCAGATCAGCAGAGATGGCAGAAGCTTCTGTGGCTGTTGTGTTACAGGTGTGCCTGCAGGGAGGACTTTACCAGGTCCTTTGGTGGATGTTGCACGCAAGCCCAGCTCCCATCGCAGGGGTGAGTAGTGTGTCCCTGCTGACCTCACCAGCTGAGCCCTGCTTTTGTGGGATCTGTTCCTGGGAAATGGAACTCTGTTGCTCTAAGGTCCTCCGAGGGGAAAGAACAAAGCTACAGGTCACAAGAAACCCCATGAGCCACTCAAAATCACGGGACAAATGGTGAAAGAATTACTGCAAGCCGAACAAGGTGGGTGCATTTCCCTCATGCTTCCCCTGGGACTCAGCAGCCAGGGCCTTTGGCTGCACATGTGGACACGCCGTGCCCGGCACAGCGGGAAGGGATCCATGGCAGCCTCGCTGCCCCGCTGCTGCTTTCACGCCCTGCAGGGCTGCTTCCCAGCCTGGCCTGGCTGCAGCTTCTGCCCAGCCTCTGCAGGAAGGCATTTGGCATCAGCTGACAGGCAGCCCAAACTGCACCACTGGCCTGAGATCCCCTGAAATTTCATAGTCTCCAGGATGATCACTAAGGGCGGGTGTTATCATGAAAGTGGGCCCTGGCCTACCCAGAAATTTGTGTGGATTCCTTAACCATGACTTTCACAAGTACTGCCTGCTGAAGATGCCACCTCCCCAATGGGGAACAGCCCCACCTGATCCAGCCATCCGTCTTCCTTTCTCCAGAAGTGGATGGAGAGGCTGGGCAGAAGGCGGCGTTTCCCAAAGGAAGCAGTGGTTCCGTGCCAGCCTCTGCTGTAGGACTGGAGGCGATGCCAGGCACAGGCACAGGAGGTAATTGCTGTGCCTCTGGGTCTGAGCCCTGCTGAGACTTGACCTGCTGTCTCTGCTGCCTGGAAGTGAGGGCACAACCCAGGAGAATTATCCCGAGCAGGCTCAGGGCACTCGGGTACTGAGCAGTCCTGCTGGGGTCCCTCCATGGGAGACATGTCCCGAAACCTGGCAGTGACTGCACGGGGTGCCCATGGTGGGGAAAGGACAGAGAGAGAGATCAAGGCTCCAGTGTGTCCTGAGAGGGCTTGACTCTGTGCCCTTGGGCTGTGGGAGCTGTCCCAGCAGATGGAGGAAGGGTGGCTGGGAGGACAGGCAGGAGAGAGTTTGCGAGGGATACTTGCAACACTACCTACTGCAGTTCTCCCCAGAGATTAAAGGAGCATTTTCCTTGTGTGACTGAGAGAACCCCCACGGGCCCTGGGCTGCTCCAGCCACCTCTCCAGGGATGTTGCACAGGGCCTGCAAAGAGGATAGGGATTGACCATGAGCCTGCCCAGAGCTCCCCAGGCCCCTGAGCAGCTTTGGCCTTGTCCATTCATATCTGGCTCCCATGGCCTTACCCGACCTACATGCAGTGCCCAGTTCCCTGAGGCAGAAGGGGATCCCAGCACATCATGGAAATCCTTCTGATCTTTGCAAACTTCTAGGTTGGGATCAAGACATGGATTATCTGGGAAACCTGCTGGATTATGGCTTGAGACTCATGGGAAATCCTGGAGGCAAGTGCTCAATGTACCTTTCCTGAGAGAATACACAGTGAGCAGGTGGCAAGAGCTCATACATTTGCCCTTTCACTTAAGATCATCTGAAGGTTGATGGAATATGGCAAATTTGCCCTGCTCCTTTCTGGAGCCCTGAGGGATCCCACAGGATCACTGTCAGTGGGAGGAAGGAGAATTTAGCTGTCCATCTTGCTCCCGTGTACAATTCCAGTGTGTCCTTCCATGTGGCTCCATGCAGCCACAGAGAAGAGCAGAGAGGGAAGGGGCCGGGCCCAGGGCTGTGCCCCGGGGCTGGGCCTTGTGGGCAGCCTGAGGATCTCCTGCAGTGCCACAGGAGCTCTTCTGTCCTGCCTTTCATTGCAGCTGAACCTGTTGGTGAAGGTGGTGCAGCTTCCCAAGCCACGTCCAGGACTGAGGCTCGGGGTGATGCTGAGGGTAGGTCAAGACTTTCCTCCCTGGGAGAGCTGCCAGCTCAGAGCCCAAAGCTGGGTCAGGGGGGCATCGCTGCAGGTGCCAGCACAGAACCATGCACGTGTTTGCCCTCGATCTGCGCGATCCCCTCACCGCTCCTGTGGCTCAGGCATGGCAGCTGTTTGGAAACGGGAGAGCCCTGACCCTGCCATGAAAGCCAAGACATTTTCTGAAACGTATCCCCATGTTTAACACACATGACATCCTGAAGATGCCGGCATCCAAATCAGGAACTCTTCCACCTAATCCAACTGTCCTTTTTCCTGTCTGAAGTGATGGACCAAACATCTGTGCAGAAGGAGGCACATCCTGGAGGAAGCATTTCCCCATGGGCAGCCCCTGCTGCAGGGAGGAAGGCGATGCCAGACACAGGCACAGGCACAGCAGGTAATTGCTGTGCCAGGCTCAGCCCTGGCCGGGGCTGTGTGGCAGCAGCTCTTCCCCAAGGGCCTGCCCTTGCCCAGCCCGACAGCAGCCAAAGCTGGAGGCGCCTTGGCTTCCAGGCCTCTGGAGCTGGTTCAGAGCCCCGGGGAAACGGGACTGGTGCAGCAACGTCCCTGGCGCTGCAGCTGCTGCGGAGCTGGCCCTGAGTGCCCAGAGGCCCAAGGCACAGGAGCAGCCCCAAGCGGGAGCCCAGCCGCCAGCCCAGGGCCAGAGCCAGCCCTGGCTCCCGACTGGGCAGGGGCTGCGCTGGGTCCTGAGAGAACGTCCTGCCCATATCCACCGTGCTGCCAGCTCAGCAGTGCAGCACAGCACGGGTTCACACTCCCCATCGCTCCCACAGATGCAGCCGGCACCACAACACGTGTTCCTGATGCCCAGAAGGGCCTCAGAAGAGGCTTCTGTAAGGGAGCAGGCTGCTGGCTAGGATACATGGCAGGCCTGCTTTTTTTGGACCTTATTGTCATGTTGTGCTGTGTCAGAATCTGGTATTGCTGGAAGAACAAACGGTGAGTGGACATCTTTCCCTGAATGAGCTTCTTTTGAAAGTCTAATGTGGACAGGAAGCATTCCCACTGAGGCTGCAGTGGAGTTGTGGCGAGTCCATGGTTCTCCAAATAACTCTGCTGAGGGTTCTGCTGCTGCCCTGTGCTTCCTTTGGCCTCTCAATTGCTGGGCCTTGTCCTGGGGGCCCCGCTGGGGCTGCAGCCAGAGCTGGCTCCCACTGAGGCTGCCTGGCCAAGAGCAGCCCCAGGGGCACAGGGCAGAGGCAGAGCAAGGTGGGGAGGAGAAAGAGCAGGGCCGAGGTTGCCCTTGAAAGGCAGAGGCGCTCTGGGGCCCGCTCCTGGCCAGGGACCCTGCCCAGAGCCGTGCCCTGCTGGCCGGGGCCTTGAGGGGCAGCTGTCCAGCTGGGCCCAGCTGTGCCAGCAGCTCCAGCCGTGCTGGGGAGCCTTGCCAGCTCTGGGCCCTGCTGTGCACCAGGCTCCCTGTGTGCCACTGGCAGCTGGGGCCTCAGCCACCTCCTCTCTCCACAGGAGCACCTCTGGAACTTCACAAGACCGGCCAAAGGCCTCAGCCATGGAGAACTGGGCCTGTCATCTTGCATCTCCGTGCCAGTGTCCATTGTCCCTTCCTCAGGTGCATTACCAGCTTATTGCTGGAAATATGCTGCCACCACCACCCAGAACAGAATCTTCTCTCCCCAAAGGGACTGACCTTGCTCTCCATCCAGGACAGGAGATGCAGCCCTCTAGCCAGGGAATGGAATGTTGAAAAAGTTGTATTTACTTCTAAAAATTTTAAATGTTTATTAAAACTTTATTACAATTTTTACAATAAACCCTATAGGGAAAATGTTACGTCGCCGGGAGTAGAGGATTTTTTCCACCATGTGCTCATCCACACAATGGAGGTTTCACCTTTTAACACTTTTACCCTTCTTAAAGTTCAGTCCATCGACTCCTTTTTGATGTCCAGTAGTGGAGTTTACTTCCTTACATCTCACTTGGAGGTCATGTACTGCTGTCCTAGCAAGGTGACCCTCTTAAATGTCCCAAACACAGGTAATCCCAAGATAAGAACACAACAGGGGGTAAAACATATCTATAAATGTATAAAACTTCTCTTAACATATATACATGATATTTATCCTTTAATTGTGAGAGTCAACTGTCACATTACTCATCTATCACAGGCTTGAGTCCAGCTTCAGCTCAGGTGTCTGTGTGCTACCACCAGCACTGGCGGAGCTGCTCATCTGGGCACAGCCAGGCATGGGCAGGCAGCAGCTGGGCATGGGACTCATTCGACCAACAGCACCCTCATGTTATCTTTGTCTTTCATTTTGAAACATTTACATATGTTTTTCCTTTGTAGCATTGAGAAACGTTTTTCACAGAATACGGACACCACATATTTGTTCCCCTTTCCTCCAATACTTCTGTATTTGTCCAAGTAGTTTTATAGTCAGGGAAACTAGAATCTTCTGACACATTGGCAATAAAAAGCAAAATTGCCTTTAATTCTTAATGTTTAGTCTTACACAGCCTGGACAAGACCGGCATAGCTCGGGGGAATTATCCCAAACAGGCTCAGGGCACTCGGGTTCTGAGCAGTCCTGCTGGGGTCCCTCCATGGGAGACACATCCCGAAACCTGGGAGTGACTGCATGGGGTGCCCATGGTGGGGAAAGGACAGAGAGGGAGAGCAAGGCTCCAGTGTGTCGAGACAGGGGCCAACCCTGTCCCCTGGGGCTGGGGGAGCTGTCACGGGGCAGGGAGGGCCAGGGCTGGCAGGGGCTGCTCAGGGATGCCTTTGGCCCGTGTCCCTGGCAGCAGCCACTGCCCAAGCAGCTGCACTGCCCCCGGGCTCTCCTCCCGGCCTGCTGGGCTTTGTTGGCTGGCAGAGCCTGTGCCCAGGGCCGGCAAGGTGCCTGCAGGCCCCAGCTCTGGGGGAAACAGAGAACGTCCTGCCCGTACCCACCGTGCTGCCAGCTCAGCAGTGCAGCACAGCATGGGCTCACTCTCCCTATGGATCTTGCAGAGGTTCAAAGCAAGACAGGAACACATGCCCTGATTCCACTTTGATGAATCCCAATGATTTTCTCCTTGCAGGACTGGCACAAGCAGTGCATGATAGGTATAGCAGAGCCTCTGTTCACTGTATCACTCGCCATGGCCTCTTTCACAGTTGTATCTTTACACCTTCATATGTCCTGCCAAAACCTGAGGGAGAACTGGACCTCTAATCACATGGCACATCTCCATGCCCATGCCCAATGTCCCTGTGCCAGCTGCTTTAACATCTTGTTGCTGTGCAGATGCTGCCTCCAGCCAGACAAGGTCCTCTCCCCCTGAAGGCACTGGCCCTGCTCTCTGGCCCCTACTGAAGGTGGGCAGGGCTTGGCCCAGTTCTTCTCTTGCACTAAAGAGATGGAGCTGTCACCCCAGTGTGCGGGTGGTAGCAGCAGCAAAGCCCAGCCAGGATCAACACTGGCTGAGCTCCGTGCCCAGGGGCAGCTGGGGATGGCCACGGTGTGGGCAGGCAGGAGCCAGGCAGGGGCTGCTGTGACCAGTGGCGGGGCCCCGGGGAGGATGGGGCAGCCCATGCTGAGCGTCCCTGGGCTGAGGGACATTTCCTTCCCTGCGACCATCTGGGCCTGGACCTCCTCCAGTGGCATGCCCAGGAAAAGAGGGAAGCCATCAAGAACCTGTGAGTTACGCAGCGATGGGCTGCAGCTTCCTCCATCCTTGGATAGCGGGCGGATTAAAAGAGGCCTCTAGGGTTTGTGGCAAACAGCAGTGGGCAAACAGGGCCGTGGCATGTCTCTGAGGGACAATTCACGAGGCAGTGTGCACAGGCAGGGCAAGCAGGCAGAGTTGCAGGTTTTCTTGCTTGGGAGGTTTACCGTGTCTTGTTTGCAGTGTTTCTGTTGGTTGCTTGGTTTTGGGGTTTCTGGGAGTAGTGGTTTTTACGCAATCGAAAACTGTAGTTAGTACAAGTGCATGTAACTAGATGGAACCCTCCAAAAAGGATGTGTCTGTCCTGGCCCATTCCTGTGCAGAGTGTTTGAGCTTAGCAGTGGTTTCAGGGGGCAGTGAGGAGAAAAGCTGCCTGCGGTGTGAACAGGTGAATGATGTCCTTTCACTGGTGGCCGAGCTTAGGGAGGAAGTTTAAAGACTAAGGAGTATCAGGGAAAGTGAAAGGGAAATAGATTGGTGGAGTTCAGCCCTTCCATCCTTACGGGAGGCCCAGCAAGAGTCACAGGACTCCTATGCTGCACACTGTCAGGCAAGAGAAGGACACCTGGTAGATGAAGGGGAGTGGAAAAATGGTCCCTGAACGGGGAGGTTATGATAAAAATCCCTCCCAACCCCCGTCCCGTAGCCAGGGGCCACTTCAGAATAGGTATGAGCCCCTGGATCTAGAGAGTCAGCCAAATGATTAAGAAGAAAATTATCTGCCCAGAAAATCTCCCAGTTATGATTAATCTGTAACATGAATTGCCACCTCTAACATCAAAAAGGAAAGAAAGGTAATTGTGGTGGGTGATTCCCTTCTGAGGGGAACAGAGAGGGCCCCATGTCAACCGGGCCCACCCCACAGAGAGCTCTGCTGCCTCCCTGGGGCCCAGGTGCAGGATATTCCTCAGGGACTTCCTGGGCTCATTCAGTCCTCTGATTATTATCCACTGCTGAAACTCCAGGCTGGCAGTGATGAGATTGAGGAGTGTCAGGACCATTGAAAGGGACTTTAGGGCACAGGGACAAGTGGTTGATAGGACGAGGACACAGGTAGTCTTTTCCTCAGTCCCTTTGGTGGCTGAGAAAAATGGTGAAAGCAATAGGAGAGCTCGTATCATCAACAAGTGGCTCAAGGGCTGGTGCATTGGCAGAATTTTGGATTCTTTGATCATGCTGCAGCTTCTACGGCACCTGGCCTGCTGGAACCAGATGGGCTCCATCTCTCTGTTAATGGCAGAATGTTTTTAGCTGATGAGCTTGCAGAACTTGTTGAGAGGGCTTTAAACTAGGTTTGAAGAGGGAACGGGATGCAGCTGGGCTGTCTGGAAGCAGGCCCAAGGCTGGTAAGCCTGAGTTAGGGATGAAATCAGCAGCCCAGCTGAGGTGCATGGATACCAGTGCACACAGCATGGGTAACAAACAGCAAGAGCTGGAGGCCATGGTCCAGCAGCAGAGCTGTGATGTCATTGCCATCACAGAAACGTGGTGGGATGCCTCACATGGCTGGAGTACTACACTGGATGGCTACAAGCTCTTCAGGAGAGACAGGAAAGGGAGAAGAGGTGGAGGCGTGGCTCTTTATATTAGGGAGGCTTTGGACACCATGGATATTGAAACTAATGATGATGAGGTGGAATGCCTATGGGTGAGAATGAGGGGGAAGGCCAACAAGGCTGACATCCTACTGGGAGTCTGTTATCATCCACCCAACCTGGAAGAAGTGGTGGACAACTCATTCTATAAACAGCTAGAGGATGTTTCAGGATCATCAGCCCTTCTTCTTGTAGGCAACTTCAACTTGCCAGACATCTGCTGGGAACTTAATACAGCAGAAAAAAATCAGCCCAGGAAATTTGTAGAGTGTGTGGAGGACAACTGTTGGTTGCAGCTGGTGGGTGAGCCCAGCAGGGGAGGGACTATGTTAGATCTGCTCTTTGCAGATAGAGGTGGGCTGGGGGGACATATGGTGGCTGGAGGCTGCTTGGGGCGCAGTGATCATGAAATGATGGAATTTGTTGCATTGCAAGCTGATCTGTAGTCAGCATTAATCAAGTTCTAAGAAGCAGTCCAGCTCAGCTCCATGAACTAGCCTCTGTGTTTGACTGACAGAAGCTCACATCCAATGGGAACTCTCCTAGGATGCAGACATTGTCTTGGTTCAGAGTCTGGGGGCACACAGATAGACCAATGAGCTGTGTCGGCCCAGGAGATTTGAATGGGCTATAAAAGAACACTCCTGATAATAAACAAGGCTGTTTTTCTGAGGAAACATGAGGGGTCTGTTGTGTGTTATGTCTCAGACAGGGGAACACCAATGTATCAAGAATTCTTGGTATTTTGTGAAAACAGGAGGAACATCAAGAAGACTTGTACACATGAATTCCAGAGGCCAGACTTTGGCCTGTTTAGGAGACTTCTTCAGAGAGTTCCTTGGCAAGCAGCCCTTAAAAACAAAGGAGTCCAGGAAGGGTGGGCATGCTTCAAAACAGAGATCTTGAGGGCACAGGAACAGTCTGTCCCTGGCTGCCGAAAGATGAGCCAATGAGGCAAACACCCAGCCTGGATGGGCAAGGAGGTTTTGGAGGAATTTAGGAATAAAAAGAGGACGTATCATCTTTGGAAGGAGGGTCAAGTCTCTCAGGAAGTATTTAGAGGAGCTGCTAGAGCATGTAGGAAAAAAAAATTAGGGAGGCCAAAGCTCAGTTTGAACTTAAAATTGTGACTTCTGTAAAGGATAATAAAAAAAATGTATTTACAAATATATCAATGGGAAAAGGAAGGGTAAGACCAACCTTTGTTCTTTATTAGATGTGGGAGGGAACTTAGCAACTGCCCATGAGGACAAAGAAGAGGCGCTGAACACCTTCTTTGCCTCAGTCTTTAGTAGGAAGACGACTTGTCCTCAGGACAAGTGTCCTGCTGGGCTGGTAGATGGTGTCAGGGAGCAGAATGGGCCCCCTGTTAGCCAAGAGGAGGCAGTCAGAGAACTGCTGAGCTGCTTGGATGTTCCTAAATGTATGGGGCCAGATGGGATCCACCCCAGGGTGATGAGGGAACTGGCAGATGAGCTGCTGAAGCCGCTCTCCATCATTTATCAGCAGTCCTGGCTCACTGGTGAGGTTCCAGGTGACTGGAAGCTGCCCAATGTGACGCCCATGTAGAACAAGGGTGGGAAGGAGGATCCTGGTAATTATAGGCCAGTCAGTCTGAGCTCAGTACCCAGTAAGGTGATGGAACAGTTTATACTGAGTGCCATCACGCAGCACTTACAGGATGGCCAGGGTAGCAGACCCAGCCAGCAGGGGTTTAGGAGGGGTAGGTCGTGTCCGACCAACCTGATCTCCTTTCATGAGCAAGTGACCTGCCTGATGGATGCAGGAAAGGCTGTGGATGTGTCTATTTGGACTGCAGAAAGGCCTTTGCACTGTCTTCCACAGCTCACTCCTGGAAAAGCTGCAGCCCAGGGCTGGGAGAGGAACACTCTTTGCTGGGCTCAGAACTGGCTGGATGGCTGGCCCAGAGAGGGGTGCTGAACGGTGCTGCACCCAGCTGGCAGCCAGTCACCAGAGGTGTCCCTGCGGGCTCTGTGCTGGGGCCAGCTCTGCTCAATGCTTTTATTGACAACATGGATGAGGGGATTGAGTCTTTCATTAGCAAATCTGCAGACAACACTAAGCTGGGAGAGTGTGTTGATCTGTCGGAAGGTAGGAGGGCTCTGCAGGGAGACCTGGAATGGTTGGAGGCATGGGCAGAGTCCAGTGGGATGAAGCTCAGTAGGTGCAAGTGCCCAGTCCTGCACTTTGGCCACAAGAAGCACCTGCAGTGTTCTAGGCTGGGGATAGTGTGGCTGGACAGTGGCCAGGCAGAAAGGCACCTGGGGGCACTGGTCACAGCCAGCTGAACATGAGCCAGCAGTGTGGCCTGGTGGCCAAGGAGGCCAATGGCTCCTGGCCTGTGTCAGGAAGAGCGTGGCCAGCAGGAGTAGGGAGGTCATTCTGTCCCTGTTCTTGGCACTGGTGAGGCCGCACCTCGAGTGCTGTGTCCAGTTCTGGGCCATCAGTTTGGGAAGGACATTGAGTCGCTCGAGCACATCCAGAGGGGGCAACGAGGATGGTGAGGGGCTGGGAGCACAAGCCCTGGTGAGGAATGACTGAGGGAGCTGGGGGTGTTTACCCTGGAGAAAAGGAGACTCCGAGGTGACCTTATCACTCCACAGCTCCCTGAAGGGTAGTTGTAGTCAGGTGGGGATGGTTTCTTTCTCCAGGCAGCGCTGACAGAACCAGAGGACACAGTCTCAAGCTGCATCAAGGGAAATGTCGGTTGGATATTAGGAAAATATTTTCCACAGAAAGAGTGATAAAGTTCTGGAATGGCCTGCCATGGGAGGTGGTGGAGTCACCATCCCTGGATGTGTTTAAAAAAAGACTGAATGTGGCACTGGGTGCCATGGTTTAGTTGTGGTGTTGGGACATGGGTTGGACTGGATGATCTTAAAGGTCTCTTCCAACCTGGTCATTCTGTGAATTCTGTATGAATTCTGAGCATCTCCAGGGACACAGCCTGGCCACCAATGTCAGCAGGTGAAAAATAAGGTTTCACTGAGGAATGGCCCTTTGATGAAGCAAAACATTTACAATCAGGGCAGTCCATTCATAGAGATGGGGGCACACTCTGGGGGTACAGCTGAGGCCATGAGGTCACAGCAGGGCTCTGGGGTCACAGCAGGCTGAGCTCACAGCAGGCCCTGAGGTCACAGAGGTGCCAGAGGTGCCAGAGCCCCGTGGTTGCACAGCAGCACAAGGAGCCAGCAGTCAGTCCCTGAGCACAACTGTTGCAGCAGCAGCAGCGGTGGCAGCAGCGGTGCTGACATTGGGACAGCGGTGTCGGGACAGCGGTGGCAGCAAGAGCTGCG
This sequence comes from Passer domesticus, assembly GCF_036417665.1. Taxonomy (NCBI): domain Eukaryota; kingdom Metazoa; phylum Chordata; class Aves; order Passeriformes; family Passeridae; genus Passer; species Passer domesticus. Next base: position 26,039,366 of record NC_087482.1, on the reverse strand, counting down.
GGACTGGCAGAGGGCAAGGCACCATGGCCCTTGCTCTGCACCTCCTACTCCTGCTGCTCCTGGCCGTGGCCCTGCCTGCCAGGGCTGCCCAGGCTGCTCCGCTGCAAGCGCGGCGAGCAGGTGAGCCGGCAGCCTGGCTGCCCTTTCCCAGCACAGCGCTCCCTGCTCCCTGGGAAGCGCTGGGGATGGTTTTGCCCAGTGCTTTGGGGAGGGTTTCCTCTGTGGGAGGGAGACAGCACCCACGGGCCCTGGGCTGCTCCAGCCACCCCTCTAGGGATGTTGCAAAGGGCCTGCAAAGAGGCTGGAGAGTGACCAGAGCCAGCCGCTGTGCAGTTTTGGCCTTGTCTATTCACATCTGTCCCCCACGGCCTTACCCAACCGCCCTCCAGTGCCCAGTTCCCTAAGGCAGAAGGGGATCCCAGCACACATTGGATATGGTTCTGGTCTGTGTTCCATTCCAGATGTGGATCGTGACGTGGATTATTTGGAAATGCTGGTGAATGATGATTTGAAAACCAGGCCAGATGCTGGAGGCAAGTCCTCAATGTACCTTTCCTGACAGAATAATAGTGTCAATCCAGCAAGAGATTACTTGTAACATTTCCCATAAGTTCCTCTGAAGGTTGATGTATTCAGCAAACCTTGCCCTTCTGGAGCCCTGAGGGATCCCACAGGATCACTGTCAGTGGGAGGAAGGAGCATTTAGCTGTCCATCTTCCTCCCGTGTGCAATGCCAGTGTGTCCTTCCATGTGCTCTGTGCAGCCACAGAGAAGAGCAGAGAGGGAAGGGGCCGGGCCCAGGGCTGTGCCCCGGGGCTGAGCCTTGTGGGCAGCCTGAGGATCTCCTGCAGTGCCACAGCAGCTCTTCTGTCCTGCCTTTCTTTGCAGCTGAACCTGCTGGTGAAGGTGGTGCAGCTTCCCAAGCCACGTCCAGGTCTGAGCCCCTGGGAGATGCTGAGGGTAGGTCAAGGCCTTTCCCCTGGGAGAGCTGCCAGCTCAGAGCCCAAAGCTGGGCCAGGGGGGCATCGCTGCAGGTGCCAGCACAGAATCATGCACGTGTTTGCCCTCGCCCTGCGCGATCCCCTCACCGCTCCTGCGGTTCAGTGGTGCCCGTGCAGATCAGCGGAGATGGCAGAAGCTTCTGTGGCTAGAGCCCTGGTTTTGTGAAATCGACTGGGAAATGGAACTATGTTGCTCTAAATTTCTCTGACAGGGAATTACCCAGCTACAGGTCACAAGAAACCCCATGAGCCATCCATAGTCAAGATGCCAGTACTGAAGGAAATGCAGCAGGCAGGACAAGGTGGGTGCATTTCCTTCTGCCTTCCCCTGGGACTCAGCAGCCGGGGCCTTTGGCTGCACATCTGGACACGCCGTGCCCGGCACAGTGGGAAGGGATCCTTGGCAGCCTCGCTGCCCCGCTGCTGCTTTCACGCCCTGCAGGGCTGCTTCCCAGCCTGGCCTGGCTGCAGCTTGTGCCCAGCCTCTGCAGGAAGGCATTTGGCATCAGCTGACAGGCAGCCCAAACTGCACCATGGGCCTGAGATTCCCTGCAATTTCTTGGTCTCTTGGGAGATCAGGAAGGGAACCTGTTTGGAGAAAGGAGGGCCCTGGTTCAGCATGAAGAGTCTGGCCATCTCCCGGAGCCTAACCCTTTGAAAAGCATTCCCTGTTGAAGATGCCACCTCCCCAGTAGGGAACAGCTCTATCTGATCCAGCTGTCCATTTCCTTTAACAAGCGATGGACCAAAAAGCTGTACTGAAGGTGGCATTTCCCGGGCTAAGTGGCGGCTCATTGGAAGGCCCTGCAGGAAGGAAGGCAATGCCAGACACGGGCACAGGCACAGCAGGTAATTGCTGTGCCAGGCTCAGCCCTGGCCGGGGCTGTGTGGCAGCAGCTCTTCCCCCAGGGCCTGCCCTTGCCCGGCCCGGCAGCAGCCAAAGCTGGAGGCGCCTGGGCTTCCAGGCCTCTGGAGCTCGTTCAGAGCCCCGGGGAAACGGGACTGGTGCAGCAACGTCCCTGGCGCTGCAGCTGCTGCGGAGCTGGCCCTGAGTGCCCAGAGGCCCAAGGCACAGGAGCAGCCCCGAGCGGGAGCCCTGCCGCCAGCCCAGGGCCAGAGCCAGCCCTGGCTCCCGACTGGGCAGGGGCTGCGCTGGCTCCTGACAGGGCCTGAGCCTGTCCCCTGGGGCTGGGGGAGCTGTCACGGGGCAGGGAGTGGTGAAATGAGTGACACCTGTGGCATGGCCACCTGTAGTTTTTCTCAGGCCTTTAGGGAGGGTTTCTGCAGTGGAAATGAGAGAGTCTTGCAAGGCCCTGGGGTGTTCCCCCACCTTTCCAGGGATGTTTCCCAGGGCCTGAAAAGAGTCTGGAGTGTGACCAGGAGCCAGCCCAGAGCTCCCCAGGCTGCTGTGCATCTTTGGCTTTATCCATTCACATCCGACTCCCACAAACTTACCTGACCCCCTTGCAGTGCCCAGTTCCCTGAGGCAGAAGGGGACTCCAGCGCACCATGGAAATGGTTCTTATCTCTGCTCCCTTCTAGATGAGGTGTCTGGAAAGACTTCTCCATTAGCTTGGCTGCATAAAGTGTTGGTCCTATCTGAGCCCCTCTCAGGTATGTTCTCAGTGTGCCACCAAGGAATAATTGCTGACAACCTGGCAGGAATCAGGTGACAGAAGCTTCTGTGGCTGTTGTGTTACAGGTGTGCCTGCAGGGAGGATTTCTCCAGCTCCTTTGGTGATTTCTACACAGAAGCCTGGCTCCCATCGCAGGGGTGAGTGGTGTGTCCCTGCTGACCCCACAGGCTGAGCCCTGCTTTTGTGGGATCCGTTCCTGGGAAACGAAACTCTATTGCTCTAAGGTCCTCCGAGGGGAAAGCACAAAGGCAAAGGACACCAGAAAGCCCATGAGCCATCCAAAAACATGAGGCAAATGCTGAAAGAATTGCTGCAGGCAGGACAAGGTGGGTGCATTTCCCTTATGCTTCCCCTGGGACTCAGCAGCCGGGGGCATTGGCTGCACATCTGGACACGCCGTGCCTGGCACAGCAGGAAGGGATCCATGGCAGCCTCGCTGCCCCGCTGCTGCTGCTGCTGCTTTCACACCCTGCAGGGCTGTTTCCCAGCCTGGCCTGGCTGCAGCTTGTGCCCAGCCTCAGCAGGAAGGCATTTGGCCTCAGCTGACAGGCGGCCCAAACTTCACCACGGGCCTGAGATCCCCTGCAATTTTCCACGCACCGGGTAGAACAGAAAGGGCACCTGTTTGGAGAAGTGAGGGCCTTGGCCTGCCCAAAATGTTTATCGGAATTTTCCTGATTCTTAGTGATGTCTTTGACAAGCATTCCCTCCTAAAGATGCCACCTCCCCAATGGGGAACAGCCCCACCTGATCCAGCTGTCCCTCTTCCTTTCTCCAGATGTGGATGGAGAGGCTGGGCAGAAGGCAACGTTTCCCGAAGGAAGCAGTGGTTCTGTGCCAGCCTCTGCTACAGGAAGAGAGGCGATGCCAGGCACAGGCCCAGGAGGTAATTGCTGTGCCTCTGGGCCTGAGCCCTGCTGAGGCTTTAGCTCATCTTTTAGACATCTCTGCTGTCTGGCAGTGCGGGCACAGCTCAGACAAGACAGGCACAGCCCAGGGGAATTATCCCGAGCAGGCTCAGGGCACTCGGGTACTGAGCAGTCCTGCTGGGGTCCCTGCATCTGAGACACTTCCTGAAACCTGGAAGTGACTGCATGGGGTGCCCACGGTGGGGAAAGGACAGAGGGGGAGAGTAAGGCTCCAGTGTGTCCTGAGAGGGCCTGGATATGTGCCCTTGGGCTATGGGATTTGTCCCAGGGGAAAAGAGTGATGGAGAGACAGAAGCAGGTAGAAAGGGAGGGAGAAAATGGAGGAGGGATGGAGGGATAGAGCGGTAGTTGTGGTATTGCCTGCTGCAGTTTTCCCCAGTGCTTTAGCAAGAGTTTCAGCTGTGGGAGTGAGAGAGAGCCCCAGGGCCCTGGGCTGCTCCAGCAGCCCCTCCAGGGATGATGCAAAGGGCATGGAAAGAGGGAGCAGGAGCCAGCCAAGAGTTCCTAAGGCCCCTGTGCAGCTTTAGCCATGTCCATTCACATCCGGTTCCCACGGCCTTACCCGACCCCCTTGCAGTGCTCAGTTCCCTGAGGCAGAAGGGGATCCCAGCACACCCTGAAAAATGTTCTCATCTGTGCTCCGTTCTAGATGAGGTTGCTTGGAAGGCTTCTCCATTAGCTTGGCTGCATAAAGTTTTGAAGCCCTTGGAGTCTCCTGCAGGTATGTTCTCAGTGTGCCACCAAGGAAGAATTGTTGACAACCTGGCAGGAACCAGGTGACAGAAGATTCTGTGGGTCTTGTCTTACAGATAGGTCTGCAGGGAGGCCTTTTCCTGTTCCTTTGCTGATTCCTGCAGAGAAGCCTGGCTCCCATGGCAGGGGTGAGTAGTGTGTCCCTGCTGACCCCACAGGCTGAGCCCTGCTTTTGTGGGATCCATTCCTGGGAAACGGAACTACTTTCTCTTAAGGTCCTCTAAGGGGGAAGAACAAAGGCAAAGGACAGAAGAAACCCCATGAGCCAAACAACACCCTGAAACACATCGTGACAGAACTGCACAAAGGGCATGGTGAGAGCATTTCCCTCGTGCTTCCCCTGGGACTCAGCAGCCGGGGCCTTTGACTGCACATCTGGACACGCCGTGCCCGGCACAGTGGGAAGGGATCCATGGCAGCCTCGCTGCCCCGCTGCTGCTTTCACGCCCTGCAGGGCTGTTTCCCAGCCTGGCCTGGCTGCAGCTTCTGCCCAGCCCCTGCAGGAAGGCATTTGGCATCAGCTGACAGGCAGCCCAAACTGCACCACTGGCCTGAAATCCTCTCCAATTTCCCAATCCCCAGGCCCATCCGGAGTGGTGGCTGCTTGGAGGAGGGAGGGCCATGGCCAGCCCCAAGGCACTGGAGGGATCAGGATTTTCCTGTTCCTTATCCATGACTGGGACATGGATTGCCTCCTGAGGAGGCCACCTCCCCAGTGTGTAATGATTCCCTCATATCTAGCTGTGCCTCTTCCTTTCTCAAGGGATGGACAGAGAGGCTCTGTGGAAGGTGGCATTTCCTGAAGGAAGGGAGGAGATGCCAGGCACAGGCCCAGGAGGTAATTGCTGTGCCTCTGGGCCTGAGCCCTGCTGAGGTTTGAGCTGCCTGCCATCTGTGCTGCCTGGCAGTGCGGGCACAGCCCGGACAAGACTGGCACAGCCCAGGGGAATTATCCCGAGCAGGCTCAGGGCACTCGGGTACTGAGCAGTCCTGCTGGGGTCCCTCCGTGGGAGACACTTCCTGAAAACTGGAAGTGAGTGCATGGTGTGGCCATGGTGGGGAAAGGACAGAGAGAGAGATCAAGGCTCCAGTGTGTCCTGAGAGAGCCTGGATATGTGCCCTTGGGCTGTGGGAGCTGTTCCATGGGCAGGTGGGCAAGCAGGAGGGAGGAACAGAAGTTGGGAGGGATAGCTGTGGCATTGCCTGCTGCAATTTTCCCCAAGCATTTAGTGAGGGGTTCCTGTGTGGGAATGAGGAAGGCCCAGGGCCCTGGGCTGCTCCAGCAGCCCCTCCAGGGATGTTCCCAAGGGCATGGAAAGAGTGTGGAGAGAGACCAGGAGCCACAGGCTGCCACAGCCTTATCCAACCCCATTACAGTGCCCAGTACCTTGAGGCAGAAATGGATCCCAGCAGCCATGGAAATGGTTCTGATCGCTGCTCCCTTTTAGATTGGGATCATGGTTTAGATTACTTGGAAACACTGGTGAATGGTGGTTTGAAGACCTTGCCAGATGTTGGAGGCAAGTTCTCAATGTACATTTCCTGACAGAATAATCAGTGTCAATGTGGCAAGAGCTCAGTCAAGTGGCATTTCCCTTAAGTTCCTCTGAAGGTTGATCAGTTCAGGAAATCTTGCTGTGCTCCATTCTTGTGCTCTGAAGGGTCCCACAGTATTGCTGTCAGTGGGAACATTTAGCTGTCCATCTTCCTCCTGTGGGCAATTCCAGTGTGTCCTTCCATGTGCTCTGTGCAGCCAGGGAGAAGGGCAGAGAGGGAAGGGGCCGGGCCCAGGGCTGTGTCCCGGGGCTGAGCCTTTCGCAGCTCCTTTGCCAGCCCCAGGGAGCCTGAGCTGCTCCTGCTGCCACTGCCAAGCCCTGGCCCTGCCCGGGGCTGGCTTTAGAGCTGCTGGCAGCTCCAGGGAGTCCTTTCTGCCCCGACTGCCCTGCAAGGGGCTCCTTCCATCCCAGTGTGGGGCCACTGCAGGCACGAGGTCCCCCTGCCCCTGCTCCTGAGCGGAAGGCAGAGCTGAGGCAGTGCCTTGGAGGTCACCAGTCACCCAGGTGCACTCACTGCCACTTGGGCCTGAAGGAGAATCTTCAGCAGGCTCACAGGAGCTGTTCTGTCCTGCCTTTCTTTGCAGCTAACCCGGTTGGTGAAAGTGATCTGGCTTCCCAACCCACGTTCAGGAATGAGCCTCTGGGAGATGCTGAGGGTAGGTCAAGGCCTTTCCCCCTGGGAGAGCTGCCAGCTCAAGAGCCCAAATCTGGGCCAGGGAGGCAGCGCTGTAGGTGCCAGCACAGAACCATGCACGTGTGTGCCCTCGCCCTGCACGATCCCCTCATGATTTCTGCTCAGCGCTGGCAGCTGTCTGGGGAAGGGAGGGCCCTGGGCCACCCACAAAAGCCCTGATATTTTGTGAATCTCTTCACCATTTTTGATAATCATGCTGCCCTGAAGGTGCCAGCAAAGAAATGGGGAATTGTTCCAATTGATCCAACTGTCATTTTTTCTTTTTCAAGTGATGGACCAAAAGGCAGGGCAGAAGGAGGCGTTTCCCCATGGAAGCAGTGGCTCACTGGCAGCCCCAGCTGCAGGGAGGAAGGCGATGCCAGACACGGGCACAGGCACAGCAGGTAATTGCTGTGCCGGGCTCAGCCCTGGCCGGGGCTGTGTGGCAGCAGCTCTTCCCCCAGGGCCTGCCCTTGCCCGGCCCAGCAGCAGCCAAAGCTGGAGGCGCCTCAGCTTCCAGGCCTCTGGAGCTCGTTCAGAGCCCAGAGGAAACGGGACTGGTGCAGCAACGTCCCTGGCGCTGCAGCTGCTGCGGAGCTGGCCCTGAGTGCCCAGAGGCCCAAGGCACAGGAGCAGCCCCGAGCGGGAGCCCTGCCGCCAGCCCAGGGCCAGAGCCAGCCCTGGCTCCCGACTGGGCAGGGGCTGCGCTGGCTCCTGACAGGGCCTGAGCCTGTCCCCTGGGGCTGGGGGAGCTGTCACGGGGCAGGGAGGGCCAGGGCTGGCAGTGGCTGCTCAGGGATGGCTTTGGCCCGTGTTCCTGGCAGCAGCCACTGCCCAAGCAGCTGCGCTGCCCCCGGGCTCTCCTCCCGGCCTGCTGGGCTTTGTTGGCTGGCAGAGCCTGTGCCCAGGGCCGGCAAGGTGCCTGCAGGCCCCAGCTCTGGGGGAAACAGAGAACGTCCTGCCCGTATCCACCGTGCTGCCAGCTCAGCGGTGCAGCACAGCACGGGCTCATGCTTCCCATTGCTCCCACAGATGCAGCCGGCACCACAACACGTGTTCCTGATGCCCAGAAAGGCCTCGAAAGAGGCTTCTGTAAGGGAGCAGGCTGCTGGCCAAGGTTAATGGCAGGCCTGCTTTTTTTGGAGATTATCATTATTTTATGCTGTGGTCGAATTTGGAGTTACTGGACAAGAAAATGGTGAGTGTTTTCTTCACCTTTCCCAGGAACAGCTTCTTATGAAAATCTAATGCAGAGAGGAAACATTCCCAGAGAGCCTGGGGTGCAGTTGTTGCCAGTCCATGGTTCTCCAAATAACTCTGCTGAGGGTTCTGCTGCTGCCCAGTGCTTCCATTGGCCTCTCAATTGCTGGGCCTTGTCCTGGGGGCCCCGCTGGGGCTGCAGCCACAGCTGGCTCCCACTGAGGCTGCCTGGCCAAGAGCAGCCCCAGGGGCACGGGGCAGAGGCAGAGGGAGGTGGGGAGGAGAAAGAGCAGGGCCGAGATTGCCCTTGAAAGGCAGAGGCGCTCTGGGGCCTGCTCCTGGCCAGGGACCCTGCCCAGAGCCGTGCCCTGCTGGCCGGGGCCTTGAGGGGCAGCTGTCCAGCTGGGCCCAGCTGTGCCAGCAGCTCCAGCCGTGCTGGGGAGCCTTGCCAGCTCTGGGCCCTGCTGTGCACCAGGCTCCCTGTGTGCCACTGGCAGCTGGGGCCTCAGCCACCTCCTCTCTCCACAGGAGCGCCTCTGCAGCTTCACAAGACCGGCCAAAGAGTTCCCTCAGGGAGACCCTTACCTGCACCTGACATCAGCCTTCTCTAAGCCAGTGTCCAAAGTCCCTGCCATGGCTGCATTACCAGCTTATTTCTAGGGACATGCTGCCACCACCCAGAACAGGAGCCTCTGGCCCTGAATGTGCTGGCATTCGTGTCCGGCCAGGACTGAAGGTGGGACTCGCCTGCCAAGGAACGGCTTGAGCAACATTTCTCACCTCTGCTCTCTGGGTGGTGGCACCAGCCCTGCATGTGCTGATTTTCTGGGCACAGCCAGGTTTGTGCAGGCAGCAGCCGGGCATGGGTCTCCTGAGACAAGGATCTACTATATTTATTTTTAATTTTGCAAGATTGAGGAACATTTGTCGTAGGATATTCCCCTAATAATTCTTCCCCTTTCCCACAACAGTCCTATATTTCTCAACGTAGTTTTAGAAGTTGGAAAAGCAGAACATTTTCACACTTCTAGAATAAAAAAATATATAATTGCATTTAATTGGTAATCTTTATTTCTGGAAGAACTAAGTTCACTGAAGAAACATAGTCTACTGCAGAGGCTCATTGTCCAGGGCAGATTTGTATCTTCTCACAACTAACCAAGAACCTTTTCCCTCATATTTCCTGGGATTTCTGACAAGCTCGCCACTTAGTCTTCAGAGGCAAGTTTTGAGCACAGTCGGAATCTCTTCAGGTCACCATCTTTGTTTGCTTCGGCCAAGAGCTGCCTCAGTTCCAGAGCAGAGGCTTCTCTCAGCTTCCTGCCGCCCCGCTCCCCCCAAGCCTGTCCTGAGCCCTCTCCTGCAGCTGCTGCGCTGCCGTGGGGCTTCTGTAAAACACAACAGCTCTGCCACAGCCGCTCAGCTGGATTGGAGAAGCTTTCTGGCCGTGCTTACATTAGGCTGCTGGCTTCTCAAAACACAGGCTGAGCTTCTGAATGCTGTGTTTCACCTGGCACAGGAACTGATGCTGCCTTTCTCATGGAGCCTAAACTCCCATGGGCTTTCAACGCTTTCTGGCCAGCATACGGCCTGGAAAACCATTTAATGTATCCCTTTAGTACTGAAAATGGCCCAGTCTGTTTATCAAAGGAACTTGTTTAAATGCTGGAGCCCACCAGAGCATCCTTCCAGGCCATATCTTTCTCCCCCACACCTCCCCCTCCATGACTGCCAAACAGCACCTTTGACAGGTCTTTCCTCCAGAAGCTGAATGGCACCGTTTTTTTTGAGGGAGGGAAACAAAGAAAATGTTCTGGGATACCACCATCATCACCATCATCCTCATCATCAATCATCATCATCATCGTCATCATGATCATCATCACAATAAGCTGCAAATCAGTTCAATGACATCAACAACTCAGACTGTGGACTTATTTCTCAGAGTGCAGCACAGGCTGCACTACCCCTTGAAACTGCAGATGTGCTACAGTCTTTAAAACCAGGTGGATGCAGACGAAATTTGGAGCCAAGCACAGCTCTGGGAGAGCTTTAGGGATTGGGCCTCCACGGGCACCGCTGTGTGCCTGGAGTAACCTGCCCCAAGCCATCTGCCACCTGAAGAGCCAAGTGGGGCACGGAAAAGCACAGGCTGCAGAGGGGCTGGGAGTGCAGGGAGCCCATCCTTGTCAGCACTAACACGCTCATCCCACCTTCGCACTGGCTTTGGATGGAGACCAGAACTCATAGCTGGCAAAAGGAAAAGAGGGTACAAAGGTCCCTGGAGTCCCCTGCCCCAGTACCTCAGCCAGTGGGGAAAGGAAGAGGCCAATATGTGGCCGGGGGTTTAAAAGGAGGCTGTGTTTCCCACTAGTTGAGAGAGACAACCCCACAAGCGGATGTCCCAATGGACTCGCTCCCTATGTTCAAACAAAGCTGCAGGACTTCTCTGGCTCCTTTTTGGACACTGGCTTTTCACAGCGTGATTTTTATGCACACCTGTTTCCTTGTATCAGACTATCAGCAGCCTGCAGTGACTCACTGCCAGTCTGGTCTGCAGGGGAAATGGAACTAATTTCCATTGGGGCCCTCCCAGAGGGAAGAACAAACCCAGAGGAGACAAGCAACCCCTGCAGGCATCCAAACTTCTGCACCAGATGCTGAGTGAGCTGCAGAGGGGGCGTAGTGGGTGCATTTCCCTCAGCCTTCTCCCAAGACTCAGCAGCTGGGCACTTGCGCTGCACATGGGTGTTGGATAATATACCAAATTTAATTTTTGTTTCATGTCTCCAGTCAGGCTTGGTTTGCCTTTGCCTTGGGGAAAGGAATTCTCATGGCTTTTTTAAAGGGATCTTGCACCACTCATGGGAAATGAGCTTAACATCTCCATGAACTGGGAATAACCCAAAAGGTCCACAAAAAGATAATGACCATCAAGAACACATCAATGACCATCAGCAAACATCAAGGGACATCTGCCCCAGACACTGCCCCCTGGCATAGTTGGAGACACCTGGTCTGGAAGAGGCTAAGAAGAAAATCAAGGAGGGTGGACTTTATTAATATCAGAGGCCAAGAAATCTGGCTCCAGGAGGAAAACAAATACCAAGAACTATGCCACTTGAGACCAATGGACATAAAATCAATGGACATCTGTGGATTTTGGACGGTAAAACGTTTTGGCAAAATCAAGTAAAACTCATGTGTATTGGTATGATTTTCTCGGCACAACCAGGCTACGTGTGGATGAAACTCTTTTTCTGTTGCACATCGTGGCCAGAACAACATTGTGGCCAGAATAAATGCCTTGATTCTCTGACAGGAAAATGTTGACAGACGGCTTTTGTTTTCCCCGAAGTTTCAGTGACATCTGGACATGCCATGCCCAGCACAGTGGGTAGGGAACCATGGCAGCCTCACTGCCACGCTGCTGCTTTCCTAGAGGAAGGAATGGCTCCCTGGCAGCTTCTGCTGCAGGAAGGAAGGCGATGCCAGGCACAAGCAAAGGCACAGGAGATAATTGCTCTGCAGGGCTCAGCTGGGCTCAGCCCTGGCCGGGGCTGTGTGGCAGCAGCTCTTCCCCCAGGGCCTGCCCTTGCCCGGCCCAGCAGCAGCCAAAGCTGGAGGCGCCTCAGCTTCCAGGCCTCTGGAGCTCGTTCAGAGCCCAGAGGAAACGGGACTGGTGCAGCAACGTCCCTGGCGCTGCAGCTGCTGCGGAGCTGGCCCTGAGTGCCCAGAGGCCCAAGGCACAGGAGCAGCCCCGAGCGGGAGCCCTGCCGCCAGCCCAGGGCCAGAGCCAGCCCTGGCTCCCGACTGGGCAGGGGCTCCAGGGTGTCCTTGAGAGGCAAACATTCCCAGAGAGGCTGCAATGGAGTTGTGGCCAGTCCGTGGTTGTCCAAATACGTCTGCTGAGGGTTCTGCTGCTGCCCAGTGCTTCCATTGGCCTCTCAATTGCTGGGCCTTGTCCTGGGGGCCCCGCTGGGGCTGCAGCCAGAGCTGGCTCCCACTGAGGCTGCCTGGCCAAGAGCAGCCCCAGGGGCACAGGGCAGAGGCAGAGCAAGGTGGGGAGGAGAAAGAGCAGGGCCGAGGTTGCCCTTGAAAGGCAGAGGCGCTCTGGGGCCCGCTCCTGGCCAGGGACCCTGCCCAGAGCCGTGCCCTGCTGGCCGGGGCCTTGAGGGGCAGCTGTCCAGCTGGGCCCAGCTGTGCCAGCAGCTCCAGCCGTGCTGGGGAGCCTTGCCAGCTCTGGGCCCTGCTGTGCACCAGGGTCCCTGTGTGCCACTGGCGGCTGGGGCCTCAGCCACCTCCTCCCTGTACAGGAGCGCCTCTGCAGCTTCACAAGACCGGCCAAAGGCCTCAGCCATGGAGAACTGGGCCTGTCATCTTTCATCTCCGTGCCAGTGCCAGTTGTCCCTGCCACGGCTGCATGACCAGCTTATTGCTGGGCACGCGCTGCTGCCACCACCACCCAGAACAGGAGCCTCTGTCCCCAAAGGTGCTGGCCCTGGTGTCCAGCCAGGACAGGTGGTGCGGCCCTCCTGCCAGGGAAGGGCCTGAGCCCAGCAACATCTTTGGGCTTCAGCTCAGGTGTCTGTGTGCTACCACCAGCACTGGCTGAGCTGATTGTCTGGGCACAGCCAGGGGTGGGCAGGCAGCAGCCACACAAGGGACTCCTGAGAAAAAGTGACACCATTTGGTCTTTGTTTTACATTTTTACACATTACAAATTTTTAGAAATACTCCCAAATATTTTTCATAGGAAAAAATCCCCAAATACTTATTACATTTTTCCACAGTCGTTTAGGATTTTTCAAAGTACTTTTAGAATTAGAAAAATTTAGAACACTTTTACACTTGTAGAATAAAAAATAAAATTGCATTTAATAGGTAATTCTCACTCTAAGAAGAATTAAGTCATCACAAGACACCCAGCCTACTGGAGAGGCTCTTTTCTCACTGGAGATTTGTACCCAGTGACAACAACCAACTTAAAACCTTTTCCCTGATATTTTCTGGGATTTCTGATAAGCTCACCTCTCCATCTTCAGAGGCAAACGTTGAGCCCAGTGGGCATCTCCTGCAGTGCAGGAGGGTCTCTGTGTGCCAGCTGCAACTGGGGCCTCAGCCACCTCCTGTCTCAACCGGTGTCCATCTGCAGCTTTACAGGAAGGGCCAAACACCTCAGTCTGGGACACGTGTAAGCAGACATTTCCCATCTGCATCCCCATGCCCGATGTCCCTGTGCCAGCTGCTTTAACAGCTTGTTGCCATGCAGATGCTGCCTCCAGCCAGACAAGGTCCTCTCCCGGTAAAGGCACTGGCCCTGCTCTCTGGCCCCTACTGAAGGTGGGCAGGTCTTGGCCCAGCTCTTCTCTTGCAGTAAAGAGATGGAGCTGTCACCCCAGTGTGCGGGTGGTGGCAGCAGCAAAGCCCAGCCAGGATCAGCACTGGCTGAGCTCTGTGCCCAGGGGCAGCTGGGGATGGCCACGGTGTGGGCAGGCAGGAGCCAGGCAGAGGCTGCTGTGACCAGTGGCAGGTCCCCGGGGAGGATGGGGCAGCCCATGCTGAGCGTCCCTGGGCTGAGCGACATTTCCATCCCTGCGTCCATCTGGGCCTGGACCTCCTCCAGTGGCATGCCCCAGAAAAGAGGGAAGCAATCAAGAGCATCTCCGGGGACACAGCCTGAGCAGCAATATCAGCTGCTGAAAAATAAGGTTTTTGTGAGAAATGGACCTGTGATAATGCAAAACAACCAGGGCAGTCCATTCATAGAGATGGGGGCACACTCTGGGGGTACAGCTGAGGCCATGAGCTCACAGCAGGGCTCTGGGGTCACAGCAGTCTGAGCTCTCAGCAGGCCCTGAGGTCACAGAGGTGCCAGAGGTGCCAGAGCCCCGTGGTTGCACAGCAGCACAAGGAGCCAGCAGTCAGTCCCTGAGCACAACTGTTGCAGCAGCAGCGGCGGTGGCAGCAGCGGTGCTGACCTTGGGACAGCGGTGTCGGGACAGCGGTGGCAGCAAGAGCTGTGGGACTGGCAGAGGGCAAGGCACCATGGCCCTTGCTCTGCACCTCCTACTCCTGCTGCTCCTGGCCGTGGCCCTGCCTGCCAGGGCTGCCCAGGCTGCTCCGCTGCAAGCGCGGCGAGCAGGTGAGCCGGCAGCCTGGCTGCCCTTTCCCGGGACAGCGCTCCCTGCTCCCCGGGAAGCGCTGGGGATGGTTTTGGCCAGGGCTTTAGGGAGGGTTTCCTCTGTGGGAGGGAGAGAGTCCCAATGGGCCCTGTGCTGCTCCAGCCACCCCTCCAGGAATGCTGCAGAGGGCCTGCAAAGAGGCTGGAGAGTGACCAGGAGCCAGCCCAGAGCTCCCCAGACCCCTTTGCAGTTTTGGCCATGTCCATTCATATCTGGCTCCCACAGCTTTACCCAAACCGTGCCGTGTTCCCTCATGCAAGAGGATGTCCCAGCACACACAGAAATGGTTCTGGTCTTTTCTCTCTTCTAGAATTGGATCATGACTTACATGACTTGGAAGTCCTGGTGAATGACATTTTGAATGTCTTGGAGAATGCTGAAGGCAAGTTCTGCATTTCCATTTTGACTGGCAGAATAATCCTTGTCCATGTGGCAAAAGCTCACTCCTGGGCCATTTGTGTTCAGGTTAAGTCAGGGTTGAAAGATTCTGAAAAGTTTGCCCTGCTCCCTTCTGGAGCCCTGAGGGATCCCACAGGATCACTGTCAGTGGGAGGAAGGAGCATTTAGCTGTCCATCTTCCTCCCGTGTGCAATGCCAGTGTGTCCTTCCATGTGCTCTGTGCCGCCACAGAGAAGAGCAGAGAGGGAAGGGGCCGGGCCCAGGGCTGTGCCCCGGAGCTGAGCCTTGTGGGCAGCCTGAGGATCTCCTGCAGTGCCACAGGAGCTCTTCTGTCCTGCCTTTCTTTGCAGCTGAACCTGCTGGTGAAGGTGGTGCATCTTCCCAACCCACGTCCAGGACTGAGGCTCTGGGAGATGCTGAGGGTAGGTCAGGACTTTCCCCTGGGAGAGCTGCCAGCTCAGAGCCCAAAGCTGGGCCAGGGGGGCAGCGCTGCAGGTGCCAGCACAGAACCATGCATGTGTGTGCCCTCGCCCTGCGCGATCCCCTCACCGCTCCTGCGGCTCAGTGGTGCCCGTGCAGATCAGCAGAGATGGCAGAAGCTTCTGTGGCTGTTGTGTTACAGATGTGTCTGCAGGGAGGACTTTCCCAGGTCCCTTGGTGGATATTGCACGCAAGCCCAGCTCCCGTCACAGGGGTGAGTGGTGTCTGCCTGATGAGCCCACAGCCTGAGCACTGGTTTTGTGGGATCCATTCCTGGGAATTGGAACGATGTTGCTCTAAGGTCCTCCGAGGGGAAAGAACAAAGCTACAGGACACCAGAAACCCCATGAGCCATCTGAACACATGAGGCAAATGCTGAAGGAAATGCAGCAGGCGGGAGGACAAGGTTGGTACATTTCCCTCATGCTTCCCCTGGGACTCAGCAGCCGGGGCCTTTGGCTGCACATCTGGACACGCCGTGCCCGGCACAGCGGGAAGGGATCCATGGCAGCCTCGCTGCCCCGCTGCTGCTTTCACGCCCTGCAGGGCTGTTTCCCAGCCTGGCCTGGCTGCAGCTTCTGCCCAGCCTCAGCAGGAAGGCATTTGGCCTCAGCTGACAGGCGGCCCAAACTTCACCACGGGCCTGAGATCCCCTGCAATTTTCCACGCACCGGGTAGAACAGAAAGGGCACCTGTTTGGAGAAGTGAGGGCCCTGGCCTGCCCAAAATGTTTATAGGAATTTTCCTGATTCTTAGTGATGTCTTTGACAAGCATTCCCTCCTAAAGATGCCACCTCCCCAATGGGGAACAGCCCCACCTGATCCAGCTGTCCCTCTTCCTTTCTCCAGATGTGGATGGAGAGGCTGGGCAGAAGGCGACGTTTCCCGAAGGAAGCAGTGGTTCTGTGCCAGCCTCTGCTACAGGAAGAGAGGCGATGCCAGGCACAGGCACAGGAGGTAATTGCTGTGCCTCTGGGCCTGAGCCCTGCTGAGACTTGAGCTGCCCTCTCTGCTGCCTGGCAGTGCGGGCACAGCTCAGACAAGACAGGCACAGCCCAGGGGAATTATCCTGAGCAGGCTCAGGGCACTCGGGTACTGAGCAGTCCTGCTGGGGTCCCTGCATCTGAGACACTTCCTGAAACCTGGAAGTGACTGCATGGGGTGCCCACGGTGGGGAAAGGACAGAGGGGGAGAGTAAGGCTCCAGTGTGTCCTGAGAGGGCCTGGATATGTGCCCTTGGGCTGTGGGATTTGTCCCAGGGGAAAAGAGTGATGGAGAGACAGAAGCATGTAGAAAGGGAGGGAGAAAATGCAGGAGGGATGGAGGGATAGAGCGGTAGTTGTGGTATTGCCTGCTGCAGTTTTCCCCAGTGCTTTAGCAAGAGTTTCAGCTGTGGGAGTGAGAGAGAGCCCCAGGGCCCTGGGCTGCTCCAGCAGCTCCTCCAGGGATGATGCAAAGGGCATGGAAAGAGGCACCAGAAGCCAGCCAAGAGTTCCTAAGGCCCCTGTGCAGCTTTGGCCATGTCCATTCACATCCGGTTCCCACGGCCTTACCCGACCCCCTTGCAGTGCTCAGTTCCCTGAGGCAGAAGGGGATCCCAGCACACCCTGAAAAATGTTCTCATCTGTGCTCCGTTCTAGATGAGGTTGCTTGGAAGGCTTCTCCATTAGCTTGGCTGCATAAAGTTTTGAAACCCTTGGAGTCTCCTGCAGGTATGTTCTCAGTGTGCCACCAAGGAAGAATTGTTGACAACCTGGCAGGAACCAGGTGACAGAAGATTCTGTGGGTCTTGTCTTACAGATAGGTCTGCAGGGAGGCCTTTTCCTGTTCCTTTGCTGATTCCTGCAGAGAAGCCTGGCTCCCATGGCAGGGGTGAGTAGTGTGCTCCTGCTGACCCCACAGGCTGAGCCCTGCTTTTGTGGCATCCATTCCTGGGAAACGGAACTACTTTCTCTTAAGGTCCTCTAAGGGGGAAGAACAAAGGCAAAGGACAGAAGAAACCCCATGAGCCAAACAACACCCGGAAACAAATCGTGACAGAACTGCACAAAGGGCATGGTGAGAGCATTTCCCTCGTGCTTCCCCTGGGACTCAGCAGCCGGGGCCTTTGGCTGCACATCTGGACACGCCGTGCCCGGCACAGTGGGAAGGGATCCATGGCAGCCTCGCTGCCCCGCTGCTGCTTTCATGCCCTGCAGGGCTGTTTCCCAGCCTGGCCTGGCTGCAGCTTCTGCCCAGCCCCTGCAGGAAGGCATTTGGCGTCAGCTGACAGGCAGCCCAAACTGCACCACTGGCCTGAAATCCTCTCCAATTTCCCAATCCCCAGGCCCATCCGGAGTGGTGGATGCTTGGAGGAGGGAGGGCCATGGCCAGCCCCAAGGCACTGGAGGGATCAGGATTTTCCTGTTCCTTATCCATGACTGGGACATGGATTGCCTCCTGAAGAGGCCACCTCCCTTGTGTGTAATGATTCCATCTGATCTAGCTGTGCCTCTTCCTTTCTCAAGGGATGGACAGAGAGGCTCTGTGGAAGGTGGCATTTCCTGAAGGAAGGGAGGAGATGCCAGGCACAGGCCCAGGAGGTAATTGCTGTGCCTCTGGGCCTGAGCCCTGCTGAGGCTTGAGCTGCCTACCATCTGTGCTGCCTGGCAGTGCGGGCACAGCCTGGACTAGAGTGGCACAGCCCAGGGGAATTATTCCGAGCAGGCTCAGGGCACTCGGGTACTGAGCAGTCCTGCTGGGGTCCCTCCATGGGAGATACTTCCTGAAACCTGGAAGTGAGTGCATGGTGTGGCCATGGTGGGGAAAGGACAGAGAGAGAGATCAAGGCTCCAGTGTGTCCTGAGAGAGCCTGGATATGTGCCCTTGGGCTGTGGGAGCTGTTCCATGGGCAGGTGGGCGAGCAGGAGGGAGGAACAGAAGTTGGGAGGGATAGCTGTGGCATTGCCTGCTGCAATTTTCCCCAAGCATTTAGTGAGGGGTTCCTGTGTGGGAATGAGGAAGGCCCAGGGCCCTGGGCTGCTCCAGCAGCCCCTCCAGGGATGTTCCCAAGGGCATGGAAAGAGTGTGGAGAGAGACCAGGAGCCACAGGCTGCCACAGCCTTATCCAACCCCATTACAGTGCCCAGTACCTTGAGGCAGAAATGGATCCCAGCAGCCATGGAAATGGTTCTGATCGCTGCTCCCTTTTAGATTGGGATCATGGTTTAGATTACTTGGAAACACAGGTGAATGGTGGTTTGAAGACCTTGCCAGATGTTGGAGGCAAGTTCTCAATGTACATTTCCTGACAGAATAATCAGTGTCAATGTGGCAAGAGCTCAGTCAAGTGGCATTTCCCTTAAGTTCCTCTGAAGGTTGATCAGTTCAGGAAATCTTGCCTTGCTCCATTCTTGTGCTGTGAAGAATCCCACAGGATTGCAGTCAGTGGGAACATTTAGCTGTCCATCTTCCTCCTGTGGGCAATTCCAGTGTGTCCTTCCATGTGCTCTGTGCAGCCAGGGAGAAGGGCAGAGAGGGAAGGGGCCGGGCCCAGGGCTGTGTCCCGGGGCTGAGCCTTTCGCAGCTCCTTTGCCAGCCCCAGGGAGCCTGAGCTGCTCCTGCTGCCACTGCCAAGCCCTGGCCCTGCCCGGGGCTGGCTTTAGAGCTGCTGGCAGCTCCAGGGAGTCCTTTCTGCCCCGACTGCCCTGCAAGGGGCTCCTTCCATCCCAGTGTGGGGCCACTGCAGGCACGAGGTCCCCCTGCCCCTGCTCCTGAGCGGAAGGCAGAGCTGAGGCAGTGCCTTGGAGGTCACCAGTCACCCAGGTGCACTCACTGCCACTTGGGCCTGAAGGAGAATCTTCAGCAGGCTCACAGGAGCTGTTCTGTCCTGCCTTTCTTTGCAGCTAACCCGGTTGGTGAAAGTGATCTGGCTTCCCAACCCACGTTCAGGAATGAGCCTCTGGGAGATGCTGAGGGTAGGTCAAGGCCTTTCCCCCTGGGAGAGCTGCCAGCTCAAGAGCCCAAATCTGGGCCAGGGAGGCAGCGCTGTAGGTGCCAGCACAGAACCATGCACGTGTGTGCCCTCGCCCTGCACGATCCCCTCATGATTTCTGCTCAGCGCTGGCAGCTGTCTGGGGAAGGGAGGGCCCTGGGCCACCCACAAAAGCCCTGATATTTTGTGAATCTCTTCACCATTTTTGATAATCATGCTGCCCTGAAGGTGCCAGCAAAGAAATGGGGAATTGTTCCAATTGATCCAACTGTCATTTTTTCTTTTTCAAGTGATGGACCAAAAGGCAGGGCAGAAGGAGGCGTTTCCCCATGGAAGCAGTGGCTCACTGGCAGCCCCAGCTGCAGGGAGGAAGGCGATGCCAGACACGGGCACAGGCACAGCAGGTAATTGCTGTGCCGGGCTCAGCCCTGGCCGGGGCTGTGTGGCAGCAGCTCTTCCCCCAGGGCCTGCCCTTGCCCGGCCCAGCAGCAGCCAAAGCTGGAGGCGCCTCAGCTTCCAGGCCTCTGGAGCTCGTTCAGAGCCCAGAGGAAACGGGACTGGTGCAGCAACGTCCCTGGCGCTGCAGCTGCTGCGGAGCTGGCCCTGAGTGCCCAGAGGCCCAAGGCACAGGAGCAGCCCCGAGCGGGAGCCCTGCCGCCAGCCCAGGGCCAGAGCCAGCCCTGGCTCCCGACTGGGCAGGGGCTGCGCTGGCTCCTGACAGGGCCTGAGCCTGTCCCCTGGGGCTGGGGGAGCTGTCACGGGGCAGGGAGGGCCAGGGCTGGCAGTGGCTGCTCAGGGATGGCTTTGGCCCGTGTTCCTGGCAGCAGCCACTGCCCAAGCAGCTGCGCTGCCCCCGGGCTCTCCTCCCGGCCTGCTGGGCTTTGTTGGCTGGCAGAGCCTGTGCCCAGGGCCGGCAAGGTGCCTGCAGGCCCCAGCTCTGGGGGAAACAGAGAACGTCCTGCCCGTATCCACCGTGCTGCCAGCTCAGCGGTGCAGCACAGCACGGGCTCATGCTTCCCATTGCTCCCACAGATGCAGCCGGCACCACAACACGTGTTCCTGATGCCCAGAAAGGCCTCGAAAGAGGCTTCTGTAAGGGAGCAGGCTGCTGGCCAAGGTTAATGGCAGGCCTGCTTTTTTTGGAGATTATCATTATTTTATGCTGTGGTCGAATTTGGAGTTACTGGACAAGAAAATGGTGAGTGTTTTCTTCACCTTTCCCAGGAACAGCTTCTTATGAAAATCTAATGCAGAGAGGAAACATTCCCAGAGAGCCTGGGGTGCAGTTGTTGCCAGTCCATGGTTCTCCAAATAACTCTGCTGAGGGTTCTGCTGCTGCCCAGTGCTTCCATTGGCCTCTCAATTGCTGGGCCTTGTCCTGGGGGCCCCGCTGGGGCTGCAGCCACAGCTGGCTCCCACTGAGGCTGCCTGGCCAAGAGCAGCCCCAGGGGCACGGGGCAGAGGCAGAGGGAGGTGGGGAGGAGAAAGAGCAGGGCCGAGATTGCCCTTGAAAGGCAGAGGCGCTCTGGGGCCTGCTCCTGGCCAGGGACCCTGCCCAGAGCCGTGCCCTGCTGGCCGGGGCCTTGAGGGGCAGCTGTCCAGCTGGGCCCAGCTGTGCCAGCAGCTCCAGCCGTGCTGGGGAGCCTTGCCAGCTCTGGGCCCTGCTGTGCACCAGGCTCCCTGTGTGCCACTGGCAGCTGGGGCCTCAGCCACCTCCTCTCTCCACAGGAGCGCCTCTGCAGCTTCACAAGACCGGCCAAAGAGTTCCCTCAGGGAGACCCTTACCTGCACCTGACATCAGCCTTCTCTAAGCCAGTGTCCAAAGTCCCTGCCATGGCTGCATTACCAGCTTATTTCTAGGGACATGCTGCCACCACCCA
This sequence comes from Passer domesticus, assembly GCF_036417665.1. NCBI lineage: Eukaryota > Metazoa > Chordata > Aves > Passeriformes > Passeridae > Passer > Passer domesticus. The sequence continues at coordinate 26,018,700 of NC_087482.1, read as the reverse complement.
GAACAGGAGCCTCTGGCCCTGAATGTGCTGGCATTCGTGTCCGGCCAGGACTGAAGGTGGGACTCGCCTGCCAAGGAACGGCTTGAGCAACATTTCTCACCTCTGCTCTCTGGGTGGTGGCACCAGCCCTGCATGTGCTGATTTTCTGGGCACAGCCAGGTTTGTGCAGGCAGCAGCCGGGCATGGGTCTCCTGAGACAAGGATCTACTATATTTATTTTTAATTTTGCAAGATTGAGGAACATTTGTCGTAGGATATTCCCCTAATAATTCTTCCCCTTTCCCACAACAGTCCTATATTTCTCAACGTAGTTTTAGAAGTTGGAAAAGCAGAACATTTTCACACTTCTAGAATAAAAAAATATATAATTGCATTTAATTGGTAATCTTTATTTCTGGAAGAACTAAGTTCACTGAAGAAACATAGTCTACTGCAGAGGCTCATTGTCCAGGGCAGATTTGTATCTTCTCACAACTAACCAAGAACCTTTTCCCTCATATTTCCTGGGATTTCTGACAAGCTCGCCACTTAGTCTTCAGAGGCAAGTTTTGAGCACAGTCGGAATCTCTTCAGGTCACCATCTTTGTTTGCTTCGGCCAAGAGCTGCCTCAGTTCCAGAGCAGAGGCTTCTCTCAGCTTCCTGCCGCCCCGCTCCCCCCAAGCCTGTCCTGAGCCCTCTCCTGCAGCTGCTGCGCTGCCGTGGGGCTTCTGTAAAACACAACAGCTCTGCCACAGCCGCTCAGCTGGATTGGAGAAGCTTTCTGGCCGTGCTTACATTAGGCTGCTGGCTTCTCAAAACACAGGCTGAGCTTCTGAATGCTGTGTTTCACCTGGCACAGGAACTGATGCTGCCTTTCTCATGGAGCCTAAACTCCCATGGGCTTTCAACGCTTTCTGGCCAGCATACGGCCTGGAAAACCATTTAATGTATCCCTTTAGTACTGAAAATGGCCCAGTCTGTTTATCAAAGGAACTTGTTTAAATGCTGGAGCCCACCAGAGCATCCTTCCAGGCCATATCTTTCTCCCCCACACCTCCCCCTCCATGACTGCCAAACAGCACCTTTGACAGGTCTTTCCTCCAGAAGCTGAATGGCACCGTTTTTTTTGAGGGAGGGAAACAAAGAAAATGTTCTGGGATACCACCATCATCACCATCATCCTCATCATCAATCATCATCATCATCGTCATCATGATCATCATCACAATAAGCTGCAAATCAGTTCAATGACATCAACAACTCAGACTGTGGACTTATTTCTCAGAGTGCAGCACAGGCTGCACTACCCCTTGAAACTGCAGATGTGCTACAGTCTTTAAAACCAGGTGGATGCAGACGAAATTTGGAGCCAAGCACAGCTCTGGGAGAGCTTTAGGGATTGGGCCTCCACGGGCACCGCTGTGTGCCTGGAGTAACCTGCCCCAAGCCATCTGCCACCTGAAGAGCCAAGTGGGGCACGGAAAAGCACAGGCTGCAGAGGGGCTGGGAGTGCAGGGAGCCCATCCTTGTCAGCACTAACACGCTCATCCCACCTTCGCACTGGCTTTGGATGGAGACCAGAACTCATAGCTGGCAAAAGGAAAAGAGGGTACAAAGGTCCCTGGAGTCCCCTGCCCCAGTACCTCAGCCAGTGGGGAAAGGAAGAGGCCAATATGTGGCCGGGGGTTTAAAAGGAGGCTGTGTTTCCCACTAGTTGAGAGAGACAACCCCACAAGCGGATGTCCCAATGGACTCGCTCCCTATGTTCAAACAAAGCTGCAGGACTTCTCTGGCTCCTTTTTGGACACTGGCTTTTCACAGCGTGATTTTTATGCACACCTGTTTCCTTGTATCAGACTATCAGCAGCCTGCAGTGACTCACTGCCAGTCTGGTCTGCAGGGGAAATGGAACTAATTTCCATTGGGGCCCTCCCAGAGGGAAGAACAAACCCAGAGGAGACAAGCAACCCCTGCAGGCATCCAAACTTCTGCACCAGATGCTGAGTGAGCTGCAGAGGGGGCGTAGTGGGTGCATTTCCCTCAGCCTTCTCCCGAGACTCAGCAGCTGGGCACTTGCGCTGCACATGGGTGTTGGATAATATACCAAATTTAATTTTTGTTTCATGTCTCCAGTCAGGCTTGGTTTGCCTTTGCCTTGGGGAAAGGAATTCTCATGGCTTTTTTAAAGGGATCTTGCACCACTCATGGGAAATGAGCTTAACATCTCCATGAACTGGGAATAACCCAAAAGGTCCACAAAAAGATAATGACCATCAAGAACACATCAATGACCATCAGCAAACATCAAGGGACATCTGCCCCAGACACTGCCCCCTGGCATAGTTGGAGACACCTGGTCTGGAAGAGGCTAAGAAGAAAATCAAGGAGGGTGGACTTTATTAATATCAGAGGCCAAGAAATCTGGCTCCAGGAGGAAAACAAATACCAAGAACTATGCCACTTGAGACCAATGGACATAAAATCAATGGACATCTGTGGATTTTGGACGGTAAAACGTTTTGGCAAAATCAAGTAAAACTCATGTGTATTGGTATGATTTTCTCGGCACAACCAGGCTACGTGTGGATGAAACTCTTTTTCTGTTGCACATCGTGGCCAGAACAACATTGTGGCCAGAATAAATGCCTTGATTCTCTGACAGGAAAATGTTGACAGACGGCTTTTGTTTTCCCCGAAGTTTCAGTGACATCTGGACATGCCATGCCCAGCACAGTGGGTAGGGAACCATGGCAGCCTCACTGCCACGCTGCTGCTTTCCTAGAGGAAGGAATGGCTCCCTGGCAGCTTCTGCTGCAGGAAGGAAGGCGATGCCAGGCACAAGCAAAGGCACAGGAGATAATTGCTCTGCAGGGCTCAGCTGGGCTCAGCCCTGGCCGGGGCTGTGTGGCAGCAGCTCTTCCCCCAGGGCCTGCCCTTGCCCGGCCCAGCAGCAGCCAAAGCTGGAGGCGCCTCAGCTTCCAGGCCTCTGGAGCTCGTTCAGAGCCCAGAGGAAACGGGACTGGTGCAGCAACGTCCCTGGCGCTGCAGCTGCTGCGGAGCTGGCCCTGAGTGCCCAGAGGCCCAAGGCACAGGAGCAGCCCCGAGCGGGAGCCCTGCCGCCAGCCCAGGGCCAGAGCCAGCCCTGGCTCCCGACTGGGCAGGGGCTCCAGGGTGTCCTTGAGAGGCAAACATTCCCAGAGAGGCTGCAATGGAGTTGTGGCCAGTCCGTGGTTGTCCAAATACGTCTGCTGAGGGTTCTGCTGCTGCCCAGTGCTTCCATTGGCCTCTCAATTGCTGGGCCTTGTCCTGGGGGCCCCGCTGGGGCTGCAGCCAGAGCTGGCTCCCACTGAGGCTGCCTGGCCAAGAGCAGCCCCAGGGGCACAGGGCAGAGGCAGAGCAAGGTGGGGAGGAGAAAGAGCAGGGCCAAGGTTGCCCTTGAAAGGCAGAGGCGCTCTGGGGCCCGCTCCTGGCCAGGGACCCTGCCCAGAGCCGTGCCCTGCTGGCCGGGGCCTTGAGGGGCAGCTGTCCAGCTGGGCCCAGCTGTGCCAGCAGCTCCAGCCGTGCTGGGGAGCCTTGCCAGCTCTGGGCCCTGCTGTGCACCAGGGTCCCTGTGTGCCACTGGCGGCTGGGGCCTCAGCCACCTCCTCCCTGTACAGGAGCGCCTCTGCAGCTTCACAAGACCGGCCAAAGGCCTCAGCCATGGAGAACTGGGCCTGTCATCTTTCATCTCCGTGCCAGTGCCAGTTGTCCCTGCCACGGCTGCATGACCAGCTTATTGCTGGGCACGCGCTGCTGCCACCACCACCCAGAACAGGAGCCTCTGTCCCCAAAGGTGCTGGCCCTGGTGTCCAGCCAGGACAGGTGGTGCGGCCCTCCTGCCAGGGAAGGGCCTGAGCCCAGCAACATCTTTGGGCTTCAGCTCAGGTGTCTGTGTGCTACCACCAGCACTGGCTGAGCTGATTGTCTGGGCACAGCCAGGGGTGGGCAGGCAGCAGCCACACAAGGGACTCCTGAGAAAAAGTGACACCATTTGGTCTTTGTTTTACATTTTTACACATTACAAATTTTTAGAAATACTCCCAAATATTTTTCATAGGAAAAAATCCCCAAATACTTATTACATTTTTCCACAGTCGTTTAGGATTTTTCAAAGTACTTTTAGAATTAGAAAAATTTAGAACACTTTTACACTTGTAGAATAAAAAATAAAATTGCATTTAATAGGTAATTCTCACTCTAAGAAGAATTAAGTCATCACAAGACACCCAGCCTACTGGAGAGGCTCTTTTCTCACTGGAGATTTGTACCCAGTGACAACAACCAACTTAAAACCTTTTCCCTGATATTTTCTGGGATTTCTGATAAGCTCACCTCTCCATCTTCAGAGGCAAACGTTGAGCCCAGTGGGCATCTCCTGCAGTGCAGGAGGGTCTCTGTGTGCCAGCTGCAACTGGGGCCTCAGCCACCTCCTGTCTCAACCGGTGTCCATCTGCAGCTTTACAGGAAGGGCCAAACACCTCAGTCTGGGACACGTGTAAGCAGACATTTCCCATCTGCATCCCCATGCCCGATGTCCCTGTGCCAGCTGCTTTAACAGCTTGTTGCCATGCAGATGCTGCCTCCAGCCAGACAAGGTCCTCTCCCGGTAAAGGCACTGGCCCTGCTCTCTGGCCCCTACTGAAGGTGGGCAGGTCTTGGCCCAGCTCTTCTCTTGCAGTAAAGAGATGGAGCTGTCACCCCAGTGTGCGGGTGGTGGCAGCAGCAAAGCCCAGCCAGGATCAGCACTGGCTGAGCTCTGTGCCCAGGGGCAGCTGGGGATGGCCACGGTGTGGGCAGGCAGGAGCCAGGCAGAGGCTGCTGTGACCAGTGGCAGGTCCCCGGGGAGGATGGGGCAGCCCATGCTGAGCGTCCCTGGGCTGAGCGACATTTCCATCCCTGCGTCCATCTGGGCCTGGACCTCCTCCAGTGGCATGCCCCAGAAAAGAGGGAAGCAATCAAGAGCATCTCCGGGGACACAGCCTGAGCAGCAATATCAGCTGCTGAAAAATAAGGTTTTTGTGAGAAATGGACCTGTGATAATGCAAAACAACCAGGGCAGTCCATTCATAGAGATGGGGGCACACTCTGGGGGTACAGCTGAGGCCATGAGCTCACAGCAGGGCTCTGGGGTCACAGCAGTCTGAGCTCTCAGCAGGCCCTGAGGTCACAGAGGTGCCAGAGGTGCCAGAGCCCCGTGGTTGCACAGCAGCACAAGGAGCCAGCAGTCAGTCCCTGAGCACAACTGTTGCAGCAGCAGCGGCGGTGGCAGCAGCGGTGCTGACCTTGGGACAGCGGTGTCGGGACAGCGGTGGCAGCAAGAGCTGTGGGACTGGCAGAGGGCAAGGCACCATGGCCCTTGCTCTGCACCTCCTACTCCTGCTGCTCCTGGCCGTGGCCCTGCCTGCCAGGGCTGCCCAGGCTGCTCCGCTGCAAGCGCGGCGAGCAGGTGAGCCGGCAGCCTGGCTGCCCTTTCCCGGGACAGCGCTCCCTGCTCCCCGGGAAGCGCTGGGGATGGTTTTGGCCAGGGCTTTAGGGAGGGTTTCCTCTGTGGGAGGGAGAGAGTCCCAATGGGCCCTGTGCTGCTCCAGCCACCCCTCCAGGAATGCTGCAGAGGGCCTGCAAAGAGGCTGGAGAGTGACCAGGAGCCAGCCCAGAGCTCCCCAGACCCCTTTGCAGTTTTGGCCATGTCCATTCATATCTGGCTCCCACAGCTTTACCCAAACCGTGCCGTGTTCCCTCATGCAAGAGGATGTCCCAGCACACACAGAAATGGTTCTGGTCTTTTCTCTCTTCTAGAATTGGATCATGACTTACATGACTTGGAAGTCCTGGTGAATGACATTTTGAATGTCTTGGAGAATGCTGAAGGCAAGTTCTGCATTTCCATTTTGACTGGCAGAATAATCCTTGTCCATGTGGCAAAAGCTCACTCCTGGGCCATTTGTGTTCAGGTTAAGTCAGGGTTGAAAGATTCTGAAAAGTTTGCCCTGCTCCCTTCTGGAGCCCTGAGGGATCCCACAGGATCACTGTCAGTGGGAGGAAGGAGCATTTAGCTGTCCATCTTCCTCCCGTGTGCAATGCCAGTGTGTCCTTCCATGTGCTCTGTGCCGCCACAGAGAAGAGCAGAGAGGGAAGGGGCCGGGCCCAGGGCTGTGCCCCGGAGCTGAGCCTTGTGGGCAGCCTGAGGATCTCCTGCAGTGCCACAGGAGCTCTTCTGTCCTGCCTTTCTTTGCAGCTGAACCTGCTGGTGAAGGTGGTGCATCTTCCCAACCCACGTCCAGGACTGAGGCTCTGGGAGATGCTGAGGGTAGGTCAGGACTTTCCCCTGGGAGAGCTGCCAGCTCAGAGCCCAAAGCTGGGCCAGGGGGGCAGCGCTGCAGGTGCCAGCACAGAACCATGCATGTGTGTGCCCTCGCCCTGCGCGATCCCCTCACCGCTCCTGCGGCTCAGTGGTGCCCGTGCAGATCAGCAGAGATGGCAGAAGCTTCTGTGGCTGTTGTGTTACAGATGTGTCTGCAGGGAGGACTTTCCCAGGTCCCTTGGTGGATATTGCACGCAAGCCCAGCTCCCGTCACAGGGGTGAGTGGTGTCTGCCTGATGAGCCCACAGCCTGAGCACTGGTTTTGTGGGATCCATTCCTGGGAATTGGAACGATGTTGCTCTAAGGTCCTCCGAGGGGAAAGAACAAAGCTACAGGACACCAGAAACCCCATGAGCCATCTGAACACATGAGGCAAATGCTGAAGGAAATGCAGCAGGCGGGAGGACAAGGTTGGTACATTTCCCTCATGCTTCCCCTGGGACTCAGCAGCCGGGGCCTTTGGCTGCACATCTGGACACGCCGTGCCCGGCACAGCGGGAAGGGATCCATGGCAGCCTCGCTGCCCCGCTGCTGCTTTCACGCCCTGCAGGGCTGTTTCCCAGCCTGGCCTGGCTGCAGCTTCTGCCCAGCCTCAGCAGGAAGGCATTTGGCCTCAGCTGACAGGCGGCCCAAACTTCACCACGGGCCTGAGATCCCCTGCAATTTTCCACGCACCGGGTAGAACAGAAAGGGCACCTGTTTGGAGAAGTGAGGGCCCTGGCCTGCCCAAAATGTTTATAGGAATTTTCCTGATTCTTAGTGATGTCTTTGACAAGCATTCCCTCCTAAAGATGCCACCTCCCCAATGGGGAACAGCCCCACCTGATCCAGCTGTCCCTCTTCCTTTCTCCAGATGTGGATGGAGAGGCTGGGCAGAAGGCGACGTTTCCCGAAGGAAGCAGTGGTTCTGTGCCAGCCTCTGCTACAGGAAGAGAGGCGATGCCAGGCACAGGCACAGGAGGTAATTGCTGTGCCTCTGGGCCTGAGCCCTGCTGAGACTTGAGCTGCCCTCTCTGCTGCCTGGCAGTGCGGGCACAGCTCAGACAAGACAGGCACAGCCCAGGGGAATTATCCTGAGCAGGCTCAGGGCACTCGGGTACTGAGCAGTCCTGCTGGGGTCCCTGCATCTGAGACACTTCCTGAAACCTGGAAGTGACTGCATGGGGTGCCCACGGTGGGGAAAGGACAGAGGGGGAGAGTAAGGCTCCAGTGTGTCCTGAGAGGGCCTGGATATGTGCCCTTGGGCTGTGGGATTTGTCCCAGGGGAAAAGAGTGATGGAGAGACAGAAGCATGTAGAAAGGGAGGGAGAAAATGCAGGAGGGATGGAGGGATAGAGCGGTAGTTGTGGTATTGCCTGCTGCAGTTTTCCCCAGTGCTTTAGCAAGAGTTTCAGCTGTGGGAGTGAGAGAGAGCCCCAGGGCCCTGGGCTGCTCCAGCAGCTCCTCCAGGGATGATGCAAAGGGCATGGAAAGAGGCACCAGAAGCCAGCCAAGAGTTCCTAAGGCCCCTGTGCAGCTTTGGCCATGTCCATTCACATCCGGTTCCCACGGCCTTACCCGACCCCCTTGCAGTGCTCAGTTCCCTGAGGCAGAAGGGGATCCCAGCACACCCTGAAAAATGTTCTCATCTGTGCTCCGTTCTAGATGAGGTTGCTTGGAAGGCTTCTCCATTAGCTTGGCTGCATAAAGTTTTGAAACCCTTGGAGTCTCCTGCAGGTATGTTCTCAGTGTGCCACCAAGGAAGAATTGTTGACAACCTGGCAGGAACCAGGTGACAGAAGATTCTGTGGGTCTTGTCTTACAGATAGGTCTGCAGGGAGGCCTTTTCCTGTTCCTTTGCTGATTCCTGCAGAGAAGCCTGGCTCCCATGGCAGGGGTGAGTAGTGTGCTCCTGCTGACCCCACAGGCTGAGCCCTGCTTTTGTGGCATCCATTCCTGGGAAACGGAACTACTTTCTCTTAAGGTCCTCTAAGGGGGAAGAACAAAGGCAAAGGACAGAAGAAACCCCATGAGCCAAACAACACCCGGAAACAAATCGTGACAGAACTGCACAAAGGGCATGGTGAGAGCATTTCCCTCGTGCTTCCCCTGGGACTCAGCAGCCGGGGCCTTTGGCTGCACATCTGGACACGCCGTGCCCGGCACAGTGGGAAGGGATCCATGGCAGCCTCGCTGCCCCGCTGCTGCTTTCATGCCCTGCAGGGCTGTTTCCCAGCCTGGCCTGGCTGCAGCTTCTGCCCAGCCCCTGCAGGAAGGCATTTGGCGTCAGCTGACAGGCAGCCCAAACTGCACCACTGGCCTGAAATCCTCTCCAATTTCCCAATCCCCAGGCCCATCCGGAGTGGTGGATGCTTGGAGGAGGGAGGGCCATGGCCAGCCCCAAGGCACTGGAGGGATCAGGATTTTCCTGTTCCTTATCCATGACTGGGACATGGATTGCCTCCTGAAGAGGCCACCTCCCTTGTGTGTAATGATTCCATCTGATCTAGCTGTGCCTCTTCCTTTCTCAAGGGATGGACAGAGAGGCTCTGTGGAAGGTGGCATTTCCTGAAGGAAGGGAGGAGATGCCAGGCACAGGCCCAGGAGGTAATTGCTGTGCCTCTGGGCCTGAGCCCTGCTGAGGCTTGAGCTGCCTACCATCTGTGCTGCCTGGCAGTGCGGGCACAGCCTGGACTAGAGTGGCACAGCCCAGGGGAATTATTCCGAGCAGGCTCAGGGCACTCGGGTACTGAGCAGTCCTGCTGGGGTCCCTCCATGGGAGATACTTCCTGAAACCTGGAAGTGAGTGCATGGTGTGGCCATGGTGGGGAAAGGACAGAGAGAGAGATCAAGGCTCCAGTGTGTCCTGAGAGAGCCTGGATATGTGCCCTTGGGCTGTGGGAGCTGTTCCATGGGCAGGTGGGCGAGCAGGAGGGAGGAACAGAAGTTGGGAGGGATAGCTGTGGCATTGCCTGCTGCAATTTTCCCCAAGCATTTAGTGAGGGGTTCCTGTGTGGGAATGAGGAAGGCCCAGGGCCCTGGGCTGCTCCAGCAGCCCCTCCAGGGATGTTCCCAAGGGCATGGAAAGAGTGTGGAGAGAGACCAGGAGCCACAGGCTGCCACAGCCTTATCCAACCCCATTACAGTGCCCAGTACCTTGAGGCAGAAATGGATCCCAGCAGCCATGGAAATGGTTCTGATCGCTGCTCCCTTTTAGATTGGGATCATGGTTTAGATTACTTGGAAACACAGGTGAATGGTGGTTTGAAGACCTTGCCAGATGTTGGAGGCAAGTTCTCAATGTACATTTCCTGACAGAATAATCAGTGTCAATGTGGCAAGAGCTCAGTCAAGTGGCATTTCCCTTAAGTTCCTCTGAAGGTTGATCAGTTCAGGAAATCTTGCCTTGCTCCATTCTTGTGCTGTGAAGAATCCCACAGGATTGCAGTCAGTGGGAACATTTAGCTGTCCATCTTCCTCCTGTGGGCAATTCCAGTGTGTCCTTCCATGTGCTCTGTGCAGCCAGGGAGAAGGGCAGAGAGGGAAGGGGCCGGGCCCAGGGCTGTGTCCCGGGGCTGAGCCTTTCGCAGCTCCTTTGCCAGCCCCAGGGAGCCTGAGCTGCTCCTGCTGCCACTGCCAAGCCCTGGCCCTGCCCGGGGCTGGCTTTAGAGCTGCTGGCAGCTCCAGGGAGTCCTTTCTGCCCCGACTGCCCTGCAAGGGGCTCCTTCCATCCCAGTGTGGGGCCACTGCAGGCACGAGGTCCCCCTGCCCCTGCTCCTGAGCGGAAGGCAGAGCTGAGGCAGTGCCTTGGAGGTCACCAGTCACCCAGGTGCACTCACTGCCACTTGGGCCTGAAGGAGAATCTTCAGCAGGCTCACAGGAGCTGTTCTGTCCTGCCTTTCTTTGCAGCTAACCCGGTTGGTGAAAGTGATCTGGCTTCCCAACCCACGTTCAGGAATGAGCCTCTGGGAGATGCTGAGGGTAGGTCAAGGCCTTTCCCCCTGGGAGAGCTGCCAGCTCAAGAGCCCAAATCTGGGCCAGGGAGGCAGCGCTGTAGGTGCCAGCACAGAACCATGCACGTGTGTGCCCTCGCCCTGCACGATCCCCTCATGATTTCTGCTCAGCGCTGGCAGCTGTCTGGGGAAGGGAGGGCCCTGGCCCAGCCACAAAAGCCCAGATATTTTGTGAATCTCTTCACCATTTTTGATAATCATGCTGCCCTGAAGGTGCCAGCAAAGAAATGGGGAATTGTTCCAATTGATCCAACTGTCATTTTTTCTTTTTCAAGTGATGGACCAAAAGGCAGGGCAGAAGGAGGCGTTTCCCCATGGAAGCAGTGGCTCACTGGCAGCCCCAGCTGCAGGGAGGAAGGCGATGCCAGACACGGGCACAGGCACAGCAGGTAATTGCTGTGCCGGGCTCAGCCCTGGCCGGGGCTGTGTGGCAGCAGCTCTTCCCCCAGGGCCTGCCCTTGCCCGACCTGGCAGCAGCCAAAGCTGGAGGCGCCTCGGCTTCCAGGCCTCTGGAGCTGGTTCAGAGCCCCGGGGAAACGGGACTGGTGCAGCAACGTCCCTGGCGCTGCAGCTGCTGCGGAGCTGGCCCTGAGTGCCCAGAGGCCCAAGGCACAGGAGCGGGAGCCCTGCCGCCAGCCCAGGGCCAGAGCCAGCCCTGGCTCCCGACTGGGCAGGGGCTGCGCTGGCTCCTGACAGGGCCTGAGCCTGTCCCCTGGGGCTGGGGGAGCTGTCACGGGGCAGGGAGGGCCAGGGCTGGCAGTGGCTGCTCAGGGATGGCTTTGGCCCGTGTTCCTGGCAGCAGCCACTGCCCAAGCAGCTGCGCTGCCCCCGGGCTCTCCTCCCGGCCTGCTGGGCTTTGTTGGCTGGCAGAGCCTGTGCCCAGGGCCGGCAAGGTGCCTGCAGGCTCCAGCTCTGGGGGAAACAGAGAACGTCCTGCCCGTATCCACCGTGCTGCCAGCTCAGCGGTGCAGCACAGCACGGGCTCATGCTTCCCATTGCTCCCACAGATGCAGCCAGCACCACAACACGTGTTCCTGATGCCCAGAAAGGCCTCGAAAGGGGCTTCTGTAAGGGAGCAGGCTGCTGGCCAAGGTTAATGGCAGGCCTGCTTTTTTCGGAGATTATCATTATTTTATGCTGTGGTCGAATTTGGAGTTACTGGACAAGAAAATGGTGAGTGTTTTCTTCACCTTTCCCAGGAACAGCTTCTTATGAAAATCTAATGCAGAGAGGAAACATTCCCAGAGAGCCTGGGGTGCAGTTGTTGCCAGTCCATGGTTCTCCAAATAACTCTGCTGAGGGTTCTGCTGCTGCCCAGTGCTTCCATTGGCCTCTCAATTGCTGGGCCTTGTCCTGGGGGCCCCGCTGGGGCTGCAGCCAGAGCTGGCTCCCACTGAGGCTGCCTGGCCAAGAGCAGCCCCAGGGGCACAGGGCAGAGGCAGAGCAAGGTGGGGAGGAGAAAGAGCAGGGCCGAGGTTGCCCTTGAAAGGCAGAGGCGCTCTGGGGCCCGCTCCTGGCCAGGGACCCTGCCCAGAGCCGTGCCCTGCTGGCCGGGGCCTTGAGGGGCAGCTGTCCAGCTGGGCCCAGCTGTGCCAGCAGCTCCAGCCGTGCTGGGGAGTCTTGCCAGCTCTGGGCCCTGCTGTGCACCAGGCTCCCTGTGTGCCACTGGCAGCTGGGGCCTCAGCCACCTCCTCTCTCCACAGGAGCACCTCTGGACAGCAGTTGAAAGATGGTGGCTGCACCTTACTCCCAGACGGCTTGAGCTGCTCCTCCCACAGTAATAAGGGCCTGGACAGCCCTCTCAACTGTTCTGTGAAGGGGACCCCAGAACAGCCATCTACAAGGAAACCTCCTACTACCCTGTAGATCCCACTGCCGCCTGCTCTCCCCATAGGTCACCCCAGCATGTCTTCATCCCTTTTTTCATCTCCCTGCATCCCATCCCAGCCAATTCTCAAGTTCTTCTGGAGACCCCAGGCCCAGCCGAGCACCCTCCAGCCCCTCCTGAGACCAACACCTCCCTTCCTCTGCCCCTCAGCTCCCTGGCCTTGCCCTCTAAACAACACTGGAGTTAAGCCCTGCTGCCCCACCAGGGTAGGTCACAGCCCCTTCTTCTCTTGCACTACAGAGATGGAGCTGTCACCCCAGTGTCTGGGAGGTAGCAGCAGCAAAGCCCACCCAGCACCAGCACTGGCTGAGCTCCGTGCCCAGGGGCAGCTGGGGATGGCCACGGTCTGGGCAGGCAGGAGCCGGGCAGGGGCTGCTGTGACCAGCGGCAGTGTCTCGATGGGCTGGGGGAGCCCAGGGGTAGGCAGCAGCGTGGGGCTCCTGAGAACAAGCAACCCTATTTTGTCTTTGCTTTTCATTTTTAGAAATTTGACTTTTAAATAAATATTTTAAAATTTATTTACTGTAGAGAGACATCCCTAAATATTTATTCCCGAGTAGTGTAGTAGTTAAGGACTTTACAAAATAGTATTAGAATCCTGAAAAGGCAAACCTATTTTTTCTTCACTTTTAATTTTTAGAAATATTTAGAAATATTTTTTGTAGAGACATATCACCAAAATGTTCATCCCTTTTTCCAGAATACATTTGTATTTTTAAAGTAGTTTTACAGTTCTGGATGTTTTTTACACTTTTACAATAAAAAATAAAATGGCATTTCAGTGGTAATCTTTACTCTGCAAAGAACTAAGACACCTTAAGACACCCAGCCTGCTGCAGAGGCAAAGATCTTTTCCCACGGGAACTCTGTACCTAGTCACAACCAAGTGACGTAAAAAGTTTTCCCAGATATTTCCTGGGATTCTTGACCAGCTCACCTCTTAGTCTTCAGAGGCAAACTTTGCACAGTGTGGGAATCTCTTCAAGTCACCATCTTTGTTTGCTTCTGCAAGAACTGCCTCAGTTCCAGAGCAGGGGCTTCTCTCAGCTTCCTGCTGCCCCCGGGTTCTCCTCCCGGCCTGCTGGGCTTTGTTGGCTGGCACAGCCTGTGCCAAGGGCCGGCAAGGTGCCTGCAGGCCCCAGCTCTGGGGGAAACAGAGGACATCCTGCCCGTATCCACCGTGCTGCCAGCTCAGCAGTGCAGCACAGCACGGGCTCATGCTCCCCACGGATCTTGTAGAGGTTCAAAGCAAGACAGGAACACATGCCCTGATTCCACTTTGATGAATCCCAATGATTTTCTCCTTGCAGGACTGGCACAAGCAGCGCATGATAGGTATAGCAGAGCCTCTGTTCACTGTGTCTCTTGCCATGGCCTCTTTCACAGTTGTATCTTTCTCCCTTCATATGTCCTGACAAACACCTGAGGGAGAACTGGACCTCTAATCGCATGGCACATCTCCATGCCCATGCCCGATGTCCCTGTGCCAGCTGCTTTAACAGCTTGTTGCTGTGCAGATGCTGCCTCCAGCCAGACAAGGTCCTCTCCCCCTGAAGGCACTGGCCCTGCTCTCTGGCCCCTACTGAAGGTGGGCAGGGCTTGGCCCAGCTCTTCTCTTGCAATACAGAGATGGAGCTGTCACCCCAGTGTGCGGGTGGCAGCAGCAGCAAAGCCCAGCCAGGATCAGCACTGGCTGAGCTCCGTGCCCAGGGGCAGCTGGGGATGGCCACGGTGTGGGCAGGCAGGAGCCAGGCAGGGGCTGCTGTGACCAGTGGCGGGGCCCCGGGGAGGATGGGGCAGCCCATGCTGAGCGTCCCTGGGCTGAGGGACATTTCCTTCCCTGCGACCATCTGGGCCTGGACCTCCTCCAGTGGCATGCCCAGGAAAAGAGGGAAGCCATCAAGAGCCTGTGAGTTACGCAGGGATGGGCTGCAGCTTCCTCCCTCCTTGGTTAGCGGGCGGATTAAAAGAGGCCTCTAGGGTTTGTGGCAAACAGCAGTGGGCAAACAGGGCCGTGGCATGTCTCTGAGGGACAATTCACGAGGCAGTGTGCACAGGCAGGGCATGCAGGCAGGGTTGCAGGTTTTCTTGCTTGGGAGGTTTACCGTGTCTTGTTTGCAGTGTTTCTGTTGGTTGCTTGGTTTTGGGGTTTCTGGGAGTAGTGGTTTTTACGCAATCGAAAACTGCAGTTAGTACAAGTGCATGTAACTAGATGGAACCCTCCAAAAAGGATGTGTCTGTCCTGGCCCATTCCTGTGCAGAGTGTTTGAGCTCAGCAGTGGTTTCAGGGGGCAGTGCGGAGAAAAGCTGCCTGTGGTGTGAACAGGTGAATGATGTCCTTTCACTGGTGGCCGAGCTTAGGGAGGAAGTTTAAAGACTAAGGAGTATCAGGGAAAGTGAAAGGGAAATAGATTGGTGGAGTTCAGCCCTTCCATCCTTACGGGAGGCCCAGCAAGAGTCACAGGACTCCTATGCTGCACACTGTCAGGCAAGAGAAGGACACCTGGTAGATGAAGGGGAGTGGAAATGGTCCCTGCATGGGGAGGTTATGATAAAAATTCCTCCCGACCCCCGTCCCCTAGCCAGGGGCCACTTCAGAATAGGTATGAGCCCCTGGATCTAGAGAGTCAGCCAAATGATTAAGAAGAAAATTGCCTGCCCAGAGAGCCTCCCAATTATGAATAATCTGTAACATGAATTGCCACCTCTAACATCAAAAAGGAAAGAAAGGTAATCGTGGTGGGTGATTCCCTTCTGAGGGGAACAGAGGGCCCCGTGACAAGGGGACCCACCCCACAGAGAGCTCTGCTGCCTCCCTGGGGCCCAGGTGCAGGATATTCCTCAGGGACTTCCTGGGCTCATTCAGTCCTCTGATTATTATCCACTGCTGAAACTCCATGCTGGCAGTGATGAGATTGAGGAGTGTCAGGACCATTGAAAGGGACTTTAGGGCACAGGGACAAGTGGTTGATAGGACGAGGACACAGGTAGTCTTTTCCTCAGTCCCTTTGCTGGCTGAAAAAAATGGTGAAAGCAATAGGAGAGCTCGTATCATCAACAAGTGGCTCAAGGGTTGGTGTCATTGGCAGAATTTTGGATTCTGTGATCATGGCGCAGCTTTGATGGCACCTGGCCTGCTGGAACCAGATGGGCTCCATCTCTCTTGTCAGGGCAGAAGGTTTTTAGCCCATGAGCTTGCAGAACTTGTTGAGAGGGCTTTAAACTGGGTTTGAAGAGGGAACAGGATGCAGCTGGGCTGTCTGGAAGCAGGCCCAAGGCTGGTAAGCCTGAGTTAGGGATGAAATCAGCAGCCCAGCTGAGGTGCATGGATACCAGTGCACACAGCATGGGTAACAAACAGCAAGAGCTGGAGGCCATGGTCCAGCAGCAGAGCTGTGATGTCATTGCCATCACAGAAACGTGGTGGCATGCCTCACATGGCTGGAGCACTACACTGGATGGCTACGAGCTCTTCAGGAGAGACAGGAAAGGGAGAAGAGATGGAGGCGTGGCTCTTTTTATTAGGGAGGCTTTGGACACCATGGATATTGAAACTAATGATGATGAGGTGGAATGCCTATGGGTGAGAATGAGGGGGAAGGCCAACAAGGCTGACATCCTACTGGGAGTCTGTTATCATCCACCCAACCTGGAAGAAGTGGTGGACAACTCATTCTATAAACAGCTAGAGGATGTTTCAGGATCATCAGCCCTTCTTCTTGTAGGCGACTTCAACTTGCCAGACATCTGCTGGGAACTTAATTCAACAGAAAAAAATCAGCCCAGGAAATTTGTAGAGTGTGTGGAGGACAACTGTTGGTTGCAGCTGGTGGGTGAGCCCAGCAGGGGAGGGACTATGTTAGATCTGCTCTTTGCAGATAGAGGTGGGCTGGGGGGACATGTGGTGCCTGGAGGCCGCTTGGGGCATAGTGATCATGAAATGATAGAATTTGTTGCATTGCAAGCTGATCTGTAGTCAGCATTAATCAAGTTCTAAGAAGCAGTCCAGCTCAGCTCCATGAACTAGCCTCTGTGTTTGACTGACAGAAGCTCACATCCAATGGGAACTCTCCTAGGATGCAGACATTGTCTTGGTTCAGAGCCTGGGGGCACACAGATAGACCAATGAGCTGTCTCGGCCCAGGAGATTTGAGTGGGCTAGAAAAGAACACTCTGGACAATAAACAAGGCTGTTTCTCTGAGGAAACATGAGTGGTCTGTCTTATGTCTCAGACAGGGGAACACCAATGTATCAAGAATTCTTGGTATTTTGTGAAAACAGGAGGAACATCAAGAAGACCAAACCAAAAACATCATGGTTTGACCCTGGCACAATGCCAGGGCCCCCATGAAGGGTGTATTTCCATAATGGTTGCTGTGAGATGTGACCCGGAAACAGAACAAAGCAAGTTCCCAATTGGGGATGGAGGGAAAATACAACACTTTAATAATCTACAACACAGAACATAAGGGAAAAAGAAAAAAACACACAGAACAATGCACAATGGAAAACTCCTAAAACACTCCTCCCCCTAGGTCTCTAACATTCAAATCCCCTCTAACACATTGTTTCTCAGTCTAATACCCTCTTTCACACAAGCTTCCCCTCAGTTCACCAAGAGATAGAAGTCTCCCTCTTACACCATGGGCTTCCCCTGGAAACACACTGGAACCTCTGTTCTTCTGCGTCACACATGGCAGCTGCCCGAAGAAGATCTGCCGTGGTGACCATCTTCCTTCCATGTTTTGTGCTCTCACCACAGTCCACTGACCTAGACTGCTCCTTGGGTCCTTTTAAGAATGCTTTCTCACCCAGTTCCAAGAAATGGCCGCCTCCTACCATCTGGGATATCTGTCCCCCCCATATTTTTACTCCCCTGGGGCCTGGGTCTCGGGAACAGAGATCCTTCGCTGATGGCAGAGGGCTCCACCACACCCTCCCCATCAGTCTCTGCTCTCTCTACTTCTCCTCGCGGCCTTATCATTCCTGGCCCGTGGCCAACCGCCTCCCCCAAGGTGCAGTCTCTGCATTATCAGAAGAAATTGGTCTCGCCCGTGGCTATGTAAGAGAAAAGTCCAGCCAAAGCCACTTCAATCATCTCCTCCATCTGGGGCACTCTCATCTGCTGATATTTTCTTCTCCTACTTGAACCTTTTCTTCTTTCCCATCTTCCATCCCCTCTAAACTATCAGCTGGGGAAGATCAGTGTTTTTACAGCTTCCGCTGTTTCAACACTAAAAGGGTTAAAAGCTCAGCCTGGTCTCCCAGCGGCTGGGCACCTTGCCCCCCCCGCTCCTCCTCCTGGCCATGGTGCCGGCACGAGATACCACATTCCAAGCCAGAACAGTCTCTGCCATTCTCTCCCAGGGGTGATGCCCAAACCGTCCCATGTTCTCCTCCACCCCTCCTCCTGCAGGAGCCTCTGGCCTTCTCCCCTCAGGCCGCATGGCCTCCCCTGCCCCACCCAGACACAGCTGGGCAGGGGGAGGAGGTCAGACCAGCTCACCTGCTGCCAGATCAAAGAGGAAGTTCCTCTGGGAATGCTGTGCTTTTAACCCCTGTGTGTTCTCAGAGGCGTGTCCAAATCTCAGTGGCCAGCACAGGTGCCAGTTTCACATCTGGCCACCGATTGGCCTGACCACAACCCTTCCAAAAACTCACTTCCGGGTCAAACCAAGACATCCCACCCCTCGCCTCTGAGAACACACACTTCATTCCAAAATATGAACAAAATTACATTCAAGACACTTCTACTTACAACAATGACATACACCAAACCTCCATCCCCAGATTTTATTATCAATCTACTTACTACCCAATACATGCTTTGCTCCTATTCCCTTTGATCCATCTCACAGCTTCCGTCTCATCACTTCGACTTTCCTGGTCCAGGAAACCAAAAATGTCATGACTTCCAGAGGCCAGACTTTGGCCTGTTTAGGAGACTTCTTCAGAGAGTTCCTTGGCAAGCAGCCCTTAAAAACCAAGGAGTCCAGGAAAGGTGGGCATGCGTCAAAACAGAGATCTTGAGGGCACAGGAACAGTCTGTCCCTGGGTGCCGAAAGATGAGTCAATGAGGCAAACACCCAGCCTGGATGGGCAAGGAGGTTTTGGAGGAATTTAGAAATAAAAAGAGGACGTATCATCTTTGGAAGGAGGGTCAAGTCTCTCAGGAAGTATTTAGAGGAGCTGCTAGAGCATGTAGGAAACAAAATTAGGGAGGGCAAAGCTTAGTTTGAACTGAAAATGGTGACTTCTGTAAAGGATAATAAAAAAAATGTATTTACAAATATATCAACGGGAAAAGGAAGGGTCAGACCAACCTTTGTTCTTTATTAGATGTGGGAGGGAACTTAGGAAGTGCAGATGAGGACAAGGCAGAGGCGCTGAACACCTTCTTTGCCTCAGTCTTTAGTAGGAAGACGACTTGTCCTCAGGACAAGTGTCCTGCTGGGTTGGTAGATGGTGTCAGGGAGCAGAATGGGCCCCCTGTTAGCCAAGAGGAGGCAGTCAGAGAACTGCTGAGCTGCTTGGATGTTCCTAAATGTATGGGGCCAGATGGGATCCACCCCAGGGTGATGAGGGAACTGGCAGATGAGCTGCTGAAGCCGCTCTCCATCATTTATCAGCAGTCCTGGCTCACTGGTGAGGTTCCAGGTGACTGGAAGCTGCCCAATGTGACGCCCATGTAGAACAAGGGTGGTAAGGAGGATCCTGGTAATTATAGGCCAGTCAGTCTGAGCTCAGTACCCAGTAAGGTGATGGAACAGTTGGTACTGAGTGCCATCACGCAGCACTTACAGGATGGCCAGGGTAGCAGACCCAGCCAGCAGGGGTTTAGGAGGGGTAGGTCGTGTCCGACCAACCTGATCTCCTTTCATGAGCAAGTGACCTGCCTGATGGATGCAGGAAAGGCTGTGGATGTGTCTATTTGGACTGCAGAAAGGCCTTTGCACTGTCTTCCACAGCTCACTCCTGGAAAAGCTGCAGCCCAGGGCTGGGAGAGGAACACTCTTTGCTGGGCTCAGAACTGGCTGGATGGCTGGCCCAGAGAGGGGTGCTGAACGGTGCTGCACCCAGCTGGCAGCCAGTCACCAGAGGTGTCCCTGCGGGCTCTGTGCTGGGGCCAGCTCTGCTCAATGCTTTTATTGACAACATGGATGAGGGGATTGAGTCTTTCATTAGCAAATCTGCAGACAACACTAAGCTGGGAGAGTGTGTTGATCTGTCGGAAGGTAGGAGGGCTCTGCAGGGAGACCTGGAATGGTTGGAGGCATGGGCAGAGTCCAGTGGGATGAAGCTCAGTAGGTGCAAGTGCCCAGTGCTGCACTTTGGCCACAAGAAGCACCTGCAGTGTTCTAGGCTGGGGATAGTGTGGCTGGACAGTGGCCAGGCAGAAAGGCACCTGGGGGCACTGGTCACAGCCAGCTGAACATGAGCCAGCAGTGTGGCCTGGTGGCCAAGGAGGCCAATGGCTCCTGGCCTGTGTCAGGAAGAGCGTGGCCAGCAGGAGCAGGGAGGTCATTCTGTCCCTGTTCTTGGCACTGGTGAGGCCGCACCTCGAGTGCTGTGTCCAGTTCTGGGCCATCAGTTTGGGAAGGACATTGAGTCGCTCGAGCACATCCAGAGGGGGCAACGAGGATGGTGAGGGGCTGGGAGCACAAGCCCTGGTGAGGAATGACTGAGGGAGCTGGGGGTGTTTACCCTGGAGAAAAGGAGACTCCGAGGTGACCTTATCACTCCACAGCTCCCTGAAGGGTAGTTGTAGTCAAGGGGGGATGGTTTCTTTCTCCAGGCAGCACTGACAGAACCAGAGGACACAGTCTCAAGCTGCATCAGGGGTACTGTAGGTTGGATATTAAGAAAATGTTTTCCTCAGAAAGAGTGATAAAGTTCTGGAATGGCCTGCCAGGGGAGGTGATGGAGACGCCATCCCTGGATGTGTTTAAAAAAAGACTGAATGTGGCACTGGGTGCCATGGTTTAGTTGTGGTGTTGGGACATGGGTTGGACTGGATGATCTTGAAGGTCTCTTCCAACCTGGTCATGCTGTGAATTCTGTAAGAATTCTGAGCATCTCCAGGGACACAGCCTGGCCACCAATGTCAGTAGGTGAAAAATAAGGTTTTTTGTGAGAAATGGACCTGTGATAATGCAAAACATTTACAATCCGGGCAGTCCATTCATGCGGATGGGCGCACACTCTGGGGGTACAGCTGAGGCCATGAGGTCACAGCAGGGCCCTGGGGTCACAGCAGGCTGAGCTCACAGCAGGCCCTGAGGTCACAGAGGTGCCAGAGGTGCCAGAGCCCCGTGGTTGCACAGCAGCACAAGGAGCCAGCAGTCAGTCCCTGAGCACAACTGTTGCGGCAGCAGCAGCGGTGGCAGCAGCGGTGCTGACATTGGGACAGCGGTGTCGGGACAGCGGTGGCAGCAAGAGCTGCGGGACTGGCAGAGGGCAAGGCACCATGGCCCTTGCTCTGCGCCTCCTACTCCTGCTGCTCCTGGCCGTGGCCCTGCCTGCCAGGGCTGCCCAGGCTGCTCCGCTGCAAGCGCGGCGAGCAGGTGAGCCGGCAGCCTGGCTGCCCTTTCCCAGCACAGCGCTTCCTGCTCCCTGGGAAGCACTGGGGATGGTTTTGCCCAGGGCTTTAGGGAGGGTTTCCTCTGTGGGAGGGAGAGAGTCCCAATGGGTCCTGGGCAGCCCCCTTTCCCTTTCCTCTCCCAGAATTTTACACAGGGCAGGGAAAGAGGGTGGATTGTGGCCAGGAGCCAGCCCAGAGCTCCCCAGGCCTCTGTGCAGCTTTGGCCATGTCCATTCACATCTGGCTCGCATGGCCTTTCCTGATGCCCATTTCCTGTACCCAGCTCCCTGAGGCAGAAGGGGATAAAACGCAGCATGGAAATAGTTATGATTTCTGCTCCCTCTAGATTTGGATGGCTATATAAATTATTTGCAAGTACTGGTGAATGACACTTTAAAGATCTTGGAAAATGCTGGAGGCAAGTTCTGAATTTCTCTTTATCGGATAGAATAATCAGTGTCTATGTGGGAAGAGCACATTCATGCCACATTCCTCAAGGTTCTGTCCGGGTTGAAAGACTGAAAAATTTGCCCTGCTCCCTTCTGGAGCCCTGAGGGATCCCACAGGATCGCTGTCAGTGGGAGGAAGGAGAATTTAGCTGTCCATCTTCCTCCTGTGTGCAATGCCAGTGTGTCCTTCCATGTGCTCAGTGCAGCCACAGAGAAGAGCAGAGAGGGAAGGGGCCGGGCCCAGGGCTGTGCCCCGGGGCTGAGCCTTGTGGGCAGCCTGAAGATCTCCTGCAGTGCCACAGGAGCTCTTCTGTCCTGCCTTTCTTTGCAGCTGAACCTGCTGGTGAAGGTGGTGCAGCTTCCCAACCCACGTCCAGGACTGAGGCTCTGGGAGATGCTGAGGGTAGGTCAAGACTTTCCTCCCTGGGAGAGCTGCCAGCTCAGAGCCCAAAGCTGGGCCAGGGGGCATCGCTGCAGGTGCCAGCACAGAACCATGCACGTGTGTGCCCTCGCCCTGCACGATCCCCTCACCGCTCCTGCGGCTCAGTGGTGCCCGTGCAGATCAGCAGAGATGGCAGCAGCCTCTGTGGCTGTTGTGTTACAGGTGTGTCTGCAGGGAGGACTTTTCCAGCTCCTTTGCTGACCCCTACACAGAAGCCTGGCTCCCATGGCAGGGGTGAGTAGTGTGTCCCTGTTGACCCCACAGGCTGAGCCCTGATTTTGTGGGATCCGTTCCGAGGAAATAGAAATATTCCTCTTAAGGTCCCCTGAGAATGGAGAACAAACCCAGAAGGAACAGTAAGTCCCTGGAGGCATCCAAACACATGGAGAAGATGCCGAGTGATCTGGAATGATGCTGTGGAGGATACATTTCCCTCATGCTTCCCCTAGGACTCAGCAGCCAGGGCCTTTGGCTGCACATCTGGACACGCCGTGCCCGGCACAGCGGGAAGGGATCCATGGCAGCCTCGCTGCCCCGCTGCTGCTTTCACGCCCTGCAGGGCTGCTTCCCAGCTTGTCCTGGCTGCAGCTTTTGCCCAGCCTATGCAGGAAGGCATTTGGCATCAGCTGACAGGCAGCCCAAAATGCACCACAGGCCTTGCCCACCCTGAGGTCCCCTGCGATTTTGCAGTCTCCAGGCGGATCACTAACGGCGGGTGTTTTTATGAAAGTGGGCCCTGTGCTACCTAGGATGTTTATGTCTTTGACAAGAATTGCCTCTTGAAGATGCCACCCCTCCAGTGGGGATCAGTCTTACCTGATGAGCTGTTGTTTTTCCTTTCTCCACAAGTGGATGGAGAGGCTGTACGGAAGGCGGCGTCTCCTGAAGGAAGCAGTGGCTCCATGCCAGCCTCTGCTGCAGGAAGAGAGGCGATGCCAGGCTCAGGCCCAGGAGGTAATTGCTGTGCCTCTGGACCTGAGCCCTGCTGAGGCTTGAGCTGCCCTGTCTGCTGCCTGGCAGTGCGGGCACAGCCCAGACAAGACTGGCACAGCCCAGGGGAATTATCCCGATCAGGCTCAGGGCACTCGGGTACTGAGCAGTCCTGCTGGGGTCCCTGCATGGGAGGCAGATCCTGAAACCTAGGAGTGACTGCATTCCCATGGTGGGGAAATGACAGAGCAGGACAGGAAGGCTCCAGTGTGTCCTGAGAGGGCCTGGTTATGTCCTTTCCATTCAGGGAGGAATTTCAGGGGGAAGAGGAATAGAGGGAGAGAAGAAATTAGGAAGGGAGGGAGGGAGGGAGGGAGGGAGGGAGGGAGGGAGGGAGGGAGGGAGGGAGGGAGGGAGGGAGGGAGGGAGGGAGGGAGGGAGGGAGGGAGGGAGGGAGGGAGGGAGGGAGGGAGGGAGGGAGGGAGGGATGATTGTGGCAGTGCCTGCTGCATTTTTCACTAGTGCTTTAGCAAGAGTTTTAGCTCTGGGAGTGGGAGAGCCCAAATGCACTCCGGGCTGCTCCAGCCACCTCGCCAGGGATGTTACACAGGGCCTGCAAAGAGGATGGGGATTGGCCAGGAGCCTGCCCAGAGCTCCCGAGGCCCCTGTGCAGCTTTGGCCACATCCATTCACATCTGGCTCCCACAACCTTACCCAACCCACTTGCAGTGCCCTGTTATCTGAGGCAGAGGGGGCCACAACACACCAGGGAAATGGTTCTGATCTGTGCTCCCTTCTAGATCGGGATGGCAAATTGCATTATTTGGATGCCCTGCTGGATGATGGTTTAAGACTCTTGAAGAATGCTGGAGGCAAGTTGTCCCTGTGCCTTTCTTAACAATATCCTGACAGTGCTGCAGGTGCCAGCACAGAACCATGCACGTGTGTGCCCGCGCCCTGCACGGTCCCCTCACCGCTCCTGCGGCTCAGTGGTGCCCGTGCAGATCAGCAGAGATGGCAGAAGCTTCTGTGGCTGTTGTGTTACAGGTGTGCCTGCAGGGAGGACTTTACCAGGTCCTTTGGTGGATGTTGCACGCAAGCCCAGCTCCCATCGCAGGGGTGAGTAGTGTGTCCCTGCTGACCTCACCAGCTGAGCCCTGCTTTTGTGGGATCTGTTCCTGGGAAATGGAACTCTGTTGCTCTAAGGTCCTCCGAGGGGAAAGAACAAAGCTACAGGTCACAAGAAACCCCATGAGCCACTCAAAATCACGGGACAAATGGTGAAAGAATTACTGCAAGCCGAACAAGGTGGGTGCATTTCCCTCATGCTTCCCCTGGGATTCAGCAGCCAGGGCCTTTGGCTGCACATCTGGACATGCCGTGCCCGGCACAGCGGGAAGGGATCCATGGCAGCCTCGCTGCCCCGCTGCTGCTTTCACGCCCTGCAGGGCTGCTTCCCAGCCTGGCCTGGCTGCAGCTTCTGCCCAGCCTCTGCAGGAAGGCATTTGGCATCAGCTGACAGGCAGCCCAAACTGCACCACTGGCCTGAGATCCCCTGAAATTTCATAGTCTCCAGGATGATCACTAAGGGCGGGTGTTATCATGAAAGTGGGCCCTGGCCTACCCAGAAATTTGTGTGGATTCCTTAACCATGACTTTCACAAGTACTGCCTGCTGAAGATGCCACCTCCCCAATGGGGAACAGCCCCACCTGATGCAGCCATCCCTCTTCCTTTCTCCAGAAGTGGATGGAGAGGCTGGGCAGAAGGCGGCGTTTCCCAAAGGAAGCAGTGGTTCCGTGCCAGCCTCTGCTGTAGGACTGGAGGCGATGCCAGGCACAGGCACAGGAGGTAATTGCTGTGCCTCTGGGTCTGAGCCCTGCTAGACTTGACCTGCTGTCTCTGCTGCCTGGAAGTGAGGGCACAACCCAGGAGAATTATCCTGAGCAGGCTCAGGGCACTCGGGTACTGAGCCGTCCTGCTGGGGTCCCTCCATGGGAGACATGTCCCGAAACCTGGGAGTGACTGCATGGGGTGCCCATGGTGGGGAAAGGACAGAAAGAGAGATCAAGGCTCCAGTGTGTCCTGAGAGGGCTTGACTCTGTGCCCTTGGGCTGTGGGAGCTGTCCCAGCAGATGGAGGAAGGGTGGCTGGGAGGACAGGCAGGAGAGAGTTTGCGAGGGATACTTGCAACACTACCTACTGCAGTTCTCCCCAGAGATTAAAGGAGCATTTTCCTTGTGTGACTGAGAGAACCCCCACGGTCCCTGGGCTGCTCCAGCCACCTCTCCAGGGATGTTGCACAGGGCCTGCAAAGAGGATAGGGATTGACCATGAGCCTGCCCAGAGCTCCCCAGGCCCCTGAGCAGCTTTGGCCTTGTCCATTCACATCTGGCTCCCATGGCCTTACCCGACCTACATGCAGTGCCCAGTTCCCTGAGGCAGAAGGGGATCCCAGCACATCATGGAAATGGTTCTGATCTTTGCAAACTTCTAGGTTGGGATCAAGACATGGATTATCTGGGAAACCTGCTGGATTATGGCTTGAGACTCATGGGAAATCCTGGAGGCAAGTGCTCAATGTACCTTTCCTGAGAGAATACACAGTGAGCAGGTGGCAAGAGCTCATACATTTGCCCTTTCACTTAAGATCATCTGAAGGTTGATGGAATATGGCAAATTTGCCCTGCTCCTTTCTGGAGCCCTGAGGGATCCCACAGGATCACTGTCAGTGGGAGGAAGGAGAATTTAGCTGTCCATCTTGCTCCCGTGTACAATTCCAGTGTGTCCTTCCATGTGGCTCCATGCAGCCACAGAGAAGAGCAGAGAGGGAAGGGACGGGCCCAGGGCTGTGCCCCGGGGCTGAGCCTTGTGGGCAGCCTGAGGATCTCCTGCAGTGCCACAGGAGCTCTCCTGTCCTGCCTTTCTTTGCAGCTGAACCTGTTGGTGAAGGTGGTGCAGCTTCCCAAGCCACGTCCAGGACTGAGGCTCTGGGTGATGCTGAGGGTAGGTCAAGACTTTCCTCCCTGGGAGAGCTGCCAGCTCAGAGCCCAAAGCTGGGTCAGGGGGGCATCGCTGCAGGTGCCAGCACAGAACCATGCACGTGTGTGCCCTCGATCTGCGCGATCCCCTCACCGCTCCTGTGGCTCAGGCATGGCAGCTGTTTGGAAACGGGAGAGCCCTGACCCTGCCATGAAAGCCAAGACATTTTCTGAAACGTATCCCCATGTTTAACACACATGACATCCTGAAGATGCCGGCATCCAAATCAGGAACTCTTCCACCTAATCCAACTGTCCTTTTTCCTGTCTGAAGTGATGGACCAAACATCTGTGCAGAAGGAGGCACATCCTGGAGGAAGCATTTCCCCATGGGCAGCCCCTGCTGCAGGGAGGAAGGCGATGCCAGACACGGGCACAGGCACAGCAGGTAATTGCTGTGCCGGGCTCAGCCCTGGCTGGGGCTGTGTGGCAGCAGCTCTTCCCCCAGGGCCTGCCCTTGCCCAGCCCGACAGCAGCCAAAGCTGGAGGCGCCTTGGCTTCCAGGCCTCTGGAGCTGGTTCAGAGCCCCGGGGAAACGGGACTGGTGCAGCAACGTCCCTGGCGCTGCAGCTGCTGCGGAGCTGGCCCTGAGTGCCCAGAGGCCCAAGGCACAGGAGCAGCCCCGAGCGGGAGCCCTGCCGCCAGCCCAGGGCCAGAGCCAGCCCTGGTTCCCGACTGGGCAGGGGCTGCGCTGGGTCCTGAGAGAACGTCCTGCCCGTATCCACCGTGCTGCCAGCTCAGCAGTGCAGCACAGCACGGGCTCACACTCCCCATCGCTCCCACAGATGCAGCCGGCACCACAACACGTGTTCCTGATGCCCAGAAGGGCCTCAGAAGAGGCTTCTGTAAGGGAGCAGGCTGCTGGCTAGGATTCATGGCAGGCCTGCTTTTTTTGGACCTTATTGTCATGTTGTGCTGTGTCAGAATCTGGTATTGCTGGAAGAACAAACGGTGAGTGGACACCTTTCCCTGAATGAGCTTCTTTTGAATGTCTAATGTGGACAGGAAGCATTCCCACTGAGGCTGCAGTGGAGTTGTGGCCAGTCCATGGTTCTCCAAATAACTCTGCTGAGGGTTCTGCTGCTGCCCTGTGCTTCCTTTGGCCTCTCAATTGCTGGGCCTTGTCCTGGGGGCCCCGCTGGGGCTACAGCCAGAGCTGGCTCCCACTGAGGCTGCCTGGCCAAGAGCAGCCCCAGGGGCACGGGGCAGAGGCAGAGCAAGGTGGGGAGGAGAAAGAGCAGGGCCGAGGTTGCCCTTGAAAGGCAGAGGCGCTCTGGGGCCCGCTCCTGGCCAGGGACCCTGCCCAGAGCCGTGCCCTGCTGCCCGGGGCCTTGAGGGGCAGCTGTCCAGCTGGGCCCAGCTGTGCCAGCAGCTCCAGCTGTGCTGGGGAGCCTTGCCAGCTCTGGGCCCTGCTGTGCACCAGGGTCCCTGTGTGCCACTGGCAGCTGGGGCCTCAGCCACCTCCTCTCTGCACAGGAGCACCTCTGGAACTTCACAAGACCGGCCAAAGGCCTCAGCCATGGAGAACTGGGCCTGTCATCTTGCATCTCAGTGCCAGTGTCCATTGTCCCTTCCTCAGGTGCATTACCAGCTTATTGCTGGAAATATGCTGCCACCACCACCCAGAACAGAATCTTCTCTCCCCAAAGGGACTGACCTTGCTCTCCATCCAGGACAGGAGATGCAGCCCTCTAGCCAGGGAATGGAATGTTGAAAAAGTTGTATTTACTTCTAAAAATTTTAAATGTTTATTAAAACTTTATTAAAATTTTTACAATAAACCCTATAGGGAAAATGTTACGTCGCTGGGAGTAGAGGATTTTTTCCACCATGTGCTCATCCACACAATGGAGGTTTCACCTTTTAACACTTTTACCCTTCTTAAAGTTCAGTCCATCGACTCCTTCTTTGATGTCCAGTAGTGGAGTTTACTTCCTTACATCTCACTTGGAGGTCATGTACTGCTGTCCTAGCAAGGTGACCCTCTTAAATGTCCCAAACTCAGGTAATCCCAAGATAACAACACAACAGGGGGTAAAACATATCTATAAATGTATAAAACTTCTCTTAACATATATACATGATATTTATCCTTTAATTGTGAGAGTCAACTGTCACATTACTCATCTATCACAGGCTTGAGTCCAGCTTCAGCTCAGGTGTCTGTGTGCTACCACCAGCACTGGCGGAGCTGCTCGTCTGGGCACAGCCAGGCATGGGCAGGCAGCAGCTGGGCATGGGACTCATTCGACCAACAGCACCCTCATGTTATCTTTGTCTTTCATTTTGAAACATTTAGATATGTTTTTCCTTTGTAGCATTGAGAAACGTTTTTCACAGAATACGGACACCACATATTTGTTCCCCTTTCCTCCAATACTTCTGTATTTGACAAAGTAGTTTTATAGTCAGGGAAACTAGAATCTTCTGACACATTGGCAATAAAAAGCAAAATTGCCTTTAATTCTTAATGTTTAGTCTTACACAGCCTGGACAAGACCGGCATAACTCGGGGGAATTATCCCAAACAGGCTCAGGGCACTCGGGTTCTGAGCAGTCCTGCTGGGGTCCCTCCATGGGAGACACATCCCGAAACCTGGCAGTGACTGCATGGGGTGCCCATGGTGGGGAAAGGACAGAGTGGGAGAGCAAGGCTCCAGTGTGTCGAGACAGGGCCCAACCCTGTCTCCTGGGGCTGGGGGAGCTGTCACGGGGCAGGGAGGGCCAGGGCTGGCAGGGGCTGCTCAGGGATGGCTTTGGCCCGTGTCCCTGGCAGCAGCCACTGCCCAAGCAGCTGCGCTGCCCCCGGGCTCTCCTCCCGGCCTGCTGGGCTTTGTTGGCTGGCACAGACTGTGCCAAGGGCCGGCAAGGTGCCTGCAGGCCCCAGCTCTGGGGGAAACAGAGAACGTCCTGCCCGTATCCACCATGCTGCCAGCTCAGCAGTGCAGCACAGCACGGGCTCACTCTCCCTATGGATCTTGCAGAGGTTCAAAGCAAGACAGGAACACATGCCCTGATTCCACTTTGATGAATCCCAATGATTTTCTCCTTGCAGGACTGGCACAAGCAGTGCATGATAGGTATAGCAGAGCCTCTGTTCACTGTGTCTCTTGCCATGGCCTCTTTCACAGTTGTATCTTTCTCCCTTCATATGTCCTGACAAACACCTGAGGGAGAACTGGACCTCTAATCGCATGGCACATCTCCATGCCCATGCCCGATGTCCCTGTGCCAGCTGCTTTAACAGCTTGTTGCTGTGCAGATGCTGCCTCCAGCCAGACAAGGTCCTCTCCCCCTGAAGGCACTGGCCCTGCTCTCTGGCCCCTACTGAAGGTGGGCAGGGCTTGGCCCAGCTCTTCTCTTGCAATACAGAGATGGAGCTGTCACCCCAGTGTGCGGGTGGCAGCAGCAGCAAAGCCCAGCCAGGATCAGCACTGGTTGAGCTCCGTGCCCAGGGGCAGCTGGGGATGGCCACGGTGTGGGCAGGCAGGAGCCAGGCAGGGGCTGCTGTGACCAGTGGCGGGGCCCCGGGGAGGATGGGGCAGCCCATGCTGAGCGTCCCTGGGCTGAGGGACATTTCCTTCCCTGCGACCATCTGGGCCTGGACCTCCTCCAGTGGCATGCCCAGGAAAAGAGGGAAGCCATCAAGAGCCTGTGAGTTACGCAGGGATGGGCTGCAGCTTCCTCCCTCCTTGGTTAGCGGGCGGATTAAAAGAGGCCTCTAGGGTTTGTGGCAAACAGCAGTGGGCAAACAGGGCCGTGGCATGTCTCTGAGGGACAATTCACGAGGCAGTGTGCACAGGCAGGGCAAGCAGGCAGGGTTGCAGGTTTTCTTGCTTGGGAGGTTTACCGTGTCTTGTTTGCAGTGTTTCTGTTGGTTGCTTGGTTTTGGGGTTTCTGGGAGTAGTGGTTTTTACGCAATCGAAAACTGCAGTTAGTACAAGTGCATGTAACTAGATGGAACCCTCCAAAAAGGATGTGTCTGTCCTGGCCCATTCCTGTGCAGAGTGTTTGAGCTCAGCAGTGGTTTCAGGGGGCAGTGCGGAGAAAAGCTGCCTGTGGTGTGAACAGGTGAATGATGTCCTTTCACTGGTGGCCGAGCTTAGGGAGGAAGTTTAAAGACTAAGGAGTATCAGGGAAAGTGAAAGGGAAATAGATTGGTGGAGTTCAGCCCTTCCATCCTTACGGGAGGCCCAGCAAGAGTCACAGGACT
Organism: Passer domesticus; assembly: GCF_036417665.1. Lineage (NCBI taxonomy): Eukaryota > Metazoa > Chordata > Aves > Passeriformes > Passeridae > Passer > Passer domesticus. The sequence goes on along the minus strand of NC_087482.1, from coordinate 25,988,784 downwards.
CCTATGCTGCACACTGTCAGGCAAGAGAAGGACACCTGGTAGATGAAGGGGAGTGGAAATGGTCCCTGCATGGGGAGGTTATGATAAAAATTCCTCCCGACCCCCGTCCCCTAGCCAGGGGCCACTTCAGAATAGGTATGAGCCCCTGGATCTAGAGAGTCAGCCAAATGATTAAGAAGAAAATTATCTGCCCAGAAAATCTCCCAGTTATGATTAATCTGTAACATGGATTGCCACCTCTAACATCAAAAAGGAAAGAAAGGTAATCGTGGTGGGTGATTCCCTTCTGAGGGGAACAGAGGGCCCCATGTCAACCGGGCCCACCCCACAGAGAGCTCTGCTGCCTCCCTGGGGCCCAGGTGCAGGATATTCCTCAGGGACTTCCTGGGCTCATTCAGTCCTCTGATTATTATCCACTGCTGAAACTCCAGGCTGGCAGTGATGAGATTGAGGAGTGTCAGGACCATTGAAAGGGACTTTAGGGCACAGGGACAAGTGGTTGATAGGACAGGGACACAGGTAGTCTTTTCCTCAGTCCCTTTGCTGGCTGAGAAAAATGGTGAAAGCAATAGGAGAGCTCGTATCATCAACAAGTGGCTCAAGGGCTGGTGCATTGGCAGAATTTTGGATTCTTTGATCATGCTGCAGCTTCTATGGCACCTGGCCTGCTGGAACCAGATGGGCTCCATCTCTCTGTTAATGGCAGAAGGTTTTTAGCTGATGAGCTTGCAGAACTTGTTGAGAGGGCTTTAAACTAGGTTTGAAGAGGGAACGGGATGCAGCTGGGCTGTCTGGAAGCAGGCCCAAGGCTGGTAAGCCTGAGTTAGGGATGAAATCAGCAGCCCAGCTGAGGTGCATGGATACCAGTGCACACAGCATGGGTAACAAACAGCAAGAGCTGGAGGCCATGGTCCAGCAGCAGAGCTGTGATGTCATTGCCATCACAGAAACGTGGTGGGATGCCTCACATGGCTGGAGCACTACACTGGATGGCTACAAGCTCTTCAGGAGAGACAGGAAAGGGAGAAGAGGTGGAGGCGTGGCTCTTTATATTAGGGAGGCTTTGGACACCATGGATATTGAAACTAATGATGATGAGGTGGAATGCCTATGGGTGAGAATGAGGGGGAAGGCCAACAAGGCTGACATCCTACTGGGAGTCTGTTATCATCCACCCAACCTGGAAGAAGTGGTGGACAACTCATTCTATAAACAGCTAGAGGATGTTTCAGGATCACCAGCCCTTCTTCTTGTAGGCGACTTCAACTTGCCAGACATCTGCTGGGAACTTAATACAGCAGAAAAAAAGCAGCACAGGAAATTTGTAGAGTGTGTGGAGGACAACTGTTGGTTGCAGCTGGTGGGTGAGCCCAGCAGGGGAGGGACTATGTTAGATCTGCTCTTTGCAGATAGAGGTGGGCTGGGGGGACGTATGGTGGCTGGAGGCTGCTTGGGGCACAGTGATCATGAAATGGTGGAATTTGTTGCATTGCAAGCTGATCTGTAGTCAGCATTAATCAAGTTCTAAGAAGCAGTCCAGCTCAGCTCCATGAACTAGCCTCTGTGTTTGACTGACAGAAGCTCACATCCAATGGGAACTCTCCTAGGATGCAGACATTGTCTTGGTTCAGAGCCTGGGGGCACACAGATAGACCAATGAGCTGTGTCGGCCCAGGAGATTTGAATGGGCTATAAAAGAACACTCCTGATAATAAACAAGGCTGTTTTTCTGAGGAAACATGAGGGGTCTGTTGTGTGTTATGTCTCAGACAGGGGAACACCAATGTATCAAGAATTCTTGGTATTTTGTGAAAACAGGAGGAACATCAAGAAGACTTGTACACATGAATTCCAGAGGCCAGACTTTGGCCTGTTTAGGAGACTTCTTCAGAGAGTTCCTTGGCAAGCAGCCCTTAAAAACAAAGGAGTCCAGGAAGGGTGGGCATGCTTCAAAACAGAGATCTTGAGGGCACAGGAACAGTCTGTCCCTGGCTGCCGAAAGATGAGCCAATGAGGCAAACACCCAGCCTGGATGGGCAAGGAGGTTTTGGAGGAATTTAGGAATAAAAAGAGGACGTATCATCTTTGGAAGGAGGGTCAAGTCTCTCAGGAAGTATTTAGAGGAGCTGCTAGAGCATGTAGGAAAAAAAAAATTAGGGAGGCCAAAGCTCAGTTTGAACTGAAAATGGTGACTTCTGTAAAGGATAATAAAAAAAATGTATTTACAAATATATCAATGGGAAAAGGAAGGGTAAGACCAACCTTTGTTCTTTATTAGATGTGGGAGGGAACTTAGCAACTGCCCATGAGGACAAAGAAGAGGCGCTGAACACCTTCTTTGCCTCAGTCTTTAGTAGGAAGACGACTTGTCCTCAGGACAAGTGTCCTGCTGGGCTGGTAGATGGTGTCAGGGAGCAGAATGGGCCCCCTGTTAGCCAAGAGGAGGCAGTCAGAGAACTGCTGAGCTGCTTGGATGTTCCTAAATGTATGGGGCCAGATGGGATCCACCCCAGGGTGATGAGGGAACTGGCAGATGAGCTGCTGAAGCCGCTCTCCATCATTTATCAGCAGTCCTGGCTCACTGGTGAGGTTCCAGGTGACTGGAAGCTGCCCAATGTGACGCCCATGTAGAACAAGGGTGGTAAGGAGGATCCTGGTAATTATAGGCCAGTCAGTCTGAGCTCAGTACCCAGTAAGGTGATGGAACAGTTTATACTGAGTGCCATCACGCAGCACTTACAGGATGGCCAGGGTAGCAGACCCAGCCAGCAGGGGTTTAGGAGGGGTAGGTCGTGTCCGACCAACCTGATCTCCTTTCATGAGCAAGTGACCTGCCTGATGGATGCAGGAAAGGCTGTGGATGTGTCTATTTGGACTGCAGAAAGGCCTTTGCACTGTCTTCCACAGCTCACTCCTGGAAAAGCTGCAGCCCAGGGCTGGGAGAGGAACACTCTTTGCTGGGCTCAGAACTGGCTGGATGGCTGGCCCAGAGAGGGGTGCTGAACGGTGCTGCACCCAGCTGGCAGCCAGTCACCAGAGGTGTCCCTGCGGGCTCTGTGCTGGGGCCAGCTCTGCTCAATGCTTTTATTGACAACATGGATGAGGGGATTGAGTCTTTCATTAGCAAATCTGCAGACAACACTAAGCTGGGAGAGTGTGTTGATCTGTCGGAAGGTAGGAGGGCTCTGCAGGGAGACCTGGAATGGTTGGAGGCATGGGCAGAGTCCAGTGGGATGAAGCTCAGTAGGTGCAAGTGCCCAGTCCTGCACTTTGGCCACAAGAAGCACCTGCAGTGTTCTAGGCTGGGGATAGTGTGGCTGGACAGTGGCCAGGCAGAAAGGCACCTGGGGGCACTGGTCACAGCCAGCTGAACATGAGCCAGCAGTGTGGCCTGGTGGCCAAGGAGGCCAATGGCTCCTGGCCTGTGTCAGGAAGAGCGTGGCCAGCAGGAGTAGGGAGGTCATTCTGTCCCTGTTCTTGGCACTGGTGAGGCCGCACCTCGAGTGCTGTGTCCAGTTCTGGGCCATCAGTTTGGGAAGGACATTGAGTCGCTCGAGCACATCCAGAGGGGGCAACGAGGATGGTGAGGGGCTGGGAGCACAAGCCCTGGTGAGGAATGACTGAGGGAGCTGGGGGTGTTTACCCTGGAGAAAAGGAGACTCCGAGGTGACCTTATCACTCCACAGCTCCCTGAAGGGTAGTTGTAGTCAGGTGGGGATGGTTTCTTTCTCCAGGCAGCGCTGACAGAACCAGAGGACACAGTCTCAAGCTGCATCAAGGGAAATGTCGGTTGGATATTAGGAAAATATTTTTCACAGAAAGAGTGATAAAGTTCTGGAATGGCCTGCCATGGGAGGTGGTGGAGTCACCATCCCTGGATGTGTTTAAAAAAAGACTGAATGTGGCACTGGGTGCCATGGTTTAGTTGTGGTGTTGGGACATGGGTTGGACTGGATGATCTTAAAGGTCTCTTCCAACCTGGTCATTCTGTGAATTCTGAGCATCTCCAGGGACACAGCCTGGCCACCAATGTCAGCAGGTGAAAAATAAGGTTTCACTGAGGAATGGCCCTTTGATGAAGCAAAACATTTACAATCAGGGCAGTCCATTCATAGAGATGGGGGCACACTCTGGGGGTACAGCTGAGGCCATGAGCTCACAGCAGGGCTCTGGGGTCACAGCAGGCTGAGCTCACCGCAGGCCCTGAGGTCACAGAGGTGCCAGAGGTGCCAGAGCCCCGTGGTTGCACAGCAGCACAAGGAGCCAGCAGTCAGTCCCTGAGCACAACTGTTGCAGCAGCAGCGGCGGTGGCAGCAGCGGTGCTGACGTTGGGACAGCGGTGTCGGGACAGCGGTGGCAGCAAGAGCTGTGGGACTGGCAGAGGGCAAGGCACCATGGCCCTTGCTCTGCGCCTCCTACTCCTGCTGCTCCTGGCCGTGGCCCTGCCTGCCAGGGCTGCCCAGGCTGCTCCACTGCAAGTGCGGGGAGCAGGTGAGCCGGCAGCCTGGCTGCCCTTTCCCGGGACAGCGCTCCCTGCTCCCTGGGAAGCACTGGGGATGGTTTTGCCCAGTGCTTTGGGGAGGGTTTCTTCTGTGGTAGGGTGACAGCACCCACGGGCCCTGGGCTGCTCCAGCCACCCCTCTAGGGATGTTGCAAAGGGCCTGCAAAGAGGCTGGAGAGTGACCAGAGCCAGCCGCTGTGCAGTTTTGGCCTTGTCTATTCACATCTGTCCCCCACGGCCTTACCCAGCCGCCCTCCAGTGCCCAGTTCCCTAAGGCAGAAGGGGATCCCAGCACACATTGGATATGGTTCTGGTCTGTGTTCCATTCCAGATGTGGATCGTGACGTGGATTATTTGGAAATGCTGGTGAATGATGATTTGAAAACCAGGCCAGATGCTGGAGGCAAGTCCTCAATGTACCTTTCCTGACAGAATAATAGTGTCAATCCAGCAAGAGATTACTTGTAACATTTCCCATAAGTTCCTCTGAAGGTTGATGTATTCAGCAAACCTTGCCCTTCTGGAGCCCTGAGGGATCCCACAGGATCACTGTCAGTGGGAGGAAGGAGCATTTAGCTGTCCATCTTCCTCCCGTGTGCAATGCCAGTGTGTCCTTCCATGTGCTCTGTGCAGCCACAGAGAAGAGAAGAGCAGAGAGGGAAGGGGCCGGGCCCAGGGCTGTGCCCCGGGGCTGAGCCTTGTGGGCAGCCTGAGGATCTCCTGCAGTGCCACAGCAGCTCTTCTGTCCTGCCTTTCTTTGCAGCTGAACCTGCTGGTGAAGGTGGTGCAGCTTCCCAACCCACGTCCAGGACTGAGTCTCTGGGAGATGCTGAGGGTAGGTCAAGGCCTTTCCCCTGGGAGAGCTGCCAGCTCAGAGCCCAAAGCTGGGCCAGGGGGGCATCGCTGCAGGTGCCAGCACAGAACCATGCACGTGTGTGCCCTCGCCCTGCGTGATCCCCTCACCGCTCCTGCGGTTCAGTGGTGCCCGTGCAGATCAGCAGAGATGGCAGAAGCTTCTGTGGCTAGAGCCCTGGTTTTGTGAAATCGACTGGGAAATGGAACTATGTTGCTCTAAATTTCTCTGACAGGGAATTACCCAGCTACAGGTCACAAGAAACCCCATGAGCCATCCATAGTCAAGATGCCAGTACTGAAGGAAATGCAGCAGGCAGGACAAGGTGGGTGCATTTCCTTCTGCCTTCCCCTGGGACTCAGCAGCCGGGGCCTTTGGCTGCACATCTGGACACGCCGTGCCCGGCACAGTGGGAAGGGATCCTTGGCAGCCTCGCTGCCCCGCTGCTGCTTTCACGCCCTGCAGGGCTGCTTCCCAGCCTGGCCTGGCTGCAGCTTGTGCCCAGCCTCTGCAGGAAGGCATTTGGCATCAGCTGACAGGCAGCCCAAACTGCACCATGGGCCTGAGATTCCCTGCAATTTCTTGGTCTCTTGGGAGATCAGGAAGGGAACCTGTTTGGAGAAAGGAGGGCCCTGGTTCAGCATGAAGAGTCTGGCCATCTCCCGGAGCCTAACCCTTTGAAAAGCATTCCCTGTTGAAGATGCCACCTCCCCAGTAGGGAACAGCTCTATCTGATCCAGCTGTCCATTTCCTTTAACAAGCGATGGACCAAAAAGCTGTACTGAAGGTGGCATTTCCCGGGCTAAGTGGCGGCTCATTGGAAGGCCCTGCAGGAAGGAAGGCGATGCCAGACACGGGCACAGGCACAGCAGGTAATTGCTGTGCCAGGCTCAGCCCTGGCCGGGGCTGTGTGGCAGCAGCTCTTCCCCCAGGGCCTGCCCTTGCCCGGCCCGGCAGCAGCCAAAGCTGGAGGCGCCTCGGCTTCCAGGCCTCTGGAGCTCGTTCAGAGCCCCGGGGAAATGGGACTGGTGCAGCAACGTCCCTGGCGCTGCAGCTTCTGCGGAGCTGGCCCTGAGTGCCCAGAGGCCCAAGGCACAGGAGCAGCCCCGAGCGGGAGCCCTGCCACCAGCCCAGGGCCAGAGCCAGCCCTGGCTCCCGACTGGGCAGGGGCTGCGCTGGCTCCTGACAGGGCCTGAGCCTGTCCCCTGGGGCTGGGGGAGCTGTCACGGGGCAGGGAGTGGTGAAATGAGTGACACCTGTGGCATGGCCACCTGTAGTTTTTCTCAGGCCTTTAGGGAGGGTTTCTGCAGTGGAAATGAGAGAGTCTTGCAAGGCCCTGGGGTGTTCCCCCACCTTTCCAGGGATGTTTCCCAGGGCCTGAAAAGAGTCTGGAGTGTGACCAGGAGCCAGCCCAGAGCTCCCCAGGCTGCTGTGCATCTTTGGCTTTATCCATTCACATCCGACTCCCACAAACTTACCTGACCCCCTTGCAGTGCCCAGTTCCCTGAGGCAGAAGGGGACTCCAGCGCACCATGGAAATGGTTCTTATCTCTGCTCCCTTCTAGATGAGGTGTCTGGGAAGACTTCTCCATTAGCTTGGCTGCATAAAGTGTTGGTCCTATCTGAGCCCCTCTCAGGTATGTTCTCAGTGTGCCACCAAGGAATAATTGCTGACAACCTGGCAGGAATCAGGTGACAGAAGCTTCTGTGGCTGTTGTGTTACAGGTGTGCCTGCAGGGAGGATTTCTCCAGCTCCTTTGGTGATTTCTACACAGAAGCCTGGCTCCCATCGCAGGGGTGAGTGGTGTGTCCCTGCTGACCCCACAGGCTGAGCCCTGCTTTTGTGGGATCCATTCCTGGGAAACGAAACTCTATTGCTCTAAGGTCCTCCGAGGGGAAAGAACAAAGGCAAAGGACACCAGAAAGCCCATGAGCCATCCAAAAACATGAGGCAAATGCTGAAAGAATTCCTGCAGGCAGGACAAGGTGGGTGCATTTCCCTTATGCTTCCCCTGGGACTCAGCAGCCGGGGGCTTTGGCTGCACATCTGGACACGCCGTGCCCGGCACAGCGGGAAGGGATCCATGGCAGCCTCGCTGCCCCGCTGCTGCTGCTGCTGCTTTCACGCCCTGCAGGGCTGTTTCCCAGCCTGGCCTGGCTGCAGCTTGTGCCCAGCCTCTGCAGGAAGGCATTTGGCATCAGCTGACAGGCAGCCCTAACTGCACCATGGGCCATGCCCACCCTGAGATCCCCTGTAATTTCCCGGTGTTCAGGCAGATCAGAAGGGGCAGCTGTTTGAAGAAGTCAGGGCCCTGGCCTACCCAAATAGTTTATATGATTTCCTGTTCCATATCAAAGTGCTTGGCAAGCATTCCCTCCTGAAGATGCCCCCTCCCGTCTCTTTATTGATTTCATGTGGTCCAGCTGTACACTTTTCTTTCTCCAGAGAAGGACAAAAAAGCTGTGCGGAAGGCGGCGTTTCCCAGAGGAAGCAGTGGCTCCGTGCCAGCCTCTGCTGCAGGAAGGGAGGCGATGCCAGGCACAGGCCCAGGAGGTAATTGCTGTGCCTCTGGGCCTGAGCCCTGCTGAGACTTGAGCTGCCCTCTCTGCTGTCTGGCAGTGCGGGCACTGCCCGGACAAGACTGGCACAGCCCAGGGGAATTATCCCGAGCAGGCTCAGGGCACTTGGGTACTGAGCAGTCCTGCTGGGGTCCCTCCATGGGAGACACTTCCTGAAACCTGGCAGTGACTGCATGGGGTGCCCATGGTGGGGAAAGGGGAGAGGGGGAGAGCAAGGCTCCAGTGTGTCCTGAGAGGGCCTGGCTATGTGCCCTTGGGCTGGGGGAGCTGTGCCAAGAGAGGGAGGGAGGGAGGGAGGGAGGGACTGCAGGGGGGAAGGAGGTAGGAGTGGTTCTGGCACTACATACTGCAGTTATCCCCAGGAATTTAGGGAAGTCTCCCTTGGTGAGGAGGGAGAGAGCCCCAGGGCCCTGGGCTGCTCCAGCTGCCCCTCTAGGGATGTTGCACAAGGCCTAGAGGGGGCAAAGATTGTAAAGGGTGTGGAGATTAACCAGGAGTCAGCCCAGAGCTCCCCAGGTCCCTGTGCAGCTTTGGCCATGGCCACTCACATCTGACTCCCACGACCTTACCCGACCCCCTTGCAGTGCCCAGTTCCCAAAGGCCAAAGGGGAACCCAGCAGAGCATGGAAGCAGTTCCGTTTTATGCTCCCTTCTAGACTGGGATGGTGACATGGATTCCATGCTTGTCTTTCTGGATGAGAGTTTGAAGACCTCGGCAGATGGTGGAGGCAAGTTCGCAAAGTCCCTTTTTACTTAGAGAATAATCAGTGTCAGTGTGGCAAAAGGTCACACTTGTCCCACTTTCCTTAAGAGTAGGAAGGTTGTTGAATTCTGGAAGCCTTGCCCTGCTCCCATCTGGAGCCCTGAAGGATCCCACAGGATTGCTGTCAGTGGGAGGAAGGAGCATTTAGCTGTCCATCTTCCTCCCATGTGCAATGCCAGTGTGTCCTTCCATGTGCTCTGTGCAGCCAGGGAGAAGGGCAGAGAGGGAAGGGGTTGGGCCCAGGGCTGTGCCCCAGGGCTGAGCCTTTGGCAGCTCCTTTGCCAGCCCCAGGGAGCCTGAGCTGCTCCTGCTGCCACTGCCAAGCCCTGGCCCTGCCCGGGGCTGGCTTTAGAGCTGCTGGCAGCTCCAGGGAGTCCTTTCTGCCCCGACTGCCCTGCAAGGGGCTCCTTCTATGCCAGTGTGGGGCCACTGCAGGCACGAGGTCCCCCTGCCCCTGCTCCTGACTGGAAGGCAGAGCTGAGGGAGTGCCTTGGAGGGCACCAAACACTCAGGTGCACTCACTGCCACTTGGGCCTGAAGGAGAATCTTCAGCAGGGTCAATGGAGCTGTTCTGTCCTGCCTTTCTTTGCAGCTAACCCGGTTGGTGAAAGTGATCTGGCTTCCCAACCCACGTTCAGGAATGAGCCTCTGGGAGATGCTGAGGGTAGGTCAAGGCCTTTCCCCTGGAAGAGCTGCCAGCTCAGAGCCCAAAGCTGGGCCAGGGAGGCAGCGCTGCAGGTGCCAGCACAGAACCATGCACGTGTGTGCCCTCGCCCTGCGCGATCCCCTCACCGCTTCTGCGGCTCAGTGGTGCCTGTGCAGATCAGCAGAGATGGCAGAAGCTTCTGTGGCTGTTGTGTTCCAGGTGTGTCTGCAGGGAGGACTTTACCAGGTCCATTGGTGGATGTTGCACGCAGGCCCAGCTCCCGTCGCAGGGGTGAGTAGTGTCTGCCTGATGACCCCACAGGCTGAGCCCTGCTGTTGTGGGATCCATTCCTGGGAAATGGAAATATTTCTCTTAAGGTCCCCTGAGAATGGAGAAGAAACTTAGAGGAGACACTAAGTCCCAGGAGGCATCCAAGCACATGGAGAATATGATGAGTGATCTGGAGAGACGTGGTGGGTGCATTTCCCTCATGCTTCCCCTGGGACTCAGCAGCCGGGGGCTTTGGCTGCACATCTGGACACGCCGTGCCCGGCACAGCGGGAAGGGATCCATGGCAGCCTCGCTGCCCCGCTGCTGCTTTCACGCCCTGCGGGGCTGCTTCCCAGCCTGGCCTGGCTGCAGCTTCTGCCCAGCCCCTGCAGGAAGGCATTTGGCATCAGCTGACAGGCAGCCCAAACTGCACCATAGGCCTGAGATCCCCTGTGATTTCCCAGTCTCTGGGTAGATGCAGAGAGGCAGCTCTTTGCAGGAGGGAGGGCCCTGGAGCAACTCCAAAACGCTGGGCATTTTCCTTGTCCTTATCCATGTCTTTGGCTAGTATTGCCTGCAGCAGAAAGGCACAGCACAGAGGAATTACAGTGTGCAGGCTCAGGGGTTCGGGTACTGAGCAGTCCTGTGCCAAGGGGTGGCAAGGAGCCTGCAGGCCCCAGCTCTGGAGGAAGCAGGGAGTCAGAACGTCCTGCCCGTATCCACCGTGCTGCCAGCTCAGCAGTGCAGCTCAGCACAGGCTCATGCTCCCCATTGCTCCCACAGATGCAGCCGGCCCCACAACACGTGCTGACAACATCTGGGAAAGCACGAGAAGAGTTTTCTGCTGGGGAACACCATGTTTGAAGAAGATGATGGCCATTGTGGCTGGTGCTGCACTTTGCCTGATGATGTGCTGTGCCGCAATCTGGTATTGCTGGAAGAGAAACTGGTGAGTGTTGTGCTGATCTCTAGCTCAAACAGCTTCCTTTAAAGGCTGCTCATAGTCAGGGAACATTCCCAGAGAGCCTGGGGTGGAGTTGTTGCCAGTCCTTGGTTCTCCAAATAACTCTGCTGAGGGTTCTGCTGCTGCCCAGTGCTTCCATTGGCCTCTCAATTGCTGGGCCTTGTCCAGGGGCCCTGCTGGGGCTGCAGCCAGTGCTGGCTCCCACTGAGGCTGCCTGGCCAAGAGCAGCCCCAGGGGCACGGGGCAGAGGCAGAGGGAGGTGGGGAGGAGAAAGAGCAGGGCCGAGGTTGCCCTTGAAAGGCAGAGGCGCTCTGGGGCCCGCTCCTGGCCAGGGACCCTGCCCAGAGCCGTGCCCTGCTGCCCGGGGCCTTGAGGGGCAGCTGTCCAGCTGGGCCCAGCTGTGCCAGCAGCTCCAGCCGTGCTGGGGAGCCTTGCCAGCTCTGGGCCCTGCTGTGCACCAGGCTCCCTGTGTGCCACTGGCAGCTGGGGCCTCAGCCACCTCCTCTCTCTGCACAGGCGTCTCATTGAAGAAAAACTGAAAGCTGCTGGCTGGACACAAGATCTCTACTGCTGGAAGAGCAACAGCAGCTTGTCTGATTCGGACGAGTTTTCATTTTACCACTTCCCAGCTCTACGGTGATTTGAGGCCCCCTCCTTCCAGGGCTGAATGTGAAAGCCCCCAGGAAAGGCTGTGGGAAGTTCTCAAGTGAATATTGACTGAGAGCTTCCAAAATCATCTTCCAAATTTTAAAAATAGTTTTAGAATCCTGTTAAGGCAACCTTATTTTCTATTCGCTTTTCATTTTTAGAAATATTTAGAAATATTTCTTGTAGAGACAAATCCCCAGTATTTCTTCCCCGCTTCCACAGTAGTGTTTTTGAAAGTAGTGTTACAGTTCTGGAAAGTTTTTTTGCACTTATACAATAAAAATAAAATAAAATGGCATTTCAGTGGTAATCTTTACTCTGCAAAGAACTAAGACACCCTAAGACACCCAGCCTGCTGCAGAGGCAAAGATCTTTTCCCACGGGAACTTTGTACCTAGTCACAACCAAGTCACGAAAAACCTTTTCCCAGATATTTCCTGGGATTCTTGACCAGCTTACCTCTTAGTCTTCAGAGGCAAACTTTGAGCACAGTGGGAATCTCTTCAAGTCACCATCTTTGTTTGCTTCTGCAAGAACTGCCTCAGTTCCAGAGCAGGGGCTTCTCTCAGCTTCCAGCTGCCCCCAGGCTCTCCTCCCGGCCTGCTGGGCTTTGTTGGCTGGCACAGCCTGTGCCAAGGGCCGGCAAGGTGCCTGCAGGCCCCAGCTCTGGGGGAAACAGAGGACGTCCTGCCCGTATCCACCGTGCTGCCAGCTCAGCAGTGCAGCACAGCACGGGCTCACGCTCCCCATCACTCCCACAGATGCAGCCGGCACCACAACACGTCTTCCCCATGCCCAGAAGGGAATTGGTTTCTGCCAGGGAACACACAGCTGGCTGGAGTTAATGACAAGCTTGGCTTTTCTATGGCATGCAGGGGATTGGGGGACCCCTGTAAGGATGGCACTTGGCCGGGGTCCCTCATGAGGCACACGAGCTGGACTGGGGTTTTGTAGGTGTTGGGTTTTGCAGGAAGGCATGCAGGGCTTTGTGTCCTTTGTAAGTGGTGCATGTGGCTGGGGTTCCTCGTGAGGTTCTTAGGGGATTTGAGATCTCCTCTGAAATGAATGGGGCAGGAGATCTTTCTCCTTTTTAATGCCTTTATTAAAAAGAATCAGCTCAGGTGGGGAGAAATCAAAGGGTCGTGCCCACACCGCCGGTGCTCCCAGGAGTGGCCCAGAGAAGGAGGATGATGCAGCTGTGTCCGCTGGTCTGCAGGCAGAGCTGGGGATTCTGTCCTCACCAGAGATTAGGAGATTCCGCCTTTTCGGTCCAACACCTCGGGTCCTCTCTCTAGTCAACACCCTTTCAGGTTAGGGTGAGAAACAAAAAGGATCAAGCAGGCACTGGACTATGCTCCCATCCTTACACCTCACCTAGGTCCCCTAGTTCTATGTTGGCTCGTTATTTTTAGGGGTTTTCCTGGAAAACTGCAAAATTTGGTGCAATGCATTTCTCATCTGCATACTAGCTCTGATGCCTCTCCCATTCTCCTGGTACCTGCAGGGTCCCTGTGTCACTCCCTGGCAAGCCTCAGGGGGACAATGGTTAATCACCAACCATTAACAGGTAATTGAAGAAGAACTCTTAACAATGAAGCTAACTTAACAGCAACTGGTCCAACTTGTTTTAACTCTGCAACCTGAAAAAAAATAGATAACTTATTATTCATAACAGTCCCCCCTCTTTTTCTTTGATCAGGCTTAAGCTTAAGCTTGCATCAACTTACAATTTTTGGCTCATTAACATAGAATTTCCTATCTTTTTTTGTACTGATTATAAATTTCCGGAGCACTCTGGTGATCCACCCAACTTCATTACTTTTTTTTTCCAGTTTAATCTCTTTAGAGATCCTTAGGTTATTCTGTACAGCAGATGTCACTATTTTAATTAAACAGGGAAATAAGAACGAACTAACAAGTATACACACAGTGAAGGTTATAGTTTTCTAACTTTTTTTGAAAGTCCATAGATTATCCCACCAACTGGAATCAAGAAATGAAGGAGTCCTTTTTTGATTTCTTACATATGCCAGTTTTCTTATTTCATTTAAGATGTCTCTCATGACTGCTCCAGTTAATTTGATTTGATAAATTACTGTTTTGGTTTGGGTGAGTTGGTCATTAATGTGATTAAGAGCTTATGTGGTCTGATTCGATATTATCTCTAATATTGCTTGTAGCTTCATAAGTTGGTTTAATATATATCGCTTCTTCAATTTGGTTTTTCTTAAATCATCATATATAGGGACTGTGTACTTGATCCAGATTCTTTGGGTAATATAAAGAAAGCTTGTTTTATAATTCTAATGATGCAACTGCCAGACCAGTCTCTTGGCAATTCAGTGGATGCTGTGGTACCATTGACCCAAAACAGGTGTTTAGGGGTCTCCCGAAATATATTAGTTTTTGTTGTGCCCTCCCAATATTTAGAAATACCTTTTCCTCTGACCAGATTTACCAGGCTTGCTTCAGTAGTATCACGTTCAAAGCACCACCAGGCCTCTTCTACAGGGTGCTCTCCCAGGAGTGGCTGCCTAAATGTGGCAGTGTTCTGGGCTGTGTAATATATTTTCTTATTCTCTTGATAAAGGATCAATTGGGAGAGGTTAACACAATTATAGTTTAAATTGGTGTGGACTCTCAGCAAGGAACTTACTTCTTTCTCATAGAGAGGTTGGTAGCGCTCACTGCACGGCTCTCTTGGGCTCCCCGGAGCACCACCAGCAGTCAGAGCCATTGCTACTAGCCTTCCCAAGAGTCCGGTATGGGTCATCTTGCACATCCTGCCCACCTGGCCTTGCCTCTTGAGGAGTTTACTGAGAAGAAGTTTCCAAGCTCTTTAGAGTCTCTTGCTCTTCTGGGTAAACCTCTCTTGATCTGTCCCTGCTAATTTGGTCTCTCCTAGGGGAGCATTCTGCAGAAGATTAATCCAGAGTCTTTGCTACTAAGTTGGGAGGACTTCACCAGAATTACTTATTAACAATTTTTAACTTTTACAAATTTCTTAAAACACTTTAAGACATGTTATGATTCTAAACTTTTTCTTATGCAGTTCATCAGTCTTTTGGAGTGTCAACTTTAAGTCATTTGGTCTTTTTATAATAGTATATTCAGCTGAATTAACTCCTGCTGTGGTTGAATCCTGTCCTGAGCTAGAGTGTGAGGGTGGTGTGGAATCTGGTCCAATACCAGAGGGAGACACTGACCAATCTTGTCCAATGCTCGGGGGTGGGACTGGTCCTTTAATTCTCGTCATGTGGGTCTAACCTTTTTCTCTGGTCTGCACAGCAGAATTAGTGATGACTAGTACCTGGAAGGGACCTTCAAATTTAGGCACTAGTGGTTCACTATTCCAGGATTTTATCAAAACCCAATCTCCTGGGTTGATGTCATCTGCTTTTGTGTCAAGAGGGGAGGTTTGAGGGAGGTATCCTTTTTTTATTCTAAGTCCTTCTAGGGTTCTTCCAATGACTTCTAAATATTTTCTGGTAGCTTCTTCTCCTTCCAGATAGTCTCCTGTGCTACAGGGTGTTAACAAGAATGGCAGTCCAAACATCATTTCATAAGGTGAAATCCCTATATCAGACCGGGGTCTTGTTCTGATGCGCAAAAGTGCTAGGGGCAAACACTTTAGCCAGTTCATTTTTGTTTCTTCGATCGATTTAGTTAATACTAATTTTTGAGAGTTTTGTTCCTTCGTTCCACCCTCCCAGAACTCTGGGGTTGCCATGGACTATGCAATCTCCATTTTATTCTTAAGGCTTCAATTATATTTTGCAATGTTTGGGCTACAAAAGGTGGACCTCGGTCGGACTCTATGGTATTCACCATTCCCTTCTGGTTCACTTTTTGGAAAATTAAACACTCTTTTGCAATTGCTTTTGCTAGGTCATATACACTTATGCACAGGTTCTTTCTTAGGAAATAATCACATAGTCTTTGGACTCCCCAATGGGTTAATATATGTAATTTTTTTGGCACCATCCGAGCAAGTGCTTTGTTTAGAAACACCCGTCCGTCCGATGTTAACCACTGCCCCCGTTGCCCTTGATATAACTTTAAATCTTTAATTCTTTTTTTCACAAGATATGGGTTCTTCTCTTCTTTTTCCCTACTCAGGTGTGGTTTTTGCTTTAAAAACTTTTACTGAATCCCCTGGTTCTAAAGCTGCTTCCTTTGCTCTCTTGATCAGCTAGCAAAGGTTTCACAAATTTAGGCTGAACAGTTTGGGGGTGCAGTTGCTCCACAGTAACAGCAGCAGCTTTCACTCAAAGGGACTTGAGGCTTCTCCATTCCTCCTGTCCCTGACAGTACTGGCCTGTCCTTGCCTGCTCCTGGTGGTGGACTCTCCCACTCTTTGTTACCTTGGACTGTGGGATAGAGTTGCTTGCCCCCACACTTTCTCTGGCTATAGCAACCATGATCCTTGCTTTGGCCCTTGCTTTTTCTTCTTCCCTCCTTAAATACACCACCAATGCTTCCCTCACTAACTCATTAATGTCTTTCTCTGGCCAATCTTCAATCTTTTCCAGTTTTCTCCGTATATCAGGCCAAGATTTCGTAACAAACTGGACCTTTAATTGCACTTCACCCTCTTTGGTGTCTAGGTCTGTTCTGGAGTACAATTGAAAATTCCGCTTTAGGCGATTAAGCCAAGTAGCAGGAGTTTCATCCTTCTCTTGTGCGCCCTCAAATGCCAATTTTGTTTTAGTTCCTTTGGGAACTGATTCTCTGATCCCTCGAATTATCAGAGACCTGGACTCCATCATGGCTTTCCTCCCTTCCTCCTGATTAGGGCTCCAATTGGGATCCACTAGTGGCAATTTGTCTTCACCTGATGGCACTTGGGGTCCTGGACGGTTATCTTTTTCCCAAATTCTTATGCTAGTGGGTCTAATCATTCGGGACTCTTCTGGGGAAAATAATATATTTAGAATGGAATTCATCTCCCCCAAGTGTAGATATTTGGACCTAAGAACTGATCTGCTTGGTTAGCAATGCCCACGGGGTCTTCAACTAAATTCCCTAACTCCTTCTTGAATGCTCTCACCTCAGAAGCAGTTAGAGGAGTGTTTACAAAACCAACACCTCCTGCTATTCCTCCTATAGGAACTTCTCTAAGGGGAAAAAGTCTCTCTACCTTGGAGGTCCTGGATCGGGTACCGCAGTGTGGCCAATCTTCAGACACAAAATTACTCATTTGAGGGGTATTAGCATTAACCTGGACCTGCTGTAGGCCAACAGCTGTACCTGGTGATAAGAGGTTACCAGGTAAGGAGGCATTTGTCTCCCAGTTAGGAGGAGGTGGAGGGACAGCAGTAGGAGGGGGAGAAGAGCTTGAGTGCATGTTAGGTGGAGCTGCAGAAGGGGTGGAGCATGCAGCAGGTGGAGTAGGTATCAGTGGTGGTGCAGAAGCAGCTAAAGGAGTCAGAGGGGGTGGTGAGGGAATGGCTCCCATGGCTGCTGGGGGAAGAGCCGGATCTGCTATTTGAGGTGCCCGAAGGAGAGGATTATAAGGTGGAGGGGCATCAGGAGGCAAGTAGTCTAGGGGGTCCCACCTTTTGGCAATCTCTTTAACTTCAGCATTCACTCTTTCATTCCCCTCTTTCTTGCTCTGCACTTTACAAATTTGCACTCCTTCATTCTTTATAGTATTCAAACAACAAGCTAAATATAACAATTGCTCAGGATCAGTATCCTCTTGAGATGTCAGATACTGACTCAGTTGTTGACACATCCACTTGTCTTTTGTCCCACACCACAGCCATCCTCCTTGCACATCTAATTCTGGCCACACTACTAGACAATAGTGAATCATCTTAAATTTATCTAATCCCTCTGTGGCTTCTGTGGAGTCTCATCTCTCTAATAGTTTACCTAGGGGACTGTTGGGAGGTATATTCCTCAGGCTCTGGCCACTTTTCTTACTATTGCACCCTCCCTATTTTTTCGGCCTCAAAAAAACGCACAAAGATGCCTTTAGTTTAAAGGAAATATATCTTATTTAAGAAGTCCCGACCTCCTCTGCCGAAACTCCAATTTCTCGGACCCTTTTTCGTCAGTGCTTTGTTGAGACCTTGGCCTCTCTTGCCAAGACTCAACAAATAAAACAAAAAAAATCCTTGAGACCCTGGCCTCTGAGGCTGTATGCCTGACCTCCTTCGTCAGGACTTAGAGAGATCTCGGCCTCCCTCACCAAGACTCAACGAACAAACAAAACAAAAAAAAAAACCCTCGAGACCCTGGCCTCTGAGGTTGTATGCCTGACTTCCTTCGTCAGGACTTTGTTTGCCTGCAAGACTTTTAGACTTGCCCGAATCCTTCTCGGGACTTGTGAGTTTGCCTAACCTCTCTTGTCAGGACTTAAAACAAAAGTATTGCCTGATTTTCAGTTTGCCTGACCTTCCCCTATCAGGACTTACGCTTCAGGGCTTGAAAAAATTCGAGATAGGCTTCCTCTGCCAGACCTCATGCCTGACCTCCATCGTCAGGACTTAAAAACAAAACTGCCTGATTTTCGAAATCACCTAACTTCCTTCGTTAGGACCTGTAACAGGACTTTTGGGGTGCATGCCACTCACACAACTATTTCCTCCGCACGCCCGGAGGGGGGTCCTCTTTACCCCTTTGGAGGTGCCTCAATCACCAGTTCCACTCGCTTCCCCCTGTTCCCGGCTGGCCCCCTCGCGGGGGTGCGGAACCGCGGTACTGAGGGGTCCTCGCTCGCTTCGAGGGGCCGAGCTGCCGGCCCTCGTCTCACTCACACACACTCGCTCGCCTCCCTCTCCCGCCGCCGGATACTCTCACCAGTCCGGCGCTGCTCCGTGTCACTGTCCCAAGCAAATCTTCTCTGGTCCCGATATCCAGCTGTCCTGCAGGTCCAGGCGGCCGTCCCAGTCCTGGTGTCCTCTTCAGGTGTGGCTATCCCGGACAAACCACCAAGCTGAAATGAATGGGGCAGGAGATCTTTCTCCTTTTTAATGCCTTTATTAAAAAGAATCAGCTCAGGTGGGGAGAAATCGACGGGTTGCGCCCACGCCGCCGTTGCTCCCAGGAGTGGCACGGAGGAGGAGGATGATGCAGCTGTGTCCGCTGGTCTGCAGGCAGAGCTGGGGATTCTGTCCTCACCAGAGATTAGGAGATTCCGCCTTTTCGGTCCAACACATCGCGTCCTCTCTCTAGTCAACACCCTTTCAGGTTAGGGTGAGAAACAAAAAGGATCCAAGCAGGCACTGGACTACACTCCCATCCTTACACATCACCTAGGTCCCCTAGTTCTATGTTGGCTCGTTATTTTTAGGGGTTTTCCTGGAAAACTGCAAAATTTGGTGCAATGCATTTCTCATCTGCATACTGGCTGATGCCAGTACCATTCTCCTGGTACTTGCAGGGTCCCTGTGTCATTCCCTGGCAAACCTCAGGGGGACAGTGGTTAATCACCAACAATTAACAGGTAATTGAAGAAGAACGCTTAACAATGAAGTTAACAGCAACTGATCCAACTTGTTTTAATTCTGCAACCATAAAAAAAATAACATTTTAATCATAAGATCTTCTGTGGCGTACAGGTGACTGGAGACATCTGTAAGGCTGGCAGAGGCTTGAGTTCCTCGTGATGAACGTGGCAGCTTAGTGCTTGCCGTCAAGGCCTGGAGAGGAGCTGAGTCCTTCCTAAGGTGGGCAGGAGGCTGGGCTCTTTTGTGAGGCACACGAGGCTGCCCTGGGTTCTCTGCATTGGTGAGCACAGATTCCCCGAGAGGCACGCAGGGATATTTTGGGCTCTCTGCTGAGGGGTGCAGGGATCCCTCATGAGGCACAAAGGAGTATTGATGGTCTCTACTAAGGTGTGCAGGGATCCCTGGTGAGATGTGCAGCGGGGTTTTTTAGTCGCCTCAGCGCAGCAAAGGGCCACTCTGGGTGGAGGGTGTGCAAAGTGGGCAGAAAGCTTCCTGCCAAGCCTTGCGGCCGGCGGGCGGGCGGAGCCCATCCTTGGGGGTC
This sequence comes from Passer domesticus, assembly GCF_036417665.1. Lineage (NCBI taxonomy): Eukaryota > Metazoa > Chordata > Aves > Passeriformes > Passeridae > Passer > Passer domesticus. The sequence continues at coordinate 25,969,561 of NC_087482.1, read as the reverse complement.
GGGCGGGGCCTCTGGAGCCGCCGCGCCCTTGTCGGGCAGGTCCCGGCCCCGGCGGGGAAGGGCCGCGGCCCCGGGCTCCGGCGGCGCTGCCAAGCAGCGGCGGAGGCACAACAAGGGCCCCGCTCCGGCCTGGCCCTGTGCTGCAGCCCAGCACAGGGACAGCCACGGCTGCTCCCTGCGCCACAGGCGGCACCGGGGCTGCAGCTGAGGCCGTGCCTGCTCCCACTGAGGAAGGAGCTCCTTGCAATGCCCGCTTCCCTAAAGCACGTGGGCAAGCCAGCACAGCATGGAGACGCTTCTGAACTGTGCTCCCATGGACACTGGGATCGAGAGATGGATTGACTGGAAGTCCTGGCTGTGAGAAACAAGGGCCAGGAGACCTGCTCCTTTAAAAAGGCCTTTATTAAGAACAGCTCTTGGGTGGGGAACCCGAGCGGTCGCGCACACCGCCACTGCTCCCACAGGACGACGCTGAGGAGGAGGAGTGCAGCTTTGTCTCTCGGCAGAGCTGGGGCTTCCGTCCTCACCAGAGTCCTCAGGAAGACAATGTTGGCTCGTAGTCTATGGGTGTCATCCCGACTGAGTACTCCTCAAGTCATGGTGACAGGACGGAATCCGGCTCTGTAAATGGTGGATGATTCCTGGTAGTGCAGCCTGTTTAAAACCATAGTTTATGGGCTGGTTTGTTGTTTTTGAGAGAGTTCATACCATACCAACAGCTCCTCATTAAATTCAGTCCGGGTGCTAGTCCCTCTGGGAGCAGGCAAATGGTTCCTGACCTCATGGAAAGGGATACAGGTACAGGGGTGCAAGTCCTTCTGGGAGCAGGAGTAGTGGTTCCCGACAGAAAGGGATACAAACACAGGGTTACAAATACAGGGTAAGACAGTAACACTTAACAATGGCAAACCAAGTACATTCTACAACAGACTAACACTTCCAGTTAAGATCCTATTAACTTTATCAATTTTATCAACATTAATTACCAATTGCCACCCTGGAATAAGAACTCCCATCTCCACTGTTACACTTCTTACACTGGCCAGTCACAGTGTGAAGATCATGCTGCGTGCTGGAGGCAACTTTTCCATGCCCCTTTCCTGACAGAACAATCACAGATTAGCTATTGTGGCCAAGATCAGCCCCAGGGGCACGGGGCAGAGGCAGAGGGAGGTGGGGAGGAGAAAGAGCAGGGCCGAGGTTGCCCTTGAAAGGCAGAGGCGCTCTGGGGCCCGCTCCTGGCCAGGGACCCTGCCCAGAGCCGTGCCCTGCTGCCCGGGGCCTTGAGGGGCAGCTGTCCAGCTGGGCCCAGCTGTGCCAGCAGCTCCAGCCGTGCTGGGGAGCCTTGCCAGCTCTGGGCCCTGCTGTGCACCAGGCTCCCTGTGTGCCACTGGCAGCTGGGGCCTCAGCCACCTCCTCTCTGCACAGGAGCGCCTCTGGAACTTCACAAGACCGGCCAAAGGCCTCAGCCATGGAGAACTGGGCCTGTCATCTTGCATCTCCGTGCCAGTGTCCATTGTCCCTGCCACGGCTGCATGACCAGCTTATTGCTGGGCACGCGCTGCTGCCACCACCACCCAGAACAGGAGCCTCTGTCCCCAAAGGTGCTGGCCCTGGTGTCCAGCCAGGACAGGTGGTGCGGCCCTCCTGCCAGGGAAGGGCCTGAGCCCAGCAACATCTTTGGGCTTCAGCTCAGGTGTCTGTGTGCTACCACCAGCACTGGCTGAGCTGATTGTCTGGGCACAGCCAGGGGTGGGCAGGCAGCAGCCACACAAGGGACTCCTGAGAAAAAGTGACACCATTTGGTCTTTGTTTTACATTTTTACACATTACAAATTTTTAGAAATACTCCCAAATATTTTTCATAGGAAAAAATCCCCAAATACTTATTACATTTTTCCACAGTCGTTTAGGATTTTTCAAAGTACTTTTAGAATTAGAAAAATTTAGAACACTTTTACACTTGTAGAATAAAAAATAAAATTGCATTTAATAGGTAATTCTCACTCTAAGAAGAATTAAGTCATCACAAGACACCCAGCCTACTGGAGAGGCTCTTTTCTCACTGGAGATTTGTACCCAGTGACAACAACCAACTTAAAACCTTTTCCCTGATATTTTCTGGGATTTCTGATAAGCTCACCTCTCCATCTTCAGAGGCAAACGTTGAGCCCAGTGGGCATCTCCTGCAGTGCAGGAGGGTCTCTGTGTGCCAGCTGCAACTGGGGCCTCAGCCACCTCCTGTCTCAACCGGTGTCCATCTGCAGCTTTACAGGAAGGGCCAAACACCTCAGTCTGGGACACCTGGAGCAGACATTTCCCATCTGCATCCCCATGTCCGATGTCCCTGTGCCAGCTGCTTTAACAGCTTGTTGCCATGCAGATGCTGCCTCCAGCCAGACAAGGTCCTCTCCCCCTGAAGGCACTGGCCCTGCTCTCTGGCCCCTACTGAAGGTGGGCAGGGCTTGGCCCAGCTCTTCTCTTGCAATACAGAGATGGAGCTGTCACCCCAGTGTCCGGGTGGTAGCAGCAGCAAAGCCCAGCCAGGATCACCACGGGCTGAGCTCCGTGCCCAGGGGCAGCTGGGGATGGCCACGGTGTGGGCAGGCAGGAGCCAGGCAGGGGCTGTGACCAGTGGCAGGTCCCCGGGGAGGATGGGGCAGCCCATGCTGAGCGTCCCTGGGCTGAGGGACATTTCCATCCCTGCGACCATCTGGGCCTGGACCTCCTCCAGCGGCATGCCCCAGAAAAGAGGGAAGCCATCAAGAGCATCTCCGGGGACACAGCCTGAGCAGCAATATCAGCTGCTGAAAAATAAGGTTTTTGTGAGATATGGACCTGTGATATATTTTGCCCTGAATGCAAAACAACCAGGGCAGTCCATTCATTGAGATGGGGGCACACTCTGGGGGTACAGCTAAGGCCATGAGGTCACAGCAGGGCTCTGGGGTCACAGCAGGCTGAGCTCACAGCAGGCCCTGAGGTCACAGAGGTGCCAGAGGTGCCAGAGCCCCGTGGGTACACAGCAGCACAAGGAGCCAGCAGTCAGTCCCTGAGCACAACTGTTGTGGCAGCAGCGGCGGTGGCAGCAGCGGTGCTGACCTTGGGACAGCGGTGACAGGACAGCGGTGGCAGCAAGAGCTGCGGGACTGGCAGAGGGCAAGGCAGCATGGCCCTTGCTCTGCACCTCCTACTCCTGCTGCTCCTGGCCATGGCCCTGCCTGCCAGGGCTGCCCAGGCTGCTCCGCTGCAAGCGCGGCGAGCAGGTGAGCCGGCAGCCTGGCTGCCCTTTCCCGGGACAGCGCTCCCTGCTCCCCGGGAAGCGCTGGGGATGGTTTTGGCCAGGGCTTTAGGGAGGGTTTCCTCTGTGGGAGGGAGAGAGTCCCAATGGGCCCTGTGCTGCTCCAGCCACCCCTCCAGGAATGCTGCAGAGGGCCTGCAAAGAGGCTGGAGAGTGACCAGAGCCAACCCAGAGCTCCCCAGGCCCCTTTGCAGTTTTGGCCTTGTCTATTCATGTATGGCTCCCACAGCTTTACCCAACCCGTGCCGTGTTCCCTCATGCATGAGAACGTCCCAGCACACATAGAAATGGTTCTGGTCTTTTCTCTCTTCTAGAATTGGATCATGACTTACATGACTTGGAAGTCCTGGTGAATGACATTTTGAATGTCTTGGACAATGCTGGAGGCAAGTTCTGCATTTCCATTTTGACTGGCAGAATAATCCTTGTCCATGTGGCAAAAGCTCACTCCTGGGCCATTTGTGTTCAGGTTAAGTCAGGGCTGAAAGATTCTGAAAAGTTTGCCCTGCTCCCTTTTGGAGCCCTGAGGGATCCCACAGGATCACTGTCAGTGGGAGGAAGGAGAATTTAGCTGTCCATCTTCCTCCCGTGTGCAATGCCAGTGTGTCCTTCCATGTGCTCTGTGCAGCCACAGAGAAGAGCAGAGAGGGAAGGGGCCAGGCCCAGGGCTGTGCCCCGGAGCTGAGCCTTGTGGGCAGCCTGAGGATCTCCTGCAGTGCCACAGGAGCTCTTCTGTCCTGCCTTTCTTTGCAGCTGAACCTGCTGGTGAAGGTGGTGCAGCTTCCCAACCCACGTCCAGGACAGAGCCTCTGGGAGATGCTGAGGGTAGGTCAGGACTTTCCTCCGTGGGAGAGCTGCCAGCTCAGAGCCCAAAGCTGGGCCAGGGGGGCATCGCTGCAGGTGCCAGCACAGAACCATGCACGTGTGTGCCCTCGCCCTGCGCGATCCCCTCACCGCTCCTGCGGCTCAGTGGTGCCCGTGCAGATCAGCAGAGATGGCAGAAGCTTCTGTGGCTGTTGTGTTACAGGTGTGTCTGCAGGGAGGACTTTCCCAGGTCCATTGGTGGATGTTGCACAAAAGCCCAGCTCCCGTCGCAGGGGTGAGTGGTGTCTGCCTGATGACCCCACAGGCTGAGCACTGCTTTTGTGGGATCCATTCCTGGGAATTGGAACGATGTTGCTCTAAGGTCCTCCGAGGGGAAAGAACAAAGCTACAGGACACCAGAAACCCCATGAGCCATCCGAAAACATGAGGCAAATGCTGAAGGAAATGCAGCAGGCGGGAGGACAAGGTTGGTACATTTCCCTCATGCTGCCCCTGGGACTCAGCAGCCGGGGCCTTTGGCTGCACATCTGGACACGCCGTGCCCAGCACAGCGGGAAGGGATCCATGGCAGCCTCGCTGCCCCGCTGCTGCTTTCACGCCCTGCAGGGCTGCTTCCCAGCCTGGCCTGGCTGCAGCTTCTGCCCAGCCTCAGCAGGATGGCATTTGGCATCAGCTGACAGGCGGCCCAAACTTCACCACGGGCCTGAGATCCCCATTGCAATATTCCACGCACCGGGTAGAACAGAAAGGGCACCTGTTTGGAGAAGTGAGGGCCCTGGCCTGCCCAAAATGTTTATAGGAATTTTCCTGATTCTTAGTGATGTCTTTGACAAGCATTCCCTCCTAAAGATGCCACCTCCCCAATGGGGAACAGCCCCACCTGATCCAGCTGTCCCTCTTCCTTTCTCCAGATGTGGATGGAGAGGCTGGGCAGAAGGCGACGTTTCCCGAAGGAAGCAGTGGTTCTGTGCTAGCCTCTGTTACAGGAAGAGAGGCGATGCCAGGCACAGGCCCAGGAGGTAATTGCTGTGCCTCTGGGCCTGAGCCCTGCTGAGGCTTTAGCTCATCTTTTAGACATCTCTGCTGTCTGGCAGTGCGGGCACAGCTCAGACAAGACAGGCACAGCCCAGGGGAATTATCCCGAGCAGACTCAGGGCACTCGGGTACTGAGCAGTCCTGCTGGGGTCCCTGCATCTGAGACACTTCCTGAAACCTGGAAGTGACTGCATGGGGTGCCCACGGTGGGGAAAGGACAGAGGGGGAGAGTAAGGCTCCAGTGTGTCCTGAGAGGGCCTGGATATGTGCCCTTGGGCTGTGGGATTTGTCCCAGGGGAAAAGAGTGATGGAGAGACAGAAGCAGGTAGAAAGGGAGGGAGAAAATGGAGGAGGGATGGAGGGATAGAGCGGTAGTTGTGGTATTGCCTGCTGCAGTTTTCCCCAGTGCTTTAGCAAGAGTTTCAGCTGTGGGAGTGAGAGAGAGCCCCAGGGCCCTGGGCTGCTCCAGCAGCCCCTCCAGGGATGATGCCAAGGGCATGGAAAGCGGGAGCAGGAGCCAGCCAAGAGTTCCTAAGGCCCCTGTGCAGCTTTAGCCATGTCCATTCACATCCGGTTCCCACGGCCTTACCCGACCCCCTTGCAGTGCTCAGTTCCCTGAGGCAGAAGGGGATCCCAGCACACCCTGAAAAATGTTCTCATCTGTGCTCCGTTCTAGATGAGGTTGCTTGGAAGGCTTCTCCATTAGCTTGGCTGCATAAAGTTTTGAAGCCCTTGGAGTCTCCTGCAGGTATGTTCTCAGTGTGCCACCAAGGAAGAATTGTTGACAACCTGGCAGGAACCAGGTGACAGAAGATTCTGTGGGTCTTGTCTTACAGATAGGTCTGCAGGGAGGCCTTTTCCTGTTCCTTTGCTGATTCCTGCAGAGAAGCCTGGCTCCCATGGCAGGGGTGAGTAGTGTGTCCCTGCTGACCCCACAGGCTGAGCCCTGCTTTTGTGGGATCCATTCCTGGGAAACGGAACTACTTTCTCTTAAGGTCCTCTAAGCGGGAAGAACAAAGGCAAAGGACAGAAGAAACCCCATGAGCCAAACAACACCCGGAAACACATCGTGACAGAACTGCACAAAGGGCATGGTGAGAGCATTTCCCTCGTGCTTCCCCTGGGACTCAGCAGCCGGGGCCTTTGGCTGCACATCTGGACACACCGTGCCCGGCACAGTGGGAAGGGATCCATGGCAGCCTCGCTGCCCCGCTGCTGCTTTCACGCCCTGCAGGGCTGCTTCCCAGCCTGGCCTGGCTGCAGCTTCTGCCCAGCCTCTGCAGGAAGGCATTTGGCGTCAGCTGACAGGCAGCCCAAACTGCACCACTGGCCTGAAATCCTCTCCAATTTCCCAATCCCCAGGCCCATCCGGAGTGGTGGCTGCTTGGAGGAGGGAGGGCCATGGCCAGCCCCAAGGCACTGGAGGGATCAGGATTTTCCTGTTCCTTATCCATGACTGGGACATGGATTGCCTCCTGAAGAGGCCACCTCCCCAGTGTGTAATGATTCCATCATATCTAGCTGTGCCTCTTCCTTTCTCAAGGGATGGACAGAGAGGCTCTGTGGAAGGTGGCATTTCCTGAAGGAAGGGAGGAGATGCCAGGCACAGGCCCAGGAGGTAATTGCTGTGCCTCTGGGCCTGAGCCCTGCTGAGGCTTGAGCTGCCTGCCATCTGTGCTGCCTGGCAGTGCGGGCACAGCCCGGACAAGACTGGCACAGCCCAGGGGAATTATCCCGAGCAGGCTCAGGGCACTCGGGTACTGAGCAGTCCTGCTGGGGTCCCTCCGTGGGAGACACTTCCTGAAACCTGGAAGTGAGTGCATGGTGTGGCCATGGTGGGGAAAGGACAGAGAGAGAGATCAAGGCTCCAGTGTGTCCTGAGAGTGCCTGGATATGTGCCCTTGGGCTGTGGGAGCTGTTCCATGGGCAGGTGGGCAAGCAGGAGGGAGGAACAGAAGTTGGGAGGGATAGCTGTGGCATTGCCTGCTGCAATTTTCCCCAAGCATTTAGTGAGGGGTTCCTGTGTGGGAATGAGGAAGGCCCAGGGCCCTGGGCTGCTCCAGCAGCCCCTCCAGGGATGTTCCCAAGGGCATGGAAAGAGTGTGGAGAGAGACCAGGAGCCACAGGCTGCCACAGCCTTATCCAACCCCATTACAGTGCCCAGTACCTTGAGGCAGAAATGGATCCCAGCAGCCATGGAAATGGTTCTGATCGCTGCTCCCTTTTAGATTGGGATCATGGTTTAGATTACTTGGAAACACTGGTGAATGGTGGTTTGAAGACCTTGCCAGATGTTGGAGGCAAGTTCTCAATGTACATTTCCTGACAGAATAATCAGTGTCAATGTGGCAAGAGCTCAGTCAAGTGGCATTTCCCTTAAGTTCCTCTGAAGGTTGATCAGTTCAGGAAATCTTGCTGTGCTCCATTCTTGTGCTCTGAAGGGTCCCACAGTATTGCTGTCAGTGGGAACATTTAGCTGTCCATCTTCCTCCTGTGGGCAATTCCAGTGTGTCCTTCCATGTGCTCTGTGCAGCCAGGGAGAAGGGCAGAGAGGGAAGGGGCCGGGCCCAGGGCTGTGTCCCGGGGCTGAGCCTTTGGCAGCTCCTTTGCCAGCCCCAGGGAGTCTGAGCTGCTCCTGCTGCCACTGCCAAGCCCTGGCCCTGCCCGGGGCTGGCTTTAGAGCTGCTGGCAGCTCCAGGGAGTCCTTTCTGCCCCGACTGCCCCGCAAGGGGCTCCTTCCATCCCAGTGTGGGGCCACTGCAGGCACGAGGTCCCCCTGCTCCTGAGTGGAAGGCAGAGCTGAGGGAGTGCCTTGGAGGGCACCAATCACCCAGGTGCACTCACTGCCACTTGGGCCTGAAGGAGAATCTTCAGCAGGCTCACAGGAGCTGTTCTGTCCTGCCTTTCTTTGCAGATAACCCGGTTGGTGAAAGTGATCTGGCTTCCCAACCCACGTTCAGGAATGAGCCTCTGGGAGATGCTGAGGGTAGGTCAAGGCCTTTCCCCCTGGGAGAGCTGCCAGCTCAAGAGCCCAAATCTGGGCCAGGGAGGCAGCGCTGCAGGTGCCAGCACAGAACCATGCACGTGTGTGCCCTCGCCCTGCATGATCCCCTCATGATTTCTGCTCAGTGCTGGCAGCTGTCTGGGGAAGGGAGGGCCCTGGCCCAGCTACAAAAGCCCAGATATTTTGTGAATCTCTTCACCATTTTTGATAATCATGCTGCCCTGAAGGTGCCAGCAAAGAAATGGGGAATTGCTCCAACTGATCCAACTGTCATTTTTTCTTTCTCAAGTGATGGACCAAAACGCAGGGCAGAAGGAGGCGTTTCCCCATGGAAGCAGTGGCTCACTGGCAGCCCCAGCAGCAGGAAGGAAGGCGATGCCAGACACGGGCACAGGCACAGCAGGTAATTGCTGTGCCGGGCTCAGCCCTGGCCGGGGCTGTGTGGCAGCAGCTCTTCCCCCAGGGCCTGCCCTTGCCCGGCCCGGCAGCAGCCAAAGCTGGAGGCGCCTCGGCTTCCAGGCCTCTGGAGCTCGTTCAGAGCCCCGGGGAAACGGGACTGGTGCAGCAACGTCCCTGGCGCTGCACCTGCTGCGGAGCTGGCCCTGAGTGCCCAGAGGCCCAAGGCACAGGAGCAGCCCCGAGCGGGAGCCCAGCCGCCAGCCCAGGGCCAGAGCCAGCCCTGGCTCCCGACTGGGCAGGGGCTGCGCTGGCTCCTGACAAGGCCTGAGCCTGTCCCCTGGGGCTGGGGGAGCTGTCACGGGGCAGGGAGGGCCAGGGCTGGTAGTGGCTGCTCAGGGATGGCTTTGGCCCGTGTCCCTGGCAGCAGCCACTGCCCAAGCAGCTGCGCTGCCCCCGGGCTCTCCTCCCGGCCTGCTGGGCTTTGTTGGCTGGCACAGCCTGTGCCCAGGGCCGGCAAGGTGCCTGCAGGCCCCAGCTCTGGGGGAAACAGAGAACGTCCTGCCCGTAGTCACCGTGCTGCCAGCTCAGCAGTGCAGCACAGCACGGGCTCACACTCCCCATTGCTCCCACAGATGCAGCCGGCACCACAACACGTGTTCCTGATGCCCAGAAAGGCCTCGAAAGGGGCTTCTGTAAGGGAGCAGGCTGCTGGCCAAGGTTAATGGCAGGCCTGCTTTTTTCAGAGATTATCATTATTTTATGCTGTGGTCGAATTTGGAGTTACTGGACAAGAAAATGGTGAGTGTTTTCTTCACCTTTCCCAGGAACAGCTTCTTATGAAAATCTAATGCAGAGAGGAAACATTCCCAGACAGCCTGGGGTGCAGTTGTTGCCAGTCCATAGTTCTCCAAATAACTCTGCTGAGGGTTCTGCTGCTGCCCAGTGCTTCCATTGGCCTCTCAATTGCTGGGCCTTGTCCTGGGGGCCCCGCTGGGGCTGCAGCCAGAGCTGGCTCCCACTGAGGCTGCCTGGCCAAGAGCAGCCCCAGGGGCACAGGGCAGAGGCAGAGCAAGGTGGGGAGGAGAAAGAGCAGGGCCGAGATTGCCCTTGAAAGGCAGAGGCGCTCTGGGGCCTGCTCCTGGCCAGGGACCCTGCCCAGAGCCGTGCCCTGCTGCCCGGGGCCTTGAGGGGCAGCTGTCCAGCTGGGCCCAGCTGTGCCAGCAGCTCCAGCCGTGCTGGGGAGCCTTGCCAGCTCTGGGCCCTGCTGTGCACCAGGCTCCCTGTGTGCCACTGGCAGCTGGGGCCTCAGCCACCTCCTCTCTCCACAGGAGCGCCTCTGCAGCTTCACAAGACCGGCCAAAGAGTTCCCTCAGGGAGACCCTTACCTGCACCTGACATCAGCCTTCTCTAAGCCAGTGTCCAAAGTCCCTGCCATGGCTGCATTATCAGCTTATTTCTAGGGACATGCTGCCACCACCCAGAACAGGAGCCTCTGGCCCTGAATGTGCTGGCCAGGACTGAAGGTGGGACTCGCCTGCCAAGGAACGGCTTGAGCAACATTTTTCACCTCTGCTCTCTGGGTGGTGGCACCAGCCCTGCATGTGCTGATTTTCTGGGCACAGCCAGGTTTGTGCAGGCAGCAGCCGGGCATGGGTCTCCTGAGACAAGGATCTACTATATTTATTTTTAATTTTGCAAGATTGAGGAACATTTGTCGTAGGATATTCCCCTAATAATTCTTCCCCTTTCCCACAACAGTCCTATATTTCTCAACGTAGTTTTAGAAGTTGGAAAACCAGAACATTTTCACACTTCTAGAATAAAAAAATATATAATTGCATTTAATTGGTAATCTTTATTTCTGGAAGAACTAAGTTCACTGAAGAAACATAGTCTACTGCAGCGGCTCATTGTCCAGGGCAGATTTGTATCTTCTCACAACTAACCAAGAACCTTTTCCCTCATATTTTCTGGGATTTCTGACAAGCTCGCCTCTTGGTCTTCAGAGGCAAACTTTGAGCACAGTTGGAATCTCTTCAGGTCACCATCTTTGTTTGCTTCTGCCAAGAGCTGCCTCAGTTCCAGAGCAGAGGCTTCTCTCAGCTTCCTGCCGCCCCACTCCCCCCAAGCCTGTCCTGAGCCCTCTCCTGCAGCTGCTGCGCTGCCGTGGGGCTTCTGTAAAACACAACAGCTCTGCCACAGCCGCTCAGCTGGATTGGAGAAGCTTTCTGGCCGTGCTTACATTAGGCTGCTGGCTTCTCAAAACACAAGCTGAGATTCTGAATGCTGTGTTTCACCTGGCACAGGAACTGATGCTGCCTTTCTCATGGAGCCTAAACTCCCATGGGCTTTCAACGCTTTCTGGCCAGCATACGGCCTGGAAAACCATTTAATGCAGCCATTTAGTATTGAAAATGGCCCAGTCTGTGTATCAAAGGAACTTGTTTAAATGCTGGAGCCCACCAGAGCATCCTTCCAGGCCATATCTTTCTCCCCCACACCTCCCCCTCCATGACTGCCAAACAGCACCTTTGACAGTTCTTTCCTCCAGAAGCTGAATGGCACCATTTTTTTGAGGGAGGGAAACAAAGAAAATGTTCTGGGATACCACCATCATCACCATCATCCTCATCATCAATCATCATCATCATCGTCATCATGATCATCATCACAATAAGCTGCAAATCAGTTCAATGACATCAACAACTCAGACTGTGGACTTATTTCTCAGAGTGCAGCACAGGCTGCACTACCCCTTGAAACTGCAGATGTGCTACAGTCTTTAAAACCAGGTGGATGCAGATGAAATTTGGAGCCAAGCACAGCTCTGGGAGAGCTTTAGGGATTGGGCCTCCACAGGCACCGCTGTGTGCCTGGAGTAACCTGCCCCAAGCCATCTGCCACCTGAAGAGCCAAGTGGGGCACGGAAAAGCACAGGCTGCAGAGGGGCTGGGAGTGCAGGGAGCCCATCCTTGTCAGCACTAACACGCTCATCCCACCTTCGCACTGGCTTTGGATGGAGACCAGAACTCATAGCTGGCAAAAGGAAAAGAGGGTACAAAGGTCCCTGGAGTCCCCTGCCCCAGTACCTCAGCCAGTGGGGAAAGGAAGAGGCCAATATGTGGCCGGGGGTTTAAAAGGAGGCTGTGTTTCCCACTAGTTGAGAGAGACAAACCCACAAGCGGATGTCCCAATAGACTCTTTCCCTATGTTCAAACAAAGCTGCAGGACTGCTCTGGCTCCTTTATGGACACTGGCTTTTCATGCACACCTGTTTCCTTGTATCAGACTATCAGCAGCCTGCAGTGACTCACTGCCAGTCTGGTCTGCAGGGGAAATGGAACTAATTTCCATTGGGGCCCTCCCAGAGGGAAGAACAAACCCAGAGGAGACAAGCAACCCCTGCAGGCATCCAAACTTCTGCACCAGATGCTGAGTGAGCTGCAGAGGGGGCGTAGTGGGTGCATTTCCCTCAGCCTTCTCCCGAGACTCAGCAGTCGGGCACTTGCACTGCACATGGGTGTTGGATAATATTCCAAGTTTAATTTTTGTTTCATGTCTCCATTCAGGCTTGGTTTGCCTTTGCCTTGGGGAAAGGAATTCTCATGGCTTTTTTAAAGGGATCTTGCACCACTCATGGGAAATGAGCTTAACATCTCCATGAACTGGGAATAACCCAAAAGGTCCCCAAAAAGATAATGACCATCAAGAACACATTAATGACCATCAGCAAACATCAAGGGACATCTGCCCCAGACACTGCCACCTGGCATAGTGGGACACACCTGGTCTGGAAGAGGATAAGAAGAAAATCAAGGAGGGTGGACGTTATTAATATCAGAGGCCAAGAAATCTGGCTCCAGAAGGAAAACAAATACCAAGAACTATGCCACTTGAGACCAATGGACATAAAATCAATGGACTTCCCTGGATTTTGGACGGTAAAACATTTTGGCAAAATCAAGTAAAACTCATGTATCTTGCTATGATTTTCTCGGCACAACCAGGCTACATGTGGATGAAACTCTATTTTGTTGCACATCGTGGCCAGAACAACATTGTTGCCAGAATAAATGCCTTGATTTACTGACAACAAAATGCTGATGGAGGGCTTTTGTTTTCTCCGAAGTTTCAGTGACATCTGGACATGCCATGCCCAGCACAGTGGGTAGGGAACCATGGCAGCCTCACTGCCACGCCGCTGCTTTCCTAGAGGAAGGAATGGCTCCCTGGCAGCTTCTGCTGCAGGAAGGAAGGCGATGCCAGACACAAGCAAAGGCACAGGAGATAATTGCTCTGCAGGGCTCAGCTGGGCTCAGCCCTGGCCGGGGCTGTGTGGCAGCAGCTCTTCCCCCAGGGCCTGCCTTTCCCGGGCCCAGCAGCAGCCAAAGCTGGAGGCGCCTCGGCTTCCAGGCCTCTGGAGCTTGTTCACAGTCCCAGGGAAACGGGACTGGTGCAGCAACGTCCCTGGCGCTGCAGCTGCTGCGGAGCTGGCCCTGAGTGCCCAGAGGCCCAAGGCACAGCAGCAGCCCCGAGCGGGAGCCCTGCCACCAGCCCAGGGCCAGAGCCAGCTCTGGCTCCCGACTGGGCAGGGTCTCCAGGGTGTCCTTGAGGGGCAAACATTCCCAGAGAGGCTGCAATGGAGTTGTGGCCAGTCCATGGTTGTCCAAATAAGTCTGCTGAGGGTTCTGCTGCTGCCCAGTGCTTCCAGTGGCCTCTCAATTGCTGGGCCTTGTCCTGGGGGCCCCGCTGGGGCTGCAGCCAGAGCTGGCTCCCACTGAGGCTGCATGGCCAAGAGCAGCCCCAGGGGCAGGGGGCAGAGGCAGAGGGAGGTGGGGAGGAGAAAGAGCAGGGCCGAGATTGCCCTTGAAAGGCAGAGGCGCTCTGGGGCCCGCTCCTGGCCAGGGAGCCTGCCCAGAGCCGTGCCCTGCTGGCCGGGGCCTTGAGGGGCAGCTGTCCAGCTGGGCCCAGCTGTGCCAGCAGCTCCAGCCGTGCTGGGGAGCCTTGCCAGCTCTGGGCCCTGCTGTGCACCAGGCTCCCTGTGTGCCACTGGCACCTGGGGCCTCAGCCACCTCCTCTCTGCACAGGCATCACATTGAAGAAAAACTGAAAGCTGCTGGCTGGTCACAAGATCTCTACTGCTGGAAGAGCAATAGCAGCATCTCTGGTTCGGACGAGTTTTCATGTTAGCTCCACCAAGCTCTACGGTGACTTCCAGGGCCGAAGGCGAAAGCCCCCAGGAAAGGCTGTTGGAAGTTCTCAAGTGAAGATTGACTGAGAGCTTCCAAAATCAGCTTCCAAATTTTCAAAGTAGTTTTCGAATCCTGAGAAGGCAATCCTATTTTCTATTTGCTTTACATTTTTAGAAATATTTAGAAATAGTTTTGGTAGAGACAAATCCCCCAATGTTTCTTCCCCACTTCCACAATATGTCTGTGTTTTTGAAAGTAGTTTTACAGTTCAGGAAAGTTTTTTTTGCACTTATACAATAAAAAATAAAATAAAATGGCATTTCAGTGATAATCTTTACTCTGCAAAGAACTAAGACACACTAAGACACCCAGCCTGCTGCAGAGGCCAAGATCTTTTCCCACGGGAACTTTGTACCAATCACAACCAAGTCACGAAAAACCTTTTCCCAGATACTTCCTGCGATTCCTGACCAGCTCACCTCTTAGTCTTCAGAGGCAAACTTTGAGCACAGTGGGAATCTCTTCAAGTCACCATCTTTGTTTGCTTCTGCAAGAACTGCCTCGGTTCCAGAGCAGGGGCTTCTCTCAGCTTCCAGCTGCCCCCGGGCTCTCCTCCCGGCCTGCTGGGCTTTGTTGGCTGGCACAGCCTGTGCCAAGGGCCGGCAAGGTGCCTGCAGGCCCCAGCTCTGGAGGAAACAGAGACCGTCCTGCCCGTATCCACCGTGCTGCCAGCTCAGCAGTGCAGCACAGCACAGGCTCATGCTCCCCATCACTCCCACAGATGCAGCTGGCACCACAACACGTCTTCCCCATGCCCAGAAGGGAATTGGTTTCTGCCAGGGAACACACTGCTGGCTAGAGTTAATGCCAAGCCTGGCTTTTCTATGGCATGCAGGGCATTGGGGGACCCCTGTAAGGATGGCACTTGGCTGGGGTCCCTCATGTGGCACACCAGCTGGAGGGGGGGTTTTGTAGGTGGTGGGTTTTGCAGGAAGGCATGCAGGGCTTTGCGTCCTTTGTAAGTGGTGCATGTGGCTGCGGTTCCTCGTGAGGTTCTCAGGGGATTTGAGATCTCTTCTGTGGTGTACAGGGGGCTGGAGACATCTGTAAGGCTGGCAGGGGCTTGAGTTCCTCGTGATGAACGTGGCAGTTTAGTGCTTGCCGTCAAGGCCTGGAGAGGAGCTGAGTCCTTCCTAAGGTGGGCAGGAGGCTGGGCTCTTTTGTGAGGCACACAAGGCTGCCCTGGGGTCTCTGCATTGGTGAGCACGGATTCCCTGCGAGGCACGCAGGGATATTTTGGGGTCTCTGCTGAGGGTGCAGGGATCCCTCAGGAGGCACAAAGGAGTATTGATGGTCTCTACTAAGGTGTGCAGGGATCCCTGATGAGATGTGCAGCGGGGTTTTTCAGTCGCCTCAGCGCAGCAAAGGGCCACTCTGGGTGGAGGGTGTGCAAAGTGGGCAGAAAGCTTCCTGCCAAGCCTTGCGGCCGGCGGGCGGGCAGAGCCCATCCTTGGGGGTCGGGCGGGGCCTCTGGAGCCGCCGCGCCCTTGTCGGGCAGGTCCCGGCCCCGGCGGGGAAGGGCCGCGGCCCCGGGCTCCGGCGGCGCTGCCGAGCAGCGGCGGAGGCACAACAAGGGCCCCGCTCCGGCCTGGCCCTGTGCTGCAGCCCAGCACAGCGACAGCCACGGCCGCTCCCTGCACCACAGGCGGCACCGGGGCTGCAGCTGAGGCCATGCCTGCTGCCACTGAGGAAGGAGCTCCTTGCAATGCCCGCTTCCCTAAAGCACGTGGGCAAGCCAGCACAGCATGGAGACGCTTCTGAACTGTGCTCCCATGGACACTGGGATCGAGAGATGGATTGACTGGAAGTCCTGGCTGTGAGAAACAAGGGCCAGGAGACCTGCTCCTTTAAAAAGGCCTTTATTAAGAACAGCTCTTGGGTGGGGAACCCGAGCGGTCGCGCACACCGCCACTGCTCCCACAGGACGACGCTGAGGAGGAGGAGTGCAGCTTTGTCTCTCGGCAGAGCTGGGGCTTCCGTCCTCACCAGAGTCCTCAGGAAGACAATGTTGGCTCGTAGTCTATGGCTATCATCCCGACTGAGTACTCCTCAAGTCATGGTGACAGGACGGAATCCGGCTCTGTAAATGGTGGATGATTCCTGGTGGTGCAGCCTGTTTAAAACCATAGTTTATGGGCTGGTTTGTTGTTTTTGAGAGAGTTCATACCATACCAACAGCTCCTCATTAAATTCAGTCCGGGTGCTAGTCCCTCTGGGAGCAGGCAAATGGTTCCTGACCTCATGGAAAGGGATACAGGTACAGGGGTGCAAGTCCTTCTGGGAGCAGGAGTAGTGGTTCCCGACAGAAAGGGATACAAACACAGGGTTACAAATACAGGGTAAGACAGTAACACTTAACAATGGCAAACCAAGTACATTCAACACCAGACTTACACTTCCAGTTAAGATCCTATTAAATTTATCAATTTTATCAACATTAATTACCAATTGCCACCCTGGAATAAGAACTCCCATCTCCACTGTTACACTTCTTACACTGGCCAGTCACAGTGTGAAGATCATGTTGCATGCTGGAGGCAACTTTTCCATGCCCCTTTCCTGACAGAACAATCACGGATTAGATATTGCGGCCAAGAGCAGCCCCAGGGGCACAGGGCAGAGGCAGAGGGAGGTGGGGAGGAGAAAGAGCAGGGCCGAGATTGCCCTTGAAAGGCAGAGGCGCTCTGGGGCCCGCTCCTGGCCAGGGACCCTGCCCAGAGCCGTGCCCTGCTGCCCGGGGCCTTGAGGGGCAGCTGTCCAGCTGGGCCCAGCTGTGCCAGCAGCTCCAGCCGTGCTGGGGAGCCTTGCCAGCTCTGGGCCCTGCTGTGCACCAGGCTCCCTGTGTGCCACTGGCAGCTGGGGCCTCAGCCACCTCCTCTCTCCACACGAGCGCCTCTGGAACTTCACAAGACCGGCCAAAGGCCTCAGTCATGGAGAACTGGGCCTGTCATCTTGCATCTCCGTGCCAGTGCCCGTTGTCCCTGCCACGGCTGCATGACCAGCTTATTGCTGGGCACGCGCTGCTGCCGCCACCACCCAGAACAGGAGCCTCTGTCCCCAAAGGTGCTGGCCCTGGTGTCCAGCCAGGACAGGTGGTGCGGCCCTCCTGCCAGGGAAGGGCCTGAGCCCAGCAACATCTTTGGGCTTCAGCTCAGGTGTCTGTGTGCTACCACCAGCACTGGCTGAGCTGATTGTCTGGGCACAGCCAGGGGTGGGCAGGCAGCAGCCACACAAGGGACTCCTGAGAAAAAGTGACACCATTTGGTCTTTGTTTTACATTTTTACACATTACAAATTTTTAGAAATACTCCCAAATATTTTTCATAGGAAAAAATCCCCTAATACTTATTACATTTTTCCACAGTCGTTTAGGATTTTTCAAAGTACTTTTAGAATTAGAAAAATTTAGAACACTTTTACACTTGTAGAATAAAAAATAAAATTGCATTTAATAGGTAATTCTCACTCTAAGAAGAATTAAGTCATCACAAGACACCCAGCCTACTGAAGAGGCTCTTTTCTCACTGGAGATTTGTACCCAGTGACAACAACCAACTTAAAACCTTTTCCCTGATATTTTCTGGGATTTCTGACAAGCTCACCTCTCCATCTTCAGAGGCAAACGTTGAGCCCAGTGGGCATCTCCTGCAGTGCAGGAGGGTCTCTGTGTGCCAGCTGCAACTGGGGCCTCAGCCACCTCCTGTGTCAACCGGTGTCCATCTGCAGCTTTACAGGAAGGGTCAAACACCTCAGTCTGGGACATGAGTAGCAGACACTTCCCATCTGCAACCCCATGCCCGATGTCCCTGTGCCAGCTGCTTTAACAGCTTGTTGCTGTGCAGATGCTGCCTCCAGCCAGACAAGGTCCTCTCCCCCTGAAGGCACTGGCCCTGCTCTCTGGCCCCTACTGAAGGTGGGCAGGGCTTGGCCCAGCTCTTCTCTTGCAATACAGAGATGGAGCTGTCACCCCAGTGTGCGGGTGGCAGCAGCAGCAAAGCCCAGACAGGATCAGCACTGGCTGAGCTCCGTGCCCAGGGACAGCTGGGGATGGCCATGGTGTGGGCAGGCAGGAGCCAGGCAGGGGCTGCTGTGACCAGTGGCGGGGCCCCGGGGAGGATGGGGCAGCCCATGCTGAGCGTCCCTGGGCTGAGGGACATTTCCTTCCCTGCGACCATCTGGGCCTGGACCTCCTCCAGTGGCATGCCCAGGAAAAGAGGGAAGCCATCAAGAGCCTGTGAGTTACGCAGGGATGGGCTGCAGCTTCCTCCCTCCTTGGTTAGCGGGCGGATTAAAAGAGGCCTCTAGGGTTTGTGGCAAACAGCAGTGGGCAAACAGGGCCCTGGCATGTCTCTGAGGGACAATTCACGAGGCAGTGTGCACAGGCAGGGCAAGCAGGCAGGGTTGCAGGTTTTCTTGCTTGGGAGGTTTACCGTGTCTTGTTTGCAGTGTTTCTGTTGGTTGCTTGGTTTTGGGGTTTCTGGGAGTAGTGGTTTTTACGCAATCGAAAACTGTAGTTAGTACAAGTGCATGTAACTAGATGGAACCCTCCAAAAAGGATGTGTCTGTCCTGGCCCATTCCTGTGCAGAGTGTTTGAGCTCAGCAGTGGTTTCAGGGGGCAGTGTGGAGAAAAGCTGCCTGTGGTGTGAACAGGTGAATGATGTCCTTTCACTGGTGGCCGAGCTTAGGGAGGAAGTTTAAAGACTAAGGAGTATCAGGGAAAGTGAAAGGGAAATAGATTGGTGGAGTTCAGCCCTTCCATCCTTACGGGAGGCCCAGCAAGAGTCACAGGACTCCTATGCTGCACACTGTCAGGCAAGAGAAGGACACCTGGTAGATGAAGGGGAGTGGAAATGGTCCCTGAACGGGGAGGTTATGATAAAAATTCCTCCCGACCCCCGTCCCCTAGCCAGGGGCCACTTCAGAATAGGTATGAGCCCCTGGATCTAGAGAGTCAGCCAAATGATTAAGAAGAAAATTGCCTGCCCAGAGAGCCTCCCAATTATGATTAATCTGTAACATGAATTGCCACCTCTAACATCAAAAAGGAAAGAAGGGTAATCGTGGTGGGTGATTCCCTTCTGAGGGGAACAGAGGGCCCCATGTCAACCGGGCCCACCCCACAGAGAGCTCTGCTGCCTCCCTGGGCCCAGGTGCAGGATATTCCTCAGGGACTTCCTGGGCTCATTCAGTCCTCTGATTATTATCCACTGTTGAAACTACAGGCTGGCAGTGATGAGATTGAGAAGAGGAGTGTCAGGACCATTGAAAGGGACTTTAGGGCACAGGGACATGTGGTTGATAGGACAGGGACACAGGTAGTCTTTTCCTCAGTCCCTTTGGTGGCTGAGAAAAATGGTGAAAGCAATAGGAGAGCTCGTATCATCAACAAGTGGCTCAAGGGCTGGTGCATTGGCAGAATTTTGGATTCTTTGATCATGCTGCAGCTTCTATGGCACCTGGCCTGCTGGAACCAGATGGGCTCCATCTCTCTGTTAATGGCAGAAGGTTTTTAGCTGATGAGCTTGCAGAACTTGTTGAGAGGGCTTTAAACTAGGTTTGAAGAGGGAACGGGATGCAGCTGGGCTGTCTGGAAGCAGGCCCAAGGCTGGTAAGCCTGAGTTAGGGATGAAATCAGCAGCCCAGCTGAGGTGCATGGATACCAGTGCACACAGCATGGGTAACAAACAGCAGGAGCTGGAGGCCATGGTCCAGCAGCAGAGCTGTGATGTCATTGCCATCACAGAAACGTGGTGGGATGCCTCACATGGCTGGAGCACTACACTGGATGGCTACAAGCTCTTCAGGAGAGACAGGAAAGGGAGAAGAGGTGGAGGCGTGGCTCTTTATATTAGGGAGGCTTTGGACACCATGGATATTGAAACTAATGATGATGAGGTGGAATGCCTATGGGTGAGAATGAGGGGGAAGGCCAACAAGGCTGACATCCTACTGGGAGTCTGTTATCATCCACCCAACCTGGAAGAAGTGGTGGACAACTCATTCTATAAACAGCTAGAGGATGTTTCAGGATCATCAGCCCTTCTTCTTGTAGGCGACTTCAACTTGCCAGACATCTGCTGGGAACTTAATACAGCAGAAAAAAATCAGCCCAGGAAATTTGTAGAGTGTGTGGAGGACAACTGTTGGTTGCAGCTGGTGGGTGAGCCCAGCAGGGGAGGGACTATGTTAGATCTGCTCTTTGCAGATAGAGGTGGGCTGGGGGGACATATGGTGGCTGGAGGCTGCTTGGGGCACAGTGATCATGAAATGATGGAATTTGTTGCATTGCAAGCTGATCTGTAGTCAGCATTAATCAAGTTCTAAGAAGCAGTCCAGCTCAGCTCCATGAACTAGCCTCTGTGTTTGACTGACAGAAGCTCACATCCAATGGGAACTCTCCTAGGATGCAGACATTGTCTTGGTTCAGAGTCTGGGGGCACACAGATAGACCAATGAGCTGTGTCGGCCCAGGAGATTTGAATGGGCTATAAAAGAACACTCCTGATAATAAACAAGGCTGTTTTTCTGAGGAAACATGAGGGGTCTGTTGTGTGTTATGTCTCAGACAGGGGAACACCAATGTATCAAGAATTCTTGGTATTTTGTGAAAACAGGAGGAACATCAAGAAGACTTGTACACATGAATTCCAGAGGCCAGACTTTGGCCTGTTTAGGAGACTTCTTCAGAGAGTTCCTTGGCAAGCAGCCCTTAAAAACAAAGGAGTCCAGGAAGGGTGGGCATGCTTCAAAACAGAGATCTTGAGGGCACAGGAACAGTCTGTCCCTGGCTGCCGAAAGATGAGCCAATGAGGCAAACACCCAGCCTGGATGGGCAAGGAGGTTTTGGAGGAATTTAGGAATAAAAAGAGGACGTATCATCTTTGGAAGGAGGGTCAAGTCTCTCAGGAAGTATTTAGAGGAGCTGCTAGAGCATGTAGGAAAAAAAATTAGGGAGGCCAAAGCTCAGTTTGAACAGAAAATGGCGACTTCTGTAAAGGATAATAAAAAAAATGTATTTACAAATATATCAATGGGAAAAGGAAGGGTAAGACCAACCTTTGTTCTTTATTAGATGTGGGAGGGAACTTAGCAACTGCCCATGAGGACAAAGAAGAGGCGCTGAACACCTTCTTTGCCTCAGTCTTTAGTAGGAAGACGACTTGTCCTCAGGACAAGTGTCCTGCTGGGCTGGTAGATGGTGTCAGGGAGCAGAATGGGCCCCCTGTTAGCCAAGAGGAGGCAGTCAGAGAACTGCTGAGCTGCTTGGATGTTCCTAAATGTATGGGGCCAGATGGGATCCACCCCAGGGTGATGAGGGAACTGGCAGATGAGCTGCTGAAGCCGCTCTCCATCATTTATCAGCAGTCCTGGCTCACTGGTGAGGTTCCAGGTGACTGGAAGCTGCCCAATGTGACGCCCATGTAGAACAAGGGTGGGAAGGAGGATCCTGGTAATTATAGGCCAGTCAGTCTGAGCTCAGTACCCAGTAAGGTGATGGAACAGTTTATACTGAGTGCCATCACACAGCACTTACAGGATGGCCAGGGTAGCAGACCCAGCCAGCAGGGGTTTAGGAGGGGTAGGTCGTGTCCGACCAACCTGATCTCCTTTCATGAGCAAGTGACCTGCCTGATGGATGCAGGAAAGACTGTGGATGTGTCTATTTGGACTGCAGAAAGGCCTTTGCACTGTCTTCCACAGCTCACTCCTGGAAAAGCTGCAGCCCAGGGCTGGGAGAGGAACACTTTTTGCTGGGCTCAGAACTGGCTGGATGGCTGGCCCAGAGAGGGGTGCTGAACGGTGCTGCACCCAGCTGGCAGCCAGTCACCAGAGGTGTCCCTGCGGGCTCTGTGCTGGGGCCAGCTCTGCTCAATGCTTTTATTGACAACATGGATGAGGGGATTGAGTCTTTCATTAGCAAATCTGCAGACAACACTAAGCTGGGAGAGTGTGTTGATCTGTCGGAAGGTAGGAGGGCTCTGCAGGGAGACCTGGAATGGTTGGAGGCATGGGCAGAGTCCAGTGGGATGAAGCTCAGTAGGTGCAAGTGCCCAGTGCTGCACTTTGGCCACAAGAAGCACCTGCAGTGTTCTAGGCTGGGGATAGTGTGGCTGGACAGTGGCCAGGCAGAAAGGGACCTGGGGGCACTGGTCACAGCCAGCTGAACATGAGCCAGCAGTGTGGCCTGGTGGCCAAGGAGGCCAATGGCTCCTGGCCTGTGTCAGGAAGAGCGTGGCCAGCAGGAGCAGGGAGGTCATTCTGTCCCTGTTCTTGGCACTGGTGAGGCCGCACCTCGAGTGCTGTGTCCAGTTCTGGGCCATCAGTTTGGGAAGGACATTGAGTCGCTCGAGCACATCCAGAGGGGGCAACAAGGATGGTGAGGGGCTGGGAGCACAAGCCCTGGTGAGGAATGACTGAGAGAGCTGGGGGTGTTTACCCTGGAGAAAAGGAGACTCCGAGGTGACCTTATCACTCCACAGCTCCCTGAAGGGTAGTTGTAGTCAGGTGGGGATGGTTTCTTTCTCCAGGCAGCGCTGACAGAACCAGAGGACACAGTCTCAAGCTGCATCAAGGGAAATGTCAGTTGGATATTAGGAAAATATTTTCCACAGAAAGAGTGATAAAGTTCTGGAATGGCCTGCCATGGGAGGTGGTGGAGTCACCATCCCTGGATGTGTTTAAAAAAAGACTGAATGTGGCACTGGGTGCCATGGTTTAGTTGTGGTGTTGGGACATGGGTTGGACTGGATGATCTTAAAGGTCTCTTCCAACCTGGTCATTCTGTGAATTCTGTATGAATTCTGAGCATCTCCAGGGACACAGCCTGGCCAGCAATGTCAGCAGGTGAAAAATAAGGTTTCACTGAGGAATGGCCCTTTGATGAAGCAAAACATTTACAATCAGGGCAGTCCATTCATAGAGATGGGGGCACACTCTGGGTGTACAGCTAAGGCCATGAGGTCACAGCAGGGCTCTGGGGTCACAGCAGGCTGAGCTCACAGCAGGCCCTGAGGTCACAGAGGTGCCAGAGGTCCCAGAGCCCCGTGGTTGCACAGCAGCACAAGGAGCCAGCAGTCAGTCCCTGAGCACAACTGTTGCGGCAGCAGCGGCGGTGGCAGCAGCGGTGCTGACATTGGGACAGCGGTGTCGGGACAGCAGTGGCAGCAAGAGCTGTGGGACTGGCAGAGGGCAAGGCACCATGGCCCTTGCTCTGCGCCTCCTACTCCTGCTGCTCCTGGCCGTGGCCCTGCCTGCCAGGGCTGCCCAGGCTGCTCCGCTGCAAGCGCGGCGAGCAGGTGAGCCAGCAGCCTGGCTGCCCTTTCCCGGGACAGCGCTCCCTGCTCCCTGGGAAGCGCTGGGGATGGTTTTGCCCAGGGCTTTAGGGAGGGTTTCCTCTGTGGGAGGGAGAGAGTCCCAATGGGCCCTGTGCTGCTCCAGCCACCCCTCCAGGATTGCTGCAGAGGGCCTGCAAAGAGGCTGGAGAGTGACCAGAGCCAACCCAGAGCTCCCCAGGCCCCTTTGCAGTTTTGGCCTTGTCTATTCATGTATGGCTCCCACAGCCTTACCCAACCCGTGCCGTGTTCCCTCATGCATGAGAACGTCCCAGCACACACAGAAATGGTTCTGGTCTTTTCTCTCTTCTAGAATTGGATCATGACTTACATGACTTGGAAGTCCTGGTGAATGACATTTTGAATGTCTTGGAGAATGCTGAAGGCAAGTTCTGCATTTCCATTTTGACTGGCAGAATAATCCTTGTCCATGTGGCAAAAGCTCACTCCTGGGCCATTTGTGTTCAGGTTAAGTCAGGGTGGAAAGATTCTGAAAAGTTTGCCCTGCTCCCTTCTGGAGCCCTGAGGGATCCCACAGGATTGCTGTCAGTGGGAGGAAGGAGAATTTAGCTGTCCATCTTCCTCCCATGTGCAATGCCAGTGTGTCCTTCCATGTGCTCTGTGCAGCCACAGAGAAGAGCAGAGAGGGAAGGGGCCGGGCCCAGGGCTGTGCCCCGGAGCTGAGCCTTGTGGGCAGCCTGAGGATCTCCTGCAGTGCCACAGGAGCTCTTCTGTCCTGCCTTTCTTTGCAGCTGAACCTGCTGGTGAAGGTGGTGCAGCTTCCCAACCCACGTCCATGGTTGAGCCTCTGGGAGATGCTGAGGGTAGGTCAAGACTTTCCTCCGTGGGAGAGCTGCCAGCTCAGAGCCCAAAGCTGGGCCAGGGGGGCAGCGCTGCAGGTGCCAGCACAGAACCATGCACGTGTGTGCCCTCGCCCTGCGCGATCCCCTCACCGCTCCTGCGGCTCAGTGGTGCCCGTGCAGATCAGCAGAGATGGCAGAAGCTTCTGTGGCTGTTGTGTTACAGATGTGTCTGCAGGGAGGACTTTCCCAGGTCCCTTGGTGGATATTGCACGCAAGCCCAGCTCCCGTCGCAGGGGTGAGTGGTGTCTGCCTGATGACCCCATAGGCTGAGCACTGGTTTTGTGGGATCCATTCCTGGGAATTGGAACGATGTTGCTCTAAGGTCCTCCGAGGGGAAAGAACAAAGCTACAGGACACCAGAAACCCCATGAGCCATCTGAACACATGAGGCAAATGCTGAAGGAAATGCAGCAGGCGGGAGGACAAGGTTGGTACATTTCCCTCATGCTGCTCCTGGGACTCAGCAGCCGGGGCCTTTGGCTGCACATCTGGACACGCCGTGCCCGGCAAAGCGGGAAGGGATCCATGGCAGCCTCGCTGACCCGCTGCTGCTTTCACGCCCTGCAGGGCTGTTTCCCAGCCTGGCCTGGCTGCAGCTTCTGCCCAGCCTCAGCAGGAAGGCATTTGGCCTCAGCTGACAGGCGGCCCAAACTTCACCACGGGCCTGAGATCCCCTGCAATTTTCCACGCACCGGGTAGAACAGAAAGGGCACCTGTTTGGCGAAGTGAGGGCCCTGGCCTGCCCAAAAAGTTTATAGGAATTTTCCTGATTCTTAGTGATGTCTTTGACAAGCATTCCCTCCTAAAGATGCCACCTCCCCAATGGGGAACAGCCCCACCTGATCCAGCTGTCCCTCTTCCTTTCTCCAGATGTGGATGGAGAGGCTGGGCAGAAGGCGACGTTTCCCGAAGGAAGCAGTGGTTCTGTGCCAGCCTCTGCTACAGGAAGAGAGGCGATGCCAGGCACAGGCCCAGGAGGTAATTGCTGTGCCTCTGGGCCTGAGCCCTGCTGAGGCTTGAGCTGCCCTCTCTGCTGTCTGGTAGTGCGGGCACAGCTCAGACAAGACAGGCACAGCCCAGGGGAATTATCCCGAGCAGGCTCAGGGCACTCAGGTACTGAGCAGTCCTGCTGGGGTCCCTGCATCTGAGACACTTCCTGAAACCTGGAAGTGACTGCATGGGGTGCCCACGGTGGGGAAAGGACAGAGGGGGAGAGTAAGGCTCCAGTGTGTCCTGAGAGGGCCTGGATATGTGCCCTTGGGCTGTGGGATTTGTCCCAGGGGAAAAGAGTGATGGAGAGACAGAAGCATGTAGAAAGGGAGGGAGAAAATGCAGGAGGGATGGAGGGATAGAGCGGTAGTTGTGGTATTGCCTGCTGAAGTTTTCCCCAGTGCTTTAGCAAGAGTTTCAGCTGTGGGAGTGAGAGAGAGCCCCAGGGCCCTGGGCTGCTCCAGCAGCTCCTCCAGGGATGATGCAAAGGGCATGGAAAGAGGCACCAGGAGCCAGCCAAGAGTTCCTAACGCCCCTGTGCAGCTTTGGCCATGTCCATTCACATACGGTTCCCACGGCCTTACCCGACCCCCTTGCAGTGCTCAGTTCCCTGAGGCAGAAGGGGATCCCAGCACACCCTGAAAAATGTTCTCATCTGTGCTCCGTTCTAGATGAGGTTGCTTGGAAGGCTTCTCCATTAGCTTGGCTGCATAAAGTTTTGAAGCCCTTGGAGTCTCCTGCAGGTATGTTCTCAGTGTGCCACCAAGGAAGAATTGTTGACAACCTGGCAGGAACCAGGTGACAGAAGATTCTGTGGGTCTTGTCTTACAGATAGGTCTGCAGGGAGGCCTTTTCCTGTTCCTTTGCTGATTCCTGCAGAGAAGCCTGGCTCCCATGGCAGGGGTGAGTAGTGTGCTCCTGCTGACCCCACAGGCTGAGCCCTGCTTTTGTGGGATCCATTCCTGGGAAATGGAACTACTTTCTCTTAAGGTCCTCTAAGCGGGAACAACAAAGGCAAAGGACAGAAGAAACCCCATGAGCCAAACAACACCCGGAAACAAATCGTGACAGAACTGCACAAAGGGCATGGTGAGAGCATTTCCCTCTGCCTTACCCTGGGACTCAGCAGCCAGGGCCTTTGGCTGCACATCTGGACACGTCGTGCCCGGCACAGTGGGAAGGGATCCATGGCAGCCTCGCTGCCCCGCTGCTGCTTTCATGCCCTGCAGGGCTGTTTCCCAGCCTGGCCTGGCTGCAGCTTCTGCCCAGCCCCTGCAGGAAGGCATTTGGCATCAGCTGACAGGCAGCCCAAACTGCACCACTGGCCTGAAATCCTCTCCAATTTCCCACTCCCCAGGCCCATCCGGAGTGGTGGCTGCTTGGAGGAGGGAGGGCCATGGCCAGCCCCAAGGCACTGGAGGGATCAGGATTTTCCTGTTCCTTATCCATGACTGGGACATGGATTGCCTCCTGAAGAGGCCACCTCCCCAGTGTGTAATGATTCCATCATATCTAGCTGTGCCTCTTCCTTTCTCAAGGGATGGACAGAGAGGCTCTGTGGAAGGTGGCATTTCCTGAAGGAAGGGAGGAGATGCCAGGCACAGGCCCAGGAGGTAATTGCTTTGCCTCTGGGCCTGAGCCCTGCTGAGGCTTGAGCTGCCTACCATCTGTGCTGCCTGGCAGTGCGGGCACAGCCCGGACAAGACTGGCACAGCCCAGGGGAATTATCCCGAGCAGGCTCAGGTCACTCGGGTACTGAGCAGTCCTGCTGGGGTCCCTCCATGGGAGACACTTCCTGAAACCTGGAAGTGAGTGCATGGTGTGGCCATGGTGGGGAAAGGACAGAGAGAGAGATCAAGGCTCCTGTGTGTCCTGAGAGAGCCTGGATATGTGCCCTTGGGCTGTGGGAGCTGTTCCATGGGCAGGTGGGCAAGCAGGAGGGAGGAACAGAAGTTGGGAGGGATAGCTGTGGCATTGCCTGCTGCAATTTTCCCCAAGCATTTAGTGAGGGGTTCTTGTGTGGGAATGAGGAAGGCCCAGGGCCCTGGGCTGCTCCAGCAGCCCCTCCAGGGATGTTCCCAAGGGCATGGAAAGAGTGTGGAGAGAGACCAGGAGCCACAGGCTCCCACAGCCTTATCCAACCCCCTTACAGTGCCCAGTACCTTGAGGCAGAAATGGATCCCAGCAGCCATGGAAATGGTTCTGATCTCTGCTCCCTTTTAGATTGGGATCATGGTTTAGATTACTTGGAAACACTGGTGAATGGTGGTTTGAAGACCTTGCCCGATGTTGGAGGCAAGTTCTCAATGTACATTTCCTGACAGAATAATCAGTGTCAATGTGGCAAGAGCTCAGTCAAGTGGCATTTCCCTTAAGTTCCTCTGAAGGTTGATCAGTTCAGGAAATCTTGCCTTGCTCCATTCTTGTGCTGTGAAGAATCCCACAGGATTGCTGTCAGTGGGAACATTTAGCTGTCCATCTTCCTCCTGTGGGCAATTCCAGTGTGTCCTTCCATGTGCTCTGTGCAGCCAGGGAGAAGGGCAGAGAGGGAAGGGGCCGGGCCCAGGGCTGTGTCCCGGGGCTGAGCCTTTGGCAGCTCCTTTGCCAGCCCCAGGGAGCCTGAGCTGCTCCTGCTGCCACTGCCAAGCCCTGGCCCTGCCTGGGGCTGGCTTTAGAGCTGCTGGCAGCTCCAGGGAGTCCTTTCTGCCCAGACTGCCCTGCAAGGGGCTCCTTCCATCCCAGTGTGGGGCCACTGCAGGCACGAGGTCCCCCTGCCCCTGCTCCTGAGTGGAAGGCAGAGCTGAGGCAGTGCCTTGGAGGTCACCAGTCACCCAGGTGCACTCACTGCCACTTGGGCCTGAAGGAGAATCTTCAGCAGGCTCACAGGAGCTGTTCTGTCCTGCCTTTCTTTGCAGCTAACCCGGTTGGTGAAAGTGATCTGGCTTCCCAACCCACGTTCAGGAATGAGCCTCTGGGAGATGCTGAGGGTAGGTCAAGGCCTTTCCCCCTGGGAGAGCTGCCAGCTCAAGAGCCCAAATCTCGGCCAGGGAGGCAGCACTGCAGGTGCCAGCACAGAACCATGCACGTGTGTGCCCTCGCCCTGCACGATCCCCTCATGATTTCTGCTCAGCGCTGACAGCTGTCTGGGGAAGGGAGGGCCCTGGCCCAGCCACAAAAGCCCAGATATTTTGTGAATCTCTTCACCATTTTTGATAATCATGCTGCCCTGAAGGTGCCAGCAAAGAAATGGGGAATTGTTCCAACTGATCCAACTGTCATTTTTTCTTTCTCAAGTGATGGACCAAAAAGCAGGGAAGAAGGAGGCGTTTCCCCATGGAAGCAGTGGCTCACTGGCAGCCCCAGCTGCAGAAAGGAAGGCGATGCCAGACACGGGCACAGGCACAGCAGGTAATTGCTGTGCCGGGCTCAGCCCTGGCTGGGGCTGTGTGGCAACAGCTCTTCCCCCAGGGCCTGCCCTTGCCCGACCTCGCAGCAGCCAAAGCTGGAGGCGCCTTGGCTTCCAGGCCTCTGGAGCTCGTTCAGAGCCCCGGGAAAATGGGACTGGTGCAGCAACGTCCCTGGCGCTGCAGCTGCTGCGGAGCTGGCCCTGAGTGCCCAGAGGCCCAAGGCACAGGAGCAGCCCCGAGCGGGAGCCCTGCCGCCAGCCCAGGGCCAGAGCCAGCCTTGGGTCCCGACTGGGCAGGGGCTGCGCTGGCTCCTGACAGGGCCTGAGCCTGTCCCCTGGGGCTGGGGGAGCTGTCACGGGGCAGGGAGGGCCAGGGCTGGCAGTGGCTGCTCAGGAATGCATTTGGCCCGTGTTCCTGGCAGCAGCCACTGCCCAAGCAGCTGCGCTGCCCCCGGGCTCTCCTCCCGGCCTGCTGGGCTTTGTTGGCTGGCACAGCCTGTGCCAAGGGCCGGCAAGGTGCCTGCAGGCCCCAGCTCTGGGGGAAACAGAGAACGTCCTGCCCGTATCCACCGTGCTGCCAGCTCAGCAGTGCAGCACAGCACGGGCTCACACTCCCCATTGCTCCCACAGATGCAGCCAGCACCACAACACGTTTTCCTGATGCCCAGAAAGGCCTCGAAAGGGGCTTCTGTAAGGGAGCAGGCTGCTGGCCAAGGTTAATGGCAGGCCTGCTTTTTTTGGAGATTATCATTATTTTATGCTGTGGTCGAATTTGGAGTTACTGGACAAGAAAATGGTGAGTGTTTTCTTCACCTTTCCCAGGAACAGCTTCTTATGAAAATCTAATGCAGAGAGGAAACATTCCCAGAGAGCCTGGGGTGCAGTTGTTGCCAGTCCATGGTTCTCCAAATAACTCTGCTGAGGGTTCTGCTGCTGCCCAGTGCTTCCATTGGCCTCTCCATTGCTGGGCCTTGTCCTGGGGGCCCTGCTGGGGCTGCAGCCAGTGCTGGCTCCCACTGAGGCTGCCTGGCCAAGAGCAGCCCCAGGGGCATGGGGCAGAGGCACAGCAAGGTGGGGAGGAGAAAGAGCAGGGCCGCGATTGCCCTTGAAAGGCAGAGGCGCTCTGGGGCCCGCTCCTGGCCAGGGAGCCTGCCCAGAGCCGTGCCCTGCTGCCCGGGGCCTTGAGGGGCAGCTGTCCAGCTGGGCCCAGCTGTGCCAGCAGCTCCAGCCGTGCTGGGGAGCCTTGCCAGCTCTGGGCCCTGCTGTGCACCAGGCTCCCTGTGTGCCACTGGCAGCTGGGGCCTCAGCCACCTCCTCTCTCCACAGGAGCACCTCTGGACAGCAGTTGAAAGATGGTGGCTGCACCTCACTCCCAGACGGCCTGAGCTGCTCCTCCCACAGTAATAAGGCCCTGGACAACCCTCTCAACTGTTCTGTGAAGGGAACCCAAGAGCAGCCATCTACAAGGAAACCTCCTACTACCCTGTAGATCCCACTGCCGCCTGCTCTCCCCATAGGTCACCCCAGCATGTCTTCATCCCTTTTTTCATCTCCCTGCATCCCATCCCAGCCAATTCTCAAGTTCTTCTGGAGACCCCAGGCCCAGCCGAGCACCCTCCAGCCCCTCCTGAGACCAACACCTCCCTTCCTCTGCCCCTCAGCTCCCTGGCCTTGCCCTCTAAACAACACTGGAGTTAAGCCCTGCTGCCCCACCAGGGTAGGTGACGGCCCCTTCTTCTCTTGCACTACAGAGATGGAGCTGTCACCCCAGTGTCTGGGAGGTAGCAGCAGCAAAGCCCACCCAGCACCAGAACTGGCTGAGCTCCGTGCCCAGGGGCAGCTGGGGATGGCCACGGTCTGGGCAGGCAGGAGCCGGGCAGGGGCTGCTGTGACCAGCGGCAGTATCTCGATGGGCTGGGGGAGCCCAGGGGTAGGCAGCAGCGTGGGGCTCCTGAGAACAAGCAACCCTATTTTGTCTTTGCTTTTCATTTTTAGAAATTTGACTTTTAAATAAATATTTTAAAATTTATTTACTGTAGAGAGACATCCCTAAATATTTATTCCCGAGTAGTGTAGTAGTTAAGGACTTTACAAAATAGTATTAGAATCCTGAAAAGGCAAACCTATTTTTTCTTCACTTTTAATTTTTAGAAATATTTAGAAATATTTTTTGTAGAGACATATCACCAAAATGTTCATCCCTTTTTCCAGAATACATTTATATTTTTAAAGTAGTTTTACAGTTCTGGATGTTTTTTACACTTTTACAATAAAAAATAAAATGGCATTTCAGTGGTAATCTTTACACTGCAAAGAACTAAGACACCTTAAGACACCCATCCTGCTGCAGAGGCAAAGATCTTTTCCCACGGGAACTTTGTACCTAGTCACAACCAAGTGACGTAAAAAGTTTTCCCAGATATTTCCTGGGATTCTTGACCAGCTCACCTCTTAGTCTTCAGAGGCAAACTTTGCACAGTGTGGGAATCTCTTCAAGTCACCATATTTGTTTGCTTGTGCAAGAACTGCCTCAGCTCCAGAGCAGGGGCTTCTCTCAGCTTCCTGCTGCCCCCGGGCTCTCCTCCCGGCCTGCTGGGCTTTGTTGGCTGGCACAGCCTGTGCCAAGGGCCGGCAAGGTGCCTGCAGGCCCCAGCTCTGGGGGAAACAGAGACCGTCCTGCCCGTATCCACCGTGCTGCCAGCTCAGCAGTGCAGCACAGCACGGGCTCACTCTCCCCACGGATCTTGCAGAGGTTCAAAGCAAGACAGGAACACATGCCCTGATTCCACTTTGATGAATCCCAATGATTTTCTGCTTGCAGGACGGGCACAAGCAGTGCATGATAGGTATAGCAGAGCCTCTGTTCACTGTGTCACTCGCCATGGCCTCTTTCACAGTTGTATCTTTCTCCCTTCATATGTCCCGCCAAACACCTGAGGGAGAACTGGACCTCTAATCGCATGGCACATCTCCATGCCCATGCCCGATGTCCCTGTGCCAGCTGCTTTAACAGCTTGTTGCTGTGCAGATGCTGCCTCCAGCCAGACAAGGTCCTCTCCCCCTGAAGGCACTGGCCCTGCTCTCTGGCCCCTACTGAAGGTGGGCAGGGCTTGGCCCAGCTCTTCTCTTGCAATACAGAGATGGAGCTGTCACCCCAGTGTGCGGGTGGCAGCAGCAGCAAAGCCCAGCCAGGATCAGCACGGGCTGAGCTCCGTGCCCAGGGGCAGCAGGGGATGGCCATGGTGTGGGCAGGCAGGAGCCAGGCAGGGGCTGCTGTGACCAGTGGCGGGGCCCCGGGGAGGATGGGGCAGCCCATGCTGAGCGTCCCTGGGCTGAGGGACATTTCCTTCCCTGTGACCATCTGGGCCTGGACCTCCTCCAGTGGCATGCCCAGGAAAAGAGGGAAGCCATCAAGAGCCTGTGAGTTACGCAGGGATGGGCTGCAGCTTCCTCCCTCCTTGGTTAGCGGGCGGATTAAAAGAGGCCTCTAGGGTTTGTGGCAAACAGCAGTGGGCAAACAGGGCCGTGGCATGTCTCTGAGGGACAATTCACGAGGCAGTGTGCACAGGCAGGGCAAGCAGGCAGGG
This sequence comes from Passer domesticus, assembly GCF_036417665.1. Lineage (NCBI taxonomy): Eukaryota > Metazoa > Chordata > Aves > Passeriformes > Passeridae > Passer > Passer domesticus. The sequence goes on along the minus strand of NC_087482.1, from coordinate 25,937,566 downwards.
TTGCAGGTTTTCTTACTTGGGAGGTTTACCGTGTCTTGTTTGCAGTGTTTCTGTTGGTTGCTTGGTTTTGGGGTTTCTGGGAGTAGTGGTTTTTACGCAATCGAAAACTGTAGTTAGTACAAGTGCATGTAACTAGATGGAACCCTCCAAAAAGGATGTGTCTGTCCTGGCCCATTCCTGTGCAGAGTGTTTGAGCTCAGCAGTGGTTTCAGGGGGCAGTGTGGAGAAAAGCTGCCTGTGGTGTGAACAGGTGAATGATGTCCTTTCACTGGTGGCCGAGCTTAGGGAGGAAGTTTAAAGACTAAGGAGTATCAGGGAAAGTGAAAGGGAAATAGATTGGTGGAGTTCAGCCCTTCCATCCTTACGGGAGGCCCAGCAAGAGTCACAGGACTCCTATGCTGCACACTGTCAGGCAAGAGAAGGACACCTGGTAGATGAAGGGGAGTGGAAATGGTCCCTGCATGGGGAGGTTATGATAAAAATCCCTCCCGACCCCCGTCCCCTAGCCAGGGGCCACTTCAGAATAGGTATGAGCCCCTGGATCTAGAGAGTCAGCCAAATGATTAAGAAGAAAATTGCCTGCCCAGAGAGCCTCCCAATTATGATTAATCTGTAACATGAATTGCCACCTCTAACATCAAAAAGGAAAGAAGGGTAATCGTGGTGGGTGATTCCCTTCTGAGGGGAACAGAGGGCCCCATGTCAACCGGGCCCACCCCACAGAGAGCTCTGCTGCCTCCCTGGGGCCCAGGTGCAGGATATTCCTCAGGGACTTCCTGGGCTCATTCAGTCCTCTGATTATTATCCACTGCTGAAACTCCAGGCTGGCAGTGATGAGATTGAGAAGAGGAGTGTCAGGACCATTGAAAGGGACTTTAGGGCACAGGGACAAGTGGTTGATAGGACGAGGACACAGGTAGTCTTTTCCTCAGTCCCTTTGCTGGCTGAAAAAAATGGTGAAAGCAATAGGAGAGCTCGTATCATCAACAAGTGGCTCAAGGGTTGGTGTCATTGGCAGAATTTTGGATTCTGTGATCATGGCGCAGCTTTGATGGCACCTGGCCTGCTGGAACCAGATGGGCTCCATCTCTCTTGTCAGGGCAGAAGGTTTTTAGCTGATGAGCTTGCAGAACTTGTTGAGAGGGCTTTAAACTGGGTTTGAAGAGGGAACAGGATGCAGCTGGGCTGTCTGGAAGCAGGCCCACGGCTGGTAAGCCTGAGTTAGGGATGAAATCAGCAGCCCAGCTGAGGTGCATGGATACCAGTGCACACAGCATGGGTAACAAACAGCAGGAGCTGGAGGCCATGGTCCAGCAGCAGAGCTGTGATGTCATTGCCATCACAGAAACGTGGTGGGATGCCTCACATGGCTGGAGCACTACACTGGATGGCTACAAGCTCTTCAGGAGAGACAGGAAAGGGAGAAGAGATGGAGGCGTGGCTCTTTTTATTAGGGAGGCTTTGGACACCATGGATATTGAAACTAATGATGATGAGGTGGAATGCCTATGGGTGAGAATGAGGGGGAAGGCCAACAAGGCTGACATCCTACTGGGAGTCTGTTATCATCCACCCAACCTGGAAGAAGTGGTGGACAACTCATTCTATAAACAGCTAGAGGATGTTTCAGGATCATCAGCCCTTCTTCTTGTAGGCGACTTCAACTTGCCAGACATCTGCTGGGAACTTAATACAGCAGAAAAAAATCAGCCCAGGAAATTTGTAGAGTGTGTGGAGGACAACTGTTGGTTGCAGCTGGTGGGTGAGCCCAGCAGGGGAGGGACTATGTTAGATCTGCTCTTTGCAGATAGAGGTGGGCTGGGGGGACATATGGTGGCTGGAGGCTGCTTGGGGCACAGTGATCATGAAATGATGGAATTTGTTGCATTGCAAGCTGATCTGTAGTCAGCATTAATCAAGTTCTAAGAAGCAGTCCAGCTCAGCTCCATGAACTAGCCTCTGTGTTTGACTGACAGAAGCTCACATCCAATGGGAACTCTCCTAGGATGCAGACATTGTCTTGGTTCAGAGCCTGGGGGCACACAGATAGACCAATGAGCTGTGTCGGCCCAGGAGATTTGAGTGGGCTAGAAAAGAACACTCTGGACAATAAACAAGGCTGTTTCTCTGAGGAAACATGAGTGGTCTGTCTTATGTCTCAGACAGGGGAACACCAATGTATCAAGAATTCTTGGTATTTTGTGAAAACAGGAGGAACATCAAGAAGACCAAACCAAAAACATCATGGTTTGACCCTGGCACAATGCCAGGGCCCCCATGAAGGGTGTATTTCCATAATGGTTGCTGTGAGATGTGACCCGGAAACAGAACAAAGCAAGTTCCCAATTGGGGATGGAGGGAAAATACAACACTTTAATAATCTACAACACAGAACATAAGGGAAAAAGAAAAAAACACACAGAACAATGCACAATGGAAAACTCCTAAAACACTCCTCCCCCTAGGTCTCTAACATTCAAATCCCCTCTAACACATCGATTCTCAGTCTAATACCCTCTTTCACACAAGCTTCCCCTCAGTTCACCAAGAGATAGAAGTCTCCCTCTTACACCATGGGCTTCCCCTGGAAACACACTGGAACCTCTGTTCTTCTGCGTCACACATGGCAGCTGCCCGAAGAAGATCTGCCGTGGTGACCATCTTCCTTCCATGTTTTGTGCTCTCACCACAGTCCACTGACCTAGACTGCTCCTTGGGTCCTTTTAAGAATGCTTTCTCACCCAGTTCCAAGAAATGGCCGCCTCCTACCATCTGGGATATCTGTCCCCCCCATATTTTTACTCCCCTGGGGCCTGGGTCTCGGGAACAGAGATCCTTCGCTGATGGCAGAGGGCTCCACCACACCCTCCCCATCAGTCTCTGCTCTCTCTACTTCTCCTTGCGGCCTTATCATTCCTGGCCCGTGGCCAACCGCCTCCCCCAAGGCTGCAGTCTCTGCATTATCAGAAGAAATTGGTTTTGCCCATGGCTATGTAAGAGAAAAGTCCAGCCAAAGCCACTTCAATCATCTCCTCCATCTGGGGCACTCTCATCTGCTGGTATTTTCTTCTCCTACTTGAACCTTTTCTTCTTTCCCATCTTCCATCCCCTCTAAACTATCAGCTGGGGAAGATCAGTGTTTTTACAGCTTCCACTGTTTCAACACTAAAAGGGTTAAAAGCTCAGCCTGGTCTCCCAGCGGCTGGACACCTTGCCCCCCCTGCTCCTCCTCCTGGCCACGGTGCCGGCACGAGATACCACATTCCAAGCCAGCACAGTCTCTGCCATTCTCTCCCAGGGGTGATGCCCAAACCGTCCCATGTTCTCCTCCACCCCTCCTCCTGCAGGAGCCTCTGGCCTTCTCCCCTCAGGCCGCATGGCCTCCCCTGCCCCACCCAGACACAGCTGGGCAGGGGGAGGAGGTCAGACCAGCTCACCTGCTGCCAGATCAAAGAGGAAGTTCCTCTGGGAATGCTGTGCTTTTAACCCCTGTGTGTTCTCAGAGGCGTGTCCAAATCTCAGTGGCCAGCACAGGTGCCAGTTTCACATCTGGCCACTGATTGGCCTGACCACAACCCTTCCAAAAACTCACTTCCGGGTCAAACCAAGACATCCCACCCCTCGCCTCTGAGAACACACACTTCATTCCAAAATATGAACCAAATTACATTCAAGACACTTCTACTTACAACAATGACATACACCAAACCTCCATCCCCAGATTTTATTATCAATCTACTTACTACCCAATACATGCTTTGCTCCTATTCCCTTTGATCCATCTCACAGCTTCCGTCTCATCACTTCGACTTTCCTGGTCCAGGAAACCAAAAATGTCATGACTTCCAGAGGGCAGACTTTGGCCTGTTTAGGAGACTTCTTCAGAGAGTTCCTTGGCAAGCAGCCCTTAAAAACCAAGGAGTCCAGGAAAGGTGGGCATGCGTCAAAACAGAGATCTTGAGGGCACAGGAACAGTCTGTCCCTGGGTGCCGAAAGATGAGTCAATGAGGCAAACGCCCAGCCTGGATGGGCAAGGAGGTTTTGGAGGAATTTAGAAATAAAAAGAGGACGTATCATCTTTGGAAGGAGGGTCAAGTCTCTCAGGAAGTATTTAGAGGAGCTGCTAGAGCATGTAGGAAACAAAATTAGGGAGGGCAAAGCTTAGTTTGAACTGAAAATGGTGACTTCTGTAAAGGATAATAAAAAAAATGTATTTACAAAGATATCAACGGGAAAAGGAAGGGTCAGACCAACCTTTGTTCTTTATTAGATGTGGGAGGGAACTTAGGAAGTGCAGATGAGGACAAGGCAGAGGCGCTGAACACCTTCTTTGCCTCAGTCTTTAGTAGGAAGACGACTTGGCCTCAGGACAAGTGTCCTGCTGGGCTGGTAGATGGTGTCAGGGAGCAGAATGGGCCCCCTGTTAGCCAAGAGGAGGCAGCCAGAGAACTGCTGAGCTGCTTGGATGTTCATAAATCTATGGGGCCAGATGGGATCCACCCCAGGGTGATGAGGGAACTGGCAGATGAGCTGCTGAAGCCGCTCTCCATCATTTATCAGCAGTCCTGGCTCACTGGTGAGGTTCCAGGTGACTGGAAGCTGCCCAATGTGACGCCCATGTAGAACAAGGGTGGGAAGGAGGATCCTGGTAATTATAGGCCAGTCAGTCTGAGCTCAGTACCCAGTAAGGTGATGGAACAGTTTATACTGAGTGCCATCACACAGCACTTACAGGATGGCCAGGGTAGCAGACCCAGCCAGCAGGGGTTTAGGAGGGGTAGGTCGTGTCCGACCAACCTGATCTCCTTTCATGAGCAAGTGACCTGCCTGATGGATGCAGGAAAGGCTGTGGATGTGTCTATTTGGACTGCAGAAAGGCCTTTGCACTGTCTTCCACAGCTCACTCCTGGAAAAGCTGCAGCCCAGGGCTGGGAGAGGAACACTTTTTGCTGGGCTCAGAACTGGCTGGATGGCTGGCCCAGAGAGGGGTGCTGAACGGTGCTGCACCCAGCTGGCAGCCAGTCACCAGAGGTGTCCCTGCGGGCTCTGTGCTGGGGCCAGCTCTGCTCAATGCTTTTATTGACAACATGGATGAGGGGATTGAGTCTTTCATTAGCAAATCTGCAGACAACACTAAGCTGGGAGAGTGTGTTGATCTGTCGGAAGGTAGGAGGGCTCTGCAGGGAGACCTGGAATGGTTGGAGGCATGGGCAGAGTCCAGTGGGATGAAGCTCAGTAGGTGCAAGTGCCCAGTGCTGCACTTTGGCCACAAGAAGCACCTGCAGTGTTCTAGGCTGGGGATAGTGTGGCTGGACAGTGGCCAGGCAGAAAGGGACCTGGGGGCACTGCTCACAGCCAGCTGAACATGAGCCAGCAGTGTGGCCTGGTGGCCAAGGAGGCCAATGGCTCCTGGCCTGTGTCAGGAAGAGCGTGGCCAGCAGGAGCAGGGAGGTCATTCTGTGCCTGTAATTGGCACTGGTGAGGCCGCACCTCGAGTGCTGTGTCCAGTTCTGGGCCATCAGTTTGGGAAGGACATTGAGTCGCTCGAGCACATCCAGAGGGGGCAACGAGGATGGTGAGGGGCTGGGAGCACAAGCACTGGTGAGGAATGACTGAGGGAGCTGGGGGTGTTTACCCTGGAGAAAAGGAGACTCCGAGGTGACCTTATCACTCCACAGCTCCCTGAAGGGTAGTTGTAGTCAAGGGGGGTTGGCTTCTTTCTCCAGGCAGCACTGACAGAACCAGAGGACACAGTCTCAGGCTGCATCAAGGGAAATGTCGGTTGGATATTAGGAAAATATTTTCCACAGAAAGAGTGATAAAGTTCTGGAATGGCCTGCCATGGGAGGTGGTGGAGTCACCATCCCTGGATGTGTTTAAAAATAGACTGAATGTGGCACTGGGTGCCATGGTTTAGTTGTGGTGTTGGGACATGGGTTGGACTGGATGATCTTAAAGGACTCTTCCAACCTGGTCATTCTGTGAATTCTGTATGAATTCTGAGCATCTCCAGGGACACAGCCTGGCCACCAATGTCAGCAGGTGAAAAATAAGGTTTCACTGAGGAATGGCCCTTTGATGAAGCAAAACATTTACAATCAGGGCAGTCCATTCATAGAGATGGGGGCACACTCTGGGGGTACAGCTGAGGCCATGAGGTCACAGCAGGGCTCTGGGGTCACAGCAGGCTGAGCTCACAGCAGGCCCTGAGGTCACAGAGGTGCCAGAGGTGCCAGAGCCCCGTGGTTGCACAGCAGCACAAGGAGGCAGCAGTCAGTCCCTGAGCACAACTGTTGCGGCAGCAGCGGCGGTGGCAGCAGCGGTGCTGACATTGGGACAGCGGTGTCGGGACAGCGGTGGCAGCAAGAGCTGCGGGACTGGCAGAGGGCAAGGCACCATGGCCCTTGCTCTGCGCCTCCTACTCCTGCTGCTCCTGGCCGTGGCCCTGCCTGCCAGGGCTGCCCAGGCTGCTCCACTGCAAGCGCGGCGAGCAGGTGAGGCGGCAGCCTGGCCCCCCATTTCCCAGGACAGCGCTCCCTGCTCCCTGGGAAGCGCTGGGGATGGTTTTGCCCAGTGCTTTGGGGAGGGTTTCCTCTGTGGGAGGGAGACAGCACCCACGGGCCCTGGGCTGCTCCAGCCACCCCTCTAGGGATGTTGCAAAGGGCCTGCAAAGAGGCTGGAGAGTGACCAGAGCCAGCCGCTGTGCAGTTTTGGCCTTGTCTATTCACATCTGTCCCCCACGGCCTTACCCAACCGCCCTCCAGTGCCCAGTTCCCTAAGGCAGAAGGGGATCCCAGCACACAATGGGTATGGTTCTGGTCTGTGTTCCATTCCAGATGTGGATCGTGACGTGGATTATTTGGAAATGCTGGTGAATGATGATTTGAAAACCAAGCCAGATGCTGGAGGCAAGTCCTCAATGTACCTTTCCTGACAGAATAATACTGTCAATCCAGCAAGAGATTACTTGTAACATTTCCCATAAGTTCCTCTGAAGGTTGATGTATTCAGCAAACCTTGCCCTTCAGGAGCCCTGAGAGATCCCACAGGATCACTGTCAGTGGGAGGAAGGCGCATTTAGCTGTCCATCTTCCTCCCGTGTGCAATGCCAGTGTGTCCTTCCATGTGCTCTGTGCAGCCACAGAGAAGAGAAGAGCAGAGAGGGAAGGGACCAGGCGCAGGGCTGTGCCCCGGGGCTGAGCCTTGTGGGCAGCCTGAGGATCTCCTGCAGTGCCACAGGAGCTCTTCTGTCCTGCCTTTCTTTGCAGCTGAACCTGCTGGTGAAGGTGGTGCAGCTTCCCAACCCACGTCCAGGACAGAGCCTCTGGGAGATGCTGAGGGTAGGTCAGGACTTTCCTCCGTGGGAGAGCTGCCAGCTCAGAGCCCAAAGCTGGGCCAGGGGGGCAGCGCTGCAGGTGCCAGCACAGAACCATGCACGTGTGTGCCCTCGATCTGCGTGATCCCCTCACCGCTCCTGCGGCTCAGTGGTGCCCGTGCAGATCAGCAGAGATGGCAGAAGCTTCTGTGGCTGTTGTGTTACAGGTGTGTCTGCAGGGAGGACTTTCCCAGGTCCATTGGTGGATGTTGCACAAAAGCCCAGCTCCCGTCGCAGGGGTGAGTGGTGTCTGCCTGATGAGCCCACAGGCTGAGCACTGCTTTTGTGGGATCCATTCCTGGGAATTGGAACGATGTTGCTCTAAGGTCCTCCGAGGGGAAAGAACAAAGCTACAGGACACCAGAAACCCCATGAGCCATCCGAAAACATGAGGCAAATGCTGAAGGAAATGCAGCAGGCGGGAGGACAAGGTTGGTACATTTCCCTCATGCTGCCCCTGGGACTCAGCAGCCGGGGCCTTTGGCTGCACATCTGGACACACCGTGCCCGGCACAGCGGGAAGGGATCCATGGCAGCCTCGCTGCCCCGCTGCTGCTTTCACGCCCTGCAGGGCTGCTTCCCAGCCTGGCCTGGCTGCAGCTTCTGCCCAGCCTCAGCAGGAAGGCATTTGGCATCAGCTGACAGGCGGCCCAAACTTCACCACGGGCCTGACATCCCCATTGCAATTTTCCACTCACCGGGTAGAACAGAAAGGGCACCTGTTTGGAGAAGTGAGGGCCCTGGCCTGCCCAAAAAGTTTATAGGAATTTTCCTGATTCTTAGTGATGTCTTTGACAAGCATTCCCTCCTAAAGATGCCACCTCCCCAATGGGGAACAGCCCCACCTGATCCAGCTGTCCCTCTTCCTTTCTCCAGATGTGGATGGAGAGGCTGGGCAGAAGGCGACGTTTCCCGAAGGAAGCAGTGGTTCTGTGCCAGCCTCTGCTACAGGAAGAGAGGCGATGCCAGGCACAGGCCCAGGAGGTAATTGCTGTGCCTCTGGGCCTGAGCCCTGCTGAGGCTTTAGCTCATCTTTTAGACATCTCTGCTGTCTGGCAGTGCGGGCACAGCTCAGACAAGACAGACACAGCCCAGGGGAATTATCCTGAGCAGGCTCAGGGCACTCGGGTACTGAGCAGTCCTGCTGGGGTCCCTGCATCTGAGACACTTCCTGAAACCTGGAAGTGACTGCATGGGGTGCCCACGGTGGGGAAAGGACAGAGGGGGAGAGTAAGGTTCCAGTGTGTCCTGAGAGGGCCTGGATATGTGCCCTTGGGCTATGGGATTTGTCCCAGGGGAAAAGAGTGATGGAGAGACAGAAGCAGGTAGAAAGGGAGGGAGAAAATGCAGGAGGGATGGAGGGATAGAGCGGTAGTTGTGGTATTGCCTGCTGCAGTTTTCCCCAGTGCTTTAGCAAGAGTTTCAGCTGTGGGAGTGAGAGAGAGCCCCAGGGCCCTGGGCTGCTCCAGCAGCCCCTCCAGGGATGATGCAAAGGGCATGGAAAGAGGGAGCAGGAGCCAGCCAAGAGTTCCTAAGGCCCCTGTGCAGCTTTAGCCATGTCCATTCACATCCGGTTCCCACGGCCTTACCCGACCCCCTTGCAGTGCTCAGTTCCCTGAGGCAGAAGGAATTCTCATGGCTTTTTTAAAGGGATCTTGCACCACTCATGGGAAATGAGCTTAACATCTCCATGAACTGGGAATAACCCAAAAGGTCCCCAAAAAGATAATGACCATCAAGAACACATTAATGACCATCAGCAAACATCAAGGGACATCTGCCCCAGACACTGCCACCTGGCATAGTGGGACACACCTTGTCTGGAAGAGGATAAGAAGAAAATCAAGGAGGGTGGACGTTATTAATATCAGAGGCCAAGAAATCTGGCTCCAGGAGGAAAACAAATACCAAGAACTATGCCACTTGAGACCAATGGACATAAAATCAATGGACTTCCCTGGATTTTGGACGGTAAAACATTTTGGCAAAATCAAGTAAAACTCATGTGTCTTGCTATGATTTTCTCGGCACAACCAGGCTACATGTGGATGAAACTCTATTTTGTTGCACATCGTGGCCAGAACAACATTGTTGCCAGAATAAATGCCTTGATTTACTGACAACAAAATGCTGACGGAGGGCTTTTGTTTTCCCCGAAGTTTCAGTGACATCTGGACATGCCATGCCCAGCACAGTGGGTAGGGAACCATGGCAGCCTCACTGCCACGCCGCTGCTTTCCTAGAGGAAGGAATGGCTCCCTGGCAGCTTCTGCTGCAGGAAGGAAGGCGATGCCAGACACAAGCAAAGGCACAGGAGATAATTGCTCTGCAGGGCTCAGCTGGGCTCAGCCCTGGCCGGGGCTGTGTGGCAGCAGCTCTTCCCCCAGGACCTGCCTTTCCCGGGCCCAGCAGCAGCCAAAGCTGGAGGCGCCTCGGCTTCCAGGCCTCTGGAGCTTGTTCACAGTCCCAGGGAAACGGGACTGGTGCAGCAACGTCCCTGGCGCTGCAGCTGCTGCGGAGCTGGCCCTGAGTGCCCAGAGGCCCAAGGCACAGGAGCAGCCCCGAGCGGGAGCCCTGCCACCAGCCCAGGGCCAGAGCCAGCTCTGGCTCCCGACTGGGCAGGGTCTCCAGGGTGTCCTTGAGGGGCAAACATTCCCAGAGAGGCTGCAATGGAGTTGTGGCCAGTCCATGGTTGTCCAAATAAGTCTGCTGAGGGTTCTGCTGCTGCCCAGTGCTTCCAGTGGCCTCTCAATTGCTGGGCCTTGTCCTGGGGGCCCCGCTGGGGCTGCAGCCAGAGCTGGCTCCCACTGAGGCTGCATGGCCAAGAGCAGCCCCAGGGGCAGGGGGCAGAGGCAGAGGGAGGTGGGGAGGAGAAAGAGCAGGGCCGAGATTGCCCTTGAAAGGCAGAGGCGCTCTGGGGCCCGCTCCTGGCCAGGGAGCCTGCCCAGAGCCGTGCCCTGCTGGCCGGGGCCTTGAGGGGCAGCTGTCCAGCTGGGCCCAGCTGTGCCAGCAGCTCCAGCCGTGCTGGGGAGCCTTGCCAGCTCTGGGCCCTGCTGTGCAGGAGGCTCCCTGTGTGCCACTGGCAGCTGGGGCCTCAGCCACCTCCTCTCTGCACAGGCATCACATTGAAGAAAAACTGAAAGCTGCTGGCTGGTCACAAGATCTCTACTGCTGGAAGAGCAATAGCAGCATCTCTGGTTCGGACGAGTTTTCATTTTAGCTCCACCAAGCTCTACGGTGACTTCCAGGGCCGAAGGCGAAAGCCCCCAGGAAAGGCTGTGGGAAGTTCTCAAGTGAAGATTGACTGAAAGCTTCCAAAATCAGCTTCCAAATTTTCAAAGTAGTTTTCGAATCCTGAGAAGGCAATCCTATTTTCTATTTGCTTTACATTTTTAGAAATATTTAGAAATAGTTTTGGTAGAGACAAATCCCCCAATGTTTCTTCCCCACTTCCACAATATGTCTGTGTTTTTGAAAGTAGTTTTACAGTTCAGGAAAGTTTTTTTTGCACTTATATAATAAAAAATAAAATAAAATGGCATTTCAGTGATAATCTTTATTCTGCAAAGAACTAAGACACACTAAGACACCCAGCCTGCTGCAGAGGCAAAGATCTTTTCCCACGGGAACTTTGTACCAACCACAACCAAGTAATCAAGAACCTTTTCCCAGATACTTCCTGCGATTCCTGACCAGCTCACCTCTTAGTCTTCAGAGGCAAACTTTGAGCACAGTGGGAATCTCTTCAAGTCACCATCTTTGTTTGCTTCTGCAAGAACTGCCTCGGTTCCAGAGCAGGGGCTTCTCTCAGCTTCCTGCTGCCCCCAGGCTCTCCTCCCGGCCTGCTGGGCTTTGTTGGCTGGCACAGCCTGTGCCAAGGGCCAGCAAGGTGCCTGCAGGCCCCAGCTCTGGGGGAAACAGAGACCGTCCTGCCCATATCCACCATGCTGCCAGCTCAGCAGTGCAGCACAGCACGGGCTCATGCTCCCCATCACTCCCACAGATGCAGCCGGCACCACAACACGTCTTCCCCATGCCCAGAAGGGAATTGGTTTCTGCCAGGGAACACACTGCTGGCTAGAGTTAATGCCAAGCCTGGCTTTTCTATGGACTGCAGGGCATTGGGGGACACCTGTAAGGATGGCACTTGGCCGGGGTCCCTCACGAGGCACACCAGCTGGAGAGGGGGTTTTGTAGGTGTTGGGTTTTGTAGGAAGGCATGCAGGGCTTTGTGTCCTTTTTAAGGGGTGCATGGGGCTGGGGTTCCTCATGAGGTTCTCAGGGGATTTGAGATCTCTTCTGTGGCGTACAGGGGACTGGAGACATCTGTAAGGCTGGCAGGGGCTTGAGTTCCTCGTGATGAACGTGGCAGTTTAGTGCTTGCCGTCAAGGCCTGGAGAGGAGCTGAGTCCTTCCTAAGGTGGGCAGGAGGCTGGGCTCTTTTGTGAGGCACACGAGGCTGCCCTGGGGTCTCTGCATTGGTGAGCACGGATTCCCTGCGAGGCACGCAGGGATATTTTGGGGTCTCTGCTGAGGGTGCAGGGATCCCTCAGGAGGCACAAAGGAGTATTGATGGTCTCTACTAAGGTGTGCAGGGATCCCTCCTGAGATGTGCAGCGGGGTTTTTCAGTCTCCTCAGCGCAGCAAAGGGCCACTCTGGGTGGAGGCTGTGCAAAGTGGGCAGAAAGCTTCCTGCCAAGCCTTGCGGCCGGCGGGCGGGCGGAGCCCATCCTTGGGGGTCGGGCGGGGCCTCTGGAGCCGCCGCGCCCTTGTCGGGCAGGTCCCGGCCCCGGCGGGGAAGGGCCGCGGCCCCGGGCTCCGGCGGCGCTGCCGAGCAGCGGCAGAGGCACAACAAGGGCCCCGCTCCGGCCTGGCCCTGTGCTGCAGCCCAGCACAGGGACAGCCACGGCCGCTCCCTGCGCCACAGGCGGCACCGGGGCTGCAGCTGAGGCCGTGCCTGCTGCCACTGAGGAAGGAGCTCCTTGCAATGCCCGCTTCCCTAAAGCACGTGGGCAAGCCAGCACAGCATGGAGACGCTTCTGAACTGTGCTCCCATGGACACTGGGATCGAGAGATGGATTGACTGGAAGTCCTGGCTGTGAGAAACAAGGGCCAGGAGACCTGCTCCTTTAAAAAGGCCTTTATTAAGAACAGCTCTTGGGTGGGGAACCCGAGGTGTCGCGCACACCACCACTGCTCCCACAGGACGACGCTGAGGAGGAGGAGTGCAGCTTTGTCTCTCGGCAGAGCTGGGGCTTCCGTCCTCACCAGAGTCCTCAGGAAGACAATGTTGGCTCGTAGTCTATGGGTATCATCCCGACTGAGTACTCCTCAAGTCATGGTGACAGGACGGAATCCTATGGCCCCCAGGGCAGAAGCCCAGCAGGGAGGCCGGTTGTCCAGGATAGCTCACGGAGGGTCCAGGATCGCCCAGCGGGGGGTTCAGGCAGCCCAGGCAAGCTATAGTGATTTGCAGCTCAGCTCATTAGTGATTTCAGCTCTTTCAGCATGCCTGGGGCCGTCACCCTGGGTATCGCCGCAGCAGACGCAGAGAGAGAGAGAGCAGCGCTGTGTGGGTTCCGCCGGGTTCCTTTATTGGGGTCTCCGCGAAGGGTCCATTGACAGCTCTCCTCTGCCGAACCGGGCAGAGCTAGGGGTTTTTATACCTTACTGGGGGATTGAAAACTGTCCAATAGTAAGGGTCAGGGGAAAAGTGACCTATGAATATACAGAGAGATAACAGGGTCCCAAAGGCGGAAGAGAGGGGCTTCTAAAAACCTTAGTCATGCTGACTTTGGTATTTCCTAGCTCAGGCTTCTGACCTCCAAGGCCTTGCAGGCCTTGTGCCTGCTACAACTCCACTTTCTGTATTTAGAAAAAAGGCGTTCCCTATGGTTCTTTTAAAACAATGGACAAGGCATGAGAACATAAGTAACACGATGACAATTACAAGAAAAATCCACAACATTCCCTTAACCAAAGATGCAACCCATCCCGTTAATCCCCATTGACCGAAGAGGTCATTGACCCAGTCTGGGGTCTGTTCTACTTTTAAGTCCTTCACAAGTCCCTTCAGTTTCTGGATGTTGGCGTGGATGGATTCCGAGCGTGAAGAGAGATTGAAGCAGCACATCCCTTCGAAGTCCTCGCAGCCATGTCCGTGGGCAAGCAGCAGGAAGTCAATCGCTGCTCGATTTTGGAGGGAGGCGTGTCTTGTGGTTTCTTCTTCCTTCAAGAGATCACTCAGGGCAGCAGAAGTAGCGTTAGCCTGCTTACTGAGCCAGCACCCAAGGTGATTAATGTCACCCAGGGCCTTAGCTGCAGCTACCCATGGTAGGAATATAGAGACCGCTATCTTTTTAGGTTTGTTCCAATCGTATAATTTGGGATCGCAATTTTCATCAAATGCTGTGTAGGACCTTTTGTGGCGTTTTAACTCGCTCTCTTTTTTCCAATTGTGCAACAAGGTGATATTTGGAGTAAGGGTGGAAAGTTTTCCTAGGGTACAGGGACCTCCCTGGAGTCGGGAGGGGATCCCAGCCCATACTCTGTCACCACAGATGAGAAACGTTCCCTTGGGTAGAATTTTGGGATGGAGAGAGGACACAGAAATCACACGAGCAGTGTAATTACACCAATCGTGAGGGTTGTAGGCTTTGTTAATTGGCGATATGTCTTTTCGGTATGTGTTTTTGTTCAGATCAATTTCAGGCAAATTATTCTTTGGACGTCTAAAGTAAAATTTGACACAGAAGGTGGCCTTAGAGGACCCCAATAAATCCAATTCTTGAGGTTCCTCAAGAGCATTGGGCAGTATTTTTGTCCACTCGTCCCAAGTTTCTACCTGGTGGGGTCGCTTACCTGTGGTGCGGAGAAGCTCTGAATTATAGGCGGGCCAATCATCGGCTATGAAAGGAATTCCTACTAGACATGTGGAAAGTGGGTTATCAACGCTCCCCATGGATAAGCACATGTTATCCTGTTTTAATGTTCTTGCTAATGTTACCCAGACATTATGGCTCGGCTGTGGGCCGATCCAACCGACGGCACATGGCACGGTGAGGAATATCCAGGCAGCAGTGAGGACAGCACCAATGGAGATATTTTTCATCTTTGGGCAGGCATGGGGCTTCTGATAGGGAATATAAGCAAAACTTGTTATTTTTATGGTAGGAGGGGAGGGTTAGGGTTCCTTTCTTGTTCCTTTCCTCTGTTCCTTCCACCTCCCCCCTTTATTTTTAGTTTTTTACTGTTTTTTTTTTGTTTTTTCTATGGTACTAAGGGTGGGGGAGTGGGTAAAAGGTTAGAGGCTTTTGGTAAGGGTAGATAAAAGGGACAATAGGGTTTTTTAGGGTAAAAAGGGTAATAACATCTAATTCAGAGAACAGTTTTGTTTTCAGGCTGTGCCTGGCCTAGGGCTTGATGCCACAGAATGTTGTTCAGCTTTCTGGTTTGTCTGCCGCTGTGTGATGGGACAGTCGTCTCTTCCACCTGTGGATGTTTGGCGACGTCTTCGTCTCCAGGCCGAGCTGGTCTGGTTTTGAGGAGGTCTTGTGTTTGACTCAGGAGGATTCTTGTCACTGCTTGTGGAAGTGGTATTTGCAGTGCCTAGGTATGGTTTTATGTTTTTCCCTGGGTACCATCTTGGACCAGATGGTAGCAGAACACACGCATATCCTCTTCCCCACGTGATGAGTTCAAAAGGTCCAGAGACTTTATGTGTTTCTGGGTCCTTCACCAGCACAGGTGGTTTCTCTGTGAGCTTTGCTTGGGTGGTATTTGCAAAGTGGCGAAGTATTGGTGGATCAGGCTCTGAGGTTGTACAGTTCAGGAAGTTGATGACATAGAGAGCCTTGCAAAGTCTTTCAACTGGAGAAATGATTTTTGTTCCTCTCTGTTGCTGATTGAGGACTCTTTTGAGAGTTTGATGTGTCCTTTCTACGATGGATTGTCCTGTAGGGTTTGCAGGTATACCTGTCTTGTGTTGTATTCCCCACTCACTGAAGAACTCTTTCAACTTACGAGAGGTATAGGCAGGTCCATTGTCTGTTTTGATCTCCTTTGGTACTCCCAGGGTTGCAAATGCGAGGAGAAAATGTTTTATGGTGTGCTGCGCAGTTTCTCCTGGATGTGTTGATGCAAATACTGCTCCTGAGAACGTATCAACCGATACATGTACGTACTTTGACCTTCCAAAAGGTGCAAAGTGGGTTACATCTGTCTGCCACAGCTGGCAGCTGTTTAAACCTCGGGGATTGACTCCCGTCCCCACAGATGGTATCTGGAAGTTTTGACAGTTCGGGCATGTGGCAACAATAGCTTTTGCCTGATCTTTTGAGAGCTTGAACATTCTGATAAGGGCAGGCACATTTTGATGAAAAAATGAGTGTGACAACTTTGCCTGGGCAAAGATGTTAGGGACATTAGCAGTCTCTATTGCCATGGCTAAGGTGTCTGCTTTCCTGTTCCCTTCTGCAATGAAACCTGGGAGGTCAGTGTGTGACCTCACATGCATTATATAGTAAGGTTGTTTTCTGTGGGAAATTAAGCGTGTTAATGTGGAAATCAATTGGTATAACTTTGGATTGGAAACCTCTTTGAGAAGAGCATGTTCTGCTCTCATAGCTATGCCAGCAACATAAGCTGAATCTGTGACCAGATTAAAAGGTTCGTCTTTGAATTTCTCAAAGGTTCTGACAACAGCTGCTAATTCCGCAATCTGTGGAGATCCCTCCACTATTTTTATGTCAGATTCCCAATTTTGGGTTTTAGGGTCCTTCCATGTCATTACCGACTTGTGGGATGACCCTGAGCCATCTGTAAAGATGGTTAGAGCTTTGAGAGGTGTCCTACTTTGGACTAATTTTGGAGTCAGATGAAATGTCACATCACGATTAAAAAGCTTATGTTTTGGGATATGTACTGAAATTTGGCCTGTATAGCTATCTAAGGCATACTGGAGACTCTCATTGGTCTGGAGCAAATGTTCCAGATCCCCAGTGGTCATTGGCAAATATATGCATGTGAACTCACACCCTGCAAGGGAACGAAGGCGAGTTCTAGCCTTTTTTATTAAATGTGCCATAATTTCTTGGAAGGTGGTAATGGTTTTTGTGGGTTGGTTATTTGTAAAGATCCACTCCAGGATTAGTATAGGGTCTCGAAGTTGAGTGTCCCATTGGAAGATCAGTCCATAGAACCAAGGTGCTTTTCCCAGAATGACGAACTGGAAAGGCAGGCTGGGCTCAAAGCGATGGGCTTTGCGTGAAGACAGGGCTTCCTGGACCTTGGTGATGGCATCTCGGGCCTCTGGTGTTAGAGTGCATGGAGAGTCCAGATTCTCCTTGCCCCGGAGAAGGCTGAACAGTGGAGCGAGGTCCTTTGTTGTAATTCCTAGCAGTGGACGTACCCAGTTGATGGATCCGCACAGACTGTGTAAGTCTCTCAGGGTTTTTGGGTCGTCTCGGATGGCGAGCTGCTGGGGTACGATGGTCCGTTCCCGGATCTGGAGTCCAAGGTAAGTCCATGGATTGGTGTACTGTATTTTGTCCTCACGGATCTCAAATCCTGCCTTTTCTATGGTTTCAATAGTCCTTTTAACTGCTTTGTCCAAGTACGTTTTTTCTGGTGCACAGACCAGGATATCGTCCATATAGTGATGGATGATCGCACCTGGGAATAGGTTTCGAACAGGAGACAGGATGTGAGCAACATACCACTGGCATATACTTGGACTGCACTTTAGTCCTTGTGGAAGAAAACACCAATGATATCTCTTGAGTGGAGCCTCTCTGTTAAGAGAGGGAACGGAGAAGGCAAACCGTGGAGCGTCCTGGGGATGCAGCGGGATGCTGAAGAAACAGTCTTTAATATCAATGATAGCAAGTGTCCAGTCTCTAGGCAGCATCGATGGTGAGGGCAGGCCAGGCTGAAGGGGACCCATGTCCTCGATGACCTCGTTGATTTTTCGAAGATCGTGGAGGAGCCTCCACCTGTCCGTTCCAGGCTTTTGTAGTACGAAGACTGGAGAATTCCAAGGGCTGGTGGTCTCTACGATGTGGCCTGTGGCGAGCTGTTCATCCACAAGGGCGTGTAGTGCGCGCAGTTTGACTTTAGAGAGGGGCCACTGCTCGATCCAGATCGGGTCATGGCATTTCCAGGTGAGACGAGGAGTGTCTGGCAGTGCGCGCTCCTCAGTGGCCCCAATTAGAAATCCGGACTGGGAATACGTAGGGAGGCTCCCCACTGACATAAAATGTCCCGTCCATACAAGGTGATGGGGGCCCTTACCACAAATGGGCGGATGGTTGCCAACTTGCCTTCAGGCCCTTCGACGAGGATGTTGTTCTTGCTCCGCATGGAAACTGTAGCTCCACCGATCCCTGTGATCATGCCTGCCACAGGTTGTAGCTCCCAGTGTGCTGGCCATTCAGAGCGGGCGATGATGGTCACGTCTGCACCGGTGTCCAGCATCCCTGGTAGGTGGAACTTCTCTCCTCTGCAGGTAAGACCGCACTCGATGACAGGCTTACTCGGTCCCACAACTTGTATCCACATTGCTGTGGGGTTGAGAGGAAGCTGTTCCCTGTGATTCTTAGGGAGTAGAAAGGCCTGTGCAAATGGGGTACCCTTTGGAAGAAAATATGGTAAGTCTGTGCAGTACACCTGGACAAAGATTTCTTGTCCCGGGTGCACTGTTTGTACTTCTGGAACAACAAATATTTCCTTTGGGCTATGGAGAGAATCACCTATAATTAGGATGTTAGAAGGACCTCCTTTTGGCCCACGTTTGCCTGTGGGAACACGATAAACATTGTTATTTTTAAAGTCAATGGACAGTGCAGTTACCAGCTGACGGCGCGTTCCCTTTGGTATTGCTCCGTGTGTTGGATCCTCCTCATGTGGTCTGGAATCTCCTGGGATGGTGCGTGACTGGGTCTGGATGGCCTTTGATTTGGTGTCCTTGGGTGGGGCCCCACCACGCTCCGATGGAAGTTTCCCGGACGTGGCTGATAGTACTGCTGATTCTGGGGCCTTTGGTGGAAATTGCGAGGGTGCCTGGGAGGTGACCTCTCTGGACAGTCCTTTATAAAATGTCCAAAATCTCCGCAGTGGTAGCAGCGGACCTGATCTTTAGAAGCTATTACTGCATATGCACTAGAAACTCCTTCTGCAATACCCTTAGTTACTGCTTGGGCCACTGTGTCTTCAGTGGTCAGGTGGCGTGTGCAGCTTTCCAGCATTTGCTCTATGGTAGGTTCTGTGTCTATGGGTAAGGCTCTCAGAATTGCTTTACATTTTTCATTCGCATTACTCATGGCAAGTTTACACAACAGTTCTTTTCTTGCCTCTGCGCTCTCTATTTGTTTTTCCAGAGCATCCTTAATTCTATCCACAAATTTGATAAAGCTTTCATCTATTCCTTGTTTGATAGTAGAAAAATATTGGGTGGGGGTAGAATCATCAGGGGTAAGAAGTAAGGAGGTTTTTGCTGCTATAGCCACATCTTGTAATGTTGCCTTAGGTAAAGTATCAGCTTGGTCAGAGGGTTTCTGCAAATTCCCTTCACCAGCCAGCTGTTCGAGTGTAAAATTTGGCTTATCAGCATCTGCAGCATAGTTATCTGATAATGTTTTTAATTGCTTTTTCCAATGCCTTTCCCAAAGCATGTACTCGGTGGGAGAAAGGAGGCACTGGGCATATTTTTAATATCGTGGGGTACCAGAACATGTGCTGAGAACATAGCTTCTAGGAAATTTCTAAAAATATGTGAACTTCTACCATGTTCTGTGGCTGTATTTCTTAATTGCACAAGTTCTTTATTTGTAATAGGTTCCCATGTCTTTCTATTAGTGGCACCTCCTTTTTTTCCCTTCTTATATTCTACTGGAAAGGCAATAATTCTCTGAGCTAATTGCCAGTCCCCTGCCTGTGTGGCTTCCATTTTTATTTTTGCCCAAGGATCTACATATTCTATTTCCAAATCAGAATCGCTGTCACTGCTGTCATCAGATGACGAGAAGTGAGAGCTATCAGGTCGTGCCTTATGTTTCTTATGGCTGGCTGGAGCTGCATTTGGCAGAGGTGCATGTGGCTGGACAGGGTATAAGGCAGCACATGGCAGGACGTGGCTACACGTGGCACATGGCGGGGTGGCCGTGCAATGCGTGATACAGCAGGCACAGGACTGGGGGGCGTGGGGAGGGGGGGCAGAACTGAGGGAAGTCTGGGGGGTCCCGACCGGGGGCTGCAGAGCGTGGGTATGGGGTTGCGCAGCGAGGGTATGGGGGCAGGGGGGGTGCGGGATGGAAGGGGCGGCGGGACTGAGGGAGGGTGCGGCGGGCACGATTCCGGCGGCAGGCAAAAGCGCGGTGGTGGGGAGGGGCGCGGAGACGCAGGCGGGCTGGTCCGGTGCCGCAGCAGGGATGATGCCGGGGGCAGGGAAAGACGCGATGGTAGCGGGGGGCCGAGGGCGGGGGAGGGAGTGGGGGCGGACGCGGCAGGGAGAGGAGGGACGGCAAGGGGGGTGGGGGTGGCCCCAGTAGGGTCGGGGGGAGCAGGGGGAGGGGTGGGGTTTGGGTCAGTCCCGGCGGGAACTGGCGCAGATGCTCTCGGAGATAACGCAGAGCAAGGAGGCGCGCAGGATGTGGCTCCCAAGGGGAAGGCGGGGGGGAAGAGGGGGTGGGCAGGGGCCGTGGGCGCCCTGGGGTCGGGGGGGTGCGGCGCAGACGGCAGGACACTAGAACCCAGAGGAATGCTGGATTCCAGGGTGGAGGGGGTGTTATCTCCTCCATTAGCATTTGAAATAGGCGCTTCTGTTAAGTGAGATAAGAACTTTTCGTTTCCTTCGACAGAAGTTAGCCCTGAGGCTAAAATCTTTTTGTTAGTTTTTTCTACAGCTTTAGTGATAGCGTGAAACATAGGTAAAAACCGGGTTACAGAAAAGTCTTGGTTAGTTTGAAACTTATATATCGTGGTCCCAATTGTATCCCAAAAGGAGTCTAAGGTAATAGTCTGTGTATTAGTGTCTGGGAAGTGGCAGAGAATCCATTTTATAAAATGTTTCAGGTTAGTTTTTGAAAGGTTACCTTTAGAAAAAGAAAAGTTGTTAGAAGATAGGATTTCTAGGATTAGGGAATATAAATCTCTCTCGTTCTGGGATCGTTTACTAAGCTTTGATCCCATTTTTCAGTTCCCGCCAGCAGAAAAAAGAGAAAAAAAAAAGAAAAAACCCAAAAAAAAAGGACCCAAGGAAAAATATTTTTGCGCGCAAGAGAGGCTGTGTTAAACTTACACTTTTCAGCCTGTTGTGGGTCAAAGTTCTGCTGGGGGTCGTCTGCTCGTCAGCCTCCACGGACACTCGCGTGCCCAGGTGTCGGGGTGCGGGTCGGCTGACCTCCTGTCCAGAAGAGTCCTTCTAAAACGAAGAGCTTCTCCTTCCAGGATCTCTGGCGAGCGGAGGCAGTGACAATTTCACGAAGAAATGCTGCTCCTCTGAAATGCCAGGTCCGGCATTCAGTTCCGCGGCCAGGCTATCACGGCGGTTCAGATGTCGGCCCAGGGGCCCCCCGCTGTTCGGGCGTCGGCTATGTTCGGGGCGCCAGCTATGGCCCCCAGGGCAGAAGCCCAGCGGGGAGGCCGGTTGTCCAGGATAGCTCACGGAGGGTCCAGGATCGCCCAGCGGGGGGTTCAGGCAGCCCAGGCAAGCTATAGTGATTTGCAGCTCAGCTCATTAGTGATTTCAGCTCTTTCAGCATGCCTGGGGCCGTCACCCTGGGTATCGCCGCAGCAGACGCAGAGAGAGAGAGAGCAGCGCTGTGTGGGTTCCGCAGGGTTCCTTTATTGGGGTCTCCGCGAAGGGTCCATTGACAGCTCTCCTCTGCCGAACCGGGCAGAGCTAGGGGTTTTTATACCTTACTGGGGGATTGAAAACTGTCCAATAGTAAGGGTCAGGGGAAAAGTGACCTATGAATATACAGAGAGATAACAGGGTCCCAAAGGCGGAAGAGAGGGGCTTCTAAAAACCTTAGTCATGCTGACTTTGGTATTTCCTAGCTCAGGCTTCTGACCTCCAAGGCCTTGCAGGCCTTGTGCCTGCTACAGAATCCGGCTCTGTAAATGGTGGATGATTCCTGGTGGTGCAGCCTGTTTAAAACCATAGTTTATGGGCTGGTTTGTTGTTTTTGAGAGAGTTCATACCATACCAACAGCTCCTCATTAAATTCAGTCCGGGTGCTAGTCCCTCTGGGAGCAGGCAAATGGTTCCTGACCTCATGGAAAGGGATACAGGTACAGGGGTGCAAGTCCTTCTGGGAGCAGGAGTAGTGGTTCCCGACAGAAAGGGATACAAACACAGGGTTACAAATACAGGGTAAGACAGTAACACTTAACAATGGCAAACCAAGTACATTCAACACCAGACTTACACTTCCAGTTAAGATCCTATTAAATTTATCAATTTCATCAACATTAATTACCAATTGCCACCCTGGAATAAGAACTCCCATCTCCACTGTTACACTTCTTACACTGGCCAGTCACAGTGTGAAGATCATGTTGCATGCTGGGGGCAACTTTTCCATGCCCCTTTCCTGACAGAACAATCACGGATTAGATATTGCGGCCAAGAGCAGCCCCAGGGGCACAGGGCAGAGGCAGAGGGAGGTGGGGAGGAGAAAGAGCAGGGCCGAGATTGCCCTTGAAAGGCAGAGGCGCTCTCGGGCCCGCTCCTGGCCAGGGACCCTGCCCAGAGCCGTGCCCTGCTGCCCGGGGCCTTGAGGGGCAGCTGTCCAGCTGGGCCCAGCTGTGCCAGCAGCTCCAGCCGTGCTGGGGAGCCTTGCCAGCTCTGGGCCCTGCTGTGCACGAGGCTCCCTGTGTGCCACTGGCAGCTGGGGCCTCAGCCACCTCCTCTCTGCACAGGAGCGCCTCTGGAACTTCACAAGACCGGCCAAAGGCCTCAGTCATGGAGAACTGGGCCTGTCATCTTGCATCTCCGTGCCAGTGCCCGTTGTCCCTGCCACGGCTGCATGACCAGCTCATTCCTGGGCACGCGCTGCTGCCACCACCACCCAGAACAGGAGCCTCTGTCCCCAAAGGTGCTGGCCCTGGTGTCCAGCCAGGACAGGTGGTGCGGCCCTCCTGCCAGGGAAGGGCCTGAGCCCAGCAACATCTTTGGGCTTCAGCTCAGGTGTCTGTGTGCTACCACCAGCACTGGCTGAGCTGATTGTCTGGGCACAGCCAGGGGTGGGCAGGCAGTAGCCACACAAGGGACTCCTGAGAAAAAGTGACACCATTTGGTCTTTGTTTTACATTTTTACACATTACAAATTTTTAGAAATACTCCCAAATATTTTTCATAGGAAAAAATCCCCTAATACTTATTACATTTTTCCACAGTCATTTAGGATTTTTCAAAGTACTTTTAGAATTAGAAAAATTTAGAACACTTTTACACTTGTAGAATAAAAAATAAAATTGCATTTAATAGGTAATTCTCACTCTAAGAAGAATTAAGTCATCACAAGACACCCAGCCTACTGAAGAGGCTCTTTTCTCACTGGAGATTTGTACCCAGTGACAACAACCAACTTAAAACCTTTTCCCTGATATTTTCTGGGATTTCTGACAAGCTCACCTCTCCATCTTCAGAGGCAAATGTTGAGCCCAGTGGGCATCTCCTGCAGTGCAGGAGGGTCTCTGTGTGCCAGCTGCAACTGGGGCCTCAGCCACCTCCTGTCTCAACCGGTGTCCATCTGCAGCTTTACAGGAAGGGCCAAACACCTCAGTCTGGGACATGAGTAGCAGACATTTCCCATCTGCAACCCCATGCCCGATGTCCCTGTGCCAGCTGCTTTAACAGCTTGTTGCTGTGCAGATGCTGCCTCCAGCCAGACAAGGTCCTCTCCCCCTGAAGGCACTGGCCCTGCTCTCTGGCCCCTACTGAAGGTGGGCAGGGCTTGGCCCAGCTCTTCTCTTGCAATACAGAGATGGAGCTGTCACCCCAGTGTGTGGGTGGTAGCAGCAGCAAAGCCCAGCCAGGATCACCACGGGCTGAGCTCCGTGCCCAGGGGCAGCTGGGGATGGCCACGGTGTGGGCAGGCAGGAGCCAGGCAGGGGCTGCTGTGACCAGTGGCGGGTCCCCGGGGCGGATGGGGCAGCCCATGCTGAGCGTCCCTGGGCTGAGGGACATTTCCATCCCTGCGACCATCTGGGCCTGGACCTCCTCCAGTGGCATGCCTCAGAAAAGAGGGAAGCCATCAAGAGCATCTCCGGGGACACAGCCTGAGCAGCAATATCAGCTGCTGAAAAATAAGGTTTTTGTGAGAAATGGACCTGTGATAATGCAAAACAACCAGGGCAGTCCATTCATTGAGATGGGGGCACACTCTGGGTGTACAGCTAAGGCCATGAGGTCACAGCAGGGCTCTGGGGTCACAGCAGGCTGAGCTCACAGCAGGCCCTGAGGTCACAGAGGTGCCAGAGGTGCCAGAGCCCCGTGGTTGCACAGCAGCACAAGGAGGCAGCAGTCAGTCCCTGAGCACAACTGTTGCGGCAGCAGCGGCGGTGGCAGCAGCGGTGCTGACATTGGGACAGCGGTGACAGGACAGCGGTGGCAGCAAGAGCTGCAGGACTGGCAGAGGGCAAGGCAGCATGGCCCTTGCTCTGCGCCTCCTACTCCTGCTGCTCCTGGCCGTGGCCCTGCCTGCCAGGGCTGCCCAGGCTGCTCCGCTGCAAGCGCGGCGAGCAGGTGAGCCGGCAGCCTGGCTGCCCTTTCCCGGGACAGCGCTCCCTGCTCCCTGGGAAGCGCTGGGGATGGTTTTGCCCAGGGCTTTAGGGTGGGTTTCCTCTGTGGGAGGGAGAGAGTCCCAATGGGTCCTGGGCAGCCCCATTTCCCTTTCCTCTCCCAGAATTTTACACAGGGCAGGGAAAGAGGGTGGATTGTGGCCAGGAGCCAGCCCAGAGCTCCCCAGGCCTCTGTGCAGCTTTGGCCATGTCCATTCACATCTGGCTCGCATGGCCTTTCCTGATGCCCATTTCCTGTACCCAGCTCCCTGAGGCAGAAGGGGATAAAACGCAGCATGGAAATAGTTATGATTTCTGCTCCCTCTAGATTTGGATGGCCATATAAATTATTTGCAAGTACTGGTGAATGACACTTTAAAGATCTTGGAAAATGCTGGAGGCAAGCTCTGAATTTCTCTTTATCGGATAGAATAATCAGTGTCTATGTGGGAAGAGCTCATTCATGCCACTTTCCTCAAGGTTCTGTCCGGGTTGAAAGACTGAAAAATTTGCCCTGCTCCCTTCTGGAGCCCTGAGGGATCCCACAGGATCGCTGTCAGTGGGAGGAAGGAGAATTTAGCTGTCCATCTTCCTCCTGTGTGCAATGCCAGTGTGTCCTTCCATGTGCTCAGTGCAGCCACAGAGAAGAGCAGAGAGGGAAGGGGCCGGGCCCAGGGCTGTGCCCCGGGGCTGAGCCTTGTGGGCAGCCTGAGGATCTCCTGCAGTGCCACAGGAGCTCTTCTGTCCTGCCTTTCTTTGCAGCTGAACCTGCTGGTGAAGGTGGTGCAGCTTCCCAACCCACGTCCAGGACTGAGGCTCTGGGAGATGCTGAGGGTAGGTCAAGACTTTCCTCCCTGGGAGAGCTGCCAGCTCAGAGCCCAAAGCTGGGCCAGGGGGCATCGCTGCAGGTGCCAGCACAGAACCATGCACGTGTGTGCCCTCGCCCTGCACGATCCCCTCACCGCTCCTGCGGCTCAGTGGTGCCCGTGCAGATCAGCAGAGATGGCAGAAGCTTCTGTGGCTGTTGTGTTACAGGTGTGTCTGCAGGGAGGACTTTTCCAGCTCCTTTGCTGACCCCTACACAGAAGCCTGGCTCCCATGGCAGGGGTGAGTAGTGTGTCCCTGTTGACCCCACAGGCTGAGCCCTGATTTTGTGGGATCCGTTCCGAGGAAATAGAAATATTCCTCTTAAGGTCCCCTGAGAATGGAGAACAAACCCAGAAGGAACAGTAAGTCCCTGGAGGCATCCAAACACATGGAGAAGATGCCGAGTGATCTGGAATGATGCTGTGGAGGATACATTTCCCTCATGCTTCCCCTAGGACTCAGCAGCCAGGGCCTTTGGCTGCACATCTGGACACGCCGTGCCCGGCACAGCGGGAAGGGATCCATGGCAGCCTCGCTGCCCCGCTGCTGCTTTCACACCCTGCAGGGCTGCTTCCCAGCTTGTCCTGGCTGCAGCTTTTGCCCAGCCTATGCAGGAAGGCATTTGGCATCAGCTGACAGGCAGCCCAAAATGCACCACAGGCCTTGCCCACCCTGAGGTCCCCTGCGATTTTGCAGTCTCCAGGCGGATCACTAACGGCGGGTGTTTTGATGAAAGTGGGCCCTGTGCTACCTAGGATGTTTATGTCTTTGACAAGAATTGCCTCTTGAAGATGCCACCCCTCCAGTGGGGATCAGTCTTACCTGATGAGCTGTTGTTTTTCCTTTCTCCACAAGTGGATGGAGAGGCTGTACGGAAGGCGGCGTTTCCTGAAGGAAGCAGTGGTTCCGTGCCAGCCTCTGCTGCAGGAAGGGAGGCGATGCCAGGCTCAGGCCCAGGAGGTAATTGCTGTGCCTCTGGACCTGAGCCCTGCTGAGGCTTGAGCTGCCCTGTCTGCTGCCTGGCAGTGCGGGCACAGCCCAGACAAGACTGGCACAGCCCAGGGGAATTATCCCGATCAGGCTCAGGGCACTCGGGTACTGAGCAGTCCTGCTGGGGTCCCTGCATGGGAGGCAGATCCTGAAACCTAGGAGTGACTGCATTCCCATGGTGGGGAAATGACAGAGCAGGACAGGAAGGCTCCAGTGTGTCC
This sequence comes from Passer domesticus, assembly GCF_036417665.1. NCBI lineage: Eukaryota > Metazoa > Chordata > Aves > Passeriformes > Passeridae > Passer > Passer domesticus. The sequence continues at coordinate 25,911,331 of NC_087482.1, read as the reverse complement.
TGAGAGGGCCTGGTTATGTCCTTTCCATTCAGGGAGGAATTTCAGGGGGAAGAGGAATAGAGGGAGAGAAGAAATTAGGAAGGGAGGGAGAGAGGGGGGAGGGAGGGAGGGAGGGAGGGAGGGAGGGAGGGAGGGAGGGAGGGAGGGAGGGAGGGAGGGAGGGAGGGAGGGAGGGAGGGAGGGAGGGAGGGAGGGAGGGAGGGAGGGAGGGAGGGATGATTGTGGCAGTGCCTGCTGCATTTTTCACTAGTGCTTTAGCAAGAGTTTTAGCTCTGGGAGTGGGAGAGCCCAAATGCACTCCGGGCTGCTCCAGCCACCTCGCCAGGGATGTTACACAGGGCCTGCAAAGAGGATGGGGATTGGCCAGGAGCCTGCCCAGAACTCCCGAAGCCCCTGTGCAGCTTTGGCCACATCCATTCACATCTGGCTCCCACAACCTTACCCAACCCACTTGCAGTGCCCTGTTATCTGAGGCAGAGGGGGCCACAACACACCAGGGAAATGGTTCTGATCTGTGCTCCCTTCTAGATCGGGATGGCAAATTGCATTATTTGGATGCCCTGCTGGATGATGGTTTAAGACTCTTGAAGAATGCTGGAGGCAAGTTGTCCCTGTGCCTTTCTTAACAATATCCTGACAGTGCTGCAGGTGCCAGCACAGAATCATGCACGTGTGTGCCCTCGCCCTGTGCAATCCCCTCACCGCTCCTGCGGCTCAGTGGTGCCCGTGCAGATCAGCAGAGATGGCAGAAGCTTCTGTGGCTGTTGTGTTACAGGTGTGCCTGCAGGGAGGACTTTACCAGGTCCTTTGGTGGATGTTGCACGCAAGCCCAGCTCCCATCGCAGGGGTGAGTAGTGTGTCCCTGCTGACCTCACCAGCTGAGCCCTGCTTTTGTGGGATCTGTTCCTGGGAAATGGAACTCTGTTGCTCTAAGGTCCTCCTAGGCGAAAGAACAAAGCTACAGGTCACAAGAAACCCCATGAGCCACTCAAAATCACGGGACAAATGGTGAAAGAATTACTGCAAGCCGAACAAGGTGGGTGCATTTCCCTCATGCTTCCCCTGGGACTCAGCAGCCGGGGCCTTTGGCTGCACATCTGGACATGCCATGCCCGGCACAGCGGGAAGGGATCCATGGCAGCCTCGCTGCCCCGCTGCTGCTTTCACACCCTGCAGGGCTGCTTCCCAGCCTGGCCTGGCTGCAGCTTCTGCCCAGCCTCTGCAGGAAGGCATTTGGCATCAGCTGACAGGCAGCCCAAACTGCACCACTGGCCTGAGATCCCCTGAAATTTCATAGTCTCCAGGATGATCACTAAGGGCGGGTGTTATCATGAAAGTGGGCCCTGGCCTACCCAGAAATTTGTGTGGATTCCTTAACCATGACTTTCACAAGTACTGCCTGCTGAAGATGCCACCTCCCCAATGGGGAACAGCCCCACCTGATCCAGCCATCCCTCTTCCTTTCTCCAGAAGTGGATGGAGAGGCTGGGCAGAAGGCGGCGTTTCCCAAAGGAAGCAGTGGTTCCGTGCCAGCCTCTGCTGTAGGACTGGAGGCGATGCCAGGCACAGGCACAGGAGGTAATTGCTGTGCCTCTGGGTCTGAGCCCTGCTGAGACTTGACCTGCTGTCTCTGCTGCCTGGAAGTGAGGGCACAACCCAGGAGAATTATCCCGAGCAGGCTCAGGGCACTCGGGTACTGAGCAGTCCTGCTGGGGTCCCTCCATGGGAGACATGTCCCGAAACCTGGCAGTGACTGCACGGGGTGCCCATGGTGGGGAAAGGACAGAGAGAGAGATCAAGGCTCCAGTGTGTCCTGAGAGGGCTTGACTCTGTGCCCTTGGGCTGTGGGAGCTGTCCCAGCAGATGGAGGAAGGGTGGCTGGGAGGACAGGCAGGAGAGAGTTTGCGAGGGATACTTGCAACACTACCTACTGCAGTTCTCCCCAGAGATTAAAGGAGCATTTTCCTTGTGTGACTGAGAGAACCCCCACGGGCCCTGGGCTGCTCCAGCCACCTCTCCAGGGATGTTGCACAGGGCCTGCAAAGAGGATAGGGATTGACCATGAGCCTGCCCAGAGCTCCCCAGGCCCCTGAGCAGCTTTGGCCTTGTCCATTCACATCTGGCTCCCATGGCCTTACCCGACCTACATGCAGTGCCCAGTTCCCTGAGGCAGAAGGGGATCCCAGCACATCATGGAAATCCTTCTGATCTTTGCAAACTTCTAGGTTGGGATCAAGACATGGATTATCTGGGAAACCTGCTGGATTATGGCTTGAGACTCATGGGAAATCCTGGAGGCAAGTGCTCAATGTACCTTTCCTGAGAGAATACACAGTGAGCAGGTGGCAAGAGCTCATACATTTGCCCTTTCACTTAAGATCATCTGAAGGTTGATGGAATATGGCAAATTTGCCCTGCTCCTTTCTGGAGCCCTGAGGGATCCCACAGGATCACTGTCAGTGGGAGGAAGGAGAATTTAGCTGTCCATCTTGCTCCCTTGTACAATTCCAGTGTGTCCTTCCATGTGGCTCCATGCAGCCACAGAGAAGAGCAGAGAGGGAAGGGGCCGGGCCCAGGGCTGTGCCCCGGGGCTGAGCCTTGTGGGCAGCCTGAGGATCTCCTGCAGTGCCACAGCAGCTCTCCTGTCCTGCCTTTCTTTGCAGCTGAACCTGCTGGTGAAGGTGGTGCAGCTTCCCAACCCACGTCCAGGACTGAGGCTCGGGGTGATGCTGAGGGTAGGTCAAGACTTTCCTCCCTGGGAGAGCTGCCAGCTCAGAGCCCAAAGCTGGGCCAGGGGGGCAGCGCTGCAGGTGCCAGCACAGAACCATGCACGTGTGTGCCCTCGATCTGCGCGATCCCCTCACCGCTCCTGTGGCTCAGGCATGGCAGCTGTTTGGAAACGGGAGAGCCCTGACCCTGCCATGAAAGCCAAGACATTTTCTGAAACGTATCCCCATGTTTAACACACATGACATCCTGAAGATGCCGGCATCCAAATCAGGAACTCTTCCACATAATCCAACTGTCCTTTTTCCTGTCTGAAGTGAGGGACCAAACATCTGTGCAGAGGGAGGCACATCCTGGAGGAAGCATTTCCCCATGGGCAGCCCCTGCTGCAGGGAGGAAGGCGATGCCAGACACGGGCACAGGCACAGCAGGTAATTGCTGTGCCGGGCTCAGCCCTGGCTGGGGCTGTGTGGCAGCAGCTCTTCCCCCAGGGCCTGCCCTTGCCCAGCCCGACAGCAGCCAAAGCTGGAGGCGCCTGGGCTTCCAGGCCTCTGGAGCTGGTTCAGATCCCCGGGGAAACGGGACTGGTGCAGCAACGTCCCTGGCGCTGCAGCTGCTGCGGAGCTGGCCCTGAGTGCCCAGAGGCCCAAGGCACAGGAGCAGCCCCGAGCGGGAGCCCTGCTGCCAGCCAGGGCCAGAGCCAGCCCTGGCTCCCGACTGGGCAGGGGCTGCGCTGGGTCCTGAGAGAACGTCCTGCCCATATCCACCGTGCTGCCAGCTCAGCAGTGCAGCACAGCACGGGCTCACACTCCCCATCGCTCCCACAGATGCAGCCGGCACCACAACACGTGTTCCTGATGCCCAGAAGGGCCTCAGAAGAGGCTTCTGTAAGGGAGCAGGCTGCTGGCTAGGATTCATGGCAGGCCTGCTTTTTTTGGAACTTATTGTCATGTTGTGCTGTGTCAGAATCTGGTATTGCTGGAAGAACAAACGGTGAGTGGACACCTTTCCCTGAATGAGCTTCTTTTGAAAGTCTAATGTGGACAGGAAGCATTCCCACTGAGGCTGCAGTGGAGTTGTGGCCAGTCCATGGTTCTCCAAATAACTCTGCTGAGGGTTCTGCTGCTGCCCTGTGCTTCCATTGGCCTCTCAATTGCTGGGCCTTGTCCTGGGGGCCCCGCTGGGGCTGCAGCCAGAGCTGGCTCCCACTGAGGCTGCCTGGCCAAGAGCAGCCCCAGGGGCACGGGGCAGAGGCAGAGGGAGGTGGGGAGGAGAAAGAGCAGGGCCGAGGTTGCCCTTGAAAGGCAGAGGCGCTCTGGGGCCCGCTCCTGGCCAGGGACCCTGCCCAGAGCTGTGCCCTGCTGCCCGGGGCCTTGAGGGGCAGCTGTCCAGCTGGGCCCAGCTGTGCCAGCAGCTCCAGCCGTGCTGGGGAGCCTTGCCAGCTCTGGGCCCTGCTGTGCACCAGGCTCCCTGTGTGCCACGGGCAGCTGGGGCCTCAGCCACCTCCTCTCTCCACAGGAGCACCTCTGGAACTTCACAAGACCGGCCAAAGGCCTCAGCCATGGAGAACTGGGCCTGTCATCTTGCATCTCCGTGCCAGTGTCCATTGTCCCTTCCTCAGGTGCATTACCAGCTTATTGCTGGAAATATGCTGCCACCACCACCCAGAACAGAATCTTCTCTCCCCAAAGGGACTGACCTTGCTCTCCATCCAGGACAGGAGATGCAGCCCTCTAGCCAGGGAATGGAATGTTGAAAAAGTTGTATTTACTTCTAAAAATTTTAAATGTTTATTAAAACTTTATTAAAATTTTTACAATAAACCCTATAGGGAAAATGTTACGTCGCCGGGAGTAGAGGATTTTTTCCACCATGTGCTCATCCACACAATGGAGGTTTCACCTTTTAACACTTTTACCCTTCTTAAAGTTCAGTCCATCGACTCCTTCTTTGATGTCCAGTAGTGGAGTTTACTTCCTTACATCTCACTTGGAGGTCATGTACTGCTGTCCTAGCAAGGTGACCCTCTTAAATGTCCCAAACTCAGGTAATCCCAAGATAACAACACAACAGGGGGTAAAACATATCTATAAATGTATAAAACTTCTCTTAACATATATACATGATATTTATCCTTTAATTGTGAGAGTCAACTGTCACATTACTCATCTATCACAGGCTTGAGTCCAGCTTCAGCTCAGGTGTCTGTGTGCTACCACCAGCACTGGTGGAGCTGCTCGTCTGGGCACAGCCAGGCATGGGCACGCAGCAGCTGGGCATGGGACTCATTCGACCAACAGCACCCTCATGTTATCTTTGTCTTTCATTTTGAAACATTTACATATGTTTTTCCTTTGTAGCATTGAGAAACGTTTTTCACAGAATACGGACACCACATATTTGTTCCCCTTTCCTCCAATACTTCTGTATTTGTCCAAGTAGTTTTATAGTCAGGGAAACTAGAATCTTCTGACACATTGGCAATAAAAAGCAAAATTGCCTTTAATTCTTAATGTTTAGTCTTACACAGCCTGGACAAGACCGGCATAACTCGGGGGAATTATCCCAAACAGGCTCAGGGCACTCGGGTTCTGAGCAGTCCTGCTGGGGTCCCTCCATGGGAGACACATCCCGAAACCTGGGAGTGACTGCATGGGGTGCCCATGGTGGGGAAAGGACAGAGTGGGAGAGCAAGGCTCCAGTGTGTCGAGACAGGGCCCAACCCTGTCCCCTGGGGCTGGGGGAGCTGTCACGGGGCAGGGAGGGCCAGGGCTGGCAGGGGCTGCTCAGGGATGGCTTTGGCCCGTGTCCCTGGCAGCAGCCACTGCCCAAGCAGCTGCGCTGCCCCCGGGCTCTCCTCCCGGCCTGCTGGGCTTTGTTGGCTGGCACAGCCTGTGCCAAGGGCCGGCAAGGTGCCTGCAGGCCCCAGCTCTGGGGGAAACAGAGAACGTCCTGCCCGTATCCACCGTGCTGCCAGCTCAGCAGTGCAGCACAGCACGGGCTCACTCTCCCCACGGATCTTGCAGAGGTTCAAAGCAAGACAGGAACACATGCCCTGATTCCACTTTGATGAATCCCAATGATTTTCTCCTTGCAGGACTGGCACAAGCAGTGCATGATAGGTATAGCAGAGCCTCTGTTCACTGTATCACTCGCCATGGCCTCTTTCACAGTTGTATCTTTACACCTTCATATGTCCTGCCAAAACCTGAGGGAGAACTGGACCTCTAATCACATGGCACATCTCCATGCCCATGCCCGATGTCCCTGTGCCAGCTGCTTTAACAGCTTGTTGCTGTGCAGATGCTGCCTCCAGCCAGACAAGGTCCTCTCCCCCTGAAGGCACTGGCCCTGCTCTCTGGCCCCTACTGAAGGTGGGCAGGGCTTGGCCCAGCTCTTCTCTTGCACTAAAGAGATGGAGCTGTCACCCCAGTGTCCGGGTGGCAGCAGCAGCAAAGCCCAGCCAGGATCAGCACTGGCTGAGCTCCGTGCCCAGGGGCAGCTGGGGATGGCCACGGTCTGGGCAGGCAGGAGCCAGGCAGGGGCTGCTGTGACCAGTGGCGGGGCCCCGGGGAGGATGGGGCAGCCCATGCTGAGCGTCCCTGGGCTGAGGGACATTTCCTTCCCTGCGACCATCTGGGCCTGGACCTCCTCCAGTGGCATGCCCAGGAAAAGAGGGAAGCCATCAAGAGCCTGTGAGTTACACAGGGATGGGCTGCAGCTTCCTCCCTCCTTGGTTAGCGGGCGGATTAAAAGAGGCCTCTAGGGTTTGTGGCAAACAGCAGTGGGCAAACAGGGCCGTGGCATGTCTCTGAGGGACAATTCACGAGGCAGTGTGCACAGGCAGGGCAAGCAGGCAGGGTTGCAGGTTTTCTTGCTTGGGAGGTTTACCGTGTCTTGTTTGCAGTGTTTCTGTTGATTGCTTGGTTTTGGGGTTTCTGGGAGTAGTATTTTTTACGCAATCGAAAACTGTAGTTAGTACAAGTGCATGTAACTAGATGGAACCCTCCAAAAAGGATGTGTCTGTCCTGGCCCATTCCTGTGCAGAGTGTTTGAGCTCAGCAGTGGTTTCAGGGGGCAGTGTGGAGAAAAGCTGCCTGTGGTGTGAACAGGTGAATGATGTCCTTTCACTGGTGGCCGAGCTTAGGGAGGAAGTTTAAAGACTAAGGAGTATCAGGGAAAGTGAAAGGGAAATAGATTGGTGGAGTTCAGCCCTTCCATCCTTACGGGAGGCCCAGCAAGAGTCACAGGACTCCTATGCTGCACACTGTCAGGCAAGAGAAGGACACCTGGTAGATGAAGGGGAGTGGAAATGGTCCCTGCATGGGGAGGTTATGATAAAAATCCCTCCCGACCCCCGTCCCCTAGCCAGGGGCCACTTCAGAATAGGTATGAGCCCCTGGATCTAGAGAGTCAGCCAAATGATTAAGAAGAAAATTATCTGCTCAGAAAATCTCCCAGTTATGATTAATCTGTAACATGGATTGCCACCTCTAACATCAAAAAGGAAAGAAAGGTAATCGTGGTGGGTGATTCCCTTCTGAGGGGAACAGAGGGCCCCATGTCAACCGGGCCCACCCCACAGAGAGCTCTGCTGCCTCCCTGGGGCCCAGGTGCAGGATATTCCTCAGGGACTTCCTGGGCTCATTCAGTCCTCTGATTATTATCCACTGCTGAAACTCCAGGCTGGCAGTGATGAGATTGAGGAGTGTCAGGACCATTGAAAGGGACTTTAGGGCACAGGGACAAGTGGTTGATAGGACAGGGACACAGGTAGTCTTTTCCTCAGTCCCTTTGGTGGCTGAGAAAAATGGTGAAAGCAATAGGAGAGCTCGTATCATCAACAAGTGGCTCAAGGGCTGGTGCATTGGCAGAATTTTGGATTCTTTGATCATGCTGCAGCTTCTATGGCACCTGGCCTGCTGGAACCAGATGGGCTCCATCTCTCTGTTAATGGCAGAAGGTTTTTAGCTGATGAGCTTGCAGAACTTGTTGAGAGGGCTTTAAACTAAGTTTGAAGAGGGAACGGGATGCAGCTGGGCTGTCTGGAAGCAGGCCCAAGGCTGGTAAGCCTGAGTTAGGGATGAAATCAGCAGCCCAGCTGAGGTGCATGGATACCAGTGCACACAGCATGGGTAACAAACAGCAAGAGCTGGAGGCCATGGTCCAGCAGCAGAGCTGTGATGTCATTGCCATCACAGAAACGTGGTGGGATGCCTCACATGGCTGGAGCACTACACTGGATGGCTACAAGCTCTTCAGGAGAGACAGGAAAGGGAGAAGAGGTGGAGGCGTGGCTCTTTATATTAGGGAGGCTTTGGACACCATGGATATTGAAACTAATGATGATGAGGTGGAATGCCTATGGGTGAGAATGAGGGGGAAGGCCAACAAGGCTGACATCCTACTGGGAGTCTGTTATCATCCACCCAACCTGGAAGAAGTGGTGGACAACTCATTCTATAAACAACTAGAGGATGTTTCAGGATCATCAGCCCTTCTTCTTGTAGGCGACTTCAACTTGCCAGACATCTGCTGGGAACTTAATACAGCAGAAAAAAAGCAGCACAGGCAATTTGTAGAGTGTGTGGAGGACAACTGTTGGTTGCAGCTGGTGGGTGAGCCCAGCAGGGGAGGGACTATGTTAGATCTGCTCTTTGCAGATAGAGGTGGGCTGGGGGGACGTATGGTGGCTGGAGGCTGCTTGGGGCACAGTGATCATGAAATGATGGAATTTGGTGCATTGCAAGCTGATCTGTAGTCAGCATTAATCAAGTTCTAAGAAGCAGTCCAGCTCAGCTCCATGAACTAGCCTCTGTGTTTGACTGACAGAAGCTCACATCCAATGGGAACTCTCCTAGGATGCAGACATTGTCTTGGTTCAGAGTCTGGGGGCACACAGATAGACCAATGAGCTGTCTCGGCCCAGGAGATTTGAGTGGGCTAGAAAAGAACACTCCTGATAATAAACAAGGCTGTTTTTCTGAGGAAACATGAGGGGTCTGTTGTGTGTTATGTCTCAGACAGGGGAACACCAATGTATCAAGAATTCTTGGTATTTTGTGAAAACAGGAGGAACATCAAGAAGACTTGTACACATGAATTCCAGAGGCCAGACTTTGGCCTGTTTAGGAGACTTCTTCAGAGAGTTCCTTGGCAAGCAGCCCTTAAAAACAAAGGAGTCCAGGAAGGGTGGGCATGCTTCAAAACAGAGATCTTGAGGGCACAGGAACAGTCTGTCCCTGGCTGCCGAAAGATGAGCCAATGAGGCAAACACCCAGCCTGGATGGGCAAGGAGGTTTTGGAGGAATTTAGGAATAAAAAGAGGACGTATCATCTTTGGAAGGAGGGTCAAGTCTCTCAGGAAGTATTTAGAGGAGCTGCTAGAGCATGTAGGAAAAAAAATTAGGGAGGCCAAAGCTCAGTTTGAACTGAAAATGGTGACTTCTGTAAAGGATAATAAAAAAAATGTATTTACAAAGATATCAATGGGAAAAGGAAGGGTAAGACCAACCTTTGTTCTTTATTAGATGTGGGAGGGAACTTAGCAACTGCCCATGAGGACAAAGAAGAGGCGCTGAACACCTTCTTTGCCTCAGTCTTTAGTAGGAAGACGACTTGTCCTCAGGACAAGTGTCCTGCTGGGCTGGTAGATGGTGTCAGGGAGCAGAATGGGCCCCCTGTTAGCCAAGAGGAGGCAGTCAGAGAACTGCTGAGCTGCTTGGATGTTCCTAAATGTATGGGGCCAGATGGGATCCACCCCAGGGTGGTGAGGGAACTGGCAGATGAGCTGCTGAAGCCGCTCTCCATCATTTACCAGCAGTCCTGGCTCACTGGTGAGGTTCCAGGTGACTGGAAGCTGCCCAATGTGACGCCCATGTAGAACAAGGGTGGTAAGGAGGATCCTGGTAATTATAGGCCAGTCAGTCTGAGCTCAGTACCCAGTAAGGTGATGGAACAGTTTATACTGAGTGCCATCACGCAGCACTTACAGGATGGCCAGGGTAGCAGACCCAGCCAGCAGGGGTTTAGGAGGGGTAGGTCGTGTCCGACCAACCTGATCTCCTTTCATGAGCAAGTGACCTGCCTGATGGATGCAGGAAAGGCTGTGGATGTGTCTATTTGGACTGCAGAAAGGCCTTTGCACTGTCTTCCACAGCTCACTCCTGGAAAAGCTGCAGCCCAGGGCTGGGAGAGGAACACTCTTTGCTGGGCTCAGAACTGGCTGGATGGCTGGCCCAGAGAGGGGTGCTGAACGGTGCTGCACCCAGCTGGCAGCCAGTCACCAGAGGTGTCCCTGCGGGCTCTGTGCTGGGGCCAGCTCTGCTCAATGCTTTTATTGACAACATGGATGAGGGGATTGAGTCTTTCATTAGCAAATCTGCAGACAACACTAAGCTGGGAGAGTGTGTTGATCTGTCGGAAGGTAGGAGGGCTCTGCAGGGAGACCTGGAATGGTTGGAGCGATGGGCAGAGTCCAGTGGGATGAAGCTCAGTAGGTGCAAGTGCCCAGTGCTGCACTTTGGCCACAAGAAGCACCTGCAGTGTTCTAGGCTGGGGATAGTGTGGCTGGACAGTGGCCAGGCAGACAGGCACCTGGGGGCACTGGTCACAGCCAGCTGAACATGAGCCAGCAGTGTGGCCTGGTGGCCAAGGAGGCCAATGGCTCCTGGCCTGTGTCAGGAAGAGCGTGGCCAGCAGGAGCAGGGAGGTCATTCTGTCCCTGTTCTTGGCACTGGTGAGGCCGCACCTCGAGTGCTGTGTCCAGTTCTGGGCCATCAGTTTGGGAAGGACATTGAGTCGCTCGAGCACATCCAGAGGGGGCAACAAGGATGGTGAGGGGCTGGGAGCACAAGCCCTGGTGAGGAATGACTGAGAGAGCTGGGGGTGTTTACCCTGGAGAAAAGGAGACTCCGAGGTGACCTTATCACTCCACAGCTCCCTGAAGGGTAGTTGTAGTCAGGTGGGGATGGTTTCTTTCTCCAGGCAGCGCTGACAGAACCAGAGGACACAGTCTCAAGCTGCATCAAGGGAAATGTCGGTTGGATATTAGGAAAATATTTTCCACAGAAAGAGTGATAAAGTTCTGGAATGGCCTGCCATGGGAGGTGGTGGAGTCACCATCCCTGGATGTGTTTAAAAAAAGACTGAATGTGGCACTGGGTGCCATGGTTTAGTTGTGGTGTTGGGACATGGGTTGGACTGGATGATCTTGAAGGTCTCTTCCAACCTGGTCATGCTGTGAATTCTGTAAGAATTCTGAGCATCTCCAGGGACACAGCCTGGCCAGCAATGTCAGTAGGTGAAAAATAAGGTTTTTTGTGAGAAATGGACCTGTGATAATGCAAAACATTTACAATCCGGGCAGTCCATTCATGCGGATGGGGGCACACTCTGGGGGTACAGCTGAGGCCATGAGGTCACAGCAGGGCTCTGGGGTCACAGCAGGCTGAGCTCACAGCAGGCCCTGAGGTCACAGAGGTGCCAGAGGTGCCAGAGCCCCGTGGTTGCACAGCAGCACAAGGAGCCAGCAGTCAGTCCCTGAGCACAACTGTTGCAGCAGCAGCGGTGGCAGCAGCGGTGCTGACATTGGGACAGCGGTGTCGGGACAGCGGTGGCAGCAAGAGCTGCGGGACTGGCAGAGGGCAAGGCAGCATGGCCCTTGCTCTGCGCCTCCTACTCCTGCTGCTCCTGGCCGTGGCCCTGCCTGCCAGGGCTGCCCAGGCTGCTCCGCTGCAAGCGCGGCGAGCAGGTGAGCCGGCAGCCTGGCTGCCCTTTCCCAGCACAGCGCCCCCTGCTCCCTGGGAAGCGCTGGGGATGGTTTTGCCCAGTGCTTTGGGGAGGGTTTCCTCTGTGGGAGGGTGACAGCACCCACGGGCCCTGGGCTGCTCCAGCCACCCCTCTAGGGATGTTGCAAAGGGCCTGCAAAGAGGCTGGAGAGTGACCAGAGCCAGCCGCTGTGCAGTTTTGGCCTTGTCTATTCACATCTGTCCCCCACGGCCTTACCCAACCGCCCTCCAGTGCCCAGTTCCCTAAGGCAGAAGGGGATCCCAGCACACATTGGATATGGTTCTGGTCTGTGTTCCATTCCAGATGTGGATCGTGACGTGGATTATTTGGAAATGCTGGTGAATGATGATTTGAAAACCAGGCCAGATGCTGGAGGCAAGTCCTCAATGTACCTTTCCTGACAGAAAAATAGTGTCAATCCAGCAAGAGATTACTTGTAACATTTCCCATAAGTTCCTCTGAAAGTTGATGTATTCAGCAAACCTTGCCCTTCTGGAGCCCTGAGGGATCCCACAGGATCACTGTCAGTGGGAGGAAGGAGCATTTAGCTGTCCATCTTCCTCCCGTGTGCAATGCCAGTGTGTCCTTCCATGTGCTCTGTGCAGCCACAGAGAAGAGAAGAGCAGAGAGGGAAGGGGCCGGGCCCAGGGCTGTGCCCCGGGGCTGAGCCTTGTGGGCAGCCTGAGGATCTCCTGCAGTGCCACAGCAGCTCTTCTGTCCTGCCTTTCTTTGCAGCTGAACCTGCTGGTGAAGGTGGTGCAGCTTCCCAACCCACGTCCAGGACTGAGGCTCTGGGAGATGCTGAGGGTAGGTCAAGACTTTCCTCCCTGGGAGAGCTGCCAGCTCAGAGCCCAAAGCTGGGCCAGGGGGCATCGCTGCAGGTGCCAGCACAGAACCATGCACGTGTGTGCCCTCGCCCTGCGCGATCCCCTCACCGCTCCTGCGGTTCAGTGGTGCCCGTGCAGATCAGCAGAGATGGCAGAAGCTTCTGTGGCTAGAGCCCTGGTTTTGTGAAATCGACTGGGAAATGGAACTATGTTGCTCTAAATTTCTCTGACAGGGAATTACCCAGCTACAGGTCACAAGAAACCCCATGAGCCATCCATAGTCAAGATGCCAGTACTGAAGGAAATGCAGCAGGCAGGACAAGGTGGGTGCATTTCCTTCTGCCTTCCCCTGGGACTCAGCAGCCGGGGCCTTTGGCTGCACATCTGGACACGCCGTGCCCGGCACAGCAGGAAGGGATCCTTGGCAGCCTCGCTGCCCCGCTGCTGCTTTCACGCCCTGCAGGGCTGCTTCCCAGCCTGGCCTGGCTGCAGCTTGTGCCCAGCCCCTGCAGGAAGGCATTTGGCATCAGCTGACAGGCAGCCCAAACTGCACCATGGGCCTGAGATTCCCTGCAATTTCTTGGTCTCTTGGGAGATCAGGAAGGGAACCTGTTTGGAGAAAGGAGGGCCCTGGTTCAGCATGAAGATTCTGGCCATCTCCCGGAGCCTAACCCTTTGAAAAGCATTCCCTGTTGAAGATGCCACCTCCCCAGTAGGGAACAGCTCTATCTGATCCAGCTGTCCATTTCCTTTAACAAGCGATGGACCAAAAAGCTGTACTGAAGGTGGCATTTCCCGGGCTAAGTGGCGGCTCATTGGAAGGCCCTGCAGAAAGGAAGGCAATGCCAGACACGGGCACAGGCACAGCAGGTAATTGCTGTGCCGGGCTCAGCCCTGGCCGGGGCTGTGTGGCAGCAGCTCTTCCCCCAGGGCCTGCCCTTGCCCAGCCTGGCAGCAGCCAAAGCTGGAGGCGCCTCGGCTTCCAGGCCTCTGGAGCTCGTTCAGAGCCCCGGGGAAACGGGACTGGTGCAGCAACGTCCCTGGCGCTGCAGCTGCTGCGGAGCTGGCCCTGAGTGCCCAGAGGCCCAAGGCACAGGAGCAGCCCCGAGCGGGAGCCCTGCCGCCAGCCCAGGGCCAGAGGCAGCCCTGGCTCCCGACTGGGCAGGGGCTGCGCTGGCTCCTGACAGGGCCTGAGCCTGTCCCCTGGGGCTGGGGGAGCTGTCACGGGGCAGGGAGTGGTGAAATGAGTGACACCTGTGGCATGGCCGCCTGTAGTTTTTCTCAGGCCTTTAGGGAGGGTTTCTGCAGTGGAAATGAGAGAGTCTTGCAAGGCCCTGGGGTGTTCCCCCACCTTTCCAGGGATGTTTCCCAGGGCCTGAAAAGAGTCTGGAGTGTGACCAGGAGCCAGCCCAGAGCTCCCCAGGCTGCTGTGCATCTTTGGCTTTATCCATTCACATCCGACTCCCACAAACTTACCTGACCCCCTTGCAGTGCCCAGTTCCCTGAGGCAGAAGGGGACTCCAGCGCACCATGGAAATGGTTCTTATCTCTGCTCCCTTCTAGATGAGGTGTCTGGAAAGACTTCTCCATTAGCTTGGCTGCATAAAGTGTTGGTCCTATCTGAGCCCCTCTCAGGTATGTTCCCAGTGTGCCACCAAGGAATAATTGCTGACAACCTGGCAGGAATCAGGTGACAGAAGCTTCTGTGGCTGTTGTGTTACAGGTGTGCCTGCAGGGAGGATTTCTCCAGCTCCTTTGGTGATTTCTACACAGAAGCCTGGCTCCCATCGCAGGGGTGAGTGGTGTGTCCCTGCTGACCCCACAGGCTGAGCCCTGCTTTTGTGGGATCCATTCCTGGGAAACGAAACTCTATTGCTCTAAGGTCCTCCGAGGGGAAAGAACAAAGGCAAAGGACACCAGAAAGCCCATGAGCCATCCAAAAACATGAGGCAAATGCTGAAAGAATTGCTGCAGGCAGGACAAGGTGGGTGCATTTCCCTTATGCTTCCCCTGGGACTCAGCAGCCGGGGGCTTTGGCTGCACATCTGGACACGCCGTGCCTGGCACAGCAGGAAGGGATCCATGGCAGCCTCGCTGCCCCGCTGCTGCTGCTGCTGCTGCTTTCACGCCCTGCAGGGCTGTTTCCCAGCCTGGCCTGGCTGCAGCTTGTGCCCAGCCTCTGCAGGAAGGCATTTGGCATCAGCTGACAGGCAGCCCAAACTGCACCATGGGCCATGCCCACCCTGAGATCCCCTGTAATTTCCCGGTGTTCAGGCAGATCAGAAGGGGCAGCTGTTTGAAGAAGTCAGGGCCCTGGCCTACCCAAATAGTTTATATGATTTCCTGTTCCATATCAAAGTGCTTGGCAAGCATTCCCTCCTGAAGATGCCCCCTCCCGTCTCTTTATTGATTTCATGTGGTCCAGCTGTACACTTTTCTTTCTCCAGAGAAGGACAAAAAAGCTGTGCGGAAGGCGGCGTTTCCCAGAGGAAGCAGTGGCTCCGTGCCAGCCTCTGCTGCAGGAAGGGAGGTCATGCCAGGCACAGGCCCAGGAGGTAATTGCTGTGCCTCTGGGCCTGAGCCCTGCTGAGACTTGAGCTGCCCTCTCTGCTGCCTGGCAGTGCGGGCACTGCCCGGACAAGACTGGCACAGCCCAGGGGAATTATCCCGAGCAGGCTCAGGGCACTCGGGTACTGAGCAGTCCTGCTGGGGTCCCTCCATGGGAGACACTTCCTGAAACCTGGCAGTGACTGCATGGGGTGCCCATGGTGGGGAAAGGGGAGAGGGGGAGAGCAAGGCTCCAGTGTGTCCTGTAAGGGCCTGGCTATGTGCCCTTGGGCTGTGGGAGCTGTGAGAAGAGAGGGAGGGAGGGAGAGAGGGACTGCAGGAGGGAAGGAGGTAGGAGTGGTTCTGGCACTACATACTGCAGTTATCCCCAGGAATTTAGGGAAGTCTCCCTTGGTGGGGAGGGAGAGAGCCCCAGGGCCCTGGGCTGCTCCAGCTGCCCCTCTAGGGATGTTGCACAAGGCCTAGAGGGGGCAAAGATTGTAAAGGGTGTGGAGATTAACCAGGAGTCAGCCCAGAGCTCCCCAGGTCCCTGTGCAGCTTTGGCCATGGCCACTCACATCTGACTCCCACGACCTTACCCGACCCCCTTGCAGTGCCCAGTTCCCAAAGGCCAAAGGGGAACCCAGCAGAGCATGGAAGCAGTTCCGTTTTATGCTCCCTTCTAGACTGGGATGGTGACATGGATTCCATGCTTGTCTTTCTGGATGAGAGTTTGAAGATCTCGGCAGATGGTGGAGGCAAGTTCGCAAAGTCCCTTTTTACTTAGAGAATAATCAGTGTCAGTGTGGCAAAAGGTCACACTTGTCCCACTTTCCTTAAGAGTAGGAAGGTTGTTGAATTCTGGAAGCCTTGCCCTGCTCCCATCTGGAGCCCTGAAGGATCCCACAGGATCGCTGTCAGTGGGAGGAAGGAGCATTTAGCTGTCCATCTTCCTCCTGTGGGCAATTCCAGTGTGTCCTTCCATGTGCTCTGTGCAGCCAGGGAGAAGGGCAGAGAGGGAAGGGGCCGGGCCCAGGGCTGTGTCCCGGGGCTGAGCCTTTGGCAGCTCCTTTGCCAGCCCCAGGGAGCCTGAGCTGCTCCTGCTGCCACTGCCAAGCCCTGGCCCTGCCCGGGGCTGGCTTTAGAGCTGCTGGCAGCTCCAGGGAGTCCTTTCTGCCCCGACTGCCCTGCAAGGGGCTCCTTCTATGCCAGTGTGGGGCCACTGCAGGCACGAGGTCCCCCTGCCCCTGCTCCTGACTGGAAGGCAGAGCTGAGGGAGTGCCTTGGAGGGCACCAAACACTCAGGTGCCCTCACTGCCACTTGGGCCTGAAGGAGAATCTTCAGCAGGCTCACAGGAGCTGTTCTGTCCTGCCTTTCTTTGCAGCTAACCCGGTTGGTGAAAGTGATCTGGCTTCCCAACCCACGTTCAGGAATGAGCCTCTGGGAGATGCTGAGGGTAGGTCAAGGCCTTTCCCCTGGAAGAGCTGCCAGCTCAGAGCCCAAAGCTGGGCCAGGGAGGCAGCGCTGCAGGTGCCAGCACAGAACCATGCACGTGTGTGCCCTCGCCCTGCACGATCCCCTCACCGCTCCTGCGGCTCAGTGGTGCCTGTGCAGATCAGCAGAGATGGCAGAAGCTTCTGTGGCTGTTGTATTCCAGGTGTGTCTGCAGGGAGGACTTTACCAGGTCCATTGGTGGATGTTGCACGCAGGCCCAGCTCCCGTCGCAGGGGTGAGTAGTGTCTGCCTGATGACCCCACAGACTGAGCCCTGCTGTTGTGGGACCCATTCCTGGGAAATGGAAATATTTCTCTTAAGGTCCCCTGAGAATGGAGAAGAAACTTAGAGGAGACACTAAGTCCCTGGAGGCATCCAAGCACATGGAGAATATGCTGAGTGATCTGGAGAGACGTGGTGGGTGCATTTCCCTCATGCTTCCCCTGGGACTCAGCAGCCGGGGGCTTTGGCTGCACATCTGGACACGCCGTGCCCGGCACAGCGGGAAGGGATCCATGGCAGCCTCGCTGCCCTGCTGCTGCTTTCACGCCCTGCAGGGCTGCTTCCCAGCCTGGCCTGGCTGCAGCTTCTGCCCAGCCCCTGCAGGAAGGCATTTGGCATCAGCTGACAGGCAGCCCAAACTGCACCATAGGCCTGAGATCCCCTGTGATTTCCCAGTCTCTGGGTAGATGCAGAGAGGCAGCTCTTTGCAGGAGGGAGGGCCCTGGAGCAACTCCAAAACGCTGGGCATTTTCCTTGTCCTTATCCATGTCTTTGACTAGTATTGCCTGCAGCAGAAAGGCACAGCACAGAGGAATTACAGTGTGCAGGCTCAGGGGTTCGGGTACTGAGCAGTCCTGTGCCAAGGGGTGGCAAGGAGCCTGCAGGCCCCAGCTCTGGGGGAAGCAGGGAGTGAGAACGTCCTGCCCGTATCCACCGTGCTGCCAGCTCAGCAGTGCAGCTCAGCACAGGCTCATGCTCCCCATTGCTCCCACAGATGCAGCCGGCCCCACAACACGTGCTGACAACATCTGGGAAAGCACGAGAAGAGTTTTCTGCTGGGGAACACCGTGTTTGAAGAAGATGATGGCCATTGTGGCTGGTGCTGCACTTTGCCTGATGATGTACTGTGCCGCAATCTGGTATTGCTGGAAGAGAAACTGGTGAGTGTTGTGCTGATCTCTAGCTCAAACAGCTTCCTTTAAAGGCTGCTCATAGTCAGGGAACATTCCCAGAGAGCCTGGGGTGGAGTTGTTGCCAGTCCTTGGTTCTCCAAATAACTCTGCTGAGGGTTCTGCTGCTGCCCAGTGCTTCCATTGGCCTCTCAATTGCTGGGCCTTGTCCTGGGGCCCTGCTGGGGCTGCAGCCAGTGCTGGCTCCCACTGAGGCTGCCTGGCCAAGAGCAGCCCCAGGGGCACGGGGCAGAGGCAGAGCGAGGTGGGGAGGAGAAAGAGCAGGGCCGAGGTTGCCCTTGAAAGGCAGAGGCGCTCTGGGGCCCGCTCCTGGCCAGGGACCCTGCCCAGAGCCGTGCCCTGCTGGCCGGGGCCTTGAGGGGCAGCTGTCCAGCTGGGCCCAGCTGTGCCAGCAGCTCCAGCCGTGCTGGGGAGCCTTGCCAGCTCTGGGCCCTGCTGTGCACCAGGCTCCCTGTGTGCCACTGGCAGCTGGGGCCTCAGCCACCTCCTCTCTCTGCACAGGCGTGTCATTGAAGAAAAACTGAAAGCTGCTGGCTGGACACAAGATCTCTACTGCTGGAAGAGCAACAGCAGCTTGTCTGATTCGGACGAGTTTTCATTTTACCACTTCCCAGCTCTACGGTGATTTGAGGCCCCCTCCTTCCAGGGCTGAATGTGAAAGCCCCCAGGAAAGGCTGTGGGAAGTTCTCAAGTGAATATTGACTGAGAGCTTCCAAAATCATCTTCCAAATTTTAAAAATAGTTTTAGAATCCTGTTAAGGCAACCTTATTTTCTATTCGCTTTTCATTTTTAGAAATATTTAGAAATATTTCTTGTAGAGACAAATCCCCAGTGTTTCTTCCCCGCTTCCACAGTAGTGTTTTTGAAAGTAGTGTTACAGTTCTGGAAAGTTTTTTTGCACTTATACAATAAAAATAAAATAAAATGGCATTTCAGTGGTAATCTTTACTCTGCAAAGAACTAAGACACCCTAAGACACCCAGCCTGCTGCAGAGGCAAAGATCTTTTCCCACGGGAACTTTGTACCTAGTCACAACCAAGTCACGAAAAACCTTTTCCCAGATATTTCCTGGGATTCTTGACCAGCTTACCTCTTAGTCTTCAGAGGCAAACTTTGAGCACAGTGGGAATCTCTTCAAGTCACCATCTTTGTTTGCTTCTGCAAGAACTGCCTCAGTTCCAGAGCAGGGGCTTCTCTCAGCTTCCAGCTGCCCCCAGGCTCTCCTCCTGGCCTGCTGGGCTTTGTTGGCTGGCACAGCCTGTGCCAAGTGCCGGCAAGGTGCCTGCAGGCCCCAGCTCTGGGGGAAACAGAGGACGTCCTGCCCGTATCCACCGTGCTGCCAGCTCCGCAGTGCAGCACAGCACGGGCTCACGCTCCCCATCACTCCCACAGATGCAGCCGGCACCACAACACGTCTTCCCCATGCCCAGAAGGGAATTGGTTTCTGCCAGGGAACACACCGCTGGCTGGAGTTAATGACAAGCTTGGCTTTTCTATGGCATGCAGGGGATTGGGGGACCCCTGTAAGGATGGCACTTGGCCGGGGTCCCTCATGAGGCACACGAGCTGGACTGGGGTTTTGTAGGTGTTGGGTTTTGCAGGAAGGCATGCAGGGCTTTGTGTCCTTTGTAAGTGGTGCATGTGGCTGGGGTTCCTCGTGAGGTTCTTAGGGGATTTGAGATCTCTTCTGAAATGAATGGGGCAGGAGATCTTTCTCCTTTTTAATGCCTTTATTAAAAAGAATCAGCTCAGGTGGGGAGAAATCAAAGGGTCGTGCCCACACCGCCGGTGCTCCCAGGAGTGGCCCGGAGAAGGAGGATGATGCAGCTGTGTCCGCTGGTCTGCAGGCAGAACTGGGGATTCCGTCCTCACCAGAGATTAGGAGATTCCGCCTTTTCGGTCCAACACCTCGGGTCCTCTCTCTAGTCAACACCCTTTCAGGTTAGGGTGAGAAACAAAAAGGATCAAGCAGGCACTGGACTATGCTCCCATCCTTACACATCACCTAGGTCCCCTAGTTCTATGTTGGCTCGTTATTTTTAGGGGTTTTCCTGGAAAACTGCAAAATTTGGTGCAATGCATTTCTCATCTGCATACTAGCTCTGATGCCTCTCCCATTCTCCTGGTACCTGCAGGGTCCCTGTGTCACTCCCTGGCAAGCCTCAGGGGGACAATGGTTAATCACCAACCATTAACAGGTAATTGAAGAAGAACTCTTAACAATGAAGCTAACTTAACAGCAACTGGTCCAACTTGTTTTAACTCTGCAACCTGAAAAAAAATAGATAACTTATTATTCATAACAGTCCCCCCTCTTTTTCTTTGATCAGGCTTAAGCTTAAGCTTGCATCAACTTACAATTTTTGGCTCATTATCATAGAATTTCCTATCTTTTTTTGTACTGATTATAAATTTCCGGAGCACTCTGGTGATCCACCCAACTTCATTACTTTTTTTTTCCAGTTTAATCTCTTTAGAGATCCTTAGGTTATTCTGTACAGCAGATGTCACTATTTTAATTAAACAGGGAAATAAGAACGAACTAACAAGTATACACACAGTGAAGGTTATAGTTTTCTAACTTTTTTTGAAAGTCCATAGATTATCCCACCAACTGGAATCAAGAAATGAAGGAGTCCTTTTTTGATTTCTTACCTATGCCAGTTTTCTTATTTCATTTAAGATGTCTCTCATGACTGCTCCAGTTAATTTGATTTGATAAATTACTGTTTTGGTTTGGGTGAGTTGGTCATTAATGTGATTAAGAGCTTATGTGGTCTGATTCGATATTATCTCTAATATTGCTTGTAGCTTCATAAGTTGGTTTAATATATATCGCTTCTTCAATTTGGTTTTTCTTAAATCATCATATATAGGGACTGTGTACTTGATCCAGATTCTTTGGGTAATATAAAGAAAGCTTGTTTTATAATTCTAATGATGCAACTGCCAGACCAGTCTCTTGGCAATTCAGTGGATGCTGTGGTACCATTGACCCAAAACAGGTGTTTAGGGGTCTCCCGAAATAGATTAGTTTTTGTTGTGCCCTCCCAATATTTAGAAATACCTTTTCCTCTGACCAGATTTACCAGGCTTGCTTCAGTAGTATCACGTTCAAAGCACCACCAGGCCTCTTCTACAGGGTGCTCTCCCAGGAGTGGCTGCCTAAATGTGGCAGTGTTCTGGGCTGTGTAATATATTTTCTTATTCTCTTGATAAAGGATCAATTGGGAGAGGTTAACACAATTATAGTTTAAATTGGTGTGGACTCTCAGCAAGGAACTTACTTCTTTCTCATAGAGAGGTTGGTAGCGCTCACTGCACGGCTCTCTTGGGCTCCCCGGAGCACCACCAGCAGTCAGAGCCATTGCTACTACCCTTCCCAAGAGTCCGGTATGGGTCATCTTGCACATCCTGCCCACCTGGCCTTGCCTCTTGAGGAGTTTACTGAGAAGAAGTTTCCAAGCTCTTTAGAGTCTCTTGCTCCTCTGGGTAAACCTCTCTTGATCTGTCCCTGCTAATTTGGTCTCTCCTAGGGGAGCACTCTGCAGAAGATTAATCCAGAGTCTTTGCTACTAAGTTGGGAGGACTTCACCAGAATTACTTATTAACAATTTTTAACTTTTACAAATTTCTTAAAACACTTTAAGACATGTTATGATTCTAAACTTTTTCTTATGCAGTTCATCAGTCTTTTGGAGTGTCAACTTTAAGTCATTTGGTCTTTTTATAATAGTATATTCAGCTGAATTAACTCCTGCTGTGGTTGAATCCTGTCCTGAGCTAGAGTGTGAGGGTGGTGTGGAATCTGGTCCAATACCAGAGGGAGACACTGACCAATCTTGTCCAATGCTCGGGGGTGGGACTGGTCCTTTAATTCTCGTCATGTGGGTCTAACCTTTTTCTCTGGTCTGCACAGCAGAATTAGTGATGACTAGTACCTGGAAGGGACCTTCAAATTTAGGCACTAGTGGTTCACTATTCCAGGATTTTATCAAAACCCAATCTCCTGGGTTGATGTCATCTGCTTTTGTGTCAAGAGGGGAGGTTTGAGGGAGGTATCCTTTTTTTTATTCTAAGTCCTTCTATGGTTCTTCCAATGACTTCTAAATATTTTCTGGTAGCTTCTTCTCCTTCCAGATAGTCTCCTGTGCTACAGGGTGTTAACAAGAATGGCAGTCCAAACATAATTTCATAAGGTGAAATCCCTATATCAGACCGGGGTCTTGTTCTGATGCGCAAAAGTGCTAGGGGCAAACACTTTAGCCAGTTCATTTTTGTTTCTTCGATCGATTTAGTTAATACTAATTTTTGAGAGTTTTGTTCCTTCGTTCCACCCTCCCAGAACTCTGGGGTTGCCATGGACTATGCAATCTCCATTTTATTCTTAAGGCTTCAATTATATTTTGCAATGTTTGGGCTACAAAAGGTGGACCTCGGTCGGACTCTATGGTATTCACCATTCCCTTCTGGTTCACTTTTTGGAAAATTAAACACTCTTTTGCAATTGCTTTTGCTAGGTCATATACACTTATGCACAGGTTCTTTCTTAGGAAATAATCACATAGTCTTTGGACTCCCCAATGGGTTAATATATGTAATTTTTTTGGCACCATCCGAGCAAGTGCTTTGTTTAGAAACACCCGTCCGTCCGATGTTAACCACTGCCCCCGTTGCCCTTGATATAACTTTAAATCTTTAATTCTTTTTTTCACAAGATATGGGTTCTTCTCTTCTTTTTCCCTACTCAGGTGTGGTTTTTGCTTTAAAAACTTTTACTGAATCCCCTGGTTCTAAAGCTGCTTCCTTTGCTCTCTTGATCAGCTAGCAAAGGTTTCACAAATTTAGGCTGAACAGTTTGGGGGTGCAGTTGCTCCACA
This sequence comes from Passer domesticus, assembly GCF_036417665.1. NCBI lineage: Eukaryota > Metazoa > Chordata > Aves > Passeriformes > Passeridae > Passer > Passer domesticus. Next base: position 25,888,870 of record NC_087482.1, on the reverse strand, counting down.
GTAACAGCAGCAGCTTTCACTCAAAGGGACTTGAGGCTTCTCCATTCCTCCTGTCCCTGACAGTACTGGCCTGTCCTTGCCTGCTCCTGGTGGTGGACTCTCCCACTCTTTGTTACCTTGGACTGTGGGATAGAGTTGCTTGCCCCCACACTTTCTCTGGCTATAGCAACCATGATCCTTGCTTTGGCCCTTGCTTTTTCTTCTTCCCTCCTTAAATACACCACCAATGCTTCCCTCACTAACTCATTAATGTCTTTCTCTGGCCAATCTTCAATCTTTTCCAGTTTTCTCCGTATATCAGGCCAAGATTTCGTAACAAACTGGACCTTTAATTGCACTTCACCCTCTTTGGTGTCTAGGTCTGTTCTGGAGTACAATTGAAAATTCCGCTTTAGGCGATTAAGCCAAGTAGCAGGAGTTTCATCCTTCTCTTGTGCGCCCTCAAATGCCAATTTTGTTTTAGTTCCTTTGGGAACTGATTCTCTGATCCCTCGAATTATCAGAGACCTGGACTCCATCATGGCTTTCCTCCCTTCCTCCTGATTAGGGCTCCAATTGGGATCCACTAGTGGCAATTTGTCTTCACCTGATGGCACTTGGGGTCCTGGACGGTTATCTTTTTCCCAAATTCTTATGCTAGTGGGTCTAATCATTCGGGACTCTTCTGGGGAAAATAATATATTTAGAATGGAATTCATCTCCCCCAAGTGTAGATATTTGGACCTAAGAACTGATCTGCTTGGTTAGCAATGCCCACGGGGTCTTCAACTAAATTCCCTAACTCCTTCTTGAATGCTCTCACCTCAGAAGCAGTTAGAGGAGTGTTTACAAAACCAACACCTCCTGCTATTCCTCCTATAGGAACTTCTCTAAGGGGAAAAAGTCTCTCTACCTTGGAGGTCCTGGATCGGGTACCGCAGTGTGGCCAATCTTCAGACACAAAATTACTCATTTGAGGGGTATTAGCATTAACCTGGACCTGCTGTAGGCCAACAGCTGTACCTGGTGATAAGAGGTTACCAGGTAAGGAGGCATTTGTCTCCCAGTTAGGAGGAGGTGGAGGGACAGCAGTAGGAGGGGGAGAAGAGCTTGAGTGCATGTTAGGTGGAGCTGCAGAAGGGGTGGAGCATGCAGCAGGTGGAGTAGGTATCAGTGGTGGTGCAGAAGCAGCTAAAGGAGTCAGAGGGGGTGGTGAGGGAATGGCTCCCATGGCTGCTGGGGGAAGAGCCGGATCTGCTATTTGAGGTGCCCGAAGGAGAGGATTATAAGGTGGAGGGGCATCAGGAGGCAAGTAGTCTAGGGGGTCCCACCTTTTGGCAATCTCTTTAACTTCAGCATTCACTCTTTCATTCCCCTCTTTCTTGCTCTGCACTTTACAAATTTGCACTCCTTCATTCTTTATAGTATTCAAACAACAAGCTAAATATAACAATTGCTCAGGATCAGTATCCTCTTGAGATGTCAGATACTGACTCAGTTGTTGACACATCCACTTGTCTTTTGTCCCACACCACAGCCATCCTCCTTGCACATCTAATTCTGGCCACACTACTAGACAATACTGAATCATCTTAAATTTATCTAATCCCTCTGTGGCTTCTGTGGAGTCTCATCTCTCTAATAGTTTACCTAGGGGACTGTTGGGAGGTATATTCCTCAGGCTCTGGCCACTTTTCTTACTATTGCACCCTCCCTATTTTTTCAGCCTCAAAAAAACGCACAAAGATGCCTTTAGTTTAAAGGAAATATATCTTATTTAAGAAGTCCCGACCTCCTCTGCCGAAACTCCAATTTCTCGGACCCTTTTTCGTCAGTGCTTTGTTGAGACCTTGGCCTCTCTTGCCAAGACTCAACAAATAAAACAAAAAAAATCCTTGAGACCCTGGCCTCTGAGGCTGTATGCCTGACCTCCTTCGTCAGGACTTAGAGAGATCTCGGCCTCCCTCACCAAGACTCAACGAACAAACAAAACAAAAAAAAAACCCTCTAGACCCTGGCCTCTGAGGTTGTATGCCTGACTTCCTTCGTCAGGACTTTGTTTGCCTGCAAGACTTTTAGACTTGCCCGAATCCTTCTCGGGACTTGTGAGTTTGCCTAACCTCTCTTGTCAGGACTTAAAACAAAAGTATTGCCTGATTTTCAGTTTGCCTGACCTTCCCCTATCAGGACTTACGCTTCAGGGCTTGAAAAAATTCGAGATAGGCTTCCTCTGCCAGACCTCATGCCTGACCTCCATCGTCAGGACTTAAAAACAAAACTGCCTGATTTTCTAAATCACCTAACTTCCTTCGTTAGGACCTGTAACAGGACTTTTGGGGTGCATGCCACTCACACAACTATTTCCTCCGCACGCCCGGAGGGGGGTCCTCTTTACCCCTTTGGAGGCGCCTCAATCACCAGTTCCACTCGCTTCCCCCTGTTCCCGGCCGGCCCCCTCGCGGGGGTGCGGAACCGCGGTACTGAGGGGTCCTCGCTCGCTTCGAGGGGCCGAGCTGCCGGCCCTCGTCTCACTCACACACACTCGCTCGCCTCCCTCTCTTGCCGCCGGATACTCTCACCAGTCCGGCGCTGCTCCGTGTCACTGTCCCAAGCAAATCTTCTCTGGTCCCGATATCCAGCTGTCCTGCAGGTCCAGGCGGCCGTCCCAGTCCTGGTGTCCTCTTCAGGTGTGGCTATCCCGGACAAACCACCAAGCTGAAATGAATGGGGCAGGAGATCTTTCTCCTTTTTAATGCCTTTATTAAAAAGAATCAGCTCAGGTGGGGAGAAATCGACGGGTTGCGCCCACGCCGCCGTTGCTCCCAGGAGTGGCACGGAGGAGGAGGATGATGCAGCTGTGTCCGCTGGTCTGCAGGCAGAGCTGGGGATTCCATCCTCACCAGAGATTAGGAGATTCCGCCTTTTCGGTCCAACACATCGCGTCCTCTCTCTAGTCAACACCCTTTCAGGTTAGGGTGAGAAACAAAAAGGATCCAAGCAGGCACTGGACTACACTCCCATCCTTACACATCACCTAGGTCCCCTAGTTCTATGTTGGCTCGTTATTTTTAGGGGTTTTCCTGGAAAACTGCAAAATTTGGTGCAATGCATTTCTCATCTGCATACTGGCTGATGCCAGTACCATTCTCCTGGTACTTGCAGGGTCCCTGTGTCATTCCCTGGCAAGCCTCAGGGGGACAGTGGTTAATCACCAACAATTAACAGGTAATTGAAGAAGAACGCTTAACAATGAAGTTAACAGCAACTGATCCAACTTGTTTTAATTCTGCAACCATAAAAAAAATAACATTTTAATCATAAGATCTTCTGTGGCGTACAGGTGACTGGAGACATCCGTAAGGCTGGCAGAGGCTTGAGTTCCTCGTGATGAACGTGGCAGCTTAGTGCTTGCCGTCAAGGCCTGGAGAGGAGCTGAGTCCTTCCTAAGGTGGGCAGGAGGCTGGGCTCTTTTGTGAGGCACACGAGGCTGCCCTGGGGTCTCTGCATTGGTGAGCACAGATTCCCCGAGAGGCACGCAGGGATATTTTGGGCTCTCTGCTGAGGGGTGCAGGGATCCCTCATGAGGCACAAAGGAGTATTGATGGTCTCTACTAAGGTGTGCAGGGATCCCTGATGAGATGTGCAGCGGGGTTTTTCAGTCGCCTCAGCGCAGCAAAGGGCCACTCTGGGTGGAGGGTGTGCAAAGTGGGCAGAAAGCTTCCTGCCAAGCCTTGCGGCCGGCGGGCGGGCGGAGCCCATCCTTGGGGGTCGGGCGGGGCCTCTGGAGCCGCCGCGCCCTTCTCGGGCAGCTCCCGGCCCCGGCGGGGAAGGGCCGCGGCCCCGGGCTCCGGCGGCGCTGCCGAGCAGCGGCGGAGGCACAACAAGGGCCCCGCTCCGGCCTGGCCCTGTGCTGCAGCCCAGCACAGGGACAGCCACGGCCGCTCCCTGCACCACAGGCGGCACCGGGGCTGCAGCTGAGGCCATGCCTGCTGCCACTGAGGAAGGAGCTCCTTGCAATGCCCGCTTCCCTAAAGCACGTGGGCAAGCCAGCACAGCATGGAGACGCTTCTGAACTGTGCTCCCATGGACACTGGGATCGAGAGATGGATTGACTGGAAGTCCTGGCTGTGAGAAACAAGGGCCAGGAGACCTGCTCCTTTAAAAAGGCCTTTATTAAGAACAGCTCTTGGGTGGGGAACCCGAGCGGTCGCGCACACCGCCACTGCTCCCACAGGACGACGCTGAGGAGGAGGAGTGCAGCTTTGTCTCTCGGCAGAGCTGGGGCTTCCGTCCTCACCAGAGTCCTCAGGAAGACAATGTTGGCTCGTAGTCTATGGCTATCATCCCGACTGAGTACTCCTCAAGTCATGGTGACAGGACGGAATCCGGCTCTGTAAATGGTGGATGATTCCTGGTGGTGCAGCCTGTTTAAAACCATAGTTTATGGGCTGGTTTGTTGTTTTTGAGAGAGTTCATACCATACCAACAGCTCCTCATTAAATTCAGTCCGGGTGCTAGTCCCTCTGGGAGCAGGCAAATGGTTCCTGACCTCATGGAAAGGGATACAGGTACAGGGGTGCAAGTCCTTCTGGGAGCAGGAGTAGTGGTTCCCCACAGAAAGGGATACAAACACAGGGTTACAAATACAGGGTAAGACAGTAACACTTAACAATGGCAAACCAAGTACATTCAACACCAGACTTACACTTCCAGTTAAGATCCTATTAAATTTATCAATTTTATCAACATTAATTACCAATTGCCACCCTGGAATAAGAACTCCCATCTCCACTGTTACACTTCTTACACTGGCCAGTCACAGTGTGAAGATCATGTTGCATGCTGGAGGCAACTTTTCCATGCCCCTTTCCTGACAGAACAATCACGGATTAGCTATTGTGGCCAAGAGCAGCCCCAGGGGCACAGGGCAGAGGCAGAGGGAGGTGGGGAGGAGAAAGAGCAGGGCCGAGATTGCCCTTGAAAGGCAGAGGCGCTCTGGGGCCCGCTCCTGGCCAGGGACCCTGCCCAGAGCCGTGCCCTGCTGCCCGGGGCCTTGAGGGGCAGCTGTCCAGCTGGGCCCAGCTGTGCCAGCAGCTCCAGCCGTGCTGGGGAGCCTTGCCAGCTCTGGGCCCTGCTGTGCACCAGGCTCCCTGTGTGCCACTGGCAGCTGGGGCCTCAGCCACCTCCTCTCTCCACACGAGCGCCTCTGGAACTTCACAAGACCGGCCAAAGGCCTCAGTCATGGAGAACTGGGCCTGTCATCTTGCATCTCCGTGCCAGTGCCCGTTGTCCCTGCCACGGCTGCATGACCAGCTTATTGCTGGGCACGCGCTGCTGCCACCACCACCCAGAACAGGAGCCTCTGTCCCCAAAGGTGCTGGCCCTGGTGTCCAGCCAGGACAGGTGGTGCGGCCCTCCTGCCAGGGAAGGGCCTGAGCCCAGCAACATCTTTGGGCTTCAGCTCAGGTGTCTGTGTGCTACCACCAGCACTGGCTGAGCTGATTGTCTGGGCACAGCCAGGGGTGGGCAGGCAGCAGCCACACAAGGGACTCCTGAGAAAAAGTGACACCATTTGGTCTTTGTTTTACATTTTTACACATTACAAATTTTTAGAAATACTCCCAAATATTTTTCATAGGAAAAAATCCCCAAATACTTATTACATTTTTCCACAGTCGTTTAGGATTTTTCAAAGTACTTTTAGAATTAGAAAAATTTAGAACACTTTTACACTTGTAGAATAAAAAATAAAATTGCATTTAATAGGTAATTCTCACTCTAAGAAGAATTAAGTCATCACAAGACACCCAGCCTACTGGAGAGGCTCTTTTCTCACTGGAGATTTGTACCCAGTGACAACAACCAACTTAAAACCTTTTCACTGATATTTTCTGGGATTTCTGACAAGCTCACCTCTCCATCTTCAGAGGCAAACGTTGAGCCCAGTGGGCATCTCCTGCAGTGCAGGAGGGTCTCTGTGTGCCAGCTGCAACTGGGGCCTCAGCCACCTCCTGTCTCAACCGGTGTCCATCTGCAGCTTTACAGGAAGGGCCAAACACCTCAGTCTGGGACACGTGTAGCAGACATTTCCCATCTGCATCCCCATGCCCGATGTCCCTGTGCCAGCTGCTTTAACAGCTTGTTGCTGTGCAGATGCTGCCTCCAGCCAGACAAGGTCCTCTCCCCCTGAAGGCACTGGCCCTGCTCTCTGGCCCCTACTGAAGGTGGGCAGGGCTTGGCCCAGCTCTTCTCTTGCAATACAGAGATGGAGCTGTCACCCCAGTGTCCGGGTGGTAGCAGCAGCAAAGCCCAGCCAGGATCAGCACTGGCTGAGCTCCGTGCCCAGGGGCAGCTGGGGATGGCCACGGTGTGGGCAGGCAGGAGCCAGGCAGGGGCTGCTGTGACCAGTGGCGGGTCCCCGGGGCGGATGGGGCAGACCATGCTGAGCGTCCCTGGGCTTAGGGACATTTCCATCCCTGCGACCATCTGGGCCTGGACCTCCTCCAGTGGCATGCCTCAGAAAAGAGGGAAGCCATCAAGAGCATCTCCGGGGACACAGCCTGAGCAGCAATATCAGCTGCTGAAAAATAAGGTTTTTGTGAGAAATGGACCTGTGATAATGCAAAACAACCAGGGCAGTCCATTCATTGAGATGGGGGCACACTCTGGGTGTACAGCTAAGGCCATGAGGTCACAGCAGGGCTCTGGGGTCACAGCAGGCTGAGCTCACAGCAGGCCCTGAGGTCACAGAGGTGCCAGAGGTGCCAGAGCCCCGTGGTTGCACAGCAGCACAAGGAGCCAGCAGTCAGTCCCTGAGCACAATTGTTGCGGCAGCAGCGGCGGTGGCAGCAGCGGTGCTGACCTTGGGACAGCGGTGACAGGACAGCGGTGGCAGCAAGAGCTGCGGGACTGGCAGAGGGCAAGGCAGCATGGCCCTTGCTCTGCGCCTCCTACTCCTGCTGCTCCTGGCCGTTTCCCTGCCTGCCAGGGCTGCCCAGGCTGCTCCGCTGCAAGCGCGGCGAGCAGGTGAGCCGGCAGCCTGGCTGCCCTTTCCCGGGACAGCGCTCCCTGCTCCCTGGGAAGCGCTGGGGATGGTTTTGGCCAGGGCTTTAGGGAGGGTTTCCTCTGTGGGAGGGAGAGAGTCCCAATGGGCCCTGTGCTGCTCCAGCCACCCCTCCAGGAATGCTGCAGAGGGCCTGCAAAGAGGCTGGAGAGTGACCAGAGCCAACCCAGAGCTCCCCAGGCCCCTTTGCAGTTTTGGCCTTGTCTATTCATGTATGGCTCCCACAGCTTTACCCAACCCGTGCCGTGTTCCCTCATGCATGAGAACGTCCCAGCACACACAGAAATGGTTCTGGTCTTTTCTCTCTTCTAGAATTGGATCATGACTTACATGACTTGGAAGTCCTGGTGAATGACATTTTGAATGTCTTGGAGAATGCTGAAGGCAAGTTCTGCATTTCCATTTTGACTGGCAGAATAATCCTTGTCCATGTGGCAAAAGCTCACTCCTGGGCCATTTGTGTTCAGATTAAGTCAGGGTTGAAAGATTCTGAAAAGTTTGCCCTGCTCCCTTCTGGAGCCCTGAGGGATCCCACAGGATTGCTGTCAGTGGGAGGAAGGAGAATTTAGCTGTCCATCTTCCTCCCATGTGCAATGCCAGTGTGTCCTTCCATGTGCTCTGTGCAGCCACAGAGAAGAGCAGAGAGGGAAGGGGCCGGGCCCAGGGCTGTGCCCCGGAGCTGAGCCTTGTGGGCAGCCTGAGGATCTCCTGCAGTGCCACAGGAGCTCTTCTGTCCTGCCTTTCTTTGCAGCTGAACCTGCTGGTGAAGGTGGTGCAGCTTCCCAACCCACGTCCAGGACTGAGGCTCTGGGAGATGCTGAGGGTAGGTCAAGGCCTTTCCCCTGGGAGAGCTGCCAGCTCAGAGCCCAAAGCTGGGCCAGGGGGGCAGCGCTGCAGGTGCCAGCACAGAACCATGCACGTGTGTGCCCTCGCCCTGCGCGATCCCCTCACCGCTCCTGCGGCTCAGTGGTGCCCGTGCAGATCAGCAGAGATGGCAGAAGCTTCTGTGGCTGTTGTGTTACAGGTGTGTCTGCAGGGAGGACTTTCCCAGGTCCCTTGGTGGATATTGCATGCAAGCCCAGCTCCCGTCACAGGGGTGAGTGGTGTCTGCCTGATGACCCCACAGGCTGAGCACTGGTTTTGTGGGATCCATTCCTGGGAATTGGAACGATGTTGCTCTAAGGTCCTCTGAGGGGAAAGAACAAAGCTACAGGACACCAGAAACCCCATGAGCCATCTGAACACATGAGGCAAATGCTGAAGGAAATGCAGCAGGCGGGAGGACAAGGTTGGTACATTTCCCTCATGCTGCCCCTGGGACTCAGCAGCCGGGGCCTTTGGCTGCACATCTGGACACGCCGTGCCTGGCACAGCGGGAAGGGATCCATGGCAGCCTCGCTGCCCCGCTGCTGCTTTCACGCCCTGCAGGGCTGTTTCCCAGCCTGGCCTGGCTGCAGCTTCTGCCCAGCCTCAGCAGGAAGGCATTTGGCCTCAGCTGACAGGCGGCCCAAACTTCACCACGGGCCTGAGATCCCCTGCAATTTTCCACGCACCGGGTAGAACAGAAAGGGCACCTGTTTGGAGAAGTGAGGGCCCTGGCCTGCCCAAAATGTTTATAGGAATTTTCCTGATTCTTAGTGATGTCTTTGACAAGCATTCCCTCCTAAAGATGCCACCTCCCCAATGGGGAACAGCCCCACCTGATCCAGCTGTCCCTCTTCCTTTCTCCAGATGTGGATGGAGAGGCTGGGCAGAAGGCGACGTTTCCCGAAGGAAGCAGTGGTTCTGTGCCAGCCTCTGCTACAGGAAGAGAGGCGATGCCAGGCACAGGCACAGGAGGTAATTGCTGTGCCTCTGGGCCTGAGCCCTGCTGAGGCTTGAGCTGCCCTCTCTGCTGTCTGGTAGTGCGGGCACAGCTCAGACAAGACAGGCACAGCCCAGGGGAATTATCCCGAGCAGGCTCAGGGCACTCGGGTACTGAGCAGTCCTGCTGGGGTCCCTCCGTGGGAGACACTTCCTGAAACCTGGAAGTGACTGCATGGGGTGCCCACGGTGGGGAAAGGACAGAGGGGGCGAGTAAGGCTCCAGTGTGTCCTGAGAGGGCCTGGATATGTGCCCTTGGGCTGTGGGATTTGTCCCAGGGGAAAAGAGTGATGGAGAGACAGAAGCATGTAGAAAGGGAGGGAGAAAATGCAGGAGGGATGGAGGGATAGAGCGGTAGTTGTGGTATTGCCTGCTGCAGTTTTCCCCAGTGCTTTAGCAAGAGTTTCAGCTGTGGGAGTGAGAGAGAGCCCCAGGGCCCTGGGCTGCTCCAGCAGCTCCTCCAGGGATGATGCAAAGGGCATGGAAAGAGGCACCAGGAGCCAGCCAAGAGTTCCTAACGCCCCTGTGCAGCTTTGGCCATGTCCATTCACATCCGGTTCCCACGGCCTTACCCGACCCCCGTGCAGTGCCCAGTTCCCTGTGGCAGAAGGGGATCCCAGCACACCCTGGAAAGTGTTCTCATCTGTGCTCCGTTCTAGATGAGGTGTCTGGGAAGGCTTCTCCATTATCTTGGCTGCATAAAGTTTTGAAGCCCTTGGAGTCTCCTGCAGGTATGTTCTCAGTGTGCCACCAAGGAAGAATTGTTGACAACCTGGCAGGAACCAGGTGACAGAAGATTCTGTGGCTCTTGTCTTACAGATAGGTCTGCAGGGAGGCCTTTTCCTGTTCCTTTGCTGATTCCTGCAGAGAAGCCTGGCTCCCATGGCAGGGGTGAGTAGTGTGCTCCTGCTGACCCTACAGGCTGAGCCCTGCTTTTGTGGGATCCATTCCTGGGAAACGGAACTACTTTCTCTTAAGGTCCTCTAAGCGGGAAGAACAAAGGCAAAGGACAGAAGAAACCCCATGAGCCAAACAACACCCGGAAACAAATCGTGACAGAACTGCACAAAGGGCATGGTGAGAGCATTTCCCTCGTGCTTCCCCTGGGACTCAGCAGCCGGGGCCTTTGGCTGCACATCTGGACACGCCGTGCCCGGCACAGTGGGAAGGGATCCATGGCAGCCTTGCTGCCCCGCTGCTGCTTTCATGCCCTGCAGGGCTGTTTCCCAGCCTGGCCTGGCTGCAGCTTGTGCCCAGCCCCTGCAGGAAGGCATTTGGCATCAGCTGACAGGCAGCCCAAACTGCACCACTGGCCTGAAATCCTCTCCAATTTCCCACTCCCCAGGCCCATCCAGAGTGGTGGCTGCTTGCAGGAGGGAGGGCCATAGCCAGCCCCAAGGCACTGGAGGGATCAGGATTTTCCTGTTCCTTATCCATGACTGGGACATGGATTGCCTCCTGAAGAGGCCACCTCCCCAGTGTGTAATGATTCCATCATATCTAGCTGTGCCTCTTCCTTTCTCAAGGGATGGACAGAGAGGCTCTGTGGAAGGTGGCATTTCCTGAAGGAAGGGAGGAGATGCCAGGCACAGGCCCAGGAGGTAATTGCTTTGCCTCTGGGCCTGAGCCCTGCTGAGGCTTGAGCTGCCTGCCATCTGTGCTGCCTGGCAGTGCGGGCACAGCCCGGACAAGACTGGCACAGCCCAGGGGAATTATCCCGAGCAGGCTCAGGGCACTCGGGTACTGAGCAGTCCTGCTGGGGTCCCTCCGTGGGAGACACTTCCTGAAACCTGGAAGTGAGTGCATGGTGTGGCCATGGTGGGGAAAGGACAGAGAGAGAGATCAAGGCTCCAGTGTGTCCTGAGAGAGCCTGGATATGTGCCCTTGGGCTGTGGGAGCTGTTCCATGGGCAGGTGGGCAAGCAGGAGGGAGGAACAGAAGTTGGGAGGGATAGCTGTGGCATTGCCTGCTGCAATTTTCCCCAAGCATTTAGTGAGGGGTTCCTGTGTGGGAATGAGGAAGGCCCAGGGCCCTGGGCTGCTCCAGCAGCCCCTCCAGGGATGTTCCCAAGGGCATGGAAAGAGTGTGGAGAGAGACCAGGAGCCACAGGCTGCCACAGCCTTATCCAACCCCATTACAGTGCCCAGTACCTTGAGGCAGAAATGGATCCCAGCAGCCATGGAAATGGTTCTGATCGCTGCTCCCTTTTAGATTGGGATCATGGTTTAGATTACTTGGAAACACAGGTGAATGGTGGTTTGAAGACCTTGCCAGATGTTGGAGGCAAGTTCTCAATGTACATTTCCTGACAGAATAATCAGTGTCAATGTGGCAAGAGCTCAGTCAAGTGGCATTTCCCTTAAGTTCCTCTGAAGGTTGATCAGTTCAGGAAATCTTGCCTTGCTCCATTCTTGTGCTGTGAAGAATCCCACAGGATTGCAGTCAGTGGGAACATTTAGCTGTCCATCTTCCTCCTGTGGGCAATTCCAGTGTGTCCTTCCATGTGCTCTGTGCAGCCAGGGAGAAGGGCAGAGAGGGAAGGGGCCGGGCCCAGGGCTGTGTCCCGGGGCTGAGCCTTTCGCAGCTCCTTTGCCAGCCCCAGGGAGCCTGAGCTGCTCCTGCTGCCACTGCCAAGCCCTGGCCCTGCCCGGGGCTGGCTTTAGAGCTGCTGGCAGCTCCAGGGAGTCCTTTCTGCCCCGACTGCCCTGCAAGGGGCTCCTTCCTTCCCAGTGTGGGGCCACTGCAGGCACGAGGTCCCCCTGCTCCTGAGCGGAAGGCAGAGCTGAGGCAGTGCCTTGGAGGTCACCAGTCACCCAGGTGCACTCACTGCCACTTGGTCCTGAAGGAGAATCTTTAGCAGGGTCACAGGAGCTGTTCTGTCCTGCCTTTCTTTGCAGCTAACCCGGTTGGTGAAAGTGATCTGGCTTCCCAACCCACGTTCAGGAATGAGCCTCTGGGAGATGCTGAGGGTAGGTCAAGGCCTTTCCCCCTGGGAGAGCTGCCAGCTCAAGAGCCCAAATCTGGGCCAGGGAGGCAGCGCTGCAGGTGCCAGCACAGAACCATGCACGTGTGTGCCCTCGCCCTGCACGATCCCCTCATGATTTCTGATCAGCGCTGACAGCTGTCTGGGGAAGGGAGGGCCCTGGGCCAGCCACAAAAGCCCAGATATTTTGTGAATCTCTTCACCATTTTTGATAATCATGCTGCCCTGAAGGTGCCAGCAAAGAAATGGGGAATTGTTCCAACTGATCCAACTGTCATTTTTTCTTTCTCAAGTGATGGACCAAAAGGCAGGGCAGAAGGAGGCGTTTCCCCATGGAAGCAGTGGCTCACTGGCAGCCCCAGCTGCAGGAAGGAAGGCGATGCCAGACACGGGCACAGGCACAGCAGGTAATTGCTGTGCCGGGCTCAGCCCTGGCCGGGGCTGCGTGGCAGCAGCTCTTCCCCCAGGGCCTGCCCTTGCCCGGCCCGGCAGCAGCCAAAGCTGGAGGCGCCTCGGCTTCCAGGCCTCTGGAGCTGGTTCAGAGCCCCGGGGAAATGGGACTGGTGCAGCAACGTCCCTGGCGCTGCAGCTTCTGCGGAGCTGGCCCTGAGTGCCCAGAGGCCCAAGGCACAGGAGCAGCCCCGAGCGGGAGCCCTGCCGCCAGCCCAGGGCCAGAGCCAGCCCTGGCTCCCGACTGGGCAGGGGCTGCGCTGGCTCCTGACAGGGCCTGAGCCTGTCCCCTGGGGCTGGGGGAGCTGTCACGGGGCAGGGAGGGCCAGGGCTGGTAGTGGCTGCTCAGGGATGGCTTTGGCCCGTGTCCCTGGCAGCAGCCACTGCCCAAGCAGCTGCGCTGCCCCCGGGCTCTCCTCCCGGCCTGCTGGGCTTTGTTGGCTGGCACAGCCTGTGCCCAGGGCCGGCAAGGTGCCTGCAGGCCCCAGCTCTGGGGGAAACAGAGAACGTCCTGCCCGTATCCACCGTGCTGCCAGCTCAGCAGTGCAGCACAGCACGGGCTCACGCTTCCCATTGCTCCCACAGATGCAGCCAGCACCACAACACGTGTTCCTGATGCCCAGAAAGGCCTCGAAAGGGGCTTCTGTAAGGGAGCAGGCTGCTGGCCAAGGTTAATGGCAGGCCTGCTTTTTTTGGAGATTATCATTATTTTATGCTGTGGTCGAATTTGGAGTTACTGGACAAGAAAATGGTGAGTGTTTTCTTCACCTTTCCCAGGAACAGCTTCTTATGAAAATCTAATGCAGAGAGGAAACATTCCCAGAGAGCCTGGGGTGCAGTTGTTGCCAGTCCATGGTTCTCCAAATAACTCTGCTGAGGGTTCTGCTGCTGCCCAGTGCTTCCATTGGCCTCTCCATTGCTGGGCCTTGTCCTGGGGGCCCCGCTGGGGCTGCAGCCAGAGCTGGCTCCCACTGAGGCTGCCTGGCCAAGAGCAGCCCCAGGGGCACGGGGCAGAGGCAGAGGGAGGTGGGGAGGAGAAAGAGCAGGGCCGAGGTTGCCCTTGAAAGGCAGAGGCGCTCTGGGGCCCGCTCCTGGCCAGGGACCCTGCCCAGAGCCGTGCCCTGCTGCCCGGGGCCTTGAGGGGCAGCTGTCCAGCTGGGCCCAGCTGTGCCAGCAGCTCCAGCCGTGCTGGGGAGCCTTGCCAGCTCTGGGCCCTGCTGTGCACCAGGCTCCCTGTGTGCCACTGGCAGCTGGGGCCTCAGCCACTTCCTCTCTCCACAGGAGCACCTCTGGACAGCAGTTGAAAGATGGTGGCTGCACCTCACTCCCAGACGGCTTGAGCTGCTCCTCCCACAGTAATAAGGGCCTGGACAGCCCTCTCAACTGTTCTGTGAAGGGGACCCCAGAACCGCCATCTACAAGGAAACCTCCTACTACCCTGTAGATCCCACTGCCGCCTGCTCTCCCCATAGGTCACCCCAGCATGTCTTCATCCCTTTTTTCATCTCCCTGCATCCCATCCCAGCCAATTCTCAAGTTCTTCTGGAGACCCCAGGCCCAGCCGAGCACCCTCCAGCCCCTCCTGAGACCAACACCTCCCTTCCTCTGCCCCTCAGCTCCCTGGCCTTGCCCTCTAAACAACACTGGAGTTAAGCCCTGCTGCCCCACCAGGGTAGGTGACGGCCCCTTCTTCTCTTGCACTACAGAGATGGAGCTGTCACCCCAGTGTCTGGGAGGTAGCAGCAGCAAAGCCCACCCAGCACCAGCACTGGCTGAGCTCCGTGCCCAGGGGCAGCTGGGGATGGCCACGGTCTGGGCAGGCAGGAGCCGGGCAGGGGCTGCTGTGACCAGCGGCAGTGTCTCGATGGGCTGGGGGAGCCCAGGGGTAGGCAGCAGCGTGGGGCTCCTGAGAACAAGCAACCCTATTTTGTCTTTGCTTTTCATTTTTAGAAATTTGACTTTTAAATAAATATTTTAAAATTTATTTACTGTAGAGAGACATCCCTAAATATTTATTCCCGAGTAGTGTAGTAGTCAAGGACTTTACAAAATAGTATTAGAATCCTGAAAAGGCAAACCTATTTTTTCTTCACTTTTAATTTTTAGAAATATTTAGAAATATTTTTTGTAGAGACATATCACCAAAACGTTCATCCCTTTTTCCAGAATACATTTATATTTTTAAAGTAGTTTTACAGTTCTGGATGTTTTTTACACTTTTACAATAAAAAATAAAATGGCATTTCAGTGGTAATCTTTACTCTGTGAAGAAGTAAGACACCTTAAGACACCCAGCCTGCTGCAGAGGCAAAGATCTTTTCCCACGGGAACTTTGTACCTAGTCACAACCAAGTGACGTAAAAAGTTTTCCCAAATATTTCCTGGGATTCTTGACCAGCTCACCTCTTAGTCTTCAGAGGCAAACTTTGCACAGTGTGGGAATCTTTTCAAGTCACCATCTTTGTTTGCTTGTGCAAGAACTGCCTCAGTTCCAGAGCAGGGGCTTCTCTCAGCTTCCTGCTGCCCCCAGGCTCTCCTCCCGGCCTGCTGGGCTTTGTTGGCTGGCACAGCCTGTGCCAAGGGCCGGCAAGGTGCCTGCAGGCCCCAGCTCTGGGGGAAACAGAGACCGTCCTGCCCGTATCCACCGTGCTGCCAGCTCAGCAGTGCAGCACAGCACGGGCTCACTCTCCCCACGGATCTTGCAGAGGTTCAAAGCAAGACAGGAACACATGCCCTGATTCCACTTTGATGAATCCCAATGATTTTCTGCTTGCAGGACGGGCACAAGCAGTGCATGATAGGTATAGCAGAGCCCCTGTTCACTGTGTCACTCGCCATGGTCTCTTTCACAGTTGTATCTTTCTCCCTTCATATGTCCCGCCAAACACCTGAGGGAGAACTGGACCTCTAATCGCATGGCACATCTCCATGCCCATGCCCGATGTCCCTGTGCCAGCTGCTTTAACAGCTTGTTGCTGTGCAGATGCTGCCTCCAGCCAGACAAGGTCCTCTCCCCCTGAAGGCACTGGCCCTGCTCTCTGGCCCCTACTGAAGGTGGGCAGGGCTTGGCCCAGCTCTTCTCTTGCAATACAGAGATGGAGCTGTCACCCCAGTGTCCGGGTGGCAGCAGCAGCAAAGCCCAGCCAGGATCAGCACGGGCTGAGCTCCGTGCCCAGGGGCAGCAGGGTATGGCCATGGTGTGGGCAGGCAGGAGCCAGGCAGGGACTGCTGTGACCAGTGGCGGGGCCTCGGGGAGGATGGGGCAGCCCATGCTGAGCGTCCCTGGGCTGAGGGACATTTCCTTCCCTGCGACCATCTGGGCCTGGACCTCCTCCAGTGGCATGCCCAGGAAAAGAGGGAAGCCATCAAGAGCCTGTGAGTTACGCAGGGATGGGCTGCAGCTTCCTCCCTCCTTGGTTAGCGGGCGGATTAAAAGAGGCCTCTAGGGTTTGTGGCAAACAGCAGTGGGCAAACAGGGCCGTGGCATGTCTCTGAGGGACAATTCACGAGGCAGTGTGCACAGGCAGGGCAAGCAGGCAGGGTTGCAGGTTTTCTTGCTTGGGAGGTTTACTGTGTGTTGTTTGCAGTGTTTCTGTTGGTTGCTTGGTTTTGGGGTTTCTGGGAGTAGTGGTTTTTACGCAATCGAAAACTGTAGTTAGTACAAGTGCATGTAACTAGATGGAACCCTCCAAAAAGGATGTGTCTGTCCTGGCCCATTCCTGTGCAGAGTGTTTGAGCTCAGCAGTGGTTTCAGGGGGCAGTGTGGAGAAAAGCTGCCTGTGGTGTGAACAGGTGAATGATGTCCTTTCACTGGTGGCCGAGCTTAGGGAGGAAGTTTAAAGACTAAGGAGTATCAGGGAAAGTGAAAGGGAAATAGATTGGTGGAGTTCAGCCCTTCCATCCTTACGGGAGGCCCAGCAAGAGTCACAGGACTCCTATGCTGCACACTGTCAGGCAAGAGAAGGACACCTGGTAGATGAAGGGGAGTGGAAATGGTCCCTGAACGGGGAGGTTATGATAAAAATTCCTCCCGACCCCCGTCCCCTAGCCAGGGGCCACTTCAGAATAGGTATGAGCCCCTGGATCTAGAGAGTCAGCCAAATGATTAAGAAGAAAATTGCCTGCCCAGAGAGCCTCCCAATTATGATTAATCTGTAACATGAATTGCCACCTCTAACATCAAAAAGGAAAGAAAGGTAATCGTGGTGGGTGATTCCCTTCTGAGGGGAACAGAGGGCCCCATGTCAACCGGGCCCACCCCACAGAGAGCTCTGCTGCCTCCCTGGGGCCCAGGTGCAGGATATTCCTCAGGGACTTCCTGGGCTCATTCAGTCCTCTGATTATTATCCACTGCTGAAACTCCAGGCTGGCAGTGATGAGATTGAGGAGTGTCAGGACCATTGAAAGGGACTTTAGGGCACAGGGACAAGTGGTTGATAGGACGAGGACACAGGTAGTCTTTTCCTCAGTCCCTTTGCTGGCTGAAAAAAATGGTGAAAGCAATAGGAGAGCTCGTATCATCAACAAGTGGCTCAAGCTTTGGTGTCATTGGCAGAATTTTGGATTCTGTGATCATGGCGCAGCTTTGATGGCACCTGGCCTGCTGGAACCAGATGGGCTCCAGCTCTCTTGTCAGGGCAGAAGGTTTTTAGCCCATGAGCTTGCAGAACTTGTTGAGAGGGCTTTAAACTGGGTTTGAAGAGGGAACAGGATGCAGCTGGGCTGTCTGGAAGCAGGCCCAAGGCTGGTAAGCCTGAGTTAGGGATGAAATCAGCAGCCCAGCTGAGGTGCATGGATACCAGTGCACACAGCATGGGTAACAAACAGCAGGAGCTGGAGGCCATGGTCCAGCAGCAGAGCTGTGATGTCATTGCCATCACAGAAACGTGGTGGGATGCCTCACATGGCTGGAGCACTACACTGGATGGCTACAAGCTCTTCAGGAGAGACAGGAAAGGGAGAAGAGATGGAGGCGTGGCTCTTTTTATTAGGGAGGCTTTGGACACCATGGATATTGAAACTAATGATGATGAGGTAGAATGCCTATGGGTGAGAATGAGGGGGAAGGCCAACAAGGCTGACATCCTACTGGGAGTCTGTTATCATCCACCCAACCTGGAAGAAGTGGTGGACAACTCATTCTATAAACAGCTAGAGGATGTTTCAGGATCATCAGCCCTTCTTCTTGTAGGCGACTTCAACTTGCCAGACATCTGCTGGGAACTTAATTCAACAGAAAAAAATCAGCCCAGGAAATTTGTAGAGTGTGTGGAGGACAACTGTTGGTTGCAGCTGGTGGGTGAGCCCAGCAGGGGAGGGACTATGTTAGATCTGCTGTTTGCAGATAGAGGTGGGCTGGGGGGACATGTGGTGCCTGGAGGCCGCTTGGGGCATAGTGATCATGAAATGATAGAATTTCTTGCATTGCAAGCTGATCTGTAGTCAGCATTAATCAAGTTCTAAGAAGCAGTCCAGCTCAGCTCCATGAACTAGCCTCTGTGTTTGACTGACAGAAGCTCACATCCAATGGGAACTCTCCTAGGATGCAGACATTGTCTTGGTTCAGAGCCTGGGGGCACACAGATAGACCAATGAGCTGTCTCGGCCCAGGAGATTTGAGTGGGCTAGAAAAGAACACTCTGGACAATAAACAAGGCTGTTTCTCTGAGGAAACATGAGTGGTCTGTCTTATGTCTCAGACAGGGGAACACCAATGTATCAAGAATTCTTGGTATTTTGTGAAAACAGGAGGAACATCAAGAAGACCAAACCAAAAACATCATGGTTTGACCCTGGCACAATGCCAGGGCCCCCATGAAGGGTGTATTTCCATAATGGTTGCGGTGAGATGTGACCCGGAAACAGAACAAAGCAAGTTCCCAATTGGGGATGGAGGGAAAATACAACACTTTAATAATCTACAACACAGAACATAAGGGAAAAAGAAAAAAACACACAGAACAATGCACAATGGAAAACTCCTAAAACACTCCTCCCCCTAGGTCTCTAACATTCAAATCCCCTCTAACACATCGATTCTCAGTCTAATACCCTCTTTCACACAAGCTTCCCCTCAGTTCACCAAGAGATAGAAGTCTCCCTCTTACACCATGGGCTTCCCCTGGAAACACACTGGAACCTCTGTTCTTCTGCGTCACACATGGCAGCTGCCCGAAGAAGATCTGCCGTGGTGACCATCTTCCTTCCATGTTTTGTGCTCTCACCACAGTCCACTGACCTAGACTGCTCCTTGGGTCCTTTTAAGAATGCTTTCTCACCCAGTTCCAAGAAATGGCCGCCTCCTACCATCTGGGATATCTGTCCCCCCCATATTTTTACTCCCCTGGGGCCTGGGTCTCGGGAACAGAGATCCTTCGCTGATGGCAGAGGGCTCCACCACACCCTCCCCCTCAGTCTCTGCTCTCTCTACTTCTCCTCGCGGCCTTATCATTCCTGGCCCGTGGCCAACCGCCTCCCCCAAGGCTGCAGTCTCTGCATTATCAGAAGAAATTGGTCTCGCCCGTGGCTATGTAAGAGAAAAGTCCAGCCAAAGCCACTTCAATCATCTCCTCCATCTGGGGCACTCTCATCTGCTGGTATTTTCTTCTCCTACTTGAACCTTTTCTTCTTTCCCATCTTCCATCCCCTCTAAACTATCAGCTGGGGAAGATCAGTGTTTTTACAGCTTCCACTGTTTCAACACTAAAAGGGTTAAAAGCTCAGCCTGGTCTCCCAGCGGCTGGGCACCTTGCCCCCCCTGCTCCTCCTCCTGGCCACGGTGCCGGCACGAGATACCACATTCCAAGCCAGCACAGTCTCTGCCATTCTCTCCCAGGGGTGATGCCCAAACCGTCCCATGTTCTCCTCCACCCCTCCTCCTGCAGGAGCCTCTGGCCTTCTCCCCTCAGGCCGCATGGCCTCCCCTGCCCCACCCAGACACAGCTGGGCAGGGGGAGGAGGTCAGACCAGCTCACCTGCTGCCAGATCAAAGAGGAAGTTCCTCTGGGAATGCTGTGCTTTTAACCCCTGTGTGTTCTCAGAGGCGTGTCCAAATCTCAGTGGCCAGCACAGGTGCCAGTTTCACATCTGGCCACTGATTGGCCTGACCACAACCCTTCCAAAAACTCACTTCCGGGTCAAACCAAGACATCCCACCCCTCGCCTCTGAGAACACACACTTCATTCCAAAATATGAACAAAATTACATTCAAGACACTTCTACTTACAACAATGACATACACCAAACCTCCATCCCCAGATTTTATTATCAATCTACTTACTACCCAATACATGCTTTGCTCCTATTCCCTTTGATCCATCTCACAGCTTCCGTCTCATCACTTCGACTTTCCTGGTCCAGGAAACCAAAAATGTCATGACTTCCAGAGGGCAGACTTTGGCCTGTTTAGGAGACTTCTTCAGAGAGTTCCTTGGCAAGCAGCCCTTAAAAACCAAGGAGTCCAGGAAAGGTGGGCATGCGTCAAAACAGAGATCTTGAGGGCACAGGAACAGTCTGTCCCTGGCTGCCGAAAGATGAGCCAATGAGGCAAACACCAAGCCTGGATGGGCAAGGAGGTTTTGGAAGAATTTAGGAATAAAAAGAGGACGTATCATCTTTGGAAGGAGGGTCAAGTCTCTCAGGAAGTATTTAGAGGAGCTGCTAGAGCATGTAGGAAAAAAAATTAGGGAGGCCAAAGCTCAGTTTGAACTGAAAATGGTGACTTCTGTAAAGGATAATAAAAAAAATGTATTTACAAAGATATCAATGGGAAAAGGAAGGGTAAGACCAACCTTTGTTCTTTATTAGATGTGGGAGGGAACTTAGCAACTGCCCATGAGGACAAAGAAGAGGCGCTGAACACCTTCTTTGCCTCAGTCTTTAGTAGGAAGACGACTTGTCCTCAGGACAAGTGTCCTGCTGGGCTGGTAGATGGTGTCAGGGAGCAGAATGGGCCCCCTGTTAGCCAAGAGGAGGCAGTCAGAGAACTGCTGAGCTGCTTGGATGTTCCTAAATGTATGGGGCCAGATGGGATCCACCCCAGGGTGATGAGGGAACTGGCAGATGAGCTGCTGAAGCCGCTCTCCATCATTTACCAGCAGTCCTGGCTCACTGGTGAGGTTCCAGGTGACTGGAAGCTGCCCAATGTGACGCCCATGTAGAACAAGGGTGGTAAGGAGGATCCTGGTAATTATAGGCCAGTCAGTCTGAGCTCAGTACCCAGTAAGGTGATGGAACAGTTTATACTGAGTGCCATCACGCAGCACTTACAGGATGGCCAGGGTAGCAGACCCAGCCAGCAGGGGTTTAGGAGGGGTAGGTCGTGTCCGACCAACCTGATCTCCTTTCATGAGCAAGTGACCTGCCTGATGGATGCAGGAAAGGCTGTGGATGTGTCTATTTGGACTGCAGAAAGGCCTTTGCACTGTCTTTCACAGCTCACTCCTGGAAAAGCTGCAGCCCAGGGCTGGGAGAGGAACACTCTTTGCTGGGCTCAGAACTGGCTGGATGGCTGGCCCAGAGAGGGGTGCTGAACGGTGCTGCACCCAGCTGGCAGCCAGTCACCAGAGGTGTCCCTGCGGGCTCTGTGCTGGGGCCAGCTCTGCTCAATGCTTTTATTGACAACATGGATGAGGGGATTGAGTCTTTCATTAGCAAATCTGCAGACAACACTAAGCTGGGAGAGTGTGTTGATCTGTCGGAAGGTAGGAGGGCTCTGCAGGGAGACCTGGAATGGTTGGAGCGATGGGCAGAGTCCAGTGGGATGAAGCTCAGTAGGTGCAAGTGCCCAGTGCTGCACTTTGGCCACAAGAAGCACCTGCAGTGTTCTAGGCTGGGGATAGTGTGGCTGGACAGTGGCCAGGCAGAAAGGGACCTGGGGGCACTGGTCACAGCCAGCTGAACATGAGCCAGCAGTGTGGCCTGGTGGCCAAGGAGGCCAATGGCTCCTGGCCTGTGTCAGGAAGAGCGTGGCCAGCAGGAGCAGGGAGGTCATTCTGTCCCTGTTCTTGGCACTGGTGAGGCCGCACCTCGAGTGCTGTGTCCAGTTCTGGGCCATCAGTTTGGGAAGGACATTGAGTCGCTCGAGCACATCCAGAGGGGGCAACAAGGATGGTGAGGGGCTGGGAGCACAAGCCCTGGTGAGGAATGACTGAGAGAGCTGGGGGTGTTTACCCTGGAGAAAAGGAGACTCCGAGGTGACCTTATCACTCCACAGCTCCCTGAAGGGTAGTTGTAGTCAGGTGGGGATGGTTTCTTTCTCCAGGCAGCGCTGACAGAACCAGAGGACACTGTCTCAAGCTGCATCAAGGGAAATGTCGGTTGGATATTAGGAAAATATTTTCCACAGAAAGAGTGATAAAGTTCTGGAATGGCCTGCCATGGGAGGTGGTGGAGTCACCATCCCTGGATGTGTTTACAAAAAGACTGAATGTGGCACTGGGTGCCATGGTTTAGTTGTGGTGTTGGGACATGGGTTGGACTGGATGATCTTAAAGGTCTCTTCCAACCTGGTCATTCTGTGAATTCTGTATGAATTCTGAGCATCTCCAGGGACACAGCCTGGCCACCAATGTCAGCAGGTGAAAAATAAGGTTTCACTGAGGAATGGCCCTTTGATGAAGCAAAACATTTACAATCAGGGCAGTCCATTCATAGAGATGGGGGCACACTCTGGGGGTACAGCTGAGGCCATGAGCTCACAGCAGGGCTCTGGGGTCACAGCAGGCTGAGCTCACAGCAGGCCCTGAGGTCACAGAGGTGCCAGAGGTGCCAGAGCCCCGTGGTTGCACAGCAGCACAAGGAGCCAGCAGTCAGTCCCTGAGCACAACTGTTGCAGCAGCAGCGGTGGCAGCAGCGGTGCTGACATTGGGACAGCGGTGTCGGGACAGCGGTGGCAGCAAGAGCTGCGGGACTGGCAGAGGGCAAGGCACCATGGCCCTTGCTCTGCGCCTCCTACTCCTGCTGCTCCTGGCCGTGGCCCTGCCTGCCAGGGCTGCCCAGGCTGCTCCACTGCAAGCGCGGGGAGCAGGTGAGCCGGCAGCCTGGCTGCCCTTTCCCGGCACAGCGCTCCCTGCTCCCTGGGAAGCGCTGGGGATGGTTTTGCCCAGTGCTTTGGGGAGGGTTTCCTCTGTGGGAGGGAGACAGCACCCACGGGCCCTGGGCTGCTCCAGCCACCCCTCTAGGGATGTTGCAAAGGGCCTGCAAAGAGGCTGGAGAGTGACCAGAGCCAGCCGCTGTGCAGTTTTGGCCTTGTCTATTCACATCTGTCCCCCACGGCCTTACCCAACCGCCCTCCAGTGCCCAGTTCCCTAAGGCAGAAGGGGATCCCAGCACACATTGGATATGGTTCTGGTCTGTGTTCCATTCCAGATGTGGATCGTGACGTGGATTATTTGGAAATGCTGGTGAATGATGATTTGAAAACCAAGCCAGATGCTGGAGGCAAGTCCTCAATGTACCTTTCCTGACAGAATAATACTGTCAATCCAGCAAGAGATTACTTGTAACATTTCCCATAAGTTCCTCTGAAGGTTGATGTATTCAGCAAACCTTGCCCTTCAGGAGCCCTGAGAGATCCCACAGGATCACTGTCAGTGGGAGGAAGGAGCATTTAGCTGTCCATCTTCCTCCCGTGTGCAATGCCAGTGTGTCCTTCCATGTGCTCTGTGCAGCCACAGAGAAGAGAAGAGCAGAGAGGGAAGGGACCAGGCCCAGGGCTGTGCCCCGGAGCTGAGCCTTGTGGGCAGCCTGAGGATCTCCTGCAGTGCCACAGGAGCTCTTCTGTCCTGCCTTTCTTTGCAGCTGAACCTGCTGGTGAAGGTGGTGCAGCTTCCCAACCCACGTCCAGGACAGAGCCTCTGGGAGATGCTGAGGGTAGGTCAGGACTTTCCTCTGTGGGAGAGCTGCCAGCTCAGAGCCCAAAGCTGGGCCAGGGGGGCAGCGCTGCAGGTGCCAGCACAGAACCATGCACGTGTGTGCCCTCGCCCTGCGCGATCCCCTCACCGCTCCTGCGGCTCAGTGGTGCCCGTGCAGATCAGCAGAGATGGCAGAAGCTTCTGTGGCTGTTGTGTTACAGATGTGTCTGCAGGGAGGACTTTCCCAGGTCCATTGGTGGATGTTGCACAAAAGCCCAGCTCCCGTCGCAGGGGTGAGTGGTGTCTGCCTGATGAGCCCACAGGCTGAGCACTGGTTTTGTGGGATCCATTCCTGGGAATTGGAACGATGTTGCTCTAAGGTCCTCCGAGGGGAAAGAACAAAGCTACAGGACACCAGAAACCCCATGAGCCATCCGAAAACATGAGGCAAATGCTGAAGGAAATGCAGCAGGCGGGAGGACAAGGTTGGTACATTTCCCTCATGCTGCCCCTGGGACTCAGCAGCCGGGGCCTTTGGCTGCACATCTGGACACGCCGTGCCCGGCACAGCGGGAAGGGATCCATGGCAGCCTCGCTGCCCCGCTGCTGCTTTCACGCCCTGCAGGGCTGCTTCCCAGCCTGGCCTGGCTGCAGCTTCTGCCCAGCCTCAGCAGGATGGCATTTGGCATCAGCTGACAGGCGGCCCAAACTTCACCACGGGCCTGAGATCCCCATTGCAATTTTCCACTCACCGGGTAGAACAGAAAGGGCACCTGTTTGGAGAAGTGAGGGCCCTGGCCTGCCCAAAAAGTTTATAGGAATTTTCCTGATTCTTAGTGATGTCTTTGACAAGCATTCCCTCCTAAAGATGCCACCTCCCCAATGGGGAACAGCCCCACCTGATCCAGCTGTCCCTCTTCCTTTCTCCAGATGTGGATGGAGAGGCTGGGCAGAAGGCGACGTTTCCCGAAGGAAGCAGTGGTTCTGTGCCAGCCTCTGCTACAGGAAGAGAGGCGATGCCAGGCACAGGCACAGGAGGTAATTGCTGTGCCTCTGGGCCTGAGCCCTGCTGAGGCTTTAGCTCATCTTTTAGACATCTCTGCTGTCTGGTAGTGCGGGCACAGCTCAGACAAGACAGGCACAGCCCAGGGGAATTATCCCGAGCAGGCTCAGGGCACTCGGGTACTGAGCAGTCCTGCTGGGGTCCCTGCATCTGAGACACTTCCTGAAACCTGGAAGTGACTGCATGGGGTGCCCACGGTGGGGAAAGGACAGAGGGGGAGAGTAAGGCTCCAGTGTGTCCTGAGAGGGCCGGGATATGTGCCCTTGGGCTATGGGATTTGTCCCAGGGGAAAAGAGGCATGGAGAGACAGAAGCAGGTAGAAAGGGAGGGAGAAAATGCAGGAGGGATGGAGGGATAGAGCGGTAGTTGTGGTATTGCCTGCTGCAGTTTTCCCCAGTGCTTTAGCAAGAGTTTCAGCTGTGGGAGTGAGAGAGAGCCCCAGGGCCCTGGGCTGCTCCAGCAGCCCCTCCAGGGATGATGCAAAGGGCATGGAAAGAGGGAGCAGGAGCCAGCCAAGAGTTCCTAAGGCCCCTGTGCAGCTTTAGCCATGTCCATTCACATCCGGTTCCCACGGCCTTACCCGACCCCCTTGCAGTGCTCAGTTCCCTGAGGCAGAAGGGGATCCCAGCACACCCTGAAAAATGTTCTCATCTGTGCTCCGTTCTAGATGACGTTGCTTGGAAGGCTTCTCCATTAGCTTGGCTGCATAAAGTTTTGAAGCCCTTGGAGTCTCCTGCAGGTATGTTCTCAGTGTGCCACCAAGGAAGAATTGTTGACAACCTGGCAGGAACCAGGTGACAGAAGATTCTGTGGGTCTTGTCTTACAGATAGGTCTGCAGGGAGGCCTTTTCCTGTTCCTTTGCTGATTCCTGCAGAGAAGCCTGGCTCCCATGGCAGGGGTGAGTAGTGTGTCCCTGCTGACCCCACAGGCTGAGCCCTGCTTTTGTGGGATCCATTCCTGGGAAACGGAACTACTTTCTCTTAAGGTCCTCTAAGGGGGAAGAACAAAGGCAAAGGACAGAAGAAACCCCATGAGCCAAACAACACCCTGAAACACATCGTGACAGAACTGCACAAAGGGCATGGTGAGAGCATTTCCCTCGTGCTTCCCCTGGGACTCAGCAGCCGGGGCCTTTGGCTGCACATCTGGACACGCCGTGCCCGGCACAGTGGGAAGGGATCCATGGTAGTCTCGCTGCCCCGCTGCTGCTTTCATGCCCTGCAGGGCTGCTTCCCAGCCTGGCCTGGCTGCAGCTTCTGCCCAGCCTCTGCAGGAAGGCATTTGGCGTCAGCTGACAGGCAGCCCAAACTGCACCACTGGCCTGAAATCCTCTCCAATTTCCCAATCCCCAGGCCCATCCGGAGTGGTGGCTGCTTGGAGGAGGGAGGGCCATGGCCAGCCCCAAGGCACTGGAGGGATCAGGATTTTCCTGTTCCTTATCCATGACTGGGACATGGATTGCCTCCTGAAGAGGCCACCTCCCCAGTGTGTAATGATTCCATCATATCTAGCTGTGCCTCTTCCTTTCTCAAGGGATGGACAGAGAGGCTCTGTGGAAGGTGGCATTTCCTGAAGGAAGGGAGGAGATGCCAGGCACAGGCCCAGGAGGTAATTGCTGTGCCTCTGGGCCTGAGCCCTGCTGAGGCTTGAGCTGCCCTCTCTGCTGCCTGGCAGTGCGGGCACAGCCCGGACAAGACTGGCACAGCCCAGGGGAATTATCCCGAGCAGGCTCAGGGCACTCGGGTACTGAGCAGTCCTGCTGGGGTCCCTCCGTGGGAGACACTTCCTGAAACCTGGAAGTGAGTGCATGTTGTGGCCATGGTGGGGAAAGGACAGAGAGAGAGATCAAGGCTCCAGTGTGTCCTGAGAGAGCCTGGATATGTGCCCTTGGGCTGTGGGAGCTGTTCCATGGGCAGGTGGGCAAGCAGGAGGGAGGAACAGAAGTTGGGAGGGATAGCTGTGGCATTGCCTGCTGCAATTTTCCCCGAGCATTTAGTGAGGGGTTCCTGTGTGGGAATGAGGAAGGCCCAGGGCCCTGGGCTGCTCCAGCAGCCCCTCCAGGGATGTTCCCAAGGGCATGGAAAGAGTGTGGAGAGAGACCAGGAGCCACAGGCTCCCACAGCCTTATCCAACCCCATTACAGTGCCCAGATCCTTGAGGCAGAAATGGATCCCAGCAGCCATGGAAATGGTTCTGATCTCTGCTCCCTTTTAGATTGGGATCATGGTTTAGATTACTTGGAAACACAGGTGAATGGTGGTTTGAAGACCTTGCCAGATGTTGGAGGCAAGTTCTCAATGTACATTTCCTGACAGAATAATCAGTGTCAATGTGGCAAGAGCTCAGTCAAGTGGCATTTCCCTTAAGTTCCTCTGAAGGTTGATCAGTTCAGGAAATCTTGCTGTGCTCCATTCTTGTGCTCTGAAGGGTCCCACAGTATTGCTGTCAGTGGGAACATTTAGCTGTCCATCTTCCTCCTGTGGGCAATTCCAGTGTGTCCTTCCGTGTGCTCTGTGCAGCCAGGGAGAAGGGCAGAGAGGGAAGGGGCCGGGCCCAGGGCTGTGCCCCGGGGCTGAGCCTTCCACAGCCCCTTTGCTGGCCCCAGGGAGCCTGAGCTGCTCCTGCTGCCACTGCCAAGCCCTGGCCCTGCCCGGGGCTGGCTTTAGAGCTGCTGGCAGCTCCAGGGAGTCCTTTCTGCCCCGACTGCCCTGCAAGGGGCTCCTTCCATCCCAGTGTGGGGCCACTGCAGGCACGAGGTCCCCCTGCTCCTGAGTGGAAGGCAGAGCTGAGGCAGTGCCTTGGAGGGCACCAATCACCCAGGTGCACTCACGGCCACTTGGGCCTGAAGGAGAATCTTCAGCAGGCTCACAGGAGCTGTTCTGTCCTGCCTTTCTTTGCAGCTAACCCGGTTGGTGAAAGTGATCTGGCTTCCCAACCCACGTTCAGGAATGAGCCTCTGGGAGATGCTGAGGGTAGGTCAAGGCCTTTCCCCCTGGGAGAGCTGCCAGCTCAAGAGCCCAAATCTGGGCCAGGGAGGCAGCGCTGCAGGTGCCAGCACAGAACCATGCACGTGTGTGCCCTCGCCCTGCATGATCCCCTCATGATTTCTGCTCAGTGCTGGCAGCTGTCTGGGGAAGGGAGGGCCCTGGCCCAGCCACAAAAGCCCAGATATTTTGTGAATCTCTTCACCATTTTTGATAATCATGCTGCCCTGAAGGTGCCAGCAAAGAAATGGGGAATTGTTCCAACTGATCCAACTGTCATTTTTTCTTTCTCAAGTGATGGACCAAAAGGCAGGTTTGAAGGAGGTGTTTCCCCATGGAAGCAGTGGCTCACTGGCAGCCCCAGCTGCAGGGAGGAAGGCGATGCCAGACACGGGCACAGGCACAGCAGGTAATTGCTGTGCCGGGCTCAGCCCTGGCCGGGGCTGTGTGGCAGCAGCTCTTCCCCCATGGCCTGCCCTTGCCCGGCCCGGCAGCAGCCAAAGCTGGAGGCGCCTTGGCTTCCAGGCCTCTGGAGCTGGTTCAGAGCCCCGGGGAAACGGGACTGGTGCAGCAACGTCCCTGGCGCTGCAGCTGCTGCTGAGCTGGCCCTGAGTGCTCAGAGGCCCAAGGCACAGGAGCAGCCCCGAGCGGGAGCCCAGCCGCCAGCCCAGGGCCAGAGCCAGCCCTGGCTCCCGACTGGGCAGGGGCTGCGCTGGCTCCTGACAGGGCCTGAGCCTGTCCCCTGGGGCTGGGGGAGCTGTCACGGGGCAGGGAGGGCCAGGGCTGGTAGTGGCTGCTCAGGGATGGCTTTGGCCCGTGTTCCTGGCAGCAGCCACTGCCCAAGCAGCTGCGCTGCCCCCGGGCTCTCCTCCCGGCCTGCTGGGCTTTGTTGGCTGGCACAGCCTGTGCCCAGGGCCGGCAAGGTGCCTGCAGGCCCCAGCTCTGGGGGAAACAGAGAACGTCCTGCCCGTAGTCACCGTGCTGCCAGCTCAGCAGTGCAGCACAGCACGGGCTCACGCTCCCCATTGCTCCCACAGATGCAGCCGGCACCACAACACGTGTTCCTGATGCCCAGAAAGGCCTCGAAAGGGGCTTCTGTAAGGGAGCAGGCTGCTGGCCAAGGTTAATGGCAGGCCTGCTTTTTTCAGAGATTATCATTATTTTATGCTGTGGTCGAATTTGGAGTTACTGGACAAGAAAATGGTGAGTGTTTTCTTCACCTTTCCCAGGAACAGCTTCTTATGAAAATCTAATGCAGAGAGGAAACATTCCCAGAGAGCCTGGGGTGCAGTTGTTGCCAGTCCATAGTTCTCCAAATAACTCTGCTGAGGGTTCTGCTGCTGCCCAGTGCTTCCAGTGGCCTCTCAATTGCTGGGCCTTGTCCTGGGGCCCCGCTGGGGCTGCAGCCAGAGCTGGCTCCCACTGAGGCTGCCTGGCCAAGAGCAGCCCCAGGGGCACAGGGCAGAGGCAGAGCAAGGTGGGGAGGAGGAAGAGCAGGGCCGAGATTGCCCTTGAAAGGCAGAGGCGCTCTGGGGCCTGCCCCTGGCCAGGGACCCTGCCCAGAGCTGTGCCCTGCTGCCCGGGGCCTGGAGGGGCAGCTGTCCAGCTGGGCCCAGCTGTGCCAGCAGCTCCAGCCGTGCTGGGGAGCCTTGCCAGCTCTGGGCCCTGCTGTGCACCAGGCTCCCTGTGTGCCACTGGCAGCTGGGGCCTCAGCCACCTCCTCTCTCCACAGGAGCACCTCTGCAGCTTCACAAGACCGGCCAAAGAGTTCCCTCAGGGAGACCCTTACCTGCACCTGACATCAGCCTTCTCTAAGCCAGTGTCCAAAGTCCCTGCCGTGGCTGCATTATCAGCTTGTTTCTAGGGACATGCTGCCACCACCCAGAACAGGAGCCTCTGGCCCTGAATGTGCCGCCCAGGACTGAAGGTGGGACTCGCCTGCCAAGGAATGGCTTGAGCAACATTTTTCACCTCTGCTCTCTGGGTGGTGGCACCAGCCCTGCATGTGCTGATTTTCTGGGCACAGCCAGGTTTGTGCAGGCAGCAGCCCGGCATGGGTCTCCTGAGACAAGCATCTACTATATTTATTTTTAATTTTGCAAGATTGAGGAACATTTGTCGTAGGATATTCCCCTAATAATTCTTCCCCTTTCCCACAACAGTCCTATATTTCTCAACGTAGTTTTAGAAGTTGGAAAAGCAGAACATTTTCACACTTCTAGAATAAAAAAATATATAATTGCATTTAATTGTTAATCTTTATTTCTGGAAGAACTAAGTTCCCTGAAGAAACATAGTCTACTGCAGAGGCTCATTGTCCAGGGCAGATTTGTATCTTCTCACAACTAACCAAGAACCTTTTCCCTCATATTTTCTGGGATTTCTGACAAGCTCGCCTCTTGGTCTTCAGAGGCAAACTTTGAGAACAGTCGGAATCTCTTCAAGTCACCATCTTTGTTTGCTTCTGCCAAGAGCTGCCTCAGTTCCAGAGCAGAGGCTTCTCTCAGCTTCCTGCCGCCCCGCTCCCCCCAAGCCTGTCCTGAGCCCTCTCCTGCAGCTGCTGCGCTGCCGTGGGGCTGCTGTAAAACACAACAGCTCTGCCACAGCCACTCAGCTGGATTGGAGAAGCTTTCTGGCCGTGCTTACATTAGGCTGGTGGCTTCTCAAAACACAAGCTGAGATTCTGAATGCTGTGTTTCACCTGGCACAGGAACTGATGCTGCCTTTCTCATGGAGCCTAAACTCCCATGGGCTTTCAACGCTTTCTGGCCAGCATACGGCCTGGAAAACCATTTAATGCAGCCATTTAGTATTGAAAATGGCCCAGTCTGTGTATCAAAGGAACTTGTTTAAATGCTGGAGCCCACCAGAGCATCCTTCCAGGCCATATCTTTCTCCCCCACACCTCCCCCTCCATGACTGCCAAACAGCACCTTTGACAGGTCTTTCCTCCAGAAGCTGAATGGCACCATTTTTTTTGAGGGAGGGAAACAAAGAAAATGTTCTGGGATACCACCATCATCACCATCATCCTCATCTTCAATCATCATCATCATCGTCATCATGATCATCATCACAATAAGCTGCAAACAGTTCAATGACATCAACAACTCAGACTGTGGACTTATTTCTCAGAGTGCAGCACAGGCTGCACTACCCCTTGAAACTGCAGATGTGCTACAGTCTTTAAAACCAGGTGGATGCAGACGAAATTTGGAGCCAAGCACAGCTCTGGGAGAGCTTTAGGGATTGGGCCTCCACGGGCACTGCTGTGTGCCTGGAGTAACCTGCCCCAAGCCATCTGCCACCTGAAGAGCCAAGTGGGGCACGGAAAAGCACAGGCTGCAGAGGGGCTGGGAGTGCAGGGAGCCCATCCTTGTCAGCACTAACACGCTCATCCCACCTTCGCACTGGCTTTGGATGGAGACCAGAACTCATAGCTGGCAAAAGGAAAAGAGGGTACAAAGGTCCCTGGAGTCCCCTGCCCCAGTACCTCAGCCAGTGGGGAAAGGAAGAGGCCAATATGTGGCCGAGGGTTTAAAAGGAGGCTGTGTTTCCCACTAGTTGAGAGAGACAACCCCACAAGCGGATGTCCCAATAGACTCTTTCCCTATGTTCAAACAAAGCTGCAGGACTGCTCTGGCTCCTTTATGGACACTGGCTTTTCATGCACACCTGTTTCCTTGTATCAGACTATCAGCAGCCTGCAGTGACTCACTGCCAGTCTGGTCTGCAGGGGAAATGGAACTAATTTCCATTGGGGCCCTCCCAGAGGGAAGAACAAACCCAGAGGAGACAAACAACCCCTGCAGGCATCCAAACTTCTGCACCAGATGCTGAGTGAGCTGCAGAGGGGGCGTAGTGGGTGCATTTCCCTCAGCCTTCTCCCGAGACTCAGCAGTCAGGCACTTGCGCTGCACATGGGTGTTGGATAATATACCAAGTTTAATTTTTGTTTCATGTCTCCATTCAGGCTTGGTTTGCCTTTGCCTTGGGGAAAGGAATTCTCATGGCTTTTTTAAAGGGATCTTGCACCACTCATGGGAAATGAGCTTAACATCTCCATGAACTGGGAATAACCCAAAAGGTCCCCAAAAAGATAATGACCATCAAGAACACATTAATGACCATCAGCAAACATCAAGGGACATCTGCCCCAGACACTGCCACCTGGCATAGTGGGACACACCTGGTCTGGAAGAGGATAAGAAGAAAATCAAGGAGGGTGGACGTTATTAATATCAGAGGCCAAGAAATCTGGCTCCAGGAGGAAAACAAATACCAAGAACTATGCCACTTGAGACCAATGGACATAAAATCAATGGACTTCCCTGGATTTTGGACGGTAAAACATTTTAGCAAAATCAAGTAAAACTCATGTGTCTTGCTATGATTTTCTCGGCACAACCAGGCTACATGTGGATGAAACTCTATTTTGTTGCACATCGTGGCCAGAACAACATTGTTGCCAGAATAAATGCCTTGATTTACTGACAACAAAATGCTGACGGAGGGCTTTTGTTTTCCCCGAAGTTTCAGTGACATCTGGACATGCCATGCCCAGCACAGTGGGTAGGGAACCATGGCAGCCTCACTGCCACGCCGCTGCTTTCCTAGAGGAAGGAATGGCTCCCTGGCAGCTTCTGCTGCAGGAAGGAAGGCGATGCCAGACACAAGCAAAGGCACAGGAGATAATTGCTCTGCAGGGTTCAGCTGGGCTCAGCCCTGGCCGGGGCTGTGTGGCAGCAGCTCTTCCCCAAGGGCCTGCCTTTCCCGGGCCCAGCAGCAGCCAAAGCTGGAGGCGCCTCGGCTTCCAGGCCTCTGGAGCTTGTTCACAGTCCCAGGGAAACGGGACTGGTGCAGCAACGTCCCTGGCGCTGCAGCTGCTGCGGAGCTGGCCCTGAGTGCCCAGAGGCCCAAGGCACAGCAGCAGCCCCGAGCAGGAGCCCTGCCACCAGCCCAGGGCCAGAGCCAGCTCTGGCTCCCGACTGGGCAGGGTCTCCAGGGTGTCCTTGAGGGGCAAACATTCCCAGAGAGGCTGCAATGGAGTTGTGGCCAGTCCATGGTTGTCCAAATAAGTCTGCTGAGGGTTCTGCTGCTGCCCAGTGCTTCCAGTGGCCTCTCAATTGCTGGGCCTTGTCCTGGGGGCCCCGCTGGGGCTGCAGCCAGAGCTGGCTCCCACTGAGGCTGCCTGGCCAAGAGCAGCCCCAGGGGCAGGGGGCAGAGGCAGAGGGAGGTGGGGAGGAGAAAGAGCAGGGCCAAGATTGCCCTTGAAAGGCAGAGGCGCTCTGGGGCCCGCTCCTGGCCAGGGAGCCTGCCCAGAGCCGTGCCCTGCTGGCCGGGGCCTTGAGGGGCAGCTGTCCAGCTGGGCCCAGCTGTTCCAGCAGCTCCAGCCGTGCTGGGGAGCCTTGCCAGCTCTGGGCCCAGCTGTGCACCAGGCTCCCTGTGTGCCACTGGCAGCTGGGGCCTCAGCCACCTCCTCTCTCCACAGGCATCACATTGAAGAAAAACTGAAAGCTGCTGGCTGGTCACAAGATCTCTACTGCTGGAAGAGCAATAGCAGCATCTCTGGTTCGGACGAGTTTTCATTTTAGCTCCAACAAGCTCTACGGTGACTTCCAGGGCCGAAGGCGAAAGCCCCCAGGAAAGGCTGTGGGAAGTTCTCAAGTGAAGATTGACTGAGAGCTTCCAAAATCAGCTTCCAAATTTTAAAAATAGTTTTCGAATCCTGAGAAGGCAATCCTATTTTCTATTTGCTTTACATTTTTAGAAATATTTAGAAATAGTTTTGGTAGAGACAAATCCCCCAATGTTTCTTCCCCACTTCCACAATATGTCTGTGTTTTTGAAAGTAGTTTTACAGTTCAGGAAAGTTTTTTTTGCACTTATACAATAAAAAATAAAATAAAATGGCATTTCAGTGATAATCTTTACTCTGCAAAGAACTAAGACACACTAAGACACCCAGCCTGCTGCAGAGGCAAAGATCTTTTCCCACGGGAACTTTGTACCAATCACAACCAAGTCACGAAAAACCTTTTCCCAGATACTTCCTGCGATTCCTGACCAGCTCACCTCTTAGTCTTCAGAGGCAAACTTTGAGCACAGTGGGAATCTCTTCAAGTCACCATCTTTGTTTGCTTCTGCAAGAACTGCCTCGGTTCCAGAGCAGGGGCTTCTCTCAGCTTCCAGCTGCCCCCGGGCTCTCCTCCCGGCCTGCTGGGCTTTGTTGGCTGGCACAGCCTGTGCCAAGGGCCGGCAAGGTGCCTGCAGGCCCCAGCTCTGGGGGAAACAGAGACCGTCCTGCCCGTATCCACCGTGCTGCCAGCTCAGCAGTGCAGCACAGCACAGGCTCATGCTCCCCATCCCTCCCACAGATGCAGCTGGCACCACAACACGTCTTCCCCATGCCCAGAAGGGAATTGGTTTCTGCCAGGGAACACACTGCTGGCTAGAGTTAATGCCAAGCCTGGCTTTTCTATGGCATGCAGGGCATTGGGGGACCCCTGTAAGGATGGCACTTGGCCGGGATCCCTCATGTGGCACACCAGCTGGAGGGGGGGTTTTGTAGGTGGTGGGTTTTGCAGGAAGGCATGCAGGGCTTTGCGTCCTTTGTAAGTGGTGCATGTGGCTGGGGTTCCTCGTGAGGTTCTCAGGGGATTTGAGATCTCTTCTGTGGTGTACAGGGGGCTGGAGACATCTGTAAGGCTGGCAGGGGCTTGAGTTCCTCGTGATGAACGTGGCAGTTTAGTGCTTGCCGTCAAGGCCTGGAGAGGAGCTGAGTCCTTCCTAAGGTGGGCAGGAGGCTGGGCTCTTTTGTGAGGCACACAAGGCTGCCCTGGGGTCTCTGCATTGGTGAGCACGGATTCCCTGCGAGGCACGCAGGGATATTTTGGGGTCTCTGCTGAGGGGTGCAGGGATCCCTCAGGAGGCACAAAGGAGTATTGATGGTCTCTACTAAGGTGTGCAGGGATCCCTCCTGAGATGTGCAGCGGGGTTTTTCAGTCGCCTCAGCGCAGCAAAGGGCCACTCTGGGTGGAGGCTGTGCAAAGTGGGCAGAAAGCTTCCTGCCAAGCCTTGCGGCCGGCGGGCGGGCGGAGCCCATCCTTGGGGGTCGGGCGGGGCCTCTGGAGCCGCCGCGCCCTTGTCGGGCAGGTCCCGGCCCCGGCGGGGAAGGGCCGCGGCCCCGGGCTCTGGCGGCGCTGCCGAGCAGCGGCGGAGGCACAACAAGGGCCCCGCTCCGGCCTGGCCCTGTGCTGCAGCCCAGCACAGGGACAGCCATGGCCGCTCCCTGCACCACAGGCGGCACCGGGGCTGCAGCTGAGGCCGTGCCTGCTGCCACTGAGGAAGGAGCTCCTCGCAATGCCCGCTTCCCTAAAGCACGTGGGCAAGCCAGCACAGCATGGAGACGCTTCTGAACTGTGCTCCCATGGACACTGGGATCGAGAGATGGATTGACTGGAAGTCCTGGCTGTGAGAAACAAGGGCCAGGAGACCTGCTCCTTTAAAAAGGCCTTTATTAAGAACAGCTCTTGGGTGGGGAACCCGAGCGGTCGCGCACACCGCCACTGCTCCCACAGGACGACGCTGAGGAGGAGGAGTGCAGCTTTGTCTCTCGGCAGAGCTGGGGCTTCCGTCCTCACCAGAGTCCTCAGGAAGACAATGTTGGCTCGTAGTCTATGGCTATCATCCCGACTGAGTACTCCTCAAGTCATGGTGACAGGACGGAATCCGGCTCTGTAAATGGTGGATGATTCCTGGTGGTGCAGCCTGTTTAAAACCATAGTTTATGGGCTGGTTTGTTGTTTTTGAGAGAGTTCATACCATACCAACAGCTCCTCATTAAATTCAGTCCGGGTGCTAGTCCCTCTGGGAGCAGGCAAATGGTTCCTGACCTCATGGAAAGGGATACAGGTACAGGGGTGCAAGTCCTTCTGGGAGCAGGAGTAGTGGTTCCCCACAGAAAGGGATACAAACACAGGGTTACAAATACAGGGTAAGACAGTAACACTTAACAATGGCAAACCAAGTACATTCAACACCAGACTTACACTTCCAGTTAAGATCCTATTAAATTTATCAATTTCATCAACATTAATTACCAATTGCCACCCTGGAATAAGAACTCCCATCTCCACTGTTACACTTCTTACACTGGCCAGTCACAGTGTGAAGATCATGTTGCATGCTGGAGGCAACTTTTCCATGCCCCTTTCCTGACAGAACAATCACGGATTAGATATTGCGGCCAAGAGCAGCCCCAGGGGCACGGGGCAGAGGCAGAGGGAGGTGGGGAGGAGAAAGAGCAGGGCCGAGATTGCCCTTGAAAGGCAGAGGCGCTCTGGGGCCCGCTCCTGGCCAGGGACCCTGCCCAGAGCCGTGCCCTGCTGCCCGGGGCCTTGAGGGGCAGCTGTCCAGCTGGGCCCAGCTGTGCCAGCAGCTCCAGCCGTGCTGGGGAGCCTTGCCAGCTCTGGGCCCTGCTGTGCACCAGGCTCCCTGTGTGCCACTGGCAGCTGGGGCCTCAGCCACCTCCTCTCTCCACACGAGCGCCTCTGGAACTTCACAAGACCGGCCAAAGGCCTCTGTCATGGAGAACTGGGCCTGTCATCTTGCATCTCCGTGCCAGTGCCCGTTGTCCCTGCCACGGCTGCATGACCAGCTTATTGCTGGGCACGCACTGCTGCCACCACCACCCAGAACAGGAGCCTCTGTCCCCAAAGGTGCTGGCCCTGGTGTCCAGCCAGGACAGGTGGTGCGGCCCTCCTGCCAGGGAAGGGCCTGAGCCCAGCAACATCTTTGGGCTTCAGCTCAGGTGTCTGTGTGCTACCACCAGCACTGGCTGAGCTGATTGTCTGGGCACAGCCAGGGGTGGGCAGGCAGCAGCCACACAAGGGACTCCTGAGAAAAAGTGACACCATTTGGTCTTTGTTTTACATTTTTACACATTACAAATTTTTAGAAATACTCCCAAATATTTTTCATAGGAAAAAATCCCCTAATACTTATTACATTTTTCCACAGTCATTTAGGATTTTTCAAAGTACTTTTAGAATTAGAAAAATTTAGAACACTTTTACACTTGTAGAATAAAAAATAAAATTGCATTTAATAGGTAATTCTCACTCTAAGAAGAATTAAGTCATCACAAGACACCCAGCCTACTGAAGAGGCTCTTTTCTCACGGGAGATTTGTACCCAGTGACAACAACCAACTTAAAACCTTTTCCCTGATATTTTCTGGGATTTCTGACAAGCTCACCTCTCCATCTTCAGAGGCAAATGTTGAGACCAGTGGGCATCTCCTGCAGTGCAGGAGGGTCTCTGTGTGCCAGCTGCAACTGGGGCCTCAGCCACCTCCTGTCTCAACCGGTGTCCATCTGCAGCTTTACAGGAAGGGCCAAACACCTCAGTCTGGGACATGAGTAGCAGACATTTCCCATCTGCAACCCCATGCCCGATGTCCCTGTGCCAGCTGCTTTAACAGCTTGTTGCTGTGCAGATGCTGCCTCCAGCCAGACAAGGTCCTCTCCCCCTGAAGGCACTGGCCCTGCTCTCTGGCCCCTACTGAAGGTGGGCAGGGCTTGGCCCAGCTCTTCTCTTGCAATACAGAGATGGAGCTGTCACCCCAGTGTGTGGGTGGTAGCAGCAGCAAAGCCCAGCCAGGATCAGCACGGGCTGAGCTCCGTGCCCAGGGGCAGCTGGGGATGGCCACGGTGTGGGCAGGCAGGAGCCAGGCAGGGGCTGCTGTGACCAGTGGCGGGTCCCCGGGGCGGATGGGGCAGACCATGCTGAGCGTCCCTGGGCTTAGGGACATTTCCATCCCTGCGACCATCTGGGCCTGGACCTCCTCCAGTGGCATGCCTCAGAAAAGAGGGAAGCCATCAAGAGCATCTCCGGGGACACAGCCTGAGCAGCAATATCAGCTGCTGAAAAATAAGGTTTTTGTGAGAAATGGACCTGTGATAATGCAAAACAACCAGGGCAGTCCATTCATTGAGATGGGGGCACACTCTGGGGGTACAGCTGAGGCCATGAGGTCACAGCAGGGCTCTGGGGTCACAGCAGGCTGAGCTCACAGCAGGCCCTGAGGTCACAGAGGTGCCAGAGGTGCCAGAGCCCCGTGGTTGCACAGCAGCACAGGGAGCCAGCAGTCAGTCCTGGAGCACAACTGTTGCGGCAGCAGCGGCGGTGGCAGCAGCGGTGCTGACCTTGGGACAGCGGTGGCAGGACAGCGGTGGCAGCAAGAGCTGCGGGACTGGCAGAGGGCAAGGCACCATGGCCCTTGCTCTGCGCCTCCTACTCCTGCTGCTCCTGGCCGTAGCCCTGCCTGCCAGGGCTGCCCAGGCTGCTCCGCTGCAAGCGCGGCGAGCAGGTGAGCCGGCAGCCTGGCTGCCCTTTCCCGGGACAGCGCTCCCTGCTCCCTGGGAAGCGCTGGGGATGGTTTTGGCCAGGGCTTTAGGGAGGGTTTCCTCTGTGGGAGGGAGAGAGTCCCAATGGGCCCTGTGCTGCTCCAGCCACCCCTCCAGGAATGCTGCAGAGGGCCTGCAAAGAGGCTGGAGAGTGACCAGGAGCCAACCCAGAGCTCCCCAGGCCCCTTTGCAGTTTTGGCCTTGTCTATTCATGTATGGCTCCCACAGCTTTACCCAACCCATGCCGTGTTCCCTCATGCATGAGAACGTCCCAGCACACACAGAAATGGTTCTGGTCTTTTCTCTCTTCTAGAATTGGATCATGACTTACATGACTTGGAAGTCCTGGTGAATGACATTTTGAATGTCTTGGAGAATGCTGAAGGCAAGTTCTGCATTTCCATTTTGACTGGCAGAATAATCCTTGTCCATGTGGCAAAAGCTCACTCCTGGGCCATTTGTGTTCAGGTTAAGTCAGGGTTGAAAGATTCTGAAAAGTTTGCCCTGCTCCCTTCTGGAGCCCTGAGGGATCCCACAGGATTGCTGTCAGTGGGAGGAAGGAGAATTTAGCTGTCCATCTTCCTCCCATGTGCAATGCCAGTGTGTCCTTCCATGTGCTCTGTGCAGCCACAGAGAAGAGCAGAGAGGGAAGGGGCCGGGCCCAGGGCTGTGCCCCGGAGCTGAGCCTTGTGGGCAGCCTGAGGATCTCCTGCAGTGCCACAGCAGCTCTTCTGTCCTGCCTTTCTTTGCAGCTGAACCTGCTGGTGAAGGTGGTGCAGCTTCCCAACCCACGTCCAGGACAGAGCCTCTGGGAGATGCTGAGGGTAGGTCAAGGCCTTTCCCCTGGGAGAGCTGCCAGCTCAGAGCCCAAAGCTGGGCCAGGGGGGCATCGCTGCAGGTGCCAGCACAGAACCATGCACGTGTGTGCCCTCGCCCTGCGCGATCCCCTCACCGCTCCTGCGGCTCAGTGGTGCCCGTGCAGATCAGCAGAGATGGCAGAAGCTTCTGTGGCTGTTGTGTTACAGATGTGTCTGCAGGGAGGACTTTCCCAGGTCCCTTGGTGGATATTGCACGCAAGCCCAGCTCCCGTCACAGGGGTGAGTGGTGTCTGCCTGATGAGCCCACAGGCTGAGCACTGGTTTTGTGGGATCCATTCCTGGGAATTGGAACGATGTTGCTCTAAGGTCCTCTGAGGGGAAAGAACAAAGCTACAGGACACCAGAAACCCCATGAGCCATCCGAAAACATGAGGCAAATACTGAAGGAAATGCAGCAGGCGGGAGGACAAGGTTGGTACATTTCCCTCATGCTGCCCCTGGGACTCAGCAGCCGGGGCCTTTGGCTGCACATCTGGACACGCCGTGCCCGGCACAGCGGGAAGGGATCCATGGCAGCCTCGCTGCCCCGCTGCAGCTTTCACGCCCTGCAGGGCTGTTTCCCAGCCTGGCCTGGCTGCAGCTTCTGCCCAGCCTCAGCAGGAAGGCATTTGGCCTCAGCTGACAGGCGGCCCAAACTTCACCACGGGCCTGAGATCCCCTGCAATTTTCCACGCACCGGGTAGAACAGAAAGGGCACCTGTTTGGAGAAGTGAGGGCCCTGGCCTGCCCAAAAAGTTTATAGGAATTTTCCTGATTCTTAGTGATGTCTTTGACAAGCATTCCCTCCTAAAGATGCCACCTCCCCAATGGGGAACAGCCCCACCTGATCCAGCTGTCCCTCTTCCTTTCTCCAGATGTGGATGGAGAGGCTGGGCAGAAGGCGACGTTTCCCGAAGGAAGCAGTGGTTCTGTGCCAGCCTCTGCTACAGGAAGAGAGGCGATGCCAGGCACAGGCACAGGAGGTAATTGCTGTGCCTCTGGGCCTGAGCCCTGCTGAGGCTTGAGCTGCCCTCTCTGCTGTCTGGTAGTGCGGGCACAGCTCAGACAAGACAGGCACAGCCCAGGGGAATTATCCCGAGCAGGCTCAGGGCACTCGGGTACTGAGCAGTCCTGCTGGGGTCCCTGCATCTGAGACACTTCCTGAAACCTGGAAGTGACTGCATGGGGTGCCCACGGTGGGGAAAGGACAGAGGGGGAGAGTAAGGCTCCAGTGTGTCCTGAGAGGGCCTGGATATGTGCCCTTGGGCTGTGGGATTTGTCCCAGGGGAAAAGAGTGATGGAGAGACAGAAGCATGTAGAAAGGGAGGGAGAAAATGGAGGAGGGATGGAGGGATAGAGCAGTAGTTGTGGTATTGCCTGCTGCAGTTTTCCCCAGTGCTTTAGCAAGAGTTTCAGCTGTGGGAGTGAGAGAGAGCCCCAGGGCCCTGGGCTGCTCCAGCAGCTCCTCCAGGGATGATGCAAAGGGCATGGAAAGAGGCACCAGGAGCCAGCCAAGAGTTCCTAACGCCCCTGTGCAGCTTTGGCCATGTCCATTCACATCCGGTTCCCACGGCCTTACCCGACCCCCGTGCAGTGCCCAGTTCCCTGTGGCAGAAGGGGATCCCAGCACACCCTGGAAAGTGTTCTCATCTGTGCTCCGTTCTAGATGAGGTGTCTGGGAAGGCTTCTCCATTATCTTGGCTGCATAAAGTTTTGAAGCCCTTGGAGTCTCCTGCAGGTATGTTCTCAGTGTGCCACCAAGGAAGAATTGTTGACAACCTGGCAGGAACCAGGTGACAGAAGATTCTGTGGCTGTTGTGTTACAGATGTGTCTGCAGGGAGGCCTTTTCCTGTTCCTTTGCTGATTCCTGCAGAGAAGCCTGGCTCCCATGGCAGGGGTGAGTAGTGTGCTCCTGCTGACCCTACAGGCTGAGCCCTGCTTTTGTGGGATCCATTCCTGGGAAACGGAACTACTTTCTCTTAAGGTCCTCTAAGCGGGAAGAACAAAGGCAAAGGACAGAAGAAACCCCATGAGCCAAACAACACCCGGAAACAAATCGTGACAGAACTGCACAAAGGGCATGGTGAGAGCATTTCCCTCGTGCTTCCCCTGGGACTCAGCAGCCGGGGCCTTTGGCTGCACATCTGGACACGCCGTGCCCGGCACAGTGGGAAGGGATCCATGGCAGTCTCGCTGCCCCGCTGCTGCTTTCATGCCCTGCAGGGCTGTTTCCCAGCCTGGCCTGGCTGCAGCTTCTGCCCAGCCCCTGCAGGAAGGCATTTGGCATCAGCTGACAGGCAGCCCAAACTGCACCACTGGCTTAAAATCCTCTCCAATTTCCCAATTCCCAGGCCCATCCGGAGTGGTGGCTGCTTGGAGGAGGGAGGGCCATGGCCAGCCCCAAGGCACTGAAGGGATCAGGATTTTCCTGTTCCTTATCCATGACTGGGACATGGATTGCCTCCTGAAGAGGCCACCTCCCCAGTGTGTAATGATTCCATCATATCTAGCTGTGCCTCTTCCTTTCTCAAGGGATGGACAGAGAGGCTCTGTGGAAGGTGGCATTTCCTGAAGGAAGGGAGGAGATGCCAGGCACAGGCCCAGGAGGTAATTGCTTTGCCTCTGGGCCTGAGCCCTGCTGAGGCTTGAGCTGCCTGCCATCTGTGCTGCCTGGCAGTGCAGGCACAGCCCGGACAAGACTGGCACAGCCCAGGGGAATTATCCCGAGCAGGCTCAGGGCACTCGGGTACTGAGCAGTCCTGCTGGGGTCCCTCCGTGGGAGACACTTCCTGAAACCTGGAAGTGAGTGCATGGTGTGGCCATGGTGGGGAAAGGACAGAGAGAGAGATCAAGGCTCCAGTGTGTCCTGAGAGAGCCTGGATATGTGCCCTTGGGCTGTGGGAGCTGTTCCATGGGCAGGTGGGCAAGCAGGAGGGAGGAACAGAAGTTGGGAGGGATAGCTGTGGCATTGCCTGCTGCAATTTTCCCCAAGCATTTAGTGAGGGGTTCCTGTGTGGGAATGAGGAAGGCCCAGGGCCCTGGGCTGCTCCAGCAGCCCCTCCAGGGATGTTCCCAAGGGCATGGAAAGAGTGTGGAGAGAGACCAGGAGCCACAGGCTCCCACAGCCTTATCCAACCCCATTACAGTGCCCAGTACCTTGAGGCAGAAATGGATCCCAGCAGCCATGGAAATGGTTCTGATCGCTGCTCCCTTTTAGATTGGGATCATGGTTTAGATTACTTGGAAACACAGGTGAATGGTGGTTTGAAGACCTTGCCAGATGTTGGAGGCAAGTTCTCAATGTACATTTCCTGACAGAATAATCAGTGTCAATGTGGCAAGAGCTCAGTCAAGTGGCATTTCCCTTAAGTTCCTCTGAAGGTTGATCAGTTCAGGAAATCTTGCCTTGCTCCATTCTTGTGCTGTGAAGAATCCCACAGTATTGCAGTCAGTGGGAACATTTAGCTGTCCATCTTCCTCCTGTGGGCAATTCCAGTGTGTCCTTCCATGTGCTCTGTGCAGCCAGGGAGAAGGGCAGAGAGGGAAGGGGCCGGGCCCAG
Organism: Passer domesticus; assembly: GCF_036417665.1. Taxonomy (NCBI): domain Eukaryota; kingdom Metazoa; phylum Chordata; class Aves; order Passeriformes; family Passeridae; genus Passer; species Passer domesticus. Next base: position 25,846,803 of record NC_087482.1, on the reverse strand, counting down.
GGCTGTGCCCTGGGCCTGAGCCTTCCACAGCCCCTTTGCTGGCCCCAGGGAGCCTGAGCTGCTCCTGCTGCCACTGCCAAGCCCTGGCCCTGCCCGGGGCTGGCTTTAGAGCTGCTGGCAGCTCCAGGGAGTCCTTTCTGCCCCGACTGCCCTGCAAGGGGCTCCTTCCATCCCAGTGTGGGGCCACTGCAGGCACGAGGTCCCCCTGCCCCTGCTCCTGAGCGGAAGGCAGAGCTGAGGCAGTGCCTTGGAGGTCACCAGTCACCCAGGTGCACTCACTGCCACTTGGTCCTGAAGGAGAATCTTTAGCAGGATCACAGGAGCTGTTCTGTCCTGCCTTTCTTTGCAGCTAACCCGGTTGGTGAAAGTGATCTGGCTTCCCAACCCACGTTCAGGAATGAGCCTCTGGGAGATGCTGAGGGTAGGTCAAGGCCTTTCCCCCTGGGAGAGCTGCCAGCTCAAGAGCCCAAATCTCGGCCAGGGAGGCAGCGCTGCAGGTGCCAGCACAGAACCATGCACGTGTGTGCCCTCGCCCTGCACGATCCCCTCATGATTTCTGCTCAGCGCTGACAGCTGTCTGGGGAAGGGAGGGCCCTGGGCCAGCCACAAAAGCCCAGATATTTTGTGAATCTCTTCACCATTTTTGATAATCATGCTGCCCTGAAGGTGCCAGCAAAGAAATGGGGAATTGTTCCAACTGATCCAACTGTCATTTTTTCTTTCTCAAGTGATGGACCAAAAGGCAGGGCAGAAGGAGGCGTTTCCCCATGGAAGCAGTGGCTCACTGGCAGCCCCAGCTGCAGGAAGGAAGGCGATGCCAGACACGGGCACAGGCACAGCAGGTAATTGCTGTGCCGGGCTCAGCCCTGGCCGGGGCTGTGTGGCAGCAGCTCTTCCCCCAGGGCCTGCCCTTGCCCGACCTGGCAGCAGCCAAAGCTGGAGGCGCCTTGGCTTCCAGGCCTCTGGAGCTGGTTCAGAGCCCCGGGGAAACGGGACTGGTGCAGCAACGTCCCTGGCGCTGCAGCTGCTGCGGAGCTGGCCCTGAGTGCCCAGAGGCCCAAGGCACAGGAGCAGCCCCGAGCGGGAGCCCTGCCGCCAGCCCAGGGCCAGAGCCAGCCCTGGCTCCCGACTGGGCAGGGGCTGCGCTGGCTCCTGACAGGGCCTGAGCCTGTCCCCTGGGGCTGGGGGAGCTGTCACGGGGCAGGGAGGGCCAGGGCTGGCAGTGGCTGCTCAGGGATGGCTTTGGCCCGTGTCCCTGGCAGCAGCCACTGCCCAAGCAGCTGCGCTGCCCCCGGGCTCTCCTCCCGGCCTGCTGGGCTTTGTTGGCTGGCACAGCCTGTGCCAAGGGCCGGCAAGGTGCCTGCAGGCCCCAGCTCTTGGGGAAACAGAGAACGTCCTGCCCGTATCCACCGTGCTGCCAGCTCAGCAGTGCAGCACAGCACTGACTCACACTCCCCATTGCTCCCACAGATGCAGCCAGCACCACAACACGAGTTCCTGATGCCCAGAAAGGCTTCGAAAGGGGCTTCTGTAAGGGAGCAGGCTGCTGGCCAAGGTTAATGGCAGGCCTGCTTTTTTTGGAGATTATCATTATTTTATGCTGTGGTCGAATTTGGAGTTACTGGACAAGAAAATGGTGAGTGTTTTCTTCACCTTTCCCAGGAACAGCTTCTTATGAAAATCTAATGCAGAGAGGAAACATTCCCAGAGAGCCTGGGGTGCAGTTGTTGCCAGTCCATGGTCCTCCAAATAACTCTGCTGAGGGTTCTGCTGCTGCCCAGTGCTTCCATTGGCCTCTCCATTGCTGGGCCTTGTCCTGGGGGCCCCGCTGGGGCTGCAGCCAGAGCTGGCTCCCACTGAGGCTGCCTGGCCAAGAGCAGCCCCAGGGGCACGGGGCAGAGGCAGAGGGAGGTGGGGAGGAGAAAGAGCAGGGCCGAGGTTGCCCTTGAAAGGCAGAGGCGCTCTGGGGCCCGCTCCTGGCCAGGGACCCTGCCCAGAGCCGTGCCCTGCTGCACGGGGCCTTGAGGGGCAGCTGTCCAGCTGGGCCCAGCTGTGCCAGCAGCTCCAGCCATGCTGGGGAGCCTTGCCAGCTCTGGGCCCTGCTGTGCACCAGGCTCCCTGTGTGCCACTGGCAGCTGGGGCCTCAGCCACCTCCTCTCTCCACAGGAGCACCTCTGGACAGCAGTTGAAAGATGGTGGCTGCACCTCACTCCCAGACGGCCTGAGCTGCTCCTCCCACAGTAATAAGGGCCTGGACAGCCCTCTCAACTGTTCTGTGAAGGGGACCCCAGAACCGCCATCTACAAGGAAACCTCCTACTACCCTGTAGATCCCACTGCCGCCTGCTCTCCCCATAGGTCACCCCAGCATGTCTTCATCCCTTTTTTCATCTCCCTGCATCCCATCCCAGCCAATTCTCAAGTTCTTCTGGAGACCCCAGGCCCAGCCGAGCACCCTCCAGCCCCTCCTGAGACCAACACCTCCCTTCCTCTGCCCCTCAGCTCCCTGGCCTTGCCCTCTAAACAACACTGGAGTTAAGCCCTGCTGCCCCACCAGGGTAGGTGACGGCCCCTTCTTCTCTTGCACTACAGAGATGGAGCTGTCACCCCAGTGTCTGGGAGGTAGCAGCAGCAAAGCCCACCCAGCACCAGCACTGGCTGAGCTCCGTGCCCAGGGGCAGCTGGGGATGGCCACGGTCTGGGCAGGCAGGAGCCGGGCAGGGGCTGCTGTGACCAGCGGCAGTGTCTCGATGGGCTGGGGGAGCCCAGGGGTAGGCAGCAGCGTGGGGCTCCTGAGAACAAGCAACCCTATTTTGTCTTTGCTTTTCATTTTTAGAAATTTGACTTTTAAATAAATATTTTAAAATTTATTTACTGTAGAGAGACATCCCTAAATATTTATTCCCGAGTAGTGTAGTAGTCAAGGACTTTACAAAATAGTATTAGAATCCTGAAAAGGCAAACCTATTTTTTCTTCACTTTTAATTTTTAGAAATATTTAGAAATATTTTTTGTAGAGACATATCACCAAAACGTTCATCCCTTTTTCCAGAATACATTTATATTTTTAAAGTAGTTTTACAGTTCTGGATGTTTTTTACACTTTTACAATAAAAAATAAAATGGCATTTCAGTGGTAATCTTTACTCTGTGAAGAAGTAATACACCCTAAGACACCCAGCCTGCTGCAGAGGCAAAGATCTTTTCCCACGGGAACTTTTTACCTAGTCACAACCAAGTGACGTAAAAAGTTTTCCCAGATATTTCCTGGGATTCTTGACCAGCTCACCTCTTAGTCTTCAGAGGCAAACTTTGCACAGTGTGGGAATCTTTTCAAGTCACCATCTTTGTTTGCTTGTGCAAGAACTGCCTCAGTTCCAGAGCAGGGGCTTCTCTCAGCTTCCTGCTGCCCCCGGGCTCTCCTCCCGGCCTGCTGGGCTTTGTTGGCTGGCACAGCCTGTGCCAAGGGCCGGCAAGGTGCCTGCAGGCCCCAGCTCTGGGGGAAACAGAGGACGTCCTGCCCGTATCCACCGTGCTGCCAGCTCAGCAGTGCAGCACAGCACGGGCTCACGCTCCCCACGGATCTTGTAGAGGTTCAAAGCAAGACAGGAACACATGCCCTGATTCCACTTTGATGAATCCCAATGATTTTCTGCTTGCAGGACGGGCACAAGCAGTGCATGATAGGTATAGCAGAGCCTCTGTTCACTGTGTCTCTTGCCTTGGCCTCTTTCACCGTTGTATCTTTCTCCCTTCATATGTCCCGCCAAACACCTAAGGGAGAACTGGACCTCTAATCGCATGGCACATCTCCATGCCCATGCCCGATGTCCCTGTGCCAGCTGCTTTAACAGCTTGTTGCTGTGCAGATGCTGCCTCCAGCCAGACAAGGTCCTCTCCCCCTGAAGGCACTGGCCCTGCTCTCTGGCCCCTACTGAAGGTGGGCAGGGCTTGGCCCAGCTCTTCTCTTGCAATACAGAGATGGAGCTGTCACCCCAGTGTCCGGGTGGTAGCAGCAGCAAAGCCCAGCCAGGATCAGCACTGGCTGAGCTCCGTGCCCAGGGACAGCTGGGGATGGCCACGGTGTGGGCAGGCAGGAGCCAGGCAGGGGCTGCTGTGACCAGTGGCGGGGCCCCGGGGAGGATGGGGCAGCCCATGCTGAGCGTCCCTGGGCTGAGGGACATTTCCTTCCCTGCGACCATCTGGGCCTGGACCTCCTCCAGTGGCATGCCCAGGAAAAGAGGGAAGCCATCAAGAGCCTGTGAGTTACGCAGGGATGGGCTGCAGCTTCCTCCCTCCTTGGTTAGCGGGCGGATTAAAAGAGGCCTCTAGGGTTTGTGGCAAACAGCAGTGGGCAAACAGGGCCCTGGCATGTCTCTGAGGGACAATTCACGAGGCAGTGTGCACAGGCAGGGCAAGCAGGCAGGGTTGCAGGTTTTCTTGCTTGGGAGGTTTACCGTGTCTTGTTTGCAGTGTTTCTGTTGGTTGCTTGGTTTTGGGGTTTCTGGGAGTAGTGGTTTTTACGCAATCGAAAACTGTAGTTAGTACAAGTGCATGTAACTAGATGGAACCCTCCAAAAAGGATGTGTCTGTCCTGGCCCATTCCTGTGCAGAGTGTTTGAGCTCAGCAGTGGTTTCAGGGGGCAGTGTGGAGAAAAGCTGCCTGTGGTGTGAACAGGTGAATGATGTCCTTTCACTGGTGGCCGAGCTTAGGGAGGAAGTTTAAAGACTAAGGAGTATCAGGGAAAGTGAAAGGGAAATAGATTGGTGGAGTTCAGCCCTTCCATCCTTACGGGAGGCCCAGCAAGAGTCACAGGACTCCTATGCTGCACACTGTCAGGCAAGAGAAGGACACCTGGTAGATGAAGGGGAGTGGAAATGGTCCCTGAACGGGGAGGTTATGATAAAAATTCCTCCCGACCCCCGTCCCCTAGCCAGGGGCCACTTCAGAATAGGTATGAGCCCCTGGATCTAGAGAGTCAGCCAAATGATTAAGAAGAAAATTGCCTGCCCAGAGAGCCTCCCAATTATGATTAATCTGTAACATGAATTGCCACCTCTAACATCAAAAAGGAAAGAAGGGTAATCGTGGTGGGTGATTCCCTTCTGAGGGGAACAGAGGGCCCCATGTCAACCGGGCCCACCCCACAGAGAGCTCTGCTGCCTCCCTGGGGCCCAGGTGCAGGATATTCCTCAGGGACTTCCTGGCCTCATTCAGTCCTCTGATTATTATCCACTGCTGAAACTCCAGGCTGGCAGTGATGAGATTGAGAAGAGGAGTGTCAGGACCATTGAAAGGGACTTTAGGGCACAGGGACAAGTGGTTGATAGGACGAGGACACAGGTAGTCTTTTCCTCAGTCCCTTTGCTGGCTGAAAAAAATGGTGAAAGCAATAGGAGAGCTCGTATCATCAACAAGTGGCTCAAGCTTTGGTGTCATTGGCAGAATTTTGGATTCTGTGATCATGGCGCAGCTTTGATGGCACCTGGCCTGCTGGAACCAGATGGGCTCCATCTCTCTTGTCAGGGCAGAAGGTTTTTAGCCCATGAGCTTGCAGAACTTGTTGAGAGGGCTTTAAACTGGGTTTGAAGAGGGAACAGGATGGAGCTGGGCTGTCTGGAAGCAGGCCCAAGGCTGGTAAGCCTGAGTTAGGGATGAAATCAGCAGCCCAGCTGAGGTGCATGGATACCAGTGCACACAGCATGGGTAACAAACAGCAGGAGCTGGAGGCCATGGTCCAGCAGCAGAGCTGTGATGTCATTGCCATCACAGAAACGTGGTGGGATGCCTCACATGGCTGGAGCACTACACTGGATGGCTACAAGCTCTTCAGGAGAGACAGGAAAGGGAGAAGAGGTGGAGGCGTGGCTCTTTTTATTAGGGAGGCTTTGGACACCATGGATATTGAAACTAATGATGATGAGGTGGAATGCCTATGGGTGAGAATGAGGGGGAAGGCCAACAAGGCTGACATCCTACTGGGAGTCTGTTATCATCCACCCAACCTGGAAGAAGTGGTGGACAACTCATTCTATAAACAGCTAGAGGATGTTTCAGGATCATCAGCCCTTCTTCTTGTAGGCGACTTCAACTTGCCAGACATCTGCTGGGAACTTAATTCAACAGAAAAAAATCAGCCCAGGAAATTTGTAGAGTGTGTGGAGGACAACTGTTGGTTGCAGCTGGTGGGTGAGCCCAGCAGGGGAGGGACTATGTTAGATCTGCTGTTTGCAGATAGAGGTGGGCTGGGGGGACATGTGGTGCCTGGAGGCCGCTTGGGGCATAGTGATCATGAAATGATAGAATTTGTTGCATTGCAAGCTGATCTGTAGTCAGCATTAATCAAGTTCTAAGAAGCAGTCCAGCTCAGCTCCATGAACTAGCCTCTGTGTTTGACTGACAGAAGCTCACATCCAATGGGAACTCTCCTAGGATGCAGACATTGTCTTGGTTCAGAGCCTGGGGGCACACAGATAGACCAATGAGCTGTCTCGGCCCAGGAGATTTGAGTGGGCTAGAAAAGAACACTCTGGACAATAAACAAGGCTGTTTCTCTGAGGAAACATGAGTGGTCTGTCTTATGTCTCAGACAGGGGAACACCAATGTATCAAGAATTCTTGGTATTTTGTGAAAACAGGAGGAACATCAAGAAGACCAAACCAAAAACATCATGGTTTGACCCTGGCACAATGCCAGGGCCCCCATGAAGGGTGTATTTCCATAATGGTTGCTGTGAGATGTGACCCGGAAACAGAACAAAGCAAGTTCCCAATTGGGGATGGAGGGAAAATACAACACTTTAATAATCTACAACACAGAACATAAGGGAAAAAGAAAAAAACACACAGAACAATGCACAATGGAAAACTCCTAAAACACTCCTCCCCCTAGGTCTCTAACATTCAAATCCCCTCTAACACGTCGATTCTCAGTCTAATACCCTCTTTCACACAAGCTTCCCCTCAGTTCACCAAGAGATAGAAGTCTCCCTCTTACACCATGGGCTTCCCCTGGAAACACACTGGAACCTCTGTTCTTCTGCGTCACACATGGCAGCTGCCCGAAGAAGATCTGCCGTGGTGACCATCTTCCTTCCATGTTTTGTGCTCTCACCACAGTCCACTGACCTAGACTGCTCCTTGGGTCCTTTTAAGAATGCTTTCTCACCCAGTTCCAAGAAATGGCCGCCTCCTACCATCTGGGATATCTGTCCCCCCCATATTTTTACTCCCCTGGGGCCTGGGTCTCGGGAACAGAGATCCTTCGCTGATGGCAGAGGGCTCCACCACACCCTCCCCATCAGTCTCTGCTCTCTCTACTTCTCCTCGCGGCCTTATCATTCCTGGCCCGTGGCCAACCGCCTCCCCCAAGGTGCAGTCTCTGCATTATCAGAAGAAATTGGTCTCGCCTGTGGCTATGTAAGAGAAAAGTCCAGCCAAAGCCACTTCAATCATCTCCTCCATCTGAGGCACTCTCATCTGCTGGTATTTTCTTCTCCTACTTGAACCTTTTCTTCTTTCCCATCTTCCATCCCCTCTAAACTATCAGCTGGGGAAGATCAGTGTTTTTACAGCTTCCACTGTTTCAACACTAAAAGGGTTAAAAGCTCAGCCTGGTCTCCCAGCGGCTGGGCACCTTGCCCCCCCTGCTCCTCCTCCTGGCCACGGTGCCGGCACGAGATACCACATTCCAAGCCAGCACAGTCTCTGCCATTCTCTCCCAGGGGTGATGCCCAAACCGTCCCATGTTCAACCCCACCCCTCCTCCTGCAGGAGCCTCTGGCCTTCTCCCCTCAGGCCGCATGGCCTCCCCTGCCCCACCCAGACACAGCTGGGCAGGGGGAGGAGGTCAGACCAGCTCACCTGCTGCCAGATCAAAGAGGAAGTTCCTCTGGGAATGCTGTGCTTTTAACCCCTGTGTGTTCTCAGAGGCGTGTCCAAATCTCAGTGGCCAGCACAGGTGCCAGTTTCACATCTGGCTACTGACTGGCCTGACCACAACCCTTCCAAAAACTCACTTCCGGGTCAAACCAAGACATTCCACCCCTCGCCTCTGAGAACACACACTTCATTCCAAAATATGAACAAAATTACATTCAAGACACTTCTACTTACAACAATGACATACACCAAACCTCCATCCCCAGATTTTATTATCAATCTACTTACTACCCAATACATGCTTGTTCCTATTCCCTTTGATCCATCTCACAGCTTCCGTCTCATCACTTCGACTTTCCTGGTCCAGGAAACCAAAAATGTCATGACTTCCAGAGGCCAGACTTTGGCCTGTTTAGGAGACTTCTTCAGAGAGTTCCTTGGCAAGCAGCCCTTAAAAACAAAGGAGTCCAGGAAGGGTGGGCATGCTTCAAAACAGAGATCTTGAGGGCACAGGAACAGTCTGTCCCTGGCTGCCGAAAGATGAGCCAATGAGGCAAACACCCAGCCTGGATGGGCAAGGAGGTTTTGGAGGAATTTAGGAATAAAAAGAGGACGTATCATCTTTGGAAGGAGGGTCAAGTCTCTCAGGAAGTATTTAGAGGAGCTGCTAGAGCATGTAGGAAAAAAAAATTAGGGAGGCCAAAGCTCAGTTTGAACTTAAAATTGTGACTTCTGTAAAGGATAATAAAAAAAATGTATTTACAAATATATCAATGGGAAAAGGAAGGGTAAGACCAACCTTTGTTCTTTATTAGATGTGGGAGGGAACTTAGCAACTGCCCATGAGGACAAAGAAGAGGCGCTGAACACCTTCTTTGCCTCAGTCTTTAGTAGGAAGACGACTTGTCCTCAGGACAAGTGTCCTGCTGGGCTGGTAGATGGTGTCAGGGAGCAGAATGGGCCTCCTGTTAGCCAAGAGGAGGCAGTCAGAGAACTGCTGAGCTGCTTGGATGTTCCTAAATGTATGGGGCCAGATGGGATCCACCCCAGGGTGATGAGGGAACTGGCAGATGAGCTGCTGAAGCCGCTCTCCATCATTTACCAGCAGTCCTGGCTCACTGGTGAGGTTCCAGGTGACTGGAAGCTGCCCAATGTGACGCCCATGTAGAACAAGGGTGGGAAGGAGGATCCTGGTAATTATAGGCCAGTCAGTCTGAGCTCAGTACCCAGTAAGGTGATGGAACAGTTTATACTGAGTGCCATCACGCAGCACTTACAGGATGGCCAGGGTAGCAGACCCAGCCAGCAGGGGTTTAGGAGGGGTAGGTCGTGTCCGACCAACCTGATCTCCTTTCATGAGCAAGTGACCTGCCTGATGGATGCAGGAAAGGCTGTGGATGTGTCTATTTGGACTGCAGAAAGGCCTTTGCACTGTCTTCCACAGCTCACTCCTGGAAAAGCTGCAGCCCAGGGCTGGAAGAGGAACACTTTTTGCTGGGCTCAGAACTGGCTGGATGGCTGGCCCAGAGAGGGGTGCTGAACGGTGCTGCACCCAGCTGGCAGCCAGTCACCAGAGGTGTCCCTGCGGGCTCTGTGCTGGGGCCAGCTCTGCTCAATGCTTTTATTGACAACATGGATGAGGGGATTGAGTCTTTCATTAGCAAATCTGCAGACAACACTAAGCTGGGAGAGTGTGTTGATCTGTCGGAAGGTAGGAGGGCTCTGCAGGGAGACCTGGAATGGTTGGAGGCATGGGCAGAGTCCAGTGGGATGAAGCTCAGTAGGTGCAAGTGCCCAGTGCTGCACTTTGGCCACAAGAAGCACCTGCAGTGTTCTAGGCTGGGGATAGTGTGGCTGGACAGTGGCCAGGCAGAAAGGCACCTGGGGGCACTGGTCACAGCCAGCTGAACATGAGCCAGCAGTGTGGCCTGGTGGCCAAGGAGGCCAATGGCTCCTGGCCTGTGTCAGGAAGAGCGTGGCCAGCAGGAGCAGGGAGGTCATTCTGTGCCTGTAATTGGCACTGGTGAGGCCGCACCTCGAGTGCTGTGTCCAGTTCTGGGCCATCAGTTTGGGAAGGACATTGAGTCGCTCGAGCACATCCAGAGGGGGCAACAAGGATGGTGAGGGGCTGGGAGCACAAGCCCTGGTGAGGAATGACTGAGAGAGCTGGGGGTGTTTACCCTGGAGAAAAGGAGACTCCGAGGTGACCTTATCACTCCACAGCTCCCTGAAGGGTAGTTGTAGTCAGGTGGGGATGGTTTCTTTCTCCAGGCAGCGCTGACAGAACCAGAGGACACAGTCTCAGGCTGCATCAAGGGAAATGTCGGTTGGATATTAGGAAAATATTTTCCACAGAAAGAGTGATAAAGTTCTGGAATGGCCTGCCATGGGAGGTGGTGGAGTCACCATCCCTGGATGTGTTTAAAAAAAGACTGAATGTGGCACTGGGTGCCATGGTTTAGTTGTGGTGTTGGGACATGGGTTGGACTGGATGATCTTAAAGGTCTCTTCCAACCTGGTCATTCTGTGAATTCTGTATGAATTCTGAGCATCTCCAGGGACACAGCCTGGCCACCAATGTCAGCAGGTGAAAAATAAGGTTTCACTGAGGAATGGCCCTTTGATGAAGCAAAACATTTACAATCAGGGCAGTCCATTCATAGAGATGGGGGCACACTCTGGGGGTACAGCTGAGGCCATGAGCTCACAGCAGGGCTCTGGGGTCACAGCAGGCTGAGCTCACAGCAGGCCCTGAGGTCACAGAGGTGCCAGAGGTGCCAGAGCCCCGTGGTTGCACAGCAGCACAAGGAGCCAGCAGTCAGTCCCTGAGCACAATTGTTGCGGCAGCAGCGGCGGTGGCAGCAGCGGTGCTGACATTGGGACAGCGGTGTCGGGACAGCGGTGGCAGCAAGAGCTGCGGGACTGGCAGAGGGCAAGGCACCATGGCCCTTGCTCTGCGCCTCCTACTCCTGCTGCTCCTGGCCGTGGCCCTGCCTGCCAGGGCTGCCCAGGCTGCTCCACTGCAAGCGCGGGGAGCAGGTGAGCCGGCAGCCTGGCTGCCCTTTCCCGGGACAGCGCTCCCTGCTCCCTGGGAAGCGCTGGGGATGGTTTTGCCCAGTGCTTTGGGGAGGGTTTCCTCTGTGGGAGGGAGACAGCACCCACGGGCCCTGGGCTGCTCCAGCCACCCCTCTAGGGATGCTGCAAAGGGCCTGCAAAGAGGCTGGAGAGTGACCAGAGCCAGCCGCTGTGCAGTTTTGGCCTTGTCTATTCACATCTGTCCCCCACGGCCTTACCCAGCCGCCCTCCAGTGCCCAGTTCCCTAAGGCAGAAGGGGATCCCAGCACACATTGGATATGGTTCTGGTCTGTGTTCCATTCCAGATGTGGATCGTGACGTGGATTATTTGGAAATGCTGGTGAATGATGATTTGAAAACCAGGCCAGATGCTGGAGGCAAGTCCTCAATGTACCTTTCCTGACAGAATAATAGTGTCAATCCAGCAAGAGATTACTTGTAACATTTCCCATAAGTTCCTCTGAAGGTTGATGTATTCAGCAAACCTTGCCCTTCTGGAGCCCTGAGGGATCCCACAGGATCACTGTCAGTGGGAGGAAGGAGCATTTAGCTGTCCATCTTCCTCCCGTGTGCAATGCCAGTGTGTCCTTCCATGTGCTCTGTGCAGCCACAGAGAAGAGAAGAGCAGAGAGGGAAGGGGCCGGGCCCAGGGCTGTGCCCCGGGGCTGAGCCTTGTGGGCAGCCTGAGGATCTCCTGCAGTGCCACAGCAGCTCTTCTGTCCTGCCTTTCTTTGCAGCTGAACCTGCTGGTGAAGGTGGTGCAGCTTCCCAAGCCACGTCCAGGTCTGAGCCCCTGGGAGATGCTGAGGGTAGGTCAAGGCCTTTCCCCTGGGAGAGCTGCCAGCTCAGAGCCCAAAGCTGGGCCAGGGGGGCATCGCTGCAGGTGCCAGCACAGAACCATGCACGTGTGTGCCCTCGCCCTGCACGATCCCCTCACCGCTCCTGCGGCTCAGTGGTGCCCGTGCAGATCAGCAGAGATGGCAGAAGCTTCTGTGGCTAGAGCCCTGATTTTGTGAAATCGACTGGGAAATGGAACTATGTTGCTCTAAATTTCTCTGACAGGGAATTACCCAGCTACAGGTCACAAGAAACCCCATGGGCCATCCATAGTCAAGATGCCAGTACTGAAGGAAATGCAGCAGGCAGGACAAGGTGGGTGCATTTCCTTCTGCCTTCCCCTGGGACTCAGCAGCCGGGGCCTTTGGCTGCACATCTGGACACGCCGTGCCCAGCACAGTGGGAAGGGATCCATGGCAGCCTCGCTGCCCCGCTGCTGCTTTCACGCCCTGCAGGGCTGCTTCCCAGCCTGGCCTGGCTGCAGCTTCTGCCCAGCCTCTGCAGGAAGGCATTTGGCATCAGCTGACAGGCAGCCCAAACTGCACCATGGGCCTGAGATTCCCTGCAATTTCTTGGTCTCTTGGGAGATCAGGAAGGGAACCTGTTTGGAGAAAGGAGGGCCCTGGTTCAGCATGAAGAGTCTGGCCATCTCCCGGAGCCTAACCCTTTGAAAAGCATTCCCTGTTGAAGATGCCACCTCCCCAGTAGGGAACAGCTCTATCTGATCCAGCTGTCTATTTCCTTTAACAAGCGATGGACCAAAAAGCTGTACTGAAGGTGGCATTTCCCGGGCTAAGTGGCGGCTCATTGGAAGTCCCTGCAGGAAGGAAGGCAATGCCAGACACGGGCACAGGCACAGCAGGTAATTGCTGTGCCAGGCTCAGCCCTGGCTGGGGCTGTGTGGCAGCAGCTCTTCCCCCAGGGCCTGCCCTTGCCCAGCCTGGCAGCAGCCAAAGCTGGAGGCGCCTCGGCTTCCAGGCCTCTGGAGCTCGTTCAGAGCCCCGGGGAAACGGGACTGGTGCAGCAACGTCCCTGGCGCTGCAGCTGCTGCGGAGCTGGCCCTGAGTGCCCAGAGGCCCAAGGCACAGGAGCAGCCCCGAGCAGGAGCCCTGCCGCCAGCCCAGGGCCAGAGCCAGCCCTGGCTCCCGACTGGGCAGGGGCTGCGCTGGGTCCTGACAGGGCCTGAGCCTGTCCCCTGGGGCTGGGGGAGCTGTCACGGGGCAGGGAGTGGTGAAATGAGTGACACCTGTGGCATGGCCGCCTGTAGTTTTTCTCAGGCCTTTAGGGAGGGTTTCTGCAGTGGAAATGAGAGAGTCTTGCAAGGCCCTGGGGTGTTCCCCCACCTTTCCAGGGATGTTTCCCAGGGCCTGAAAAGAGTCTGGAGTGTGACCAGGAGCCAGCCCAGAGCTCCCCAGGCTGCTGTGCATCTTTAGCTTTATCCATTCACATCCGACTCCCACAAACTTACCTGACCCCCTTGCAATGCCCAGTTCCCTGAGGCAGAAGGGGACTCCAGCGCACCATGGAAATGGTTCTTATCTCTGCTCCCTTCTAGATGAGGTGTCTGGGAAGACTTCTCCATTAGCTTGGCTGCATAAAGTGTTGGTCCTATCTGAGCCCCTCTCAGGTATGTTCTCAGTGTGCCACCAAGGAATAATTGCTGACAACCTGGCAGGAATCAGGTGACAGAGGCTTCTGTGGCTGTTGTGTTACAGGTGTGCCTGCAGGGAGGATTTCTCCAGCTCCTTTGGTGATTTCTACACAGAAGCCTGGCTCCCATCGCAGGGGTGAGTGGTGTGTCCCTGCTGACCCCACAGGCTGAGCCCTGCTTTTGTGGGATCCGTTCCTGGGAAACGAAACTCTATTGCTCTAAGGTCCTCCGAGGGGAAAGAACAAAGGCAAAGGACACCAGAAAGCCCATGAGCCATCCAAAAACATGAGGCAAATGCTGAAAGAATTGCTGCAGGCAGGACAAGGTGGGTGCATTTCCCTTATGCTTCCCCTGGGACTCAGCAGCCGGGGGCTTTGGCTGCACATCTGGACACGCCGTGCCTGGCACAGCAGGAAGGGATCCATGGCAGCCTCGCTGCCCCGCTGCTGCTGCTGCTGCTTTCACGCCCTGCAGGGCTGTTTCCCAGCCTGGCCTGGCTGCAGCTTGTGCCCAGCCTCTGCAGGAAGGCATTTGGCATCAGCTGACAGGCAGCCCAAACTGCACCATGGGCCATGCCCACCCTGAGATCCCCTGTAATTTCCCGGTGTTCAGGCAGATCAGAAGGGGCAGCTGTTTGAAGAAGTCAGGGCCCTGGCCTACCCAAATAGTTTATATGATTTCCTGTTCCATATCAAAGTGCTTGGCAAGCATTCCCTCCTGAAGATGCCCCTTCCCGTCTCTTTATTGATTTCATGTGGTCCAGCTGTACACTTTTCTTTCTCCAGAGAAGGACAAAAAAGCTGTGCGGAAGGCGGCGTTTCCCAGAGGAAGCAGTGGCTCCATGCCAGCCTCTGCTGCAGGAAGGGAGGCGATGCCAGGCACAGGCCCAGGAGGTAATTGCTGTGCCTCTGGGCCTGAGCCCTGCTGAGGCTTGAGCTGCCCTCTCTGCTGCCTGGCAGTGTGGGCACTGCCCGGACAAGACTGGCACAGCCCAGGGGAATTATCCCGAGCAGGCTCAGGGCACTCGGGTACTGAGCAGTCCTGCTGGGGTCCCTCCATGGGAGACACTTCCTGAAACCTGGCAGTGACTGCATGGGGTGCCCATGGTGGGGAAAGGGGAGAGGGGGAGAGCAAGGCTCCAGTGTGTCCTGAGAGGGCCTGGCTATGTGCCCTTGGGCTGTGGGAGCTGTGCCAAGAGAGGGAGGGAGGGAGAGAGGGACTGCAGGAGGGAAGGAGGTAGGAGTGGTTCTGGCACTACATACTGCAGTTATCCCCAGGAATTTAGGGAAGTCTCCCTTGGTGGGGAGGGAGAGAGCCCCAGGGCCCTGGGCTGCTCCAGCTGCCCCTCTAGGGATGTTGCACAAGGCCTAGAGGGAGCAAAGATTGTAAAGGGTGTGGAGATTAACCAGGAGTCAGCCCAGAGCTCCCCAGGTCCCTGTGCAGCTTTGGCCATGGCCACTCACATCTGACTCCCACGACCTTACCCGACCCCCTTGTAGTGCCCAGTTCCCAAAGGCCAAAGGGGAACCCAGCAGAGCATGGAAGCAGTTCCGTTTTATGCTCCCTTCTAGATTGGGATGGTGACATGGATTCCAGGCTTGTCTTTCTGGATGAGAGTTTGAAGACCTCAGCAGATGGTGGAGGCAAGTTCGCAAAGTCCCTTTTTACTTAGAGAATAATCAGTGTCAGTGTGGCAAAAGGTCACACTTGTCCCACTTTCCTTAAGAGTAGGAAGGTTGTTGAATTCTGGAAGCCTTGCCCTGCTCCCATCTGGAGCCCTGAAGGATCCCACAGGATTGCTGTCAGTGGGAGGAAGGAGCATTTAGCTGTCCATCTTCCTCCCGTGGGCTATGCCAGTGTGTCCTTCCATGTGCTCTGTGCAGCCAGGGAGAAGGGCAGAGAGGGAAGGGGCTGGGCCCAGGGCTGTGCCCCAGGGCTGAGCCTTTGGCAGCTCCTTTGCCAGCCCCAGGGAGCCTGAGCTGCTCCTGCTGCCACTGCCAAGCCCTGGCCCTGCCCGGGGCTGGCTTTAGAGCTGCTGGCAGCTCCAGGGAGTCCTTTCTGCCCCGACTGCCCTGCAAGGGACTCCTTCTATGCCAGTGTGGGGCCACTGCAGGCACGAGGTCCCCCTGCCCCTGCTCCTGACTGGAAGGCAGAGCTGAGGGAGTGCCTTGGAGGGCATCAATCACCCAGGTGCCCTCACTGCCACTTGGGCCTGAAGGAGAATCTTCAGCAGGGTCACAGGAGCTGTTCTGTCCTGCCTTTCTTTGCAGCTAACCCGGTTGGTGAAAGTGATCTGGCTTCCCAACCCACGTTCAGGAATGAGCCTCTGGGAGATGCTGAGGGTAGGTCAAGGCCTTTCCCCTGGAAGAGCTGCCAGCTCAGAGCCCAAAGCTGGGCCAGGGAGGCAGCGCTGCAGGTGCCAGCACAGAACCATGCACGTGTGTGCCCTCGCCCTGCGCGATCCCCTCACCGCTCCTGCGGCTCAGTGGTGCCTGTGCAGATCAGCAGAGATGGCAGAAGCTTCTGTGGCTGTTGTGTTCCAGGTGTGTCTGCAGGGAGGACTTTACCAGGTCCATTGGTGGATGTTGCACGCAGGCCCAGCTCCCGTCGCAGGGGTGAGTAGTGTCTGCCTGATGACCCCACAGACTGAGCCCTGCTGTTGTGGGACCCATTCCTGGGAAATGGAAATATTTCTCTTAAGGTCCCCTGAGAATGGAGAAGAAACTTAGAGGAGACACTAAGTCCCTGGAGGCATCCAAGCACATGGAGAATATGCTGAGTGATCTGGAGAGACGTGGTGGGTGCATTTCCCTCATGCTTCCCCTGGGACTCAGCAGCCGGGGGCTTTGGCTGCACATCTGGACACGCCGTGCCCGGCACAGCGGGAAGGGATCCATGGCAGCCTCGCTGCCCCGCTGCTGCTTTCACGCCCTGCAGGGCTGCTTCCCAGCCTGGCCTGGCTGCAGCTTCTGCCCAGCCCCTGCAGGAAGGCATTTGGCATCAGCTGACAGGCAACCCAAACTGCACCATAGGCCTGAGATCCCCTGTTATTTCCCAGTCTCTGGGTAGATGCAGAGAGGCAGCTCTTTGCAGGAGGGAGGGCCCTGGAGCAACTCCAAAACGCTGGGCATTTTCCTTGTCCTTATCCATGTCTTTGACTAGTATTGCCTGCAGCAGAAAGGCACAGCACAGAGGAATTACAGTGTGCAGGCTCAGGGGTTCGGGTACTGAGCAGTCCTGTGCCAAGGGGTGGCAAGGAGCCTGCAGGCCCCAGCTCTGGGGGAAGCAGGGAGTGAGAACGTCCTGCCCGTATCCACCGTGCTGCCAGCTCAGCAGTGCAGCTCAGCATAGGCTCATGCTCCCCATTGCTCCCACAGATGCAGCCGGCCCCACAACACGTGCTGACAACATCTGGGAAAGCACGAGAAGAGTTTTCTGCTGGGGAACACCGTGTTTGAAGAAGATGATGGCCATTGTGGCTGGTGCTGCACTTTGCCTGATGATGTGCTGTGCCGCAATCTGGTATTGCTGGAAGAGAAACTGGTGAGTGTTGTGCTGATCTCTAGCTCAAACAGCTTCCTTTAAAGGCTGCTCATAGTCAGGGAACATTCCCAGAGAGCCTGGGGTGGAGTTGTTGCCAGTCCTTGGTTCTCCAAATAACTCTGCTGAGGGTTCTGCTGCTGCCCAGTGCTTCCATTGGCCTCTCAATTGCTGGGCCTTGTCCTGGGGCCCCGCTGGGGCTGCAGCCAGAGCTGGCTCCCACTGAGGCTGCCTGGCCAAGAGCAGCCCCAGGGGCACGGGGCAGAGGCAGAGGGAGGTGGGGAGGAGAAAGAGCAGGGCCGAGGTTGCCCTTGAAAGGCAGAGGCGCTCTGGGGCCCGCTCCTGGCCAGGGACCCTGCCCAGAGCCGTGCCCTGCTGCCCGGGGCCTTGAGGGGCAGCTGTCCAGCTGGGCCCAGCTGTGCCAGCAGCTCCAGCCGTGCTGGGGAGCCTTGCCAGCTCTGGGCCCTGCTGTGCACCAGGCTCCCTGTGTGCCACTGGCAGCTGGGGCCTCAGCCACCTCCTCTCTCTGCACAGGCGTCTCATTGAAGAAAAACTGAAAGCTGCTGGCTGGACACAAGATCTCTACTGCTGGAAGAGCAACAGCAGCTTGTCTGATTCGGACGAGTTTTCATTTTACCACTTCCGAGCTCTACGGTGATTTGAGGCCCCCTCCTTCCACGGCTGAATGTGAAAGCCCCCAGGAAAGGCTGTGGGAAGTTCTCAAGTGAATATTGACTGAGAGCTTCCAAAATCATCTTCCAAATTTTAAACATAGTTTTAGAATCCTGTTAAGGCAACCTTATTTTCTATTCGCTTTTCATTTTTAGAAATATTTAGAAATATTTCTTGTAGAGACAAATCCCCAATGTTTCTTCCCCGCTTCCACAGTAGTGTTTTTGAAAGTAGTGTTACAGTTCTGGAAAGTTTTTTTGCACTTATACTATAAAAATAAAATAAAATGGCATTTCAGTGGTAATCTTTACTCTGCAAAGAACTAAGACACCCTAAGACACCCAGCCTGCTGCAGAGGCAAAGATCTTTTCCCACGGGAACTTTGTACCTAGTCACAACCAAGTCACGAAAAACCTTTTCCCTGATATTTCCTGGGATTCTTGACCAGCTTACCTCTTAGTCTTCAGAGGCAAACTTTGAGCACAGTGGGAATCTCTTCAAGTCACCATCTTTGTTTGCTTCTGCAAGAACTGCCTCAGTTCCAGAGCAGGGGCTTCTCCCAGCTTCCAGCTGCCCCCAGGCTCTCCTCCCGGCCTGCTGGGCTTTGTTGGCTGGCACAGCCTGTGCCAAGGGCCGGCAAGGTGCCTGCAGGCCCCAGCTCTGGGGGAAACAGAGGACGTCCTGCCCGTATCCACCGTGCTGCCAGCTCAGCAGTGCAGCACAGCACGGGCTCACGCTCCCCATCACTCCCACAGATGCAGCCGGCACCACAACACGTCTTCCCCATGCCCAGAAGGGAATTGGTTTCTGCCAGGGAACACACCGCTGGCTGGAGTTAATGACAAGCTTGGCTTTTCTATGGCATGCAGGGGATTGGGGGACCCCTGTAAGGATGGCACTTGGCCGGGGTCCGTCATGAGGCACACGAGCTGGACTGGGGTTTTGTAGGTGTTGGGTTTTGCAGGAAGGCATGCAGGGCTTTGTGTCCTTTGTAAGTGGTGCATGTGGCTGGGGTTCCTCGTGAGGTTCTTAGGGGATTTGAGATCTCTTCTGAAATGAATGGGCAGGAGATCTTTCTCCTTTTTAATGCCTTTATTAAAAAGAATCAGCTCAGGTGGGGAGAAATCAAAGGGTCGTGCCCACACCGCCGGTGCTCCCAGGAGTGGCCCGGAGAAGGAGGATGATGCAGCTGTGTCCGCTGGTCTGCAGGCAGAGCTGGGGATTCCGTCCTCACCAGAGATTAGGAGATTCCGCCTTTTCGGTCCAACACCTCGGGTCCTCTCTCTAGTCAACACCCTTTCAGGTTAGGGTGAGAAACAAAAAGGATCAAGCAGGCACTGGACTATGCTCCCATCCTTACACATCACCTAGGTCCCCTAGTTCTATGTTGGCTCGTTATTTTTAGGGGTTTTCCTGGAAAACTGCAAAATTTGGTGCAATGCATTTCTCATCTGCATACTAGCTCTGATGCCTCTCCCATTCTCCTGGTACCTGCAGGGTCCCTGTGTCACTCCCTGGCAAGCCTCAGGGGGACAATGGTTAATCACCAACCATTAACAGGTAATTGAAGAAGAACTCTTAACAATGAAGCTAACTTAACAGCAACTGGTCCAACTTGTTTTAACTCTGCAACCTGAAAAAAAATAGATAACTTATTATTCATAACAGTCCCCCCTCTTTTTCTTTGATCAGGCTTAAGCTTAAGCTTGCATCAACTTACAATTTTTGGCTCATTAACATAGAATTTCCTATCTTTTTTTGTACTGATTATAAATTTCCGGAGCACTCTGGTGATCCACCCAACTTCATTACTTTTTTTTTCCAGTTTAATCTCTTTAGAGATCCTTAGGTTATTCTGTACAGCAGATGTCACTATTTTAATTAAACAGGGAAATAAGAACGAACTAACAAGTATACACACAGTGAAGGTTATAGTTTTCTAACTTTTTTTGAAAGTCCATAGATTATCCCACCAACTGGAATCAAGAAATGAAGGAGTCCTTTTTTGATTTCTTACCTATGCCAGTTTTCTTATTTCATTTAAGATGTCTCTCATGACTGCTCCAGTTAATTTGATTTGATAAATTACTGTTTTGGTTTGGGTGAGTTGGTCATTAATGTGATTAAGAGCTTATGTGGTCTGATTCGATATTATCTCTAATATTGCTTGTAGCTTCATAAGTTGGTTTAATATATATCGCTTCTTCAATTTGGTTTTTCTTAAATCATCATATATAGGGACTGTATACTTGATCCAGATTCTTTGGGTAATATAAAGAAAGCTTGTTTTATAATTCTAATGATGCAACTGCCAGACCAGTCTCTTGGCAATTCAGTGGATGCTGTGGTACCATTGACCCAAAACAGGTGTTTAGGGGTCTCCCGAAATAGATTAGTTTTTGTTGTGCCCTCCCAATATTTAGAAATACCTTTTCCTCTGACCAGATTTACCAGGCTTGCTTCAGTAGTATCACGTTCAAAGCACCACCAGGCCTCTTCTACAGGGTGCTCTCCCAGGAGTGGCTGCCTAAATGTGGCAGTGTTCTGGGCTGTGTAATATATTTTCTTATTCTCTTGATAAAGGATCAATTGGGAGAGGTTAACACAATTATAGTTTAAATTGGTGTGGACTCTCAGCAAGGAACTTACTTCTTTCTCATAGAGAGGTTGGTAGCGCTCACTGCACGGCTCTCTTGGGCTCCCCGGAGCACCACCAGCAGTCAGAGCCATCGCTACTACCCTTCCCAAGAGTCCGGTATGGGTCATCTTGCACATCCTGCCCACCTGGCCTTGCCTCTTGAGGAGTTTACTGAGAAGAAGTTTCCAAGCTCTTTAGAGTCTCTTGCTCCTCTGGGTAAACCTCTCTTGATCTGTCCCTGCTAATTTGGTCCCTCCTAGGGGAGCACTCTGCAGAAGATTAATCCAGAGTCTTTGCTACTAAGTTGGGAGGACTTCACCAGAATTACTTATTAACAATTTTTAACTTTTACAAATTTCTTAAAACACTTTAAGACATGTTATGATTCTAAACTTTTTCTTATGCAGTTCATCAGTCTTTTGGAGTGTCAACTTTAAGTCATTTGGTCTTTTTATAATAGTATATTCAGCTGAATTAACTCCTGCTGTGGTTGAATCCTGTCCTGAGCTAGAGTGTGAGGGTGGTGTGGAATCTGGTCCAATACCAGAGGGAGACACTGACCAATCTTGTCCAATGCTCGGGGGTGGGACTGGTCCTTTAATTCTCGTCATGTGGGTCTAACCTTTTTCTCTGGTCTGCACAGCAGAATTAGTGATGACTAGTACCTGGAAGGGACCTTCAAATTTAGGCACTAGTGGTTCACTATTCCAGGATTTTATCAAAACCCAATCTCCTGGGTTGATGTCATCTGCTTTTGTGTCAAGAGGGGAGGTTTGAGGGAGGTATCCTTTTTTTATTCTAAGTCCTTCTAGGGTTCTTCACAATGACTTCTAAATATTTTCTGGTAGCTTCTTCTCCTTCCAGATAGTCTCCTGTGCTACAGGGTGTTAACAAGAATGGCAGTCCAAACATCATTTCATAAGGTGAAATCCCTATATCAGACCGGGGTCTTGTTCTGATGCGCAAAAGCGCTAGGGGCAAACACTTTAGCCAGTTCATTTTTGTTTCTTCGATCGATTTAGTTAATACTAATTTTTGAGAGTTTTGTTCCTTCGTTCCACCCTCCCAGAACTCTGGGGTTGCCATGGACTATGCAATCTCCATTTTATTCTTAAGGCTTCAATTATATTTTGCAATGTTTGGGCTACAAAAGGTGGACCTCGGTCGGACTCTATGGTATTCACCATTCCCTTCTGGTTCACTTTTTGGAAAATTAAACACTCTTTTGTAATTGCTTTTGCTAGGTCATATACACTTATGCACAGGTTCTTTCTTAGGAAATAATCACATAGTCTTTGGACTCCCCAATGGGTTAATATATGTAATTTTTTTGGCACCATCCGAGCAAGTGCTTTGTTTAGAAACACCCGTCCGTCCGATGTTAACCACTGCCCCCGTTGCCCTTGATATAACTTTAAATCTTTAATTTTTTTTTCACAAGATATGGGTTCTTCTCTTCTTTTTCCCTACTCAGGTGTGGTTTTTGCTTTAAAAACTTTTACTGAATCCCCTGGTTCTAAAGCTGCTTCCTTTGCTCTCTTGATCAGCTAGCAAAGGTTTCACAAATTTAGGCTGAACAGTTTGGGGGTGCAGTTGCTCCACAGTAACAGCAGCAGCTTTCACTCAAAGGGACTTGAGGCTTCTCCATTCCTCCTGTCCCTGACAGTACTGGCCTGTCCTTGCCTGCTCCTGGTGGTGGACTCTCCCACTCTTTGTTACCTTGGACTGTGGGATAGAGTTGCTTGCCCCCACACTTTCTCTGGCTATAGCAACCATGATCCTTGCTTTGGCCCTTGCTTTTTCTTCTTCCCTCCTTAAATACACCACCAATGCTTCCCTCACTAACTCATTAATGTCTTTCTCTGGCCAATCTTCAATCTTTTCCAGTTTTCTCCGTATATCAGGCCAAGATTTCGTAACAAACTGGACCTTTAATTGCACTTCACCCTCTTTGGTGTCTAGGTCTGTTCTGGAGTACAATTGAAAATTCCGCTTTAGGCGATTAAGCCAAGTAGCAGGAGTTTCATCCTTCTCTTGTGCGCCCTCAAATGCCAATTTTGTTTTAGTTCCTTTGGGAACTGATTCTCTGATCCCTCGAATTATCAGAGACCTGGACTCCATCATGGCTTTCCTCCCTTCCTCCTGATTAGGGCTCCAATTGGGATCCACTAGTGGCAATTTGTCTTCACCTGATGGCACTTGGGGTCCTGGACGGTTATCTTTTTCCCAAATTCTTATGCTAGTGGGTCTAATCATTCGGGACTCTTCTGGGGAAAATAATATATTTAGAATGGAATTCATCTCCCCCAAGTGTAGATATTTGGACCTAAGAACTGATCTGCTTGGTTAGCAATGCCCACGGGGTCTTCAACTAAATTCCCTAACTCCTTCTTGAATGCTCTCACCTCAGAAGCAGTTAGAGGAGTGTTTACAAAACCAACACCTCCTGCTATTCCTCCTATAGGAACTTCTCTAAGGGGAAAAAGTCTCTCTACCTTGGAGGTCCTGGATCGGGTACCGCAGTGTGGCCAATCTTCAGACACAAAATTACTCATTTGAGGGGTATTAGCATTAACCTGGACCTGCTGTAGGCCAACAGCTGTACCTGGTGATAAGAGGTTACCAGGTAAGGAGGCATTTGTCTCCCAGTTAGGAGGAGGTGGAGGGACAGCAGTAGGAGGGGGAGAAGAGCTTGAGTGCATGTTAGGTGGAGCTGCAGAAGGGGTGGAGCATGCAGCAGGTGGAGTAGGTATCAGTGGTGGTGCAGAAGCAGCTAAAGGAGTCAGAGGGGGTGGTGAGGGAATGGCTCCCATGGCTGCTGGGGGAAGAGCCGGATCTGCTATTTGAGGTGCCCGAAGGAGAGGATTATAAGGTGGAGGGGCATCAGGAGGCAAGTAGTCTAGGGGGTCCCACCTTTTGGCAATCTCTTTAACTTCAGCATTCACTCTTTCATTCCCCTCTTTCTTGCTCTGCACTTTACAAATTTGCACTCCTTCATTCTTTATAGTATTCAAACAACAAGCTAAATATAACAATTGCTCAGGATCAGTATCCTCTTGAGATGTCAGATACTGACTCAGTTGTTGACACATCCACTTGTCTTTTGTCCCACACCACAGCCATCCTCCTTGCACATCTAATTCTGGCCACACTACTAGACAATACTGAATCATCTTAAATTTATCTAATCCCTCTGTGGCTTCTGTGGAGTCTCATCTCTCTAATAGTTTACCTAGGGGACTGTTGGGAGGTATATTCCTCAGGCTCTGGCCACTTTTCTTACTATTGCACCCTCCCTATTTTTTCGGCCTCAAAAAAACGCACAAAGATGCCTTTAGTTTAAAGGAAATATATCTTATTTAAGAAGTCCCGACCTCCTCTGCCGAAACTCCAATTTCTCGGACCCTTTTTCGTCAGTGCTTTGTTGAGACCTTGGCCTCTCTTGCCAAGACTCAACAAATAAAACAAAAAAAATCCTTGAGACCCTGGCCTCTGAGGCTGTATGCCTGACCTCCTTTGTCAGGACTTAGAGAGATCTCGGCCTCCCTCACCAAGACTCAACGAACAAACAAAACAAAAAAAACCCCTCGAGACCCTGGCCTCTGAGGTTGTATGCCTGACTTCCTTCGTCAGGACTTTGTTTGCCTGCAAGACTTTTAGACTTGCCCGAATCCTTCTCGGGACTTGTGAGTTTGCCTAACCTCTCTTGTCAGGACTTAAAACAAAAGTATTGCCTGATTTTCAGTTTGCCTGACCTTCCCCTATCAGGACTTACGCTTCAGGGCTTGAAAAAATTCGAGATAGGCTTCCTCTGCCAGACCTCATGCCTGACCTCCATCGTCAGGACTTAAAAACAAAACTGCCTGATTTTCTAAATCACCTAACTTCCTTCGTTAGGACCTGTAACAGGACTTTTGGGGTGCATGCCACTCACACAACTATTTCCTCCACACGCCCGGAGGGGGGTCCTCTTTACCCCTTTGGAGGCGCCTCAATCACCAGTTCCACTCGCTTCCCCCTGTTCCCGGCCGGCCCCCTCGCGGGGGTGCGGAACCGCGGTACTGAGGGGTCCTCGCTCGCTTCGAGGGGCCGAGCTGCCGGCCCTCGTCTCACTCACACACACTCGCTCGCCTCCCTCTTCCGCCGCCGGATACTCTCACCAGTCCGGCGCTGCTCCGTGTCACTGTCCCAAGCAAATCTTCTCTGGTCCCGATATCCAGCTGTCCTGCAGGTCCAGGCGGCCGTCCCAGTCCTGGTGTCCTCTTCAGGTGTGGCTATCCCGGACAAACCACCAAGCTGAAATGAATGGGGCAGGAGATCTTTCTCCTTTTTAATGCCTTTATTAAAAAGAATCAGCTCAGGTGGGGAGAAATCGACGGGTTGCGCCCACGCCGCCGGTGCTCCCAGGAGTGGCACGGAGGAGGAGGATGATGCAGCTGTGTCCGCTGGTCTGCAGGCAGAGCTGGGGATTCCGTCCTCACCAGAGATTAGGAGATTCCGCCTTCTCGGTCCAACACATCGCGTCCTCTCTCTAGTCAACACCCTTTCAGGTTAGGGTGAGAAACAAAAAGGATCCAAGCAGGCACTGGACTACACTCCCATCCTTACACATCACCTAGGTCCCCTAGTTCTATGTTGGCTCGTTATTTTTAGGGGTTTTCCTGGAAAACTGCAAAATTTGGTGCAATGCATTTCTCATCTGCATACTGGCTGATGCCAGTACCATTCTCCTGGTACTTGCAGGGTCCCTGTGTCATTCCCTGGCAAACCTCAGGGGGACAGTGGTTAATCACCAACAATTAACAGGTAATTGAAGAAGAACGCTTAACAATGAAGTTAACAGCAACTGATCCAACTTGTTTTAATTCTGCAACCATAAAAAAAATAACATTTTATTCATAAGATCTTCTGTGGCGTACAGGTGACTGGAGACATCCGTAAGGCTGGCAGAGGCTTGAGTTCCTCGTGATGAACGTGGCAGCTTAGTGCTTGCCGTCAAGGCCTGGAGAGGAGCTGAGTCCTTCCTAAGGTGGGCAGGAGGCTGGGCTCTTTTGTGAGGCACACGAGGCTGCCCTGGGGTCTCGGCATTGGTGAGCACGGATTCCCGGAGAGGCACGCAGGGATATTTTGGGCTCTCTGCTGAGGGGTGCAGGGATCCCTCAGGAGGCACAAAGGAGTATTGATGGTCTCTACTAAGGTGTGCAGGGATCCCTGATGAGATGTGCAGCGGGGTTTTTCAGTCACCTCAGCGCAGCAAAGGGCCACTCTGGGTGGAGGGTGTGCAAAGTGGGCAGAAAGCTTCCTGCCAAGCCTTGCGGCCGGCGGGCGGGCGGAGCCCATCCTTGGGGGTCGGGCGGGGCCTCTGGAGCCGCCGCGCCCTTGTCGGGCAGGTCCCGGCCCCGGCGGGGAAGGGCCGCGGCCCCGGGCTCCGGCGGCGCTGCCGAGCAGCGGCGGAGGCACAACAAGGGCCCTGCTCCGGCCTGGCCCTGTGCTGCAGCCCAGCACAGGGACAGCCACGGCCGCTCCCTGCGCCACAGACGGCACCGGGGCTGCAGCTGAGGCCGTGCCTGCTCCCACTGAGGAAGGAGCTCCTTGCAATGCCCGCTTCCCTAAAGCACGTGGGCAAGCCAGCACGGCATGGAGACGCTTCTGAACTGTGCTCCCATGGACACTGGGATCAAGAGATGGATTGACTGGAAGTCCTGGCTGTGAGAAACAAGGGCCAGGAGACCTGCTCCTTTAAAAAGGCCTTTATTAAGAACAGCTCTTGGGTGGGGAACCCGAGCGGTCGCGCACACCGCCACTGCTCCCACAGGACGACGCTGAGGAGGAGGAGTGCAGCTTTGTCTCTCGGCAGAGCTGGGGCTTCCGTCCTCACCAGAGTCCTCAGGAAGACAATGTTGGCTCGTAGTCTATGGGTGTCATCCCGACTGAGTACTCCTCAAGTCATGGTGACAGGACGGAATCCGGCTCTGTAAATGGTGGATGATTCCTGGTAGTGCAGCCTGTTTAAAACCATAGTTTATGGGCTGGTTTGTTGTTTTTGAGAGAGTTCATACCATACCAACAGCTCCTCATTAAATTCAGTCCGGGTGCTAGTCCCTCTGGGAGCAGGCAAATGGTTCCTGACCTCATGGAAAGGGATACAGGTACAGGGGTGCAAGTCCTTCTGGGAGCAGGAGTAGTGGTTCCCCACAGAAAGGGATACAAACACAGGGTTACAAATACAGGGTAAGACAGTAACACTTAACAATGGCAAACCAAGTACATTCTACAACAGACTAACACTTCCAGTTAAGATCCTATTAACTTTATCAATTTTATCAACATTAATTACCAATTGCCACCCTGGAATAAGAACTCCCATCTCCACTGTTACACTTCTTACACTGGCCAGTCACAGTGTGAAGATCATGCTGCGTGCTGGAGGCAACTTTTCCATGCCCCTTTCCTGACAGAACAATCACAGATTAGCTATTGTGGCCAAGAGCAGCCCCAGGGGCACGGGGCAGAGGCAGAGGGAGGTGGGGAGGAGAAAGAGCAGGGCCGAGGTTGCCCTTGAAAGGCAGAGGCGCTCTGGGGCCCGCTCCTGGCCAGGGACCCTGCCCAGAGCCGTGCCCTGCTGGCCCGGGCCTTGAGGGGCAGCTGGGCCCAGCTGTGCCAGCAGCTCCAGCAGCTCCAGCCGTGCTGGGGAGCCTTGCCAGCTCTGGGCCCTGCTGTGCACCAGGCTCCCTGAGTGCCACTGGCAGCTGGGGCCTCAGCCACCTCCTCTCTGCACAGGAGCCCCTCTGGAACTTCACAAGACCGGCCAAAGGCCTCAGCCATGGAGAACTGGGCCTGTCATCTTGCATCTCCTTGCCAGTGCCCGTTGTCCCTGCCACGGCTGCATGACCAGCTTATTGCTGGGCACGCGCTGCTGCCACCACCACCCAGAACAGGAGCCTCTGTCCCCAAAGGTGCTGGCCCTGGTGTCCAGCCAGGACAGGTGGTGCGGCCCTCCTGCCAGGGAAGGGCCTGAGCCCAGCAACATCTTTGGGCTTCAGCTCAGGTGTCTGTGTGCTACCACCAGCACTGGCTGAGCTGATTGTCTGGGCACAGCCAGGGGTGGGCAGGCAGCAGCCACACAAGGGACTCCTGAGAAAAAGTGACACCATTTGGTCTTTGTTTTACATTTTTACACATTACAAATTTTTAGAAATACTCCCAAATATTTTTCATAGGAAAAAATCCCCAAATACTTATTACATTTTTCCACGGTCGTTTAGGATTTTTCAAAGTACTTTTAGAATTAGAAAAATTTAGAACACTTTTACACTTGTAGAATAAAAAATAAAATTGCATTTAATAGGTAATTCTCACTCTAAGAAGAATTAAGTCATCACAAGACACCCAGCCTACTGGAGAGGCTCTTTTCTCACTGGAGATTTGTACCCAGTGACAACAACCAACTTAAAACCTTTTCCCTGATATTTTCTGGGATTTCTGATAAGCTCACCTCTCCATCTTCAGAGGCAAACGTTGAGCCCAGTGGGCATCTCCTGCAGTGCAGGAGGGTCTCTGTGTGCCAGCTGCAACTGGGGCCTCAGCCACCTCCTGTCTCAACCGGTGTCCATCTGCAGCTTTACAGGAAGGGCCAAACACCTCAGTCTGGGACACGTGTAGCAGACATTTCCCATCTGCATCCCCATGCCCGATGTCCCTGTGCCAGCTGCTTTAACAGCTTGTTGCCATGCAGATGCTGCCTCCAGCCAGACAAGGTCCTCTCCCCGTAAAGGCACTGGCCCTGCTCTCTGGCCCCTACTGAAGGTGGGCAGGTCTTGGCCCAGCTCTTCTCTTGCACTAAAGAGATGGAGCTGTCACCCCAGTGTGCGGGTGGTGGCAGCAGCAAAGCCCAGCCAGGATCAGCACTGGCTGAGCTCTGTGCCCAGGGGCAGCTGGGGATGGCCATGGTGTGGGCAGGCAGGAGCCAGGCAGAGGCTGCTGTGACCAGTGGCAGGTCCCCGGGGAGGATGGGGCAGCCCATGCTGAGCGTCTCTGGGCTGAGGGACATTTCCTTCCCTGCGTCCATCTGGGCCTGGACCTCCTCCAGCGGCATGCCCCAGAAAAGAGGGAAGCAATCAAGAGCATCTCCGGGGACACAGCCTGAGCAGCAATATCAGCTGCTGAAAAATAAGGTTTTTGTGAGATATGGACCTGTGATATATTTTGCCCTGAATGCAAAACAACCAGGGCAGTCCATTCATTGAGATGGGGGCACACTCTGGGGGTACAGCTAAGGCCATGAGGTCACAGCAGGGCTCTGGGCTCACAGCAGGCTGAGCTCACAGCAGGCCCTGAGGTCACAGAGGTGCCAGAGGTGACAGAGCCCCGTGGTTGCACAGCAGCACAGGGAGCCAGCAGTCAGTCCCTGAGCACAACTGTTGCGGCAGCAGCGGCGGTGGCAGCAGCGGTGCTGACATTGGGACAGCGGTGTCGGGACAGCGGTGGCAGCAAGAGCTGTGGGACTGGCAGAGGGCAAGGCACCATGGCCCTTGCTCTGCGCCTCCTACTCCTGCTGCTCCTGGCCATGGCCCTGCCTGCCAGGGCTGCCCAGGCTGCTCCGCTGCAAGCGCGGCGAGCAGGTGAGCCGGCAGCCTGGCTGCCCTTTCCCGGGACAGCGCTCCCTGCTCCCCGGGAAGCGCTGGGGATGGATTCGGCCAGGGCTTTAGGGAGGGTTTCCTCTGTGGGAGGGAGAGAGTCCCAATGGGCCCTGTGCTGCTCCAGCCACCCCTCCAGGAATGCTGCATAGGACCTGCAAAGAGGCTGGAGAGTGACCAGAGCCAACCCAGAGCTCCCCAGGCCCCTTTGCAGTTTTGGCCTTGTCTATTCATGTATGGCTCCCACAGCTTTACCCAACCCGTGCCGTGTTCCCTCATGCATGAGAACGTCCCAGCACACACAGAAATGGTTCTGGTCTTTTCTCTCTTCTAGAATTGGATCATGACTTACATGACTTGGAAGTCCTGGTGAATGACATTTTGAATGTCTTGGAGAATGCTGAAGGCAAGTTCTGCATTTCCATTTTGACTGGCAGAATAATCCTTGTCCATGTGGCAAAAGCTCACTCCTGGGCCATTTGTGTTCAGGTTAAGTCAGGGTTGAAAGATTCTGAAAAGTTTGCCCTGCTCCCTTCTGGAGCCCTGAGGGATCCCACAGGATCGCTGTCAGTGGGAGGAAGGAGAATTTAGCTGTCCATCTTCCTCCCGTGTGCAATGCCAGTGTGTCCTTCCATGTGCTCTGTGCCGCCACAGAGAAGAGCAGAGAGGGAAGGGGCCGGGCCCAGGGCTGTGCCCCGGAGCTGAGCCTTGTGGGCAGCCTGAGGATCTCCTGCAGTGCCACAGCAGCTCTTCTGTCCTGCCTTTCTTTGCAGCTGAACCTGCTGGTGAAGGTGGTGCAGCTTCCCAAGCCACGTCCAGGACTGAGGCTCTGGGAGATGCTGAGGGTAGGTCAAGGCCTTTCCCCTGGGAGAGCTGCCAGCTCAGAGCCCAAAGCTGGGCCAGGGGGGCAGCGCTGCAGGTGCCAGCACAGAACCATGCACGTGTGTGCCCTCGCCCTGCGCGATCCCCTCACCGCTCCTGCGGCTCAGTGGTGCCCGTGCAGATCAGCAGAGATGGCAGAAGCTTCTGTGGCTGTTGTGTTACAGGTGTGTCTGCAGGGAGGACTTTCCCAGGTCCCTTGGTGGATATTGCACGCAAGCCCAGCTCCCGTCACAGGGGTGAGTGGTGTCTGCCTGATGAGCCCACAGGCTGAGCACTGGTTTTGTGGGATCCATTCCTGGGAATTGGAACGATGTTGCTCTAAGGTCCTCCGAGGGGAAAGAACAAAGCTACAGGACACCAGAAACCCCATGAGCCATCTGAAAACATGAGGCAAATGCTGAAGGAAATGCAGCAGGCGGGAGGACAAGGTTGGTACATTTCCCTCATGCTGCCCCTGGGACTCAGCAGCCGGGGCCTTTGGCTGCACATCTGGACACGCCGTGCCCGGCACAGCGGGAAGGGATCCATGGCAGCCTCGCTGCCCCGCTGCTGCTTTCACGCCCTGCAGGGCTGTTTCCCAGCCTGGCCTGGCTGCAGCTTCTGCCCAGCCTCAGCAGGAAGGCATTTGGCCTCAGCTGACAGGCGGCCCAAACTTCACCACGGGCCTGAGATCCCCTGCAATTTTCCACGCACCGGGTAGAACAGAAAGGGCACCTGTTTGGAGAAGTGAGGGCCCTGGCCTGCCCAAAATGTTTATAGGAATTTTCCTGATTCTTAGTGATGTCTTTGACAAGCATTCCCTCCTAAAGATGCCACCTCCCCAATGGGGAACAGCCCCACCTGATCCAGCTGTCCCTCTTCCTTTCTCCAGATGTGGATGGAGAGGCTGGGCAGAAGGCGACGTTTCCCGAAGGAAGCAGTGGTTCTGTGCCAGCCTCTGCTACAGGAAGAGAGGCGATGCCAGGCACAGGCCCAGGAGGTAATTGCTGTGCCTCTGGGCCTGAGCCCTGCTGAGGCTTTAGCTCATCTTTTAGACATCTCTGCTGTCTGGCAGTGCGGGCACAGCTCAGACAAGACAGACACAGCCCAGGGGAATTATCCCGAGCAGGCTCAGGGCACTCGGGTACTGAGCAGTCCTGCTGGGGTCCCTGCATCTGAGACACTTCCTGAAACCTGGAAGTGACTGCATGGGGTGCCCACGGTGGGGAAAGGACAGAGGGGGAGAGTAAGGCTCCAGTGTGTCCTGAGAGGGCCTGGATATGTGCCCTTGGGCTGTGGGATTTGTCCCAGGGGAAAAGAGTGATGGAGAGACAGAAGCAGGTAGAAAGGGAGGGAGAAAATGCAGGAGGGATGGATGGATACAGCGGTAGTTGTGGTATTGCCTGCTGCAGTTTTCCCCAGTGCTTTAGCAAGAGTTTCAGCTGTGGGAGTGAGAGAGAGCCCCAGGGCCCTGGGCTGCTCCAGCAGCCCCTCCAGGGATGATGCAAAGGGCATGGAAAGAGGGAGCAGGAGCCAGCCAAGAGTTCCTAAGGCCCCTGTGCAGCTTTAGCCATGTCCATTCACATCCGGTTCCCACGGCCTTACCCGACCCCCTTGCAGTGCTCAGTTCCCTGAGGCAGAAGGGGATCCCAGCACACCCTGAAAAATGTTCTCATCTGTGCTCCGTTCTAGATGAGCTTGCTTGGAAGGCTTCTCCATTAGCTTGGCTGCATAAAGTTTTGAAGCCCTTGGAGTCTCCTGCAGGTATGTTCTCAGTGTGCCACCAAGGAAGAATTGTTGACAACCTGGCAGGAACCAGGTGACAGAAGATTCTGTGGGTCTTGTCTTACAGATAGGTCTGCAGGGAGGCCTTTTCCTGTTCCTTTGCTGATTCCTGCAGAGAAGCCTGGCTCCCATGGCAGGGGTGAGTAGTGTGTCCCTGCTGACCCCACAGGCTGAGCCCTGCTTTTGTGGGATCCATTCCTGGGAAACGGAACTACTTTCTCTTAAGGTCCTCTAAGGGGGAAGAACAAAGGCAAAGGACAGAAGAAACCCCATGAGCCAAACAACACCCTGAAACACATCGTGACAGAACTGCACAAAGGGCATGGTGAGAGCATTTCCCTCGTGCTTCCCCTGGGACTCAGCAGCCGGGGCCTTTGGCTGCACATCTGGACACGCCGTGCCCGGCACAGTGGGAAGGGATCCATGGCAGCCTCGCTGCCCCGCTGCTGCTTTCACGCCCTGCAGGGCTGCTTCCCAGCCTGGCCTGGCTGCAGCTTCTGCCCAGCCCCTGCAGGAAGGCATTTGGCGTCAGCTGACAGGCAGCCCAAACTGCACCACTGGCCTGAAATCCTCTCCAATTTCCCAATCCCCAGGCCCATCCGGAGTGGTGGATGCTTGGAGGAGGGAGGGCCATGGCCAGCCCCAAGGCACTGGAGGGATCAGGATTTTCCTGTTCCTTATCCATGACTGGGACATGGATTGCCTCCTGAAGAGGCCACCTCCCCAGTGTGTAATGATTCCATCATATCTAGCTGTGCCTCTTCCTTTCTCAAGGGATGGACAGAGAGGCTCTGTGGAAGGTGGCATTTCCTGAAGGAAGGGAGGAGATGCCAGGCACAGGCCCAGGAGGTAATTGCTGTGCCTCTGGGCCTGAGCCCTGCTGAGGCTTGAGCTGCCTGCCATCTGTGCTGCCTGGCAGTGCAGGCACAGCCCGGACAAGACTGGCACAGCCCAGGGGAATTATCCCGAGCAGGCTCAGGGCACTCGGGTACTGAGCAGTCCTGCTGGGGTCCCTCCGTGGGAGACACTTCCTGAAAACTGGAAGTGAGTGCATGGTGTGGCCATGGTGGGGAAAGGACAGAGAGAGAGATCAAGGCTCCAGTGTGTCCTGAGAGAGCCTGGATATGTGCCCTTGGGCTGTGGGAGCTGTTCCATGGGCAGGTGGGCAAGCAGGAGGGAGGAACAGAAGTTGGGAGGGATAGCTGTGGCATTGCCTGCTGCAATTTTCCCCAAGCATTTAGTGAGGGGTTCCTGTGTGGGAATGAGGAAGGCCCAGGGCCCTGGGCTGCTCCAGCAGCCCCTCCAGGGATGTTCCCAAGGGCATGGAAAGAGTGTGGAGAGAGACCAGGAGCCACAGGCTGCCACAGCCTTATCCAACCCCATTACAGTGCCCAGTACCTTGAGGCAGAAATGGATCCCAGCAGCCATGGAAATGGTTCTGATCGCTGCTCCCTTTTAGATTGGGATCATGGTTTAGATTACTTGGAAACACTGGTGAATGGTGGTTTGAAGACCTTGCCAGATGTTGGAGGCAAGTTCTCAATGTACATTTCCTGACAGAATAATCAGTGTCAATGTGGCAAGAGCTCAGTCAAGTGGCATTTCCCTTAAGTTCCTCTGAAGGTTGATCAGTTCAGGAAATCTTGCTGTGCTCCATTCTTGTGCTCTGAAGGGTCCCACAGTATTGCTGTCAGTGGGAACATTTAGCTGTCCATCTTCCTCCTGTGGGCAATTCCAGTGTGTCCTTCCGTGTGCTCTGTGCAGCCAGGGAGAAGGGCAGAGAGGGAAGGGGCCGGGCCCAGGGCTGTGCCCCGGGGCTGAGCCTTCCACAGCCCCTTTGCTGGCCCCAGGGAGCCTGAGCTGCTCCTGCTGCCACTGCCAAGCCCTGGCCCTGCCCGGGGCTGGCTTTAGAGCTGCTGGCAGCTCCAGGGAGTCCTTTCTGCCCCGACTGCCCCGCAAGGGGCTCCTTCCATCCCAGTGTGGGGCCACTGCAGGCACGAGGTCCCCCTGCTCCTGAGTGGAAGGCAGAGCTGAGGCAGTGCCTTGGAGGGCACCAATCACCCAGGTGCACTCACTGCCACTTGGGCCTGAAGGAGAATCTTCAGCAGGCTCACAGGAGCTGTTCTGTCCTGCCTTTCTTTGCAGCTAACCCGGTTGGTGAAAGTGATCTGGCTTCCCAACCCACGTTCAGGAATGAGCCTCTGGGAGATGCTGAGGGTAGGTCAAGGCCTTTCCCCCTGGGAGAGCTGCCAGCTCAAGAGCCCAAATCTGGGCCAGGGAGGCAGCGCTGCAGGTGCCAGCACAGAACCATGCACGTGTGTGCCCTCGCCCTTCATGATCCCCTCATGATTTCTGCTCAGTGCTGGCAGCTGTCTGGGGAAGGGAGGGCCCTGGTCCAGCCACAAAAGCCCAGATATTTTGTGAATCTCTTCACCATTTTTGATAATCATGCTGCCCTGAAGGTGCCAGCAAAGAAATGGGGAATTGTTCCAACTGATCCAACTGTCATTTTTTCTTTTTCAAGTGATGGACCAAAAGGCAGGTTTGAAGGAGGTGTTTCCCCATGGAAGCAGTGGCTCACTGGCAGCCCCAGCTGCAGGGAGGAAGGCGATGCCAGACACGGGCACAGGCACAGCAGGTAATTGCTGTGCCGGGCTCAGCCCTGGCCGGGGCTGTGTGGCAGCAGCTCTTCCCCCAGGGCCTGCCCTTGCCCGGCCCGGCAGCAGCCAAAGCTGGAGGTGCCTCGGCTTCCAGGCCTCTGGAGCTCGTTCAGAGCCCCGGGGAAACGGGACTGGTGCAGCAACGTCCCTGGCGCTGCAGCTGCTGCGGAGCTGGCCCTGAGTGCCCAGAGGCCCAAGGCACAGGAGCAGCCCCGAGCGGGAGCCCAGCCGCCAGCCCAGGGCCAGAGCCAGCCCTGGCTCCCGACTGGGCAGGGGCTGCGCTGGCTCCTGACAGGGCCTGAGCCTGTCCCCTGGGGCTGGGGGAGCTGTCACGGGGCAGGGAGGGCCAGGGCTGGCAGTGGCTGCTCAGGGATGGCTTTGGCCCATGTCCCTGGCAGCAGCCACTGCCCAAGCAGCTGCGCTGCCCCCGGGCTCTCCTCCCGGCCTGCTGGGCTTTGTTGGCTGGCACAGCCTGTGCCCAGGGCCGGCAAGGTGCCTGCAGGCCCCAGCTCTGGGGGAAACAGAGAACGTCCTGCCCGTATCCACCGTGCTGCCAGCTCAGCGGTGCAGCACAGCACGGGCTCACACTCCCCATTGCTCCCACAGATGCAGCCGGCACCACAACACGTGTTCCTGATGCCCAGAAAGGCCTCGAAAGGGGCTTCTGTAAGGGAGCAGGCTGCTGGCCAAGGTTAATGGCAGGCCTGCTTTTTTCGGAGATTATCATTATTTTATGCTGTGGTCGAATTTGGAGTTACTGGACAAGAAAATGGTGAGTGTTTTCTTCACCTTTCCCAGGAACAGCTTCTTATGAAAATCTAATGCAGAGAGGAAACATTCCCAGAGAGCCTGGGGTGCAGTTGTTGCCAGTCCATAGTTCTCCAAATAACTCTGCTGAGGGTTCTGCTGCTGCCCAGTGCTTCCATTGGCCTCTCAATTGCTGGGCCTTGTCCTGGGGGCCCCGCTGGGGCTGCAGCCACAGCTGGCTCCCACTGAGGCTGCCTGGCCAAGAGCAGCCCCAGGGGCACGGGGCAGAGGCAGAGGGAGGTGGGGAGGAGAAAGAGCAGGGCCGAGATTGCCCTTGAAAGGCAGAGGCGCTCTGGGGCCCGCTCCTGGCCAGGGACCCTGCCCAGAGCCGTGCCCTGCTGGCCGGGGCCTTGAGGGGCAGCTGTCCAGCTGGGCCCAGCTGTGCCAGCAGCTCCAGCCGTGCTGGGGAGCCTTGCCAGCTCTGGGCCCTGCTGTGCACCAGGCTCCCTGTGTGCCACTGGCAGCTGGGGCCTCAGCCACCTCCTCTCTCCACAGGAGCGCCTCTGCAGCTTCACAAGACCGGCCAAAGAGTTCCCTCAGGGAGACCCTTACCTGCACCTGACATCTGCCTTCTCTAAGCCAGTGTCCAAAGTCCCTGCCATGGCTGCATTACCAGCTTATTTCTAGGGACATGCTGCCACCACCCAGAACAGGAGCCTCTGGCCCTGAATGTGCTGGCATTCGTGTCCGGCCAGGACTGAAGGTGGGACTCGCCTGCCAAGGAACGGCTTGAGCAACATTTCTCACCTCTGCTCTCTGGGTGGTGGCACCAGCCCTGCATGTGCTGATTTTCTGGGCACAGCCAGGTTTGTGCAGGCAGCAGCCGGGCATGGGTCTCCTGAGACAAGGATCTACTATATTTATTTTTAATTTTGCAAGATTGAGGAACATTTGTCGTAGGATATTCCCCTAATAATTCTTCCCCTTTCCCACAACAGTCCTATATTTCTCAACGTAGTTTTAGAAGTTGGAAAAGCAGAACATTTTCACACTTCTAGAATAAAAAAATATATAATTGCATTTAATTGGTAATCTTTATTTCTGGAAGAACTAAGTTCACTGAAGAAACATAGTCTACTGCAGAGGCTCATTGTCCAGGGCAGATTTGTATCTTCTCACAACTAACCAAGAACCTTTTCCCTCATATTTCCTGGGATTTCTGACAAGCTCGCCACTTAGTCTTCAGAGGCAAGTTTTGAGCACAGTCGGAATCTCTTCAGGTCACCATCTTTGTTTGCTTCGGCCAAGAGCTGCCTCAGTTCCAGAGCAGAGGCTTCTCTCAGCTTCCAGCCGCCCCGCTCCCTCCAAGCCTGTCCTGAGCCCTCTCCTGCAGCTGCTGCGCTGCCGTGGGGCTTCTGTAAAACACAACAGCTCTGCCACAGCCGCTCAGCTGGATTGGAGAAGCTTTCTGGCCGTGCTTACATTAGGCTGCTGGCTTCTCAAAACACAGGCTGAGCTTCTGAATGCTGTGTTTCACCTGGCACAGGAACTGATGCTGCCTTTCTCATGGAGCCTAAACTCCCATGGGCTTTCAACGCTTTCTGGCCAGCATACGGCCTGGAAAACCATTTAATGTATCCCTTTAGTACTGAAAATGGCCCAGTCTGTTTATCAAAGGAACTTGTTTAAATGCTGGAGCCCACCAGAGCATCCTTCCAGGCCATATCTTTCTCCCCCACACCTCCCCCTCCATGACTGCCAAACAGCACCTTTGACAGGTCTTTCCTCCAGAAGCTGAATGGCACCGTTTTTTTTGAGGGAGGGAAACAAAGAAAATGTTCTGGGATACCACCATCATCACCATCATCCTCATCATCAATCATCATCATCATCGTCATCATGATCATCATCACAATAAGCTGCAAATCAGTTCAATGACATCAACAACTCAGACTGTGGACTTATTTCTCAGAGTGCAGCACAGGCTGCACTACCCCTTGAAACTGCAGATGTGCTACAGTCTTTAAAACCAGGTGGATGCAGACGAAATTTGGAGCCAAGCACAGCTCTGGGAGAGCTTTAGGGATTGGGCCTCCACGGGCACCGCTGTGTGCCTTGAGTAACCTGCCCCAAGCCATCTGCCACCTGAAGAGCCAAGTGGGGCACGGAAAAGCACAGGCTGCAGAGGGGCTGGGAGTGCAGGGAGCCCATCCTTGTCAGCACTAACACGCTCATCCCACCTTCGCACTGGCTTTGGATGGAGACCAGAACTCATAGCTGGCAAAAGGAAAAGAGGGTACAAAGGTCCCTGGAGTCCCCTGCCCCAGTACCTCAGCCAGTGGGGAAAGGAAGAGGCCAATATGTGGCCGGGGGTTTAAAAGGAGGCTGTGTTTCCCACTAGTTGAGAGAGACAACCCCACAAGCGGATGTCCCAATGGACTCGCTCCCTATGTTCAAACAAAGCTGCAGGACTGCTCTGGCTCCTTTTTGGACACTGGCTTTTCACAGCGTGATTTTTATGCACACCTGTTTCCTTGTATCAGACTATCAGCAGCCTGCAGTGACTCACTGCCAGTCTGGTCTGCAGGGGAAATGGAACTAATTTCCATTGGGGCCCTCCCAGAGGGAAGAACAAACCCAGAGGAGACAAGCAACCCCTGCAGGCATCCAAACTTCTGCACCAGATGCTGAGTGAGCTGCAGAGGGGGCGTAGTGGGTGCATTTCCCTCAGCCTTCTCCCGAGACTCAGCAGCCGGGCACTTGCGCTGCACATGGGTGTTGGATAATATACCAAATTTAATTTTTGTTTCATGTCTCCAGTCAGGCTTGGTTTGCCTTTGCCTTGGGGAAAGGAATTCTCATGGCTTTTTTAAAGGGATCTTGCACCACTCATGGGAAATGAGCTTAACATCTCCATGAACTGGGAATAACCCAAAAGGTCCCCAAAAAGATAATGACCATCAAGAACACATCAATGACTATCAGCAAACATCAAGGGACATCTGCCCCAGACACTGCCCCCTGGCATAGTTGGAGACACCTGGTCTGGAAGAGGCTAAGAAGAAAATCAAGGAGGGTGGACTTTATTAATATCAGAGGCCAAGAAATCTGGCTCCAGGAGGAAAACAAATACCAAGAACTATGCCACTTGAGACCAATGGACATAAAATCAATGGACATCTGTGGATTTTGGACGGTAAAACGTTTTGGCAAAATCAAGTAAAACTCATGTGTATTGGTATGATTTTCTCGGCACAACCAGGCTACGTGTGGATGAAACTCTTTTTCTGTTGCACATCGTGGCCAGAACAACATTGTGGCCAGAATAAATGCCTTGATTCTCTGACAGGAAAATGTTGACAGACGGCTTTTGTTTTCCCCGAAGTTTCAGTGACATCTGGACATGCCATGCCCAGCACAGTGGGTAGGGAACCATGGCAGACTCACTGCCACGCTGCTGCTTTCCTAGAGGAAGGAATGGCTCCCTGGCACCTTCTGCTGCAGGAAGGAAGGCGATGCCAGGCACAAGCAAAGGCACAGGAGATAATTGCTCTGCAGGGCTCAGCTGGGCTCAGCCCTGGCTGGGGCTGTGTGGCAGCAGCTCTTCCCCCAGGGCCTGCCCTTGCCCGACCCAGCAGCAGCCAAAGCTGGAGGCGCCTCGGCTTCCAGGCCTCTGGAGCTCGTTCAGAGCCCGGAGGAAACGGGACTGGTGCAGCAACGTCCCTGGCGCTGCAGCTGCTGCGGAGCTGGCCCTGAGTGCCCAGAGGCCCAAGGCACAGGAGCAGCCCGAGCGGGAGCCCTGCCGCCAGCCCAGGGCCAGAGCCAGCCCTGGCTCCCGACTGGGCAGGGGCTCCAGGGTGTCCTTGAGGGGCAAACATTCCCAGAGAGGCTGCAATGGAGTTGTGGCCAGTCCGTGGTTGTCCAAATACGTCTGCTGAGGGTTCTGCTGCTGCCCAGTGCTTCCAGTGGCCTCTCAATTGCTGGGCCTTGTCCTGGGGGCCCCGCTGGGGCTGCAGCCAGTGCTGGCTCCCACTGAGGCTGCCTGGCCAAGAGCAGCCCCAGGGGCACAGGGCAGAGGCAGAGCAAGGTGGGGAGGAGAAAGAGCAGGGCCGAGATTGCCCTTGAAAGGCAGAGGCGCTCTGGGGCCCGCTCCTGGCCAGGGACCCTGCCCAGAGCCGTGCCCTGCTGCCCGGGGCCTTGAGGGGCAGCTGTCCAGCTGGGCCCAGCTGTGCCAGCAGCTCCAGCCGTGCTGGGGAGCCTTGCCAGCTCTGGGCCCTGCTGTGCACCAGGCTCCCTGTGTGCCACTGGCGGCTGGGGCCTCAGCCACCTCCTCCCTGTACAGGAGCGCCTCTGCAGCTTCACAAGACCGGCCAAAGGCCTCAGCCATGGAGAACTGGGCCTGTCATCTTGCATCTCCTTGCCAGTGCCCGTTGTCCCTGCCACGGCTGCATGACCAGCTTATTGCTGGGCACGCGCTGCTGCCACCACCACCCAGAACAGGAGCCTCTGTCCCCAAAGGTGCTGGCCCTGGTGTCCAGCCAGGACAGGTGGTGCGGCCCTCCTGCCAGGGAAGGGCCTGAGCCCAGCAACATCTTTGGGCTTCAGCTCAGGTGTCTGTGTGCTACCACCAGCACTGGCTGAGCTGATTGTCTGGGCACAGCCAGGGGTGGGCAGGCAGCAGCCACACAAGGGACTCCTGAGAAAAAGTGACACCATTTGGTCTTTGTTTTACATTTTTACACATTACACATTTTTAGAAATACTCCCAAATATTTTTCATAGGAAAAAATCCCCAAATACTTATTACATTTTTCCACAGTCGTTTAGGATTTTTCAAAGTACTTTTAGAATTAGAAAAATTTAGAACACTTTTACACTTGTAGAATAAAAAATAAAATTGCATTTAATAGGTAATTCTCACTCTAAGAAGAATTAAGTCATCACAAGACACCCAGCCTACTGGAGAGGCTCTTTTCTCACTGGAGATTTGTACCCAGTGACAACAACCAACTTAAAACCTTTTCCCTGATATTTTCTGGGATTTCTGATAAGCTCACCTCTCCATCTTCAGAGGCAAACGTTGAGCCCAGTGGGCATCTCCTGCAGTGCAGGAGGGTCTCTGTGTGCCAGCTGCAACTGGGGCCTCAGCCACCTCCTGTCTCAACCGGTGTCCATCTGCAGCTTTACAGGAAGGGCCAAACACCTCAGTCTGGGACACGTGTAGCAGACATTTCCCATCTGCATCCCCATGCCCGATGTCCCTGTGCCAGCTGCTTTAACAGCTTGTTGCCATGCAGATGCTGCCTCCAGCCAGACAAGGTCCTCTCCCCGTAAAGGCACTGGCCCTGCTCTCTGGCCCCTACTGAAGGTGGGCAGGTCTTGGCCCAGCTCTTCTCTTGCACTAAAGAGATGGAGCTGTCACCCCAGTGTGCGGGTGGTGGCAGCAGCAAAGCCCAGCCAGGATCAGCACTGGCTGAGCTCTGTGCCCAGGGGCAGCTGGGGATGGCCATGGTGTGGGCAGGCAGGAGCCAGGCAGAGGCTGCTGTGACCAGTGGCAGGTCCCCGGGGAGGATGGGGCAGCCCATGCTGAGCGTCTCTGGGCTGAGGGACATTTCCATCCCTGCGTCCATCTGGGCCTGGACCTCCTCCAGTGGCATGCCCCAGAAAAGAGGGAAGCCATCAAGAGCATCTCCGGGGACACAGCCTGAGCAGCAATATCAGCTGCTGAAAAATAAGGTTTTTGTGAGAAATGGACCTGTGATAATGCAAAACAACCAGGGCAGTCCATTCATAGAGATGGGGGCACACTCTGGGGGTACAGCTGAGGCCATGAGGTCACAGCAGGGCTCTGGGGTCACAGCAGTCTGAGCTCACAGCAGGCCCTGAGGTCACAGAGGTGCCAGAGGTGCCAGAGCCCCGTGGTTGCACAGCAGCACAGGGAGCCAGCAGTCAGTCCCTGAGCACAACTGTTGCGGCAGCAGTGGCGGTGGCAGCAGCGGTGCTGACCTTGGGACAGCGGTGTCGGGACAGCGGTGGCAGCAAGAGCTGTGGGACTGGCAGAGGGCAAGGCACCATGGCCCTTGCTCTGCACCTCCTACTCCTGCTGCTCCTGGCCATGGCCCTGCCTGCCAGGGCTGCCCAGGCTGCTCCGCTGCAAGCGCGGCGAGCAGGTGAGCCGGCAGCCTGGCTGCCCTTTCCCGGGACAGCGCTCCCTGCTCCCCGGGAAGCGCTGGGGATGGTTTTGGCCCGGGCTTTAGGGAGGGTTTCCTCTGTGGGAGGGAGAGAGTCCCAATGGGCCCTGTGCTGCTCCAGCCACCCCTCCAGGAATGCTGCATAGGACCTGCAAAGAGGCTGGAGAGTGACCAGAGCCAACCCAGAGCTCCCCAGGCCCCTTTGCAGTTTTGGCCTTGTCTATTCATGTATGGCTCCCACAGCTTTACCCAACCCGTGCCGTGTTCCCTCATGCATGAGAACGTCCCAGCACACACAGAAATGGTTCTGGTCTTTTCTCTCTTCTAGAATTGGATCATGACTTACATGACTTGGAAGTCCTGGTGAATGACATTTTGAATGTCTTGGAGAATGCTGAAGGCAAGTTCTGCATTTCCATTTTGACTGGCAGAATAATCCTTGTCCATGTGGCAAAAGCTCACTCCTGGGCCATTTGTGTTCAGGTTAAGTCAGGGTTGAAAGATTCTGAAAAGTTTGCCCTGCTCCCTTCTGGAGCCCTGAGGGATCCCACAGGATCGCTGTCAGTGGGAGGAAGGAGAATTTAGCTGTCCATCTTCCTCCCGTGTGCAATGCCAGTGTGTCCTTCCATGTGCTCTGTGCCGCCACAGAGAAGAGCAGAGAGGGAAGGGGCCGGGCCCAGGGCTGTGCCCCGGAGCTGAGCCTTGTGGGCAGCCTGAGGATCTCCTGCAGTGCCACAGGAGCTCTTCTGTCCTGCCTTTCTTTGCAGCTGAACCTGCTGGTGAAGGTGGTGCATCTTCCCAACCCACGTCCAGGACTGAGGCTCTGGGAGATGCTGAGGGTAGGTCAAGGCCTTTCCCCTGGGAGAGCTGCCAGCTCAGAGCCCAAAGCTGGGCCAGGGGGGCAGCGCTGCAGGTGCCAGCACAGAACCATGCACGTGTGTGCCCTCGCCCTGCGCGATCCCCTCACGGCTCCTGCGGCTCAGTGGTGCCCGTGCAGATCAGCAGAGATGGCAGAAGCTTCTGTGGCTGTTGTGTTACAGATGTGTCTGCAGGGAGGACTTTCCCAGGTCCCTTGGTGGATATTGCACGCAAGCCCAGCTCCCGTCACAGGGGTGAGTGGTGTCTGCCTGATGAGCCCACAGGCTGAGCACTGGTTTTGTGGGATCCATTCCTGGGAATTGGAACGATGTTGCTCTAAGGTCCTCCGAGGGGAAAGAACAAAGCTACAGGACACCAGAAACCCCATGAGCCATCTGAACACATGAGGCAAATGCTGAAGGAAATGCAGCAGGCGGGAGGACAAGGTTGGTACATTTCCCTCATGCTGCCCCTGGGACTCAGCAGCCGGGGCCTTTGGCTGCACATCTGGACACGCCGTGCCCGGCACAGCGGGAAGGGATCCATGGCAGCCTCGCTGCCCCGCTGCTGCTTTCACGCCCTGCAGGGCTGCTTCCCAGCCTGGCCTGGCTGCAGCTTCTGCCCAGCCTCAGCAGGAAGGCATTTGGCCTCAGCTGACAGGCGGCCCAAACTTCACCACGGGCCTGAGATCCCCTGCAATTTTCCACGCACCGGGTAGAACAGAAAGGGCACC
This sequence comes from Passer domesticus, assembly GCF_036417665.1. Classification (NCBI taxonomy): domain Eukaryota; kingdom Metazoa; phylum Chordata; class Aves; order Passeriformes; family Passeridae; genus Passer; species Passer domesticus. The sequence continues at coordinate 25,804,038 of NC_087482.1, read as the reverse complement.
TGTTTGGAGAAGTGAGGGCCCTGGCCTGCCCAAAATGTTTATAGGAATTTTCCTGATTCTTAGTGATGTCTTTGACAAGCATTCCCTCCTAAAGATGCCACCTCCCCAATGGGGAACAGCCCCACCTGATCCAGCTGTCCCTCTTCCTTTCTCCAGATGTGGATGGAGAGGCTGGGCAGAAGGCGACGTTTCCCGAAGGAAGCAGTGGTTCTGTGCCAGCCTCTGCTACAGGAAGAGAGGCGATGCCAGGCACAGGCCCAGGAGGTAATTGCTGTGCCTCTGGGCCTGAGCCCTGCTGAGGCTTTAGCTCATCTTTTAGACATCTCTGCTGTCTGGCAGTGCGGGCACAGCTCAGACAAGACAGGCACAGCCCAGGGGAATTATCCCGAGCAGGCTCAGGGCACTCGGGTACTGAGCAGTCCTGCTGGGGTCCCTCCGTGGGAGACACTTCCTGAAACCTGGAAGTGACTGCATGGGGTGCCCACGGTGGGGAAAGGACAGAGGGGGAGAGTAAGGCTCCAGTGTGTCCTGAGAGGGCCTGGATATGTGCCCTTGGGCTATGGGATTTGTCGCAGGGGAAAAGAGTGATGGAGAGACAGAAGCAGGTAGAAAGGGAGGGAGAAAATGGAGGAGGGATGGATGGATAGAGCGGTAGTTGTGGTATTGCCTGCTGCAGTTTTCCCCAGTGCTTTAGCAAGAGTTTCAGCTGTGGGAGTGAGAGAGAGCCCCAGGGCCCTGGGCTGCTCCAGCAGCCCCTCCAGGGATGATGCAAAGGGCATGGAAAGAGGGAGCAGGAGCCAGCCAAGAGTTCCTAAGGCCCCTGTGCAGCTTTAGCCATGTCCATTCACATCTGGCTCCCACGGCCTTGCCCGACCCCCTTGCAGTGCTCAGTTCCCTGAGGCAGAAGGGGATCCCAGCACACCCTGAAAAATGTTCTCATCTGTGCTCCGTTCTAGATGACGTTGCTTGGAAGGCTTCTCCATTAGCTTGGCTGCATAAAGTTTTGAAGCCCTTGGAGTCTCCTGCAGGTATGTTCTCAGTGTGCCACCAAGGAAGAATTGTTGACAACCTGGCAGGAACCAGGTGACAGAAGATTCTGTGGGTCTTGTCTTACAGATAGGTCTGCAGGGAGGCCTTTTCCTGTTCCTTTGCTGATTCCTGCTGAGAAGCCTGGCTCCCATGGCAGGGGTGAGTAGTGTGTCCCTGCTGACCCCACAGGCTGAGCCCTGCTTTTGTGGGATCCATTCCTGGGAAACGGAACTACTTTCTCTTAAGGTCCTCTAAGCGGGAAGAACAAAGGCAAAGGACAGAAGAAACCCCATGAGCCAAACAACACCCTGAAACACATCGTGACAGAACTGCACAAAGGGCATGGTGAGAGCATTTCCCTCGTGCTTCCCCTGGGACTCAGCAGCCGGGGCCTTTGGCTGCACATCTGGACACACCGTGCCCGGCACAGTGGGAAGGGATCCATGGCAGCCTCGCTGCCCCGCTGCTGCTTTCACGCCCTGCAGGGCTGTTTCCCAGCCTGGCCTGGCTGCAGCTTCTGCCCAGCCCCTGCAGGAAGGCATTTGGCGTCAGCTGACAGGCAGCCCAAACTGCACCACTGGCCTGAAATCCTCTCCAATTTCCCAATCCCCAGGCCCATCCGGAGTGGTGGATGCTTGGAGGAGGGAGGGCCATGGCCAGCCCCAAGGCACTGGAGGGATCAGGATTTTCCTGTTCCTTATCCATGACTGGGACATGGATTGCCTCCTGAAGAGGCCACCTCCCTTGTGTGTAATGATTCCATCTGATCTAGCTGTGCCTCTTCCTTTCTCAAGGGATGGACAGAGAGGCTCTGTGGAAGGTGGCATTTCCTGAAGGAAGGGAGGAGATGCCAGGCACAGGCCCAGGAGGTAATTGCTGTGCCTCTGGGCCTGAGCCCTGCTGAGGTTTGAGCTGCCTGCCATCTGTGCTGCCTGGCAGTGCGGGCACAGCCCGGACAAGACTGGCACAGCCCAGGGGAATTATCCCGAGCAGGCTCAGGGCACTCGGGTACTGAGCAGTCCTGCTGGGGTCCCTCCGTGGGAGACACTTCCTGAAAACTGGAAGTGAGTGCATGGTGTGGCCATGGTGGGGAAAGGACAGAGAGAGAGATCAAGGCTCCAGTGTGTCCTGAGAGTGCCTGGATATGTGCCCTTGGGCTGTGGGAGCTGTTCCATGGGCAGGTGGGCAAGCAGGAGGGAGGAACAGAAGTTGGGAGGGATAGCTGTGGCATTGCCTGCTGCAATTTTCCCCAAGCATTTAGTGAGGGGTTCCTGTGTGGGAATGAGGAAGGCCCAGGGCCCTGGGCTGCTCCAGCAGCCCCTCCAGGGATGTTCCCAAGGGCATGGAAAGAGTGTGGAGAGAGACCAGGAGCCACAGGCTGCCACAGCCTTATCCAACCCCATTACAGTGCCCAGTACCTTGAGGCAGAAATGGATCCCAGCAGCCATGGAAATGGTTCTGATCGCTGCTCCCTTTTAGATTGGGATCATGGTTTAGATTACTTGGAAACACTGGTGAATGGTGGTTTGAAGACCTTGCCAGATGTTGGAGGCAAGTTCTCAATGTACATTTCCTGACAGAATAATCAGTGTCAATGTGGCAAGAGCTCAGTCAAGTGGCATTTCCCTTAAGTTCCTCTGAAGGTTGATCAGTTCAGGAAATCTTGCTGTGCTCCATTCTTGTGCTCTGAAGGGTCCCACAGTATTGCTGTCAGTGGGAACATTTAGCTGTCCATCTTCCTCCTGTGGGCAATTCCAGTGTGTCCTTCCGTGTGCTCTGTGCAGCCAGGGAGAAGGGCAGAGAGGGAAGGGGCCGGGCCCAGGGCTGTGCCCCGGGGCTGAGCCTTCCACAGCCCCTTTGCTGGCCCCAGGGAGCCTGAGCTGCTCCTGCTGCCACTGCCAAGCCCTGGCCCTGCCCGGGGCTGGCTTTAGAGCTGCTGGCAGCTCCAGGGAGTCCTTTCTGCCCCGACTGCCCCGCAAGGGGCTCCTTCCATCCCAGTGTGGGGCCACTGCAGGCACGAGGTCCCCCTGCTCCTGAGTGGAAGGCAGAGCTGAGGCAGTGCCTTGGAGGGCACCAATCACCCAGGTGCACTCACTGCCACTTGGGCCTGAAGGAGAATCTTCAGCAGGCTCACAGGAGCTGTTCTGTCCTGCCTTTCTTTGCAGCTAACCCGGTTGGTGAAAGTGATCTGGCTTCCCAACCCACGTTCAGGAATGAGCCTCTGGGAGATGCTGAGGGTAGGTCAAGGCCTTTCCCCCTGGGAGAGCTGCCAGCTCAAGAGCCCAAATCTGGGCCAGGGAGGCAGCGCTGCAGGTGCCAGCACAGAACCATGCACGTGTGTGCCCTCGCCCTTCATGATCCCCTCATGATTTCTGCTCAGTGCTGGCAGCTGTCTGGGGAAGGGAGGGCCCTGGCCCAGCCACAAAAGCCCAGATATTTTGTGAATCTCTTCACCATTTTTGATAATCATGCTGCCCTGAAGGTGCCAGCAAAGAAATGGGGAATTGTTCCAACTGATCCAACTGTCATTTTTTCTTTCTCAAGTGATGGACCAAAAGGCAGGTTTGAAGGAGGTGTTTCCCCATGGAAGCAGTGGCTCACTGGCAGCCCCAGCTGCAGGGAGGAAGGCGATGCCAGACACGGGCACAGGCACAGCAGGTAATTGCCGGGGCTGTGTGGCAGCAGCTCTTCCCCCAGGGCCTGCCCTTGCCCGGCCCGGCAGCAGCCAAAGCTGGAGGTGCCTCGGCTTCCAGGCCTCTGGAGCTCGTTCAGAGCCCCGGGGAAACGGGACTGGTGCAGCAACGTCCCTGGCGCTGCAGCTGCTTCGGAGCTGGCCCTGAGTGCCCAGAGGCCCAAGGCACAGGAGCAGCCCCGAGCGGGAGCCCAGCCGCCAGCCCAGGGCCAGAGCCAGCCCTGGCTCCCGACTGGGCAGGGGCTGCGCTGGCTCCTGACAGGGCCTGAGCCTGTCCCCTGGGGCTGGGGGAGCTGTCACGGGGCAGGGAGGGCCAGGGCTGGCAGTGGCTGCTCAGGGATGGCTTTGGCCCATGTCCCTGGCAGCAGCCACTGCCCAAGCAGCTGCGCTGCCCCCGGGCTCTCCTCCCGGCCTGCTGGGCTTTGTTGGCTGGCACAGCCTGTGCCCAGGGCCGGCAAGGTGCCTGCAGGCCCCAGCTCTGGGGGAAACAGAGAACGTCCTGCCCGTATCCACCGTGCTGCCAGCTCAGCGGTGCAGCACAGCACGGGCTCACACTCCCCATTGCTCCCACAGATGCAGCTGGCACCACAACACGTGTTCCTGATGCCCAGAAAGGCCTCGAAAGGGGCTTCTGTAAGGGAGCAGGCTGCTGGCCAAGGTTAATGGCAGGCCTGCTTTTTTCGGAGATTATCATTATTTTATGCTGTGGTCGAATTTGGAGTTACTGGACAAGAAAATGGTGAGTGTTTTCTTCACCTTTCCCAGGAACAGCTTCTTATGAAAATCTAATGCAGAGAGGAAACATTCCCAGAGAGCCTGGGGTGCAGTTGTTGCCAGTCCATAGTTCTCCAAATAACTCTGCTGAGGGTTCTGCTGCTGCCCAGTGCTTCCATTGGCCTCTCAATTGCTGGGCCTTGTCCTGGGGGCCCCGCTGGGGCTGCAGCCACAGCTGGCTCCCACTGAGGCTGCCTGGCCAAGAGCAGCCCCAGGGGCACGGGGCAGAGGCAGAGGGAGGTGGGGAGGAGAAAGAGCAGGGCCGAGATTGCCCTTGAAAGGCAGAGGCGCTCTGGGGCCCGCTCCTGGCCAGGGACCCTGCCCAGAGCCGTGCCCTGCTGGCCGGGGCCTTGAGGGGCAGCTGTCCAGCTGGGCCCAGCTGTGCCAGCAGCTCCAGCCGTGCTGGGGAGCCTTGCCAGCTCTGGGCCCTGCTGTGCACCAGGCTCCCTGTGTGCCACTGGCAGCTGGGGCCTCAGCCACCTCCTCTCTCCACAGGAGCGCCTCTGCAGCTTCACAAGACCGGCCAAAGAGTTCCCTCAGGGAGACCCTTACCTGCACCTGACATCAGCCTTCTCTAAGCCAGTGTCCAAAGTCCCTGCCATGGCTGCATTATCAGCTTGTTTCTAGGGACATGCTGCCACCACCCAGAACAGGAGCCTCTGGCCCTGAATGTGCTGGCATTCGTGTCCGGCCAGGACTGAAGGTGGGACTCGCCTGCCAAGGAACGGCTTGAGCAACATTTCTCACCTCTGCTCTCTGGGTGGTGGCACCAGCCCTGCATGTGCTGATTTTCTGGGCACAGCCAGGTTTGTGCAGGCAGCAGCCGGGCATGGGTCTCCTGAGACAAGGATCTACTATATTTATTTTTAATTTTGCAAGATTGAGGAACATTTGTCGTAGGATATTCCCCTAATAATTCTTCCCCTTTCCCACAACAGTCCTATATTTCTCAACGTAGTTTTAGAAGTTGGAAAAGCAGAACATTTTCACACTTCTAGAATAAAAAAATATATAATTGCATTTAATTGGTAATCTTTATTTCTGGAAGAACTAAGTTCACTGAAGAAACATAGTCTACTGCAGAGGCTCATTGCCCAGGGCAGATTTGTATCTTCTCACAACTAACCAAGAACCTTTTCCCTCATATTTTCTGGGATTTCTGACAAGCTCGCCACTTAGTCTTCAGAGGCAAGTTTTGAGCACAGTCGGAATCTCTTCAGGTCACCATCTTTGTTTGCTTCGGCCAAGAGCTGCCTCAGTTCCAGAGCAGAGGCTTCTCTCAGCTTCCTGCCGCCCCGCTCCCCCCAAGCCTGTCCTGAGCCCTCTCCTGCAGCTGCTGCGCTGCCGTGGGGCTTCTGTAAAACACAACAGCTCTGCCACAGCCGCTCAGCTGGATTGGAGAAGCTTTCTGGCCGTGCTTACATTAGGCTGCTGGCTTCTCAAAACACAAGCTGAGATTCTGAATGCTGTGTTTCACCTGGCACAGGAACTGATGCTGCCTTTCTCATGGAGCCTAAACTCCCATGGGCTTTCAACGCTTTCTGGCCAGCATACGGCCTGGAAAACCATTTAATGTATCCCTTTAGTACTGAAAATGGCCCAGTCTGTTTATCAAAGGAACTTGTTTAAATGCTGGAGCCCACCAGAGCATCCTTCCAGGCCATATCTTTCTCCCCCACACCTCCCCCTCCATGACTGCCAAACAGCACCTTTGACAGGTCTTTCCTCCAGAAGCTGAATGGCACCGTTTTTTTTGAGGGAGGGAAACAAAGAAAATGTTCTGGGATACCACCATCATCACCATCATCCTCATCATCAATCATCATCATCATCGTCATCATGATCATCATCACAATAAGCTGCAAATCAGTTCAATGACATCAACAACTCAGACTGTGGACTTATTTCTCAGAGTGCAGCACAGGCTGCACTACCCCTTGAAACTGCAGATGTGCTACAGTCTTTAAAACCAGGTGGATGCAGACGAAATTTGGAGCCAAGCACAGCTCTGGGAGAGCTTTAGGGATTGGGCCTCCACGGGCACCGCTGTGTGCCTGGAGTAACCTGCCCCAAGCCATCTGCCACCTGAAGAGCCAAGTGGGGCACGGAAAAGCACAGGCTGCAGAGGGGCTGGGAGTGCAGGGAGCCCATCCTTGTCAGCACTAACACGCTCATCCCACCTTCGCACTGGCTTTGGATGGAGACCAGAACTCATAGCTGGCAAAAGGAAAAGAGGGTACAAAGGTCCCTGGAGTCCCCTGCCCCAGTACCTCAGCCAGTGGGGAAAGGAAGAGGCCAATATGTGGCCGGGGGTTTAAAAGGAGGCTGTGTTTCCCACTAGTTGAGAGAGACAACCCCACAAGCGGATGTCCCAATGGACTCGCTCCCTATGTTCAAACAAAGCTGCAGGACTGCTCTGGCTCCTTTATGGACACTGGCTTTTCATGCACACCTGTTTCCTTGTATCAGACTATCAGCAGCCTGCAGTGACTCACTGCCACTCTGGTCTGCAGGGGAAATGGAACTAATTTCCATTGGGGCCCTCCCAGAGGGAAGAACAAACCCAGAGGAGACAAACAACCCCTGCAGGCATCCAAACTTCTGCACCAGATGCTGAGTGAGCTGCAGAGGGGGCGTAGTGGGTGCATTTCCCTCAGCCTTCTCCCGAGACTCAGCAGTCGGGCACTTGCGCTGCACATGGGTGTTGGATAATATACCAAGTTTAATTTTTGTTTCATGTCTCCATTCAGGCTTGGTTTGCCTTTGCCTTGGGGAAAGGAATTCTCATGGCTTTTTTAAAGGGATCTTGCACCACTCATGGGAAATGAGCTTAACATCTCCATGAACTGGGAATAACCCAAAAGGTCCCCAAAAAGATAATGACCATCAAGAACACATTAATGACCATCAGCAAACATCAAGGGACATCTGCCCCAGACACTGCCACCTGGCATAGTGGGACACACCTGGTCTGGAAGAGGATAAGAAGAAAATCAAGGAGGGTGGACGTTATTAATATCAGAGGCCAAGAAATCTGGCTCCAGGAGGAAAACAAATACCAAGAACTATGCCACTTGAGACCAATGGACATAAAATCAATGGACTTCCCTGGATTTTGGACGGTAAAACATTTTGGCAAAATCAAGTAAAACTCATGTGTCTTGCTATGATTTTCTCGGCACAACCAGGCTACATGTGGATGAAACTCTATTTTGTTGCACATCGTGGCCAGAACAACATTGTTGCCAGAATAAATGCCTTGATTTACTGACAACAAAATGCTGACGGAGGGCTTTTGTTTTCCCCGAAGTTTCAGTGACATCTGGACATGCCATGCCCAGCACAGTGGGTAGGGAACCATGGCAGCCTCACTGCCACGCCGCTGCTTTCCTAGAGGAAGGAATGGCTCCCTGGCAGCTTCTGCTGCAGGAAGGAAGGCGATGCCAGACACAAGCAAAGGCACAGGAGATAATTGCTCTGCAGGGTTCAGCTGGGCTCAGCCCTGGCCGGGGCTGTGTGGCAGCAGCTCTTCCCCAAGGGCCTGCCTTTCCCGGGCCCAGCAGCAGCCAAAGCTGGAGGCGCCTCGGCTTCCAGGCCTCTGGAGCTTGTTCACAGTCCCAGGGAAACGGGACTGGTGCAGCAACGTCCCTGGCGCTGCAGCTGCTGCGGAGCTGGCCCTGAGTGCCCAGAGGCCCAAGGCACAGCAGCAGCCCCGAGCAGGAGCCCTGCCACCAGCCCAGGGCCAGAGCCAGCTCTGGCTCCCGACTGGGCAGGGTCTCCAGGGTGTCCTTGAGGGGCAAACATTCCCAGAGAGGCTGCAATGGAGTTGTGGCCAGTCCATGGTTGTCCAAATAAGTCTGCTGAGGGTTCTGCTGCTGCCCAGTGCTTCCAGTGGCCTCTCAATTGCTGGGCCTTGTCCTGGGGGCCCCGCTGGGGCTGCAGCCAGAGCTGGCTCCCACTGAGGCTGCCTGGCCAAGAGCAGCCCCAGGGGCACGGGGCAGAGGCAGAGCAAGGTGGGGAGGAGAAAGAGCAGGGCCGAGATTGCCCTTGAAAGGCAGAGGCGCTCTGGGGCCCGCTCCTGGCCAGGGACCCTGCCCAGAGCCGTGCCCTGCTGGCCGGGGCCTTGAGGGGCAGCTGTCCAGCTGGGCCCAGCTGTGCCAGCAGCTCCAGCTGTGCTGGGGAGCCTTGCCAGCTCTGGGCCCTGCTGTGCACCAGGCTCCCTGTGTGCCACTGGCAGCTGGGGCCTCAGCCACCTCCTCTCTCCACAGGCATCACATTGAAGAAAAACTGAAAGCTGCTGGCTGGTCACAAGATCTCTACTGCTGGAAGAGCAATAGCAGCATCTCTGGTTCGGACGAGTTTTCATTTTAGCTCCAACAAGCTCTACGGTGACTTCCAGGGCCGAAGGCAAAAGCCCCCAGGAAAGGCTGTGGGAAGTTCTCAAGTGAAGATTGACTGAGAGCTTCCAAAATCAGCTTCCAAATTTTCAAAGTAGTTTTCGAATCCTGAGAAGGCAATCCTATTTTCTATTTGCTTTACATTTTTAGAAATATTTAGAAATAGTTTTGGTAGAGACAAATCCCCCAATGTTTCTTCCCCACTTCCACAATATGTCTGTGTTTTTGAAAGTAGTTTTACAGTTCAGGAAAGTTTTTTTTGCACTTATACAATAAAAAATAAAATAAAATGGCATTTCAGTGATAATCTTTACTCTGCAAAGAACTAAGACACACTAAGACACCCAGCCTGCTGCAGAGGCAAAGATCTTTTCCCACGGGAACTTTGTACCAATCACAACCAAGTCACGAAAAACCTTTTCCCAGATACTTCCTGCGATTCCTGACCAGCTCACCTCTTAGTCTTCAGAGGCAAACTTTGAGCACAGTGGGAATCTCTTCAAGTCACCATCTTTGTTTGCTTCTGCAAGAACTGCCTCGGTTCCAGAGCAGGGGCTTCTCTCAGCTTCCAGCTGCCCCCGGGCTCTCCTCCCGGCCTGCTGGGCTTTGTTGGCTGGCACAGCCTGTGCCAAGGGCCGGCAAGGTGCCTGCAGGCCCCAGCTCTGGGGGAAACAGAGACCGTCCTGCCCGTATCCACCATGCTGCCAGCTCAGCAGTGCAGCACAGCACAGGCTCATGCTCCCCATCACTCCCACAGATGCAGCTGGCACCACAACACGTCTTCCCCATGCCCAGAAGGGAATTGGTTTCTGCCAGGGAACACACTGCTGGCTAGAGTTAATGCCAAGCCTGGCTTTTCTATGGCATGCAGGGCATTGGGGGACCCCTGTAAGGATGGCACTTGGCCGGGGTCCCTCATGTGGGGCAGCAGCTGGAGGGGGGGTTTTGTAGGTGGTGGGTTTTGCAGGAAGGCATGCAGGGCTTTGCGTCCTTTTTAAGGGGTGCATGGGGCTGCGGTTCCTCGTGAGGTTCTCAGGGGATTTGAGATCTCTTCTGTGGTGTACAGGGGGCTGGAGACATCTGTAAGGCTGGCAGGGGCTTGAGTTCCTCGTGATGACCGTGGCAGTTTAGTGCTTGCCGTCAAGGCCTGGAGAGGAGCTGAGTCCTTCCTAAGGTGGGCAGGAGGCTGGGCTCTTTTGTGAGGCACACAAGGCTGCCCTGGGGTCTCTGCATTGGTGAGCACGGATTCCCTGCGAGGCACGCAGGGATATTTTGGGGTCTCTGCTGAGGGTGCAGGGATCCCTCAGGAGGCACAAAGGAGTATTGATGGTCTCTACTAAGGTGTGCAGGGATCCCTGATGAGATGTGCAGCGGGGTTTTTCAGTCGCCTCAGCGCAGCAAAGGGCCACTCTGGGTGGAGGGTGTGCAAAGTGGGCAGAAACCTTCCTGCCAAGCCTTGCGTCCGGCGGGCGGGCGGAGCACGTGGGCAAGCCAGCACGGCATGGAGACGCTTCTGAACTGTGCTCCCATGGACACTGGGATCGAGAGATGGATTGACTGGCAGTCCTGGCTGTGAGAAACAAGCGCCAGGAGACCTGCTCCTTTAAAAAGGCCTTTATTAAGAACAGCTCTTGGGTGGGGAACCCGAGCGGTCGCGCACACCACCACTGCTCCCACAGGACGACGCTGAGGAGGAGGAGTGCAGCTTTGTCTCTCGGCAGAGCTGGGGCTTCCGTCCTCACCAGAGTCCTCAGGAAGACAATGTTGGCTCGTAGTCTATGGGTATCATCCCAACTGAGTACTCCTCAAGTCATGGTGACAGGACGGAATCCGGCTCTGTAAATGGTGGATGATTCCTGGTGGTGCAGCCTGTTTAAAACCATAGTTTATGGGCTGGTTTGTTGTTTTTGAGAGAGTTCATACCATACCAACAGCTCCTCATTAAATTCAGTCCGGGTGCTAGTCCCTCTGGGAGCAGGCAAATGGTTCCTGACCTCATGGAAAGGGATACAGGTACAGGGGTGCAAGTCCTTCTGGGAGCAGGAGTAGTGGTTCCCGACAGAAAGGGATACAAACACAGGGTTACAAATACAGGGTAAGACAGTAACACTTAACAATGGCAAACCAAGTACATTCAACACCAGACTTACACTTCCAGTTAAGATCCTATTAAATTTATCAATTTTATCAACATTAATTACCAATTGCCACCCTGGAATAAGAACTCCCATCTCCACTGTTACACTTCTTACACTGGCCAGTCACAGCGTGAAGATCATGTTGCATGCTGGAGGCAACTTTTCCATGCCCCTTTCCTGACAGAGCAATCACGGATTAGCTATTGTGGCCAAGAGCAGCCCCAGGGGCACGGGGCAGAGGCAGAGCAAGGTGGGGAGGAGAAAGAGCAGGGCCGAGATTGCCCTTGAAAGGCAGAGGTGCTCTGGGGCCCGCTCCTGGCCAGGGACCCTGCCCAGAGCCGTGCCCTGCTGCCCGGGGCCTTGAGGGGCAGCTGTCCAGCTGGGCCCAGCTGTGCCAGCAGCGCCAGCCGTGCTGGGGAGCCTTGCCAGCTCTGGGCCCTGCTGTGCACCAGGCTCCCTGTGTGCCACTGGCAGCTGGGGCCTCAGCCACCTCCTCTCTGCACAGGAGCCCCTCTGGAACTTCACAAGACCGGCCAAAGGCCTCTGTCATGGAGAACTGGGCCTGTCATCTTGCATCTCCGTGCCAGTGCCCGTTGTCCCTGCCACGGCTGCATGACCAGCTCATTCCTGGGCACGCGCTGCTGCCACCACCACCCAGAACAGGAGCCTCTGTCCCCAAAGGTGCTGGCCCTGGTGTCCAGCCAGGACAGGTGGTGCGGCCCTCCTGCCAGGGAAGGGCCTGAGCCCAGCAACATCTTTGGGCTTCAGCTCAGGTGTCTGTGTGCTACCACCAGCACTGGCTGAGCTGATTGTCTGGGCACAGCCAGGGGTGGGCAGGCAGCAGCCACACAAGGGACTCCTGAGAAAAAGTGACACCATTTGGTCTTTGTTTTACATTTTTACACATTACACATTTTTAGAAATACTCCCAAATATTTTTCATAGGAAAAAATCCCCAAATACTTATTACATTTTTCCACAGTCGTTTAGGATTTTTCAAAGTACTTTTAGAATTAGAAAAATTTAGAACACTTTTACACTTGTAGAATAAAAAATAAAATTGCATTTAATAGGTAATTCTCACTCTAAGAAGAATTAAGTCATCACAAGACACCCAGCCTACTGAAGAGGCTCTTTTCTCACTGGACATTTGTACCCAGTGACAACAACCAACTTAAAACCTTTTCCCTGATATTTTCTGGGATTTCTGACAAGCTCACCTCTCCATCTTCAGAGGCAAATGTTGAGCCCAGTGGGCATCTCCTGCAGTGCAGGAGGGTCTCTGTGTGCCAGCTGCAACTGGGGCCTCAGCCACCTCCTGTCTCAACCGGTGTCCATCTGCAGCTTTACAGGAAGGGCCAAACACCTCAGTCTGGGACATGAGTAGCAGACATTTCCCATCTGCAACCCCATGCCCGATGTCCCTGTGCCAGCTGCTTTAACAGCTTGTTGCTGTGCAGATGCTGCCTCCAGCCAGATAAGGTCCTCTCCCCCTGAAGGCACTGGCCCTGCTCTCTGGCCCCTACTGAAGGTGGGCAGGGCTTGGCCCAGCTCTTCTCTTGCAATACAGAGATGGAGCTGTCACCCCAGTGTGTGGGTGGTAGCAGCAGCAAAGCCCAGCCAGGATCAGCACGGGCTGAGCTCCGTGCCCAGGGGCAGCTGGGGATGGCCACGGTGTGGGCAGGCAGGAGCCAGGCAGGGGCTGCTGTGACCAGTGGCGGGTCCCCGGGGCGGATGGGGCAGACCATGCTGAGCGTCCCTGGGCTTAGGGACATTTCCATCCCTGCGACCATCTGGGCCTGGACCTCCTCCAGTGGCATGCCTCAGAAAAGAGGGAAGCCATCAAGAGCATCTCCGGGGACACAGCCTGAGCAGCAATATCAGCTGCTGAAAAATAAGGTTTTTGTGAGAAATGGACCTGTGATAATGCAAAACAACCAGGGCAGTCCATTCATTGAGATGGGGGCACACTCTGGGGGTACAGCTGAGGCCATGAGGTCACAGCAGGGCTCTGGGGTCACAGCAGGCTGAGCTCACAGCAGGCCCTGAGGTCACAGAGGTGCCAGAGGTGCCAGAGCCCCGTGGTTGCACAGCAGCACAGGGAGCCAGCAGTCAGTCCTGGAGCACAACTGTTGCGGCAGCAGCGGCGGTGGCAGCAGCGGTGCTGAGGTTGGGACAGCGGTGTCAGGACAGCGGTGGCAGCAAGAGCTGTGGGACTGGCAGAGGGCAAGGCACCATGGCCCTTGCTCTGCGCCTCCTACTCCTGCTCCTCCTGGCCGTGGCCCTGCCTGCCAGGGCTGCCCAGGCTGCTCCGCTGCAAGCGCGGCGAGCAGGTGAGCCGGCAGCCTGGCTCCCCTTTCCCAGCACAGCGCTCCCTGCTCCCTGGGAAGCGCTGGGGATGGTTTTGCCCAGGGCTTTAGGGAGGGTTTCCTCTGTGGGAGGGAGAGAGTCCCAATGGGCCCTGTGCTGCTCCAGCCACCCCTCCAGGAATGCTGCAGAGGGCCTGCAAAGAGGCTGGAGAGTGACCAGAGCCAACCCAGAGCTCCCCAGGCCCCTTTGCAGTTTTGGCCTTGTCTATTCATGTATGGCTCCCACAGCTTTACCCAACCCGTGCCGTGTTCCCTCATGCATGAGAACGTCCCAGCACACACAGAAATGGTTCTGGTCTTTTCTCTCTTCTAGAATTGGATCATGACTTACATGACTTGGAAGTCCTGGTGAATGACATTTTGAATGTCTTGGAGAATGCTGAAGGCAAGTTCTGCATTTCCATTTTGACTGGCAGAATAATCCTTGTCCATGTGGCAAAAGCTCACTCCTGGGCCATTTGTGTTCAGGTTAAGTCAGGGTTGAAAGATTCTGAAAAGTTTGCCCTGCTCCCTTCTGGAGCCCTGAGGGATCCCACAGGATTGCTGTCAGTGGGAGGAAGGAGAATTTAGCTGTCTATCTTCCTCCCATGTGCAATGCCAGTGTGTCCTTCCATGTGCTCTGTGCCGCCACAGGGAAGAGCAGAGAGGGAAGGGGCCGGGCCCAGGGCTGTGCCCCGGAGCTGAGCCTTGTGGGCAGCCTGAGGATCTCCTGCAGTGCCACAGGAGCTCTTCTGTCCTGCCTTTCTTTGCAGCTGAACCTGCTGGTGAAGGTGGTGCAGCTTCCCAACCCACGTCCAGGACAGAGCCTCTGGGAGATGCTGAGGGTAGGTCAAGGCCTTTCCCCTGGGAGAGCTGCCAGCTCAGAGCCCAAAGCTGGGCCAGGGGGGCAGCGCTGCAGGTGCCAGCACAGAACCATGCACGTGTGTGCCCTCGCCCTGCGCGATCCCCTCACCGCTCCTGCGGCTCAGTGGTGCCCGTGCAGATCAGCAGAGATGGCAGAAGCTTCTGTGGCTGTTGTGTTACAGGTGTGTCTGCAGGGAGGACTTTCCCAGGTCCCTTGGTGGATATTGCACGCAAGCCCAGCTCCCGTCACAGGGGTGAGTGGTGTCTGCCTGATGAGCCCACAGGCTGAGCACTGGTTTTGTGGGATCCATTCCTGGGAATTGGAACGATGTTGCTCTAAGGTCCTCCGAGGGGAAAGAACAAAGCTACAGGACACCAGAAACCCCATGAGCCATCTGAACACATGAGGCAAATGCTGAAGGAAATGCAGCAGGCGGGAGGACAAGGTTGGTACATTTCCCTCATGCTGCCCCTGGGATTCAGCAGCCGGGTCCTTTGGCTGCACATCTGGACACGCCGTGCCCGGCACAGCGGGAAGGGATCCATGGCAGCCTCGCTGCCCCGCTGCAGCTTTCACGCCCTGCAGGGCTGTTTCCCAGCCTGGCCTGGCTGCAGCTTCTGCCCAGCCTCAGCAGGAAGGCATTTGGCCTCAGCTGACAGGCGGCCCAAACTTCACCACGGGCCTGAGATCCCCTGCAATTTTCCACGCACCGGGTAGAACGGAAAGGGCACCTGTTTGGAGAAGTGAGGGCCCTGGCCTGCCCAAAATGTTTATAGGAATTTTCCTGATTCTTAGTGATGTCTTTGACAAGCATTCCCTCCTAAAGATGCCACCTCCCCAATGGGGAACAGCCCCACCTGATCCAGCTGTCCCTCTTCCTTTCTCCAGATGTGGATGGAGAGGCTGGGCAGAAGGCGACGTTTCCCGAAGGAAGCAGTGGTTCTGTGCCAGCCTCTGCTACAGGAAGGGAGGCGATGCCAGGCACAGGCACAGGAG
The DNA here is from genome assembly GCF_036417665.1 of Passer domesticus. NCBI lineage: Eukaryota > Metazoa > Chordata > Aves > Passeriformes > Passeridae > Passer > Passer domesticus. The sequence continues at coordinate 25,788,799 of NC_087482.1, read as the reverse complement.
GTAATTGCTGTGCCTCTGGGCCTGAGCCCTGCTGAGGCTTGAGCTGCCCTCTCTGCTGTCTGGTAGTGCGGGCACAGCTCAGACAAGACAGACACAGCCCAGGGGAATTATCCCGAGCAGGCTCAGGGCACTCGGGTACTGAGCAGTCCTGCTGGGGTCCCTGCATCTGAGACACTTCCTGAAACCTGGAAGTGACTGCATGGGGTGCCCACGGTGGGGAAAGGACAGAGGGGGAGAGTAAGGCTCCAGTGTGTCCTGAGAGGGCCTGGATATGTGCCCTTGGGCTGTGGGATTTGTCCCAGGGGAAAAGAGTGATGGAGAGACAGAAGCATGTAGAAAGGGAGGGAGAAAATGGAGGAGGGATGGAGGGATAGAGCAGTAGTTGTGGTATTGCCTGCTGCAGTTTTCCCCAGTGCTTTAGCAAGAGTTTCAGCTGTGGGAGTGAGAGAGAGCCCCAGGGCCCTGGGCTGCTCCAGCAGCTCCTCCAGGGATGATGCAAAGGGCATGGAAAGAGGCACCAGGAGCCAGCCAAGAGTTCCTAACGCCCCTGTGCAGCTTTGGCCATGTCCATTCACATCCGGTTCCCACGGCCTTACCCGACCCCCGTGCAGTGCCCAGTTCCCTGTGGCAGAAGGGGATCCCAGCACACCCTGGAAAGTGTTCTCATCTGTGCTCCGTTCTAGATGAGGTGTCTGGGAAGGCTTCTCCATCAGCTTGGCTGCATAAAGTTTTGAAGCCCTTGGAGTCTCCTGCAGGTATGTTCTCAGTGTGCCACCAAGGAAGAATTGTTGACAACCTGGCAGGACCCAGGTGACAGAAGATTCTGTGGCTCTTGTGTTACAGATGTGTCTGCAGGGAGGCCTTTTCCTGTTCCTTTGCTGATTCCTGCAGAGAAGCCTGGCTCCCATGGCAGGGGTGAGTAGTGTGCTCCTGCTGACCCTACAGGCTGAGCCCTGCTTTTGTGGGATCCATTCCTGGGAAACGGAACTACTTTCTCTTAAGGTCCTCTAAGGGGGAAGAACAAAGGCAAAGGACAGAAGAAACCCCATGAGCCAAACAACACCCGGAAACAAATCGTGACAGAACTGCACAAAGGGCATGGTGAGAGCATTTCCCTCGTGCTTCCCCTGGGACTCAGCAGCCGGGGCCTTTGGCTGCACATCTGGACACGCCGTGCCCGGCACAGCGGGAAGGGATCCATGGCAGCCTTGCTGCACCGCTGCTGCTTTCATGCCCTGCAGGGCTGTTTCCCAGCCTGGCCTGGCTGCAGCTTCTGCCCAGCCCCTGCAGGAAGGCATTTGGCATCAGCTGACAGGCAGCCCAAACTGCACCACTGGCCTGAAATCCTCTCCAATTTCCCAATTCCCAGGCCCATCCGGAGTGGTGGCTGCTTGGAGGAGGGAGGGCCATGGCCAGCCCCAAGGCACTGGAGGGATCAGGATTTTCCTGTTCCTTATCCATGACTGGGACATGGATTGCCTCCTGAAGAGGCCACCTCCCCAGTGTGTAATGATTCCATCATATCTAGCTGTGCCTCTTCCTTTCTCAAGGGATGGACAGAGAGGCTCTGTGGAAGGTGGCATTTCCTGAAGGAAGGGAGGAGATGCCAGGCACAGGCCCAGGAGGTAATTGCTTTGCCTCTGGGCCTGAACCCTGCTGAGGCTTGAGCTGCCTGCCATCTGTGCTGCCTGGCAGTGCAGGCACAGCCCGGACAAGACTGGCACAGCCCAGGGGAATTATCCCGAGCAGGCTCAGGGCACTCGGGTACTGAGCAGTCCTGCTGGGGTCCCTCCGTGGGAGACACTTCCTGAAACCTGGAAGTGAGTGCATGGTGTGGCCATGGTGGGGAAAGGACAGAGAGAGAGATCAAGGCTCCAGTGTGTCCTGAGAGAGCCTGGATATGTGCCCTTGGGCTGTGGGAGCTGTTCCATGGGCAGGTGGGCAAGCAGGAGGGAGGAACAGAAGTTGGGAGGGATAGCTGTGGCATTGCCTGCTGCAATTTTCCCCAAGCATTTAGTGAGGGGTTCCTGTGTGGGAATGAGGAAGGCCCAGGGCCCTGGGCTGCTCCAGCAGCCCCTCCAGGGATGTTCCCAAGGGCATGGAAAGAGTGTGGAGAGAGACCAGGAGCCACAGGCTGCCACAGCCTTATCCAACCCCATTACAGTGCCCAGTACCTTGAGGCAGAAATGGATCCCAGCAGCCATGGAAATGGTTCTGATCGCTGCTCCCTTGTAGATTGGGATCATGGTTTAGATTACTTGGAAACACAGGTGAATGGTGGTTTGAAGACCTTGCCAGATGTTGGAGGCAAGTTCTCAATGTACATTTCCTGACAGAATAATCAGTGTCAATGTGGCAAGAGCTCAGTCAAGTGGCATTTCCCTTAAGTTCCTCTGAAGGTTGATCAGTTCAGGAAATCTTGCCTTGCTCCATTCTTGTGCTGTGAAGAATCCCACAGGATTGCAGTCAGTGGGAACATTTAGCTGTCCATCTTCCTCCTGTGGGCAATTCCAGTGTGTCCTTCCATGTGCTCTGTGCAGCCAGGGAGAAGGGCAGAGAGGGAAGGGGCCGGGCCCAGGGCTGTGTCCCGGGGCTGAGCCTTTGGCAGCTCCTTTGCCAGCCCCAGGGAGCCTGAGCTGCTCCTGCTGCCACTGCCAAGCCCTGGCCCTGCCCGGGGCTGGCTTTAGAGCTGCTGGCAGCTCCAGGGAGTCCTTTCTGCCCCGACTGCCCTGCAAGGGGCTCCTTCCATCCCAGTGTGGGGCCACTGCAGGCAAGAGGTCCCCCTGCCCCTGCTCCTGAGCGGAAGGCAGAGCTGAGGCAGTGCCTTGGAGGTCACCAGTCACCCAGGTGCACTCACTGCCACTTGGTCCTGAAGGAGAATCTTTAGCAGGCTCACAGGAGCTGTTCTGTCCTGCCTTTCTTTGCAGCTAACCCGGTTGGTGAAAGTGATCTGGCTTCCCAACCCACGTTCAGGAATGAGCCTCTGGGAGATGCTGAGGGTAGGTCAAGGCCTTTCCCCCTGGGAGAGCTGCCAGCTCAAGAGCCCAAATCTCGGCCAGGGAGGCAGCGCTGCAGGTGCCAGCACAGAACCATGCACGTGTGTGCCCTCGCCCTGCACGATCCCCTCATGATTTCTGATCAGCGCTGACAGCTGTCTGGGGAAGGGAGGGCCCTGGGCCAGCCACAAAAGCCCAGATATTTTGTGAATCTCTTCACCATTTTTGATAATCATGCTGCCCTGAAGGTGCCAGCAAAGAAATGGGGAATTGTTCCAACTGATCCAACTGTCATTTTTTCTTTCTCAAGTGATGGACCAAAAGGCAGGGCAGAAGGAGGCGTTTCCCCATGGAAGCAGTGGCTCACTGGCAGCCCCAGCTGCAGGAAGGAAGGCGATGCCAGACACGGGCACAGGCACAGCAGGTAATTGCTGTGCCGGGCTCAGCCCTGGCCGGGGCTGCGTGGCAGCAGCTCTTCCCCCAGGGCCTGCCCTTGCCCGGCCCGGCAGCAGCCACAGCTGGAGGCGCCTTGGCTTCCAGGCCTCTGGAGCTGGTTCAGAGCCCCGGGGAAACGGGACTGGTGCAGCAACGTCCCTGGCGCTGCAGCTGCTGCGGAGCTGGCCCTGAGTGCCCAGAGGCCCAAGGCACAGGAGCAGCCCCGAGCGGGAGCCCTGCCGCCAGCCCAGGGCCAGAGCCAGCCCTGGCTCCCGACTGGGCAGGGGCTGCGCTGGCTCCTGACAGGGCCTGAGCCTGTCCCCTGGGGCTGGGGGAGCTGTCACGGGGCAGGGAGGGCCAGGGCTGGCAGTGGCTGCTCAGGGATGGCTTTGGCCCGTGTCCCTGGCAGCAGCCACTGCCCAAGCAGCTGCGCTGCCCCCGGGCTCTCCTCCCGGCCTGCTGGGCTTTGTTGGCTGGCACAGCCTGTGCCAAGGGCCGGCAAGGTGCCTGCAGGCCCCAGCTCTGGGGGAAACAGAGAACGTCCTGCCCGTATCCACCGTGCTGCCAGCTCAGCAGTGCAGCACAGCACGGGCTCACACTCCCCATTGCTCCCACAGATGCAGCCAGCACCACAACACGTGTTCCTGATGCCCAGAAAGGCCTCGAAAGGGGCTTCTGTAAGGGAGCAGGCTGCTGGCCAACGTTAATGGCAGGCCTGCTTTTTTTGGAGATTATCATTATTTTATGCTGTGGTCGAATTTGGAGTTACTGGACAAGAAAATGGTGAGTGTTTTCTTCACCTTTCCCAGGAACAGCTTCTTATGAAAATCTAATGCAGAGAGGAAACATTCCCAGAGAGCCTGGGGTGCAGTTGTTGCCAGTCCATGGTTCTCCAAATGACTCTGCTGAGGGTTCTGCTGCTGCCCAGTGCTTCCATTGGCCTCTCCATTGCTGGGCCTTGTCCTGGGGGCCCCGCTGGGGCTGCAGCCAGAGCTGGCTCCCTCTGAGGCTGCCTGGCCAAGAGCAGCCCCAGGGGCACGGGGCAGAGGCAGAGGGAGGTGGGGAGGAGAAAGAGCAGGGCCGAGGTTGCCCTTGAAAGGCAGAGGCGCTCTGGGGCCCGCTCCTGGCCAGGGACCCTGCCCAGAGCCGTGCCCTGCTGGCCGGGGCCTTGAGGGGCAGCTGTCCAGCTGGGCCCAGCTGTGCCAGCAGCTCCAGCCGTGCTGGGGAGCCTTGCCAGCTCTGGGCCCTGCTGTGCACCAGGCTCCCTGTGTGCCACTGGCAGCTGGGGCCTCAGCCACCTCCTCTCTCCACAGGAGCACCTCTGGACAGCAGTTGAAAGATGGTGGCTGCACCTCTCTCCCAGACGGCCTGAGCTGCTCCTCCCACAGTAATAAGGGCCTGGACAGCCCTCTCAACTGTTCTGTGAAGGGGACCCCAGAACCGCCATCTACAAGGAAACCTCCTACTACCCTGTAGATCCCACTGCCGCCTGCTCTCCCCATAGGTCACCCCAGCATGTCTTCATCCCTTTTTTCATCTCCCTGCATCCCATCCCAGCCAATTCTCAAGTTCTTCTGGAGACCCCAGGCCCAGCCGAGCACCCTCCAGCCCCTCCTGAGACCAACACCTCCCTTCCTCTGCCCCTCAGCTCCCTGGCCTTGCCCTCTAAACAACACTGGAGTTAAGCCCTGCTGCCCCACCAGGGTAGGTGACGGCCCCTTCTTCTCTTGCACTACAGAGATGGAGCTGTCACCCCAGTGTCTGGGAGGTAGCAGCAGCAAAGCCCACCCAGCACCAGCACTGGCTGAGCTCCGTGCCCAGGGGCAGCTGGGGATGGCCACGGTCTGGGCAGGCAGGAGCCGGGCAGGGGCTGCTGTGACCAGCGGCAGTGTCTCGATGGGCTGGGGGAGCCCAGGGGTAGGCAGCAGCGTGGGGCTCCTGAGAACAAGCAACCCTATTTTGTCTTTGCTTTTCATTTTTAGAAATTTGACTTTTAAATAAATATTTTAAAATTTATTTACTGTAGAGAGACATCCCTAAATATTTATTCCCGAGTAGTGTAGTAGTTAAGGACTTTACAAAATAGTATTAGAATCCTGAAAAGGCAAACCTATTTTTTCTTCACTTTTAATTTTTAGAAATATTTAGAAATATTTTTTGTAGAGACATATCACCAAAACGTTCATCCCTTTTTCCAGAATACATTTATATTTTTAAAGTAGTTTTACAGTTCTGGATGTTTTTTACACTTTTACAATAAAAAATAAAATGGCATTTCAGTGGTAATCTTTACTCTGTGAAGAAGTAAGACACCCTAAGACACCCAGCCTGCTGCAGAGGCAAAGATCTTTTCCCACGGGAACTTTGTACCTAGTCACAACCAAGTGACGTAAAAAGTTTTCCCAGATATTTCCTGGGATTCTTGACCAGCTCACCTCTTAGTCTTCAGAGGCAAACTTTGCACAGTGTGGGAATCTTTTCAAGTCACCATCTTTGTTTGCTTGTGCAAGAACTGCCTCAGTTCCAGAGCAGGGGCTTCTCTCAGCTTCCTGCTGCCCCCAGGCTCTCCTCCCGGCCTGCTGGGCTTTGTTGGCTGGCACAGCCTGTGCCAAGGGCCGGCAAGGTGCCTGCAGGCCCCAGCTCTGGGGGAAACAGAGAACGTCCTGCCCGTATCCACCGTGCTGCCAGCTCAGCAGTGCAGCACAGCACGGGCTCACGCTCCCCACGGATCTTGTAGAGGTTCAAAGCAAGACAGGAACACATGCCCTGATTCCACTTTGATGAATCCCAATGATTTTCTGCTTGCAGGACGGGCACAAGCAGTGCATGATAGGTATAGCAGAGCCTCTGTTCACTGTGTCTCTTGCCTTGGCCTCTTTCACTGTTGTATCTTTCTCCCTTCATATATCCCGCCAAACACCTAAGGGAGAACTGGACCTCTAATCGCATGGCACATCTCCATGCCCGTGCCCAATGTCCCTGTGCCAGCTGCTTTAACAGCTTGTTGCTGTGCAGATGCTGCCTCCAGCCAGACAAGGTCCTCTCCCCCTGAAGGCACTGGCCCTGCTCTCTGGCCCCTACTGAAGGTGGGCAGGGCTTGGCCCAGCTCTTCTCTTGCAATACAGAGATGGAGCTGTCACCCCAGTGTCCGGGTGGTAGCAGCAGCAAAGCCCAGCCAGGATCAGCACTGGCTGAGCTCCGTGCCCAGGGACAGCTGGGGATGGCCACGGTGTGGGCAGGCAGGAGCCAGGCAGGGACTGCTGTGACCAGTGGCGGGGCCCCGGGGAGGATGGGGCAGCCCATGCTGAGCGTCCCTGGGCTGAGGGACATTTCCTTCCCTGCGACCATCTGGGCCTGGACCTCCTCCAGTGGCATGCCCAGGAAAAGAGGGAAGCCATCAAGAGCCTGTGAGTTACGCAGGGATGGGCTGCAGCTTCCTCCCTCCTTGGTTAGCGGGCGGATTAAAAGAGGCCTCTAGGGTTTGTGGCAAACAGCAGTGGGCAAACAGGGCCCTGGCATGTCTCTGAGGGACAATTCACGAGGCAGTGTGCACAGGCAGGGCAAGCAGGCAGGGTTGCAGGTTTTCTTGCTTGGGAGGTTTACCGTGTCTTGTTTGCAGTGTTTCTGTTGGTTGCTTGGCTTTGGAGTTTCTGGTAGTAATGGTTTTTACGCAATTGAAAACTGTAGTTAGTACAAGTGCATGTAACTAGATGGAACCCTCCAAAAAGGATGTGTCTGTCCTGGCCCATTCCTGTGCAGAGTGTTTGAGCTCAGCAGTGGTTTCAGGGGGCAGTGTGGAGAAAAGCTGCCTGTGGTGTGAACAGGTGAATGATGTCCTTTCACTGGTGGCCGAGCTTAGGGAGGAAGTTTAAAGACTAAGGAGTATCAGGGAAAGTGAAAGGGAAATAGATTGGTGGAGTTCAGCCCTTCCATCCTTACGGGAGGCCCAGCAAGAGTCACAGGACTCCTATGCTGCACACTGTCAGGCAAGAGAAGGACACCTGGTAGATGAAGGGGAGTGGAAATGGTCCCTGAACGGGGAGGTTATGATAAAAATCCCTCCCGACCCCCGTCCCCTAGCCAGGGGCCACTTCAGAATAGGTATGAGCCCCTGGATCTAGAGAGTCAGCCAAATGATTAAGAAGAAAATTGCCTGCCCAGAGAGCCTCCCAATTATGATTAATCTGTAACATGAATTGCCACCTCTAACATCAAAAAGGAAAGAAGGGTAATCGTGGTGGGTGATTCCCTTCTGAGGGGAACAGAGGGCCCCATGTCAACCGGGCCCACCCCACAGAGAGCTCTGCTGCCTCCCTGGGGCCCAGGTGCAGGATATTCCTCAGGGACTTCCTGGCCTCATTCAGTCCTCTGATTATTATCCACTGCTGAAACTCCAGGCTGGCAGTGATGAGATTGAGAAGAGGAGTGTCAGGACCATTGAAAGGGACTTTAGGGCACAGGGACAAGTGGTTGATAGGACAGGGACACAGGTAGTCTTTTCCTCAGTCCCTTTGCTGGCTGAAAAAAATGGTGAAAGCAATAGGAGAGCTCGTATCATCAACAAGTGGCTCAAGGGTTGGTGTCATTGGCAGAATTTTGGATTCTGTGATCATGGCGCAGCTTTGATGGCACCTGGCCTGCTGGAACCAGATGGGCTCCAGCTCTCTTGTCAGGGCAGAAGGTTTTTAGCCCATGAGCTTGCAGAACTTGTTGAGAGGGCTTTAAACTGGGTTTGAAGAGGGAACAGGATGGAGCTGGGCTGTCTGGAAGCAGGCCCAAGGCTGGTAAGCCTGAGTTAGGGATGAAATCAGCAGCCCAGCTGAGGTGCATGGATACCAGTGCACACAGCATGGGTAACAAACAGCAGGAGCTGGAGGCCATGGTCCAGCAGCAGAGCTGTGATGTCATTGCCATCACAGAAACGTGGTGGGATGCCTCACATGGCTGGAGCACTACACTGGATGGCTACAAGCTCTTCAGGAGAGACAGGAAAGGGAGAAGAGATGGAGGCGTGGCTCTTTTTATTAGGGAGGCTTTGGACACCATGGATATTGAAACTAATGATGATGAGGTGGAATGCCTATGGGTGAGAATGAGGGGGAAGGCCAACAAGGCTGACATCCTACTGGGAGTCTGTTATCATCCACCCAACCTGGAAGAAGTGGTGGACAACTCATTCTATAAACAGCTAGAGGATGTTTCAGGATCATCAGCCCTTCTTCTTGTAGGCGACTTCAACTTGCCAGACATCTGCTGGGAACTTAATTCAACAGAAAAAAATCAGCCCAGGAAATTTGTAGAGTGTGTGGAGGACAACTGTTGGTTGCAGCTGGTGGGTGAGCCCAGCAGGGGAGGGACTATGTTAGATCTGCTCTTTGCAGATAGAGGTGGGCTGGGGGGACGTATGGTGGCTGGAGGCTGCTTGGGGCACAGTGATCATGAAATGATAGAATTTGTTGCATTGAAAGCTGATCTGTAGTCAGCATTAATCAAGTTCTAAGAAGCAGTCCAGCTCAGCTCCATGAACTAGCCTCTGTGTTTGACTGACAGAAGCTCACATCCAATGGGAACTCTCCTAGGATGCAGACATTGTCTTGGTTCAGAGCCTGGGGGCACACAGATAGACCAATGAGCTGTCTCGGCCCAGGAGATTTGAGTGGGCTAGAAAAGAACACTCTGGACAATAAACAAGGCTGTTTCTCTGAGGAAACATGAGTGGTCTGTCTTATGTCTCAGACAGGGGAACACCAATGTATCAAGAATTCTTGGTATTTTGTGAAAACAGGAGGAACATCAAGAAGACCAAACCAAAAACATCATGGTTTGACCCTGGCACAATGCCAGGGCCCCCATGAAGGGTGTATTTCCATAATGGTTGCGGTGAGATGTGACCCGGAAACAGAACAAAGCAAGTTCCCAATTGGGGATGGAGGGAAAATACAACACTTTAATAATCTACAACACAGAACATAAGGGAAAAAGAAAAAAACACACAGAACAATTCACAATGGAAAACTCCTAAAACACTCCTCCCCCTAGGTCTCTAACATTCAAATCCCCTCTAACGCATTGTTTCTCAGTCTAATACCCTCTTTCACACAAGCTTCCCCTCAGTTCACCAAGAGATAGAAGTCTCCCTCTTACACCATGGGCTTCCCCTGGAAACACACTGGAACCTCTGTTCTTCTGCGTCACACATGGCAGCTGCCCGAAGAAGATCTGCCGTGGTGACCATCTTCCTTCCATGTTTTGTGCTCTCACCACAGTCCACTGACCTAGACTGCTCCTTGGGTCCTTTTAAGAATGCTTTCTCACCCAGTTCCAAGAAATGGCCGCCTCCTACCATCTGGGATATCTGTCCCCCCCATATTTTTACTCCCCTGGGGCCTGGGTCTCGGGAACAGAGATCCTTCGCTGATGGCAGAGGGCTCCACCACACCCTCCCCATCAGTCTCTGCTCTCTCTACTTCTCCTCGCGGCCTTATCATTCCTGGCCCGTGGCCAACCGCCTCCCCCAAGGTGCAGTCTCTGCATTATCAGAAGAAATTGGTCTCGCCCGTGGCTATGTAAGAGAAAAGTCCAGCCAAAGCCACTTCAATCATCTCCTCCATCTGGGGCACTCTCATCTGCTGGTATTTTCTTCTCCTACTTGAACCTTTTCTTCTTTCCCATCTTCCATCCCCTCTAAACTATCAGCTGGGGAAGATCAGTGTTTTTACAGCTTCCACTGTTTCAACACTAAAAGGGTTAAAAGCTCAGCCTGGTCTCCCAGCGGCTGGACACCTTGCCCCCCCTGCTCCTCCTCCTGGCCACGGTGCCGGCACGAGATACCACATTCCAAGCCAGCACAGTCTCTGCCATTCTCTCCCAGGGGTGATGCCCAAACCGTCCCATGTTCTCCTCCACCCCTCCTCCTGCAGGAGCCTCTGGCCTTCTCCCCTCAGGCCGCATGGCCTCCCCTGCCCCACCCAGACACAGCTGGGCAGGGGGAGGAGGTCAGACCAGCTCACCTGCTGCCAGATCAAAGAGGAAGTTCCTCTGGGAATGCTGTGCTTTTAACCCCTGTGTGTTCTCAGAGGCGTGTCCAAATCTCAGTGGCCAGCACAGGTGCCAGTTTCACATCTGGCCACTGATTGGCCTGACCACAACCCTTCCAAAAACTCACTTCCGGGTCAAACCAAGACATTCCACCCCTCGCCTCTGAGAACACACACTTCATTCCAAAATATGAACAAAATTACATTCAAGACACTTCTACTTACAACAATGACATACACCAAACCTCCATCCCCAGATTTTATTATCAATCTACTTACTACCCAATACATGCTTTGCTCCTATTCCCTTTGATCCATCTCACAGCTTCCGTCTCATCACTTCGACTTTCCTGGTCCAGGAAACCAAAAATGTCATGACTTCCAGAGGCCAGACTTTGGCCTGTTTAGGAGACTTCTTCAGAGAGTTCCTTGGCAAGCAGCCCTTAAAAACCAAGGAGTCCAGGAAAGGTGGGCATGCGTCAAAACAGAGATCTTGAGGGCACAGGAACAGTCTGTCCCTGGGTGCCGAAAGATGAGTCAATGAGGCAAACGCCCAGCCTGGATGGGCAAGGAGGTTTTGGAGGAATTTAGAAATAAAAAGAGGACGTATCATCTTTGGAAGGAGGGTCAAGTCTCTCAGGAAGTATTTAGAGGAGCTGCTAGAGCATGTAGGAAACAAAATTAGGGAGGGTAAAGCTTAGTTTGAACTGAAAATGGTGACTTCTGTAAAGGATAATAAAAAAAATGTATTTACAAATATATCAACGGGAAAAGGAAGGGTCAGACCAACCTTTGTTCTTTATTAGATGTGGGAGGGAACTTAGGAAGTGCAGATGAGGACAAGGCAGAGGTGCTGAACACCTTCTTTGCCTCAGTCTTTAGTAGGAAGACGACTTGTCCTCAGGACAAGTGTCCTGCTGGGCTGGTAGATGGTGTCAGGGAGCAGAATGGGCCCCCTGTTAGCCAAGAGGAGGCAGCCAGAGAACTGCTGAGCTGCTTGGATGTTCATAAATGTATGGGGCCAGATGGGATCCACCCCAGGGTGATGAGGGAACTGGCAGATGAGCTGCTGAAGCCGCTCTCCATCATTTATCCGCAGTCCTGGCTCACTGGTGAGGTTCCAGGTGACTGGAAGCTGCCCAATGTGACGCCCATGTAGAACAAGGGTGGGAAGGAGGATCCTGGTAATTATAGGCCAGTCAGTCTGAGCTCAGTACCCAGTAAGGTGATGGAACAGTTTATACTGAGTGCCATCACACAGCACTTACAGGATGGCCAGGGTAGCAGACCCAGCCAGCAGGGGTTTAGGAGGGGTAGGTCGTGTCCGACCACCATGATCTCCTTTCATGAGCAAGTGACCTGCCTGATGGATGCAGGAAAGGCTGTGGATGTGTCTATTTGGACTGCAGAAAGGCCTTTGCACTGTCTTCCACAGCTCACTCCTGGAAAAGCTGCAGCCCAGGGCTGGGAGAGGAACACTCTTTGCTGGGCTCAGAACTGGCTGGATGGCTGGCCCAGAGAGGGGTGCTGAACGGTGCTTCACCCAGCTGGCAGCCAGTCACCAGAGGTGTCCCTGCGGGCTCTGTGCTGGGGCCAGCTCTGCTCAATGCTTTTATTGACAACATGGATGAGGGGATTGAGTCTTTCATTAGCAAATCTGCAGACAACACTAAGCTGGGAGAGTGTGTTGATCTGTCGGAAGGTAGGAGGGCTCTGCAGGGAGACCTGGAATGGTTGGAGCGATGGGCAGAGTCCAGTGGGATGAAGCTCAGTAGGTGCAAGTGCCCAGTGCTGCACTTTGGCCACAAGAAGCACCTGCAGTGTTCTAGGCTGGGGATAGTGTGGCTGGACAGTGGCCAGGCAGAAAGGCACCTGGGGGCACTGGTCACAGCCAGCTGAACATGAGCCAGCAGTGTGGCCTGGTGGCCAAGGAGGCCAATGGCTCCTGGCCTGTGTCAGGAAGAGCGTGGCCAGCAGGAGCAGGGAGGTCATTCTGTGCCTGTAATTGGCACTGGTGAGGCCGCACCTCGAGTGCTGTGTCCAGTTCTGGGCCATCAGTTTGGGAAGGACATTGAGTCGCTCGAGCACATCCAGAGGGGGCAACGAGGATGGTGAGGGGCTGGGAGCACAAGCCCTGGTGAGGAATGACTGAGGGAGCTGGGGGTGTTTACCCTGGAGAAAAGGAGACTCCGAGGTGACCTTAATCACTCCACAGCTCCCTGAAGGGTAGTTGTAGTCAAGGGGGGTTGGCTTCTTTCTCCAGGCAGCACTGACAGAACCAGAGGACACAGTCTCAAGCTGCATCAAGGGAAATGTAGGTTGGATATTAAGAAAATGTTTTCCACAGAAAGAGTGATAAAGTTCTGGAATGGCCTGCCAGGGGAGGTGATGGAGACGCCATCCCTGGATGTGTTTAAAAAAAGACTGAATGTGGCACTGGGTGCCATGGTTTAGTTGTGGTGTTGGGACATGGGTTGGACTGGATGATCTTGAAGGTCTCTTCCAACCTGGTCATGCTGTGAATTCTGTAAGAATTCTGAGCATCTCCAGGGACACAGCCTGGCCACCAATGTCAGCAGGTGAAAAATAAGGTTTCACTGAGGAATGGCCCTTTGATGAAGCAAAACATTTACAATCAGGGCAGTCCATTCATAGAGATGGGGGCACACTCTGGGGGTACAGCTGAGGCCATGAGGTCACAGCAGGGCTCTGGGGTCACAGCAGGCTGAGCTCACAGCAGGCCCTGAGGTCACAGAGGTGCCAGAGGTGCCAGAGCCCCGTGGTTGCACAGCAGCACAAGGAGCCAGCAGTCAGTCCCTGAGCACAACTGTTGCGGCAGCAGCGGCGTTGGCAGCAGCGGTGCTGACATTGGGACAGCGGTGACAGGACAGCGGTGGCAGCAAGAGCTGCGGGACTGGCAGAGGGCAAGGCAGCATGGCCCTTGCTCTGCACCTCCTACTCCTGATCCTCCTGGCCGTGGCCCTGCCTGCCAGGGCTGCCCAGGCTGCTCCGCTGCAAGCGCGGCGAGCAGGTGAGCCGGCAGCCTGGCTGCCCTTTCCCGGGACAGCGCTCCCTGCTCCCTGGGAAGTGCTGGGGATGGTTTTGCCCAGGGCTTTAGGGTGGGTTTCCTCTGTGGGAGGGAGAGAGTCCCAATGGGTCCTGGGCAGCCCCATTTCCCTTTCCTCTCCCAGAATTTTACACAGGGCAGGGAAAGAGGGTGGATTGTGGCCAGGAGCCAGCCCAGAGCTCCCCAGGCCTCTGTGCAGCTTTGGCCATGTCCATTCACATCTGGCTCGCATGGCCTTTCCTGATGCCCATTTCCTGTACCCAGCTCCCTGAGGCAGAAGGGGATAAAACGCAGCATGGAAATAGTTATGATTTCTGCTCCCTCTAGATTTGGATGGCCATATAAATTATTTGCAAGTACTGGTGAATGACACTTTAAAGATCTTGGAAAATGCTGGAGGCAAGTTCTGAATTTCTCTTTATCGGATAGAATAATCAGTGTCTATATGGGAAGAGCTCATTCATGCCACTTTCCTCAAGGTTCTGTCCGGGTTGAAAGACTGAAAAATTTGCCCTGCTCCCTTCTGGAGCCCTGAGGGATCCCACAGGATCGCTGTCAGTGGGAGGAAGGAGAATTTAGCTGTCCATCTTCCTCCTGTGTGCAATGCCAGTGTGTCCTTCCATGTGCTCTGTGCAGCCACAGAGAAGAGCAGAGAGGGAAGGGGCCGGGCCCAGGGCTGTGCCCCGGGGCTGAGCCTTGTGGGCAGCCTGAGGATCTCCTGCAGTGCCACAGGAGCTCTTCTGTCCTGCCTTTCTTTGCAGCTGAACCTGCTGGTGAAGGTGGTGCAGCTTCCCAACCCACGTCCAGGACTGAGGCTCTGGGAGATGCTGAGGGTAGGTCAAGACTTTCCTCCCTGGGAGAGCTGCCAGCTCAGAGCCCAAAGCTGGGCCAGGGGGCATCGCTGCAGGTGCCAGCACAGAACCATGCACGTGTGTGCCCTCGCCCTGCACGATCCCCTCACCGCTCCTGCGGCTCAGTGGTGCCCGTGCAGATCAGCAGAGATGGCAGCAGCCTCTGTGGCTGTTGTGTTACAGGTGTGTCTGCAGGGAGGACTTTTCCAGCTCCTTTGCTGACCCCTACACAGAAGCCTGGCTCCCATGGCAGGGGTGAGTAGTGTGTCCCTGTTGACCCCACAGGCTGAGCCCTGATTTTGTGCGATCCGTTCCAAGGAAATAGAAATATTCCTCTTAAGGTCCCCTGAGAATGGAGAACAAACCCAGAAGGAACAGTAAGTCCCTGGAGGCATCCAAACACATGGAGAAGATGCCGAGTGATCTGGAATGATGCTGTGGAGGATACATTTCCCTCATGCTTCCCCTAGGACTCAGCAGCCAGGGCCTTTGGCTGCACATCTGGACACGCCGTGCCCGGCACAGCGGGAACAGATCCATGGCAGCCTCGCTGCCCCGCTGCTGCTTTCACGCCCTGCAGGGCTGCTTCCCAGCTTGTCCTGGCTGCAGCTTTTGCCCAGCCTATGCAGGAAGGCATTTGGCATCAGCTGACAGGCAGCCCAAAATGCACCACAGGCCTTGCCCACCCTGAGGTCCCCTGCGATTTTGCAGTCTCCAGGCGGATCACTAACGGCGGGTGTTTTGATGAAAGTGGGCCCTGTGCTACCTAGGATGTTTATGTCTTTGACAAGAATTGCCTCTTGAAGATGCCACCCCTCCAGTGGGGATCAGTCTTACCTGATGAGCTGTTGTTTTTCCTTTCTCCACAAGTGGATGGAGAGGCTGTACGGAAGGCGGCGTTTCCTGAAGGAAGCAGTGGCTCCATGCCAGCCTCTGCTGCAGGAAGAGAGGCGATGCCAGGCTCAGGCCCAGGAGGTAATTGCTGTGCCTCTGGACCTGAGCCCTGCTGAGGCTTGAGCTGCCCTGTCTGCTGCCTGGCAGTGCGGGCACAGCCCGGACAAGACTGGCACAGCCCAGGGGAATTATCCCGATCAGGCTCAGGGCACTCGGGTACTGAGCAGTCCTGCTGGGGTCCCTGCATGGGAGGCAGATCCTGAAACCTAGGAGTGACTGCATTCCCATGGTGGGGAAATGACAGAGCAGGACAGGAAGGCTCCAGTGTGTCCTGAGAGGGCCTGGTTATGTCCTTTCCATTCAGGGAGGAATTTCAGGGGGAAGAGGAATAGAGGGAGAGAAGAAATTAGGAAGGGAGGGAGAGAGGGGGGAGGGAGGGAGGGAGGGAGGGAGGGAGGGAGGGAGGGAGGGAGGGAGGGAGGGAGGGAGGGAGGGAGGGAGGGAGGGAGGGAGGGAGGGAGGGAGGGAGGGAGGGAGGGAGGGAGGGAGGGAGGGAGGGAGGGAGGGAGGGAGGGAGGGAGGGAGGGAGGGATGATTGTGGCAGTGCCTGGTGCATTTTTCACTAGTGCTTTAGCAAGAGTTTTAGCTCTGGGAGTGGGAGAGCCCAAATGCACTCCGGGCTGCTCCAGCCACCTCGCCAGGGATGTTACACAGGGCCTGCAAAGAGGATGGGGATTGGCCAGGAGCCTGCCCAGAGCTCCCGAGTCCCCTGTGCAGCTTTGGCCACATCCATTCACATCTGGCTCCCACAACCTTACCCAACCCACTTGCAGTGCCCTGTTATCTGAGGCAGAGGGGGCCACAACACACCAGGGAAATGGTTCTGATCTGTGCTCCCTTCTAGATCAGGATGGCAAATTGCATTATTTGGATGCCCTGCTGGATGATGGTTTAAGACTCTTGAAGAATGCTGGAGGCAAGTTGTCCCTGTGCCTTTCTTAACAATATTCTGACAGGGCTGCAGGTGCCAGCACAGAACCATGCACGTGTGTGCCCTCGCCCTGTGCAATCCCCTCACCGCTCCTGCGGCTCAGTGGTGCCCGTGCAGATCAGCAGAGATGGCAGAAGCTTCTGTGGCTATTGTGTTACAGGTGTGCCTGCAGGGAGGACTTTACCAGGTCCTTTGGTGGATGTTGCACGCAAGCCCAGCTCCCATCGCAGGGGTGAGTAGTGTGTCCCTGCTGACCTCACCAGCTGAGCCCTGCTTTTGTGGGATCTGTTCCTGGGAAATGGAACTCTGTTGCTCTAAGGTCCTCCGAGGCGAAAGAACAAAGCTACAGGTCACAAGAAACCCCATGAGCCACTCAAAATCACGGGACAAATGGTGAAAGAATTACTGCAAGCCGAACAAGGTGGGTGCATTTCCCTCATGCTTCCCCTGGGACTCAGCAGCCAGGGCCTTTGGCTGCACATCTGGACATGCCGTGCCCGGCACAGCGGGAAGGGATCCATGGCAGCCTCGCTGCCCCGCTGCTGCTTTCACACCCTGCAGGGCTGCTTCCCAGCCTGGCCTGGCTGCAGCTTCTGCCCAGCCTCTGCAGGAAGGCATTTGGCATCAGCTGACAGGCAGCCCAAACTGCACCACTGGCCTGAGATCCCCTGAAATTTCATAGTCTCCAGGATGATCACTAAGGGCGGGTGTTATCATGAAAGTGGGCCCTGGCCTACCCAGAAATTTGTGTGGATTCCTTAACCATGACTTTCACAAGTACTGCCTGCTGAAGATGCCACCTCCCCAATGGGGAACAGCCCCACCTGATCCAGCCATCCCTCTTCCTTTCTCCAGAAGTGGATGGAGAGGCTGGGCAGAAGGCGGCGTTTCCCAAAGGAAGCAGTGGTTCCGTGCCAGCCTCTGCTGTAGGACTGGAGGCGATGCCAGGCACAGGCACAGGAGGTAATTGCTGTGCCTCTGGGTCTGAGCCCTGCTGAGACTTGACCTGCTGTCTCTGCTGCCTGGAAGTGAGGGCACAACCCAGGAGAATTATCCCGAGCAGGCTCAGGGCACTCGGGTACTGAGCAGTCCTGCTGGGGTCCCTCCATGGGAGACATGTCCCGAAACCTGGGAGTGACTGCACGGGGTGCCCATGGTGGGGAAAGGACAGAGAGAGAGATCAAGGCTCCAGTGTGTCCTGAGAGGGCTTGACTATGTGCCCTTGGGCTGTGGGAGCTGTCCCAGCAGATGGAGGAAGGGTGGCTGGGAGGACAGGCAGGAGAGAGTTTGCGAGGGATACTTGCAACACTACCTACTGCAGTTCTCCCCAGAGATTAAAGGAGCATTTTCCTTGTGTGACTGAGAGAACCCCCACGGTCCCTGGGCTGCTCCAGCCACCTCTCCAGGGATGTTGCACAGGGCCTGCAAAGAGGATAGGGATTGACCATGAGCCTGCCCAGAGCTCCCCAGGCCCCTGAGCAGCTTTGGCCTTGTCCATTCACATCTGGCTCCCATGGCCTTACCCGACCTACATGCAGTGCCCAGTTCCCTGAGGCAGAAGGGGATCCCAGCACATCATGGAAATCCTTCTGATCTTTGCAAACTTCTAGGTTGGGATCAAGACATGGATTATCTGGGAAACCTGCTGGATTATGGCTTGAGACTCATGGGAAATCCTGGAGGCAAGTGCTCAATGTACCTTTCCTGAGAGAATACACAGTGAGCAGGTGGCAAGAGCTCATACATTTGCCCTTTCACTTAAGATCATCTGAAGGTTGATGGAATATGGCAAATTTGCCCTGCTCCTTTCTGGAGCCCTGAGGGATCCCACAGGATCACTGTCAGTGGGAGGAAGGAGAATTTAGCTGTCCATCTTGCTCCCTTGTACAATTCCAGTGTGTCCTTCCATGTGGCTCCATGCAGCCACAGAGAAGAGCAGAGAGGGAAGGGGCCGGGCCCAGGGCTGTGCCCCGGGGCTGAGCCTTGTGGGCAGCCTGAGGATCTCCTGCAGTGCCACAGCAGCTCTCCTGTCCTGCCTTTCTTTGCAGCTGAACCTGTTGGTGAAGGTGGTGCAGCTTCCCAAGCCACGTCCAGGACTGAGGCTCGGGGTGATGCTGAGGGTAGGTCAAGACTTTCCTCCCTGGGAGAGCTGCCAGCTCAGAGCCCAAAGCTGGGCCAGGGGGGCATCGCTGCAGGTGCCAGCACAGAACCATGCACGTGTGTGCCCTCGATCTGCGCGATCCCCTCACCGCTCCTGTGGCTCAGGCATGGCAGCTGTTTGGAAACGGGAGAGCCCTGACCCTGCCATGAAAGCCAAGACATTTTCTGAAACGTATCCCCATGTTTAACACACATGACATCCTGAAGATGCCGGCATCCAAATCAGGAACTCTTCCACCTAATCCAACTGTCCTTTTTCCTGTCTGAAGTGATGGACCAAACATCTGTGCAGAAGGAGGCACATCCTGGAGGAAGCATTTCCCCATGGGCAGCCCCTGCTGCAGGGAGGAAGGCGATGCCAGACACGGGCACAGGCACAGCAGGTAATTGCTGTGCTGGGCTCAGCCCTGGCTGGGGCTGTGTGGCAGCAGCTCTTCCCCCAGGGCCTGCCCTTGCCCAGCCCGACAGCAGCCAAAGCTGGAGGCGCCTTGGCTTCCAGGCCTCTGGAGCTGGTTCAGAGCCCCGGGGAAACGGGACTGGTGCAGCAACGTCCCTGGCGCTGCAGCTGCTGCGGAGCTGGCCCTGAGTGCCCAGAGGCCCAAGGCACAGGAGCAGCCCCGAGCGGGAGCCCTGACGCCAGCCCTGGGCCAGAGCCAGCCCTGGCTCCCGACTGGGCAGGGGCTGCGCTGGCTCCTGAGAGAACGTCCTGCCCATATCCACCGTGCTGCCAGCTCAGCAGTGCAGCACAGCACGGGCTCACACTCCCCATCGCTCCCACAGATGCAGCCGGCACCACAACACGTGTTCCTGATGCCCAGAAGGGCCTCAGAAGAGGCTTCTGTAAGGGAGCAGGCTGCTGGCTAGGATTCATGGCAGGCCTGCTTTTTTTGGACCTTATTGTCATGTTGTGCTGTGTCAGAATCTGGTATTGCTGGAAGAACAAACGGTGAGTGGACACCTTTCCCTGAATGAGCTTCTTTTGAAAGTCTAATGTGGACAGGAAGCATTCCCACTGAGACTGCAGTGGAGTTGTGGCCAGTCCATGGTTCTCCAAATAACTCTGCTGAGGGTTCTGCTGCTGCCCTGTGCTTCCATTGGCCTCTCAATTGCTGGGCCTTGTCCTGGGGGCCCCGCTGGGGCTGCAGCCAGAGCTGGCTCCCACTGAGGCTGCCTGGCCAAGAGCAGCCCCAGGGGCTCCGGGCAGAGGCAGAGGGAGGTGGGGAGGAGAAAGAGCAGGGCCGAGGTTGCCCTTGAAAGGCAGAGGCGCTCTGGGGCCCGCTCCTGGCCAGGGACCCTGCCCAGAGCCGTGCCCTGCTGGCCGGGGCCTTGAGGGGCAGCTGTCCAGCTGGGCCCAGCTGTGCCAGCAGCTCCAGCCGTGCTGGGGAGCCTTGCCAGCTCTGGGCCCTGCTGTGCACCAGGCTCCCTGTGTGCCACTGGCAGCTGGGGCCTCAGCCACCTCCTCTCTCCACAGGAGCACCTCTGGAACTTCACAAGACCGGCCAAAGGCCTCAGTCATGGAGAACTGGGCCTGTCATCTTGCATCTCCGTGCCAGTGTCCATTGTCCCTTCCTCAGGTGCATTACCAGCTTATTGCTGGAAATATGCTGCCACCACCACCCAGAACAGAATCTTCTCTCCCCAAAGGGACTGACCTTGCTCTCCATCCAGGACAGGAGATGCAGCCCTCTAGCCAGGGAATGGAATGTTGAAAAAGTTGTATTTACTTCTAAAAATTTTAAATGTTTATTAAAACTTTATTAAAATTTTTACAATAAACCCAATAGGGAAAATGTTACGTCGCCGGGAGTAGAGGATTTTTTCCACCATGTGCTCATCCACACAATGGAGGTTTCACCTTTTAACACTTTTACCCTTCTTAAAGTTCAGTCCATCGACTCCTTCTTTGATGTCCAGTAGTGGAGTTTACTTCCTTACATCTCTCTTGGAGGTCATGTACTGCTGTCCTAGCAAGGTGACCCTCTTAAATGTCCCAAACTCAGGTAATCCCAAGATAACAACACAACAGGGGGTAAAACATATCTATAAATGTATAAAACTTCTCTTAACATATATACATGATATTTATCCTTTAATTGTGAGAGTCAACTGTCACATTACTCATCTATCACAGGCTTGAGTCCAGCTTCAGCTCAGGTGTCTGTGTGCTACCACCAGCACTGGCGGAGCTGCTCGTCTGGGCACAGCCAGGCATGGGCAGGCAGCAGCTGGGCATGGGACTCATTCGAACCAACAGCACCCTCATGTTATCTTTGTCTTTCATTTTGAAACATTTACATATGTTTTTCCTTTGTAGCATTGAGAAACGTTTTTCACAGAATACGGACACCACATATTTGTTCCCCTTTCCTCCAATACTTCTGTATTTGTCCAAGTAGTTTTATAGTCAGGGAAACTAGAATCTTCTGACACATTGGCAATAAAAAGCAAAATTGCCTTTAATTCTTAATGTTTAGTCTTACACAGCCTGGACAAGACCGGCATAACTCGGGGGAATTATCCCAAACAGGCTCAGGGCACTCGGGTTCTGAGCAGTCCTGCTGGGGTCCCTCCATGGGAGACACATCCCGAAACCTGGGAGTGACTGCATGGGGTGCCCATGGTGGGGAAAGGACAGAGTGGGAGAGCAAGGCTCCAGTGTGTCGAGACAGGGCCCAACCCTGTCTCCTGGGGCTGGGGGAGCTGTCACGGGGCAGGGAGGGCCAGGGCTGGCAGGGGCTGCTCAGGGATGGCTTTGGCCCGTGTCCCTGGCAGCAGCCACTGCCCAAGCAGCTGTGCTGCCCCCGGGCTCTCCTCCCGGCCTGCTGGGCTTTGTTGGCTGGCACAGCCTGTGCCAAGGGCCGGCAAGGTGCCTGCAGGCCCCAGCTCTGGGGGAAACAGAGAACATCCTGCCCGTATCCACCGTGCTGCCAGCTCAGCAGTGCAGCACAGCATGGGCTCACTCTCCCTATGGATCTTGCAGAGGTTCAAAGCAAGACAGGAACACATGCCCTGATTCCACTTTGATGAATCCCAATGATTTTCTCCTTGCAGGACTGGCACAAGCAGTGCATGATAGGTATAGCAGAGCCTCTGTTCACTGTGTCTCTTGCCATGGCCTCTTTCACAGTTGTATCTTTACACCTTCATATGTCCTGCCAAAACCTGAGGGAGAACTGGACCTCTAATCACATGGCACATCTCCATGCCCATGCCCGATGTCCCTGTGCCAGCTGCTTTAACAGCTTGTTGCTGTGCAGATGCTGCCTCCAGCCAGACAAGGTCCTCTCCCCCTGAAGGCACTGGCCCTGCTCTCTGGCCCCTACTGAAGGTGGGCAGGGCTTGGCCCAGCTCTTCTCTTGCACTAAAGAGATGGAGCTGTCACCCCAGTGTGCGGGTGGCAGCAGCAGCAAAGCCCAGCCAGGATCAGCACGGGCTGAGCTCCGTGCCCAGGGGCAGCTGGAGATGGCCATGGTGTGGGCAGGCAGGAGCCAGGCAGGGGCTGCTGTGACCAGTGGCGGGGCCCCGGGGAGGATGGGGCAGCCCATGCTGAGCGTCCCTGGGCTGAGGGACATTTCCTTCCCTGCGACCATCTGGGCCTGGACCTCCTCCAGTGGCATGCCCAGGAAAAGAGGGAAGCCATCAAGAGCCTGTGAGTTACGCAGGGATGGGCTGCAGCTTCCTCCCTCCTTGGTTAGCGGGCGGATTAAAAGAGGCCTCTAGGGTTTGTGGCAAACAGCAGTGGGCAAACAGGGCCGTGGCATGTCTCTGAGGGACAATTCACGAGGCAGTGTGCACAGGCAGGGCAAGCAGGCAGAGTTGCAGGTTTTCTTGCTTGGGAGGTTTACCGTGTCTTGTTTGCAGTGTTTCTGTTGGTTGCTTGGTTTTGGGGTTTCTGGTAGTAGTGGTTTTTACGCAATCGAAAACTGTAGTTAGTACAAGTGCATGTAACTAGATGGAACCCTCCAAAAAGGATGTGTCTGTCCTGGCCCATTCCTGTGCAGAGTGTTTGAGCTTAGCAGTGGTTTCAGGGGGCAGTGAGGAGAAAAGCTGCCTGCGGTGTGAACAGGTGAATGATGTCCTTTCACTGGTGGCCGAGCTTAGGGAGGAAGTTCAAAGACTAAGGAGTATCAGGGAAAGTGAAAGGGAAATAGATTGGTGGAGTTCAGCCCTTCCATCCTTACGGGAGGCCCAGCAAGAGTCACAGGACTCCTATGCTGCACACTGTCAGGCAAGAGAAGGACACCTGGTAGATGAAGGGGAGTGGAAAAATGGTCCCTGAACGGGGAGGTTATGATAAAAATCCCTCCCAACCCCCGTCCCGTAGCCAGGGGCCACTTCAGAATAGGTATGAGCCCCTGGATCTAGAGAGTCAGCCAAATGATTAAGAAGAAAATTATCTGCCCAGAAAATCTCCCAGTTATGATTAATCTGTAACATGGATTGCCACCTCTAACATCAAAAAGGAAAGAAAGGTAATTGTGGTGGGTGATTCCCTTCTGAGGGGAACAGAGGGCCCCATGTCAACCGGGCCCACCCCACAGAGAGCTCTGCTGCCTCCCTGGGGCCCAGGTGCAGGATATTCCTCAGGGACTTCCTGGGCTCATTCAGTCCTCTGATTATTATCCACTGCTGAAACTCCAGGCTGGCAGTGATGAGATTGAGGAGTGTCAGGACCATTGAAAGGGACTTTAGGGCACAGGGACAAGTGGTTGATAGGACAGGGACACAGGTAGTCTTTTCCTCAGTCCCTTTGCTGGCTGAGAAAAATGGTGAAAGCAATAGGAGAGCTCGTATCATCAACAAGTGGCTCAAGGGCTGGTGCATTGGCAGAATTTTGGATTCTTTGATCATGCTGCAGCTTCTATGGCACCTGGCCTGCTGGAACCAGATGGGCTCCATCTCTCTGTTAATGGCAGAAGGTTTTTAGCTGATGAGCTTGCAGAACTTGTTGAGAGGGCTTTAAACTAGGTTTGAAGAGGGAACGGGATGCAGCTGGGCTGTCTGGAAGCAGGCCCAAGGCTGGTAAGCCTGAGTTAGGGATGAAATCAGCAGCCCAGTTGAGGTGCATGGATAGCAGTGCACACAGCATGGGTAACAAACAGCAAGAGCTGGAGGCCATGGTCCAGCAGCAGAGCTGTGATGTCATTGCCATCACAGAAACGTGGTGGGATGCCTCACATGGCTGGAGTACTACACTGGATGGCTACAAGCTCTTCAGGAGAGACAGGAAAGGGAGAAGAGGTGGAGGCGTGGCTCTTTATATTAGGGAGGCTTTGGACACCATGGATATTGAAACTAATGATGATGAGGTGGAATGCCTATGGGTGAGAATGAGGGGGAAGGCCAACAAGGCTGACATCCTACTGGGAGTCTGTTATCATCCACCCAACCTGGAAGAAGTGGTGGACAACTCATTCTATAAACAGCTAGAGGATGTTTCAGGATCATCAGCCCTTCTTCTTGTAGGCGACTTCAACTTGCCAGACATCTGCTGGGAACTTAATACAGCAGAAAAAAAGCAGCACAGGCAATTTGTAGAGTGTGTGGAGGACAACTGTTGGTTGCAGCTGGTGGGTGAGCCCAGCAGGGGAGGGACTATGTTAGATCTGCTCTTTGCAGATAGAGGTGGGCTGGGGGGACATATGGTGGCTGGAGGCTGCTTGGGGCGCAGTGATCATGAAATGATGGAATTTGTTGCATTGCAAGCTGATCTGTAGTCAGCATTAATCAAGTTCTAAGAAGCAGTCCAGCTCAGCTCCATGAACTAGCCTCTGTGTTTGACTGACAGAAGCTCACATCCAATGGGAACTCTCCTAGGATGCAGACATTGTCTTGGTTCAGAGCCTGGGGGCACACAGATAGACCAATGAGCTGTGTCGGCCCAGGAGATTTGAATGGGCTATAAAAGAACACTCCTGATAATAAACAAGGCTGTTTTTCTGAGGAAACATGAGGGGTCTGTTGTGTGTTATGTCTCAGACAGGGGAACACCAATGTATCAAGAATTCTTGGTATTTTGTGAAAACAGGAGGAACATCAAGAAGACTTGTACACATGAATTCCAGAGGCCAGACTTTGGCCTGTTTAGGAGACTTCTTCAGAGAGTTCCTTGGCAAGCAGCCCTTAAAAACAAAGGAGTCCAGGAAGGGTGGGCATGCTTCAAAACAGAGATCTTGAGGGCACAGGAACAGTCTGTCCCTGGCTGCCGAAAGATGAGCCAATGAGGCAAACACCCAGCCTGGATGGGCAAGGAGGTTTTGGAGGAATTTAGGAATAAAAAGAGGACGTATCATCTTTGGAAGGAGGGTCAAGTCTCTCAGGAAGTATTTAGAGGAGCTGCTAGAGCATGTAGGAAAAAAAATTAGGGAGGCCAAAGCTCAGTTTGAACTTAAAATTGTGACTTCTGTAAAGGATAATAAAAAAAATGTATTTACAAATATATCAATGGGAAAAGGAAGGGTAAGACCAACCTTTGTTCTTTATTAGATGTGGGAGGGAACTTAGCAACTGCCCATGAGGACAAAGAAGAGGCGCTGAACACCTTCTTTGCCTCAGCCTTTAGTAGGAAGACAACTTGGCCTCAGGACAAGTGTCCTGCTGGGCTGGTAGATGGTGTCAGGGAGCAGAATGGGCCCCCTGTTAGCCAAGAGGAGGCAGCCAGAGAACTGCTGAGCTGCTTGGATGTTCCTAAATGTATGGGGCCAGATGGGATCCACCCCAGGGTGATGAGGGAACTGGCAGATGAGCTGCTGAAGCCGCTCTCCATCATTTATCAGCAGTCCTGGCTCACTGGTGAGGTTCCAGGTGACTGGAAGCTGCCCAATGTGACGCCCATGTAGAACAAGGGTGGGAAGGAGGATCCTGGTAATTATAGGCCAGTCAGTCTGAGCTCAGTACCCAGTAAGGTGATGGAACAGTTTATACTGAGTGCCATCACGCAGCACTTACAGGATGGCCAGGGTAGCAGACCCAGCCAGCAGGGGTTTAGGAGGGGTAGGTCGTGTCCGACCAACCTGATCTCCTTTCATGAGCAAGTGACCTGCCTGATGGATGCAGGAAAGGCTGTGGATGTGTCTATTTGGACTGCAGAAAGGCCTTTGCACTGTCTTCCACAGCTCACTCCTGGAAAAGCTGCAGCCCAGGGCTGGGAGAGGAACACTTTTTGCTGGGCTCAGAACTGGCTGGATGGCTGGCCCAGAGAGGGGTGCTGAACGGTGCTGCACCCAGCTGGCAGCCAGTCACCAGAGGTATCCCTGCAGGCTCTGTGCTGGGGCCAGCTCTGCTCAATGCTTTTATTGACAACATGGATGAGGGGATTGAGTCTTTCATTAGCAAATCTGCAGACAACACTAAGCTGGGAGAGTGTGTTGATCTGTCGGAAGGTAGGAGGGCTCTGCAGGGAGACCTGGAATGGTTGGAGCGATGGGCAGAGTCCAGTGGGATGAAGCTCAGTAGATGCAAGTGCCCAGTCCTGCACTTTGGCCACAAGAAGCACCTGCAGTGTTCTAGGCTGGGGATAGTGTGGCTGGACAGTGGCCAGGCAGACAGGCACCTGGGGGCACTGGTCACAGCCAGCTGAACATGAGCCAGCAGTGTGGCCTGGTGGCCAAGGAGGCCAATGGCTCCTGGCCTGTGTCAGGAAGAGCGTGGCCAGCAGGAGCAGGGAGGTCATTCTGTGCCTGTAATTGGCACTGGTGAGGCCGCACCTCGAGTGCTGTGTCCAGTTCTGGGCCATCAGTTTGGGAAGGACATTGAGTCGCTCGAGCACATCCAGAGGGGGCAACGAGGATGGTGAGGGGCTGGGAGCACAAGCCCTGGTGAGGAATGACTGAGGGAGCTGGGGGTGTTTACCCTGGAGAAAAGGAGACTCCGAGGTGACCTTATCACTCCACAGCTCCCTGAAGGGTAGTTGTAGTCAGGTGGGGATGGTTTCTTTCTCCAGGCAGCGCTGACAGAACCAGAGGACACAGTCTCAAGCTGCATCAAGGGAAATGTCGGTTGGATATTAGGAAAATATTTTCCACAGAAAGTTTGATAAAGTTCTGGAATGGCCTGCCATGGGAGGTGGTGGAGTCACCATCCCTGGATGTGTTTAAAAAAAGACTGAATGTGGCACTGGGTGCCATGGTTTAGTTGTGGTGTTGGGACATGGGTTGGACTGGATGATCTTAAAGGTCTCTTCCAACTTGGTCATTCTGTGAATTCTGTATGAATTCTGAGCATCTCCAGGGACACAGCCTGGCCACCAATGTCAGCAGGTGAAAAATAAGGTTTCACTGAGGAATGGCCCTTTGATGAAGCAAAACATTTACAATCAGGGCAGTCCATTCATAGAGATGGGGGCACACTCTGGGGGTACAGCTGAGGCCATGAGCTCACAGCAGGGCTCTGGGGTCACAGCAGGCTGAGCTCACAGCAGGCCCTGAGGTCACAGAGGTGCCAGAGGTGCCAGAGCCCCGTGGTTGCACAGCAGCACAAGGAGCCAGCAGTCAGTCCCTGAGCACAACTGTTGCAGCAGCAGCAGCGGTGGCAGCAGCGGTGCTGACATTGGGACAGCGGTGTCGGGACAGCGGTGGCAGCAAGAGCTGCGGGACTGGCAGAGGGCAAGGCACCATGGCCCTTGCTCTGCGCCTCCTACTCCTGCTGCTCCTGGCCGTGGCCCTGCCTGCCAGGGCTGCCCAGGCTGCTCCGCTGCAAGCGCGGGGAGCAGGTGAGCCGGCAGCCTGGCTGCCCTTTCCCGGCACAGTGCTCCCTGCTCCCTGGGAAGCGCTGGGGATGGTTTTGCCCAGTGCTTTGGGGAGGGTTTCCTCTGTGGGAGGGAGACAGCACCCACGGGCCCTGGGCTGCTCCAGCCACCCCTCTAGGGACGTTCCAAAGGGCCTGCAAAGAGGCTGGAGAGTGACCAGAGCCAGCCGCTGTGCAGTTTTGGCCTTGTCTATTCACATCTGTCCCCCACGGCCTTACCCAACCGCCCTCCAGTGCCCAGTTCCCTAAGGCAGAAGGGGATCCCAGCACACATTGGATATGGTTCTGGTCTGTGTTCCATTCCAGATGTGGATCGTGACGTGGATTATTTGGAAATGCTGGTGAATGATGATTTGAAAACCAGGCCAGATGCTGGAGGCAAGTCCTCAATGTACCTTTCCTGACAGAATAATAGTGTCAATCCAGCAAGAGATTACTTGTAACATTTCCCATAAGTTCCTCTGAAGGTTGATGTATTCAGCAAACCTTGCCCTTCTGGAGCCCTGAGGGATCCCACAGGATCACTGTCAGTGGGAGGAAGGAGCATTTAGCTGTCCGTCTTCCTCCCGTGTGCAATGCCAGTGTGTCCTTCCATGTGCTCTGTGCAGCCACAGAGAAGAGAAGAGCAGAGAGGGAAGGGGCCGGGCCCAGGGCTGTGCCCCGGGGCTGAGCCTTGTGGGCAGCCTGAGGATCTCCTGCAGTGCCACAGCAGCTCTTCTGTCCTGCCTTTCTTTGCAGCTGAACCTGCTGGTGAAGGTGGTGCAGCTTCCCAAGCCACGTCCAGGTCTGAGCCCCTGGGAGATGCTGAGGGTAGGTCAAGGCCTTTCCCCTGGGAGAGCTGCCAGCTCAGAGCCCAAAGCTGGGCCAGGGGGGCATCGCTGCAGGTGCCAGCACAGAACCATGCACGTGTTTGCCCTCGCCCTGCGCGATCCCCTCACCGCTCCTGCGGCTCAGTGGTGCCCGTGCAGATCAGCAGAGATGGCAGAAGCTTCTGTGGCTAGAGCCCTGATTTTGTGAAATCGACTGGGAAATGGAACTATGTTGCTCTAAATTTCTCTGACAGGGAATTACCCAGCTACAGGTCACAAGAAACCCCATGAGCCATCCATAGTCAAGATGCCAGTACTGAAGGAAATGCAGCAGGCAGGACAAGGTGGGTGCATTTCCTTCTGCCTTCCCCTGGGACTCAGCAGCCGGGGCCTTTGGCTGCACATCTGGACACGCCGTGCCCGGCACAGCAGGAAGGGATCCTTGGCAGCCTCGCTGCCCCGCTGCTGCTTTCACGCCCTGCAGGGCTGCTTCCCAGCCTGGCCTGGCTGCAGCTTCTGCCCAGCCTCTGCAGGAAGGCATTTGGCATCAGCTGACAGGCAGCCCAAACTGCACCATGGGCCTGAGATTCCCTGCAATTTCTTGGTCTCTTGGGAGATCAGGAAGGGAACCTGTTTGGAGAAAGGAGGGCCCTGGTTCAGCATGAAGAGTCTGGCCATCTCCCGGAGCCTAACCCTTTGAAAAGCATTCCCTGTTGAAGATGCCACCTCCCCAGTAGGGAACAGCTCTATCTGATCCAGCTGTCCATTTCCTTTAACAAGCGATGGACCAAAAAGCTGTACTGAAGGTGGCATTTCCCGGGCTAAGTGGCGGCTCATTGGAATGCCCTGCAGGAAGGAAGGCAATGCCAGACACGGGCACAGGCACAGCAGGTAATTGCTGTGCCAGGCTCAGCCCTGGCCGGGGCTGTGTGGCAGCAGCTCTTCCCCCAGGGCCTGCCCTTGCCCAGCCTGGCAGCAGCCAAAGCTGGAGGTGCCTCGGCTTCCAGGCCTCTGGAGCTGGTTCAGAGCCCCGGGGAAACGGGACTGGTGCAGCAACGTCCCTGGCGCTGCAGCTGCTGCGGAGCTGGCCCTGAGTGCCCAGAGGCCCAAGGCACAGGAGCAGCCCCGAGCGGGAGCCCTGCCACCAGCCCAGGGCCAGAGCCAGCCCTGGCTCCCAACTGGGCAGGGGCTGCGCTGGGTCCTGACAGGGCCTGAGCCTGTCCCCTGGGGCTGGGGGAGCTGTCACGGGGCAGGGAGTGGTGAAATGAGTGACACCTGTGGCATGGCCGCCTGTAGTTTTTCTCAGGCCTTTAGGGAGGGTTTCTGCAGTGGAAATGAGAGAGTCTTGCAAGACCCTGGGGTGTTCCCCCACCTTTCCAGGGATGTTTCCCAGGGCCTGAAAAGAGTCTGGAGTGTGACCAGGAGCCAGCCCAGAGCTCCCCAGGCTGCTGTGCATCTTTGGCTTTATCCATTCACATCCGACTCCCACAAACTTACCTGACCCCCTTGCAGTGCCCAGTTCCCTGAGGCAGAAGGGGACTCCAGCGCACCATGGAAATGGTTCTTATCTCTGCTCCCTTCTAGATGAGGTGTCTGGGAAGACTTCTCCATTAGCTTGGCTGCATAAAGTGTTGGTCCTATCTGAGCCCCTCTCAGGTATGTTCTCAGTGTGCCACCAAGGAATAATTGCTGACAACCTGGCAGGAATCAGGTGACAGAAGCTTCTGTGGCTGTTGTGTTACAGGTGTGCCTGCAGGGAGGATTTCTCCAGCTCCTTTGGTGATTTCTACACAGAAGCCTGGCTCCCATCGCAGGGGTGAGTGGTGTGTCCCTGCTGACCCCACAGGCTGAGCCCTGCTTTTGTGGGATCCGTTCCTGGGAAACGAAACTCTATTGCTCTAAGGTCCTCCGAGGGGAAAGCACAAAGGCAAAGGACACCAGAAAGCCCATGAGCCATCCAAAAACATGAGGCAAATGCTGAAAGAATTGCTGCAGGCAGGACAAGGTGGGTGCATTTCCCTTATGCTTCCCCTGGGACGCAGCAGCCGGGGGCATTGGCTGCACATCTGGGCACGCCGTGCCTGGCACAGCAGGAAGGGATCCATGGCAGCCTCGCTGCCCCGCTGCTGCTGCTGCTGCTTTCACGCCCTGCAGGGCTGTTTCCCAGCCTGGCCTGGCTGCAGCTTCTGCCCAGCCTCTGCAGGAAGGCATTTGGCATCAGCTGACAGGCAGCCCAAACTGCACCATGGGCCATGCCCACCCTGAGATCCCCTGTAATTTCCCGGTGTTCAGGCAGATCAGAAGGGGCAGCTGTTTGAAGAAGTCAGGGCCCTGGCCTACCCAAATAGTTTATATGATTTCCTGTTCCATATCAAAGTGCTTGGCAAGCATTCCCTCCTGAAGACGCCCCCTCCCGTCTCTTTATTGATTTCATGTGGTCCAGCTGTACACTTTTCTTTCTCCAGAGAAGGACAAAAAAGCTGTGCGGAAGGCGGCGTTTCCCAGAGGAAGCAGTGGCTCCATGCCAGCCTCTGCTGCAGGAAGGGAGGCGATGCCAGGCACAGGCCCAGGAGGTAATTGCTGTGCCTCTGGGCCTGAGCCCTGCTGAGGCTTGAGCTGCCCTCTCTGCTGCCTGGCAGTGCGGGCACAGCCCGGACAAGACTGGCACAGCCCAGGGGAATTATCCCGAGCAGGCTCAGGGCACTCGGGTACTGAGCAGTCCTGCTGGGGTCCCTCCATGGGAGACACTTCCTGAAACCTGGCAGTGACTGCATGGGGTGCCCATGGTGGGGAAAGGGGAGAGGGGGAGAGCAAGGCTCCAGTGTGTCCTGTAAGGGCCTGGCTATGTGCCCTTGGGCTGTGGGAGCTGTGCCAAGAGAGGGAGGGAGGGAGAGAGGGACTGCAGGAGGGAAGGAGGTAGGAGTGGTTCTGGCACTACATACTGCAGTTATCCCCAGGAATTTAGGGAAGTCTCCCTTGGTGGGGAGGGAGAGAGCCCCAGGGCCCTGGGCTGCTCCAGCTGCCCCTCTAGGGATGTTGCACAAGGCCTAGAGGGGGCAAAGATTGTAAAGGGTGTGGAGATTAACCAGGAGTCAGCCCAGAGCTCCCCAGGTCCCTGTGCAGCTTTGGCCATGGCCACTCACATCTGACTCCCACGACCTTACCCGACCCCCTTGCAGTGCCCAGTTCCCAAAGGCCAAAGGGGAACCCAGCAGAGCATGGAAGCAGTTCCGTTTTATGCTCCCTTCTAGACTGGGATGGTGACATGGATTCCATGCTTGTCTTTCTGGATGAGAGTTTGAAGACCTCGGCAGATGGTGGAGGCAAGTTCGCAAAGTCCCTTTTTACTTAGAGAATAATCAGTGTCAGTGTGGCGAAAAGGTCACACTTGTCCCACTTTCCTTAAGAGTAGGAAGGTTGTTGAATTCTGGAAGCCTTGCCCTGCTCCCATCTGGAGCCCTGAAGGATCCCACAGGATTGCTGTCAGTGGGAGGAAGGAGCATTTAGCTGTCCATCTTCCTCCCATGTGCAATGCCAGTGTGTCCTTCCGTGTGCTCTGTGCAGCCAGGGAGAAGGGCAGAGAGGGAAGGGGCTGGGCCCAGGGCTGTGCCCCAGGGCTGAGCCTTTGGCAGCTCCTTTGCCAGCCCCAGGGAGCCTGAGCTGCTCCTGCTGCCACTGCCAAGCCCTGGCCCTGCCCGGGGCTGGCTTTAGAGCTGCTGGCAGCTCCAGGGAGTCCTTTCTGCCCCGACTGCCCTGCAAGGGGCTCCTTCTATGCCAGTGTGGGGCCACTGCAGGCACGAGGTCCCCCTGCCCCTGCTCCTGAGTGGAAGGCAGAGCTGAGGGAGTGCCTTGGAGGGCATCAATCACCCAGGTGCCCTCACTGCCACTTGGTCCTGAAGGAGAATCTTCAGCAGGCTCACAGAAGCTGTTCTGTCCTGCCTTTCTTTGCAGCTAACCCGGTTGGTGAAAGTGATCTGGCTTCCCAACCCACGTTCAGGAATGAGCCTCTGGGAGATGCTGAGGGTAGGTCAAGGCCTTTCCCCTGGAAGAGCTGCCAGCTCAGAGCCCAAAGCTGGGCCAGGGAGGCAGCGCTGCAGGTGCCAGCACAGAACCATGCACGTGTGTGCCCTCGCCCTGCATGATCCCCTCACCACTCCTGCGGCTCAGTGGTGCCTGTGCAGATCAGCAGAGATGGCAGAAGCTTCTGTGGCTGTTGTGTTCCAGGTGTGTCTGCAGGGAGGACTTTACCAGGTCCATTGGTGGATGTTGCACGCAGGCCCAGCTCCTGTCGCAGGGGTGAGTGGTGTCTGCCTGATGAGCCCACAGGCTGAGCCCTGCTGTTGTGGGACCCATTCCTGGGAAATGGAAATATTTCTCTTAAGGTCCCCTGAGAATGGAGAAGAAACTTAGAGGAGACACTAAGTCCCTGGAGGCATCCAAGCACATGGAGAATATGATGAGTGATCTGGAGAGACGTGGTGGGTGCATTTCCCTCATGCTTCCCATGGGACTCAGCAGCCGGGGGCTTTGGCTGCACATCTGGACACGCCGTGCCCGGCACAGCGGGAAGGGATCCATGGCAGCCTCGCTGCCCCGCTGCTGCTTTCACGCCCTGCAGGGCTGCTTCCCAGCCTGGCCTGGCTGCAGCTTCTGCCCAGCCCCTGCAGGAAGGCATTTGGCATCAGCTGACAGGCAGCCCAAACTGCACCATAGGCCTGAGATCCCCTGTGATTTCCCAGTCTCTGGGTAGATGCAGAGAGGCAGCTCTTTGCAGGAGGGAGGGCCCTGGAGCAACTCCAAAACGCTGGGCATTTTCCTTGTCCTTATCCATGTCTTTGACTAGTATTGCCTGCAGCAGAAAGGCACAGCACAGAGGAATTACAGTGTGCAGGCTCAGGGGTTCGGGTACTGAGCAGTCCTGTGCCAAGGGGTGGCAAGGAGCCTGCAGGCCCCAGCTCTGGGGGAAGCAGGGAGTGAGAACGTCCTGCCCGTATCCACCGTGCTGCCAGCTCAGCAGTGCAGCTCAGCACAGGCTCATGCTCCCCATTGCTCCCACAGATGCAGCCGGCCCCACAACACGTGCTGACAACATCTGGGAAAGCACGAGAAGAGTTTTCTGCTGGGGAACACTGTGTTTGAAGAAGATGATGGCCATTGTGGCTGGTGCTGCACTTTGCCTGATGATGTGCTGTGCCGCAATCTGGTATTGCTGGAAGAGAACCTGGTGAGTGTTGTGCTGATCTCTAGCTCAAACAGCTTCCTTTAAAGGCTGCTCATAGTCAGGGAACATTCCCAGAGAGCCTGGGGTGGAGTTGTTGCCAGTCCTTGGTTCTCCAAATAACTCTGCTGAGGGTTCTGCTGCTGCCCTGTGCTTCCATTGGCCTCTCAATTGCTGGGCCTTGTCCTGGGGCCCCGCTGGGGCTGCAGCCAGAGCTGGCTCCCACTGAGGCTGCCTGGCCAAGAGCAGCCCCAGGGGCACGGGGCAGAGGCAGAGGGAGGTGGGGAGGAGAAAGAGCAGGGCTGAGGTTGCCCTTGAAAGGCAGAGGCGCTCTGGGGCCCGCTCCTGGCCAGGGACCCTGCCCAGAGCCGTGCCTGCTGGCTGGGGCCTTGAGGGGCAGCTGTCCAGCTGGGCCCAGCTGTGCCAGCAGCTCCAGCCGTGCTGGGGAGCCTTGCCAGCTCTGGGCCCTGCTGTGCACCAGGCTCCCTGTGTGCCACTGGCAGCTGGGGCCTCAGCCACCTCCTCTCTCTGCACAGGCGTCTCATTGAAGAAAAACTGAAAGCTGCTGGCTGGACACAAGATCTCTACTGCTGGAAGAGCAACAGCAGCTTGTCTGATTCGGACGAGTTTTCATTTTACCACTTCCCAGCTCTACGGTGATTTGAGGCCCCCTCCTTCCAGGGCTGAATGTGAAAGCCCCCAGGAAAGGCTGTGGGAAGTTCTCAAGTGAATATTGACTGAGAGCTTCCAATATCATCTTCCAAATTTTAAAAATAGTTTTAGAATCCTGTTAAGGCAACCTTATTTTCTATTCGCTTTTCATTTTTAGAAATATTTAGAAATATTTCTTGTAGAGACAAATCCCCAATGTTTCTTCCCCGCTTCCACAGTAGTGTTTTTGAAAGTAGTGTTACAGTTCTGGAAAGTTTTTTTGCACTTATACAATAAAAATAAAATAAAATGGCATTTCAGTGGTAATCTTTACTCTGCAAAGAACTAAGACACCCTAAGACACCCAGCCTGCTGCAGAGGCAAAGATCTTTTCCCACGGGAACTTTGTACCTAGTCACAACCAAGTCACGAAAAACCTTTTCCCAGATATTTCCTGGGATTCTTGACCAGCTTACCTCTTAGTCTTCAGAGGCAAACTTTGAGCACAGTGGGAATCTCTTCAAGTCACCATCTTTGTTTGCTTCTGCAAGAACTGCCTCAGTTCCAGAGCAGGGGCTTCTCTCAGCTTCCAGCTGCCCCCAGGCTCTCCTCCCGGCCTGCTGGGCTTTGTTGGCTGACACAGCCTGTGCCAAGGGCCGGCAAGGTGCCTGCAGGCCCCAGCTCTGGGGGAAACAGAGGACGTCCTGCTCGTATCCACCGTGCTGCCAGCTCAGCAGTGCAGCACAGCACGGGCTCACGCTCCCCATCACTCCCACAGATGCAGCCGGCACCACAACACGTCTTCCCCATGCCCAGAAGGGAATTGGTTTCTGCCAGGGAACACACAGCTGGCTGGAGTTAATGACAAGCTTGGCTTTTCTATGGCATGCAGGGGATTAGGGGACCCCTGTAAGGATGGCACTTGGCCGGGGTCCCTCATGAGGCACACGAGCTGGACTGGGGTTTTGTAGGTGTTGGGTTTTGCAGGAAGGCATGCAGGGCTTTGTGTCCTTTGTAAGTGGTGCATGTGGCTGGGGTTCCTCGTGAGGTTCTTAGGGGATTTGAGATCTCTTCTGAAATGAATGGGCAGGAGATCTTTCTCCTTTTTAATGCCTTTATTAAAAAGAATCAGCTCAGGTGGGGAGAAATCAAAGGGTCGTGCCCACACCGCCGGTGCTCCCAGGAGTGGCCCGGAGAAGGAGGATGATGCAGCTGTGTCCGCTGGTCTGCAGGCAGAGCTGGGGATTCCGTCCTCACCAGAGATTAGGAGATTCCGCCTTTTCGGTCCAACACCTCGGGTCCTCTCTCTAGTCAACACCCTTTCAGGTTAGGGTGAGAAACAAAAAGGATCCAAGCAGGCACTGGACTATGCTCCCATCCTTACATATCACCTAGGTCCCCTAGTTCTATGTTGGCTCGTTATTTTTAGGGGTTTTCCTGGAAAACTGCAAAATTTGGTGCAATGCATTTCTCATCTGCATACTAGCTCTGATGCCTCTCCCATTCTCCTGGTACCTGCAGGGTCCCTGTGTCACTCCCTGGCAAGCCTCAGGGGGACAATGGTTAATCACCAACCATTAACAGGTAATTGAAGAAGAACTCTTAACAATGAAGCTAACTTAACAGCAACTGGTCCAACTTGTTTTAACTCTGCAACCTGAAAAAAAATAGATAACTTTTTATTCATAACAGTCCCCCCTCTTTTTCTTTGATCAGGCTTAAGCTTAAGCTTGCATCAACTTACAATTTTTGGCTCATTAACATAGAATTTCCTATCTTTTTTTGTACTGATTATAAATTTCCGGAGCACTCTGGTGATCCACCCAACTTCATTACTTTTTTTTTCCAGTTTAATCTCTTTAGAGATCCTTAGGTTATTCTGTACAGCAGATGTCACTATTTTAATTAAACAGGGAAATAAGAACGAACTAACAAGTATACACACAGTGAAGGTTATAGTTTTCTAACTTTTTTTGAACGTCCATAGATTATCCCACCAACTGGAATCAAGAAATGAAGGAGTCCTTTTTTGATTTCTTACCTATGCCAGTTTTCTTATTTCATTTAAGATGTCTCTCATGACTGCTCCAGTTAATTTGATTTGATAAATTACTGTTTTGGTTTGGGTGAGTTGGTCATTAATGTGATTAAGAGCTTATGTGGTCTGATTCGATATTATCTCTAATATTGCTTGTAGCTTCATAAGTTGGTTTAATATATATCACTTTTTCAATTTGGTTTTTCTTAAATCATCATATATAGGGACTGTGTACTTGATCCAGATTCTTTGGGTAATATAAAGAAAGCTTGTTTTATAATTCTAATGATGCAACTGCCAGACCAGTCTCTTGGCAATTCAGTGGATGCTGTGGTACCATTGACCCAAAACAGGTGTTTAGGGGTCTCCCGAAATATATTAGTTTTTGTTGTGCCCTCCCAATATTTAGAAATACCTTTTCCTCTGACCAGATTTACCAGGCTTGCTTCAGTAGTATCACGTTCAAAGCACCACCAGGCCTCTTCTACAGGGTGCTCTCCCAGGAGTGGCTGCCTAAATGTGGCAGTGTTCTGGGCTGTGTAATATATTTTCTTATTCTCTTGATAAAGGATCAATTGGGAGAGGTTAACACAATTATAGTTTAAATTGGTGTGGACTCTCAGCAAGGAACTTACTTCTTTCTCATAGAGAGGTTGGTAGCGCTCACTGCACGGCTCTCTTGGGCTCCCCAGAGCACCACCAGCAGTCAGAGCCATCGCTACTACCCTTCCCAAGAGTCCGGTATGGGTCATCTTGCACATCCTGCCCACCTGGCCTTGCCTCTTGAGGAGTTTACTGAGAAGAAGTTTCCAAGCTCTTTAGAGTCTCTTGCTCCTCTGGGTAAACCTCTCTTGATCTGTCCCTGCTAATTTGGTCTCTCCTAGGGGAGCATTCTGCAGAAGATTAATCCAGAGTCTTTGCTACTAAGTTGGGAAGACTTCACCAGAATTACTTATTAACAATTTTTAACTTTTACAAATTTCTTAAAACACTTTAAGACATGTTATGATTCTAAACTTTTTCTTATGCAGTTCATCAGTCTTTTGGAGTGTCAACTTTAAGTCATTTGGTCTTTTTATAATAGTATATTCAGCTGAATTAACTCCTGCTGTGGTTGAATCCTGTCCTGAGCTAGAGTGTGAGGGTGGTGTGGAATCTGGTCCAATACCAGAGGGAGACACTGACCAATCTTGTCCAATGCTCGGGGGTGGGACTGGTCCTTTAATTCTCGTCATGTGGGTCTAACCTTTTTCTCTGGTCTGCACAGCAGAATTAGTGATGACTAGTACCTGGAAGGGACCTTCAAATTTAGGCACTAGTGGTTCACTATTCCAGGATTTTATCAAAACCCAATCTCCTGGGTTGATGTCATCTGCTTTTGTGTCAAGAGGGGAGGTTTGAGGGAGGTATCCTTTTTTTATTCTAAGTCCTTCTAGGGTTCTTCCAATGACTTCTAAATATTTTCTGGTAGCTTCTTCTCCTTCCAGATAGTCTCCTGTGCTACAGGGTGTTAACAAGAATGGCAGTCCAAACATCATTTCATAAGGTGAAATCCCTATATCAGACCGGGGTCTTGTTCTGATGCGCAAAAGCGCTAGGGGCAAACACTTTAGCCAGTTCATTTTTGTTTCTTCGATCGATTTAGTTAATACTAATTTTTGAGAGTTTTGTTCCTTCGTTCCACCCTCCCAGAACTCTGGGGTTGCCATGGACTATGCAATCTCCATTTTATTCTTAAGGCTTCAATTATATTTTGCAATGTTTGGGCTACAAAAGGTGGACCTCGGTCGGACTCTATGGTATTCACCATTCCCTTCTGGTTCACTTTTTGGAAAATTAAACACTCTTTTGTAATTGCTTTTGCTAGGTCATATACACTTATGCACAGGTTCTTTCTTAGGAAATAATCACATAGTCTTTGGACTCCCCAATGGGTTAATATATGTAATTTTTTTGGCACCATCCGAGCAAGTGCTTTGTTTAGAAACACCCGTCCGTCCGATGTTAACCACTGCCCCCGTTGCCCTTGATATAACTTTAAATCTTTAATTTTTTTTTTCACAAGATATGGGTTCTTCTCTTCTTTTTCCCTACTCAGGTGTGGTTTTTGCTTTAAAAACTTTTACTGAATCCCCTGGTTCTAAAGCTGCTTCCTTTGCTCTCTTGATCAGCTAGCAAAGGTTTCACAAATTTAGGCTGAACAGTTTGGGGGTCCAGTTGCTCCACAGTAACAGCAGCAGCTTTCACTCAAAGGGACTTGAGGCTTCTCCATTCCTCCTGTCCCTGACAGTACTGGCCTGTCCTTGCCTGCTCCTGGTGGTGGACTCTCCCACTCTTTGTTACCTTGGACTGTGGGATAGAGTTGCTTGCCCCCACACTTTCTCTGGCTATAGCAACCATGATCCTTGCTTTGGCCCTTGCTTTTTCTTCTTCCCTCCTTAAATACACCACCAATGCTTCCCTCACTAACTCATTAATGTCTTTCTCTGGCCAATCTTCAATCTTTTCCAGTTTTCTCCGTATATCAGGCCAAGATTTCGTAACAAACTGGACCTTTAATTGCACTTCACCCTCTTTGGTGTCTAGGTCTGTTCTGGAGTACAATTGAAAATTCCGCTTTAGGCGATTAAGCCAAGTAGCAGGAGTTTCATCCTTCTCTTGTGCGCCCTCAAATGCCAATTTTGTTTTAGTTCCTTTGGGAACTGATTCTCTGATCCCTCGAATTATCAGAGACCTGGACTCCATCATGGCTTTCCTCCCTTCCTCCTGATTAGGGCTCCAATTGGGATCCACTAGTGGCAATTTGTCTTCACCTGATGGCACTTGGGGTCCTGGACGGTTATCTTTTTCCCAAATTCTTATGCTAGTGGGTCTAATCATTCGGGACTCTTCTGGGGAAAATAATATATTTAGAATGGAATTCATCTCCCCCAAGTGTAGATATTTGGACCTAAGAACTGATCTGCTTGGTTAGCAATGCCCACGGGGTCTTCAACTAAATTCCCTAACTCCTTCTTGAATGCTCTCACCTCAGAAGCAGTTAGAGGAGTGTTTACAAAACCAACACCTCCTGCTATTCCTCCTATAGGAACTTCTCTAAGGGGAAAAAGTCTCTCTACCTTGGAGGTCCTGGATCGGGTACCGCAGTGTGGCCAATCTTCAGACACAAAATTACTCATTTGAGGGGTATTAGCATTAACCTGGACCTGCTGTAGGCCAACAGCTGTACCTGGTGATAAGAGGTTACCAGGTAAGGAGGCATTTGTCTCCCAGTTAGGAGGAGGTGGAGGGACAGCAGTAGGAGGGGGAGAAGAGCTTGAGTGCATGTTAGGTGGAGCTGCAGAAGGGGTGGAGCATGCAGCAGGTGGAGTAGGTATCAGTGGTGGTGCAGAAGCAGCTAAAGGAGTCAGAGGGGGTGGTGAGGGAATGGCTCCCATGGCTGCTGGGGGAAGAGCCGGATCTGCTATTTGAGGTGCCCGAAGGAGAGGATTATAAGGTGGAGGGGCATCAGGAGGCAAGTAGTCTAGGGGGTCCCACCTTTTGGCAATCTCTTTAACTTCAGCATTCACTCTTTCATTCCCCTCTTTCTTGCTCTGCACTTTACAAATTTGCACTCCTTCATTCTTTATAGTATTCAAACAACAAGCTAAATATAACAATTGCTCAGGATCAGTATCCTCTTGAGATGTCAGATACTGACTCAGTTGTTGACACATCCACTTGTCTTTTGTCCCACACCACAGCCATCCTCCTTGCACATCTAATTCTGGCCACACTACTAGACAATAGTGAATCATCTTAAATTTATCTAATCCCTCTGTGGCTTCTGTGGAGTCTCATCTCTCTAATAGTTTACCTAGGGGACTGTTGGGAGGTATATTCCTCAGGCTCTGGCCACTTTTCTTACTATTGCACCCTCCCTATTTTTTCGGCCTCAAAAAAACGCACAAAGATGCCTTTAGTTTAAAGGAAATATATCTTATTTAAGAAGTCCCGACCTCCTCTGCCGAAACTCCAATTTCTCGGACCCTTTTTCGTCAGTGCTTTGTTGAGACCTTGGCCTCTCTTGCCAAGACTCAACAAATAAAACAAAAAAAATCCTTGAGACCCTGGTCTCTGAGGCTGTATGCCTGACCTCCTTCGTCAGGACTTAGAGAGATCTCAGCCTCCCTCACCAAGACTCAACGAACAAACAAAACAAAAAAAAAACCCTCGAGACCCTGGCCTCTGAGGTTGTATGCCTGACTTCCTTCGTCAGGACTTTGTTTGCCTGCAAGACTTTTAGACTTGCCCGAATCCTTCTCGGGACTTGTGAGTTTGCCTAACCTCTCTTGTCAGGACTTAAAACAAAAGTATTGCCTGATTTTCAGTTTGCCTGACCTTCCCCTATCAGGACTTACGCTTCAGGGCTTGAAAAAATTCGAGATAGGCTTCCTCTGCTAGACCTCATGCCTGACCTCCATCGTCAGGACTTAAAAACAAAACTGCCTGATTTTCTAAATCACCTAACTTCCTTCGTTAGGACCTGTAACAGGACTTTTGGGGTGCATGCCACTCACACAACTATTTCCTCCGCACGCCCGGAGGGGGGTCCTCTTTACCCCTTTGGAGGCGCCTCAATCACCAGTTCCACTCGCTTCCCCCTGTTCCCGGCCGGCCCCCTCGCGGGGGTGCGGAACCGCGGTACTGAGGGGTCCTCGCTCGCTTCGAGGGGCCGAGCTGCCGGCCCTCGTCTCACTCACACACACTCGCTCGCCTCCCTCTCCCGCCGCCGGATACTCTCACCAGTCCGGCGCTGCTCCGTGTCACTGTCCCAAGCAAATCTTCTCTGGTCCTGATATCCAGCTGTCCTGCAGATCCAGGCGGCCGTCCCAGTCCTGGTGTCCTTTTCAGGTGTGGCTATCCCGGACAAACCACCAAGCTGAAATGAATGGGGCAGGAGATCTTTCTCCTTTTTAATGCCTTTATTAAAAAGAATCAGCTCAGGTAGGGAGAAATCGACGGGTTGCGCCCACGCCGCCGTTGCTCCCAGGAGTGGCACGGAGGAGGAGGATGATGCAGCTGTGTCCGCTGGTCTGCAGGCAGAGCTGGGGATTCCGTCCTCACCAGAGATTAGGAGATTCCGCCTTTTCGGTCCAACACCTCGGGTCCTCTCTCTAGTCAACACCCTTTCAGGTTAGGGTGAGAAACAAAAAGGATCCAAGCAGGCACTGGACTACACTCCCATCCTTACACATCACCTAGGTCCCCTAGTTCTATGTTGGCTCGTTATTTTTAGGGGTTTTCCTGGAAAACTGCAAAATTTGGTGCAATGCATTTCTCATCTGCATGCTGGCTGATGCCAGTACCATTCTCCTGGTACTTGCAGGGTCCCTGTGTCATTCCCTGGCAAGCCTCAGGGGGACAGTGGTTAATCACCAACAATTAACAGGTAATTGAAGAAGAACGCTTAACAATGAAGTTAACAGCAACTGATCCAACTTGTTTTAATTCTGCAACCATAAAAAAATAACATTTTATTCATAAGATCTTCTGTGGCGTACAGGTGACTGGAGACATCCGTAAGGCTGGCAGAGGCTTGAGTTCCTCGTGATGAACGTGGCAGCTTAGTGCTTGCCGTCAAGGCCTGGAGAGGAGCTGAGTCCTTCCTAAGGTGGGCAGGAGGCTGGGCTCTTTTGTGAGGCACACGAGGCTGCCCTGGGGTCTCGGCATTGGTGAGCACGGATTCCCGGAGAGGCACGCAGGGATATTTTGGGCTCTCTGCTGAGGGGTGCAGGGATCCCTCATGAGGCACAAAGGAGTATTGATGGTCTCTACTAAGGTGTGCAGGGATCCCTGATGAGATGTGCAGCGGGGTTTTTCAGTCGCCTCAGCGCAGCAAAGGGCCACTCTGGGTGGAGGGTGTGCAAAGTGGGCAGAAAGCTTCCTGCCAAGCCTTGTGGCCGGCGGGCGGGCGGAGCCCATCCTTGGGGGTCGGGCGGGGCCTCTGGAGCCGCCGCGCCCTTGTCGGGCAGGTCCCGGCCCCGGCGGGGAAGGGCCGCGGCCGCGGGCTCCGGCGGCACTGCCGAGCAGCGGCGGAGGCACACCAAGCTCCCCGCTCCGGCCTGGCCCTGTGCTGCAGCCCAGCACAGGGACAGCCACGGCCGCTCCCTGCGCCACAGGCGGCACCGGGGCTGCAGCTGAGGCCGTGCCTGCTGCCACTGAGGAAGGAGCTCCTTGCAATGCCCGCTTCCCTAAAGCACGTGGGCAAGCCAGCACGGCATGGAGATGCTTCTGAACTGTGCTCCCATGGACACTGGGATCAAGAGATGGATTGACTGGAAGTCCTGGCTGTGAGAAACAAGGGCCAGGAGACCTGCTCCTTTAAAAAGGCCTTTATTAAGAACAGCTCTTGGGTGGGGAACCCGAGCGGTCGCGCACACAGCCACTGCTCCCACAGGACGACGCTGAGGAGGAGGAGTGCAGCTTTGTCTCTCGGCAGAGCTGGGGCTTCCGTCCTCACCAGAGTCCTCAGGAAGACAATGTTGGCTCATAGTCTATGGGTGTCATCCCGACTGAGTACTCCTCAAGTCACGGTGACAGGACGGAATCCGGCTCTGTAAATGGTGGATGATTCCTGGTAGTGCAGCCTGTTTAAAACCATAGTTTATGGGCTGGTTTGTTGTTTTTGAGAGAGTTCATACCATACCAACAGCTCCTCATTAAATTCAGTCCAGGTGCTAGTCCCTCTGGGAGCAGGGAAAGTGGTTCCTGACCTCATGGAAAGGGATACAGGTACAGGGGTGCAAGTCCTTCTGGGAGCAGGAGTAGTGGTTCCCCACAGAAAGGGATACAAACACAGGGTTACAAATACAGGGTAAGACAGTAACACTTAACAATGGCAAACCAAGTACATTCAACAACAGACTAACACTTCCAGTTAAGATCCTATTAACTTTATCAATTTTATCAACATTAATTACCAATTGCCACCCTGGAATAAGAACTCCCATCTCCACTGTTACACTTCTTACACTGGCCAGTCACAGTGTGAAGATCATGCTGCGTGCTGGAGGCAACTTTTCCATGCCCCTTTCCTGACAGAACAATCACAGATTAGCTATTGTGGCCAAGAGCAGCCCCAGGGGCACGGGGCAGAGGCAGAGCAAGGTGGGGAGGAGAAAGAGCAGGGCCGAGGTTGCCCT
The DNA here is from genome assembly GCF_036417665.1 of Passer domesticus. Classification (NCBI taxonomy): domain Eukaryota; kingdom Metazoa; phylum Chordata; class Aves; order Passeriformes; family Passeridae; genus Passer; species Passer domesticus. Next base: position 25,745,723 of record NC_087482.1, on the reverse strand, counting down.
TGAAAGGCAGAGGCGCTCTGGGGCCCGCTCCTGGCCAGGGACCCTGCCCAGAGCCGTGCCCTGCTGCCCGGGGCCTTGAGGGGCAGCTGTCCAGCTGGGCCCAGCTGTGCCAGCAGCTCCAGCCGTGCTGGGGAGCCTTGCCAGCTCTGGGCCCTGCTGTACACGAAGCTCCCTGTGTACCACTGGCAGCTGGGGCCTCAGCCACCTCCTCTCTGCACAGGAGCACCTCTGGAACTTCACAAGACCGGCCAAAGGCCTCAGTCATGGAGAACTGGGCCTGTCATCTTGCATCTCCGTGCCAGTGCCCGTTGTCCCTGCCACGGCTGCATGACCAGCTTATTGCTGGGCACGCGCTGCTGCCACCACCACCCAGAACAGGAGCCTCTGTCCCCAAAGGTGCTGGCCCTGGTGTCCAGCCAGGACAGGTGGTGCAGCCCTCCTGCCAGGGAAGGGCCTGAGCCCAGCAACATCTTTGGGCTTCAGCTCAGGTGTCTGTGTGCTACCACCAGCACTGGCTGAGCTGATTGTCTGGGCACAGCCAGGGGTGGGCAGGCAGCAGCCACACAAGGGACTCCTGAGAAAAAGTGACACCATTTGGTCTTTGTTTTACATTTTTACACATTACAAATTTTTAGAAATACTCCCAAATATTTTTCATAGGAAAAAATCCCCAAATATTTATTACATTTTTCCACGGTCGTTTAGGATTTTTCAAAGTACTTTTAGAATTAGAAAAATTTAGAACACTTTTACACTTGTAGAATAAAAAATAAAATTGCATTTAATAGGTAATTCTCACTCTAAGAAGAATTAAGTCATCACAAGACACCCAGCCTACTGGAGAGGCTCTTTTCTCACTGGACATTTGTACCCAGTGACAACAACCAACTTAAAACCTTTTCCCTGATATTTTCTGGGATTTCTGATAAGCTCACCTCTCCATCTTCAGAGGCAAACGTTGAGCCCAGTGGGCATCTCCTGCAGTGCAGGAGGGCCTCTGTGTGCCAGCTGCAACTGGGGCCTCAGCCACCTCCTGTCTCAACCGGTGTCCATCTGCAGCTTTACAGGAAGGGCCAAACACCTCAGTCTGGGACACCTGGAGCAGACATTTCCCATCTGCATCCCCATGTCCGATGTCCCTGTGCCAGCTGCTTTAACAGCTTGTTGCCATGCAGATGCTGCCTCCAGCCAGACAAGGTCCTCTCCCCCTGAAGGCACTGGCCCTGCTCTCTGGCCCCTACTGAAGGTGGGCAGGGCTTGGCCCAGCTCTTCTCTTGCACTACAGAGATGGAGCTGTCACCCCAGTGTGTGGGTGGTAGCAGCAGCAAAGCCCAGCCAGGATCAGCACTGGCTGAGCTCCGTGCCCAGGGGCAGCTGGGGATGGCCACGGTGTGGGCAGGCAGGAGCCAGGCAGGGGCTGTGACCAGTGGCAGGTCCCCGGGGAGGATGGGGCAGCCCATGCTGAGCGTCCCTGGGCTGAGGGACATTTCCATCCCTGCGTCCATCTGGGCCTGGACCTCCTCCAGCGGCATGCCCCAGAAAAGAGGGAAGCCATCAAGAGCATCTCCGGGGACACAGCCTGAGCAGCAATATCAGCTGCTGAAAAATAAGGTTTTTGTGAGATATGGACCTGTGATATATTTTGCCCTGAATGCAAAACAACCAGGGCAGTCCATTCATAGAGATGGGGGCACACTCTGGGGGTACAGCTAAGGCCATGAGCTCACAGCAGGGCTCTGGGGTCACAGCAGGCTGAGCTCACAGCAGGCCCTGAGGTCACAGAGGTGCCAGAGGTGCCAGAGCCCCGTGGTTGCACAGCAGCACAAGGAGCCAGCAGTCAGTCCCTGAGCACAACTGTTGCGGCAGCAGCGGCGGTGGCAGCAGTGGTGCTGACCTTAGGACAGCGGTGACAGGACAGCGGTGGCAGCAAGAGCTGCGGGACTGGCAGAGGACAAGGCACCATGGCCCTTGCTCTGCGCCTCCTACTCCTGCTGCTCCTGGCCGTGGCCCTGCCTGCCAGGGCTGCCCAGGCTGCTCCGCTGCAAGCGCGGCGAGCAGGTGAGCCGGCAGCCTGGCTGCCCTTTCCCGGCACAGCGCTCCCTGCTCCCCGGGAAGCGCTGGGGATGGTTTTGCCCAGGGCTTTAGGGAGGGTTTCCTCTGTGGGAGGGAGAGAGTCCCAATGGGCCCTGTGCTGCTCCAGCCACCCCTCCAGGAATGCTGCATAGGGCCTGCAAAGAGGCTGGAGAGTGACCAGAGCCAACCCAGAGCTCCCCAGGCCCCTTTGCAGTTTTGGCCTTGTCTATTCATGTATGGCTCCCACAGCTTTACCCAACCCGTGCCGTGTTCCCTCATGCATGAGAACGTCCCAGCACACACAGAAATGGTTCTGGTCTTTTCTCTCTTCTAGAATTGGATCATGACTTACATGACTTGGAAGTCCTGGTGAATGACATTTTGAATGTCTTGGAGAATGCTGAAGGCAAGTTCTGCATTTCCATTTTGACTGGCAGAATAATCCTTGTCCATGTGGCAAAAGCTCACTCCTGGGCCATTTGTGTTCAGGTTAAGTCAGGGTTGAAAGATTCTGAAAAGTTTGCCCTGCTCCCTTCTGGAGCCCTGAGGGATCCCACAGGATCACTGTCAGTGGGAGGAAGGAGAATTTAGCTGTCCATCTTCCTCCCGTGTGCAATGGCAGTGTGTCCTTCCATGTGCTCTGTGCAGCCACAGAGAAGAGCAGAGAGGGAAGGGGCCGGGCCCAGGGCTGTGCCCCGGAGCTGAGCCTTGTGGGCAGCCTGAGGATCTCCTGCAGTGCCACAGGAGCTCTTCTGTCCTGCCTTTCTTTGCAGCTGAACCTGCTGGTGAAGGTGGTGCAGCTTCCCAAGCCACGTCCAGGACTGAGGCTCTGGGAGATGCTGAGGGTAGGTCAGGACTTTCCTCCGTGGGAGAGCTGCCAGCTCAGAGCCCAAAGCTGGGCCAGGGGGGCAGCGCTGCAGGTGCCAGCACAGAACCATGCACGTGTGTGCCCTCGCCCTGCGCGATCCCCTCACCGCTCCTGCGGCTCAGTGGTGCCCGTGCAGATCAGCAGAGATGGCAGAAGCTTCTGTGGCTGTTGAGTTACAGGTGTGTCTGCAGGGAGGACTTTCCCAGGTCCCTTGGTGGATATTGCACGCAAGCCCAGCTCCCGTCGCAGGGGTGAGTGGTGTCTGCCTGATGACCCCACAGGCTGAGCACTGCTTTTGTGGGATCCATTCCTGGGAATTGGAACGATGTTGCTCTAAGGTCCTCCGAGGGGAAAGAACAAAGCTACAGGACACCAGAAACCCCATGAGCCATCCGAAAACATGAGGCAAATGCTGAAGGAAATGCAGCAGGCGGGGGGACAAGGTTGGTACATTTCCCTCATGCTGCCCCTGGGACTCAGCAGCCGGGGCCTTTGGCTGCACATCTGGACACGCCGTGCCCGGCACAGCGGGAAGGGATCCATGGCAGCCTCGCTGCCCCGCTGCTGTTTCACGCCCTGCAGGGCTGCTTCCCAGCCTGGCCTGGCTGCAGCTTCTGCCCAGCCTCAGCAGGATGGCATTTGGCCTCAGCTGACAGGCGGCCCAAACTTCACCACGGGCCTGAGATCCCCATTGCAATTTTCCACTCACCGGGTAGAACGGAAAGGGCACCTGTTTGGAGAAGTGAGGGCCCTGGCCTGCCCAAAAAGTTTATAGGAATTTTCCTGATTCTTAGTGATGTCTTTGACAAGCATTCCCTCCTAAAGATGCCACCTCCCCAATGGGGAACAGCCCCACCTGATCCAGCTGTCCCTCTTCCTTTCTCCAGATGTGGATGGAGAGGCTGGGCAGAAGGCGACGTTTCCCGAAGGAAGCAGTGGTTCTGTGCCAGCCTCTGCTACAGGAAGAGAGGCGATGCCAGGCACAGGCCCAGGAGGTAATTGCTGTGCCTCTGGGCCTGAGCCCTGCTGAGGCTTTAGCTCATCTTTTAGACATCTCTGCTGTCTGGCAGTGCGGGCACAGCTCAGACAAGACAGGCACAGCCCAGGGGAATTATCCCGAGCAGGCTCAGGGCACTCGGATACTGAGCAGTCCTGCTGGGGTCCCTGCATCTGAGACACTTCCTGAAACCTGGAAGTGACTGCATGGGGTGCCCACGGTGGGGAAAGGACAGAGGGGGAGAGTAAGGCTCCAGTGTGTCCTGAGAGGGCCTGGATATGTGCCCTTGGGCTATGGGATTTGTCCCAGGGGAAAAGAGTGATGGAGAGACAGAAGCAGGTAGAAAGGGAGGGAGAAAATGCAGGAGGGATGGAGGGATAGAGCGGTAGTTGTGGTATTGCCTGCTGCAGTTTTCCCCAGTTCTTTAGCAAGAGTTTCAGCTGTGGGAGTGAGAGAGAGCCCCAGGGCCCTGGGCTGCTCCAGCAGCCCCTCCAGGGATGATGCAAAGGGCATGGAAAGAGGGAGCAGGAGCCAGCCAAGAGTTCCTAAGGCCCCTGTGCAGCTTTGGCCATGTCCATTCACATCCGGTTCCCACGGCCTTACCCGACCCCCTTGCAGTGCTCAGTTCCCTGAGGCAGAAGGGGATCCCAGCACACCCTGAAAAATGTTCTCATCTGTGCTCCGTTCTAGATGAGGTTGGTTGGAAGGCTTCTCCATTAGCTTGGCTGCATAAAGTTTTGAAACCCTTGGAGTCTCCTGCAGGTATGTTCTCAGTGTGCCACCAAGGAAGAATTGTTGACAACCTGGCAGGAACCAGGTGACAGAAGATTCTGTGGCTCTTGTCTTACAGATAGGTCTGCAGGGAGGCCTTTTCCTGTTCCTTTGCTGATTCCTGCAGAGAAGCCTGGCTCCCATGGCAGGGGTGAGTAGTGTGCTCCTGCTGACCCCACAGGCTGAGCCCTGCTTTTGTGGGATCCATTCCTGGGAAACGGAACTACTTTCTCTTAAGGTCCTCTAAGGGGGAAGAACAAAGGCAAAGGACAGAAGAAACCCCATGAGCCAAACAACACCCTGAAACACATCGTGACAGAACTGCACAAAGGGCATGGTGAGAGCATTTCCCTCGTGCTTCCCCTGGGACTCAGCAGCCGGGGCCTTTGGCTGCACATCTGGACACACCGTGCCCGGCACAGTGGGAAGGGATCCATGGCAGCCTCGCTGCCCCGCTGCTGCTTTCACGCCCTGCAGGGCTGCTTCCCAGCCTGGCCTGGCTGCAGCTTCTGCCCAGCCCCTGCAGGAAGGCATTTGGCGTCAGCTGACAGGCAGCCTAAACTGCACCACTGGCCTGAAATCCTCTCCAATTTCCCAATCCCCAGGCCCATCCGGAGTGGTGGATGCTTGGAGGAGGGAGGGCCATGGCCAGCCCCAAGGCACTGGAGGGATCAGGATTTTCCTGTTCCTTATCCATGACTGGGACATGGATTGCCTCCTGAAGAGGCCACCTCCCCAGTGTGTAATGATTCCATCATATCTAGCTGTGCCTCTTCCTTTCTCAAGGGATGGACAGAGAGGCTCTGTGGAAGGTGGCATTTCCTGAAGGAAGGGAGGAGATGCCAGGCACAGGCCCAGGAGGTAATTGCTGTGCCTCTGGGCCTGAGCCCTGCTGAGGTTTGAGCTGCCTGCCATCTGTGCTGCCTGGCAGTGCGGGCACAGCCCGGACAAGACTGGCACAGCCCAGGGGAATTATCCCGAGCAGGCTCAGGGCACTCGGGTACTGAGCAGTCCTGCTGGGGTCCCTCCGTGGGAGACACTTCCTGAAACCTGGAAGTGAGTGCATGGTGTGGCCATGGTGGGGAAAGGACAGAGAGAGAGATCAAGGCTCCAGTGTGTCCTGAGAGAGCCTGGATATGTCCCCTTGGGCTGTGGGAGCTGTTCCATGGGCAGGTGGGCAAGCAGGAGGGAGGAACAGAAGTTGGGAGGGATAGCTGTGGCATTGCCTGCTGCAATTTTCCCCAAGCATTTAGTGAGGGGTTCCTGTGTGGGAATGAGGAAGGCCCAGGGCCCTGGGCTGCTCCAGCAGCCCCTCCAGGGATGTTCCCAAGGGCATGGAAAGAGTGTGGAGAGAGACCAGGAGCCACAGGCTCCCACAGCCTTATCCAACCCCATTACAGTGCCCAGATCCTTGAGGCAGAAATGGATCCCAGCAGCCATGGAAATGGTTCTGATCGCTGCTCCCTTGTAGATTGGGATCATGGTTTAGATTACTTGGAAACACTGGTGAATGGTGGTTTGAAGACCTTGCCAGATGTTGGAGGCAAGTTCTCAATGTACATTTCCTGACAGAATAATCAGTGTCAATGTGGCAAGAGCTCAGTCAAGTGGCATTTCCCTTAAGTTCCTCTGAAGGTTGATCAGTTCAGGAAATCTTGCTGTGCTCCATTCTTGTGCTCTGAAGGGTCCCACAGTATTGCTGTCAGTGGGAACATTTAGCTGTCCATCTTCCTCCTGTGGGCAATTCCAGTGTGTCCTTCCGTGTGCTCTGTGCAGCCAGGGAGAAGGGCAGAGAGGGAAGGGGCCGGGCCCAGGGCTGTGCCCCGGGGCTGAGCCTTCCACAGCCCCTTTGCTGGCCCCAGGGAGCCTGAGCTGCTCCTGCTGCCACTGCCAAGCCCTGGCCCTGCCCGGGGCTGGCTTTAGAGCTGCTGGCAGCTCCAGGGAGTCCTTTCTGCCCCGACTGCCCCGCAAGGGGCTCCTTCCATCCCAGTGTGGGGCCACTGCAGGCACGAGGTCCCCCTGCTCCTGAGTGGAAGGCAGAGCTGAGGCAGTGCCTTGGAGGGCACCAATCACCCAGGTGCACTCACGGCCACTTGGGCCTGAAGGAGAATCTTCAGCAGGGTCACAGGAGCTGTTCTGTCCTGCCTTTCTTTGCAGCTAACCCGGTTGGTGAAAGTGATCTGGCTTCCCAACCCACGTTCAGGAATGAGCCTCTGGGAGATGCTGAGGGTAGGTCAAGGCCTTTCCCCCTGGGAGAGCTGCCAGCTCAAGAGCCCAAATCTGGGCCAGGGAGGCAGCGCTGCAGGTGCCAGCACAGAACCATGCACGTGTGTGCCCTTGCCCTGCATGATCCCCTCATGATTTCTGCTCAGTGCTGGCAGCTGTCTGGGGAAGGGAGGGCCCTGGCCCAGCCACAAAAGCCCAGATATTTTGTGAATCTCTTCACCATTTTTGATAATCATGCTGCCCTGAAGGTGCCAGCAAAGAAATGGGGAATTGTTCCAACTGATCCAACTGTCATTTTTTCTTTCTCAAGTGATGGACCAAAAGGCAGGTTTGAAGGAGGTGTTTCCCCATGGAAGCAGTGGCTCACTGGCAGCCCCAGCTGCAGGGAGGAAGGCGATGCCAGACACGGGCACAGGCACAGCAGGTAATTGCTGTGCCGGGCTCAGCCCTGGCCGGGGCTGTGTGGCAGCAGCTCTTCCCCCAGGGCCTGCCCTTGCCCGGCCCGGCAGCAGCCAAAGCTGGAGGTGCCTCGGCTTCCAGGCCTCTGGAGCTTGTTCAGAGCCCCGGGGAAACGGGACTGGTGCAGCAACGTCCCTGGCGCTGCAGCTGCTGCGGAGCTGGCCCTGAGTGCCCAGAGGCCCAAGGCACAGGAGCAGCCCCGAGCGGGAGCCCAGCCGCCAGCCCAGGGCCAGAGCCAGCCCTGGCTCCCGACTGGGCAGGGGCTGCGCTGGCTCCTGACAGGGCCTGAGCCTGTCCCCTGGGGCTGGGGGAGCTGTCACGGGGCAGGGAGGGCCAGGGCTGGCAGTGGCTGCTCAGGGATGGCTTTGGCCCCTGTCCCTGGCAGCAGCCACTGCCCAAGCAGCTGCGCTGCCCCCGGGCTCTCCTCCCGGCCTGCTGGGCTTTGTTGGCTGGCACAGCCTGTTCCAAGGGCCGGCAAGGTGCCTGCAGGCCCCAGCTCTGGGGGAAACAGAGAACGTCCTGCCCGTATCCACCGTGCTGCCAGCTCAGCAGTGCAGCACAGCACGGGCTCACGCTCCCCATTGCTCCCACAGATGCAGCCGGCACCACAACACGTGTTCCTGATGCCCAGAAAGGCCTCGAAAGGGGCTTCTGTAAGGGAGCAGGCTGCTGGCCAAGGTTAATGGCAGGCCTGCTTTTTTCGGCGATTATCATTATTTTATGCTGTGGTCGAATTTGGAGTTACTGGACAAGAAAATGGTGAGTGTTTTCTTCACCTTTCCCAGGAACAGCTTCTTATGAAAATCTAATGCAGAGAGGAAACATTCCCAGAGAGCCTGGGGTGCAGTTGTTGCCAGTCCATAGTTCTCCAAATAACTCTGCTGAGGGTTCTGCTGCTGCCCAGTGCTTCCATTGGCCTCTCAATTGCTGGGCCTTGTCCTGGGGGCCCCGCTGGGGCTGCAGCCAGAGCTGGCTCCCACTGAGGCTGCCTGGCCAAGAGCAGCACCAGGGGCATTGGGCAGAGGCAGAGGGAGGTGGGGAGGAGAAAGAGCAGGGCCGAGATTGCCCTTGAAAGGCAGAGGCGCTCTGGGGCCCGCTCCTGGCCAGGGACCCTGCCCAGAGCCGTGCCCTGCTGGCCGGGGCCTTGAGGGGCAGCTGTCCAGCTGGGCCCAGCTGTGCCAGCAGCTCCAGCCGTGCTGGGGAGCCTTGCCAGCTCTGGGCCCTGCTGTGCACCAGGCTCCCTGTGTGCCACTGGCAGCTGGGGCCTCAGCCACCTCCTCTCTCCACAGGAGCACCTCTGGAACTTCACAAGACCGGCCAAAGGCCTCAGCCATGGAGAACTGGGCCTGTCATCTTGCATCTCCGTGCCAGTGTCCATTGTCCCTTCCTCAGGTGCATTACCAGCTTATTGCTGGAAATATGCTGCCACCACCACCCAGAACAGAATCTTCTCTCCCCAAAGGGACTGACCTTGCTCTCCATCCAGGACAGGAGATGCAGCCCTCTAGCCAGGGAATGGAATGTTGAAAAAGTTGTATTTACTTCTAAAAATTTTAAATGTTTATTAAAACTTTATTAAAATTTTTACAATAAACCCAATAGGGAAAATGTTACGTCGCCGGGAGTAGAGGATTTTTTCCACCATGTGCTCATCCACACAATGGAGGTTTCACCTTTTAACACTTTTACCCTTCTTAAAGTTCAGTCCATCGACTCCTTCTTTGATGTCCAGTAGTGGAGTTTACTTCCTTACATCTCACTTGGAGGTCATGTACTGCTGTCCTAGCAAGGTGACCCTCTTAAATGTCCCAAACTCAGGTAATCCCAAGATAACAACACAACAGGGGGTAAAACATATCTATAAATGTATAAAACTTCTCTTAACATATATACATGATATTTATCCTTTAATTGTGAGAGTCAACTGTCACATTACTCATCTATCACGGGCTTGAGTCCAGCTTCAGCTCAGGTGTCTGTGTGCTACCACCAGCACTGGCGGAGCTGCTCGTCTGGGCACAGCCAGGCATGGGCAGGCAGCAGCTGGGCATGGGACTCATTCGAACCAACAGCACCCTCATGTTATCTTTGTCTTTCATTTTGAAACATTTACATATGTTTTTAGTTTGTAGCATTGAGAAACGTTTTTCACAGAATACGGACACCACATATTTGTTCCCCTTTCCTCCAATACTTCTGTATTTGTCCAAGTAGTTTTATAGTCAGGGAAACTAGAATCTTCTGACACATTGGCAATAAAAAGCAAAATTGCCTTTAATTCTTAATGTTTAGTCTTACACAGCCTGGACAAGACCGGCATAGCTCGGGGGAATTATCCCAAGCAGGCTCAGGGCACTCGGGTTCTGAGCAGTCCTGCTGGGGTCCCTCCATGGGAGACACATCCCGAAACCTGGGAGTGACTGCATGGGGTGCCCATGGTGGGGAAAGGACAGAGTGGGAGAGCAAGGCTCCAGTGTGTCGAGACAGGGCCCAACCCTGTCCCCTGGGGCTGGGGGAGCTGTCACGGGGCAGGGAGGGCCAGGGCTGGCAGGGGCTGCTCAGGGATGCCTTTGGCCCGTGTCCCTGGCAGCAGCCACTGCCCAAGCAGCTGCGCTGCCCCCGGGCTCTCCTCCCGGCCTGCTGGGCTTTGTTGGCTGGCACAGCCTGTTCCAAGGGCCGGCAAGGTGCCTGCAGGCCCCAGCTCTGGGGGAAACAGAGAACGTCCTGCCCGTATCCACCGTGCTGCCAGCTCAGCAGTGCAGCACAGCATGGGCTCACTCTCCCTATGGATCTTGCAGAGGTTCAAAGCAAGACAGGAACACATGCCCTGATTCCACTTTGATGAATCCCAATGATTTTCTCCTTGCAGGACTGGCACAAGCAGTGCATGATAGGTATAGCAGAGCCTCTGTTCACTGTATCACTCGCCATGGCCTCTTTCACAGTTGTATCTTTACACCTTCATATGTCCTGCCAAAACCTGAGGGAGAACTGGACCTCTAATCACATGGCACATCTCCATGCCCATGCCCGATGTCCCTGTGCCAGCTGCTTTAACAGCTTGTTGCTGTGCAGATGCTGCCTCCAGCCAGACAAGGTCCTCTCCCCCTGAAGGCACTGGCCCTGCTCTCTGGCCCCTACTGAAGGTGGGCAGGGATTGGCCCAGCTCTTCTCTTGCACTAAAGAGATGGAGCTGTCACCCCAGTGTGCGGGTGGTAGCAGCAGCAAAGCCCAGCCAGGATCAGCACTGGCTGAGCTCCGTGCCCAGGGACAGCTGGGGATGGCCATGGTGTGGGCAGGCAGGAGCCAGGCAGGGGCTGCTGTGACCAGTGGCGGGGCCCCGGGGAGGATGGGGCAGCCCATGCTGAGCGTCCCTGGGCTGAGGGACATTTCCTTCCCTGCGACCATCTGGGCCTGGACCTCCTCCAGTGGCATGCCCAGGAAAAGAGGGAAGCCATCAAGAGCCTGTGAGTTACGCAGGGATGGGCTGCAGCTTCCTCCCTCCTTGGTTAGCGGGCGGATTAAAAGAGGCCTCTAGGGTTTGTGGCAAACAGCAGTGGGCAAACAGGGCCCTGGCATGTCTCTGAGGGACAATTCACGAGGCAGTGTGCACAGGCAGGGCAAGCAGGCAGGGTTGCAGGTTTTCTTGCTTGGGAGGTTTACCGTGTCTTGTTTGCAGTGTTTCTGTTGGTTGCTTGGTTTTGGGGTTTCTGGGAGTAGTGGTTTTTACGCAATCGAAAACTGTAGTTAGTACAAGTGCATGTAACTAGATGGAACCCTCCAAAAAGGATGTGTCTGTCCTGGCCCATTCCTGTGCAGAGTGTTTGAGCTCAGCAGTGGTTTCAGGGGGCAGTGTGGAGAAAAGCTGCCGGTGGTGTGAACAGGTGAATGATGTCCTTTCACTGGTGGCCGAGCTTAGGGAGGAAGTTTAAAGACTAAGGAGTATCAGGGAAAGTGAAAGGGAAATAGATTGGTGGAGTTCAGCCCTTCCATCCTTACGGGAGGCCCAGCAAGAGTCACAGGACTCCTATGCCGCACACTGTCAGGCAAGAGAAGGACACCTGGTAGATGAAGGGGAGTGGAAATGGTCCCTGCATGGGGAGGTTATGATAAAAATTCCTCCCGACCCCCGTCCCCTAGCCAGGGGCCACTTCAGAATAGGTATGAGCCCCTGGATCTAGAGAGTCAGCCAAATGATTAAGAAGAAAATTGCCTGCCCAGAGAGCCTCCCAATTTTGAATAATCTGTAACATGGATTGCCACCTCTAACATCAAAAAGGAAAGAAAGGTAATCGTGGTGGGTGATTCCCTTCTCAGGGGAACAGAGGGCCCCGTGTCAAGGGGACCCACCCCACAGAGAGCTCTGCTGCCTCCCTGGGGCCCAGGTGCAGGATATTCCTCAGGGACTTCCTGGCCTCATTCAGTCCTCTGATTATTATCCACTGCTGAAACTCCAGGCTGGCAGTGATGAGATTGAGGAGTGTCAGGACCATTGAAAGGGACTTAGGGCACAGGGACAAGTGGTTGATAGGACAGGGACACAGGTAGTCTTTTCCTCAGTCCCTTTGCTGGCTGAAAAAAATGGTGAAAGCAATAGGAGAGCTCGTATCATCAACAAGGGTTGGTGTCATTGGCAGAATTTTGGATTCTGTGATCATGGCGCAGCTTTGATGGCACCTGGCCTGCTGGAACCAGATGGGCTCCATCTCTCTTGTCAGGGCAGAAGGTTTTTAGCCCATGAGCTTGCAGAACTTGTTGAGAGGGCTTTAAACTGGGTTTGAAGAGGGAACGGGATGCAGCTGGGCTGTCTGGAAGCAGGCCCAAGGCTGGTAAGCCTGAGTTAGGGATGAAATCAGCAGCCCAGCTGAGGTGCATGGATACCAGTGCACACAGCATGGGTAACAAACAGCAAGAGCTGGAGGCCATGGTCCAGCAGCAGAGCTGTGATGTCATTGCCATCACAGAAACGTGGTGGGATGCCTCACATGGCTGGAGCACTACACTGGATGGCTACAAGCTCTTCAGGAGAGACAGGAAAGGGAGAAGAGGTGGAGGCGTGGCTCTTTTTATTAGGGAGGCTTTGGACACCATGGATATTGAAACTAATGATGATGAGGTGGAATGCCTATGGGTGAGAATGAGGGGGAAGGCCAACAAGGCTGACATCCTACTGGGAGTCTGCTATCATCCACCCAACCTGGAAGAAGTGGTGGACAACTCATTCTATAAACAGCTAGAGGATGTTTCAGGATCATCAGCCCTTCTTCTTGTAGGCGACTTCAACTTGCCAGACATCTGCTGGGAACTTAATTCAACAGAAAAAAATCAGCCCAGGAAATTTGTAGAGTGTGTGGTGGACAACTGTTGGTTGCATCTGGTGGGTGAGCCCAGCAGGGGAGGGACTATGTTAGATCTGCTCTTTGCAGATAGAGGTGGGCTGGGGGGACATGTGGTGGCTGGAGGCTGCTTGGGGCATAGTGATCATGAAATGATAGAATTTGTTGCATTGCAAGCTGATCTGTAGTCAGCATTAATCAAGTTCTAAGAAGCAGTCCAGCTCAGCTCCATGAACTAGCCTCTGTGTTTGACTGACAGAAGCTCACATCCAATGGGAACTCTCCTAGGATGCAGACATTGTCTTGGTTCAGAGCCTGGGGGCACACAGATAGACCAATGAGCTGTGTCGGCCCAGGAGATTTGAGTGGGCTAGAAAAGAACACTCTGGACAATAAACAAGGCTCTTTTTCTGAGGAAACATGAGTGGTCTGTCTTATGTCTCAGACAGGGGAACACCAATGTATCAAGAATTCTTGGTATTTTGTGAAAACAGGAGGAACATCAAGAAGACCAAACCAAAAACATCATGGTTTGACCCTGGCACAATGCCAGGGCCCCCATGAAGGGTGTATTTCCATAATGGTTGCTGTGAGATGTGACCTGGAAACAGAACAAAGCAAGTTCCCAATTGGGGATGGAGGGAAAATACAACACTTTAATAATCTACAAAACAGAACATAAGGGAAAAAGAAAAAAACACACAGAACAATGCACAATGGAAAACTCCTAAAACACTCCTCCCCCTAGGTCTCTAACATTCAAATCCCCTCTAACACATTGTTTCTCAGTCTAATACCCTCTTTCACACAAGCTTCCCCTCAGTTCACCAAGAGATAGAAGTCTCCCTCTTACACCATGGGCTTCCCCTGGAAACACACTGGAACCTCTGTTCTTCTGCGTCACACATGGCAGCTGCCCGAAGAAGATCTGCCGTGGTGACCATCTTCCTTCCATGTTTTGTGCTCTCACCACAGTCCACTGACCTAGACTGCTCCTTGGGTCCTTTTAAGAATGCTTTCTCACCCAGTTCCAAGAAATGGCCGCCTCCTACCATCTGGGATATCTGTCCCCCCCATATTTTTACTCCCCTGGGGCCTGGGTCTCGGGAACAGAGATCCTTCGCTGATGGCAGAGGGCTCCACCACACCCTCCCCATCAGTCTCTGCTCTCTCTACTTCTCCTCGCGGCCTTATCATTCCTGGCCCGTGGCCAACCGCCTCCCCCAAGGTGCAGTCTCTGCATTATCAGAAGAAATTGGTCTCGCCCGTGGCTATGTAAGAGAAAAGTCCAGCCAAAGCCACTTCAATCATCTCCTCCATCTGGGGCACTCTCATCTGCTGGTATTTTCTTCTCCTACTTGAACCTTTTCTTCTTTCCCATCTTCCATCCCCTCTAAACTATCAGCTGGGGAAGATCAGTGTTTTTACAGCTTCCACTGTTTCAACACTAAAAGGGTTAAAAGCTCAGCCTGGTCTCCCAGCGGCTGGGCACCTTGCCCCCCCTGCTCCTCCTCCTGGCCACGGTGCCGGCACGAGATACCACATTCCAAGCCAGCACAGTCTCTGCCATTCTCTCCCAGGGGTGATGCCCAAACCGTCCCATGTTCTCCTCCACCCCTCCTCCTGCAGGAGCCTCTGGCCTTCTCCCCTCAGGCCGCATGGCCTCCCCTGCCCCACCCAGACACAGCTGGGCAGGGGGAGGAGGTCAGACCAGCTCACCTGCTGCCAGATCAAAGAGGAAGTTCCTCTGGGAATGCTGTGCTTTTAACTCCTGTGTGTTCTCAGAGGCGTGTCCAAATCTCAGTGGCCAGCACAGGTGCCAGTTTCACATCTGGCCACTGATTGGCCTGACCACAACCCTTCCAAAAACTCACTTCCGGGTCAAACCAAGACATTCCACCCCTCGCCTCTGAGAACACACACTTCATTCCAAAATATGAACAAAATTACATTCAAGACACTTCTACTTACAACAATGACATACACCAAACCTCCATCCCCAGATTTTATTATCAATCTACTTACTACCCAATACATGCTTTGCTCCTATTCCCTTTGATCCATCTCACAGCTTCCGTCTCATCACTTCGACTTTCCTGGTCCAGGAAACCAAAAATGTCATGACTTCCAGAGGGCAGACTTTGGCCTGTTTAGGAGACTTCTTCAGAGAGTTCCTTGGCAAGCAGCCCTTAAAAACCAAGGAGTCCAGGAAAGGTGGGCATGCGTCAAAACAGAGATCTTGAGGGCACAGGAACAGTCTGTCCCTGGGTGCCGAAAGATGAGTCAATGAGGCAAACGCCCAGCCTGGATGGGCAAGGAGGTTTTGGAGGAATTTAGAAATAAGAAGAGGACGTATCATCTTTGGAAGGAGGGTCAAGTCTCTCAGGAAGTATTTAGAGGAGCTGCTAGAGCATGTAGGAAACAAAATTAGGGAGGGCAAAGCTTAGTTTGAACTGAAAATGGTGACTTCTGTAAAGGATAATAAAAAAAATGTATTTACAAAGATATCAACGGGAAAAGGAAGGGTCAGACCAACCTTTGTTCTTTATTAGATGTGGGAGGGAACTTAGGAAGTGCAGATGAGGACAAGGCAGAGGCGCTGAACACCTTCTTTGCCTCAGTCTTTAGTAGGAAGACAACTTGGCCTCAGGACAAGTGTCCTGCTGGGCTGGTAGATGGTGTCAGGGAGCAGAATGGGCCCCCTGTTAGCCAAGAGGAGGCAGTCAGAGAACTGCTGAGCTGCTTGGATGTTCCTAAATGTATGGGGCCAGATGGGATCCACCCCAGGGTGATGAGGGAACTGGCAGATGAGCTGCTGAAGCCGCTCTCCATCATTTACCAGCAGTCCTGGCTCACTGGTGAGGTTCCAGGTGACTGGAAGCTGCCCAATGTGACGCCCATGTAGAACAAGGGTGGGAAGGAGGATCCTGGTAATTATAGGCCAGTCAGTCTGAGCTCAGTACCCAGTAAGGTGATGGAACAGTTTATACTGAGTGCCATCACGCAGCACTTACAGGATGGCCAGGGTAGCAGACCCAGCCAGCAGGGGTTTAGGAGGGGTAGGTCGTGTCCGACCAACCTGATCTCCTTTCATGAGCAAGTGACCTGCCTGATGGATGCAGGAAAGGCTGTGGATGTGTCTATTTGGACTGCAGAAAGGCCTTTGCACTGTCTTCCACAGCTCACTCCTGGAAAAGCTGCAGCCCAGGGCAGGGAGAGGAACACTCTTTGCTGGGCTCAGAACTGGCTGGATGGCTGGCCCAGAGAGGGGTGCTGAACGGTGCTGCACCCAGCTGGCAGCCAGTCACCAGAGGTGTCCCTGCGGGCTCTGTGCTGGGGCCAGCTCTGCTCAATGCTTTTATTGACAACATGGATGAGGGGATTGAGTCTTTCATTAGCAAATCTGCAGACAACACTAAGCTGGGAGAGTGTGTTGATCTGTTGGAAGGTAGGAGGGCTCTGCAGGGAGACCTGGAATGGTTGGAGGCATGGGCAGAGTCCAGTGGGATGAAGCTCAGTAGGTGCAAGTGCCCAGTGCTGCACTTTGGCCACAAGAAGCACCTGCAGTGTTCTAGGCTGGGGATAGTGTGGCTGGACAGTGGCCAGGCAGAAAGGCACCTGGGGGCACTGGTCACAGCCAGCTGAACATGAGCCAGCAGTGTGGCCTGGTGGCCAAGGAGGCCAATGGCTCCTGGTCTGTGTCAGGAAGAGCGTGGCCAGCAGGAGCAGGGAGGTCATTCTGTGCCTGTAATTGGCACTGGTGAGGCCGCACCTCGAGTGCTGTGTCCAGTTCTGGGCCATCAGTTTGGGAAGGACATTGAGTCGCTCGAGCACATCCAGAGGGGGCAACGAGGATGGTGAGGGGCTGGGAGCACAAGCCCTGGTGAGGAATGACTGAGGGAGCTGGGGGTGTTTACCCTGGAGAAAAGGAGACTCCGAGGTGACCTTATCACTCCACAGCTCCCTGAAGGGTAGTTGTAGTCAAGGGGGGTTGGCTTCTTTCTCCAGGCAGCGCTGACAGAACCAGAGGACACAGTCTCAAGCTGCATCAGGGGAACTGTAGGTTGGATATTAAGAAAATGTTTTCCTCAGAAAGAGTGATAAAGTTCTGGAATGGCCTGCCAGGGGAGGTGATGGAGACGCCATCCCTGGATGTGTTTAAAAAAAGACTGAATGTGGCACTGGGTGCCATGGTTTAGTTGTGGTGTTGGGACATGGGTTGGACTGGATGATCTTGAAGGTCTCTTCCAACCTGGTCATGCTGTGAATTCTGTAAGAATTCTGAGCATCTCCAGGGACACAGACTGGCCAGCAATGTCAGTAGGTGAAAAATAAGGTTTTTTGTGAGAAATGGACCTGTGATAATGCAAAACATTTACAATCCGGGCAGTCCATTCATGCGGATGGGCGCACACTCTGGGGGTACAGCTGAGGCCATGAGGTCACAGCAGGGCTCTGGGGTCACAGCAGGCTGAGCTCACAGCAGGCCCTGAGGTCACAGAGGTGCCAGAGGTGCCAGAGCCCCGTGGTTGCACAGCAGCACAAGGAGCCAGCAGTCAGTCCCTGAGCACAACTGTTGCGGCAGCAGCGGCGGTGGCAGCAGCGGTGCTGACCTTGGGACAGCGGTGACAGGACAGCGGTGGCAGCAAGAGCTGCGGGATTGGCAGAGGACAAGGCACCATGGCCCTTGCTCTGCGCCTCCTACTCCTGCTGCTCCTGGCCGTGGCCCTGCCTGCCAGGGCTGCCCAGGCTGCTCCGCTGCAAGCGCGGGGAGCAGGTGAGCCGGCAGCCTGGCTGCCTTTTCCCGGCACAGCGCTCCCTGCTCCCTGGGAAGCGCTGGGGATGGTTTTGCCCAGGGCTTTAGGGAGGGTTTCCTCTGTGGGAGGGAGAGAGTCCCAATGGGTCCTGGGCAGCCCCATTTCCCTTTCCTCTCCCAGAATTTTACACAGGGCAGGGAAAGAGGGTGGATTGTGGCCAGGAGCCAGCCCTGAGCTCCCCAGGCCTCTGTGCAGCTTTGGCCATGTCCATTCACATCTGGCTCCCATGGCCTTTCCTGATGCCCATTTCCTGTACCCAGCTCCCTGATGCAGAAGGGGATAAAACGCAGCATGGAAATAGTTATGATTTCTGCTCCCTCTAGATTTGGATGGCCATATAAATTATTTGCAAGTACTGGTGAATGACACTTTAAAGATCTTGGAAAATGCTGGAGGCAAGTTCTGAATTTCTCTTTATCGGATAGAATAATCAGTGTCTATGTGGGAAGAGCTCATTCATGCCACTTTCCTCAAGGTTCTGTCCGGGTTGAAAGACTGAAAAATTTGCCCTGCTCCCTTCTGGAGCCCTGAGGGATCCCACAGGATCGCTGTCAGTGGGAGGAAGGAGAATTTAGCTGTCCATCTTCCTCCTGTGTGCAATGCCAGTGTGTCCTTCCATGTGCTCAGTGCAGCCACAGAGAAGAGCAGAGAGGGAAGGGGCCGGGCCCAGGGCTGTGCCCCGGGGCTGAGCCTTGTGGGCAGCCTGAGGATCTCCTGCAGTGCCACAGGAGCTCTTCTGTCCTGCCTTTCTTTGCAGCTGAACCTGCTGGTGAAGGTGGTGCAGCTTCCCAAGCCACGTCCAGGACTGAGGCTCTGGGAGATGCTGAGGGTAGGTCAAGACTTTCCTCCCTGGGAGAGCTGCCAGCTCAGAGCCCAAAGCTGGGCCAGGGGGCATCGCTGCAGGTGCCAGCACAGAACCATGCACGTGTGTGCCCTCGCCCTGCACGATCCCCTCACCGCTCCTGCGGCTCAGTGGTGCCCGTGCAGATCAGCAGAGATGGCAGCAGCCTCTGTGGCTGTTGTGTTACAGGTGTGTCTGCAGGGAGGACTTTTCCAGCTCCTTTGCTGACCCCTACACAGAAGCCTGGCTCCCATGGCAGGGGTGAGTAGTGTGTCCCTGTTGACCCCACAGGCTGAGCCCTGATTTTGTGGGATCCGTTCCGAGGAAATAGAAATATTCCTCTTAAGGTCCCCTGAGAATGGAGAACAAACCCAGAAGGAACAGTAAGTCCCTGGAGGCATCCAAACACATGGAGAAGATGCCGAGTGATCTGGAATGATGCTGTGGAGGATACATTTCCCTCATGCTTCCCCTAGGACTCAGCAGCCGGGGCCTTTGGCTGCACATCTGGACACGCCGTGCCCGGCACAGCGGGAAGGGATCCATGGCAGCCTCGCTGCCCCGCTGCTGCTTTCACACCCTGCAGGGCTGCTTCCCAGCTTGTCCTGGCTGCAGCTTTTGCCCAGCCTATGCAGGAAGGCATTTGGCATCAGCTGACAGGCAGCCCAAAATGCAACACAGGCCTTGCCCACCCTGAGGTCCCCTGCGATTTTGCAGTCTCCAGGCGGATCACTAACGGCGGGTGTTTTGATGAAAGTGGGCCCTGTGCTACCTAGGATGTTTATGTCTTTGACAAGAATTGCCTCTTGAAGATGCCACCCCTCCAGTGGGGATCAGTCTTACCTGATGAGCTGTTGTTTTTCCTTTCTCCACAAGTGGATGGAGAGGCTGTACGGAAGGCGGCGTCTCCTGAAGGAAGCAGTGGCTCCATGCCAGCCTCTGCTGCAGGAAGAGAGGCGATGCCAGGCTCAGGCCCAGGAGGTAATTGCTGTGCCTCTGGACCTGAGCCCTGCTGAGGCTTGAGCTGCCCTGACTGCTGCCTAGCAGTGCGGGCACAGCCCAGACAAGACTGGCACAGCCCAGGGGAATTATCCCGATCAGGCTCAGGGCACTCGGGTTCTGAGCAGTCCTGCTGGGGTCCCTCCATGGGAGACACATCCTGAAACCTAGGAGTGACTACATTCCCATGGTGGGGAAATGACAGAGCAGGACAGGAAGGCTCCAGTGTGTCCTGAGAGGGCCTGGTTATGTCCTTTCCATTCAGGGAGGAATTTCATGGGGAAGAGGAATAGAGGGAGAGAAGAAATTAGGAAGGGAGGGAGAGAGGGCAGAGGGAGGGAGGGAGGGAGGGAGGGAGGGAGGGAGGGAGGGAGGGAGGGAGGGAGGGAGGGAGGGAGGGAGGGAGGGAGGGAGGGAGGGAGGGAGGGAGGGAGGGAGGGAGGGAGGGAGGGAGGGAGGGAGGGAGGGAGGGAGGGATGATTGTGGCAGTGCCTGCTGCATTTTTCACTAGTGCTTTAGCAAGAGTTTTAGCTCTGGGAGTGGGAGAGCCCAAATGCACTCCTGGCTGCTCCAGCCACCTCGCCAGGGATGTTACACAGGGCCTGCAAAGAGGATGGGGATTGGCCAGGAGCCTGCCCAGAGCTCCCGAGGCCCCTGTGCAGCTTTGGCCACATCCATTCACATCTGGCTCCCACAACCTTACCCAACCCACTTGCAGTGCCCTGTTATCTGAGGCAGAGGGGGCCACAACACACCAGGGAAATGGTTCTGATCTGTGCTCCCTTCTAGATCGGGATGGCAAATTGCATTATTTGGATGCCCTGCTGGATGATGGTTTAAGACTCTTGAAGAATGCTGGAGGCAAGTTGTCCCTGTGCCTTTCTTAACAATATCCTGACAGTGCTGCAGGTGCCAGCACAGAACCATGCACGTGTGTGCCCGCGCCCTGCACGATCCCCTCACCGCTCCTGCGGCTCAGTGGTGCCCGTGCAGATCAGCAGAGATGGCAGAAGCTTCTGTGGCTGTTGTGTTACAGGTGTGCCTGCAGGGAGGACTTTACCAGGTCCTTTGGTGGATGTTGCACGCAAGCCCAGCTCCCATCGCAGGGGTGAGTAGTGTGTCCCTGCTGACCTCACCAGCTGAGCCCTGCTTTTGTGGGATCTGTTCCTGGGAAATGGAACTCTGTTGCTCTAAGGTCCTCCGAGGGGAAAGAACAAAGCTACAGGTCACAAGAAACCCCATGAGCCACTCAAAATCACGGGACAAATGGTGAAAGAATTACTGCAAGCCGAACAAGGTGGGTGCATTTCCCTCATGCTTCCCCTGGGACTCAGCAGCCAGGGCCTTTGGCTGCACATCTGGACATGCCGTGCCCGGCACAGCGGGAAGGGATCCATGGCAGCCTCGCTGCCCCGCTGCTGCTTTCATGCCCTGCAGGGCTGCTTCCCAGCCTGGCCTGGCTGCAGCTTGTGCCCAGCCTCTGCAGGAAGGCATTTGGCATCAGCTGACAGGCAGCCCAAACTGCACCACTGGCCTGAGATCCCCTGAAATTTCATAGTCTCCAGGATGATCACTAAGGGCGGGTGTTATCATGAAAGTGGGCCCTGGCCTACCCAGAAATTTGTGTGGATTCCTTAACCATGACTTTCACAAGTACTGCCTGCTGAAGATGCCACCTCCCCAATGGGGAACAGCCCCACCTGATCCAGCCATCCCTCTTCCTTTCTCCAGAAGTGGATGGAGAGGCTTGGCAGAAGGCGGCGTTTCCCAAAGGAAGCAGTGGTTCCCTGCCAGCCTCTGCTGTAGGACTGGAGGCGATGCCAGGCACAGGCACAGGAGGTAATTGCTGTGCCTCTGGGTCTGAGCCCTGCTGAGACTTGACCTGCTGTCTCTGCTGCCTGGAAGTGAGGGCACAACCCAGGAGAATTATCCCGAGCAGGCTCAGGGCACTCGGGTACTGAGCAGTCCTGCTGGGGTCCCTCCATGGGAGACATGTCCCGAAACCTGGCAGTGACTGCACGGGGTGCCCATGGTGGGGAAAGGACAGAGAGAGAGATCAAGGCTCCAGTGTGTCCTGAGAGGGCTTGACTATGTGCCCTTGGGCTGTGGGAGCTGTCCCAGCAGATGGAGGAAGGGTGGCTGGGAGGACAGGCAGGAGAGAGTTTGCGAGGGATACTTGCAACACTACCTACTGCAGTTCTCCCCAGAGATTAAAGGAGCATTTTCCTTGTGTGACTGAGAGAACCCCCACGGGCCCTGGGCTGCTCCAGCCACCTCTCCAGGGATGTTGCACAGGGCCTGCAAAGAGGATAGGGATTGACCATGAGCCTGCCCAGAGCTCCCCAGGCCCCTGAGCAGCTTTGGCCTTGTCCATTCACATCTGGCTCCCATGGCCTTACCCGACCTACATGCAGTGCCCAGTTCCCTGAGGCAGAAGGGGATCCCAGCACATCATGGAAATCCTTCTGATCTTTGCAAACTTCTAGGTTGGGATCAAGACATGGATTATCTGGGAAACCTGCTGGATTATGGCTTGAGACTCATGGGAAATCCTGGAGGCAAGTGCTCAATGTACCTTTCCTGAGAGAATACACAGTGAGCAGGTGGCAAGAGCTCATACATTTGCCCTTTCACTTAAGATCATCTGAAGGTTGATGGAATATGGCAAATTTGCCCTGCTCCTTTCTGGAGCCCTGAGGGATCCCACAGGATCACTGTCAGTGGGAGGAAGGAGAATTTAGCTGTCCATCTTGCTCCCTTGTACAATTCCAGTGTGTCCTTCCATGTGGCTCCATGCAGCCACAGAGAAGAGCAGAGAGGGAAGGGGCCGGGCCCAGGGCTGTGCCCCGGGGCTGAGCCTTGTGGGCAGCCTGAGGATCTCCTGCAGTGCCACAGCAGCTCTCCTGTCCTGCCTTTCTTTGCAGCTGAACCTGTTGGTGAAGGTGGTGCAGCTTCCCAAGCCACGTCCAGGACTGAGGCTCGGGGTGATGCTGAGGGTAGGTCAAGACTTTCCTCCCTGGGAGAGCTGCCAGCTCAGAGCCCAAAGCTGGGTCAGGGGGGCATCGCTGCAGGTGCCAGCACAGAACCATGCACGTGTGTGCCCTCGATCTGCGCGATCCCCTCACCGCTCCAGTGGCTCAGGCATGGCAGCTGTTTGGAAACGGGAGAGCCCTGACCCTGCCATGAAAGCCAAGACATTTTCTGAAACGTATCCCCATGTTTAACACACATGACATCCTGAAGATGCCGGCATCCAAATCAGGAACTCTTCCACCTAATCCAACTGTCCTTTTTCCTGTCTGAAGTGATGGACCAAACATCTGTGCAGAAGGAGGCACATCCTGGAGGAAGCATTTCCCCATGGGCAGCCCCTGCTGCAGGGAGGAAGGCGATGCCAGACACGGGCACAGGCACAGCAGGTAATTGCTGTGCTGGGCTCAGCCCTGGCTGGGGCTGTGTGGCAGCAGCTCTTCCCCCAGGGCCTGCCCTTGCCCAGCCCGACAGCAGCCAAAGCTGGAGGCGCCTTGGCTTCCAGGCCTCTGGAGCTGGTTCAGAGCCCCGGGGAAACGGGACTGGTGCAGCAACGTCCCTGGCGCTGCAGCTGCTGCGGAGCTGGCCCTGAGTGCCCAGAGGCCCAAGGCACAGGAGCAGCCCCGAGCGGGAGCCCTGCCGCCAGCCCAGGGCCAGAGCCAGCCCTGGCTCCCGACTGGGCAGGGGCTGCGCTGGCTCCTGAGAGAACGTCCTGCCCATATCCACCGTGCTGCCAGCTCAGCAGTGCAGCACAGCACGGGTTCACACTCCCCATCGCTCCCACAGATGCAGCCGGCACCACAACACGTGTTCCTGATGCCCAGAAGGGCCTCAGAAGAGGCTTCTGTAAGGGAGCAGGCTGCTGGCTAGGATTCATGGCAGGCCTGCTTTTTTTGGACCTTATTGTCATGTTGTGCTGTGTCAGAATCTGGTATTGCTGGAAGAACAAACGGTGAGTGGACACCTTTCCCTGAATGAGCTTCTTTTGAAAGTCTAATGTGGACAGGAAGCATTCCCACTGAGGCTGCAGTGGAGTTGTGGCCAGTCCATGGTTCTCCAAATAACTCTGCTGAGGGTTCTGCTGCTGCCCAGTGCTTCCATTGGCCTCTCAATTGCTGGGCCTTGTCCTGGGGGCCCCGCTGGGGCTGCAGCCAGAGCTGGCTCCCACTGAGGCTGCCTGGCCAAGAGCAGCCCCAGGGGCACGGGGCAGAGGCAGAGGGAGGTGGGGAGGAGAAAGAGCAGGGCCGAGGTTGCCCTTGAAAGGCAGAGGCGCTCTGGGGCCCGCTCCTGGCCAGGGACCCTGCCCAGAGCCGTGCCCTGCTGGCCGGGGCCTTGAGGGGCAGCTGTCCAGCTGGGCCCAGCTGTGCCAGCAGCTCCAGCCGTGCTGGGGAGCCTTGCCAGCTCTGGGCCCTGCTGTGCACCAGGCTCCCTGTGTGCCACTGGCAGCTGGGGCCTCAGCCACCTCCTCTCTCCACAGGAGCACCTCTGGAACTTCACAAGACCGGCCAAAGGCCTCAGCCATGGAGAACTGGGCCTGTCATCTTGCATCTCCGTGCCAGTGTCCATTGTCCCTTCCTCAGGTGCATTACCAGCTTATTGCTGGAAATATGCTGCCACCACCACCCAGAACAGAATCTTCTCTCCCCAAAGGGACTGACCTTGCTCTCCATCCAGGACAGGAGATGCAGCCCTCTAGCCAGGGAATGGAATGTTGAAAAAGTTGTATTTACTTCTAAAAATTTTAAATGTTTATTAAAACTTTATTAAAATTTTTACAATAAACCCAATAGGGAAAATGTTACGTCGCCGGGAGTAGAGGATTTTTTCCACCATGTGCTCATCCACACAATGGAGGTTTCACCTTTTAACACTTTTACCCTTCTTAAAGTTCAGTCCATCGACTCCTTCTTTGATGTCCAGTAGTGGAGTTTACTTCCTTACATCTCACTTGGAGGTCATGTACTGCTGTCCTAGCAAGGTGACCCTCTTAAATGTCCCAAACTCAGGTAATCCCAAGATAACAACACAACAGGGGGTAAAACATATCTATAAATGTATAAAACTTCTCTTAACATATATACATGATATTTATCCTTTAATTGTGAGAGTCAACTGTCACATTACTCATCTATCACAGGCTTGAGTCCAGCTTCAGCTCAGGTGTCTGTGTGCTACCACCAGCACTGGCGGAGCTGCTCGTCTGGGCACAGCCAGGCATGGGCAGGCAGCAGCTGGGCATGGGACTCATTCGAACCAACAGCACCCTCATGTTATCTTTGTCTTTCATTTTGAAACATTTACATATGTTTTTCCTTTGTAGCATTGAGAAACGTTTTTCACAGAATACGGACACCACATATTTGTTCCCCTTTCCTCCAATACTTCTGTATTTGTCCAAGTAGTTTTATAGTCAGGGAAACTAGAATCTTCTGACACATTGGCAATAAAAAGCAAAATTGCCTTTAATTCTTAATGTTTAGTCTTACACAGCCTGGACAAGACCGGCATAACTCGGGGGAATTATCCCAAACAGGCTCAGGGCACTCGGGTTCTGAGAAGTCCTGCTGGGGTCCCTCCATGGGAGACACATCCTGAAACCTGGGAGTGACTGCATGGGGTGCCCATGGTGGGGAAAGGACAGAGTGGGAGAGCAAGGCTCCAGTGTGTCGAGACAGGGCCCAACCCTGTCTCCTGGGGCTGGGGGAGCTGTCACGGGGCAGGGAGGGCCAGGGCTGGCAGGGGCTGCTCAGGGATGCCTTTGGCCCGTGTCCCTGGCAGCAGCCACTGCCCAAGCAGCTGCGCTGCCCCCGGGCTCTCCTCCCGGCCTGCTGGGCTTTGTTGGCTGGCACAGCCTGTTCCAAGGGCCGGCAAGGTGCCTGCAGGCCCCAGCTCTGGGGGAAACAGAGAACGTCCTGCCCGTATCCACCGTGCTGCCAGCTCAGCAGTGCAGCACAGCATGGGCTCACTCTCCCTATGGATCTTGCAGAGGTTCAAAGCAAGACAGGAACACATGCCCTGATTCCACTTTGATGAATCCCAATGATTTTCTCCTTGCAGGACTGGCACAAGCAGTGCATGATAGGTATAGCAGAGCCTCTGTTCACTGTGTCTCTTGCCATGGCCTCTTTCACAGTTGTATCTTTACACCTTCATATGTCCTGCCAAAACCTGAGGGAGAACTGGACCTCTAATCACATGGCACATCTCCATGCCCATGCCCGATGTCCCTGTGCCAGCTGCTTTAACAGCTTGTTGCTGTGCAGATGCTGCCTCCAGCCAGACAAGGTCCTCTCCCCCTGAAGGCACTGGCCCTGCTCTCTGGCCCCTACTGAAGGTGGGCAGGGCTTGGCCCAGCTCTTCTCTTGCACTAAAGAGATGGAGCTGTCACCCCAGTGTGCGGGTGGTAGCAGCAGCAAAGCCCAGCCAGGATCAGCACGGGCTGAGCTCCGTGCCCAGGGGCAGCTGGGGATGGCCATGGTGTGGGCAGGCAGGAGCCAGGCAGGGGCTGCTGTGACCAGTGGCGGGGCCCCGGGGAGGATGGGGCAGCCCATGCTGAGCGTCCCTGGGCTGAGGGACATTTCCTTCCCTGCGACCATCTGGGCCTGGACCTCCTCCAGTGGCATGCCCAGGAAAAGAGGGAAGCCATCAAGAGCCTGTGAGTTACGCAGGGATGGGCTGCAGCTTCCTCCCTCCTTGGTTAGCGGGTGGATTAAAAGAGGCCTCTAGGGTTTGTGGCAAACAGCAGTGGGCAAACAGGGCCCTGGCATGTCTCTGAGGGACAATTCACGAGGCAGTGTGCACAGGCAGGGCAAGCAGGCAGGGTTGCAGGTTTTCTTGCTTGGGAGGTTTACCGTGTCTTGTTTGCAGTGTTTCTGTTGGTTGCTTGGTTTTGGGGTTTCTGGGAGTAGTGGTTTTTACGCAATCGAAAACTGTAGTTAGTACAAGTGCATGTAACTAGATGGAACACTCCAAAAAGGATGTGTCTGTCCTGGCCCATTCCTGTGCAGAGTGTTTGAGCTCAGCAGTGGTTTCAGGGGGCAGTGTGGAGAAAAGCTGCCTGTGGTGTGAACAGGTGAATGATGTCCTTTCACTGGTGGCCGAGCTTAGGGAGGAAGTTTAAAGACTAAGGAGTATCAGGGAAAGTGAAAGGGAAATAGATTGGTGGAGTTCAGCCCTTCCATCCTTACGGGAGGCCCAGCAAGAGTCACAGGACTCCTATGCTGCATACTGTCAGGCAAGAGAAGGACACCTGGTAGATGAAGGGGAGTGGAAATGGTCCCTGCATGGGGAGGTTATGATAAAAATCCCTCCCGACCCCCGTCCCCTAGCCAGGGGCCACTTCAGAATAGGTATGAGCCCCTGGATCTAGAGAGTCAGCCAAATGATTAAGAAGAAAATTATCTGCCCAGAAAATCTCCCAGTTATGATTAATCTGTAACATGGATTGCCACCTCTAACATCAAAAAGGAAAGAAAGGTAATCGTGGTGGGTGATTCCCTTCTGAGGGGAACAGAGGGCCCCATGTCAACCGGGCCCACCCCACAGAGAGCTCTGCTGCCTCCCTGGGGCCCAGGTGCAGGATATTCCTCAGGGACTTCCTGGGCTCATTCAGTCCTCTGATTATTATCCACTGCTGAAACTCCAGGCTGGCAGTGATGAGATTGAGGAGTGTCAGGACCATTGAAAGGGACTTTAGGGCACAGGGACAAGTGGTTGATAGGACAGGGACACAGGTAGTCTTTTCCTCAGTCCCTTTGCTGGCTGAGAAAAATGGTGAAAGCAATAGGAGAGCTCGTATCATCAACAAGTGGCTCAAGGGCTGGTGCATTGGCAGAATTTTGGATTCTTTGATCATGCTGCAGCTTCTATGGCACCTGGCCTGCTGGAACCAGATGGGCTCCATCTCTCTGTTAATGGCAGAAGGTTTTTAGCTGATGAGCTTGCAGAACTTGTTGAGAGGGCTTTAAACTAGGTTTGAAGAGGGAACGGGATGCAGCTGGGCTGTCTGGAAGCAGGCCCAAGGCTGGTAAGCCTGAGTTAGGGATGAAATCAGCAGCCCAGCTGAGGTGCATGGATACCAGTGCACACAGCATGGGTAACAAACAGCAAGAGCTGGAGGCCATGGTCCAGCAGCAGAGCTGTGATGTCATTGCCATCACAGAAACGTGGTGGGATGCCTCACATGGCTGGAGCACTACACTGGATGGCTACAAGCTCTTCAGGAGAGACAGGAAAGGGAGAAGAGGTGGAGGCGTGGCTCTTTATATTAGGGAGGCTTTGGACACCATGGATATTGAAACTAATGATGATGAGGTGGAATGCCTATGGGTGAGAATGAGGGGGAAGGCCAACAAGGCTGACATCCTACTGGGAGTCTGTTATCATCCACCCAACCTGGAAGAAGTGGTGGACAACTCATTCTATAAACAGCTAGAGGATGTTTCAGGATCATCAGCCCTTCTTCTTGTAGGCGACTTCAACTTGCCAGACATCTGCTGGGAACTTAATACAGCAGAAAAAAAGCAGCACAGGCAATTTGTAGAGTGTGTGGAGGACAACTGTTGGTTGCAGCTGGTGGGTGAGCCCAGCAGGGGAGGGACTATGTTAGATCTGCTCTTTGCAGATAGAGGTGGGCTGGGGGGACATATGGTGGCTGGAGGCTGCTTGGGGCACAGTGATCATGAAATGATGGAATTTGTTGCATTGCAAGCTGATCTGTAGTCAGCATTAATCAAGTTCTAAGAAGCAGTCCAGCTCAGCTCCATGAACTAGCCTCTGTGTTTGACTGACAGAAGCTCACATCCAATGGGAACTCTCCTAGGATGCAGACATTGTCTTGGTTCAGAGTCTGGGGGCACACAGATAGACCAATGAGCTGTGTCGGCCCAGGAGATTTGAATGGGCTATAAAAGAACACTCCTGATAATAAACAAGGCTGTTTTTCTGAGGAAACATGAGGGGTCTGTTGTGTGTTATGTCTCAGACAGGGGAACACCAATGTATCAAGAATTCTTGGTATTTTGTGAAAACAGGAGGAACATCAAGGAGACTTGTACACATGAATTCCAGAGGCCAGACTTTGGCCTGTTTAGGAGACTTCTTCAGAGAGTTCCTTGGCAAGCAGCCCTTAAAAACCAAGGAGTCCAGGAAGGGTGGGCATGCTTCAAAACAGAGATCTTGAGGGCACAGGAACAGTCTGTCCCTGGCTGCCGAAAGATGAGCCAATGAGGCAAACACCCAGCCTGGATGGGCAAGGAGGTTTTGGAGGAATTTAGGAATAAAAAGAGGACGTATCATCTTTGGAAGGAGGGTCAAGTCTCTCAGGAAGTATTTAGAGGAGCTGCTAGAGCATGTAGGAAAAAAAATTAGGGAGGCCAAAGCTCAGTTTGAACTTAAAATTGTGACTTCTGTAAAGGATAATTAAAAAACTGTATTTACAAAGATATCAACGGGAAAAGGAAGGGTAAGACCAACCTTTGTTCTTTATTAGATGTGGGAGGGAACTTAGCAACTGCCCATGAGGACAAAGAAGAGGCGCTGAACACCTTCTTTGCCTCAGTCTTTAGTAGGAAGACGACTTGTCCTCAGGACAAGTGTCCTGCTGGGCTGGTAGATGGTGTCAGGGAGCAGAATGGGCCCCCTGTTAGCCAAGAGGAGGCAGTCAGAGAACTGCTGAGCTGCTTGGATGTTCCTAAATGTATGGGGCCAGATGGGATCCACCCCAGGGTGATGAGGGAACTGGCAGATGAGCTGCCGAAGCCGCTCTCCATCATTTACCAGCAGTCCTGGCTCACTGGTGAGGTTCCAGGTGACTGGAAGCTGCCCAATGTGACGCCCATGTAGAACAAGGGTGGGAAGGAGGATCCTGGTAATTATAGGCCAGTCAGTCTGAGCTCAGTACCCAGTAAGGTGATGGAACAGTTTATACTGAGTGCCATCACGCAGCACTTACAGGATGGCCAGGGTAGCAGACCCAGCCAGCAGGGGTTTAGGAGGGGTAGGTCGTGTCCGACCAACCTGATCTCCTTTCATGAGCAAGTGACCTGCCTGATGGATGCAGGAAAGGCTGTGGATGTGTCTATTTGGACTGCAGAAAGGCCTTTGCACTGTCTTCCACAGCACACTCCTGGAAAAGCTGCAGCCCAGGGCTGGGAGAGGAACACTTTTTGCTGGGCTCAGAACTGGCTGGATGGCTGGCCCAGAGAGGGGTGCTGAACGGTGCTGCACCCAGCTGGCAGCCAGTCACCAGAGGTGTCCCTGCGGGCTCTGTGCTGGGGCCAGCTCTGCTCAATGCTTTTATTGACAACATGGATGAGGGGATTGAGTCTTTCATTAGCAAATCTGCAGACAACACTAAGCTGGGAGAGTGTGTTGATCTGTCGGAAGGTAGGAGGGCTCTGCAGGGAGACCTGGAATGGTTGGAGCGATGGGCAGAGTCCAGTGGGATGAAGCTCAGTAGATGCAAGTGCCCAGTCCTGCACTTTGGCCACAAGAAGCACCTGCAGTGTTCTAGGCTGGGGATAGTGTGGCTGGACAGTGGCCAGGCAGAAAGGCACCTGGGGGCACTGGTCACAGCCAGCTGAACATGAGCCAGCAGTGTGGCCTGGTGGCCAAGGAGGCCAATGGCTCCTGGCCTGTGTCAGGAAGAGCGTGGCCAGCAGGAGCAGGGAGGTCATTCTGTGCCTGTAATTGGCACTGGTGAGGCCGCACCTCGAGTGCTGTGTCCAGTTCTGGGCCATCAGTTTGGGAAGGACATTGAGTTGCTCAAGCACATCCAGAGGGGGCAACAAGGATGGTGAGGGGCTGGGAGCACAAGCCCTGGTGAGGAATGACTGAGAGAGCTGGGGGTGTTTACCCTGGAGAAAAGGAGACTCCGAGGTGACCTTATCACTCCACAGCTCCCTGAAGGGTAGTTGTAGTCAGGTGGGGATGGTTTCTTTCTCCAGGCAGCGCTGACAGAACCAGAGGACACAGTCTCAAGCTGCATCAAGGGAAATGTCGGTTGGATATTAGGAAAATATTTTCCTCAGAAAGAGTGATAAAGTTCTGGAATGGCCTGCCATGGGAGGTGGTGGAGTCACCATCCCTGGATGTGTTTAAAAAAAGACTGAATGTGGCACTGGGTGCCATGGTTTAGTTGTGGTGTTGGGACATGGGTTGGACTGGATGATCTTAACGGTCTCTTCCAACCTGGTCATTCTGTGAATTCTGTATGAATTCTGAGCATCTCCAGGGACACAGCCTGGCCAGCAATGTCAGCAGGTGAAAAATAAGGTTTCACTGAGGAATGGCCCTTTGATGAAGCAAAACATTTACAATCAGGGCAGTCCATTCATAGAGATGGGGGCACACTCTGGGGGTACAGCTGAGGCCATGAGCTCACAGCAGGGCTCTGGGGTCACAGCAGGCTGAGCTCACAGCAGGCCCTGAGGTCACAGAGGTGCCAGAGGTGCCAGAGCCCCGTGGTTGCACAGCAGCACAAGGAGCCAGCAGTCAGTCCCTGAGCACAACTGTTGCAGCAGCAGCGGCGGTGGCAGCAGCGGTGCTGACCTTGGGACAGCGGTGTCGGGACAGCGGTGGCAGCAAGAGCTGTGGGACTGGCAGAGGGCAAGGCACCATGGCCCTTGCTCTGCGCCTCCTACTCCTGCTGCTCCTGGCCGTGGCCCTGCCTGCCAGGGCTGCCCAGGCTGCTCCGCTGCAAGCGCGGCGAGCAGGTGAGCCGGCAGCCTGGCTGCCCTTTCCCGGCACAGCGCTCCCTGCTCCCTGGGAAGCGCTGGGGATGGTTTTGCCCAGTGCTTTGGGGAGGGTTTCCTCTGTGGGAGGGAGACAGCACCCACGGGCCCTGGGCTGCTCCAGCCACCCCTCTAGGGATGTTGCAAAGGGCCTGCAAAGAGGCTGGAGAGTGACCAGAGCCAGCCGCTGTGCAGTTTTGGCCTTGTCTATTCACATCTGTCTCCCACGGCCTTACCCAACCGCCCTCCAGTGCCCAGTTCCCTAAGGCAGAAGGGGATCCCAGCACACATTGGATATGGTTCTGGTCTGTGTTCCATTCCAGATGTGGATCGTGACATGGATTATTTGGAAATGCTGGTGAATGATGATTTGAAAACCAGGCCAGATGCTGGAGGCAAGTCCTCAATGTACCTTTCCTGACAGAATAATAGTGTCAATCCAGCAAGAGATTACTTGTAACATTTCCCATAAGTTCCTCTGAAGGTTGATGTATTCAGCAAACCTTGCCCTTCTGGAGCCCTGAGGGATCCCACAGGATCACTGTCAGTGGGAGGAAGGAGCATTTAGCTGTCCATCTTCCTCCTGTGTGCAATGCCAGTGTGTCCTTCCATGTGCTCTGTGCAGCCACAGAGAAGAGAAGAGCAGAGAGGGAAGGGGCCGGGCCCAGGGCTGTGCCCCGGGGCTGAGCCTTGTGGGCAGCCTGAGGATCTCCTGCAGTGCCACAGCAGCTCTTCTGTCCTGCCTTTCTTTGCAGCTGAACCTGCTGGTGAAGGTGGTGCAGCTTCCCAAGCCACGTCCAGGTCTGAGCCCCTGGGAGATGCTGAGGGTAGGTCAAGGCCTTTCCCCTGGGAGAGCTGCCAGCTCAGAGCCCAAAGCTGGGCCAGGGGGGCATCGCTGCAGGTGCCAGCACAGAACCATGCACGTGTGTGCCCTCGATCTGCGCGATCCCCTCACCGCTCCTGCGGCTCAGTGGTGCCCGTGCAGATCAGCAGAGATGGCAGAAGCTTCTGTGGCTAGAGCCCTGGTTTTGTGAAATTGACTGGGAAATGGAACTATGTTGCTCTAAATTTCTCTGACAGGGAATTACCCAGCTACAGGTCACAAGAAACCCCATGAGCCATCCATAGTCAAGATGCCAGTACTGAAGGAAATGCAGCAGGCAGGACAAGGTGGGTGCATTTCCTTCTGCCTTCCCCTGGGACTCAGCAGCCGGGGCCTTTGGCTGCACATCTGGACACGCCGTGCCCAGCACAGCGGGAAGGGATCCTTGGCAGCCTCGCTGCCCCGCTGCTGCTTTCACGCCCTGCAGGGCTGCTTCCCAGCCTGGCCTGGCTGCAGCTTCTGCCCAGCCTCTGCAGGAAGGCATTTGGCATCAGCTGACAGGCAGCCCAAACTGCACCATGGGCCTGAGATTCCCTGCAATTTCTTGGTTACTTGGGAGATCAGGAAGGGAACCTGTTTGGAGAAAGGAGGGCCCTGGTTCAGCATGAAGAGTCTGGCCATCTCCCGGAGCCTAACCCTTTGAAAAGCATTCCCTGTTGAAGATGCCACCTCCCCAGTAGGGAACAGCTCTATCTGATCCAGCTGTCTATTTCCTTTAACAAGCGATGGACCAAAAAGCTGTACTGAAGGTGGCATTTCCCGGGCTAAGTGGCGGCTCATTGGAAGGCCCTGCAGGAAGGAAGGCAATGCCAGACACGGGCACAGGCACAGCAGGTAATTGCTGTGCCAGGCTCAGCCCTGGCTGGGGCTGTGTGGCAGCAGCTCTTCCCCCAGGGCCTGCCCTTGCCCAGCCTGGCAGCAGCCAAAGCTGGAGGCGCCTTGGCTTCCAGGCCTCTGGAGCTGGTTCAGAGCCCCGGGGAAACGGGACTGGTGCAGCAACGTCCCTGGCGCTGCAGCTGCTGCGGAGCTGGCCCTGAGTGCCCAGAGGCCCAAGGCACAGGAGCAGCCCCGAGCGGGAGCCCTGCCGCCAGCCCAGGGCCAGAGCCAGCCCTGGCTCCTGACTGGGCAGGGGCTGCGCTGGGTCCTGACAGGGCCTGAGCCTGTCCCCTGGGGCTGGGGGAGCTGTCACGGGGCAGGGAGTGGTGAAATGAGTGACACCTGTGGCATGGCCGCCTGTAGTTTTTCTCAGGCCTTTAGGGAGGGTTTCTGCAGTGGAAATGAGAGAGTCTTGCAAGGCCCTGGGGTGTTCCCCCACCTTTCCAGGGATGTTTCCCAGGGCCTGAAAAGAGTCTGGAGTGTGACCAGGAGCCAGCCCAGAGCTCCCCAGGCTGCTGTGCATCTTTGGCTTTATCCATTCACATCCGACTCCCACAAACTTACCTGACCCCCTTGCAATGCCCAGTTCCCTGAGGCAGAAGGGGACTCCAGCGCACCATGGAAATGGTTCTTATCTCTGCTCCCTTCTAGATGAGGTGTCTGGGAAGACTTCTCCATTAGCTTGGCTGCATAAAGTGTTGGTCCTATCTGAGCCCCTCTCAGGTATGTTCTCAGTGTGCCACCAAGGAATAATTGCTGACAACCTGGCAGGAATCAGGTGACAGAAGCTTCTGTGGCTGTTGTGTTACAGGTGTGCCTGCAGGGAGGATTTCTCCAGCTCCTTTGGTGATTTCTACACAGAAGCCTGGCTCCCATCGCAGGGGTGAGTGGTGTGTCCCTGCTGACCCCACAGGCTGAGCCCTGCTTTTGTGGGATCCGTTCCTGGGAAACGAAACTCTATTGCTCTAAGGTCCTCCGAGGGGAAAGAACAAAGGCAAAGGACACCAGAAAGCCCATGAGCCATCCAAAAACATGAGGCAAATGCTGAAAGAATTGCTGCAGGCAGGACAAGGTGGGTGCATTTCCCTTATGCTTCCCCTGGGACTCAGCAGCCGGGGGCTTTGGCTGCACATCTGGACACGCCGTGCCTGGCACAGCAGGAAGGGATCCATGGCAGCCTCGCTGCCCCGCTGCTGCTGCTGCTGCTTTCACGCCCTGCAGGGCTGTTTCCCAGCCTGGCCTGGCTGCAGCTTGTGCCCAGCCTCTGCAGGAAGGCATTTGGCATCAGCTGACAGGCAGCCCAAACTGCACCATGGGCCATGCCCACCCTGAGATCCCCTGTAATTTCCCGGTGTTCAGGCAGATCAGAAGGGGCAGCTGTTTGAAGAAGTCAGGGCCCTGGCCTACCCAAATAGTTTATATGATTTCCTATTCCATATCAAAGTGCTTGGCAAGCATTCCCTCCTGAAGATGCCCCTTCCCATCTCTTTATTGATTTCATGTGGTCCAGCTGTACACTTTTCTTTCTCCAGAGAAGGACAAAAAAGCTGTGCGGAAGGCGGCGTTTCCCAGAGGAAGCAGTGGCTCCATGCCAGCCTCTGCTGCAGGAAGGGAGGCGATGCCAGGCACAGGCCCAGGAGGTAATTGCTGTGCCTCTGGGCCTGAGCCCTGCTGAGGCTTCAGCTGCCCTCTCTGCTGCCTGGCAGTGCAGGCACAGCCCGGACAAGACTGGCACAGCCCAGGGGAATTATCCCGAGCAGGCTCAGGGCACTCGGGTACTGAGCAGTCCTGCTGGGGTCCCTCCATGGGAGACACTTCCTGAAACCTGGCAGTGACTGCATGGGGTGCCCATGGTGGGGAAAGGGGAGAGGGGGAGAGCAAGGCTCCAGTGTGTCCTGAGAGGGCCTGGCTATGTGCCCTTGGGCTGTGGGAGCTGTGCCAAGAGAGGGAGGGAGGGAGAGAGGGACTGCAGGAGGGAAGGAGGTAGGAGTGGTTCTGGCACTACATACTGCAGTTATCCCCAGGAATTTAGGGAAGTCTCCCTTGGTGGGGAGGGAGAGAGCCCCAGGGCCCTGGGCTGCTCCAGCTGCCCCTCTAGGGATGTTGCACAAGGCCTAGAGGGGGCAAAGATTGTAAAGGGTGTGGAGATTAACCAGGAGCCAGCCCAGAGCTCCCCAGGTCCCTGTGCAGCTTTGGCCATGGCCACTCACATCTGACTCCCACGACCTTACCCGACCCCCTTGCAGTGCCCAGTTCCCAAAGGCCAAAGGGGAGCCCAGCAGAGCATGGAAGCAGTTCCGTTTTATGCTCCCTTCTAGATTGGGATGGTGACATGGATTCCATGCTTGTCTTTCTGGATGAGAGTTTGAAGACCTCGGCAGATGGTGGAGGCAAGTTCGCAAAGTCCCTTTTTACTTAGAGAATAATCAGTGTCAGTGTGGCAAAAGGTCACACTTGTCCCACTTTCCTTAAGAGTAGGAAGGTTGTTGAATTCTGGAAGCCTTGCCCTGTTCCCATCTGGAGCCCTGAAGGATCCCACAGGATTGCTGTCAGTGGGAGGAAGGAGCATTTAGCTGTCCATCTTCCTCCCATGTGCAATGCCAGTGTGTCCTTCCATGTGCTCTGTGCAGCCAGGGAGAAGGGCAGAGAGGGAAGGGGCTGGGCCCAGGGCTGTGCCCCAGGGCTGAGCCTTTGGCAGCTCCTTTGCCAGCCCCAGGGAGCCTGAGCTGCTCCTGCTGCCACTGCCAAGCCCTGGCCCTGCCCGGGGCTGGCTTTAGAGCTGCTGGCAGCTCCAGGGAGTCCTTTCTGCCCCGACTGCCCTGCAAGGGGCTCCTTCTATGCCAGTGTGGGGCCACTGCAGGCACGAGGTCCCTCTGCCCCTGCTCCTGAGTGGAAGGCAGAGCTGAGGGAGTGCCTTGGAGGGCATCAATCACCCACGTGCCCTCACTGCCACTTGGGCCTGAAGGAGAATCTTCAGCAGGGTCACAGGAGCTGTTCTGTCCTGCCTTTCTTTGCAGCTAACCCGGTTGGTGAAAGTGATCTGGCTTCCGAACCCACGTTCAGGAATGAGCCTCTGGGAGATGCTGAGGGTAGGTCAAGGCCTTTCCCCTGGAAGAGCTGCCAGCTCAGAGCCCAAAGCTGGGCCAGGGAGGCAGCACTGCAGGTGCCAGCACAGAACCATGCACGTGTGTGCCCTCGCCCTGCGCGATCCCCTCACCGCTCCTGCGGCTCAGTGGTGCCTGTGCAGATCAGCAGAGATGGCAGAAGCTTCTGTGGCTGTTGTGTTCCAGGTGTGTCTGCAGGGAGGACTTTCCCAGGTCCATTGGTGGATGTTGCACGCAGGCCCAGCTCCCGTCGCAGGGGTGAGTAGTGTCTGCCTGATGACCCCACAGACTGAGCCCTGCTGTTGTGGGACCCATTCCTGGGAAATGGAAATATTTCTCTTAAGGTCCCCTGAGAATGGAGAAGAAACTTAGAGGAGACACTAAGTCCCTGGAGGCATCCAAGCACATGGAGAATATGATGAGTGATCTGGAGAGACGTGGTGGGTGCATTTCCCTCATGCTTCCCATGGGACTCAGCAGCCGGGGGCTTTGGCTGCACATCTGGACACGCCGTGCCCGGCACAGCGGGAAGGGATCCATGGCAGCCTCGCTGCCACGCTGCTGCTTTCATGCCCTGCAGGGCTGCTTCCCAGCCTGGCCTGGCTGCAGCTTCTGCCCAGCCCCTGCAGGAAGGCATTTGGCATCAGCTGACAGGCAGCCCAAACTGCACCATAGGCCTGAGATCCCCTGTGATTTCCCAGTCTCTGGGTAGATGCAGAGAGGCAGCTCTTTGCAGGAGGGAGGGCCCTGGAGCAACTCCAAAACGCTGGGCATTTTCCTTGTCCTTATCCATGTCTTTGACTAGTATTGCCTGGAGCAGAAGGGCACAGCACAGAGGAATTACAGTGTGCAGGTTCAGGGGTTCGGGTACTGAGCAGTCCTGTGCCAAGGGGTGGCAAGGAGCCTGCAGGCCCCAGCTCTGGGGGAAGCAGGGAGTGAGAACGTCCTGCCCGTATCCACCGTGCTGCCAGCTCAGCAGTGCAGCTCAGCACAGGCTCATGCTCCCCATTGCTCCCACAGATGCAGCCGGCCCCACAACACGTGCTGACAACATCTGGGAAAGCACGAGAAGAGTTTTCTGCTGGGGAACACCGTGTTTGAAGAAGATGATGGCCATTGTGGCTGGTGCTGCACTTTGCCTGATGATGTGCTGTGCCGCAATCTGGTATTGCTGGAAGAGAAACTGGTGAGTGTTGTGCTGATTTCTAGCTCAAACAGCTTCCTTTAAAGGCTGCTCATAGTCAGGGAACATTCCCAGAGAGCCTGGGGTGGAGTTGTTGCCAGTCCTTGGTTCTCCAAATAACTCTGCTGAGGGTTCTGCTGCTGCCCAGTGCTTCCATTGGCCTCTCAATTGCTGGGCCTTGTCCTGGGGCCCCGCTGGGGCTGCAGCCAGAGCTGGCTCCCACTGAGGCTGCCTGGCCAAGAGCAGCCCCAGGGGCACGGGGCAGAGGCAGAGGGAGGTGGGGAGGAGAAAGAGCAGGGCCGAGGTTGCCCTTGAAAGGCAGAGGCGCTCTGGGGCCTGCTCCTGGCCAGGGACCCTGCCCAGAGCCGTGCCCTGCTGGCTGGGGCCTTGAGGGGCAGCTGTCCAGCTGGGCCCAGCTGTGCCAGCTACTCCAGCCGTGCTGGGGAGCCTTGCCAGCTCTGGGCCCTGCTGTGCACCAGGCTCCCTGTGTGCCACGGGCAGCTGGGGCCTCAGCCACCTCCTCTCTCTGCACAGGCGTCTCATTGAAGAAAAACTGAAAGCTGCTGGCTGGACACAAGATCTCTACTGCTGGAAGAGCAACAGCAGCTTGTCTGATTCGGACGAGTTTTCATTTTACCACTTCCCAGCTCTACGGTGATTTGAGGCCCCCTCCTTCCACGGCTGAATGTGAAAGCCCCCAGGAAAGGCTGTGGGAAGTTCTCAAGTGAATATTGACTGAGAGCTTCCAAAATCATCTTCCAAATTTTAAACATAGTTTTAGAATCCTGTTAAGGCAACCTTATTTTCTATTCGCTTTTCATTTTTAGAAATATTTAGAAATATTTCTTGTAGAGACAAATCCCCAATGTTTCTTCCCCGCTTCCACAGTAGTGTTTTTGAAAGTAGTGTTACAGTTCTGGAAAGTTTTTTTGCACTTATACTATAAAAATAAAATAAAATGGCATTTCAGTGGTAATCTTTACTCTGCAAAGAACTAAGACACCCTAAGACACCCAGCCTGCTGCAGAGGCAAAGATCTTTTCCCACGGGAACTTTGTACCTAGTCACAACCAAGTCACGAAAAACCTTTTCCCAGATATTTCCTGGGATTCTTGACCAGCTTACCTCTTAGTCTTCAGAGGCAAACTTTGAGCACAGTGGGAATCTCTTCAAGTCACCATCTTTGTTTGCTTCTGCAAGAACTGCCTCAGTTCCAGAGCAGGGGCTTCTCCCAGCTTCCAGCTGCCCCCAGGCTCTCCTCCCGGCCTGCTGGGCTTTGTTGGCTGGCACAGCCTGTGCCAAGGGCCGGCAAGGTGCCTGCAGGCCCCAGCTCTGGGGGAAACAGAGAACGTCCTGCCCGTATCCACCGTGCTGCCAGCTCAGCAGTGCAGCACAGCACGGGCTCACGCTCCCCATTGCTCCCACAGATGCAGCCGGCACCACAACACATCTTCCCCATGCCCAGAAGGGAATTGGTTTCTGCCAGGGAACACACAGCTGGCTGCAGTTAATGACAAGCTTGGCTTTTCTATGGCATGCAGGGGATTGGGGGACCCCTGTAAGGATGGCACTTGGCCGGGGTCCCTCATGAGGCACACGAGCTGGACTGGGGTTTTGTAGGTGTTGGGTTTTGCAGGAAGGCATGCAGGGCTTTGTGTCCTTTGTAAGTGGTGCATGTGGCTGGGGTTCCTCGTGAGGTTCTTAGGGGATTTGAGATCTCTTCTGAAATGAATGGGCAGGAGATCTTTCTCCTTTTTAATGCCTTTATTAAAAAGAATCAGCTCAGGTGGGGAGAAATCAAAGGGTCGTGCCCACACCGCCGGTGCTCCCAGGAGTGGCCCGGAGAAGGAGGATGATGCAGCTGTGTCCGCTGGTCTGCAGGCAGAGCTGGGGATTCCGTCCTCACCAGAGATTAGGAGATTCCGCCTTTTCGGTCCAACACCTCGGGTCCTCTCTCTAGTCAACACCCTTTCAGGTTAGGGTGAGAAACAAAAAGGATCAAGCAGGCACTGGACTATGCTCCCATCCTTACACATCACCTAGGTCCCCTAGTTCTATGTTGGCTCGTTATTTTTAGGGGTTTTCCTGGAAAACTGCAAAATTTGGTGCAATGCATTTCTCATCTGCATACTAGCTCTGATGCCTCTCCCATTCTCCTGGTACCTGCAGGGTCCCTGTGTCACTCCCTGGCAAGCCTCAGGGGGACAATGGTTAATCACCAACCATTAACAGGTAATTGAAGAAGAACTCTTAACAATGAAGCTAACTTAACAGCAACTGGTCCAACTTGTTTTAACTCTGCAACCTGAAAAAAAATAGATAACTTATTATTCATAACAGTCCCCCCTCTTTTTCTTTGATCAGGCTTAAGCTTAAGCTTGCATCAACTTACAATTTTTGGCTCATTAACATAGAATTTCCTATCTTTTTTTGTACTGATTATAAATTTCCGGAGCACTCTGGTGATCCACCCAACTTCATTACTTTTTTTTTCCAGTTTAATCTCTTTAGAGATCCTTAGGTTATTCTGTACAGCAGATGTCACTATTTTAATTAAACAGGGAAATAAGAACGAACTAACAAGTATACACACAGTGAAGGTTATAGTTTTCTAACTTTTTTTGAAAGTCCATAGATTATCCCACCAACTGGAATCAAGAAATGAAGGAGTCCTTTTTTGATTTCTTACCTATGCCAGTTTTCTTATTTCATTTAAGATGTCTCTCATGACTGCTCCAGTTAATTTGATTTGATAAATTACTGTTTTGGTTTGGGTGAGTTGGTCATTAATGTGATTAAGAGCTTATGTGGTCTGATTCGATATTATCTCTAATATTGCTTGTAGCTTCATAAGTTGGTTTAATATATATCGCTTCTTCAATTTGGTTTTTCTTAAATCATCATATATAGGGACTGTATACTTGATCCAGATTCTTTGGGTAATATAAAGAAAGCTTGTTTTATAATTCTAATGATGCAACTGCCAGACCAGTCTCTTGGCAATTCAGTGGATGCTGTGGTACCATTGACCCAAAACAGGTGTTTAGGGGTCTCCCGAAATAGATTAGTTTTTGTTGTGCCCTCCCAATATTTAGAAATACCTTTTCCTCTGACCAGATTTACCAGGCTTGCTTCAGTAGTATCACGTTCAAAGCACCACCAGGCCTCTTCTACAGGGTGCTCTCCCAGGAGTGGCTGCCTAAATGTGGCAGTGTTCTGGGCTGTGTAATATATTTTCTTATTCTCTTGATAAAGGATCAATTGGGAGAGGTTAACACAATTATAGTTTAAATTGGTGTGGACTCTCAGCAAGGAACTTACTTCTTTCTCATAGAGAGGTTGGTAGCGCTCACTGCACGGCTCTCTTGGGCTCCCCGGAGCACCACCAGCAGTCAGAGCCATTGCTACTACCCTTCCCAAGAGTCTGGTATGGGTCATCTTGCACATCCTGCCCACCTGGCCTTGCCTCTTGAGGAGTTTACTGAGAAGAAGTTTCCAAGCTCTTTAGAGTCTCTTGCTCCTCTGGGTAAACCTCTCTTGATCTGTCCCTGCTAATTTGGTCCCTCCTAGGGGAGCACTCTGCAGAAGATTAATCCAGAGTCTTTGCTACTAAGTTGGGAGGACTTCACCAGAATTACTTATTAACAATTTTTAACTTTTACAAATTTCTTAAAACACTTTAAGACATGTTATGATTCTAAACTTTTTCTTATGCAGTTCATCAGTCTTTTGGAGTGTCAACTTTAAGTCATTTGGTCTTTTTATAATAGTATATTCAGCTGAATTAACTCCTGCTGTGGTTGAATCCTGTCCTGAGCTAGAGTGTGAGGGTGGTGTGGAATCTGGTCCAATACCAGAGGGAGACACTGACCAATCTTGTCCAATGCTCGGGGGTGGGACTGGTCCTTTAATTCTCGTCATGTGGGTCTAACCTTTTTCTCTGGTCTGCACAGCAGAATTAGTGATGACTAGTACCTGGAAGGGACCTTCAAATTTAGGCACTAGTGGTTCACTATTCCAGGATTTTACCAAAACCCAATCTCCTGGGTTGATGTCATCTGCTTTTGTGTCAAGAGGGGAGGTTTGAGGGAGGTATCCTTTTTTTATTCTAAGTCCTTCTAGGGTTCTTCCAATGACTTCTAAATATTTTCTGGTAGCTTCTTCTCCTTCCAGATAGTCTCCTGTGCTACAGGGTGTTAACAAGAATGGCAGTCCAAACATCATTTCATAAGGTGAAATCCCTATATCAGACCGGGGTCTTGTTCTGATGCGCAAAAGCGCTAGGGGCAAACACTTTAGCCAGTTCATTTTTGTTTCTTCGATCGATTTAGTTAATACTAATTTTTGAGAGTTTTGTTCCTTCGTTCCACCCTCCCAGAACTCTGGGGTTGCCATGGACTATGCAATCTCCATTTTATTCTTAAGGCTTCAATTATATTTTGCAATGTTTGGGCTACAAAAGGTGGACCTCGGTCGGACTCTATGGTATTCACCATTCCCTTCTGGTTCACTTTTTGGAAAATTAAACACTCTTTTGTAATTGCTTTTGCTAGGTCATATACACTTATGCACAGGTTCTTTCTTAGGAAATAATCACATAGTCTTTGGACTCCCCAATGGGTTAATATATGTAATTTTTTTGGCACCATCCGAGCAAGTGCTTTGTTTAGAAACACCCGTCCGTCCGATGTTAACCACTGCCCCCGTTGCCCTTGATATAACTTTAAATCTTTAATTTTTTTTTTCACAAGATAAGGGTTCTTCTCTTCTTTTTCCCTACTCAGGTGTGGTTTTTGCTTTAAAAACTTTTACTGAATCCCCTGGTTCTAAAGCTGCTTCCTTTGCTCTCTTGATCAGCTAGCAAAGGTTTCACAAATTTAGGCTGAACAGTTTGGGGGTGCAGTTGCTCCACAGTAACAGCAGCAGCTTTCACTCAAAGGGACTTGAGGCTTCTCCATTCCTCCTGTCCCTGACAGTACTGGCCTGTCCTTGCCTGCTCCTGGTGGTGGACTCTCCCACTCTTTGTTACCTTGGACTGTGGGATAGAGTTGCTTGCCCCCACACTTTCTCTGGCTATAGCAACCATGATCCTTGCTTTGGCCCTTGCTTTTTCTTCTTCCCTCCTTAAATACACCACCAATGCTTCCCTCACTAACTCATTAATGTCTTTCTCTGGCCAATCTTCAATCTTTTCCAGTTTTCTCCGTATATCAGGCCAAGATTTCGTAACAAACTGGACCTTTAATTGCACTTCACCCTCTTTGGTGTCTAGGTCTGTTCTGGAGTACAATTGAAAATTCCGCTTTAGGCGATTAAGCCAAGTAGCAGGAGTTTCATCCTTCTCTTGTGCGCCCTCAAATGCCAATTTTGTTTTAGTTCCTTTGGGAACTGATTCTCTGATCC
Source organism: Passer domesticus (assembly GCF_036417665.1). Classification (NCBI taxonomy): domain Eukaryota; kingdom Metazoa; phylum Chordata; class Aves; order Passeriformes; family Passeridae; genus Passer; species Passer domesticus. The sequence continues at coordinate 25,703,125 of NC_087482.1, read as the reverse complement.
CTCGAATTATCAGAGACCTGGACTCCATCATGGCTTTCCTCCCTTCCTCCTGATTAGGGCTCCAATTGGGATCCACTAGTGGCAATTTGTCTTCACCTGATGGCACTTGGGGTCCTGGACGGTTATCTTTTTCCCAAATTCTTATGCTAGTGGGTCTAATCATTCGGGACTCTTCTGGGGAAAATAATATATTTAGAATGGAATTCATCTCCCCCAAGTGTAGATATTTGGACCTAAGAACTGATCTGCTTGGTTAGCAATGCCCAGGGGGTCTTCAACTAAATTCCCTAACTCCTTCTTGAATGCTCTCACCTCAGAAGCAGTTAGAGGAGTGTTTACAAAACCAACACCTCCTGCTATTCCTCCTATAGGAACTTCTCTAAGGGGAAAAAGTCTCTCTACCTTGGAGGTCCTGGATCGGGTACCTCAGTGTGGCCCAATCTTCAGACACAAAATTACTCATTTGAGGGGTATTAGCATTAACCTGGACCTGCTGTAGGCCAACAGCTGTACCTGGTGATAAGAGGTTACCAGGTAAGGAGGCATTTGTCTCCCAGTTAGGAGGAGGTGGAGGGACAGCAGTAGGAGGGGGAGAAGAGCTTGAGTGCATGTTAGGTGGAGCTGCAGAAGGGGTGGAGCATGCAGCAGGTGGAGTAGGTATCAGTGGTGGTGCAGAAGCAGCTAAAGGAGTCAGAGGGGGTGGTGAGGGAATGGCTCCCATGGCTGCTGGGGGAAGAGCCGGATCTGCTATTTGAGGTGCCCGAAGGAGAGGATTATAAGGTGGAGGGGCATCAGGAGGCAAGTAGTCTAGGGGGTCCCACCTTTTGGCAATCTCTTTAACTTCAGCATTCACTCTTTCATTCCCCTCTTTCTTGCTCTGCACTTTACAAATTTGCACTCCTTCATTCTTTATAGTATTCAAACAACAAGCTAAATATAACAATTGCTCAGGATCAGTATCCTCTTGAGATGTCAGATACTGACTCAGTTGTTGACACATCCACTTGTCTTTTGTCCCACACCACAGCCATCCTCCTTGCACATCTAATTCTGGCCACACTACTAGACAATAGTGAATCATCTTAAATTTATCTAATCCCTCTGTGGCTTCTGTGGAGTCTCATCTCTCTAATAGTTTACCTAGGGGACTGTTGGGAGGTATATTCCTCAGGCTCTGGCCACTTTTCTTACTATTGCACCCTCCCTATTTTTTCGGCCTCAAAAAAACGCACAAAGATGCCTTTAGTTTAAAGGAAATATATCTTATTTAAGAAGTCCCGACCTCCTCTGCCGAAACTCCAATTTCTCGGACCCTTTTTCGTCAGTGCTTTGTTGAGACCTTGGCCTCTCTTGCCAAGACTCAACAAATAAAACAAAAAAAATCCTTGAGACCCTGGCCTCTGAGGCTGTATGCCTGACCTCCTTCGTCAGGACTTAGAGAGATCTCGGCCTCCCTCACCAAGACTCAACGAACAAACAAAACAAAAAAAAAACCCTCTAGACCCTGGCCTCTGAGGTTGTATGCCTGACTTCCTTCGTCAGGACTTTGTTTGCCTGCAAGACTTTTAGACTTGCCCGAATCCTTCTCGGGACTTGTGAGTTTGCCTAACCTCTCTTGTCAGGACTTAAAACAAAAGTATTGCCTGATTTTCAGTTTGCCTGACCTTCCCCTATCAGGACTTACGCTTCAGGGCTTGAAAAAATTCGAGATAGGCTTCCTCTGCTAGACCTCATGCCTGACCTCCATCGTCAGGACTTAAAAACAAAACTGCCTGATTTTCTAAATCACCTAACTTCCTTCGTTAGGACCTGTAACAGGACTTTTGGGGTGCATGCCACTCACACAACTATTTCCTCCACACGCCCGGAGGGGGGTCCTCTTTACCCCTTTGGAGGCGCCTCAATCACCAGTTCCACTCGCTTCCCCCTGTTCCCGGCCGGCCCCCTCGCGGGGGTGCGGAACCGCGGTACTGAGGGGTCCTCGCTCGCTTCGAGGGGCCAAGCTGCCGGCCCTCGTCTCACTCACACACACTCGCTCGCCTCCCTCTCCCGCCGCCGGATACTCTCACCAGTCCGGCGCTGCTCCGTGTCACTGTCCCAAGCAAATCTTCTCTGGTCCCGATATCCAGCTGTCCTGCAGGTCCAGGCGGCCGTCCCAGTCCTGGTGTCCTCTTCAGGTGTGGCTATCCCGGACAAACCACCAAGCTGAAATGAATGGGGCAGGAGATCTTTCTCCTTTTTAATGCCTTTATTAAAAAGAATCAGTTCAGGTGGGGAGAAATCGACAGGTTGCGCCCACGCCGCCGTTGCTCCCAGGAGTGGCACGGAGGAGGAGGATGATGCAGCTGTGTCCGCTGGTCTGCAGGCAGAGCTGGGGATTCCGTCCTCACCAGAGATTAGGAGATTCCGCCTTTTCAGTCCAACACATTGCGTCCTCTCTCTAGTCAACACCCTTTCAGGTTAGGGTGAGAAACAAAAAGGATCCAAGCAGGCACTGGACTACACTCCCATCCTTACACATCACCTAGGTCCCCTAGTTCTATGTTGGCTCGTTATTTTTAGGGGTTTTCCTGGAAAACTGCAAAATTTGGTGCAATGCATTTCTCATCTGCATACTGGCTCTGATGCCAGTCCCATTCTCCTGGTACTTGCAGGGTCCCTGTGTCATTCCCTGGCAAGCCTCAGGGGGACAGTGGTTAATCACCAACAATTAACAGGTAATTGAAGAAGAACGCTTAACAATGAAGTTAACAGCAACTGGTCCAACGTGTCTTAATTCTGCAACCATAAAAAAAATAACATTTTATTCATAAGATCTTCTGTGGCGTACAGGTGACTGGAGACATCCGTAAGGCTGGCAGAGGCTTGAGTTCCTCGTGATGAACGTGGCAGCTTAGTGCTTGCCGTCAAGGCCTGGAGAGGAGCTGAGTCCTTCCTAAGGTGGGCAGGAGGCTGGGCTCTTTTGTGAGGCACACGAGGCTGCCCTGGGGTCTCTGCATTGGTGAGCACAGATTCCCCGAGAGGCACGCAGGGATATTTTGGGGTCTCTGCTGAGGGGTGCAGGGATCCCTCATGAGGCACAAAGGAGTATTGATGGTCTCTACTAAGGTGTGCAGGGATCCCTGATGAGATGTGCAGCGGGGTTTTTCAGTCGCCTCAGCGCAGCAAAGGGCCACTCTGGGTGGAGGGTGTGCAAAGAGGGCAGAAAGCTTCCTGCCAAGCCTTGTGGCCGGCGGGCGGGCGGAGCCCATCCTTGGGGGTCGGGCGGGGCCTCTGGAGCCGCCGCGCCCTTGTCGGGCAGGTCCCGGCCCCGGCGGGGAAGGCCCGCGGCCCCGGGCTCCGGCGGCACTGCCGAGCAGCGGCGGAGGCACAACAAGGGCCCCGCTCCGGCCTGGCCCTGTGCTGCAGCCCAGCACAGGGACAGCCACGGCCGCTCCCTGCGCCACAGACGGCACCGGGGCTGCAGCTGAGGCCGTGCCTGCTGCCACTGAGGAAGGAGCTCCTTGCAATGCCCGCTTCCCTAAAGCACGTGGGCAAGCCAGCACGGCATGGAGACGCTTCTGAACTGTGCTCCCATGGACACTGGGATCAAGAGATGGATTGACTGGAAGTCCTGGCTGTGAGAAACAAGGGCCAGGAGACCTGCTCCTTTAAAAAGGCCTTTATTAAGAACAGCTCTTGGGTGGGGAACCCGAGCGGTCGCGCACACCACCACTGCTCCCACAGGACGACGCTGAGGAGGAGGAGTGCAGCTTTGTCTCTCGGCAGAGCTGGGGCTTCCGTCCTCACCAGAGTCCTCAGGAAGACAATGTTGGCTCGTAGTCTATGGGTGTCATCCCGACTGAGTACTCCTCAAGTCATGGTGACAGGACGGAATCCGGCTCTGTAAATGGTGGATGATTCCTGGTAGTGCAGCCTGTTTAAAACCATAGTTTATGGGCTGGTTTGTTGTTTTTGAGAGAGTTCATACCATACCAACAGCTCCTCATTAAATTCAGTCCGGGTGCTAGTCCCTCTGGGAGCAGGCAAATGGTTCCTGACCTCATGGAAAGGGATACAGGTACAGGGGTGCAAGTCCTTCTGGGAGCAGGAGTAGTGGTTCCCGACAGAAAGGGATACAAACACAGGGTTACAAATACAGGGTAAGACAGTAACACTTAACAATGGCAAACCAAGTACATTCAACAACAGACTAACACTTCCAGTTAAGATCCTATTAACTTTATCAATTTTATCAACATTAATTACCAATTGCCACCCTGGAATAAGAACTCCCATCTCCAATGTTACACTTCTTACACTGGCCAGTCACAGTGTGAAGATCATGCTGCGTGCTGGAGGCAACTATTCCATGCCCCTTTCCTGACAGAACAATCACAGATTAGCTATTGTGGCCAAGAGCAACCCCAGGGGCACGGGGCAGAGGCAGAGCAAGGTGGGGAGGAGAAAGAGCAGGGCCGAGGTTGCCCTTGAAAGGCAGAGGCGCTCTGGGGCCTGCTCCTGGCCAGGGACCCTGCCCAGAGCCGTGCCCTGCTGCCCGGGGCCTTGAGGGGCAGCTGTCCAGCTGGGCCCAGCTGTGCCAGCAGCTCCAGCCGTGCTGGGGAGCCTTGCCAGCTCTGGGCCCTGCTGTGCACCAGGCTCCCTGTGTGCCACTGGCAGCTGGGGCCTCAGCCACCTCCTCTCTGCACAGGAGCGCCTCTGGAACTTCACAAGACCGGCCAAAGGCCTCTGTCATGGTGAACTGGACCTGTCATCTTGCATCTCCTTGCCAGTGCCCGTTGTCCCTGCCACGGCTGCATGACCAGCTTATTGCTGGGCACGCGCTGCTGCCACCACCACCCAGAACAGGAGCCTCTATCCCCAAAGGTGCTGGCCCTGGTGTCCAGCCAGGACAGGTGGTGCAGCCCTCCTGCCAGGGAAGGGCCTGAGCCCAGCAACATCTTTGGGCTTCAGCTCAGGTGTCTGTGTGCTACCACCAGCACTGGCTGAGCTGATTGTCTGGGCACAGCCAGGGGTGGGCAGGCAGCAGCCACACAAGGGACTCCTGAGAAAAAGTGACACCATTTGGTCTTTGTTTTACATTTTTACACATTACAAATTTTTAGAAATACTCCCAAATATTTTTCATAGGAAAAAATCCCCAAATACTTATTACATTTTTCCACAGTCGTTTAGGATTTTTCAAAGTACTTTTAGAATTAGAAAAATTTAGAACACTTTTACACTTGTAGAATAAAAAATAAAATTGCATTTAATAGGAAATTCTCACTCTAAGAAGAATTAAGTCATCACAAGACACCCAGCCTACTGGAGAGGCTCTTTTCTCACTGGAGATTTGTACCCAGTGACAACAACCAACTTAAAACCTTTTCCCTGATATTTTCTGGGATTTCTGATAAGCTCACCTCTCCATCTTCAGAGGCAAACGTTGAGCCCAGTGGGCATCTCCTGCAGTGCAGGAGGGTCTCTGTGTGCCAGCTGCAACTGGGGCCTCAGCCACCTCCTGTCTCAACCGGTGTCCATCTGCAGCTTTACAGGAAGGGCCAAACACCTCAGTCTGGGACACGAGTAGCAGACATTTCCCATCTGCATCCCCATGTCCGATGTCCCTGTGCCAGCTGCTTTAACAGCTTGTTGCCGTGCAGATGCTGCCTCCAGCCAGACAAGGTCCTCTCCCCCTGAATGCACTGGCCCTGCTCTCTGGCCCCTACTGAAGGTGGGCAGGGCTTGGCCCAGCACTTCTCTTGCACTACAGAGATGGAGCTGTCACCCCAGTGTGTGGGTGGTAGCAGCAGCAAAGCCCAGCCAGGATCAGCACTGGCTGAGCTCCGTGCCCAGGGGCAGCTGGGGATGGCCACGGTGTGGGCAGGCAGGAGCCAGGCAGGGGCTGTGACCAGTGGCGGGTCCCCGGGGAGGATGGGGCAGCCCATGCTGAGTGTCCCTGGGCTGAGGGACATTTCCATCCCTGCGACCATCTGGGCCTGGACCTCCTCCAGCGGCATGCCCCAGAAAAGAGGGAAGCCATCAAGAGCATCTCCGGGGACACAGCCTGAGCAGCAATATCAGCTGCTGAAAAATAAGGTTTTTGTGAGATATGGACCTGTGATATATTTTGCCCTGAATGCAAAACAACCAGGGCAGTCCATTCATTGAGATGGGGGCACACTCTGGGTGTACAGCTAAGGCCATGAGGTCACAGCAGGGCTTTGGGTTCACAGCAGGCTGAGCTCACAGCAGGCCCTGAGGTCACAGAGGTGCCAGAGGTGCCAGAGCCCCGTGGTTGCACAGCAGCACAAGGAGCCAGCAGTCAGTCCCTGAGCACAACTGTTGCAGCAGCAGCGGCGGTGGCAGCAGCGGTGCTGACGTTGGGACAGCGGTGACAGGACAGCGGTGGCAGCAAGAGCTGCGGGACTGGCAGAGGGCAAGGCACCATGGCCCTTGCTCTGCGCCTCCTACTCCTGCTGCTCCTGGCCGTGGCCCTGCCTGCCAGGTCTGCCCAGGCTGCTCCGCTGCAAGCGCGGCGAGCAGGTGAGCCGGCAGCCTGGCTGCCCTTTCCCGGGACAGCGCTCCCTGCTCCCTGGGAAGCGCTGGGGATGGTTTTGCCCAGGGCTTTAGGGAGGGTTTCCTCTGTGGGAGGGAGAGAGTCCCAATGGGCCCTGTGCTGCTCCAGCCACCCCTCCAGGAATGCTGCATAGGGCCTGCAAAGAGGCTGGAGAGTGACCAGAGCCAACCCAGAGCTCCCCAGGCCCCTTTGCAGTTTTGGCCTTGTCTATTCATGTATGGCTCCCACAGCCTTACCCAACCCGTGCCGTGTTCCCTCATGCATGAGAACGTCCCAGCACACACAGAAATGGTTCTGGTCTTTTCTCTCTTCTAGAATTGGATCATGACTTACATGACTTGGAAGTCCTGGTGAATGACATTTTGAATGTCTTGGAGAATGCTGAAGGCAAGTTCTGCATTTCCATTTTGACTGGCAGAATAATCCGTGTCCATGTGGCAAAAGCTCACTCCTGGGCCATTTGTGTTCAGGTTAAGTCAGGGTTGAAAGATTCTGAAAAGTTTGCCCTGCTCCCTTCTGGAGCCCTGAGGGATCCCACAGGATCACTGTCAGTGGGAGGAAGGAGAATTTAGCTGTCCATCTTCCTCCCATGTGCAATGCCAGTGTGTCCTTCCATGTGCTCTGTGCAGCCACAGAGAAGAGCAGAGAGGGAAGGGGCCGGGCCCAGGGCTGTGCTCCGGAGCTGAGCCTTGTGGGCAGCCTGAGGATCTCCTGCAGTGCCACAGCAGCTCTTCTGTCCTGCCTTTCTTTGCAGCTGAACCTGCTGGTGAAGGTGGTGCAGCTTCCCAACCCACGTCCAGGACAGAGCCTCTGGGAGATGCTGAGGGTAGGTCAGGACTTTCCTCCGTGGGAGAGCTGCCAGCTCAGAGCCCAAAGCTGGGCCAGGGGGGCAGCGCTGCAGGTGCCAGCACAGAACCATGCACGTGTGTGCCCTCGCCCTGCGCGATCCCCTCACCGCTCCTGCGGCTCAGTGGTGCCCGTGCAGATCAGCAGAGATGGCAGAAGCTTCTGTGGCTGTTGTGTTACAGGTGTGTCTGCAGGGAGGACATTCCCAGGTCTATTGGTGGATGTTGCACAAAAGCCCAGCTCCCGTCGCAGGGGTGAGTGGTGTCTGCCTGATGACCCCACAGGCTGAGCACTGGTTTTGTGGGATCCATTCCAGGGAATTGGAACGATGTTGCTCTAAGGTCCTCCGAGGGGAAAGAACAAAGCTACAGGACACCAGAAACCCCATGAGCCATCCGAAAACATGAGGCAAATGCTGAAGGAAATGCAGCAGGCGGGGGGACAAGGTTGGTACATTTCCCTCATGCTGCCCCTGGGACTCAGCAGCCGGGGCCTTTGGCTGCACATCTGGACACGCCGTGCCTGGCACAGCGGGAAGGGATCCATGGCAGCCTCGCTGCCCCGCTGCTGCTTTCACGCCCTGCAGGGCTGCTTCCCAGCCTGGCCTGGCTGCAGCTTCTGCCCAGCCTCAGCAGGATGGCATTTGGCATCAGCTGACAGGCGGCCCAAACTTCACCACGGGCCTGAGATCCCCATTGCAATTTTCCACTCACCGGGTAGAACGGAAAGGGCACCTGTTTGGAGAAGTGAGGGCCCTGGCCTGCCCAAAAAGTTTATAGGAATTTTCCTGATTCTTAGTGATGTCTTTGACAAGCATTCCCTCCTAAAGATGCCACCTCCCCAATGGGGAACAGCCCCACCTGATCCAGCTGTCCCTCTTCCTTTCTCCAGATGTGGATGGAGAGGCTGGGCAGAAGGCGACGTTTCCCGAAGGAAGCAGTGGTTCTGTGCCAGCCTCTGCTACAGGAAGAGAGGCGATGCCAGGCACAGGCCCAGGAGGTAATTGCTGTGCCTCTGGGCCTGAGCCCTGCTGAGGCTTTAGCTCATCTTTTAGACATCTCTGCTGTCTGGCAGTGCGGGCACAGCTCAGACAAGACAGGCACAGCCCAGGGGAATTATCCCGAGCAGGCTCAGGGCACTCGGGTACTGAGCAGTCCTGCTGGGGTCCCTGCATCTGAGACACTTCCTGAAACCTGGAAGTGACTGCATGGGGTGCCCACGGTGGGGAAAGGACAGAGGGGGAGAGTAAGGTTCCAGTGTGTCCTGAGAGGGCCTGGATATGTGCCCTTGGGCTATGGGATTTGTCGCAGGGGAAAAGAGTGATGGAGAGACAGAAGCAGGTAGAAAGGGAGGGAGAAAATGCAGGAGGGATGGAGGGATAGAGCGGTAGTTGTGGTATTGCCTGCTGCAGTTTTCCCCAGTGCTTTAGCAAGAGTTTCAGCTGTGGGAGTGAGAGAGAGCCCCAGGGCCCTGGGCTGCTCCAGCAGCCCCTCCAGGGATGATGCAAAGGGCATGGAAAGAGGGAGCAGGAGCCAGCCAAGAGTTCCTAAGGCCCCTGTGCAGCTTTGGCCATGTCCATTCACATCCGGTTCCCACGGCCTTACCCGACCCCCTTGCAGTGCTCAGTTCCCTGAGGCAGAAGGGGATCCCAGCACACCCTGAAAAATGTTCTCATCTGTGCTCCGTTCTAGATGAGGTTGCTTGGAAGGCTTCTCCATTAGCTTGGCTGCATAAAGTTTTGAAGCCCTTGGAGTCTCCTGCAGGTATGTTCTCAGTGTGCCACCAAGGAAGAATTGTTGACAACCTGGCAGGAACCAGGTGACAGAAGATTCTGTGGCTCTTGTCTTACAGATAGGTCTGCAGGGAGGCCTTTTCCTGTTCCTTTGCTGATTCCTGCAGAGAAGCCTGGCTCCCATGGCAGGGGTGAGTAGTGTGTCCCTGCTGACCCCACAGGCTGAGCCCTGCTTTTGTGGGATCCATTCCTGGGAAACGGAACTACTTTCTCTTAAGGTCCTCTAAGCGGGAAGAACAAAAGCAAAGGACAGAAGAAACCCCATGAGCCAAACAACACCCTGAAACACATCGTGACAGAACTGCACAAAGGGCATGGTGAGAGCATTTCCCTCGTGCTTCCCCTGGGAATCAGCAGCCGGGGCCTTTGGCTGCACATCTGGACACGCCGTGCCCGGCACAGTGGGAAGGGATCCATGGCAGCCTCGCTGCCCCGCTGCTGCTTTCACGCCCTGCAGGGCTGCTTCCCAGCCTGGCCTGGCTGCAGCTTCTGCCCAGCCCCTGCAGGAAGGCATTTGGCGTCAGCTGACAGGCAGCCCAAACTGCACCACTGGCCTGAAATCCTCTCCAATTTCCCAATCCCCAGGCCCATCCAGAGTGGTGGCTGCTTGGAGGAGGGAGGGCCATGGCCAGCCCCAAGGCACTGGAGGGATCAGGATTTTCCTGTTCCTTATCCATGACTGGGACATGGATTGCCTCCTGAAGAGGCCACCTCCCCAGTGTGTAATGATTCCATCTGATCTAGCTGTGCCTCTTCCTTTCTCAAGGGATGGACAGAGAGGCTCTGTGGAAGGTGGCATTTCCTGAAGGAAGGGAGGAGATGCCAGGCACAGGCACAGGAGGTAATTGCTGTGCCTCTGGGCCTGAGCCCTGCTGAGGTTTGAGCTGCCTGCCATCTGTGCTGCCTGGCAGTGCGGGCACAGCCCGGACAAGACTGGCACAGCCCAGGGGAATTATCCCGAGCAGGCTCAGGGCACTCGGGTACTGAGCAGTCCTGCTGGGGTCCCTCCGTGGGAGACACTTCCTGAAAACTGGAAGTGAGTGCATGGTGTGGCCATGGTGGGGAAAGGACAGAGAGAGAGATCAAGGCTCCAGTGTGTCCTGAGAGTGCCTGGATATGTGCCCTTGGGCTGTGGGAGCTGTTCCATGGGCAGGTGGGCGAGCAGGAGGGAGGAACAGAAGTTGGGAGGGATAGCTGTGGCATTGCCTGCTGCAATTTTCCCCAAGCATTTAGTGAGGGGTTCCTGTGTGGGAATGAGGAAGGCCCAGGGCCCTGGGCTGCTCCAGCAGCCCCTCCAGGGATGTTCCCAAGGGCATGGAAAGAGTGTGGAGAGAGACCAGGAGCCACAGGCTGCCACAGCCTTATCCAACCCCATTACAGTGCCCAGTACCTTGAGGCAGAAATGGATCCCAGCAGCCATGGAAATGGTTCTGATCGCTGCTCCCTTTTAGATTGGGATCATGGTTTAGATTACTTGGAAACACTGGTGAATGGTGGTTTGAAGACCTTGCCAGATGTTGGAGGCAAGTTCTCAATGTACATTTCCTGACAGAATAATCAGTGTCAATGTGGCAAGAGCTCAGTCAAGTGGCATTTCCCTTAAGTTCCTCTGAAGGTTGATCAGTTCAGGAAATCTTGCTGTGCTCCATTCTTGTGCTCTGAAGGGTCCCACAGTATTGCTGTCAGTGGGAACATTTAGCTGTCCATCTTCCTCCTGTGGGCAATTCCAGTGTGTCCTTCCGTGTGCTCTGTGCAGCCAGGGAGAAGGGCAGAGAGGGAAGGGGCCGGGCCCAGGGCTGTGTCCCGGGGCTGAGCCTTCCACAGCCCCTTTGCTGGCCCCAGGGAGCCTGAGCTGCTCCTGCTGCCACTGCCAAGCCCTGGCCCTGCCCGGGGCTGGCTTTAGAGCTGCTGGCAGCTCCAGGGAGTCCTTTCTGCCCCGACTGCCCCGCAAGGGGCTCCTTCCATCCCAGTGTGGGGCCACTGCAGGCACGAGGTCCCCCTGCTCCTGAGTGGAAGGCAGAGCTGAGGCAGTGCCTTGGAGGGCACCAGTCACCCAGGTGCACTCACTGCCACTTGGGCCTGAAGGAGAATCTTCAGCAGGCTCACAGGAGCTGTTCTGTCCTGCCTTTCTTTGCAGCTAACCCGGTTGGTGAAAGTGATCTGGCTTCCCAACCCACGTTCAGGAATGAGCCTCTGGGAGATGCTGAGGGTAGGTCAAGGCCTTTCCCCCTGGGAGAGCTGCCAGATCAAGAGCCCAAATCTGGGCCAGGGAGGCAGCGCTGCAGGTGCCAGCACAGAACCATGCACGTGTGTGCCCTCGCCCTGCACGATCCCCTCATGATTTCTGCTCAGTGCTGGCAGCTGTCTGGGGAAGGGAGGGCCCTGGCCCAGCCACAAAAGCCCAGATATTTTGTGAATCTCTTCACCATTTTTGATAATCATGCTGCCCTGAAGGTGCCAGCAAAGAAATGGGGAATTGTTCCAACTGATCCAACTGTCATTTTTTCTTTCTCAAGTGATGGACCAAAAGGCAGGGCAGAAGGAGGTGTTTCCCCATGGAAGCAGTGGCTCACTGGCAGCCCCAGCTGCAGGGAGGAAGGCGATGCCAGACACGGGCACAGGCACAGCAGGTAATTGCTGTGCCGGGCTCAGCCCTGGCCGGGGCTGTGTGGCAGCAGCTCTTCCCCCAGGGCCTGCCCTTGCCCGGCCCGGCAGCAGCCAAAGCTGGAGGCGCCTCGGCTTCCAGGCCTCTGGAGCTTGTTCAGAGCCCCGGGGAAACGGGACTGGTGCAGCAACGTCCCTGGCGCTGCAGCTGCTGCGGAGCTGGCCCTGAGTGCCCAGAGGCCCAAGGCACAGGAGCAGCCCCGAGCGGGAGCCCAGCCGCCAGCCCAGGGCCAGAGCCAGCCCTGGCTCCCGACTGGGCAGGGGCTGCGCTGGCTCCTGACAGGGCCTGAGCCTGTCCCCTGGGGCTGGGGGAGCTGTCACGGGGCAGGGAGGGCCAGGGCTGGTAGTGGCTGCTCAGGGATGGCTTTGGCCCGTGTCCCTGGCAGCAGCCACTGCCCAAGCAGCTGCGCTGCCCCCGGGCTCTCCTCCCGGCCTGCTGGGCTTTGTTGGCTGGCACAGCCTGTGCCAAGGGCCGGCAAGGTGCCTGCAGGCCCCAGCTCTGGGGGAAACAGAGAACGTCCTGCTCGTATCCACCGTGCTGCCAGCTCAGCAGTGCAGCACAGCACGGGCTCACGCTCCCCATTGCTCCCACAGATGCAGCCGGCACCACAACACGTGTTCCTGATGCCCAGAAAGGCCTCGAAAGGGGCTTCTGTAAGGGAGCAGGCTGCTGGCCAAGGTTAATGGCAGGCCTGCTTTTTTCGGCGATTATCATTATTTTATGCTGTGGTCGAATTTAGAGTTACTGGACAAGAAAATGGTGAGTGTTTTCTTCACCTTTCCCAGGAACAGCTTCTTATGAAAATCTAATGCAGAGAGGAAACATTCCCAGAGAGCCTGGGGTGCAGTTGTTGCCAGTCCATAGTTCTCCAAATAACTCTGCTGAGGGTTCTGCTGCTGCCCAGTGCTTCCATTGGCCTCTCAATTGCTGGGCCTTGTCCTGGGGGCCCCGCTGGGGCTGCAGCCAGAGCTGGCTCCCACTGAGGCTGCCTGGCCAAGAGCAGCACCAGGGGCATTGGGCAGAGGCAGAGGGAGGTGGGGAGGAGAAAGAGCAGGGCCGAGATTACCCTTGAAAGGCAGAGGCGCTCTGGGGCCCGCTCCTGGCCAGGGACCCTGCCCAGAGCTGTGCCCTGCTGCCCGGGGCCTTGAGGGGCAGCTGTCCAGCTGGGCCCAGCTGTGCCAGCAGCTCCAGCCGTGCTGGGGAGCCTTGCCAGCTCTGGGCCCTGCTGTGCACCAGGCTCCCTGTGTGCCACTGGCAGCTGGGGCCTCAGCCACCTCCTCTCTCCACAGGAGCGCCTCTGCAGCTTCACAAGACCGGCCAAAGAGTTCCCTCAGGGAGACCCTTACCTGCACCTGACATCAGCCTTCTCTAAGCCAGTGTCCAAAGTCCCTGCCATGGCTGCATTACCAGCTTATTTCTAGGGACATGCTGCCACCACCCAGAACAGGAGCCTCTGGCCCTGAATGTGCTGGCATTCGTGTCCGGCCAGGACTGAAGGTGGGACTCGCCTGCCAAGGAACGGCTTGAGCAACATTTCTCACCTCTGCTCTCTGGGTGGTGGCACCAGCCCTGCATGTGCTGATTTTCTGGGCACAGCCAGGTTTGTGCAGGCAGCAGCCGGGCATGGGTCTCCTGAGACAAGGATCTACTATATTTATTTTTAATTTTGCAAGATTGAGGAACATTTGTCGTAGGATATTCCCCTAATAATTCTTCCCCTTTCCCACAACAGTCCTATATTTCTCAACGTAGTTTTAGAAGTTGGAAAAGCAGAACATTTTCACACTTCTAGAATAAAAAAATATATAATTGCATTTAATTGGTAATCTTTATTTCTGGAAGAACTAAGTTCACTGAAGAAACATAGTCTACTGCAGAGGCTCATTGTCCAGGGCAGATTTGTATCTTCTCACAACTAACCAAGAACCTTTTCCCTCATATTTCCTGGGATTTCTGACAAGCTCGCCACTTAGTCTTCAGAGGCAAGTTTTGAGCACAGTCGGAATCTCTTCAGGTCACCATCTTTGTTTGCTTCGGCCAAGAGCTGCCTCAGTTCCAGAGCAGAGGCTTCTCTCAGCTTTCTGCCGCCCCGCTCCCCCCAAGCCTGTCCTGAGCCCTCTCCTGCAGCTGCTGCGCTGCCGTGGGGCTGCTGTAAAACACAACAGCTCTGCCACAGCCGCTCAGCTGGATTGGAGAAGCTTTCTGGCCGTGCTTACATTAGGCTGGTGGCTTCTCAAAACACAAGCTGAGCTTCTGAATGCTGTGTTTCACCTGGCACAGGAACTGATGCTGCCTTTCTCATGGAGCCTAAACTCCCATGGGCTTTCAACGCTTTCTGGCCAGCATACGGCCTGGAAAACCATTTAATGCAGCCATTTAGTATTGAAAATGGCCCAGTCTGTGTATCAAAGGAACTTGTTTAAATGCTGGAGCCCACCAGTGCATCCTTCCAGGCCATATCTTTCTCCCCCACACCTCCCCCTCCATGACTGCCAAACAGCACCTTTGACAGGTCTTTCCTCCAGAAGCTGAATGGCACTGTTTTTTTTTGAGGGAGGGAAACAAAGAAAATGTTCTGGGATACCACCATCATCACCATCATCCTCATCTTCAATCATCATCATCATCGTCATCATGATCATCATCACAAAAAGCTGCAAATCAGTTCAATGACATCAACAACTCAGACTGTGGACTTATTTCTCAGAGTGCAGCACAGGCTGCACTACCCCTTGAAACTGCAGATGTGCTACAGTCTTTAAAACCAGGTGGATGCAGACGAAATTTGGAGCCAAGCACAGCTCTGGGAGAGCTTTAGGGATTGGGCCTCCACGGGCACCGCTGTGTGCCTGGAGTAACCTGCCCCAAGCCATCTGCCACCTGAAGAGCCAAGTGGGGCACGGAAAAGCACAGGCTGCAGAGGGGCTGGGAGTGCAGGGAGCCCATCCTTGTCAGCACTAACACGCTCATCCCACCTTCGCACTGGCTTTGGATGGAGACCAGAACTCATAGCTGGCAAAAGGAAAAGAGGGTACAAAGGTCCCTGGAGTCCCCTGCCCCAGTACCTCAGCCAGTGGGGAAAGGAAGAGGCCAATATGTGGCCGGGGGTTTAAAAGGAGGCTGTGTTTCCCACTAGTTGAGAGAGACAACCCCACAAGCGGATGTCCCAATAGACTCTTTCCCTATGTTCAAACAAAGCTGCAGGACTGCTCTGGCTCCTTTATGGACACTGGCTTTTCATGCACACCTGTTTCCTTGTATCAGACTATCAGCAGCCTGCAGTGACTCACTGCCACTCTGGTCTGCAGGGGAAATGGAACTAATTTCCATTGGGGCCCTCCCAGAGGGAAGAACAAACCCAGAGGAGACAAACAACCCCTGCAGGCATCCAAACTTCTGCACCAGATGCTGAGTGAGCTGCAGAGAGGGCGTAGTGGGTGCATTTCCCTCAGCCTTCTCCCGAGACTCAGCAGTCGGGCACTTGCGCTGCACATGGGTGTTGGATAATATACCAAGTTTAATTTTTGTTTCATGTCTCCATTCAGGCTTGGTTTGCCTTTGCCTTGGGGAAAGGAATTCTCATGGCTTTTTTAAAGGGATCTTGCACCACTCATGGGAAATGAGCTTAACATCTCCATGAACTGGGAATAACCCAAAAGGTCCCCAAAAAGATAATGACCATCAAGAACACATTAATGACCATCAGCAAACATCAAGGGACATCTGCCCCAGACACTGCCACCTGGCATAGTGGGACACACCTGGTCTGGAAGAGGATAAGAAGAAAATCAAGGAGGGTGGACGTTATTAATATCAGAGGCCAAGAAATCTGGCTCCAGGAGGAAAACAAATACCAAGAACTATGCCACTTGAGACCAATGGACATAAAATCAATGGACTTCCCTGGATTTTGGACGGTAAAACATTTTGGCAAAATCAAGTAAAACTCATGTGTCTTGCTATGATTTTCTCGGCACAACCAGGCTACATGTGGATGAAACTCTATTTTGTTGCACATCGTGGCCAGAACAACATTGTTGCCAGAATAAATGCCTTGATTTACTGACAACAAAATGCTGACGGAGGGCTTTTGTTTTCCCCGAAGTTTCAGTGACATCTGGACATGCCATGCCCAGCACAGTGGGTAGGGAACCATGGCAGCCTCACTGCCACGCCGCTGCTTTCCTAGAGGAAGGAATGGCTCCCTGGCAGCTTCTGCTGCAGGAAGGAAGGCGATGCCAGACACAAGCAAAGGCACAGGAGATAATTGCTCTGCAGGGTTCAGCTGGGCTCAGCCCTGGCCGGGGCTGTGTGGCAGCAGCTCTTCCCCAAGGGCCTGCCTTTCCCGGGCCCAGCAGCAGCCAAAGCTGGAGGCGCCTCGGCTTCCAGGCCTCTGGAGCTTGTTCACAGTCCCAGGGAAACGGGACTGGTGCAGCAACGTCCCTGGCGCTGCAGCTGCTGCGGAGCTGGCCCTGAGTGCCCAGAGGCCCAAGGCACAGCAGCAGCCCCGAGCAGGAGCCCTGCCACCAGCCCAGGGCCAGAGCCAGCTCTGGCTCCCGACTGGGCAGGGTCTCCAGGGTGTCCTTGAGGGGCAAACATTCCCAGAGAGGCTGCAATGGAGTTGTGGCCAGTCCATGGTTGTCCAAATAAGTCTGCTGAGGGTTCTGCTGCTGCCCAGTGCTTCCAGTGGCCTCTCAATTGCTGGGCCTTGTCCTGGGGGCCCCGCTGGGGCTGCAGCCAGAGCTGGCTCCCACTGAGGCTGCATGGCCAAGAGCAGCCCCAGGGGCAGGGGGCAGAGGCAGAGGGAGGTGGGGAGGAGAAAGAGCAGGGCCGAGATTGCCCTTGAAAGGCAGAGGCGCTCTGGGGCCCGCTCCTGGCCAGGGACCCTGCCCAGAGCCGTGCCCTGCTGGCCGGGGCCTTGAGGGGCAGCTGTCCAGCTGGGCCCAGCTGTGCCAGCAGCTCCAGCTGTGCTGGGGAGCCTTGCCAGCTCTGGGCCCTGCTGTGCACCAGGCTCCCTGTGTGCCACTGGCAGCTGGGGCCTCAGCCACCTCCTCTCTCCACAGGCATCACATTGAAGAAAAACTGAAAGCTGCTGGCTGGTCACAAGATCTCTACTGCTGGAAGAGCAATAGCAGCATCTCTGGTTCGGACGAGTTTTCATTTTAGCTCCAACAAGCTCTACGGTGACTTCCAGGGCCGAAGGCAAAAGCCCCCAGGAAAGGCTGTGGGAAGTTCTCAAGTGAAGATTGACTGAGAGCTTCCAAAATCAGCTTCCAAATTTTCAAAGTAGTTTTCGAATCCTGAGAAGGCAATCCTATTTTCTATTTGCTTTACATTTTTAGAAATATTTAGAAATAGTTTTGGTAGAGACAAATCCCCCAATGTTTCTTCCCCACTTCCACAATATGTCTGTGTTTTTGAAAGTAGTTTTACAGTTCAGGAAAGTTTTTTTTGCACTTATACAATAAAAAATAAAATAAAATGGCATTTCAGTGATAATCTTTACTCTGCAAAGAACTAAGACACACTAAGACACCCAGCCTGCTGCAGAGGCAAAGATCTTTTCCCACGGGAACTTTGTACCAATCACAACCAAGTCACGAAAAACCTTTTCCCAGATACTTCCTGCGATTCCTGACCAGCTCACCTCTTAGTCTTCAGAGGCAAACTTTGAGCACAGTGGGAATCTCTTCAAGTCACCATCTTTGTTTGCTTCTGCAAGAACTGCCTCGGTTCCAGAGCAGGGGCTTCTCTCAGCTTCCTGCTGCCCCCGGGCTCTCCTCCCGGCCTGCTGGGCTTTGTTGGCTGGCACAGCCTGTGCCAAGGGCCGGCAAGGTGCCTGCAGGCCCCAGCTCTGGGGGAAACAGAGGACGTCCTGCCCGTATCCACCGTGCTGCCAGCTCAGCAGTGCAGCACAGCACAGGCTCATGCTCCCCATCACTCCCACAGATGCAGCTGGCACCACAACACGTCTTCCCCATGCCCAGAAGGGAATTGGTTTCTGCCAGGGAACACACTGCTGGCTAGAGTTAATGCCAAGCCTGACTTTTCTATGGCATGCAGGGCATTGGGGGACCCCTGTAAGGATGGCACTTGGCCGGGGTCCCTCATGTGGCACACCAGCTGGAGGGGGGGTTTTGTAGGTGGTGGGTTTTGCAGGAAGGCATGCAGGGCTTTGCGTCCTTTGTAAGTGGTGCATGTGGCTGGGGTTCCTCGTGAGGTTCTTAGGGGATTTGAGATCTCTTCTGTGGTGTACAGGGGGCTGGAGACATCTGTAAGGCTGGCAGGGGCTTGAGTTCCTCGTGATGAACGTGGCAGTTTAGTGCTTGCCGTCAAGGCCTGGAGAGGAGCTGAGTCCTTCCTAAGGTGGGCAGGAGGCTGGGCTCTTTTGTGAGGCACACAAGGCTGCCCTGGGGTCTCTGCATTGGTGAGCACGGATTCCCTGCGAGGCACGCAGGGATATTTTGGGGTCTCTGCTGAGAGTGCAGGGATCCCTCAGGAGGCACAAAGGAGTATTGATGGTCTCTACTAAGGTGTGCAGGGATCCCTGATGAGATGTGCAGCGGGGTTTTTCAGTCGCCTCAGCGCAGCAAAGGGCCACTCTGGGTGGAGGGTGTGCAAAGTGGGCAGAAAGCTTCCTGCCAAGCCTTGCGGCCGGCGGGTGGGCGGAGCCCATCCTTGGGGGTCGGGCGGGGCCTCTGGAGCCGCCACGCCCTTGTCGGGCAGGTCCCGGCCCCGGCGGGGAAGGGCCGCGGCCCCGGGCTCCGGCGGCGCTGCCGAGCAGCGGCGGAGGCACAACAAGGGCCCCACTCCGGCCTAGCCCTGTGCTGCAGCCCAGCACAGGGACAGCCACGGCCGCTCCCTGCGCCACAGGCGGCACCGGGGCTGCAGCTGAGGCCGTGCCTGCTGCCACTGAGGAAGGAGATCCTTGCAATGCCCGCTTCCCTAAAGCACGTGGGCAAGCCAGCACGGCATGGAGACGCTTCTGAACTGTGCTCCCATGGACACTGGGATCGAGAGATGGATTGACTGGAAGTCCTGGCTGTGAGAAACAAGGGCCAGGAGACCTGCTCCTTTAAAAAGGCCTTTATTAAGAACAGCTCTTGGGTGGGGAACCCGAGGTGTCGCGCACACCACCACTGCTCCCACAGGACGACGCTGAGGAGGAGGAGTGCAGCTTTGTCTCTCGGCAGAGCTGGGGCTTCCGTCCTCACCAGAGTCCTCAGGAAGACAATGTTGGCTCGTAGTCTATGGGTATCATCCCGACTGAGTACTCCATTCCGTCAAGTCATGGTGACAGGACGGAATCCGGCTCTGTAAATGGTGGATGATTCCTGGTGGTGCAGCCTGTTTAAAACCATAGTTTATGGGCTGGTTTGTTGTTTTTGAGAGAGTTCATACCATACCAACAGCTCCTCATTAAATTCAGTCCGGGTGCTAGTCCCTCTGGGAGCAGGCAAATGGTTCCTGACCTCATGGAAAGGGATACAGGTACAGGGGTGCAAGTCCTTCTGGGAGCAGGAGTAGTGGTTCCCGACAGAAAGGGATACAAACACAGGGTTACAAATACAGGGTAAGACAGTAACACTTAACAATGGCAAACCAAGTACATTCAACACCAGACTTACACTTCCAGTTAAGATCCTATTAAATTTATCAATTTCATCAACATTAATTACCAATCGCCACCCTGGAATAAGAACTCCCATCTCCACTGTTACACTTCTTACACTGGCCAGTCACAGTGTGAAGATCATGTTGCATGCTGGAGGCAACTTTTCCATGCCCCTTTCCTGACAGAACAATCACGGATTAGATATTGCAGCCAAGAGCAGCCCCAGGGGCACAGGGCAGAGGCAGAGGGAGGTGGGGAGGAGAAAGAGCAGGGCCGAGATTGCCCTTGAAAGGCAGAGGCGCTCTGGGGCCCGCTCCTGGCCAGGGACCCTGCCCAGAGCCGTGCCCTGCTGCCCGGGGCCTTGAGGGGCAGCTGTCCAGCTGGGCCCAGCTGTGCCAGCAGCTCAAGCCGTGCTGGGGAGCCTTGCCAGCTCTGGGCCCTGCTGTGCACCAGGCTCCCTGTGTGCCACTGGCAGCTGGGGCCTCAGCCACCTCCTCTCTGCACAGGAGCGCCTCTGGAACTTCACAAGACCGGCCAAAGGCCTCAGTCATGGAGAACTGGGCCTGTCATCTTGCATCTCCGTGCCAGTGCCCGTTGTCCCTGCCACGGCTGCATGACCAGCTTATTGCTGGGCACGCGCTGCTGCCACCACCACCCAGAACAGGAGCCTCTGTCCCCAAAGGTGCTGGCCCTGGTGTCCAGCCAGGACAGGTGGTGCGGCCCTCCTGCCAGGGAAGGGCCTGAGCCCAGCAACATCTTTGGGCTTCAGCTCAGGTGTCTGTGTGCTACCACCAGCACTGGCTGAGCTGATTGTCTGGGCACAGCCAGGGGTGGGCAGGCAGCAGCCACACAAGGGACTCCTGAGAAAAAGTGACACCATTTGGTCTTTGTTTTACATTTTTACACATTACAAATTTTTAGAAATACTCCCAAATATTTTTCATAGGAAAAAATCCCCTAATACTTATTACATTTTTCCACAGTCATTTAGGATTTTTCAAAGTACTTTTAGAATTAGAAAAATTTAGAACACTTTTACACTTGTAGAATAAAAAATAAAATTGCATTTAATAGGTAATTCTCACTCTAAGAAGAATTAAGTCATCACAAGACACCCAGCCTACTGAAGAGGCTCTTTTCTCACTGGAGATTTGTACCCAGTGACAACAACCAACTTAAAACCTTTTCCCTGATATTTTCTGGGATTTCTGACAAGCTCACCTCTCCATCTTCAGAGGCAAATGTTGAGCCCAGTGGGCATCTCCTGCAGTGCAGGAGGGTCTCTGTGTGCCAGCTGCAACTGGGGCCTCAGCCACCTCCTGTCTCAACCGGTGTCCATCTGCAGCTTTACAGGAAGGGCCAAACACCTCAGTCTGGGACATGAGTAGCAGACATTTCCCATCTGCAACCCCATGCCCGATGTCCCTGTGCCAGCTGCTTTAACAGCTTGTTGCTGTGCAGATGCTGCCTCCAGCCAGACAAGGTCCTCTCCCCGTAAAGGCACTGGCCCTGCTCTCTGGCCCCTACTGAAGGTGGGCAGGGCTTGGCCCAGCTCTTCTCTTGCAATACAGAGATGGAGCTGTCACCCCAGTGTGTGGGTGGTAGCAGCAGCAAAGCCCAGCCAGGATCAGCACGGGCTGAGCTCCGTGCCCAGGGGCAGCTGGGGATGGCCACGGTGTGGGCAGGCAGGAGCCAGGCAGGGGCTGCTGTGACCAGTGGCGGGTCCCCGGGGCGGATGGGGCAGACCATGCTGAGCGTCCCTGGGCTTAGGGACATTTCCATCCCTGCGACCATCTGGGCCTGGACCTCCTCCAGTGGCATGCCTCAGAAAAGAGGGAAGCCATCAAGAGCATCTCCGGGGACACAGCCTGAGCAGCAATATCAGCTGCTGAAAAATAAGGTTTTTGTGAGAAATGGACCTGTGATAATGCAAAACAACCAGGGCAGTCCATTCATTGAGATGGGGGCACACTCTGGGGGTACAGCTGAGGCCATGAGGTCACAGCAGGGCTCTGGGCTCACAGCAGGCTGAGCTCACAGCAGGCCCTGAGGTCACAGAGGTGCCAGAGGTGCCAGAGCCCCGTGGTTGCACAGCAGCACAAGGAGCCAGCAGTCAGTCCCTGAGCACAATTGTTGCGGCAGCAGCGGCGGTGGCAGCAGTGGTGCTGACATTGGGACAGCGGTGACAGGACAGCGGTGGCAGCAAGAGCTGCGGGACTGGCAGAGGGCAAGGCACCATGGCCCTTGCTCTGCGCCTCCTACTCCTGCTGCTCCTGGCCGTAGCCCTGCCTGCCAGGGCTGCCCAGGCTGCTCCGCTGCAAGCGCGGCGAGCAGGTGAGCCGGCAGCCTGGCTGCCCTTTCCCGGGACAGCGCTCCCTGCTCCCTGGGAAGCGCTGGGGATGGTTTTGCCCAGGGCTTTAGGGAGGGTTTCCTCTGTGGGAGGGAGAGAGTCCCAATGGGCCCTGTGCTGCTCCAGCCACCCCTCCAGGAATGCTGCAGAGGGCCTGCAAAGAGGCTGGAGAGTGACCAGAGCCAACCCAGAGCTCCCCAGGCCCCTTTGCAGTTTTGGCCATGTCTATTCATGTATGGCTCCCACAGCTTTACCCAACCCGTGCCGTGTTCCCTCATGCATGAGAACGTCCCAGCACACACAGAAATGGTTCTGGTCTTTTCTCTCTTCTAGAATTGGATCATGACTTACATGACTTGGAAGTCCTGGTGAATGACATTTTGAATGTCTTGGAGAATGCTGAAGGCAAGTTCTGCATTTCCATTTTGACTGGCAGAATAATCCTTGTCCATGTGGCAAAAGCTCACTCCTGGGCCATTTGTGTTCAGGTTAAGTCAGGGTTGAAAGATTCTGAAAAGTTTGCCCTGCTCCCTTCTGGAGCCCTGAGGGATCCCACAGGATTGCTGTCAGTGGGAGGAAGGAGAATTTAGCTGTCCATCTTCCTCCCATGTGCAATGCCAGTGTGTCCTTCCATGTGCTCCGTGCAGCCACAGAGAAGAGCAGAGAGGGAAGGGGCCGGGCCCAGGGCTGTGCTCCGGAGCTGAGCCTTGTGGGCAGCCTGAGGATCTCCTGCAGTGCCACAGGAGCTCTTCTGTCCTGCCTTTCTTTGCAGCTGAACCTGCTGGTGAAGGTGGTGCAGCTTCCCAACCCACGTCCAGGACAGAGCCTCTGGGAGATGCTGAGGGTAGGTCAAGGCCTTTCCCCTGGGAGAGCTGCCAGCTCAGAGCCCAAAGCTGGGCCAGGGGGGCAGCGCTGCAGGTGCCAGCACAGAACCATGCACGTGTGTGCCCTTGCCCTGCGCGATCCCCTCACCGCTCCTGCGGCTCAGTGGTGCCCGTGCAGATCAGCAGAGATGGCAGAAGCTTCTGTGGCTGTTGTGTTCCAGGTGTGTCTGCAGGGAGGACTTTCCCAGGTCCCTTGGTGGATATTGCACGCAAGCCCAGCTCCCGTCACAGGGGTGAGTGGTGTCTGCCTGATGAGCCCACAGGCTGAGCACTGGTTTTGTGGGATCCATTCCTGGGAATTGGAACGATGTTGCTCTAAGGTCCTCTGAGGGGAAAGAACAAAGCTACAGGACACCAGAAACCCCATGAGCCATCCGAAAACATGAGGCAAATGCTGAAGGAAATGCAGCAGGCGGGAGGACAAGGTTGGTACATTTCCCTCATGCTGCCCCTGGGACTCAGCAGCCAGTGCCTTTGGCTGCACATCTGGACACGCCGTGCCTGGCACAGCGGGAAGGGATCCATGGCAGCCTCGCTGCCCCGCTGCAGCTTTCACGCCCTGCAGGGCTGTTTCCCAGCCTGGCCTGGCTGCAGCTTCTGCCCAGCCTCAGCAGGATGGCATTTGGCCTCAGCTGACAGGCGGCCCAAACTTCACCACGGGCCTGAGATCCCCTGCAATTTTCCACGCACCGGGTAGAACAGAAAGGGCACCTGTTTGGAGAAGTGAGGGCCCTGGCCTGCCCAAAATGTTTATAGGAATTTTCCTGATTCTTAGTGATGTCTTTGACAAGCATTCCCTCCTAAAGATGCCACCTCCCCAATGGGGAACAGCCCCACCTGATCCAGCTGTCCCTTTCTCCAGATGTGGATGGAGAGGCTGGGCAGAAGGCGACGTTTCCTGAAGGAAGCAGTGGTTCTGTGCCAGCATCTGCCACAGGAAGAGAGGCAATGCCAGGCACAGGCACAGGAGGTAATTGCTGTGCCTCTGGGCCTGAGCCCTGCTGAGGCTTTAGCTCATCTTTTAGACATCTCTGCTGTCTGGCAGTGCGGGCACAGCTCAGACAAGACAGGCACAGCCCAGGAAAATTATCCTGAGCAGGCTCAGGGCACTCGGGTACTGAGCAGTCCTGCTGGGGTCCCTGCATCTGAGACATTTCCTGAAACCTGGAAGTGACTGCATGGGGTGCCCACGGTGGGGAAAGGACAGAGGGGGAGAGTAAGGCTCCAGTGTGTCCTGAGAGGGCCTGGATATGTGCCCTTGGGCTGTGGGATTTGTCCCAGGGGAAAAGAGTGATGGAGAGACAGAAGCATGTAGAAAGGGAGGGAGAAAATGGAGGAGGGATAGAGCAGTAGTTGTGGTATTGCCTGCTGCAGTTTTCCCCAGTGCTTTAGCAAGAGTTTCAGCTGTGGGAGTGAGAGAGAGCCCCAGGGCCCTGGGCTGCTCCAGCAGCTCCTCCAGGGATGATGCAAAGGGCATGGAAAGAGGCACCAGGAGCCAGCCAAGAGTTCCTAACGCCCCTGTGCAGCTTTGGCCATGTCCATTCACATCCGGTTCCCACGGCCTTACCCGACCCCCGTGCAGTGCCCAGTTCCCTGTGGCAGAAGGGGATCCCAGCACACCCTGGAAAGTGTTCTCATCTGTGCTCCGTTCTAGATGAGGTGTCTGGGAAGGCTTCTCCATTAGCTTGGCTGCATAAAGTTTTGAAGCCCTTGGAGTCTCCTGCAGGTATGTTCTCAGTGTGCCACCAAGGAAGAATTGTTGACAACCTGGCAGGACCCAGGTGACAGAAGATTCTGTGGCTCTTGTGTTACAGATGTGTCTGCAGGGAGGCCTTTTCCTGTTCCTTTGCTGATTCCTGCAGAGAAGCCTGGCTCCCATGGCAGGGGTGAGTAGTGTGCTCCTGCTGACCCTACAGGCTGAGCCCTGCTTTTGTGGGATCCATTCCTGGGAAACGGAACTACTTTCTCTTAAGGTCCTCTAAGCGGGAAGAACAAAGGCAAAGAACAGAAGAAACCCCATGAGCCAAACAACACCTGGAAACAAATCGTGACAGAACTGCACAAAGGGCATGGTGAGAGCATTTCCCTCGTGCTTCCCCTGGGACTCAGCAGCCGGGGCCTTTGGCTGCACATCTGGACATGCCGTGCCCGGCACAGTGGGAAGGGATCCATGGCAGCCTCGCTGCCCCGCTGCTGCTTTCATGCCCTGCAGGGCTGTTTCCCAGCCTGGCCTGGCTGCAGCTTCTGCCCAGCCCCTGCAGGAAGGCATTTGGCATCAGCTGACAGGCAGCCCAAACTGCACCACTGGCCTGAAATCCTCTCCAATTTCCCAATTCCCAGGCCCATCCGGAGTGGTGGCTGCTTGGAGGAGGGAGGGCCATGGCCAGCCCCAAGGCACTGGAGGGATCAGGATTTTCCTGTTCCTTATC
Source organism: Passer domesticus (assembly GCF_036417665.1). Classification (NCBI taxonomy): domain Eukaryota; kingdom Metazoa; phylum Chordata; class Aves; order Passeriformes; family Passeridae; genus Passer; species Passer domesticus. The sequence continues at coordinate 25,677,982 of NC_087482.1, read as the reverse complement.
CATGACTGGGACATGGATTGCCTCCTGAAGAGGCCACCTCCCCAGTGTGTAATGATTCCATCTGATCTAGCTGTGCCTCTTCCTTTCTCAAGGGATGGACAGAGAGGCTCTGTGGAAGGTGGCATTTCCTGAAGGAAGGGAGGAGATGCCAGGCACAGGCCCAGGAGGTAATTGCTTTGCCTCTGGGCCTGAGCCCTGCTGAGGCTTGAGCTGCCTGCCATCTGTGCTGCCTGGCAGTGCAGGCACAGCCCGGACAAGACTGGCACAGCCCAGGGGAATTATCCTCAGGGCTCAGGGCACTCGGGTACTGAGCAGTCCTGCTGGGGTCCCTCCGTGGGAGACACTTCCTGAAACCTGGAAGTGAGTGCATGGTGTGGCCATGGTGGGGAAAGGACAGAGAGAGAGATCAAGGCTCCAGTGTGTCCTGAGAGAGCCTGGATATGTGCCCTTGGGCTGTGGGAGCTGTTCCATGGGCAGGTGGGCAAGCAGGAGGGAGGAACAGAAGTTGGGAGGGATAGCTGTGGCATTGCCTGCTGAAATTTTCCCCAAGCATTTAGTGAGGGGTTCCTGTGTGGGAATGAGGAAGGCCCAGGGCCCTGGGCTGCTCCAGCAGCCCCTCCAGGGATGTTCCCAAGGGCATGGAAAGAGTGTGGAGAGAGACCAGGAGCCACAGGCTGCCACAGCCTTATCCAACCCCATTACAGTGCCCAGTACCTTGAGGCAGAAATGGATCCCAGCAGCCATGGAAATGGTTCTGATCGCTGCTCCCTTTTAGATTGGGATCATGGTTTAGATTACTTGGAAACACAGGTGAATGGTGGTTTGAAGACCTTGCCAGATGTTGGAGGCAAGTTCTCAATGTACATTTCCTGACAGAATAATCAGTGTCAATGTGGCAAGAGCTCAGTCAAGTGGCATTTCCCTTAAGTTCCTCTGAAGGTTGATCAGTTCAGGAAATCTTGCCTTGCTCCATTCTTGTGCTGTGAAGAATCCCACAGTATTGCAGTCAGTGGGAACATTTAGCTGTCCATCTTCCTCCTGTGGGCAATTCCAGTGTGTCCTTCCATGTGCTCTGTGCAGCCAGGGAGAAGGGCAGAGAGGGAAGGGGCCGGGCCCAGGGCTGTGTCCCGGGGCTGAGCCTTTGGCAGCTCCTTTGCCAGCCCCAGGGAGCCTGAGCTGCTCCTGCTGCCACTGCCAAGCCCTGGCCCTGCCCGGGGCTGGCTTTAGAGCTGCTGGCAGCTCCAGGGAGTCCTTTCTGCCCCGACTGCCCTGCAAGGGGCTCCTTCCATCCCAGTGTGGGGCCACTGCAGGCACGAGGTCCCCCTGCCCCTGCTCCTGAGCGGAAGGCAGAGCTGAGGCAGTGCCTTGGAGGTCACCAGTCACCCAGGTGCACTCACTGCCACTTGGTCCTGAAGGAGAATCTTTAGCAGGATCACAGGAGCTGTTCTGTCCTGCCTTTCTTTGCAGCTAACCCGGTTGGTGAAAGTGATCTGGCTTCCCAACCCACATTCAGGAATGAGCCTCTGGGAGATGCTGAGGGTAGGTCAAGGCCTTTCCCCCTGGGAGAGCTGCCAGCTCAGAGCCCAAATCTCGGCCAGGGAGGCAGCGCTGCAGGTGCCAGCACAGAACCATGCACGTGTGTGCCCTCGCCCTGCACGATCCCCTCATGATTTCTGCTCAGCGATGACAGCTGTCTGGGGAAGGGAGGGCCCTGGGCCAGCCACAAAAGCCCAGATATTTTGTGAATCTCTTCACCATTTTTGATAATCATGCTGCCCTGAAGGTGCCAGCAAAGAAATGGGGAATTGTTCCAACTGATCCAACTGTCATTTTTTCTTTCTCAAGTGATGGACCAAAAGGCAGGGCAGAAGGAGGCGTTTCCCCATGGAAGCAGTGGCTCACTGGCAGCCCCAGCTGCAGGAAGGAAGGCGATGCCAGACACGGGCACAGGCACAGCAGGTAATTGCTGTGCCGGGCTCAGCCCTGGCCGGGGCTGTGTGGCAGCAGCTCTTCCCCCAGGGCCTGCCCTTGACCGACCTGGCAGCAGCCAAAGCTGGAGGTGCCTCGGCTTCCAGGCCTCTGGAGCTCGTTCAGAGCCCCGGGGAAATGGGACTGGTGCAGCAACGTCCCTGGCGCTGCAGCTGCTGCGGAGCTGGCCCTGAGTGCCCAGAGGCCCAAGGCACAGGAGCAGCCCCGAGCGGGAGCCCTGCCGCCAGCCCAGGGCCAGAGCCAGCCCTGGCTCCCGACTGGGCAGGGGCTGCGCTGGCTCCTGACAGGGCCTGAGCCTGTCCCCTGGGGCTGGGGTAGCTGTCACGGGGCAGGGAGGGCCAGGGGTGGCAGTGGCTGCTCAGGGATGGCTTTGGCCCGTGTCCCTGGCAGCAGCCACTGCCCAAGCAGCTGCGCTGCCCCCGGGCTCTCCTCCCGGCCTGCTGGGCTTTGTTGGCTGGCACAGCCTGTGCCAAGGCCCGGCAAGGTGCCTGCAGGCCCCAGCTCTTGGGGAAACAGAGAACGTCCTGCCCGTATCCACCGTGCTGCCAGCTCAGCAGTGCAGCACAGCACTGGCTCACACTCCCCATTGCTCCCACAGATGCAGCCAGCACCACAACACGTGTTCCTGATGCCCAGAAAGGCCTCGAAAGGGGCTTCTGTAAGGGAGCAGGCTGCTGGCCAAGGTTAATGGCAGGCCTGCTTTTTTTGGAGATTATCATTATTTTATGCTGTGGTCGAATTTGGAGTTACTGGACAAGAAAATGGTGAGTGTTTTCTTCACCTTTCCCAGGAACAGCTTCTTATGAAAATCTAATGCAGAGAGGAAACATTCCCAGAGAGCCTGGGGTGCAGTTGTTGCCAGTCCATGGTTCTCCAAATAACTCTGCTGAGGGTTCTGCTGCTGCCCAGTGCTTCCATTGGCCTCTCCATTGCTGGGCCTTGTCCTGGGGGCCCCGCTGGGGCTGCAGCCAGAGCTGGCTCCCACTGAGGCTGCCTGGCCAAGAGCAGCCCCAGGGGCACGGGGCAGAGGCAGAGGGAGGTGGGGAGGAGAAAGAGCAGGGCCGAGGTTGCCCTTGAAAGGCAGAGGCGCTCTGGGGCCCGCTCCTGGCCAGGGACCCTGCCCAGAGCCGTGCCCTGCTGCCCGGGGCCTTGAGGGGCAGCTGTCCAGCTGGGCCCAGCTGTGCCAGCAGCTCCAGCCATGCTGGGGAGCCTTGCCAGCTCTGGGCCCTGCTGTGCACCAGGCTCCCTGTGTGCCACTGGCAGCTGGGGCCTCAGCCACCTCCTCTCTCCACAGGAGCACCTCTGGACAGCAGTTGAAAGATGGTGGCTGCACCTCACTCCCAGACGGCCTGAGCTGCTCCTCCCACAGTAATAAGGGCCTGGACAGCCCTCTCAACTGTTCTGTGAAGGGGACCCCAGAACCGCCATCTACAAGGAAACCTCCTACTACCCTGTAGATCCCACTGCCGCCTGCTCTCCCCATAGGTCACCCCAGCATGTCTTCATCCCTTTTTTCATCTCCCTGCATCCCATCCCAGCCAATTCTCAAGTTCTTCTGGAGACCCCAGGCCCAGCCGAGCACCCTCCAGCCCCTCCTGAGACCAACACCTCCCTTCCTCTGCCCCTCAGCTCCCTGGCCTTGCCCTCTAAACAACACTGGAGTTAAGCCCTGCTGCCCCACCAGGGTAGGTGACGGCCCCTTCTTCTCTTGCACTACAGAGATGGAGCTGTCACCCCAGTGTCTGGGAGGTAGCAGCAGCAAAGCCCACCCAGCACCAGCACTGGCTGAGCTCCGTGGCCAGGGGCAGCTGGGGATGGCCACGGTCTGGGCAGGCAGGAGCCGGGCAGGGGCTGCTGTGACCAGTGGCAGTGTCTCGATGGGCTGGGGGAGCCCAGGGGTAGGCAGCAGCGTGGGGCTCCTGAGAACAAGCAACCCTATTTTGTCTTTGCTTTTCATTTTTAGAAATTTGACTTTTAAATAAATATTTTAAAATTTATTTACTGTAGAGAGACATCCCTAAATATTTATTCCCAAGTAGTGTAGTAGTTAAGGACTTTACAAAATAGTATTAGAATCCTGAAAAGGCAAACCTATTTTTTCTTCACTTTTAATTTTTAGAAATATTTAGAAATATTTTTTGTAGAGACATATCACCAAAACGTTCATCCCTTTTTCCAGAATACATTTATATTTTTAAAGTAGTTTTACAGTTCTGGATGTTTTTTACACTTTTACAATAAAAAATAAAATGGCATTTCAGTGGTAATCTTTACTCTGTGAAGAAGTAAGACACCTTAAGACACCCAGCCTGCTGCAGAGGCAAAGATCTTTTCCCACGGGAACTTTGTACCTAGTCACAACCAAGTGACGTAAAAAGTTTTCCCAGATATTTCCTGGGATTCTTGACCAGCTCACCTCTTAGTCTTCAGAGGCAAACTTTGCACAGTGTGGGAATCTTTTCAAGTCAACATCTTTGTTTGCTTCTGCAAGAACTGCCTCAGTTCCAGAGCAGGGGCTTCTCTCAGCTTCCTGCTGCCCCCGGGCTCTCCTCCCGGCCTGCTGGGCTTTGTTGGCTGGCACAGCCTGTGCCAAGGGCCGGCAAGGTGCCTGCAGGCCCCAGCTCTGGGGGAAAGAGAGACCGTCCTGCCCGTATCCACCGTGCTGCCAGCTCAGCAGTGCAGCACAACACGGGCTCACGCTCCCCACGGATCTTGTAGAGGTTCAAAGCAAGACAGGAACACATGCCCTGATTTTACTTTGATGAATCCCAATGATTTTCTGCTTGCAGGACGGGCACAAGCAGTGCATGATAGGTATAGCAGAGCCTCTGTTCACTGTGTCTCTTGCCTTGGCCTCTTTCACCGTTGTATCTTTCTCCCTTCATATGTCCCGCCAAACACCTAAGGGAGAACTGGACCTCTAATCGCATGGCACATCTCCATGCCCATGCCCGATGTCCCTGTGCCAGCTGCTTTAACAGCTTGTTGCTGTGCAGATGCTGCCTCCAGCCAGACAAGGTCCTCTCCCCCTGAAGGCACTGGCCCTGCTCTCTGGCCCCTACTGAAGGTGGGCAGGGCTTGGCCCAGCTCTTCTCTTGCAATACAGAGATGGAGCTGTCACCCCAGTGTGTGGGTGGTAGCAGCAGCAAAGCCCAGCCAGGATCAGCACGGGCTGAGCTCCGTGCCCAGGGGCAGCTGGGGATGGCCATGGTGTGGGCAGGCAGGAGCCAGGCAGGGGCTGCTGTGACCAGTGGCGGGGCCCCGGGGAGGATGGGGCAGCCCATGCTGAGCGTCCCTGGGCTGAGGGACATTTCCTTCCCTGCGACCATCTGGGCCTGGACCTCCTCCAGTGGCATGCCCAGGAAAAGAGGGAAGCCATCAAGAGCCTGTGAGTTACGCAGGGATGGGCTGCAGCTTCCTCCCTCCTTGGTTAGCGGGCGGATTAAAAGAGGCCTCTAGGGTTTGTGGCAAACAGCAGTGGGCAAACAGGGCCCTGGCATGTCTCTGAGGGACAATTCACGAGGCAGTGTGCACAGGCAGGGCAAGCAGGCAGGGTTGCAGGTTTTCTTGCTTGGGAGGTTTACCGTGTCTTGTTTGCAGTGTTTCTGTTGGTTGCTTGGTTTTGGGGTTTCTGGGAGTAGTGGTTTTTACGCAATCGAAAACTGTAGTTAGTACAAGTGCATGTAACTAGATGGAACCCTCCAAAAAGGATGTGTCTGTCCTGGCCCATTCCTGTGCAGAGTGTTTGAGCTCAGCAGTGGTTTCAGGGGGCAGTGTGGAGAAAAGCTGCCTGTGGTGTGAACAGGTGAATGATGTCCTTTCACTGGTGGCCGAGCTTAGGGAGGAAGTTTAAAGACTAAGGAGTATCAGGGAAAGTGAAAGGGAAATAGATTGGTGGAGTTCAGCCCTTCCATCCTTACGGGAGGCCCAGCAAGAGTCACAGGACTCCTATGCTGCACACTGTCAGGCAAGAGAAGGACACCTGGTAGATGAAGGGGAGTGGAAATGGTCCCTGAACGGGGAGGTTATGATAAAAATTCCTCCCGACCCCCGTCCCCTAGCCAGGGGCCACTTCAGAATAGGTATGAGCCCCTGGATCTAGAGAGTCAGCCAAATGATTAAGAAGAAAATTGCCTGCCCAGAGAGCCTCCCAATTATGATTAATCTGTAACATGAATTGCCACCTCTAACATCAAAAAGGAAAGAAGGGTAATCGTGGTGGGTGATTCCCTTCTGAGGGGAACAGAGGGCCCCATGTCAACCGGGCCCACCCCACAGAGAGCTCTGCTGCCTCCCTGGGGCCCAGGTGCAGGATATTCCTCAGGGACTTCCTGGGCTCATTCAGTCCTCTGATTATTATCCACTGCTGAAACTCCAGGCTGGCAGTGATGAGATTGAGAAGAGGAGTGTCAGGACCATTGAAAGGGACTTTAGGGCACAGGGACAAGTGGTTGATAGGACAGGGACACAGGTAGTCTTTTCCTCAGTCCCTTTGGTGGCTGAGAAAAATGGTGAAAGCAATAGGAGAGCTCGTATCATCAACAAGTGGCTCAAGTGTTGGTGTCATTGGCAGAATTTTGGATTCTGTGATCATGGCGCAGCTTTGATGGCACCTGGCCTGCTGGAACCAGATGGGCTCCATCTCTCTTGTCAGGGCAGAAGGTTTTTAGCCCATGAGCTTGCAGAACTTGTTGAGAGGGCTTTAAACTGGGTTTGAAGAGGGAACAGGATGCAGCTGGGCTGTCTGGAAGCAGGCCCAAGGCTGGTAAGCCTGAGTTAGGGATGAAATCAGCAGCCCAGCTGAGGTGCATGGATACCAGTGCACACAGCATGGGTAACAAACAGCAGGAGCTGGAGGCCATGGTCCAGCAGCAGAGCTGTGATGTCATTGCCATCACAGAAACGTGGTGGGATGCCTCACATGGCTGGAGCACTACACTGGATGGCTACAAGCTCTTCAGGAGAGACAGGAAAGGGAGAAGAGATGGAGGCGTGGCTCTTTTTATTAGGGAGGCTTTGGACACCATGGATATTGAAACTAATGATGATGAGGTGGAATGCCTATGGGTGAGAATGAGGGGGAAGGCCAACAAGGCTGACATCCTACTGGGAGTCTGTTATCATCCACCCAACCTGGAAGAAGTGGTGGACAACTCATTCTATAAACAGCTAGAGGATGTTTCAGGATCATCAGCCCTTCTTCTTGTAGGCGACTTCAACTTGCCAGACATCTGCTGGGAACTTAATTCAACAGAAAAAAAGCAGCCCAGGAAATTTGTAGAGTGTGTGGAGGACAACTGTTGGTTGCAGCTGGTGGGTGAGCCCAGCAGGGGAGGGACTATGTTAGATCTGCTGTTTGCAGATAGAGGTGGGCTGGGGGGACATGTGGTGCCTGGAGGCCGCTTGGGGCATAGTGATCATGAAATGATAGCATTTGTTGCATTGCAAGCTGATCTGTAGTCAGCATTAATCAAGTTCTAAGAAGCAGTCCAGCTCAGCTCCATGAACTAGCCTCTGTGTTTGACTGACAGAAGCTCACATCCAATGGGAACTCTCCTAGGATGCAGACATTGTCTTGGTTCAGAGCCTGGGGGCACACAGATAGACCAATGAGCTGTCTCGGCCCAGGAGATTTGAGTGGGCTAGAAAAGAACACTCTGGACAATAAACAAGGCTGTTTCTCTGAGGAAACATGAGTGGTCTGTCTTATGTCTCAGACAGGGGAACACCAATGTATCAAGAATTCTTGGTATTTTGTGAAAACAGGAGGAACATCAAGAAGACCAAACCAAAAACATCATGGTTTGACCCTGGCACAATGCCAGGGCCCCCATGAAGGGTGTATTTCCATAATGGTTGCTGTGAGATGTGACCCGGAAACAGAACAAAGCAAGTTCCCAATTGGGGATGGAGGGAAAATACAACACTTTAATAATCTACAACACAGAACATAAGGGAAAAAGAAAAAAACACACAGAACAATGCACAATGGAAAACTCCTAAAACACTCCTCCCCCTAGGTCTCTAACATTCAAATCCCCTCTAACACATTGTTTCTCAGTCTAATACCCTCTTTCACACAAGCTTCCCCTCAGTTCACCAAGAGATAGAAGTCTCCCTCTTACACCATGGGCTTCCCCTGGAAACACACTGGAACCTCTGTTCTTCTGCGTCACACATGGCAGCTGCCCGAAGAAGATCTGCCATGGTGACCATCTTCCTTCCATGTTTTGTGCTCTCACCACAGTCCACTGACCTAGACTGCTCCTTGGGTCCTTTTAAGAATGCTTTCTCACCCAGTTCCAAGAAATGGCCGCCTCCTACCATCTGGGATATCTGTCCCCCCCATATTTTTACTCCCCTGGGGCCTGGGTCTCGGGAACAGAGATCCTTCGCTGATGGCAGAGGGCTCCACCACACCCTCCCCATCAGTCTCTGCTCTCTCTACTTCTCCTTGCGGCCTTATCATTCCTGGCCCGTGGCCAACCGCCTCCCCCAAGGTGCAGTCTCTGCATTATCAGAAGAAATTGGTCTCGCCCGTGGCTATGTAAGAGAAAAGTCCAGCCAAAGCCACTTCAATCATCTCCTCCATCTGGGGCACTCTCATCTGCTGGTATTTTCTTCTCCTACTTGAACCTTTTCTTCTTTCCCATCTTCCATCCCCTCTAAACTATCAGCTGGGGAAGATCAGTGTTTTTACAGCTTCCACTGTTTCAACACTAAAAGGGTTAAAAGCTCAGCCTGGTCTCCCAGCGGCTGGGCACCTTGCCCCCCCTGCTCCTCCTCCTGGCCACGGTGCCGGCACGAGATACCACATTCCAAGCCAGCACAGTCTCTGCCATTCTCTCCCAGGGGTGATGCCCAAACCGTCCCATGTTCTCCTCCACCCCTCCTCCTGCAGGAGCCTCTGGCCTTCTCCCCTCAGGCCACATGGCCTCCCCTGCCCCACCCAGACACAGCTGGGCAGGGGGAGGAGGTCAGACCAGCTCACCTGCTGCCAGATCAAAGAGGAAGTTCCTCTGGGAATGCTGTGCTTTTAACCCCTGTGTGTTCTCAGAGGCGTGTCCAAATCTCAGTGGCCAGCACAGGTGCCAGTTTCACATCTGGCCACTGATTGGCCTGACCACAACCCTTCCAAAAACTCACTTCCGGGTCAAACCAAGACATTCCACCCCTCGCCTCTGAGAACACACACTTCATTCCAAAATATGAACAAAATTACATTCAAGACACTTCTACTTACAACAATGACATACACCAAACCTCCATCCCCAGATTTTATTATCAATCTACTTACTACCCAATACATGCTTTGCTCCTATTCCCTTTGATCCATCTCACAGCTTCCGTCTCATCACTTCGACTTTCCTGGTCCAGGAAACCAAAAATGTCATGACTTCCAGAGGGCAGACTTTGGCCTGTTTAGGAGACTTCTTCAGAGAGTTCCTTGGCAAGCAGCCCTTAAAAACCAAGGAGTCCAGGAAAGGTGGGCATGCGTCAAAACAGAGATCTTGAGGGCACAGGAACAGTCTGTCCCTGGGTGCCGAAAGATGAGTCAATGAGGCAAACGCCCAGCCTGGATGGGCAAGGAGGTTTTGGAGGAATTTAGGAATAAAAAGAGGACGTATCATCTTTGGAAGGAGGGTCAAGTCTCTCAGGAAGTATTTAGAGGAGCTGCTAGAGCATGTAGGAAACAAAATTAGGGAGGGCAAAGCTTAGTTTGAACTGAAAATGGTGACTTCTGTAAAGGATAATTAAAAAAATGTATTTACAAAGATATCAACGGGAAAAGGAAGGGTCAGACCAACCTTTGTTCTTTATTAGATGTGGGAGGGAACTTAGGAAGTGCAGATGAGGACAAGGCAGAGGTGCTGAACACCTTCTTTGCCTCAGTCTTTAGTAGGAAGACGACTTGTCCTCAGGACAAGTGTCCTGCTGGGCTGGTAGATGGTGTCAGGGAGCAGAATGGGCCCCCTGTTAGCCAAGAGGAGGCAGTCAGAGAACTGCTGAGCTGCTTGGATGTTCCTAAATGTATGGGGCCAGATGGGATCCACCCCAGGGTGATGAGGGAACTGGCAGATGAGCTGCTGAAGCCGCTCTCCATCATTTACCAGCAGTCCTGGCTCACTGGTGAGGTTCCAGGTGACTGGAAGCTGCCCAATGTGACGCCCATGTAGAACAAGGGTGGTAAGGAGGATCCTGGTAATTATAGGCCAGTCAGTCTGAGCTCAGTACCCAGTAAGGTGATGGAACAGTTTATACTGAGTGCCATCACGCAGCACTTACAGGATGGCCAGGGTAGCAGACCCAGCCAGCAGGGGTTTAGGAGGGGTAGGTCGTGTCCGACCAACCTGATCTCCTTTCATGAGCAAGTGACCTGCCTGATGGATGCAGGAAAGGCTGTGGATGTGTCTATTTGGACTGCAGAAAGGCCTTTGCACTGTCTTCCACAGCTCACTCCTGGAAAAGCTGCAGCCCAGGGCTGGGAGAGGAACACTTTTTGCTGGGCTCAGAACTGGCTGGATGGCTGGCCCAGAGAGGGGTGCTGAACGGTGCTGCACCCAGCTGGCAGCCAGTCACCAGAGGTGTCCCTGCGGGCTCTGTGCTGGGGCCAGCTCTGCTCAATGCTTTTATTGACAACATGGATGAGGGGATTGAGTCTTTCATTAGCAAATCTGCAGACAACACTAAGCTGGGAGAGTGTGTTGATCTGTCGGAAGGTAGGAGGGCTCTGCAGGGAGACCTGGAATGGTTGGAGCGATGGGCAGAGTCCAGTGGGATGAAGCTCAGTAGGTGCAAGTGCCCAGTCCTGCACTTTGGCCACAAGAAGCACCTGCAGTGTTCTAGGCTGGGGATAGTGTGGCTGGACAGTGGCCAGGCAGAAAGGCACCTGGGGGCACTGGTCACAGCCAGCTGAACATGAGCCAGCAGTGTGGCCTGGTGGCCAAGGAGGCCAATGGCTCCTGGCCTGTGTCAGGAAGAGCGTGGCCAGCAGGAGCAGGGAGGTCATTCTGTGCCTGTTCTTGGCACTGGTGAGGCCGCACCTCGAGTGCTGTGTCCAGTTCTGGGCCATCAGTTTGGGAAGGACATTGAGTCGCTCGAGCACATCCAGAGGGGGCAACGAGGATGGTGAGGGGCTGGGAGCACAAGCCCTGGTGAGGAATGACTGAGAGAGCTGGGGGTGTTTACCCTGGAGCAAAGGAGACTCCGAGGTGACCTTATCACTCCACAGCTCCCTAAAGGGTAGTTGTAGTCAGGTGGGGATGGTTTCTTTCTCCAGGCAGCGCTGACAGAACCAGAGGACACAGTCTCAAGCTGCATCAAGGGAAATGTCGGTTGGATATTAGGAAAATATTTTCCACAGAAAGAGTGATAAAGTTCTGGAATGGCCTGCCATGGGAGGTGGTGGAGTCACCATCCCTGGATGTGTTTAAAAAAAGACTGAATGTGGCACTGGGTGCCATGGTTTAGTTGTGGTGTTGGGACATGGGTTGGACTGGATGATCTTGAAGGTCTCTTCCAACCTGGTCATTCTGTGAATTCTGTATGAATTCTGAGCATCTCCAGGGACACAGCCTGGCCACCAATGTCAGCAGATGAAAAATAAGGTTTCACTGAGGAATGGCCCTTTGATGAAGCAAAACATTTACAATCAGGGCAGTCCATTCATAGAGATGGGGGCACACTCTGGGGGTACAGCTGAGGCCATGAGCTCACAGCAGGGCTCTGGGGTCACAGCAGGCTGAGCTCACCGCAGGCCCTGAGGTCACAGAGGTGCCAGAGTTGCCAGAGCCCCGTGGTTGCACAGCAGCACAGGGAGCCAGCAGTCAGTCCCTGAGCACAACTGTTGCAGCAGCAGCGGCGGTGGCAGCAGCGGTGCTGACATTGGGACAGCGGTGTCGGGACAGCGGTGGCAGCAAGAGCTGCGGGACTGGCAGAGGGCAAGGCACCATGGCCCTTGCTCTGCGCCTCCTACTCCTGCTGCTCCTGGCCGTGGCCCTGCCTGCCAGGGCTGCCCAGGCTGCTCCGCTGCAAGCGCGGGGAGCAGGTGAGCCGGCAGCCTGGCTGCCCTTTCCCGGCACAGCGCTCCCTGCTCCCTGGGAAGCGCTGGGGATGGTTTTGCCCAGGGCTTTGGGGAGGGTTTCCTCTGTGGGAGGGAGACAGCACCCACGGGCCCTGGGCTGCTCCAGCCACCCCTCTAGGGATGTTGCAAAGGGCCTGCAAAGAGGCTGGAGAGTGACCAGAGCCAGCCGCTGTGCAGTTTTGGCCTTGTCTATTCACATCTATCCCCCACGGCCTTACCCAACCGCCCTCCAGTGCCCAGTTCCCTAAGGCAGAAGGGGATCCCAGCACACATTGGATATGGTTCTGGTCTGTGTTCCATTCCAGATGTGGATCGTGACGTGGATTATTTGGAAATGCTGGTGAATGATGATTTGAAAACCAGGCCAGATGCTGGAGGCAAGTCCTCAATGTACCTTTCCTGACAGAATAATAGTGTCAATCCAGCAAGAGATTACTTGTAACATTTCCCATAAGTTCCTCTGAAGGTTGATGTATTCAGAAAACCTTGCCCTTCTGGAGTCCTGAGGGATCCCACAGGATCACTGTCAGTGGGAGGAAGGAGCATTTAGCTGTCCATCTTCCTCCCGTGTGCAATGCCAGTGTGTCCTTCCATGTGCTCTGTGCAGCCACAGAGAAGAGAAGAGCAGAGAGGGAAGGGGCCGGGCCCAGGGCTGTGCCCCGGGGCTGAGCCTTGTGGGCAGCCTGAGGATCTCCTGCAGTGCCACAGCAGCTCTTCTGTCCTGCCTTTCTTTGCAGCTGAACCTGCTGGTGAAGGTGGTGCAGCTTCCCAAGCCACGTCCAGGTCTGAGCCCCTGGGAGATGCTGAGGGTAGGTCAAGGCCTTTCCCCTGGGAGAGCTGCCAGCTCAGAGCCCAAAGCTGGGCCAGGGGGGCATCGCTGCAGGTGCCAGCACAGAACCATGCACGTGTGTGCCCTCGCCCTGCACGATCCCCTCACCGCTCCTGCGGTTCAGTGGTGCCCGTGCAGATCAGCAGAAATGGCAGAAGCTTCTGTGGCTAGAGCCCTGGTTTTGTGAAATCGAATGGGAAATGGAACTATGTTGCTCTAAATTTCTCTGACAGGGAATTACCCAGCTACAGGTCACAAGAAACCCCATGAGCCATCCATAGTCAAGATGCCAGTACTGAAGGAAATGCAGCAGGCAGGACAAGGTGGGTGCATTTCCTTCTGCCTTCCCCTGGGACTCAGCAGCCGGGGCCTTTGGCTGCACATCTGGACACGCCGTGCCCGGCACAGCGGGAAGGGATCCTTGGCAGCCTCGCTGCCCCGCTGCTGCTTTCACGCCCTGCAGGGCTGCTTCCCAGCCTGGCCTGGCTGCAGCTTGTGCCCAGCCTCTGCAGGAAGGCATTTGGCATCAGCTGACAGGCAGCCCAAACTGCACCATGGGCCTGAGATTCCCTGCAATTTCTTGGTCTCTTGGGAGATCAGGAAGGGAACCTGTTTGGAGAAAGGAGGGCCCTGGTTCAGCATGAAGAGTCTGGCCATCTCCCGGAGCCTAACCCTTTGAAAAGCATTCCCTGTTGAAGATGCCACCTCCCCAGTAGGGAACAGCTCTATCTGATCCAGCTGTCCATTTCCTTTAACAAGCGATGGACCAAAAAGCTGTACTGAAGGTGGCATTTCCCGGGCTAAGTGGCGGCTCATTGGAAGGCCCTGCAGGAAGGAAGGCAATGCCAGACATGGGCACAGGCACAGCAGGTAATTGCTGTGCCAGGCTCAGCCCTGGCTGGGGCTGTGTGGCAGCAGCTCTTCCCCCAGGGCCTGCCCTTGCCCAGCCTGGCAGCAGCCAAAGCTGGAGGCGCCTTGGCTTCCAGGCCTCTGGAGCTGGTTCAGAGCCCCGGGGAAACGGGACTGGTGCAGCAACGTCCCTGGCGCTGCAGCTGCTGCGGAGCTGGCCCTGAGTGCCCAGAGGCCCAAGGCACAGGAGCAGCCCCGAGCGGGAGCCCTGCCGCCAGCCCAGGGCCAGAGCCAGCCCTGGCTCCCGACTGGGCAGGGGCTGCGCTGGCTCCTGACAGGGCCTGAGCCTGTCCCCTGGGGCTGGGGGAGCTGTCACGGGGCAAGGAGTGGTGAAATGAGTGACACCTGTGGCATGGCCGCCTGTAGTTTTTCTCAGGCCTTTAGGGAGGGTTTCTGCAGTGGAAATGAGAGAGTCTTGCAAGGCCCTGGGGTGTTCCCCCACCTTTCCAGGGATGTTTCCCAGGGCCTGAAAAGAGTCTGGAGTGTGACCAGGAGCCAGCCCAGAGCTCCCCAGGCTGCTGTGCATCTTTGGCTTTATCCATTCACATCCGACTCCCACAAACTTACCTGACCCCCTTGCAGTGCCCAGTTCCCTGAGGCAGAAGGGGACTCCAGCGCACCATGGAAATGGTTCTTATCTCTGCTCCCTTCTAGATGAGGTGTCTGGGAAGACTTCTCCATTAGCTTGGCTGCATAAAGTGTTGGTCCTATCTGAGCCCCTCTCAGGTATGTTCTCAGTGTGCCACCAAGGAATAATTGCTGACAACCTGGCAGGAATCAGGTGACAGAAGCTTCTGTGGCTGTTGTGTTACAGGTGTGCCTGCAGGGAGGATTTCTCCAGCTCCTTTGGTGATTTCTACACAGAAGCCTGGCTCCCATCGCAGGGGTGAGTAGTGTGTCCCTGCTGACCCCACAGGCTGAGCCCTGCTTTTGTGGGATCCGTTCCTGGGAAACGAAACTCTATTGCTCTAAGGTCCTCCGAGGGGAAAGAACAAAGGCAAAGGACACCAGAAAGCCCATGAGCCATCCAAAAACATGAGGCAAATGCTGAAAGAATTGCTGCAGGCAGGACAAGGTGGGTGCATTTCCCTTATGCTTCCCCTGGGACTCAGCAGCCGGGGGCTTTGGCTGCACATCTGGACACGCCGTGCCTGGCACAACAGGAAGGGATCCATGGCAGCCTCGCTGCCCCGCTGCTGCTGCTGCTGCTTTCACGCCCTGCAGGGCTGTTTCCCAGCCTGGCCTGGCTGCAGCTTGTGCCCAGCCTCTGCAGGAAGGCATTTGGCATCAGCTGACAGGCAGCCCAAACTGCACCATGGGCCATGCCCACCCTGAGATCCCCTGTAATTTCCCGGTGTTCAGGCAGATCAGAAGGGGCAGCTGTTTGAAGAAGTCAGGGCCCTGGCCTACCCAAATAGTTTATATGATTTCCTGTTCCATATCAAAGTGCTTGGCAAGCATTCCCTCCTGAAGATGCCCCTTCCCGTCTGTTTATTGATTTCATGTGGACCAGCTGTACACTTTTCTTTCTCCAGAGAAGGACAAAAAAGCTGTGCGGAAGGCGGCGTTTCCCAGAGGAAGCAGTGGCTCCATGCCAGCCTCTGCTGCAGGAAGGGAGGCGATGCCAGGCACAGGCCCAGGAGGTAATTGCTGTGCCTCTGGGCCTGAGCCCTGCTGAGGCTTCAGCTGCCCTCTCTGCTGCCTGGCAGTGCGGGCACAGCCCGGACAAGACTGGCACAGCCCAGGGGAATTATCCCGAGCAGGCTCAGGGCACTCGGGTACTGAGCAGTCCTGCTGGGGTCCCTCCATGGGAGACACTTCCTGAAACCTGGAAGTGACTGCATGGGGTGCCCATGGTGGGGAAAGGGGAGAGGGGGAGAGCAAGGCTCCAGTGTGTCCTGTAAGGGCCTGGCTATGTGCCCTTGGGCTGTGGGAGCTGTGCCAAGAGAGGGAGGGAGGGAGAGAGGGACTGCAGGAGGGAAGGAGGTAGGAGTGGTTCTGGCACTACATACTGCAGTTATCCCCAGGAATTTAGGGAAGTCTCCCTTGGTGGGGAGGGAGAGAGCCCCAGGGCCCTGGGCTGCTCCAGCTGCCCCTCTAGGGATGTTGCACAAGGCCTAGAGGGGGCAAAGATTGTAAAGGGTGTGGAGATTAACCAGGAGTCAGCCCAGAGCTCCCCAGGTCCCTGTGCAGCTTTGGCCATGGCCACTCACATCTGACTCCCACGACCTTACCCGACCCCCTTGTAGTGCCCAGTTCCCAAAGGCCAAAGGGGAACCCAGCAGAGCATGGAAGCAGTTCCGTTTTATGCTCCCTTCTAGATTGGGATGGTGACATGGATTCCATGCTTGTCTTTCTGGATGAGAGTTTGAAGACCTCAGCAGATGGTGGAGGCAAGTTCGCAAAGTCCCTTTTTACTTAGAGAATAATCAGTGTCAGTGTGGCAAAAGGTCACACTTGTCCCACTTTCCTTAAGAGTAGGAAGGTTGTTGAATTCTGGAAGCCTTGCCCTGCTCCCATCTGGAGCCCTGAAGGATCCCACAGGATTGCTGTCAGTGGGAGGAAGGAGCATTTAGCTGTCCATCTTCCTCCCATGTGCAATGCCAGTGTGTCCTTCCGTGTGCTCTGTGCAGCCAGGGAGAAGGGCAGAGAGGGAAGGGGCCGGGCCCAGGGCTGTGCCCCAGGGCTGAGCCTTTGGCAGCTCCTTTGCCAGCCCCAGGGAGCCTGAGCTGCTCCTGCTGCCACTGCCAAGCCCTGGCCCTGCCCGGGGCTGGCTTTAGAGCTGCTGGCAGCTCCAGGGAGTCCTTTCTGCCCCGACTGCCCTGCAAGGGACTCCTTCTATGCCAGTGTGGGGCCACTGCAGGCACGAGGTCCCCCTGCCCCTGCTCCTGACTGGAAGGCAGAGCTGAGGGAGTGCCTTGGAGGGCATCAATCACCCAGGTGCCCTCACTGCCACTTGGGCCTGAAGGAGAATCTTTAGCAGGGTCACAGGAGCTGTTCTGTCCTGCCTTTCTTTGCAGCTAACCCGGTTGGTGAAAGTGATCTGGCTTCCGAACCCACGTTCAGGAATGAGCCTCTGGGAGATGCTGAGGGTAGGTCAAGGCCTTTCCCCTGGAAGAGCTGCCAGCTCAGAGCCCAAAGCTGGGCCAGGGAGGCAGCGCTGCAGGTGCCAGCACAGAACCATGCACGTGTGTGCCCTCGCCCTGCGCGATCCCCTCACCGCTCCTGCGGCTCAGTGGTGCCCGTGCAGATCAGCAGAGATGGCAGAAGCTTCTGTGGCTGTTGTGTTCCAGGTGTGTCTGCACGGAGGACTTTACCAGGTCCATTGGTGGATGTTGCACGCAGGCCCAGCTTCCGTCGCAGGGGTGAGTAGTGTCTGCCTGATGACCCCACAGACTGAGCCCTGCTGTTGTGGGACCCATTCCTGGGAAATGGAAATATTTCTCTTAAGGTCCCCTGAGAATGGAGAAGAAACTTAGAGGAGACACTAAGTCCCTGGAGGCATCCAAGCACATGGAGAATATGCTGAGTGATCTGGAGAGACGTGGTGGGTGCATTTCCCTCATGCTTCCCCTGGGACTCAGCAGCCGGGGCCTTTGGCTGCACATCTGGACACGCCGTGCCCGGCACAGTGGGAAGGGATCCATGGCAGCCTCGCTGCCCCGCTGCTGCTTTCACGCCCTGCAGGGCTGCTTCCCAGCCTGGCCTGGCTGCAGCTTCTGCCCAGCCCCTGCAGGAAGGCATTTGGCATCAGCTGACAGGCAGCCCAAACTGCACCATAGGCCTGAGATCCCCTGTGATTTCCCAGTCTCTGGGTAGATGCAGAGAGGCAGCTCTTTGCAGGAGGGAGGGCCCTGGAGCAACTCCAAAACGCTGGGCATTTTCCTTGTCCTTATCCATGTCTTTGACTAGTATTGCCTGCAGCAGAAAGGCACAGCACAGAGGAATTACAGTGTGCAGGCTCAGGGGTTTGGGTACTGAGCAGTCCCGTGCCAAGGGGTGGCAAGGAGCCTGCAGGCCCCAGCTCTGGGGGAAGCAGGGAGTGAGAACGTCCTGCCCGTATCCACCGTGCTGCCAGCTCAGCAGTGCAGCTCAGCACAGGCTCATGCTCCCCATTGCTCCCACAGATGCAGCCGGCCCCACAACACGTGCTGACAACATCTGGGAAAGCACGAGAAGAGTTTTCTGCTGGGGAACACCGTGTTTGAAGATGATGGCCATTGTGGCTGGTGCTGCACTTTGCCTGATGATGTGCTGTGCCGCAATCTGGTATTGCTGGAAGAGAAACTGGTGAGTGTTGTGCTGATCTCTAGCTCAAACAGCTTCCTTTAAAGGCTGTTCATAGTCAGGGAACATTCCCAGAGAGCCTGGGGTGGAGTTGTTGCCAGTCCTTGGTTCTCCAAATAACTCTGCTGAGGGTTCTGCTGCTGCCCAGTGCTTCCATTGGCCTCTCAATTGCTGGGCCTTGTCCTGGGGCCCCGCTGGGGCTGCAGCCAGAGCTGGCTCCCACTGAGGCTGCCTGGCCAAGAGCAGCCCCAGGGGCACGGGGCAGAGGCAGAGGGAGGTGGGGAGGAGAAAGAGCAGGGCCGAGGTTGCGCTTGAAAGGCAGAGGCGCTCTGGGGCCCGCTCCTGGCCAGGGACCCTGCCCAGAGCCGTGCCCTGCTGGCCGGGGCCTTGAGGGGCAGCTGTCCAGCTGGGCCCAGCTGTGCCAGCAGCTCCAGCCGTGCTGGGGAGCCTTGCCAGCTCTGGGCCCTGCTGTGCACCAGGCTCCCTGTGTGCCACTGGCAGCTGGGGCCTCAGCCACCTCCTCTCTCTGCACAGGCGTCTCATTGAAGAAAAACTGAAAGCTGCTGGCTGGACACAAGATCTCTACTGCTGGAAGAGCCACAGCAGCTTGTCTGATTCGGACGAGTTTTCATTTTACCACTTCCCAGCTCTACGGTGATTTGAGGCCCCCTCCTTCCACGGCTGAATGTGAAAGCCCCCAGGAAAGGCTGTGGGAAGTTCTCAAGTGAATATTGACTGAGAGCTTCCAAAATCATCTTCCAAATTTTAAAAATAGTTTTAGAATCCTGTTAAGGCAACCTTATTTTCTATCCGCTTTTCATTTTTAGAAATATTTAGAAATATTTCTTGTAGAGACAAATCCCCAATGTTTCTTCCCCGCTTCCACAGTAGTGTTTTTGAAAGTAGTGTTACAGTCCTGGAAAGTTTTTTTGCACTTATACAATAAAAATAAAATAAAATGGCATTTCAGTGGTAATCTTTACTCTGCAAAGAACTAAGACACCCTAAGACACCCAGCCTGCTGCAGAGGCAAAGATCTTTTCCCACGGGAACTTTGTACCTAGTCACAACCAAGTCACGAAAAACCTTTTCCCAGATATTTCCTGGGATTCTTGACCAGCTCACCTCTTAGTCTTCAGAGGCAAACTTTGAGCACAGTGGGAATCTCTTCAAGTCACCATCTTTGTTTGCTTCTGCAAGAACTGCCTCAGTTCCAGAGCAGGGGCTTCTCTCAGCTTCCAGCTGCCCCCAGGCTCTCCTCCCGGCCTGCTGGGCTTTGTTGGCTGACACAGCCTGTGCCAAGGGCCGGCAAGGTGCCTGCAGGCCCCAGCTCTGGGGGAAACAGAGAACGTCCTGCCCGTATCCACCGTGCTGCCAGCTCAGCAGTGCAGCACAGCACGGGCTCACGCTCCCCATCACTCCCACAGATGCAGCCGGCACCACAACACGTCTTCCCCATGCCCAGAAGGGAATTGGTTTCTGCCAGGGAACACACAGCTGGCTGGAGTTAATGACAAGCTTGGCTTTTCTATGGCATGCAGGGGATTGGGGGACCCCTGTAAGGATGGCACTTGGCCGGGGTCCCTCATGAGGCACACGAGCTGGACTGGGGTTTTGTAGGTGTTGGGTTTTGCAGGAAGGCATGCAGGGCTTTGTGTCCTTTGTAAGTGGTGCATGTGGCTGGGGTTCCTCGTGAGGTTCTTAGGGGATTTGAGATCTCTTCTGAAATGAACGGGGCAGGAGATCTTTCTCCTTTTTAATGCCTTTATTAAAAAGAATCAGCTCAGGTGGGGAGAAATCAAAGGGTCGTGCCCACACCGCCGGTGCTCCCAGGAGTGGCCCGGAGAAGGAGGATGATGCAGCTGTGTCCGCTGGTCTGCAGGCAGAGCTGGGGATTCCGTCCTCACCAGAGATTAGGAGATTCCGCCTTTTCGGTCCAACACCTCGGGTCCTCTCTCTAGTCAACACCCTTTCAGGTTAGGGTGAGAAACAAAAAGGATCAAGCAGGCACTGGACTATGCTCCCATCCTTACACATCACCTAGGTCCCCTAGTTCTATGTTGGCTCGTTATTTTTAGGGGTTTTCCTGGAAAACTGCAAAATTTGGTGCAATGCATTTCTCATCTGCATACTAGCTCTGATGCCTCTCCCATTCTCCTGGTACCTGCAGGGTCCCTGTGTCACTCCCTAGCAAGCCTCAGGGGGACAATGGTTAATCACCAACCATTAACAGGTAATTGAAGAAGAACTCTTAACAATGAAGCTAACTTAACAGCAACTGGTCCAACTTGTTTTAACTCTGCAACCTGAAAAAAAATAGATAACTTATTATTCATAACAGTCCCCCCTCTTTTTCTTTGATCAGGCTTAAGCTTAAGCTTGCATCAACTTACAATTTTTGGCTCATTAACATCGAATTTCCTATCTTTTTTTGTACTGATTATAAATTTCCGGAGCACTCTGGTGATCCACCCAACTTCATTACTTTTTTTTTCCAGTTTAATCTCTTTAGAGATCCTTAGGTTATTCCGTACAGCAGATGTCACTATTTTAATTAAACAGGGAAATAAGAACGAACTAACAAGTATACACACAGTGAAGGTTATAGTTTTCTAACTTTTTTTGAAAGTCCATAGATTATCCCACCAACTGGAATCAAGAAATGAAGGAGTCCTTTTTTGATTTCTTACCTATGCCAGTTTTCTTATTTCATTTAAGATGTCTCTCATGACTGCTCCAGTTAATTTGATTTGATAAATTACTGTTTTGGTTTGGGTGAGTTGGTCATTAATGTGATTAAGAGCTTATGTGGTCTGATTCGATATTATCTCTAATATTGCTTGTAGCTTCATAAGTTGGTTTAATATATATCGCTTCTTCAATTTGGTTTTTCTTAAATCATCATATATAGGGACTGTGTACTTGATCCAGATTCTTTGGGTAATATAAAGAAAGCTTGTTTTATAATTCTAATGATGCAACTGCCAGACCAGTCTCTTGGCAATTCAGTGGATGCTGTGGTACCATTGACCCAAAACAGGTGTTTAGGGGTCTCCCGAAATAGATTAGTTTTTGTTGTGCCCTCCCAATATTTAGAAATACCTTTTCCTCTGACCAGATTTACCAGGCTTGCTTCAGTAGTATCACGTTCAAAGCACCACCAGGCCTCTTCTACAGGGTGCTCTCCCAGGAGTGGCTGCCTAAATGTGGCAGTGTTCTGGGCTGTGTAATATATTTTCTTATTCTCTTGATAAAGGATCAATTGGGAGAGGTTAACACAATTATAGTTTAAATTGGTGTGGACTCTCAGCAAGGAACTTACTTCTTTCTCATAGAGAGGTTGGTAGCGCTCACTGCACGGCTCTCTTGGGCTCCCCGGAGCACCACCAGCAGTCAGAGCCATTGCTACTACCCTTCCCAAGAGTCTGGTATGGGTCATCTTGCACATCCTGCCCACCTGGCCTTGCCTCTTGAGGAGTTTACTGAGAAGAAGTTTCCAAGCTCTTTAGAGTCTCTTGCTCCTCTGGGTAAACCTCTCTTGATCTGTCCCTGCTAATTTGGTCCCTCCTAGGGGAGCACTCTGCAGAAGATTAATCCAGAGTCTTTGCTACTAAGTTGGGAGGACTTCACCAGAATTACTTATTAACAATTTTTAACTTTTACAAATTTCTTAAAACACTTTAAGACATGTTATGATTCTAAACTTTTTCTTATGCAGTTCATCAGTCTTTTGGAGTGTCAACTTTAAGTCATTTGGTCTTTTTATAATAGTATATTCAGCTGAATTAACTCCTGCTGTGGTTGAATCCTGTCCTGAGCTAGAGTGTGAGGGTGGTGTGGAATCTGGTCCAATACCAGAGGGAGACACTGACCAATCTTGTCCAATGCTCGGGGGTGGGACTGGTCCTTTAATTCTCGTCATGTGGGTCTAACCTTTTTCTCTGGTCTGCACAGCAGAATTAGTGATGACTAGTACCTGGAAGGGACCTTCAAATTTAGGCACTAGTGGTTCACTATTCCAGGATTTTACCAAAACCCAATCTCCTGGGTTGATGTCATCTGCTTTTGTGTCAAGAGGGGAGGTTTGAGGGAGGTATCCTTTTTTTATTCTAAGTCCTTCTAGGGTTCTTCCAATGACTTCTAAATATTTTCTGGTAGCTTCTTCTCCTTCCAGATAGTCTCCTGTGCTACAGGGTGTTAACAAGAATGGCAGTCCAAACATCATTTCATAAGGTGAAATCCCTATATCAGACCGGGGTCTTGTTCTGATGCGCAAAAGCGCTAGGGGCAAACACTTTAGCCAGTTCATTTTTGTTTCTTCGATCGATTTAGTTAATACTAATTTTTGAGAGTTTTGTTCCTTCGTTCCACCCTCCCAGAACTCTGGGGTTGCCATGGACTATGCAATCTCCATTTTATTCTTAAGGCTTCAATTATATTTTGCAATGTTTGGGCTACAAAAGGTGGACCTCGGTCGGACTCTATGGTATTCACCATTCCCTTCTGGTTCACTTTTTGGAAAATTAAACACTCTTTTGTAATTGCTTTTGCTAGGTCATATACACTTATGCACAGGTTCTTTCTTAGGAAATAATCACATAGTCTTTGGACTCCCCAATGGGTTAATATATGTAATTTTTTTGGCACCATCCGAGCAAGTGCTTTGTTTAGAAACACCCGTCCGTCCGATGTTAACCACTGCCCCCGTTGCCCTTGATATAACTTTAAATCTTTAATTTTTTTTTTCACAAGATAAGGGTTCTTCTCTTCTTTTTCCCTACTCAGGTGTGGTTTTTGCTTTAAAAACTTTTACTGAATCCCCTGGTTCTAAAGCTGCTTCCTTTGCTCTCTTGATCAGCTAGCAAAGGTTTCACAAATTTAGGCTGAACAGTTTGGGGGTGCAGTTGCTCCACAGTAACAGCAGCAGCTTTCACTCAAAGGGACTTGAGGCTTCTCCATTCCTCCTGTCCCTGACAGTACTGGCCTGTCCTTGCCTGCTCCTGGTGGTGGACTCTCCCACTCTTTGTTACCTTGGACTGTGGGATAGAGTTGCTTGCCCCCACACTTTCTCTGGCTATAGCAACCATGATCCTTGCTTTGGCCCTTGCTTTTTCTTCTTCCCTCCTTAAATACACCACCAATGCTTCCCTCACTAACTCATTAATGTCTTTCTCTGGCCAATCTTCAATCTTTTCCAGTTTTCTCCGTATATCAGGCCAAGATTTCGTAACAAACTGGACCTTTAATTGCACTTCACCCTCTTTGGTGTCTAGGTCTGTTCTGGAGTACAATTGAAAATTCCGCTTTAGGCGATTAAGCCAAGTAGCAGGAGTTTCATCCTTCTCTTGTGCGCCCTCAAATGCCAATTTTGTTTTAGTTCCTTTGGGAACTGATTCTCTGATCCCTCGAATTATCAGAGACCTGGACTCCATCATGGCTTTCCTCCCTTCCTCCTGATTAGGGCTCCAATTGGGATCCACTAGTGGCAATTTGTCTTCACCTGATGGCACTTGGGGTCCTGGACGGTTATCTTTTTCCCAAATTCTTATGCTAGTGGGTCTAATCATTCGGGACTCTTCTGGGGAAAATAATATATTTAGAATGGAATTCATCTCCCCCAAGTGTAGATATTTGGACCTAAGAACTGATCTGCTTGGTTAGCAATGCCCAGGGGGTCTTCAACTAAATTCCCTAACTCCTTCTTGAATGCTCTCACCTCAGAAGCAGTTAGAGGAGTGTTTACAAAACCAACACCTCCTGCTATTCCTCCTATAGGAACTTCTCTAAGGGGAAAAAGTCTCTCTACCTTGGAGGTCCTGGATCGGGTACCTCAGTGTGGCCAATCTTCAGACACAAAATTACTCATTTGAGGGGTATTAGCATTAACCTGGACCTGCTGTAGGCCAACAGCTGTACCTGGTGATAAGAGGTTACCAGGTAAGGAGGCATTTGTCTCCCAGTTAGGAGGAGGTGGAGGGACAGCAGTAGGAGGGGGAGAAGAGCTTGAGTGCATGTTAGGTGGAGCTGCAGAAGGGGTGGAGCATGCAGCAGGTGGAGTAGGTATCAGTGGTGGTGCAGAAGCAGCTAAAGGAGTCAGAGGGGGTGGTGAGGGAATGGCTCCCATGGCTGCTGGGGGAAGAGCCGGATCTGCTATTTGAGGTGCCCGAAGGAGAGGATTATAAGGTGGAGGGGCATCAGGAGGCAAGTAGTCTAGGGGGTCCCACCTTTTGGCAATCTCTTTAACTTCAGCATTCACTCTTTCATTCCCCTCTTTCTTGCTCTGCACTTTACAAATTTGCACTCCTTCATTCTTTATAGTATTCAAACAACAAGCTAAATATAACAATTGCTCAGGATCAGTATCCTCTTGAGATGTCAGATACTGACTCAGTTGTTGACACATCCACTTGTCTTTTGTCCCACACCACAGCCATCCTCCTTGCACATCTAATTCTGGCCACACTACTAGACAATAGTGAATCATCTTAAATTTATCTAATCCCTCTGTGGCTTCTGTGGAGTCTCATCTCTCTAATAGTTTACCTAGGGGACTGTTGGGAGGTATATTCCTCAGGCTCTGGCCACTTTTCTTACTATTGCACCCTCCCTATTTTTTCGGCCTCAAAAAAACGCACAAAGATGCCTTTAGTTTAAAGGAAATATATCTTATTTAAGAAGTCCCGACCTCCTCTGCCGAAACTCCAATTTCTCGGACCCTTTTTCGTCAGTGCTTTGTTGAGACCTTGGCCTCTCTTGCCAAGACTCAACAAATAAAACAAAAAAAATCCTTGAGACCCTGGCCTCTGAGGCTGTATGCCTGACCTCCTTCGTCAGGACTTAGAGAGATCTCGGCCTCCCTCACCAAGACTCAACGAACAAACAAAACAAAAAAAAAACCCTCTAGACCCTGGCCTCTGAGGTTGTATGCCTGACTTCCTTCGTCAGGACTTTGTTTGCCTGCAAGACTTTTAGACTTGCCTGAATCCTTCTCGGGACTTGTGAGTTTGCCTAACCTCTCTTGTCAGGACTTAAAACAAAAGTATTGCCTGATTTTCAGTTTGCCTGACCTTCCCCTATCAGGACTTACGCTTCAGGGCTTGAAAAAATTCGAGATAGGCTTCCTCTGCCAGACCTCATGCCTGACCTCCATCGTCAGGACTTAAAAACAAAACTGCCTGATTTTCTAAATCACCTAACTTCCTTCGTTAGGACCTGTAACAGGACTTTTGGGGTGCATGCCACTCACACAACTATTTCCTCCGCACGCCCGGAGGGGGGTCCTCTTTACCCCTTTGGAGGCGCCTCAATCACCAGTTCCACTCGCTTCCCCCTGTTCCCGGCCGGCCCCCTCGCGGGGGTGCGGAACCGCGGTACTGAGGGGTCCTCGCTCGCTTCGAGGGGCCGAGCTGCCGGCCCTCGTCTCACTCACACACACTCGCTCGCCTCCCTCTCCCGCCGCCGGATACTCTCACCAGTCCGGCGCTGCTCCGTGTCACTGTCCCAAGCAAATCTTCTCTGGTCCCGATATCCAGCTGTCCTGCAGGTCCAGGCGGCCGTCCCAGTCCTGGTGTCCTCTTCAGGTGTGGCTATCCCGGACAAACCACCAAGCTGAAATGAATGGGGCAGGAGATCTTTCTCCTTTTTAATGCCTTTATTAAAAAGAATCAGCTCAGGTGGGGAGAAATCGACGGGTTGCGCCCACGCCGCCGTTGCTCCCAGGAGTGGCACGGAGAAGGAGGATGATGCAGCTGTGTCCGCTGGTCTGCAGGCAGAGCTGGGGATTCCGTCCTCACCAGAGATTAGGAGATTCTGCCTTTTCGGTCCAACACATCGCGTCCTCTCTCTAGTCAACACCCTTTCAGGTTAGGGTGAGAAACAAAAAGGATCCAAGCAGGCACTGGACTACACTCCCATCCTTACACATCACCTAGGTCCCCTAGTTCTATGTTGGCTCGTTATTTTTAGGGGTTTTCCTGGAAAACTGCAAAATTTGGTGCAATGCATTTCTCATCTGCATACTGGCTGATGCCAGTACCATTCTCCTGGTACTTGCAGGGTCCCTGTGTCATTCCCTGGCAAGCCTCAGGGGGACAGTGGTTAATCACCAACAATTAACAGGTAATTGAAGAAGAACGCTTAACAATGAAGTTAACAGCAACTGATCCAACTTGTTTTAATTCTGCAACCATAAAAAAAATAACATTTTATTCATAAGATCTTCTGTGGCGTACAGGTGACTGGAGACATCCGTAAGGCTGGCAGAGGCTTGAGTTCCTCGTGATGAACGTGGCAGCTTAGTGCTTGCCGTCAAGGCCTGGAGAGGAGCTGAGTCCTTCCTAAGGTGGGCAGGAGGCTGGGCTCTTTTGTGAGGCACACGAGGCTGCCCTGGGGTCTCTGCATTGGCGAGCACAGATTCCCCGAGAGGCACGCAGGGATATTTTGGGCTCTCTGCTGAGGGGTGCAGGGATCCCTCATGAGGCACAAAGGAGTATTGATGGTCTCTACTAAGGTGTGCAGGGATCCCTGATGAGATGTGCAGCGGGGTTTTTCAGTCGCCTCAGCGCAGCAAAGGGCCACTCTGGGTGGAGGCTGTGCAAAGTGGGCAGAAAGCTTCCTGCCAAGCCTTGTGGCCGGCGGGCGGGCGGAGCCCATCCTTGGGGGTCGGGCGGGGCCTCTGGAGCCGCCGCGCCCTTGTCGGGCAGGTCCCGGCCCCGGCGGGGAAGGGCCGCGGCCCCGGGCTCCGGCGGCACTGCCGAGCAGCGACAGAGGCACAACAAGGGCCCCGCTCCGGCCTGGCCCTGTGCTGCAGCCCAGCACAGCGACAGCCACGGCCGCTCCCTGCGCCACAGGCGGCACCGGGGCTGCAGCTGAGGCCGTGCCTGCTCCCACTGAGGAAGGAGCTCCTTGCAATGCCCGCTTCCCTAAAGCACGTGGGCAAGCCAGCACAGCATGGAGACGCTTCTGAACTGTGCTCCCATGGACACTGGGATCGAGAGATGGATTGACTGGAAGTCCTGGCTGTGAGAAACAAGGGCCAGGAGACCTGCTCCTTTAAAAAGGCCTTTATTAAGAACAGCTCTTGGGTGGGGAACCCGAGCGGTCGCGCACACCGCCACTGCTCCCACAGGACGACGCTGAGGAGGAGGAGTGCAGCTTTGTCTCTCGGCAGAGCTGGGGCTTCCGTCCTCACCAGAGTCCTCAGGAAGACAATGTTGGCTCGTAGTCTATGGGTGTCATCCCGACTGAGTACTCCTCAAGTCATGGTGACAGGACGGAATCCGGCTCTGTAAATGGTGGATGATTCCTGGTAGTGCAGCCTGTTTAAAACCATAGTTTATGGGCTGGTTTGTTGTTTTTGAGAGAGTTCATACCATACCAACAGCTCCTCATTAAATTCAGTCTGGGTGCTAGTCCCTCTGGGAGCAGGCAAATGGTTCCTGACCTCATGGAAAGGGATACAGGTACAGGGGTGCAAGTCCTTCTGGGAGCAGGAGTAGTGGTTCCCGACAGAAAGGGATACAAACACAGGGTTACAAATACAGGGTAAGACAGTAACACTTAACAATGGCAAACCAAGTACATTCAACAACAGACTAACACTTCCAGTTAAGATCCTATTAACTTTATCAATTTTATCAACATTAATTACCAATTGCCACCCTGGAATAAGAACTCCCATCTCCAATGTTACACTTCTTACACTGGCCAGTCACAGTGTGAAGATCATGCTGCGTGCTGGAGGCAACTTTTCCATGCCCCTTTCCTGACAGAACAATCACAGATTAGCTATTGTGGCCAAGAGCAGCCCCAGGGGCACGGGGCAGAGGCAGAGCAAGGTGGGGAGGAGAAAGAGCAGGGCCGAGATTGCCCTTGAAAGGCAGAGGCGCTCTGGGGCCCGCTCCTGGCCAGGGACCCTGCCCAGAGCCGTGCCCTGCTGGCCGGGGCCTTGAGGGGCAGCTGTCCAGCTGGGCCCGGCTGTGCCAGCAGCTCCAGCCGTGCTGGGGAGCCTTGCCAGCTCTGGGCCCTGCTGTGCAGGAGGCTCCCTGTGTGCCACTGGCAGCTGGGGCCTCAGCCACCTCCTCTCTGCACAGGAGCGCCTCTGGAACTTCACAAGACCGGCCAAGGGCCTCAGCCATGGAGAACTGGGCCTGTCATCTTGCATCTCCGTGCCAGTGCCCGTTGTCCCTGCCACGGCTGCATGACCAGCTTATTGCTGGGCACGCGCTGCTGCCACCACCACCCAGAACAGGAGCCTCTGTCCCCAAAGGTGCTGGCCCTGGTGTCCAGCCAGGACAGGTGGTGCGGCCCTCCTGCCAGGGAAGGGCCTGAGCCCAGCAACATCTTTGGGCTTCAGCTCAGGTGTCTGTGTGCTACCACCAGCACTGGCTGAGCTGATTGTCTGGGCACAGCCAGGGGTGGGCAGGCAGCAGCCACACAAGGGACTCCTGAGAAAAAGTGACACCATTTGGTCTTTGTTTTACATTTTTACACATTACAAATTTTTAGAAATACTCCCAAATAGTTTTCATAGGAAAAAATCCCCAAATACTTATTACATTTTTCCACAGTCGTTTAGGATTTTTCAAAGTACTTTTAGAATTAGAAAAATTTAGAACACTTTTACACTTGTAGAATAAAAAATAAAATTGCATTTAATAGGAAATTCTCACTCTAAGAAGAATTAAGTCATCACAAGACACCCAGCCTACTGGAGAGGCTCTTTTCTCACTGGAGATTTGTACCCAGTGACAACAACCAACTTAAAACCTTTTCCCTGATATTTTCTGGGATTTCTGATAAGCTCACCTCTCCATCTTCAGAGGCAAACGTTGAGCCCAGTGGGCATCTCCTGCAGTGCAGGAGGGTCTCTGTGTGCCAGCTGCAACTGGGGCCTCAGCCACCTCCTGTCTCAATCGGTGTCCATCTGCAGCTTTACAGGAAGGGCCAAACACCTCAGTCTGGGACACGAGTAGCAGACATTTCCCATCTGCATCCCCATGTCCGATGTCCCTGTGCCAGCTGCTTTAACAGCTTGTTGCCATGCAGATGCTGCCTCCAGCCAGACAAGGTCCTCTCCCCGTAAAGGCACTGGCCCTGCTCTCTGGCCCCTACTGAAGGTGGGCAGGTCTTGGCCCAGCTCTTCTCTTGCACTACAGAGATGGAGCTGTCACCCCAGTGTGTGGGTGGTAGCAGCAGCAAAGCCCAGCCAGGATCAGCACTGGCTGAGCTCTGTGCCCAGGGGCAGCTGGGGATGGCCACGGTGTGGGCAGGCAGGAGCCAGGCAGGGGCTGTGACCAGTGGCAGGTCCCCGGGGAGGATGGGGCAGCCCATGCTGAGTGTCCCTGGGCTGAGGGACATTTCCATCCCTGCGACCATCTGGGCCTGGACCTCCTCCAGCGGCATGCCTCAGAAAAGAGGAAAGCAATCAAGAGCATCTCCGGGGACACAGCCTGAGCAGCAATATCAGCTGCTGAAAAATAAGGTTTTTGTGAGATATGGACCTGTGATATATTTTGCCCTGAATGCAAAACAACCAGGGCAGTCCATTCATTGAGATGGGGGCACACTCTGGGTGTACAGCTGAGGCCATGAGGTCACAGCAGGGCTCTGGGCTCACAGCAGGCTGAGCTCACAGCAGGCCCTGAGGTCACAGAGGTGCCAGAGGTGCCAGAGCCCCGTGGTTGCACAGCAGCACAAGGAGCTAGCAGTCAGTCCCTGAGCACAACTGTTGCGGCAGCGGCAGCAGCGGTGCTGACCTTGGGACAGCGGTGACAGGACAGCGGTGGCAGCAAGAGCTGCGGGACTGGCAGAGGGCAAGGCAGCATGGCCCTTGCTCTGCGCCTCCTACTCCTGCTGCTCCTGGCCGTGGCCCTGCCTGCCAGGGCTGCCCAGGCTGCTCCGCTGCAAGCGCGGCGAGCAGGTGAGCCGGCAGCCTGGCTGCCCTTTCCCGGCACAGCGCTCCCTGCTCCCTGGGAAGCGCTGGGGATGGTTTTGCCCAGGGCTTTAGGGAGGGTTTCCTCTGTGGGAGGGAGAGAGTCCCAATGGGCCCTGTGCTGCTCCAGCCACCCCTCCAGGAATGCTGCAGAGGGCCTGCAAAGAGGCTGGAGAGTGACCAGAGCCAACCCAGAGCTCCCCAGGCCCCTTTGCAGTTTTGGCCTTGTCTATTCATGTATGGCTCCCACAGCTTTACCCAACCCGTGCCGTGTTCCCTCATGCATGAGAACGTCCCAGCACACACAGAAATGGTTCTGGTCTTTTCTCTCTTCTAGAATTGGATCATGACTTACATGACTTGGAAGTCCTGATGAATGACATTTTGAATGTCTTGGACAATGCTGAAGGCAAGTTCTGCATTTCCATTTTGACTGGCAGAATAATCCTTGTCCATGTGGCAAAAGCTCACTCCTGGGCCATTTGTGTTCAGGTTAAGTCAGGGTTGAAAGATTCTGAAAAGTTTGCCCTGCTCCCTTCTGGAGCCCTGAGGGATCCCACAGGATCACTGTCAGTGGGAGGAAGGAGAATTTAGCTGTCCATCTTGCTCCCATGTGCAATGCCAGTGTGTCCTTCCATGTGCTCTGTGCAGCCACAGAGAAGAGCAGAGAGGGAAGGGGCCGGGCCCAGGGCTGTGCCCCGGAGCTGAGCCTTGTGGGCAGCCTGAGGATCTCCTGCAGTGCCACAGCAGCTCTTCTGTCCTGCCTTTCTTTGCAGCTGAACCTGCTGGTGAAGGTGGTGCATCTTCCCTACCCACGTCCAGGACAGAGCCTCTGGGAGATGCTGAGGGTAGGTCAAGACTTTCCTCCGTGGGAGAGCTGCCAGCTCAGAGCCCAAAGCTGGGCCAGGGGGGCATCGCTGCAGGTGCCAGCACAGAACCATGCACGTGTGTGCCCTCGCCCTGCGCGATCCCCTCACCGCTCCTGCGGCTCAGTGGTGCCCGTGCAGATCAGCAGAGATGGCAGGAGCTTCTGTGGCTGTTTTGTTACAGGTGTGTCTGCAGGGAGGACTTTCCCAGGTCCCTTGGTGGATATTGCACGCAAGCCCAGCTCCCGTCACAGGGGTGAGTGGTGTCTGCCTGATGAGCCCACAGGCTGAGCACTGGTTTTGTGGGATCCATTCCTGGGAATTGGAACGATGTTGCTCTAAGGTCCTCCGAGGGGAAAGAACAAAGCTACAGGACACCAGAAACCCCATGAGCCATCTGAACACATGAGGCAAATGCTGAAGGAAATGCAGCAGGCGGGAGGACAAGGTTGGTACATTTCCCTCATGCTGCCCCTGGGACTCAGCAGCCGGGGCCTTTGGCTGCACATCTGGACACGCCGTGCCCGGCACAGCGGGAAGGGATCCATGGCAGCCTCGCTGCCCCGCTGCAGCTTTCACGCCCTGCAGGGCTGTTTCCCAGCCTGGCCTGGCTGCAGCTTCTGCCCAGCCTCAGCAGGAAGGCATTTGGCCTCAGCTGACCGGCGGCCCAAACTTCACCACGGGCCTGAGATCCCCTGCAATTTTCCACGCACCGGGTAGAACAGAAAGGGCACCTGTTTGGAGAAGTGAGGGCCCTGGCCTGCCCAAAAAGTTTATAGGAATTTTCATGATTCTTAGTGATGTCTTTGACAAGCATTCCCTCCTAAAGATGCCACCTCCATAATGGGGAACAGCCCCACCT
Source organism: Passer domesticus (assembly GCF_036417665.1). Taxonomy (NCBI): domain Eukaryota; kingdom Metazoa; phylum Chordata; class Aves; order Passeriformes; family Passeridae; genus Passer; species Passer domesticus. The sequence continues at coordinate 25,646,224 of NC_087482.1, read as the reverse complement.
GATCCAGCTGTCCCTCTTCCTTTCTCCAGATGTGGATGGAGAGGCTGGGCAGAAGGCGACGTTTCCCGAAGGAAGCAGTGGTTCTGTGCCAGCCTCTGCTACAGGAAGAGAGGCGATGCCAGGCACAGGCACAGGAGGTAATTGCTGTGCCTCTGGGCCTGAGCCCTGCTGAGGCTTTAGCTCATCTTTTAGTCATCTCTGCTGTCTGGCAGTGCGGGCACAGCTCAGACAAGACAGGCACAGCCCAGGGGAATTATCCCGATTAGGCTCAGGGCACTCGGGTACTGAGCAGTCCTGCTGGGGTCCCTGCATCTGAGACACTTCCTGAAACCTGGGAGTGACTGCATGGGGTGCCCACGGTGGGGAAAGGACAGAGGGGGAGAGTAAGGCTCCAGTGTGTCCTGAGAGGGCCTGGATATGTGCCCTTGGGCTATGGGATTTGTCCCAGGGGAAAAGAGTGATGTAGAGACAGAAGCAGGTAGAAAGGGACGGAGAAAATGCAGGAGGGATGGAGGGATAGAGCGGTAGTTGTGGTATTGCCTGCTGCAGTTTTCCCCAGTGCTTTAGCAAGAGTTTCAGCTGTGGGAGTGAGAGAGAGCCCCAGGGCCCTGGGCTGCTCCAGCAGCCCCTCCAGGGATGATGCAAAGGGCATGGAAAGAGGCACCAGGAGCCAGCCAAGAGTTCCTAAGGCCCCTGTGCAGCTTGAGCCATGTCCATTCACATCCGGTTCCCACGGCCTTACCCGACCCCCTTGCAGTGCTCAGTTCCCTGAGGCAGAAGGGGATCCCAGCACACCCTGAAAAATGTTCTCATCTGTGCTCCGTTCTAGATGAGGTTGCTTGGAAGGCTTCTCCATTAGCTTGGCTGCATAAAGTTTTGAAGCCCTTGGAGTCTCCTGCAGGTATGTTCTCAGTGTGCCACCAAGGAAGAATTGTTGACAACCTGGCAGGAACCAGGTGACAGAAGATTCTGTGGGTCTTGTCTTACAGATAGGTCTGCAGGGAGGCCTTTTCCTGTTCCTTTGCTGATTCCTGCAGAGAAGCCTGGCTCCCATGACAGGGGTGAGTAGTGTGTCCCTGCTGACCCCACAGGCTGAGCCCTGCTTTTGTGGCATCCATTCCTGGGAAACGGAACTTCTTTCTCTTAAGGTCCTCTAAGCGGGAAGAACAAAGGCAAAGGACAGAAGAAACCCCATGAGCCAAACAACACCCTGAAACACATCGTGACAGAACTGCAAAAAGGGCATGGTGAGAGCATTTCCCTCGTGCTTCCCCTGGGACTCAGCAGCCGGGGCCTTTGGCTGCACATCTGGACACGCCGTGCCCGGCACAGCGGGAAGGGATCCATGGCAGCCTTGCTGCCCCGCTGCTGCTTTCATGCCCTGCAGGGCTGTTTCCCAGCCTGGCCTGGCTGCAGCTTCTGCCCAGCCGCTGCAGGAAGGCATTTGGCGTCAGCTGACAGGCAGCCCAAACTGCACCACTGGCCTGAAATCCTCTCCAATTTCCCAATCCCCAGGCCCATCCGGAGTGGTGGCTGCTTGGAGGAGGGAGGGCCATGGCCAGCCCCAAGGCACTGGAGGGATCAGGATTTTCCTGTTCCTTATCCATGACTGGGACATGGATTGCCTCCTGAAGAGGCCACCTCCCTTGTGTGTAATGATTCCATCTGATCTAGCTGTGCCTCTTCCTTTCTCAAGGGATGGACAGAGAGGCTCTGTGGAAGGTGGCATTTCCTGAAGGAAGGGAGGAGATGCCGGGCACAGGCCCAGGAGGTAATTGCTGTGCCTCTGGGCCTGAGCCCTGCTGAGGTTTGAGCTGCCTGCCATCTGTGCTGCCTGGCAGTGCGGGCACAGCCCGGACAAGACTGGCACAGCCCAGGGGAATTATCCCGAGCAGGCTCAGGGCACTCGGGTACTGAGCAGTCCTGCTGGGGTCCCTCCGTGGGAGACACTTCCTGAAAACTGGAAGTGAGTGCATGGTGTGGCCATGGTGGGGAAAGGACAGAGAGAGAGATCAAGGCTCCAGTGTGTCCTGAGAGAGCCTGGATATGTGCCCTTGGGCTGTGGGAGCTGTTCCATGGGCAGGTGGGCAAGCAGGAGGGAGGAACAGAAGTTGGGAGGGATAGCTGTGGCATTGCCTGCTGCAATTTTCCCCAAGCATTTAGTGAGGGGTTCCTGTGTGGGAATGAGGAAGGCCCAGAGCCCTGGGCTGCTCCAGCAGCCCCTCCAGGGATGTTCCCAAGGGCATGGAAAGAGTGTGGAGAGAGACCAGGAGCCACAGGCTGCCACAGCCTTATCCAACCCCATTACAGTGCCCAGTACCTTGAGGCAGAAATGGATCCCAGCAGCCATGGAAATGGTTCTGATCGCTGCTCCCTTTTAGATTGGGATCATGGTTTAGATTACTTGGAAACACTGGTGAATGGTGGTTTGAAGACCTTGCCAGATGTTGGAGGCAAGTTCTCAATGTACATTTCCTGACAGAATAATCAGTGTCAATGTGGCAAGAGCTCAGTCAAGTGGCATTTCCCTTAAGTTCCTCTGAAGGTTGATCAGTTCAGGAAATCTTGCTGTGCTCCATTCTTGTGCTCTGAAGGGTCCCACAGTATTGCTGTCAGTGGGAACATTTAGCTGTCCATCTTCCTCCTGTGGGCAATTCCAGTGTGTCCTTCCGTGTGCTCTGTGCAGCCAGGGAGAAGGGCAGAGAGGGAAGGGGCCGGGCCCAGGGCTGTGCCCCGGGGCTGAGCCTTCCACAGCCCCTTTGCTGGCCCCAGGGAGCCTGAGCTGCTCCTGCTGCCACTGCCAAGCCCTGGCCCTGCCCGGGGCTGGCTTTAGAGCTGCTGGCAGCTCCAGGGAGTCCTTTCTGCCCCGACTGCCCTGCAAGGGACTCCTTCTATGCCAGTGTGGGGCCACTGCAGGCACGAGGTCCCCCTGCTCCTGAGTGGAAGGCAGAGCTGAGGCAGTGCCTTGGAATGCACCAATCACCCAGGTGCACTCACTGCCACTTGGGCCTGAAGGAGAATCTTCAGCAGGCTCACAGGAGCTGTTCTGTCCTGCCTTTCTTTGCAGCTAACCCGGTTGGTGAAAGTGATCTGGCTTCCCAACCCACGTTCAGGAATGAGCCTCTGGGAGATGCTGAGGGTAGGTCAAGGCCTTTCCCCTGGAAGAGCTGCCAGCTCAGAGCCCAAAGCTGGGCCAGGGAGGCAGCGCTGCAGGTGCCAGCACAGAACCATGCACGTGTGTGCCCTCGCCCTGCACGATCCCCTCACCGCTCCTGCGGCTCAGTGGTGCCTGTGCAGATCAGCAGAGATGGCAGAAGCTTCTGTGGCTGTTGTGTTCCAGGTGTGTCTGCAGGGAGGACTTTCCCAGGTCCATTGGTGGATGTTGCACGCAGGCCCAGCTCCCGTCGCAGGGGTGAGTAGTGTCTGCCTGATGACCCCACAGGCTGAGCCCTGCTTTGTGGGATCCACTCCTGGGAAATGGAAATATTTCTCTTAAGGTCCCCTGAGAATGGAGAAGAAACTTAGAGGAGACACTAAGTCCCTGGAGGCATCCAAGCACATGGAGAATATGCTGAGTGATCTGGAGAGACGTGGTGGGTGCATTTCCCTCATGCTTCCCCTGGGACTCAGCAGCCGGGGCCTTTGGCTGCACATCTGGACACGCCGTGCCCGGCACAGCGGGAAGGGATCCATGGCAGCCTCGCTGCCCCGCTGCTGCTTTCACGCCCTGCAGGGCTGCTTCCCAGCCTGGCCTGGCTGCAGCTTCTGCCCAGCCCCTGCAGGAAGGCATTTGGCATCAGCTGACAGGCAGCCCAAACTGCACCATAGGCCTGAGATCCCCTGTGATTTCCCAGTCTCTGGGTAGATGCAGAGAGGCAGCTCTTTGCAGGAGGGAGGGCCCTGGAGCAACTCCAAAACGCTGGGCATTTTCCTTGTCCTTATCCATGTCTTTGACTAGTATTGCCTGCAGCAGAAAGGCACAGCACAGAGGAATTACAGTGTGCAGGCTCAGGGGTTCGGGTACTGAGCAGTCCTGTGCCAAGGGGTGGCAAGGAGCCTGCAGGCCCCAGCTCTGGGGGAAGCAGGGAGTGAGAACGTCCTGCCCGTATCCACCGTGCTGCCAGCTCAGCAGTGCAGCTCAGCACAGGCTCATGCTCCCCATTGCTCCCACAGATGCAGCCGGCCCCACAACACGTGCTGACAACATCTGGGAAAGCACGAGAAGAGTTTTCTGCTGGGGAACACCATGTTTGAAGAAGATGATGGCCATTGTGGCTGGTGCTGCACTTTGCCTGATGATGTGCTGTGCCGCAATCTGGTATTGCTGGAAGAGAAACTGGTGAGTGTTGTGCTGATCTCTAGCTCAAACAGCTTCCTTTAAAGGCTGCTCATAGCCAGGGAACATTCCCAGAGAGCCTGGGGTGGAGTTGTTGCCAGTCCTTGGTTCTCCAAATAACTCTGCTGAGGGTTCTGCTGCTGCCCAGTGCTTCCATTGGCCTCTCAATTGCTGGGCCTTGTCCTGGGGCCCTGCTGGGGCTGCAGCCAGTGCTGGCTCCCACTGAGGCTGCCTGGCCAAGAGCAGCCCCAGGGGCACGGGGCAGAGGCAGAGCAAGGTGGGGAGGAGAAAGAGCAGGGCCGAGGTTGCCCTTGAAAGGCAGAGGCGCTCTGGGGCCCGCTCCTGGCCAGGGACCCTGCCCAGAGCCGTGCCCTGCTGCCCGGGGCCTTGAGGGGCAGCTGTCCAGCTGGGCCCAGCTGTGCCAGCAGCTCCAGCCGTGCTGGGGAGCCTTGCCAGCTCTGGGCCCTGCTGTGCACCAGGCTCCCTGTGTGCCACTGGCAGCTGGGGCCTCAGCCACCTCCTCTCTCTGCACAGGCGTCTCATTGAAGAAAAACTGAAAGCTGCTGGCTGGACACAAGATCTCTACTGCTGGAAGAGCAACAGCAGCTTGTCTGATTCGGACGAGTTTTCATTTTACCACTTCCCAGCTCTACGGTGATTTGAGGCCCCCTCCTTCCAGGGCTGAATGTGAAAGCCCCCAGGAAAGGCTGTTGGAAGTTCTCAAGTGAATATTGACTGAGAGCTTCCAAAATCATCTTCCAAATTTTAAAAATAGTTTTAGAATCCTGTTAAGGCAACCTTATTTTCTATTCGCTTTTCATTTTTAGAAATATTTAGAAATATTTCTTGTAGAGACAAATCCCCAGTGTTTCTTCCCCGCTTCCACAGTAGTGTTTTTGAAAGTAGTGTTACAGTTCTGGAAAGTTTTTTTGCACTTATACAATAAAAATAAAATAAAATGGCATTTCAGTGGTAATCTTTACTCTGCAAAGAACTAAGACACCCTAAGACACCCAGCCTGCTGCAGAGGCAAAGATCTTTTCCCACGGGAACTTTGTACCTAGTCACAACCAAGTCACGAAAAACCTTTTCCCTGATATTTCCTGGGATTCTTGACCAGCTTACCTCTTAGTCTTCAGAGGCAAACTTTGAGCACAGTGGGAATCTCTTCAAGTCACCATCTTTGTTTGCTTCTGCAAGAACTGCCTCAGTTCCAAAGCAGGGGCTTCTCTCAGCTTCCAGCTGCCCCCGGGCTCTCCTCCCGGCCTGCTGGGCTTTGTTGGCTGGCACAGCCTGTGCCAAGGGCCGGCAAGGTGCCTGCAGGCCCCAGCTCTGGGGGAAACAGAGAACGTCCTGCCCGTATCCACCGTGCTGCCAGCTCAGCAGTGCAGCACAGCACAGGCTCACGCTCCCCATCACTCCCACAGATGCAGCCGGCACCACAACACGTCTTCCCCATGCCCAGAAGGGAATTGGTTTCTGCCAGGGAACACACAGCTGGCTGGAGTTAATGACAAGCTTGGCTTTTCTATGGCATGCAGGGCATTGGGGGACCCCTGTAAGGATGGCACTTGGCCGGGGTCCCTCATGAGGCACACGAGCTGGACTGGGGTTTTGTAGGTGTTGGGTTTTGCAGGAAGGCATGCAGGGCTTTGTGTCCTTTGTAAGTGGTGCATGTGGCTGGGGTTCCTCGTGAGGTTCTTAGGGGATTTGAGATCTCTTCTGAAATGAATGGGCAGGAGATCTTTCTCCTTTTTAATGCCTTTATTAAAAAGAATCAGCTCAGGTGGGGAGAAATCAAAGGGTCGTGCCCACACCGCCGGTGCTCCCAGGAGTGGCCCGGAGAAGGAGGATGATGCAGCTGTGTCCGCTGGTCTGCAGGCAGAGCTGGGGATTCCGTCCTCACCAGAGATTAGGAGATTCCGCCTTTTCGGTCCAACACCTCGGGTCCTCTCTCTAGTCAACACCCTTTCAGGTTAGGGTGAGAAACAAAAAGGATCCAAGCAGGCACTGGACTATGCTCCCATCCTTACACATCACCTAGGTCCCCTAGTTCTATGTTGGCTCGTTATTTTTAGGGGTTTTCCTGGAAAACTGCAAAATTTGGTGCAATGCATTTCTCATCTGCATACTAGCTCTGATGCCTCTCCCATTCTCCTGGTACCTGCAGGGTCCCTGTGTCACTCCCTGGCAAGCCTCAGGGGGACAATGGTTAATCACCAACCATTAACAGGTAATTGAAGAAGAACTCTTAATAATGAAGCTAACTTAACAGCAACTGGTCCAACTTGTTTTAACTCTGCAACCTGAAAAAAAATAGATAACTTATTATTCATAACAGTCCCCCCTCTTTTTCTTTGATCAGGCTTAAGCTTAAGCTTGCATCAACTTACAATTTTTGGCTCATTAACATAGAATTTCCTATCTTTTTTTGTACTGATTATAAATTTCCGGAGCACTCTGGTGATCCACCCAACTTCATTACTTTTTTTTTCCAGTTTAATCTCTTTAGAGATCCTTAGGTTATTCTGTACAGCAGATGTCACTATTTTAATTAAACAGGGAAATAAGAACGAACTAACAAGTATACACACAGTGAAGGTTATAGTTTTCTAACTTTTTTTGAAAGTCCATAGATTATCCCACCAACTGGAATCAAGAAATGAAGGAGTCCTTTTTTGATTTCTTACCTATGCCAGTTTTCTTATTTCATTTAAGATGTCTCTCATGACTGCTCCAGTTAATTTGATTTGATAAATTACTGTTTTGGTTTGGGTGAGTTGGTCATTAATGTGATTAAGAGCTTATGTGGTCTGATTCGATATTATCTCTAATATTGCTTGTAGCTTCATAAGTTGGTTTAATATATATCGCTTCTTCAATTTGGTTTTTCTTAAATCATCATATATAGGGACTGTGTACTTGATCCAGATTCTTTGGGTAATATAAAGAAAGCTTGTTTTATAATTCTAATGATGCAACTGCCAGACCAGTCTCTTGGCAATTCAGTGGATGCTGTGGTACCATTGACCCAAAACAGGTGTTTAGGGGTCTCCCGAAATATATTAGTTTTTGTTGTGCCCTCCCAATATTTAGAAATACCTTTTCCTCTGACCAGATTTACCAGGCTTGCTTCAGTAGTATCACGTTCAAAGCACCACCAGGCCTCTTCTACAGGGTGCTCTCCCAGGAGTGGCTGCCTAAATGTGGCAGTGTTCTGGGCTGTGTAATATATTTTCTTATTCTCTTGATAAAGGATCAATTGGGAGAGGTTAACACAATTATAGTTTAAATTGGTGTGGACTCTCAGCAAGGAACTTACTTCTTTCTCATAGAGAGGTTGGTAGCGCTCACTGCACGGCTCTCTTGGGCTCCCCGGAGCACCACCAGCAGTCAGAGCCATTGCTACTAGCCTTCCCAAGAGTCCGGTATGGGTCATCTTGCACATCCTGCCCACCTGGCCTTGCCTCTTGAGGAGTTTACTGAGAAGAAGTTTCCAAGCTCTTTAGAGTCTCTTGCTCTTCTGGGTAAACCTCTCTTGATCTGTCCCTGCTAATTTGGTCCCTCCTAGGGGAGCACTCTGCAGAAGATTAATCCAGAGTCTTTGCTACTAAGTTGGGAGGACTTCACCAGAATTACTTATTAACAATTTTTAACTTTTACAAATTTCTTAAAACACTTTAAGACATGTTATGATTCTAAACTTTTTCTTATGCAGTTCATCAGTCTTTTGGAGTGTCAACTTTAAGTCATTTGGTCTTTTTATAATAGTATATTCAGCTGAATTAACTCCTGCTGTGGTTGAATCCTGTCCTGAGCTAGAGTGTGAGGGTGGTGTGGAATCTGGTCCAATACCAGAGGGAGACACTGACCAATCTTGTCCAATGCTCGGGGGTGGGACTGGTCCTTTAATTCTCGTCATGTGGGTCTAACCTTTTTCTCTGGTCTGCACAGCAGAATTAGTGATGACTAGTACCTGGAAGGGACCTTCAAATTTAGGCACTAGTGGTTCACTATTCCAGGATTTTACCAAAACCCAATCTCCTGGGTTGATGTCATCTGCTTTTGTGTCAAGAGGGGAGGTTTGAGGGAGGTATCCTTTTTTTATTCTAAGTCCTTCTAGGGTTCTTCCAATGACTTCTAAATATTTTCTGGTAGCTTCTTCTCCTTCCAGATAGTCTCCTGTGCTACAGGGTGTTAACAAGAATGGCAGTCCAAACATCATTTCATAAGGTGAAATCCCTATATCAGACCGGGGTCTTGTTCTGATGCGCAAAAGCGCTAGGGGCAAACACTTTAGCCAGTTCATTTTTGTTTCTTTGATCGATTTAGTTAATACTAATTTTTGAGAGTTTTGTTCCTTCGTTCCACCCTCCCAGAACTCTGGGGTTGCCATGGACTATGCAATCTCCATTTTATTCTTAAGGCTTCAATTATATTTTGCAATGTTTGGGCTACAAAAGGTGGACCTCGGTCGGACTCTATGGTATTCACCATTCCCTTCTGGTTCACTTTTTGGAAAATTAAACACTCTTTTGTAATTGCTTTTGCTAGGTCATATACACTTATGCACAGGTTCTTTCTTAGGAAATAATCACATAGTCTTTGGACTCCCCAATGGGTTAATATATGTAATTTTTTTGGCACCATCCGAGCAAGTGCTTTGTTTAGAAACACCCGTCCGTCCGATGTTAACCACTGCCCCCGTTGCCCTTGATATAACTTTAAATCTTTAATTTTTTTTTCACAAGATATGGGTTCTTCTCTTCTTTTTCCCTACTCAGGTGTGGTTTTTGCTTTAAAAACTTTTACTGAATCCCCTGGTTCTAAAGCTGCTTCCTTTGCTCTCTTGATCAGCTAGCAAAGGTTTCACAAATTTAGGCTGAACAGTTTGGGGGTGCAGTTGCTCCACAGTAACAGCAGCAGCTTTCACTCAAAGGGACTTGAGGCTTCTCCATTCCTCCTGTCCCTGACAGTACTGGCCTGTCCTTGCCTGCTCCTGGTGGTGGACTCTCCCACTCTTTGTTACCTTGGACTGTGGGATAGAGTTGCTTGCCCCCACACTTTCTCTGGCTATAGCAACCATGATCCTTGCTTTGGCCCTTGCTTTTTCTTCTTCCCTCCTTAAATACACCACCAATGCTTCCCTCACTAACTCATTAATGTCTTTCTCTGGCCAATCTTCAATCTTTTCCAGTTTTCTCCGTATATCAGGCCAAGATTTCGTAACAAACTGGACCTTTAATTGCACTTCACCCTCTTTGGTGTCTAGGTCTGTTCTGGAGTACAATTGAAAATTCCGCTTTAGGCGATTAAGCCAAGTAGCAGGAGTTTCATCCTTCTCTTGTGCGCCCTCAAATGCCAATTTTGTTTTAGTTCCTTTGGGAACTGATTCTCTGATCCCTCGAATTATCAGAGACCTGGACTCCATCATGGCTTTCCTCCCTTCCTCCTGATTAGGGCTCCAATTGGGATCCACTAGTGGCAATTTGTCTTCACCTGATGGCACTTGGGGTCCTGGACGGTTATCTTTTTCCCAAATTCTTATGCTAGTGGGTCTAATCATTCGGGACTCTTCTGGGGAAAATAATATATTTAGAATGGAATTCATCTCCCCCAAGTGTAGATATTTGGACCTAAGAACTGATCTGCTTGGTTAGCAATGCCCACGGGGTCTTCAACTAAATTCCCTAACTCCTTCTTGAATGCTCTCACCTCAGAAGCAGTTAGAGGAGTGTTTACAAAACCAACACCTCCTGCTATTCCTCCTATAGGAACTTCTCTAAGGGGAAAAAGTCTCTCTACCTTGGAGGTCCTGGATCGGGTACCTCAGTGTGGCCAATCTTCAGACACAAAATTACTCATTTGAGGGGTATTAGCATTAACCTGGACCTGCTGTAGGCCAACAGCTGTACCTGGTGATAAGAGGTTACCAGGTAAGGAGGCATTTGTCTCCCAGTTAGGAGGAGGTGGAGGGACAGCAGTAGGAGGGGGAGAAGAGCTTGAGTGCATGTTAGGTGGAGCTGCAGAAGGGGTGGAGCATGCAGCAGGTGGAGTAGGTATCAGTGGTGGTGCAGAAGCAGCTAAAGGAGTCAGAGGGGGTGGTGAGGGAATGGCTCCCATGGCTGCTGGGGGAAGAGCCGGATCTGCTATTTGAGGTGCCCGAAGGAGAGGATTATAAGGTGGAGGGGCATCAGGAGGCAAGTAGTCTAGGGGGTCCCACCTTTTGGCAATCTCTTTAACTTCAGCATTCACTCTTTCATTCCCCTCTTTCTTGCTCTGCACTTTACAAATTTGCACTCCTTCATTCTTTATAGTATTCAAACAACAAGCTAAATATAACAATTGCTCAGGATCAGTATCCTCTTGAGATGTCAGATACTGACTCAGTTGTTGACACATCCACTTGTCTTTTGTCCCACACCACAGCCATCCTCCTTGCACATCTAATTCTGGCCACACTACTAGACAATAGTGAATCATCTTAAATTTATCTAATCCCTCTGTGGCTTCTGTGGAGTCTCATCTCTCTAATAGTTTACCTAGGGGACTGTTGGGAGGTATATTCCTCAGGCTCTGGCCACTTTTCTTACTATTGCACCCTCCCTATTTTTTCGGCCTCAAAAAAATGCACAAAGATGCCTTTAGTTTAAAGGAAATATATCTTATTTAAGAAGTCCCGACCTCCTCTGCCGAAACTCCAATTTCTCGGACCCTTTTTCGTCAGTGCTTTGCTGAGACCTTGGCCTCTCTTGCCAAGACTCAACAAATAAAACAAAAAAAATCCTTGAGACCCTGGCCTCTGAGGCTGTATGCCTGACCTCCTTCGTCAGGACTTAGAGAGATCTCGGCCTCCCTCACCAAGACTCAACGAACAAACAAAACAAAAAAAAAACCCTCGAGACCCTGGCCTCTGAGGTTGTATGCCTGACTTCCTTCGTCAGGACTTTGTTTGCCTGCAAGACTTTTAGACTTGCCCGAATCCTTCTCGGGACTTGTGAGTTTGCCTAACCTCTCTTGTCAGGACTTAAAACAAAAGTATTGCCTGATTTTCAGTTTGCCTGACCTTCCCCTATCAGGACTTACGCTTCAGGGCTTGAAAAAATTCGAGATAGGCTTCCTCTGCCAGACCTCATGCCTGACCTCCATCGTCAGGACTTAAAAACAAAACTGCCTGATTTTCGAAATCACCTAACTTCCTTCGTTAGGACCTGTAACAGGACTTTTGGGGTGCATGCCACTCACACAACTATTTCCTCCGCACGCCCGGAGGGGGGTCCTCTTTACCCCTTTGGAGGCACCTCAATCACCAGTTCCACTCGCTTCCCCCTGTTCCCGGCCGGCCCCCTCGCGGGGGTGCGGAACCGCGGTACTGAGGGGTCCTCGCTCGCTTCGAGGAGCCGAGCTGCCGGCCCTCGTCTCACTCACACACACTCGCTCGCCTCCCTCTCCCGCCGCCGGATACTCTCACCAGTCCGGCGCTGCTCCGTGTCACTGTCCCAAGCCAATCTTCTCTGGTCCCGATATCCAGCTGTCCTGCAGGTCCAGGCGGCCGTCCCAGTCCTGGTGTCCTCTTCAGGTGTGGCTATCCCGGACAAACCACCAAGCTGAAATGAATGGGGCAGGAGATCTTTCTCCTTTTTAATGCCTTTATTAAAAAGAATCAGCTCAGGTGGGGAGAAATCGACGGGTTGCGCCCACGCCGCTGTTGCTCCCAGGAGTGGCACGGAGGAGGAGGATGATGCAGCTGTGTCCGCTGGTCTGCAGGCAGAGCTGGGGATTCCATCCTCACCAGAGATTAGGAGATTCCGCCTTTTCGGTCCAACACATCGCGTCCTCTCTCTAGTCAACACCCTTTCAGGTTAGGGTGAGAAACAAAAAGGATCCAAGCAGGCACTGGACTACACTCCCATCCTTACACATCACCTAGGTCCCCTAGTTCTATGTTGGCTCGTTATTTTTAGGGGTTTTCCTGGAAAACTGCAAAATTTGGTGCAATGCATTTCTCATCTGCATACTGGCTGATGCCAGTACCATTCTCCTGGTACTTGCAGGGTCCCTGTGTCATTCCCTGGCAAGCCTCAGGGGGACAGTGGTTAATCACCAACAATTAACAGGTAATTGAAGAAGAACGCTTAACAATGAAGTTAACAGCAACTGATCCAACTTGTTTTAATTCTGCAACCATAAAAAAAATAACATTTTAATCATAAGATCTTCTGTGGCGTACAGGTGACTGGAGACATCCGTAAGGCTGGCAGAGGCTTGAGTTCCTCGTGATGAACGTGGCAGCTTAGTGCTTGCCGTCAAGGCCTGGAGAGGAGCTGAGTCCTTCCTAAGGTGGGCAGGAGGCTGGGCTCTTTTGTGAGACACACGAGGCTGCCCTGGGGTCTCGGCATTGGTGAGCACGGATTCCCGGAGAGGCACGCAGGGATATTTTGGGCTCTCTGCTGAGGGGTGCAGGGATCCCTCAGGAGGCACAAAGGAGTATTGATGGTCTCTACTAAGGTGTGCAGGGATCCCTGATGAGATGTGCAGCGGGGTTTTTCAGTCGCCTCAGCGCAGCAAAGGGCCACTCTGGGTGGAGGGTGTGCAAAGTGGGCAGAAAGCTTCCTGCCAAGCCTTGCGGCCGGCGGGCGGGCGGAGCCCATCCTTGGGGGTCGGGCGGGGCCTCTGGAGCCGCCGCGCCCTTGTCGGGCAGGTCCCGGCCCCGGCGGGGAAGGGCCGCGGCCCCGGGCTCCGGCGGCGCTGCCGAGCAGCGGTGGAGGCACAACAAGGGCCCTGCTCCGGCCTGGCCCTGTGCTGCAGCCCAGCACAGGGACAGCCACGGCCGCTCCCTGCGCCACAGGCGGCACCGGGGCTGCAGCTGAGGCCGTGCCTGCTGCCACTGAGGAAGGAGCTCCTTGCAATGCCCGCTTCCCTAAAGCACGTGGGCAAGCCAGCACAGCATGGAGACGCTTCTGAACTGTGCTCCCATGGACACTGGGATCGAGAGATGGATTGACTGGAAGTCCTGGCTGTGAGAAACAAGGGCCAGGAGACCTGCTCCTTTAAAAAGGCCTTTATTAAGAACAGCTCTTGGGTGGGGAACCCGAGCGGTCGCGCACACCGCCACTGCTCCCACAGGACGACGCTGAGGAGGAGGAGTGCAGCTTTGTCTCTCGGCAGAGCTGGGGCTTCCGTCCTCACCAGAGTCCTCAGGAAGACAATGTTGGCTCGTAGTCTATGGGTGTCATCCCGACTGAGTACTCCTCAAGTCATGGTGACAGGACGGAATCCGGCTCTGTAAATGGTGGATGATTCCTGGTAGTGCAGCCTGTTTAAAACCATAGTTTATGGGCTGGTTTGTTGTTTTTGAGAGAGTTCATACCATACCAACAGCTCCTCATTAAATTCAGTCCGGGTGCTAGTCCCTCTGGGAGCAGGCAAATGGTTCCTGACCTCATGGAAAGGGATACAGGTACAGGGGTGCAAGTCCTTCTGGGAGCAGGAGTAGTGGTTCCCGACAGAAAGGGATACAAACACAGGGTTACAAATACAGGGTAAGACAGTAACACTTAACAATGGCAAACCAAGTACATTCTACAACAGACTAACACTTCCAGTTAAGATCCTATTAACTTTATCAATTTTATCAACATTAATTACCAATTGCCACCCTGGAATAAGAACTCCCATCTCCACTGTTACACTTCTTACACTGGCCAGTCACAGTGTGAAGATCATGCTGCGTGCTGGAGGCAACTTTTCCATGCCCCTTTCCTGACAGAACAATCACAGATTAGCTATTGTGGCCAAGAGCAGCCCCAGGGGCACGGGGCAGAGGCAGAGCAAGGTGGGGAGGAGAAAGAGCAGGGCCGAGGTTGCCCTTGAAAGGCAGAGGCGCTCTGGGGCCCGCTCCTGGCCAGGGACCCTGCCCAGAGCCGTGCCCTGCTGCCCGGGGCCTTGAGGGGCAGCTGTCCAGCTGGGCCCAGCTGTGCCAGCAGCTCCAGCCGTGCTGGGGAGCCTTGCCAGCTCTGGGCCCTGCTGTGCACCAGGCTCCCTGTGTGCCACTGGCAGCTGGGGCCTCAGCCACCTCCTCTCTGCACAGGAGCGCCTCTGGAACTTCACAAGACCGGCCAAAGGCCTCAGCCATGGAGAACTGGGCCTGTCATCTTGCATCTCCGTGCCAGTGCCCGTTGTCCCTGCCACGGCTGCATGACCAGCTTATTGCTGGGCACGCGCTGCTGCCACCACCACCCAGAACAGGAGCCTCTGTCCCCAAAGGTGCTGGCCCTGGTGTCCAGCCAGGACAGGTGGTGCGGCCCTCCTGCCAGGGAAGGGCCTGAGCCCAGCAACATCTTTGGGCTTCAGCTCAGGTGTCTGTGTGCTACCACCAGCACTGGCTGAGCTGATTGTCTGGGCACAGCCAGGGGTGGGCAGGCAGCAGCCACACAAGGGACTCCTGAGAAAAAGTGACACCATTTGGTCTTTGTTTTACATTTTTACACATTACAAATTTTTAGAAATACTCCCAAATATTTTTCATAGGAAAAAATCCCCAGATACTTATTACATTTTTCCACAGTCGTTTAGGATTTTTCAAAGTACTTTAAGAATTAGAAAAATTTAGAACACTTTTACACTTGTAGAATAAAAAATAAAATTGCATTTAATAGGTAATTCTCACTCTAAGAAGAATTAAGTCATCACAAGACACCCAGCCTACTGGAGAGGCTCTTTTCTCACTGGAGATTTGTACCCAGTGACAACAACCAACTTAAAACCTTTTCCCTGATATTTTCTGGGATTTCTGATAAGCTCACCTCTCCATCTTCAGAGGCAAACGTTGAGCCCAGTGGGCATCTCCTGCAGTGCAGGAGGGTCTCTGTGTGCCAGCTGCAACTGGGGCCTCAGCCACCTCCTGTCTCAACCGGTGTCCATCTGCAGCTTTACAGGAAGGGCCAAACACCTCAGTCTGGGACACCTGGAGCAGACATTTCCCATCTGCATCCCCATGTCCGATGTCCCTGTGCCAGCTGCTTTAACAGCTTGTTGCTGTGCAGATGCTGCCTCCAGCCAGACAAGGTCCTCTCCCCCTGAAGGCACTGGCCCTGCTCTCTGGCCCCTACTGAAGGTGGGCAGGGCTTGGCCCAGCTCTTCTCTTGCAATACAGAGATGGAGCTGTCACCCCAGTGTCCGGGTGGTAGCAGCAGCAAAGCCCAGCCAGGATCAGCACTGGCTGAGCTCCGTGCCCAGGGGCAGCTGGGGATGGCCACGGTGTGGGCAGGCAGGAGCCAGGCAGGGGCTGTGACCAGTGGCAGGTCCCCGGGGAGGATGGGGCAGCCCATGCTGAGCGTCCCTGGGCTGAGGGACATTTCCATCCCTGCGACCATCTGGGCCTGGACCTCCTCCAGCGGCATGCCCCAGAAAAGAGGGAAGCCATCAAGAGCATCTCCGGGGACACAGCCTGAGCAGCAATATCAGCTGCTGAAAAATAAGGTTTTTGTGAGATATGGACCTGTGATATATTTTGCCCTGAATGCAAAACAACCAGGGCAGTCCCTTCATTGAGATGGGGGCACACTCTGGGGGTACAGCTAAGGCCATGAGGTCACAGCAGGGCTCTGGGGTCACAGCAGGCTGAGCTCACAGCAGGCCCTGAGGTCACAGAGGTGCCAGAGCCCCGTGGGTGCACAGCAGCACAAGGAGCCAGCAGTCAGTCCTTGAGCACAACTGTTGCGGCAGCAGCGGCGGTGGCAGCAGCGGTGCTGACCTTGGGACAGCGGTGACAGGACAGCGGTGGCAGCAAGAGCTGCGGGACTGGCAGAGGGCAAGGCACCATGGCCCTTGCTCTGCGCCTCCTACTCCTGCTGCTCCTGGCCATGGCCCTGCCTGCCAGGGCTGCCCAGGCTGCTCCGCTGCAAGCGCGGGGAGCAGGTGAGCCGGCAGCCTGGCTGCCCTTTCCCGGGACAGCGCTCCCTGCTCCCCGGGAAGCGCTGGGGATGGTTTTGCCCAGGGCTTTAGGGAGGGTTTCCTCTGTGGGAGGGAGAGAGTCCCAATGGGCCCTGTGCTGCTCCAGCCACCCCTCCAGGAATGCTGCAGAGGGCCTGCAAAGAGGCTGGAGAGTGACCAGAGCCAACCCAGAGCTCCCCAGGCCCCTTTGCAGTTTTGGCCTTGTCTATTCATGTATGGCTCCCACAGCTTTACCTAACCCGTGCCGTGTTCCCTCATGCATGAGAACGTCCCAGCACACACAGAAATGGTTCTGGTCTTTTCTCTCTTCTAGAATTGGATCATGACTTACATGACTTGGAAGTCCTGGTGAATGACATTTTGAATGTCTTGGACAATGCTGGAGGCAAGTTCTGCATTTCCATTTTGACTGGCAGAATAATCCTTGTCCATGTGGAAAAAGCTCACTCCTGGGCCATTTGTGTTCAGGTTAAGTCAGGGCTGAAAGATTCTGAAAAGTTTGCCCTGCTCCCTTCTGGAGCCCTGAGGGATCCCACAGGATCACTGTCAGTGGGAGGAAGGAGAATTTAGCTGTCCATCTTCTTCCCGTGTGCAATGGCAGTGTGTCCTTCCATGTGCTCAGTGCAGCCACAGAGAAGAGCAGAGAGGGAAGGGGCCGGGCCCAGGGCTGTGCCCCGGAGCTGAGCCTTGTGGGCAGCCTGAGGATCTCCTGCAGTGCCACAGCAGCTCTTCTGTCCTGCCTTTCTTTGCAGCTGAACCTGCTGGTGAAGGTGGTGCAGCTTCCCAACCCACGTCCAGGACAGAGCCTCTGGGAGATGCTGAGGGTAGGTCAGGACTTTCCTCCGTGGGAGAGCTGCCAGCTCAGAGCCCAAAGCTGGGCCAGGGGGGCAGCGCTGCAGGTGCCAGCACAGAACCATGCACGTGTGTGCCCTCGCCCTGCGCGATCCCCTCACCGCTCCTGCGGCTCAGTGGTGCCCGTGCAGATCAGCAGAGATGGCAGAAGCTTCTGTGGCTGTTGTGTTACAGGTGTGTCTGCAGGGAGGACTTTCCCAGGTCCATTGGTGGATGTTGCACAAAAGCCCAGCTCCCGTCGCAGGGGTGAGTGGTGTCTGCCTGATGACCCCACAGGCTGAGCACTGGTTTTGTGGGATCCATTCCTGGGAATTGGAACGATGTTGCTCTAAGGTCCTCCGAGGGGAAAGAACAAAGCTACAGGACACCAGAAACCCCATGAGCCATCCGAAAACATGAGGCAAATGCTGAAGGAAATGCAGCAGGCGGGAGGACAAGGTTGGTACATTTCCCTCATGCTGCCCCTGGGACTCAGCAGCCGGGGCCTTTGGCTGCACATCTGGACACGCCGTGCCCGGCACAGCGGGAAGGGATCCATGGCAGCCTCGCTGCCCCGCTGCTGCTTTCACGCCCTGCAGGGCTGCTTCCCAGCCTGGCCTGGCTGCAGCTTCTGCCCAGCCTCAGCAGGATGGCATTTGGCATCAGCTGACAGGCGGCCCAAACTTCACCACGGGCCTGAGATCCCCATTGCAATATTCCACTCACCGGGTAGAACAGAAAGGGCACCTGTTTGGAGAAGTGAGGGCCCTGGCCTGCCCAAAAAGTTTATAGGAATTTTCCTGATTCTTAGTGATGTCTTTGACAAGCATTCCCTCCTAAAGATGCCACCTCCCCAATGGGGAACAGCCCCACCTGATCCAGCTGTCCCTCTTCCTTTCTCCAGATGTGGATGGAGAGGCTGGGCAGAAGGCGACGTTTCCCGAAGGAAGCAGTGGTTCTGTGCCAGCCTCTGCTACAGGAAGAGAGGCGATGCCAGGCACAGGCCCAGGAGGTAATTGCTGTGCCTCTGGGCCTGAGCCCTGCTGAGGCTTTAGCTCATCTTTTAGACATCTCTGCTGTCTGGCAGTGCGGGCACAGCTCAGACAAGACAGGCACAGCCCAGGGGAATTATCCCGAGCAGGCTCAGGGCACTCGGGTACTGAGCAGTCCTGCTGGGGTCCCTGCATCTGAGACACTTCCTGGAACCTGGAAGTGACTGCATGGGGTGCCCACGGTGGGGAAAGGACAGAGGGGGAGAGTAAGGCTCCAGTGTGTCCTGAGAGGGCCTGGATATGTGCCCTTGGGCTATGGGATTTGTCCCAGGGGAAAAGAGTGATGGAGAGACAGAAGCAGGTAGAAAGGGAGGGAGAAAATGGAGGAGGGATGGAGGGATAGAGCGGTAGTTGTGGTATTGCCTGCTGCAGTTTTCCCCAGTGCTTTAGCAAGAGTTTCAGCTGTGGGAGTGAGAGAGAGCCCCAGGGCCCTGGGCTGCTCCAGCAGCCCCTCCAGGGATGATGCAAAGGGCATGGAAAGAGGCACCAGGAGCCAGCCAAGAGTTCCTAAGGCCCCTGTGCAGCTTTAGCCATGTCCATTCACATCCGGTTCCCACGGCCTTACCCGACCCCCTTGCAGTGCTCAGTTCCCTGAGGCAGAAGGGGATCCCAGCACACCCTGAAAAATGTTCTCATCTGTGCTCCGTTCTAGATGAGGTTGCTTGGAAGGCTTCTCCATTAGCTTGGCTGCATAAAGTTTTGAAGCCCTTGGAGTCTCCTGCAGGTATGTTCTCAGTGTGCCACCAAGGAAGAATTGTTGACAACCTGGCAGGAACCAGGTGACAGAAGATTCTGTGGGTCTTGTCTTACAGATAGGTCTGCAGGGAGGACTTTTCCTGTTCCTTTGCTGATTCCTGCAGAGAAGCCTGGCTCCCATGGCAGGGGTGAGTAGTGTGTCCCTGCTGACCCCACAGGCTGAGCCCTGCTTTTGTGGGATCCATTCCTGGGAAACGGAACTACTTTCTCTTAAGGTCCTCTAAGCGGGAAGAACAAAGGCAAAGGACAGAAGAAACCCCATGAGCCAAACAACACCCTGAAACACATCGTGACAGAACTGCACAAAGGGCATGGTGAGAGCATTTCCCTCGTGCTTCCCCTGGGACTCAGCAGCCGGGGGCTTTGGCTGCACATCTGGACACGCCGTGCCCGGCACAGCGGGAAGGGATCCTTGGCAGCCTCGCTGCCCCGCTGCTGCTTTCACGCCCTGCAGGGCTGCTTCCCAGCCTGGCCTGGCTGCAGCTTCTGCCCAGCCCCTGCAGGAAGGCATTTGGCGTCAGCTGACAGGCAGCCCAAACTGCACCACTGGCCTGAAATCCTCTCCAATTTCCCAATCCCCAGGCCCATCCGGAGTGGTGGATGCTTGGAGGAGGGAGGGCCATGGCCAGCCCCAAGGCACTGGAGGGATCAGGATTTTCCTGTTCCTTATCCATGACTGGGACATGGATTGCCTCCTGAAGAGGCCACCTCCCCCAGTGTGTAATGATTCCATCATATCTAGCTGTGCCTCTTCCTTTCTCAAGGGATGGACAGAGAGGCTCTGTGGAAGGTGGCATTTCCTGAAGGAAGGGAGGAGATGCCAGGCACAGGCCCAGGAGGTAATTGCTGTGCCTCTGGGCCTGAGCCCTGCTGAGGCTTGAGCTGCCTGCCATCTGTGCTGCCTGGCAGTGCGGGCACAGCCCGGACAAGACTGGCACAGCCCAGGGGAATTATCCCGAGCAGGCTCAGGTCACTCGGGTACTGAGCAGTCCTGCTGGGGTCCCTCCGTGGGAGACACTTCCTGAAACCTGGAAGTGAGTGCATGGTGTGGCCATGGTGGGGAAAGGACAGAGAGAGAGATCAAGGCTCCAGTGTGTCCTGAGAGTGCCTGGATATGTGCCCTTGGGCTGTGGGAGCTGTTCCATGGGCAGGTGGGCAAGCAGGAGGGAGGAACAGAAGTTGGGAGGGATAGCTGTGGCATTGCCTGCTGCAATTTTCCCCAAGCATTTAGTGAGGGGTTCCTGTGTGGGAATGAGGAAGGCCCAGGGCCCTGGGCTGCTCCAGCAGCCCCTCCAGGGATGTTCCCAAGGGCATGGAAAGAGTGTGGAGAGAGACCAGGAGCCACAGGCTGCCACAGCCTTATCCAACCCCATTACAGTGCCCAGTACCTTGAGGCAGAAATGGATCCCAGCAGCCATGGAAATGGTTCTGATCGCTGCTCCCTTTTAGATTGGGATCATGGTTTAGATTACTTGGAAACACAGGTGAATGGTGGTTTGAAGACCTTGCCAGATGTTGGAGGCAAGTTCTCAATGTACATTTCCTGACAGAATAATCAGTGTCAATGTGGCAAGAGCTCAGTCAAGTGGCATTTCCCTTAAGTTCCTCTGAAGGTTGATCAGTTCAGGAAATCTTGCTGTGCTCCATTCTTGTGCTCTGAAGGGTCCCACAGTATTGCTGTCAGTGGGAACATTTAGCTGTCCATCTTCCTCCTGTGGGCAATTCCAGTGTGTCCTTCCGTGTGCTCTGTGCAGCCAGGGAGAAGGGCAGAGAGGGAAGGGGCCGGGCCCAGAGCTGTGTCCCGGGGCTGAGCCTTTGGCAGCTCCTTTGCCAGCCCCAGGGAGCCTGAGCTGCTCCTGCTGCCACTGCCAAGCCCTGGCCCTGCCCGGGGCTGGCTTTAGAGCTGCTGGCAGCTCCAGGGAGTCCTTTCTGCCCCGACTGCCCCGCAAGGGGCTCCTTCCATCCCAGTGTGGGGCCACTGCAGGCACGAGGTCCCCCTGCTCCTGAGTGGAAGGCAGAGCTGAGGCAGTGCCTTGGAGGGCTCCAATCACCCAGGTGCACTCACTGCCACTTGGGCCTGAAGGAGAATCTTCAGCAGGCTCACAGGAGCTGTTCTGTCCTGCCTTTCTTTGCAGCTAACCCGGTTGGTGAAAGTGATCTGGCTTCCCAACCCACGTTCAGGAATGAGCCTCTGGGAGATGCTGAGGGTAGGTCAAGGCCTTTCCCCCTGGGAGAGCTGCCAGCTCAAGAGCCCAAATCTGGGCCAGGGAGGCAGCGCTGCAGGTGCCAGCACAGAACCATGCACGTGTGTGCCCTCGCCCTGCACGATCCCCTCATGATTTCTGCTCAGTGCTGGCAGCTGTCTGGGGAAGGGAGGGCCCTGGGCCAGCCACAAAAGCCCAGATATTTTGTGAATCTCTTCACCATTTTTGATAATCATGCTGCCCTGAAGGTGCCAGCAAAGAAATGGGGAATTGTTCCAACTGATCCAACTGTCATTTTTTCTTTCTCAAGTGATGGACCAAAAGGCAGGTTTGAAGGAGGTGTTTCCCCATGGAAGCAGTGGCTCACTGGCAGCCCCAGCTGCAGGGAGGAAGGCGATGCCAGACACGGGCACAGGCACAGCAGGTAATTGCTGTGCCGGGCTCAGCCCTGGCCGGGGCTGTGTGGCAGCAGCTCTTCCCCCAGGGCCTGCCCTTGCCCGGCCCGGCAGCAGCCAAAGCTGGAGGCGCCTCGGCTTCCAGGCCTCTGGAGCTGGTTCAGAGCCCCGGGGAAATGGGACTGGTGCAGCAACGTCCCTGGCGCTGCAGCTGCTGCTGAGCTGGCCCTGAGTGCCCAGAGGCCCAAGGCACAGGAGCAGCCCCGAGCGGGAGCCCAGCCGCCAGCCCAGGGCCAGAGCCAGCCCTGGCTCCCGACTGGGCAGGGGCTGCGCTGGCTCCTGACAGGGCCTGAGCCTGTCCCCTGGGGCTGGGGTAGCTGTCACGGGGCAGGGAGGGCCAGGGCTGGTAGTGGCTGCTCAGGGATGGCTTTGGCCCCTGTCGCTGGCAGCAGCCACTGCCCAAGCAGCTGCGCTGCCCCCGGGCTCTCCTCCCGGCCTGCTGGGCTTTGTTGGCTGGCACAGCCTGTGCCCAGGGCCGGCAAGGTGCCTGCAGGCCCCAGCTCTGGGGGAAACAGAGAACGTCCTGCCCGTAGTCACCGTGCTGCCAGCTCAGCAGTGCAGCACAGCACGGGCTCACGCTCCCCATTGCTCCCACAGATGCAGCCGGCACCACAACACGTGTTCCTGATGCCCAGAAAGGCCTCGAAAGGGGCTTCTGTAAGGGAGCAGGCTGCTGGCCAAGGTTAATGGCAGGCCTGCTTTTTTCGGAGATTATCATTATTTTATGCTGTGGTCGAATTTGGAGTTACTGGACAAGAAAATGGTGAGTGTTTTCTTCACCTTTCCCAGGAACAGCTTCTTATGAAAATCTAATGCAGAGAGGAAACATTCCCAGAGAGCCTGGGGTGCAGTTGTTGCCAGTCCATGGTTCTCCAAATAACTCTGCTGAGGGTTCTGCTGCTGCCCAGTGCTTCCATTGGCCTCTCAATTGCTGGGCCTTGTCCTGGGGGCCCTGCTGGGGCTGCAGCCAGAGCTGGCTCCCACTGAGGCTGCCTGGCCAAGAGCAGCCCCAGGGGCACAGGGCAGAGGCAGAGCAAGGTGGGGAGGAGAAAGAGCAGGGCCGAGGTTGCCCTTGAAAGGCAGAGGTGCTCTGGGGCCTGCTCCTGGCCAGGGACCCTGCCCAGAGCCGTGCCCTGCTGGCCGGGGCCTTGAGGGGCAGCTGTCCAGCTGGGCCCAGCTGTGCCAGCAGCTCCAGCCGTGCTGGGGAGCCTTGCCAGCTCTGGGCCCTGCTGTGCACCAGGCTCCCTGTGTGCCACTGGCGGCTGGGGCCTCAGCCACCTCCTCTCTCCACAGGAGCGCCTCTGCAGCTTCACAAGACCGGCCAAAGAGTTCCCTCAGGGAGACCCTTACCTGCACCTGACATCAGCCTTCTCTAAGCCAGTGTCCAAAGTCCCTGCCATGGCTGCATTACCAGCTTATTTCTAGGGACATGCTGCCACCACCCAGAACAGGAGCCTCTGGCCCTGAATGTGCTGGCATTCGTGTCCGGCCAGGACTGAAGGTGGGACTCGCCTGCCAAGGAACGGCTTGAGCAACATTTCTCACCTCTGCTCTCTGGGTGGTGGCACCAGCCCTGCATGTGCTGATTTTCTGGGCACAGCCAGGTTTGTGCAGGCAGCAGCCGGGCATGGGTCTCCTGAGACAAGGATCTACTATATTTATTTTTAATTTTGCAAGATTGAGGAACATTTGTCGTAGGATATTCCCCTAATAATTCTTCCCCTTTCCCACAACAGTCCTATATTTCTCAACGTAGTTTTAGAAGTTGGAAAAGCAGAACATTTTCACACTTCTAGAATAAAAAAATATATAATTGCATTTAATTGGTAATCTTTATTTCTGGAAGAACTAAGTTCCCTGAAGAAACATAGTCTACTGCAGAGGCTCATTGTCCAGGGCAGATTTGTATCTTCTCACAACTAACCAAGAACCTTTTCCCTCATATTTTCTGGGATTTTTGACAAGCTCGCCACTTAGTCTTCAGAGGCAAGTTTTGAGCACAGTCGGAATCTCTTCAAGTCACCATCTTTGTTTGCTTCTGCCAAGAGCTGCCTCAGTTCCAGAGCAGAGGCTTCTCTCAGCTTCCTGCCGCCCCGCTCCCCCCAAGCCTGTCCTGAGCCCTCTCCTGCAGCTGCTGCGCTGCCGTGGGGCTTCTGTAAAACACAACAGCTCTGCCACAGCCGCTCAGCTGGATTGGAGAAGCTTTCTGGCCGTGCTTACATTAGGCTGGTGGCTTCTCAAAACACAAGCTGAGATTCTGAATGCTGTGTTTCACCTGGCACAGGAACTGATGCTGCCTTTCTCATGGAGCCTAAACTCCCATGGGCTTTCAACGCTTTCTGGCCAGCATACGGCCTGGAAAACCATTTAATGCAGCCATTTAGTATTGAAAATGGCCCAGTCTGTGTATCAAAGGAACTTGTTTAAATGCTGGAGCCCACCAGAGCATCCTTCCAGGCCATATCTTTCTCCCCCACACCTCCCCATCCATGACTGCCAAACAGCACCTTTGGCAGGTCTTTCCTCCAGAAGCTGAATGGCACCATTTTTTTTGAGGGAGGGAAACAAAGAAAATGTTCTGGGATACCACCATCATCACCATCATCCTCATCATCAATCATTATCATCATCGTCATCATGATCATCATCACAATAAGCTGCAAATCAGTTCAATGACATCAACAACTCAGACTGTGGACTTATTTCTCAGAGTGCAGCACAGGCTGCACTACCCCTTGAAACTGCAGATGTGCTACAGTCTTTAAAACCAGGTGGATGCAGACGAAATTTGGAGCCAAGCACAGCTCTGGGAGAGCTTTAGGGATTGGGCCTCCATGGGCACCGCTGTGTGCCTGGAGTAACCTACCCCAAGCCATCTGCCACCTGAAGAGCCAAGTGGGGCACGGAAAAGCACAGGCTGCAGAGGGGCTGGGAGTGCAGGGAGCCCATCCTTGTCAGCACTAACACGCTCATCCCACCTTCGCACTGGCTTTGGATGGAGACCAGAACTCATAGCTGGCAAAAGGAAAAGAGGGTACAAAGGTCCCTGGAGTCCCCTGCCCCAGTACCTCAGCCAGTGGGGAAAGGAAGAGGCCAATATGTGGCCGGGGGTTTAAAAGGAGGCTGTGTTTCCCACTAGTTGAGAGAGACAACCCCACAAGCGGATGTCCCAATAGACTCTTTCCCTATGTTCAAACAAAGCTGCAGGACTGCTCTGGCTCCTTTATGGACACTGGCTTTTCATGCACACCTGTTTCCTTGTATCAGACTATCAGCAGCCTGCAGTGACTCACTGCCAGTCTGGTCTGCAGGGGAAATGGAACTAATTTCCATTGGGGCCCTCCCAGAGGGAAGAACAAACCCAGAGGAGACAAACAACCCCTGCAGGCATCCAAACTTCTGCACCAGATGCTGAGTGAGCTGCAGAGGGGGCGTAGTGGGTGCATTTCCCTCAGCCTTCTCCCGAGACTCAGCAGTCGGGCATTTGCACTGCACATGGGTGTTGGATAATATACCAAGTTTAATTTTTGTTTCATGTCTCCAGTCAGGCTTGGTTTGCCTGTGCCTTGGGGAAAGGAATTCTCATGGCTTTTTTAAAGGGATCTTGCACCACTCATGGGAAATGAGCTTAACATCTCCATGAACTGGGAATAACCCAAAAGGTCCCCAAAAAGATAATGACCATCAAGAACACATTAATGACCATCAGCAAACATCAAGGGACATCTGCCCCAGACACTGCCACCTGGCATAGTGGGTCACACCTGGTCTGGAAGAGGATAAGAAGAAAATCAAGGAGGGTGGACGTTATTAATATCAGAGGCCAAGAAATCTGGCTCCAGGAGGAAAACAAATACCAAGAACTATGCCACTTGAGACCAATGGACATAAAATCAATGGACTTCCCTGGATTTTGGACGGTAAAACATTTTGGCAAAATCAAGTAAAACTCATGTGTCTTGCTATGATTTTCTCGGCACAACCAGGCTACATGTGGATGAAACTCTATTTTGTTGCACATCGTGGCCAGAACAACATTGTTGCCAGAATAAATGCCTTGATTTACTGACAACAAAATGCTGACGGAGGGCTTTTGTTTTCCCCGAAGTTTCAGTGACATCTGGACATGCCATGCCCAGCACAGTGGGTAGGGAACCATGGCAGCCTCACTGCCACGCCGCTGCTTTCCTAGAGGAAGGAATGGCTCCCTGGCAGCTTCTGCTGCAGGAAGGAAGGCGATGCCAGGCACAAGCAAAGGCACAGGAGATAATTGCTCTGCAGGGCTCAGCTGGGCTCAGCCCTGGCCGGGGCTGTGTGGCAGCAGCTCTTCCCCCAGGGCCTGCCTTTCCCGGGCCCAGCAGCAGCCAAAGCTGGAGGCGCCTCGGCTTCCAGGCCTCTGGAGCTCGTTCAGAGCCCCAGGGAAAGAGGACTGGTGCAGCAACGTCCCTGGCGCTGCAGCTGCTGCGGAGCTGGCCCTGAGTGCCCAGAGGCCCAAGGCACAGGAGCAGCCCCGAGCGGGAGCCCTGCCGCCAGCCCGGGGCCAGAGCCAGCTCTGGCTCCCGACTGGGCAGGGTCTCCAGGGTGTCCTTGAGGGGCAAACATTCCCAGAGAGGCTGCAATGGAGTTGTGGCCAGTCCATGGTTGTCCAAATAAGTCTGCTGAGGGTTCTGCTGCTGCCCAGTGCTTCCAGTGGCCTCTCAATTGCTGGGCCTTGTCCTGGGGGCCCCGCTGGGGCTGCAGCCAGAGCTGGCTCCCACTGAGGCTGCCTGGCCAAGAGCAGCCCCAGGGGCACGGGGCAGAGGCAGAGCGAGGTGGGGAGGAGAAAGAGCAGGGCCGAGGTTGCCCTTGAAAGGCAGAGACGCTCTGAGGCCCGCTCCTGGCCAGGGACCCTGCCCAGAGCCGTGCCCTGCTGGCCGGGGCCTTGAGGGGCAGCTGTCCAGCTGGGCCCAGTTGTGCCAGCAGCTCCAGCTGTGCTGGGGAGCCTTGCCAGCTCTGGGCCCTACTGTGCAAGAGGGTCCCTGTGTGCCACTGGCGGCTGGGGCCTCAGCCACCTCCTCTCTGCACAGGCATCTCATTGAAGAAAAACTGAAAGCTGCTGGCTGGTCACAAGATCTCTACTGCTGGAAGAGCAATAGCAGCATCTCTGTTTCGGACGAGTTTTCATTTTAGCTCCAACAAGCTCTACGGTGACTTCCAGGTCCGAAGGCGAAAGCCCCCAGGAAAGGCTGTGGGAAGTTCTCAAGTGAAGATTGACTGAGAGCTTCCAAAATCAGCTTCCAAATTTTCAAAGTAGTTTTCGAATCCTGAGAAGGCAATCCTATTTTCTATTTGCTTTACATTTTTAGAAATATTTAGAAATAGTTTTGGTAGAGACAAATCCCCCAATGTTTCTTCCCCACTTCCACAATATGTCTGTGTTTTTGAAAGTAGTTTTACAGTTCAGGAAAGTTTTTTTTGCACTTATATAATAAAAAATAAAATAAAATGGCATTTCAGTGATAATCTTTACTCTGCAAAGAACTAAGACACACTAAGACACCCAGCCTGCTGCAGAGGCAAAGGTCTTTTCCCACGGGAACTTTGTACCAATCACAACCAAGTAATGTAAAACCTTTTCCCAGATACTTCCTGCGATTCCTGACCAGCTCACCTCTTAGTCTTCAGGGGCAAACTTTGAGCACAGTGGGAATCTCTTCAAGTCACCATCTTTGTTTGCTTCTGCAAGAACTGCCTCGGTTCCAGAGCAGGGGCTTCTCTCAGCTTCCTGCTGCCCCCGGGCTCTCCTCCCGGCCTGCTGGGCTTTGTTGGCTGGCACAGCCTGTGCCAAGGGCCGGCAAGGTGCCTGCAGGCCCCAGCTCTGGGGGAAACAGAGACCGTCCTGCCCGTATCCACCGTGCTGCCAGCTCAGCAGTGCAGCACAGCACGGGCTCATGCTCCCCATCACTCCCACAGATGCAGCCAGCACCACAACACATCTTCCCCATGCCCAGAAGGGAATTGGTTTCTGCCAGGGAACACACTGCTGGCTAGAGTTAATGCCAAGCCTGGCTTTTCTATGGCATGCAGGGCATTGGGGGACCCCTGTAAGGATGGCACTTGGCCGGGGTCCCTCACGAGGCACACCAGCTGGAGGGGGGTTTTGTAGGTGGTGGGTTTTGCAGGAAGGCATGCAGGGCTTTGCGTCCTTTGTAAGTGGTGCATGTGGCTGCGGTTCCTCGTGAGGTTCTCAGGGGATTTGAGATCTCTTCTGTGGTGTACAGGGGGCTGGAGACATCTGTAAGGCTGGCAGGGGCTTGAGTTCCTCGTGATGAACGTGGCAGCTTAGTGCTTGCCGTCAAGGCCTGGAGAGGAGCTGAGTCCTTCCTAAGGTGGGCAGGAGGCTGGGCTCTTTTGTGAGGCACACAAGGCTGCCCTGGGGTCTCTGCATTGGTGAGCGCGGATTCCCTGCGAGGCACACAGGGATATTTTGGGGTCCCTGCTGAGGGGTGCAGGGATCCCTCATGAGGCACAAAGGAGTATTGATGGTCTCTACTAAGGTGTGCAGGGATCCCTGATGAGATGTGCAGCGGGGTTTTTCAGTCTCCTCAGCGCAGCAAAGGGCCACTCTGGGTGGAGGGTGTGCAAAGTGGGCAGAAAGCTTCCTGCCAAGCCTTGCGGCCGGCGGGCGGGCGGAGCCCATCCTTGGGGGTCGGGCGGGGCCTCTGGAGCCGCCGCGCCCTTGTCGGGCAGGTCCCGGCCCCGGCGGGGAAGGGCCGCGGCCCCGGGCTCCGGCGGCACTGCCGAGCAGCGGCGGAGGCACAACAAGGGCCCCGCTCCGGCCTGGCCCTGTGCTGCAGCCCAGCACAGGGACAGCCACGGCCGCTCCCTGCGCCACAGACGGCACCGGGGCTGCAGCTGAGGCCGTGCCTGCTGCCACTGAGGAAGGAGCTCCTTGCAATGCCCGCTTCCCTAAAGTACGTGGGCAAGCCAGCACGGCATGGAGACGCTTCTGAACTGTGCTCCCATGGACACTGGGATCGAGAGATGGATTGACTGGAAGTCCTGGCTGTGAGAAACAAGGGCCAGGAGACCTGCTCCTTTAAAAAGGCCTTTATTAAGAACAGCTCTTGGGTGGGGAACCCGAGCGGTCGCGCACACCACCACTGCTCCCACAGGACGACGCTGAGGAGGAGGAGTGCAGCTTTGTCTCTCGGCAGAGCTGGGGCTTCCGTCCTCACCAGAGTCCGCAGGAAGACAATGTTGGCTCGTAGTCTATGGGTATCATCCCGACTGAGTACTCCTCAAGTCATGGTGACAGGACGGAATCCGGCTCTGTAAATGGTGGATGATTCCTGGTGGTGCAGCCTGTTTAAAACCATAGTTTATGGGCTGGTTTGTTGTTTTTGAGAGAGTTCATACCATACCAACAGCTCCTCATTAAATTCAGTCCGGGTGCTAGTCCCTCTGGGAGCAGGCAAATGGTTCCTGACCTCATGGAAAGGGATACAGGTACAGGGGTGCAAGTCCTTCTGGGAGCAGGAGTAGTGGTTCCCGACAGAAAGGGATACAAACACAGGGTTACAAATACAGGGTAAGACAGTAACACTTAACAATGGCAAACCAAGTACATTCAACACCAGAATTTTAACTTCCAGTTAAGATCCTATTAAATTTATCAATTTTATCAACATTAATTACCAATTGCCACCCTGGAATAAGAACTCCCATCTCCACTGTTACACTTCTTACACTGGCCAGTCACAGCGTGAAGATCATGTTGCATGCTGGAGGCAACTTTTCCATGCCCCTTTCCTGACAGAACAATCACGGATTAGATATTGTGGCCAAGAGCAGCCCCAGGGGCACAGGGCAGAGGCAGAGCAAGGTGGGGAGGAGAAAGAGCAGGGCCGAGGTTGCCCTTGAAAGGCAGAGGCGCTCTGGGGCCCGCTCCTGGCCAGGGAGCCTGCCCAGAGCCGTGCCCTGCTGCCCGGGGCCTTGAGGGGCAGCTGTCCAGCTGGGCCCAGCTGTGCCAGCAGCTCCAGCCGTGCTGGGGAGCCTTGCCAGCTCTGGGCCCTGCTGTGCACCAGGCTCCCTGTGTGCCACTGGCAGCTGGGGCCTCAGCCACCTCCTCTCTCCACAGGAGCGCCTCTGCAGCTTCACAAGACCGGCCAAAGGCCTCTGTCATGGAGAACTGGGCCTGTCATCTTGCATCTCCGTGCCAGTGCCCGTTGTCCCTGCCACGGCTGCATGACCAGCTCATTGCTGGGCACGCGCTGCTGCCACCACCACCCAGAACAGGAGCCTCTGTCCCCAAAGGTGCTGGCCCTGGTGTCCAGCCAGGACAGGTGGTGCGGCCCTCCTGCCAGGGAAGGGCCTGAGCCCAGCAACATCTTTGGGCTTCAGCTCAGGTGTCTGTGTGCTACCACCAGCACTGGCTGAGCTGATTGTCTGGGCACAGCCAGGGGTGGGCAGGCAGCAGCCACACAAGGGACTCCTGAGAAAAAGTGACACCATTTGGTCTTTGTTTTACATTTTTACACATTACAAATTTTTAGAAATACTCCCAAATATTTTTCATAGGAAAAAATCCCCAAATACTTATTACATTTTTCCACAGTCGTTTAGGATTTTTCAAAGTACTTTTAGAATTAGAAAAATTTAGAACACTTTTACACTTGTAGAATAAAAAATAAAATTGCATTTAATAGGTAATTCTCACTCTAAGAAGAATTAAGTCATCACAAGACACCCAGCCTACTGGAGAGGCTCTTTTCTCACTGGAGATTTGTACCCAGTGACAACAACCAACTTAAAACCTTTTCCCTGATATTTTCTGGGATTTCTGACAAGCTCACCTCTCCGTCTTCAGAGGCAAACGTTCAGCCCAGTGGGCATCTCCTGCAGTGCAAGAGGGTCTCTGTGTGCCAGTTGCAACTGGGGCCTCAGCCACCTCCTGTCTCAACCGGTGTCCATCTGCAGCTTTACAGGAAGGGCCAAACACCTCAGTCTGGGACACGAGTAGCAGACATTTCCCATCTGCAACCCCATGCCCGATGTCCCTGTGCCAGCTGCTTTAACAGCTTGTTGCCGTGCAGATGCTGCCTCCAGCCAGACAAGGTCCTCTCCCCCTGAAGGCACTGGCCCTGCTCTCTGGCCCCTACTGAAGGTGGGCAGGGCTTGGCCCAGCTCTTCTCTTGCACTAAAGAGATGGAGCTGTCACCCCAGTGTGCGGGTGGTGGCAGCAGCAAAGCCCAGCCAGGATCAGCACTGGCTGAGCTCCGTGCCCAGGGGCAGCTGGGGATGGCCACGGTGTGGGCAGGCAGGAGCCAGGCAGGGGCTGCTGTGACCAGTGGCGGGTCCCCGGGGCGGATGGGGCAGCCCAAGCTGAGCGTCCCTGGGCTGAGGGACATTTCCATCCCTGCGACCATCTGGGCCTGGACCTCCTCTAGCGGCATGCCTCAGAAAAGAGGGAAGCCATCAAGAGCATCTCCGGGGACACAGCCTGAGCAGCAATATCAGCTACTGAAAAATAAGGTTTTTGTGAGAAATGGACCTGTGATAATGCAAAACAACCAGGGCAGTCCATTCATTGAGATGGGGGCACACTCTGGGTGTACAGCTAAGGCCATGAGCTCACAGCAGGGCTCTGGGGTCACAGCAGTCTGAGCTCTCAGCAGGCCCTGAGGTCACAGAGGTGCCAGAGGTGCCAGAGCCCCGTGGTTGCACAGCAGCACAAGGAGCCAGCAGTCAGTCCCTGAGCACAACTGTTGCGGCAGCAGCGGCGGTGGCAGCAGCGGTGCTGACCTTGGGACAGCGGTGACAGGACAGCGGTGGCAGCAAGAGCTGCGGGACTGGCAGAGGGCAAGGCACCATGGCCCTTGCTCTGCGCCTCCTACTCCTGCTGCTCCTGGCCGTGGCCCTGCCTGCCAGGGCTGCCCAGGCTGCTCCGCTGCAAGCGTGGCGAGCAGGTGAGCCGGCAGCCTGGCTCCCCTTTCCCAGCACAGCGCTCCCTGCTCCCCGGGAAGCGCTGGGGATGGTTTTGCCCGGGGCTTTAGGGAGGGTTTCCTCTGTGGGAGGGAGAGAGTCCCAATGGGCCCTGTGCTGCTCCAGCCACCCCTCCAGGAATGCTGCAGAGGGCCTGCAAAGAGGCTGGAGAGTGACCAGAGCCAACCCAGAGCTCCCCAGGCCCCTTTGCAGTTTTGGCCTTGTCTATTCATGTATGGCTCCCACAGCTTTACCCAACCCGTGCCGTGTTCCCTCATGCATGAGAACGTCCCAGCACACACAGAAATGGTTCTGGTCTTTTCTCTCTTCTAGAATTGGATCATGACTTACATGACTTGGAAGTCCTGGTGAATGACATTTTGAATGTCTTGGGGAATGCTGAAGGCAAGTTCTGCATTTCCATTTTGACTGGCAGAATAATCCTTGTCCATGTGGCAAAAGCTCACTCCTGGGCCATTTGTGTTCAGGTTAAGTCAGGGTTGAAAGATTCTGAAAAGTTTGCCCTGCTCCCTTCTGGAGCCCTGAGGGATCCCACAGGATTGCTGTCAGTGGGAGGAAGGAGAATTTAGCTGTCCATCTTCCTCCCATGTGCAATGCCAGTGTGTCCTTCCATGTGCTCTGTGCAGCCACAGAGAAGAGCAGAGAGGGAAGGGGCCGGGCCCAGGGCTGTGCCCCGGAGCTGAGCCTTGTGGGCAGCCTGAGGATCTCCTGCAGTGCCACAGGAGCTCTTCTGTCCTGCCTTTCTTTGCAGCTGAACCTGCTGGTGAAGGTGGTGCAGCTTCCCAACCCACGTCCAGGACTGAGGCTCTGGGAGATGCTGAGGGTAGGTCAAGACTTTCCTCCCTGGGAGAGCTGCCAGCTCAGAGCCCAAAGCTGGGCCAAGGGGGCATCGCTGCATGTGCCAGCACAGAACCATGCACGTGTGTGCCCTCGCCCTGCGCGATCCCCTCACCGCTCCTGCGGCTCAGTGGTGCCCATGCAGATCAGCAGAGATGGCAGAAGCTTCTGTGGCTGTTGTGTTACAGATGTGTCTGCAGGGAGGACTTTCCCAGGTCCCTTGGTGGATGTTGCACAAAAGCCCAGCTCCCGTCACAGGGGTGAGTGGTGTCTGCCTGATGAGCCCACAGGCTGAGCACTGGTTTTGTGGGATCCATTCCTGGGAATTGGAACGATGTTGCTCTAAGGTCCTCTGAGGGGAAAGAACAAAGCTACAGGACACCAGAAACCCCATGAGCCATCCAAAAACATGAGGCAAATGCTGAAGGAAATGCAGCAGGCGGGAGGACAAGGTTGGTACATTTCCCTCATGCTGCCCCTGGGACTCAGCAGCCGGGGTCTTTGGCTGCACATCTGGACACGCCGTGCCCGGCACAGCGGGAAGGGATCCATGGCAGCCTCGCTGCCCCACTGCAGCTTTCACGCCCTGCAGGGCTGTTTCCCAGCCTGGCCTGGCTGCAGCTTCTGCCCAGCCTCAGCAGGAAGGCATTTGGCCTCAGCTGACAGGCGGCCCAAACTTCACCACGGGCCTGAGATCCCCTGCAATTTTCCACGCACCGGGTAGAACAGAAAGGGCACCTGTTTGGAGAAGTGAGGGCCCTGGCCTGCCCAAAAAGTTTATAGGAATTTTCCTGATTCTTAGTGATGTCTTTGACAAGCATTCCCTCCTAAAGATGCCACCTCCCCAATGGGGAACAGCCCCACCTGATCCAGCTGTCCCTCTTCCTTTCTCCAGATGTGGATGGAGAGGCTGGGCAGAAGGCGACGTTTCCCGAAGGAAGCAGTGGTTCTGTGCCAGCCTCTGCTACAGGAAGAGAGGCGATGCCAGGCACAGGCCCAGGAGGTAATTGCTGTGCCTCTGGGCCTGAGCCCTGCTGAGGCTTGAGCTGCCCTCTCTGCTGTCTGGTAGTGCGGGCACAGCTCAGACAAGACAGGCACAGCCCAGGGGAATTATCCCGAGCAGGCTCAGGGCACTCGGGTACTGAGCAGTCCTGCTGGGGTCCCTGCATCTGAGACACTTCCTGAAACCTGGAAGTGACTGCATGGGGTGCCCACGGTGGGGAAAGGACAGAGGGGGAGAGTAAGGCTCCAGTGTGTCCTGAGAGGGCCTGGATATGTGCCCTTGGGCTATGGGATTTGTCCCAGGGGAAAAGAGTGATGGAGAGACAGAAGCAGGTAGAAAGGGAGGGAGAAAATGCAGGAGGGATGGAGGGATAGAGCGGTAGTTGTGGTATTGCCTGCTGCAGTTTTCCCCAGTGCTTTAGCAAGAGTTTCAGCTGTGGGAGTGAGAGAGAGCCCCAGGGCCCTGGGCTGCTCCAGCAGCCCCTCCAGGGATGATGCAAAGGGCATGGAAAGAGGCACCAGGAGCCAGCCAAGAGTTCCTAACGCCCCTGTGCAGCTTTGGCCATGTCCATTCACATCCGGTTCCCACGGCCTTACCCGACCCACTTACAGTGCCCAGTTCCCTGTGGCAGAAGGGGATCCCAGCACACCCTGGAAAGGGTTCTCATCTGTGCTCCGTTCTAGATGAGGTGTCTGGGAAGGCTTCTCCATTAGCTTGGCTGCATAAAGTTTTGAAGCCCTTGGAGTCTCCTGCAGGTATGTTCTCAGTGTGCCACCAAGGAAGAATTGTTGACAACCTGGCAGGACCCAGGTGACAGAAGATTCTGTGGCTCTTGTGTTACAGATGTGTCTGCAGGGAGGCCTTTTCCTGTTCCTTTGCTGATTCCTGCAGAGAAGCCTGGCTCCCATGGCAGGGGTGAGTAGTGTGCTCCTGCTGACCCTACAGGCTGAGCCCTGCTTTTGTGGGATCCATTCCTGGGAAACGGAACTACTTTCTCTTAAGGTCCTCTAAGCGGGAAGAACAAAGGCAAAGGACAGAAGAAACCCCATGAGCCAAACAACACCCGGAAACAAATCGTGACAGAACTGCACAAAGGGCATGGTGAGAGCATTTCCCTCGTGCTTCCCCTGGGACTCAGCAGCCGGGGCCTTTGGCTGCACATCTGGACACGCCGTGCCCGGCACAGCGGGAAGGGATCCATGGCAGCCTTGCTGCCCCACTGCTGCTTTCACGCCCTGCAGGGCTGTTTCCCAGCCTGGCCTGGCTGCAGCTTCTGCCCAGCCCCTGCAGGAAGGCATTTGGCATCAGCTGACAGGCAGCCCAAACTGCACCACTGGCCTGAAATCCTCTCCAATTTCCCACTCTCCAGGCCCATCCGGAGTGGTGGCTGCTTGGAGGAGGGAGGGCCATGGCCAGCCCCAAGGCACTGGAGGGATCAGGATTTTCCTGTTCCTTATCCATGACTGGGACATGGATTGCCTCCTGAAGAGGCCACCTCCCCAGTGTGTAATGATTCCATCATATCTAGCTGTGCCTCTTCCTTTCTCAAGGGATGGACAGAGAGGCTCTGTGGAAGGTGGCATTTCCTGAAGGAAGGGAGGAGATGCCAGGCACAGGCCCAGGAGGTAATTGCTTTGCCTCTGGGCCTGAGCCCTGCTGAGGCTTGAGCTGCCTGCCATCTGTGCTGCCTGGCAGTGCGGGCACAGCCCGGACAAGACTGGCACAGCCCAGGGGAATTATCCCGAGCAGGCTCAGGGCACTCGGGTACTGAGCAGTCCTGCTGGGGTCCCTCCGTGGGAGACACTTCCTGAAACCTGGAAGTGAGTGCATGGTGTGGCCATGGTGGGGAAAGGACAGAGAGAGAGATCAAGGCTCCAGTGTGTCCTGAGAGTGCCTGGATATGTCCCCTTGGGCTGTGGGAGCTGTTCCATGGGCAGGTGGGCAAGCAGGAGGGAGGAACAGAAGTTGGGAGGGATAGCTGTGGCGTTGCCTGCTGCAATTTTCCCCAAGCATTTAGTGAGGGGTTCCTGTGTGGGAATGAGGAAGGCCCAGGGCCCTGGGCTGCTCCAGCAGCCCCTCCAGGGATGTTCCCAAGGGCATGGAAAGAGTGTGGAGAGAGACCAGGAGCCACAGGCTGCCACAGCCTTATCCAACCCCATTACAGTGCCCAGTACCTTGAGGCAGAAATGGATCCCAGCAGCCATGGAAATGGTTCTGATCGCTGCTCCCTTTTAGATTGGGATCATGGTTTAGATTACTTGGAAACACTGGTGAATGGTGGTTTGAAGACCTTGCCAGATGTTGGAGGCAAGTTCTCAATGTACATTTCCTGACAGAATAATCAGTGTCAATGTGGCAAGAGCTCAGTCAAGTGGCATTTCCCTTAAGTTCCTCTGAAGGTTGATCAGTTCAGGAAATCTTGCCTTGCTCCATTCTTGTGCTGTGAAGAATCCCACAGGATTGCAGTCAGTGGGAACATTTAGCTGTTCATCTTCCTCCTGTGGGCAATTCCAGTGTGTCCTTCCATGTGCTCTGTGCAGCCAGGTAGAAGGGCAGAGAGGGAAGGGGCCGGGCCCAGGGCTGTGTCCCGGGGCTGAGCCTTTGGCAGCTCCTTTGCCAGCCCCAGGGAGCCTGAGCTGCTCCTGCTGCCACTGCCAAGCCCTGGCCCTGCCCGGGGCTGGCTTTAGAGCTGCTGGCAGCTCCAGGGAGTCCTTTCTGCCCCGACTGCCCCGCAAGGGGCTCCTTCCATCCCAGTGTGGGGCCACTGCAGGCACGAGGTCCCCCTGCTCCTGAGCGGAAGGCAGAGCTGAGGCAGTGCCTTGGAGGTCACCAGTCACCCAGGTGCACTCACTGCCACTTGGTCCTGAAGGAGAATCTTTAGCGGGGTCACAGGAGCTGTTCTGTCCTGCCTTTCTTTGCAGCTAACCCGGTTGGTGAAAGTGATCTGGCTTCCCAACCCACGTTCAGGAATGAGCCTCTGGGAGATGCTGAGGGTAGGTCAAGGCCTTTCCCCCTGGGAGAGCTGCCAGCTCAAGAGCCCAAATCTGGGCCAGGGAGGCAGCGCTGCAGGTGCCAGCACAGAACCATGCACGTGTGTGCCCTCGCCCTGCACGATCCCCTCACCACTCCTGCGGCTCAGTGGTGCCTGTGCAGATCAGCAGAGATGGCAGAAGCTTCTGTGGCTGTTGTGTTACAGGTGTGCCTGCAGGGAGGACTTTACCAGGTCCTGTGGTGGATGTTGCACGCAAGCCCAGCTCCCATCGCAGGGGTGAGTAGTGTGTCCCTGCTGACCTCACCAGCTGAGCCCTGCTTTTGTGGGATCTGTTCCTGGGAAATGGAACTCTGTTGCTCTAAGGTCCTCCGAGGGGAAAGAACAAAGCTACAGGTCACAAGAAACCCCATGAGCCACTCAAAATCACGGGACAAATGGTGAAAGAATTACTGCAAGCCGAACAAGGTGGGTGCATTTCCCTCATGCTTCCCCTGGGACTCAGCAGCCGGGGCCTTTGGCTGCACATCTGGACACGCCGTGCCCGGCACAGCGGGAAGGGATCCATGGCAGCCTCGCTGCCCCGCTGCTGCTTTCACGCCCTGCAGGGCTGCTTCCCAGCCTGGCCTGGCTGCAGCTTCTGCCCAGCCTCTGCAGGAAGGCATTTGGCATCAGCTGACAGGCAGCCCAAACTGCACCACTGGCCTGAGATCCCCTGAAATTTCATAGTCTCCAGGATGATCACTAAGGGCGGGTGTTATATCATGAAAGTGGGCCCTGGCCTACCCAGAAATTTGTGTGGATTCCTTAACCATGACTTTCACAAGTACTGCCTGCTGAAGATGCCACCTCCCCAATGGGGAACAGCCCCACCTGATGCAGCCATCCCTCTTCCTTTCTCCAGAAGTGGATGGAGAGGCTGGGCAGAAGGCGGCGTTTCCCAAAGGAAGCAGTGGTTCCGTGCCAGCCTCTACTGTAGGACTGGAGGCGATGCCAGGCACAGGCACAGGAGGTAATTGCTGTGCCTCTGGGTCTGAGCCCTGCTGAGACTTGGCCTGCTGTCTCTGCTGCCTGGAAGTGAGGGCACAACCCAGGAGAATTATCCTGAGCAGGCTCAGGGCACTCGGGTACTGAGCAGTCCTGCTGGGGTCCCTCCATGGGAGACATGTCCCGAAACCTGGGAGTGACTGCATGGGGTGCCCATGGTGGGGAAAGGACAGAGAGAGAGATCAAGGCTCCAGTGTGTCCTGAGAGGGCTTGACTCTGTGCCCTTGGGCTGTGGGAGCTGTCCCAGCAGATGGAGGAAGGGCGGCTGGGAGGACAGGCAGGAGAGAGTTTGCGAGGTATACTTGCAACACTACCTACTGCAGTTCTCACCAGAGATTAAAGGAGCATTTTCCTTGTGTGACTGAGAGAACCCCCACGGGCCCTGGGCTGCTCCAGCCACCTCTCCAGGGATGTTGCACAGGGCCTGCAAAGAGGGTAGGGATTGACCATGAGCCTGCCCAGAGCTCCCCAGGCCCCTGAGCAGCTTTGGCCTTGTCCATTCACATCTGGCTCCCATGGCCTTACCCGACCTACATGCAGTGCCCAGTTCCCTGAGGCAGAAGGGGATCCCAGCACATCATGGAAATCCTTCTGATCTTTGCAAACTTCTAGGTTGGGATCAAGACATGGATTATCTGGGAAACCTGCTGGATTATGGCTTGAGACTCATGGGAAATCCTGGAGGCAAGTGCTCAATGTACCTTTCCTGAGAGAATACACAGTGAGCAGGTGGCAAGAGCTCATACATTTGCCCTTTCACTTAAGATCATCTGAAGGTTGATGGAATATGGCAAATTTGCCCTGCTCCTTTCTGGAGCCCTGAGGGATCCCACAGGATCACTGTCAGTGGGAGGAAGGAGAATTTAGCTGTCCATCTTGCTCCCGTGTACAATTCCAGTGTGTCCTTCCATGTGGCTCCGTGCAGCCACAGAGAAGAGCAGAGAGGGAAGGGGCCGGGCCCAGGGCTGTGCCCCGGGGCTGAGCCTTGTGGGCAGCCTGAGGATCTCCTGCAGTGCCACAGCAGCTCTCCTGTCCTGCCTTTCTTTGCAGCTGAACCTGTTGGTGAAGGTGGTGCAGCTTCCCAAGCCACGTCCAGGACTGAGGCTCTGGGTGATGCTGAGGGTAGGTCAAGACTTTCCTCCCTGGGAGAGCTGCCAGCTCAGAGCCCAAAGCTGGGTCAGGGGGGCATCGCTGCAGGTGCCAGCACAGAACCATGCACGTGTGTGCCCTCGATCTGCGCGATCCCCTCACCGCTCCTGTGGCTCAGGCATGGCAGCTGTTTGGAAACGGGAGAGCCCTGACCCTGCCATGAAAGCCAAGACATTTTCTGAAACGTATCCCCATGTTTAACACACATGACATCCTGAAGATGCCGGCATCCAAATCAGGAACTCTTCCACCTAATCCAACTGTCCTTTTTCCTGTCTGAAGTGATGGACCAAACATCTGTGCAGAAGGAGGCACATCCTGGAGGAAGCATTTCCCCATGGGCAGCCCCTGCTGCAGGGAGGAAGGCGATGCCAGACACGGGCACAGGCACAGCAGGTAATTGCTGTGCCGGGCTCAGCCCTAGCTGGGGCTGTGTGGCAGCAGCTCTTCCCCCAGGGCCTGCCCTTGCCCAGCCCGACAGCAGCCAAAGCTGGAGGCGCCTCGGCTTCCAGGCCTCTGGAGCTCGTTCAGAGCCCCGGGGAAACGGGACTGGTGCAGCAACGTCCCTGGCGCTGCAGCTGCTGCGGAGCTGGCCCTGAGTGCCCAGAGGCCCAAGGCACAGGAGCAGCCCCGAGCGGGAGCCCTGACGCCAGCCCAGGGCCAGAGCCAGCCCTGGCTCCCGACTGGGCAGGGGCTGCGCTGGGTCCTGAGAGAACGTCCTGCCCATATCCACCGTGCTGCCAGCTCAGCAGT
The DNA here is from genome assembly GCF_036417665.1 of Passer domesticus. NCBI lineage: Eukaryota > Metazoa > Chordata > Aves > Passeriformes > Passeridae > Passer > Passer domesticus. Next base: position 25,606,873 of record NC_087482.1, on the reverse strand, counting down.
GCAGCACAGCACGGGCTCACACTCCCCATCGCTCCCACAGATGCAGCCGGCACCACAACACGTGTTCCTGATGCCCAGAAGGGCCTCAGAAGAGGCTTCTGTAAGGGAGCAGGCTGCTGGCTAGGATTCATGGCAGGCCTGCTTTTTTTGGACCTTATTGTCATGTTGTGCTGTGTCAGAATCTGGTATTGCTGGAAGAACAAACGGTGAGTGGACACCTTTCCCTGAATGAGCTTCTTTTGAAAGTCTAATGTGGACAGGAAGCATTCCCACTGAGGCTGCAGTGGAGTTGTGGCCAGTCCATGGTTCTCCAAATAACTCTGCTGAGGGTTCTGCTGCTGCCCAGTGCTTCCATTGGCCTCTCAATTGCTGGGCCTTGTCCTGGGGCCCTGCTGGGGCTGCAGCCAGTGCTGGCTCCCACTGAGGCTGCCTGGCCAAGAGCAGCCCCAGGGGCACGGGGCAGAGGCAGAGCAAGGTGGGGAGGAGAAAGAGCAGGGCCGAGGTTGCCCTTGAAAGGCAGAGGCGCTCTGGGGCCCGCTCCTGGCCAGGGACCCTGCCCAGAGCCGTGCCCTGCTGCCCGGGGCCTTGAGGGGCAGCTGTCCAGCTGGGCCCAGCTGTGCCAGCAGCTCCAGCCGTGCTGGGGAGCCTTGCCAGCTCTGGGCCCTGCTGTGCACCAGGGTCCCTGTGTGCCACTGGCAGCTGGGGCCTCAGCCACCTCCTCTCTCCACAGGAGCACCTCTGGAACTTCACAAGACCGGCCAAAGGCCTCAGCCATGGAGAACTGGGCCTGTCATCTTGCATCTCCGTGCCAGTGTCCATTGTCCCTTCCTCAGGTGCATTACCAGCTTATTGCTGGAAATATGCTGCCACCACCACCCAGAACAGAATCTTCTCTCCCCAAAGGGACTGACCTTGCTCTCCATCCAGGACAGGAGATGCAGCCCTCTAGCCAGGGAATGGAATGTTGAAAAAGTTGTATTTACTTCTAAAAATTTTAAATGTTTATTAAAACTTTATTAAAATTTTTACAATAAACCCAATAGGGAAAATGTTACGTCGCCGGGAGTAGAGGATTTTTTCCACCATGTGCTCATCCACACAATGGAGGTTTCACCTTTTAACACTTTTACCCTTCTTAAAGTTCAGTCCATCGACTCCTTCTTTGATGTCCAGTAGTGGAGTTTACTTCCTTACATCTCACTTGGAGGTCATGTACTGCTGTCCTAGCAAGGTGACCCTCTTAAATGTCCCAAACTCAGGTAATCCCAAGATAACAACACAACAGGGGGTAAAACATATCTATAAATGTATAAAACTTCTCTTAACATATATACATGATATTTATCCTTTAATTGTGAGAGTCAACTGTCACATTACTCATCTATCACAGGCTTGAGTCCAGCTTCAGCTCAGGTGTCTGTGTGCTACCACCAGCACTGGCGGAGCTGCTCGTCTGGGCACAGCCAGGCATGGGCAGGCAGCAGCTGGGCATGGGACTCATTCGAACCAACAGCACCCTCATGTTATCTTTGTCTTTCATTTTGAAACATTTACATATGTTTTTTCCTTTGTAGCATTGAGAAACGTTTTTCACAGAATACGGACACCACGTATTTGTTCCCCTTTCCTCCAATACTTCTGTATTTGTCCAAGTAGTTTTATAGTCAGGGAAACTAGAATCTTCTGACACATTGGCAATAAAAAGCAAAATTGCCTTTAATTCTTAATGTTTAGTCTTACACAGCCTGGACAAGACCGGCATAGCTCGGGGGAATTATCCCAAACAGGCTCAGGGCACTCGGGTTCTGAGCAGTCCTGCTGGGGTCCCTCCATGGGAGACACATCCCGAAACCTGGGAGTGACTGCATGGGGTGCCCATGGTGGGGAAAGGACAGAGTGGGAGAGCAAGGCTCCAGTGTGTCGAGACAGGGCCCAACCCTGTCTCCTGGGGCTGGGGGAGCTGTCACGGGGCAGGGAGGGCCAGGGCTGGCAGGGGCTGCTCAGGGATGCCTTTGGCCCCTGTCCCTGGCAGCAGCCACTGCCCAAGCAGCTGCGCTGCCCCCGGGCTCTCCTCCCGGCCTGCTGGGCTTTGTTGGCTGGCACAGCCTGTGCCAAGGGCCGGCAAGGTGCCTGCAGGCCCCAGCTCTGGGGGAAACAGAGAACGTCCTGCCCGTATCCACCATGCTGCCAGCTCAGCAGTGCAGCACAGCATGGGCTCACTCTCCCTATGGATCTTGCAGAGGTTCAAAGCAAGACAGGAACACATGCCCTGATTCCACTTTGATGAATCCCAATGATTTTCTCCTTGCAGGACTGGCACAAGCAGTGCATGATCGGTATAGCAGAGCCTCTGTTCACTGTATCACTCGCCATGGCCTCTTTCACAGTTGTATCTTTACACCTTCATATGTCCTGCCAAAACCTGAGGGAGAACTGGACCTCTAATCACATGGCACATCTCCATGCCCATGCCCGATGTCCCTGTGCCAGCTGCTTTAACAGCTTGTTGCTGTGCAGATGCTGCCTCCAGCCAGACAAGGTCCTCTCCCCCTGAAGGCACTGGCCCTGCTCTCTGGCCCCTACTGAAGGTGGGCAGGGCTTGGCCCAGCTCTTCTCTTGCACTAAAGAGATGGAGCTGTCACCCCAGTGTGCGGGTGGTAGCAGCAGCAAAGCCCAGCCAGGATCAGCACTGGCTGAGCTCCGTGCCCAGGGGCAGCTGGGGATGGCCACGGTGTGGGCAGGCAGGAGCCAGGCAGGGGCTGCTGTGACCAGTGGCGGGGCCCCGGGGAGGATGGGGCAGCCCATGCTGAGCGTCCCTGGGCTGAGGGACATTTCCTTCCCTGCGACCATCTGGGCCTGGACCTCCTCCAGTGGCATGCCCAGGAAAAGAGGGAAGCCATCAAGAGCCTGTGAGTTACGCAGGGATGGGCTGCAGCTTCCTCCCTCCTTGGTTAGCGGGCGGATTAAAAGAGGCCTCTAGGGTTTGTGGCAAACAGCAGTGGGCAAACAGGGCCCTGGCATGTCTCTGAGGGACAATTCACGAGGCAGTGTGCACAGGCAGGGCAAGCAGGCAGGGTTGCAGGTTTTCTTGCTTGGGAGGTTTACCGTGTCTTGTTTGCAGTGTTTCTGTTGGTTGCTTGGTTTTGGGGTTTCTGGGAGTAGTGGTTTTTACGCAATCGAAAACTGTAGTTAGTACAAGTGCATGTAACTAGATGGAACCCTCCAAAAAGGATGTGTCTGTCCTGGCCCATTCCTGTGCAGAGTGTTTGACTCAGCAGTGGTTTCAGGGGGCAGTGTGGAGAAAAGCTGCCTGTGGTGTGAACAGGTGAATGATGTCCTTTCACTGGTGGCCGAGCTTAGGGAGGAAGTTTAAAGACTAAGGAGTATCAGGGAAAGTGAAAGGGAAATAGATTGGTGGAGTTCAGCCCTTCCATCCTTACGGGAGGCCCAGCAAGAGTCACAGGACTCCTATGCTGCACACTGTCAGGCAAGAGAAGGACACCTGGTAGATGAAGGGGAGTGGAAATGGTCCCTGAACGGGGAGGTTATGATAAAAATCCCTCCCGACCCCCGTCCCCTAGCCAGGGGCCACTTCAGAATAGGTATGAGCCCCTGGATCTAGAGAGTCAGCCAAATGATTAAGAAGAAAATTATCTGCCCAGAAAATCTCCCAGTTATGATTAATCTGTAACATGGATTGCCACCTCTAACATCAAAAAGGAAAGAAAGGTAATCGTGGTGGGTGATTCCCTTCTGAGGGGAACAGAGGGCCCCATGTCAACCGGGCCCACCCCACAGAGAGCTCTGCTGCCTCCCTGGGGCCCAGGTGCAGGATATTCCTCAGGGACTTCCTGGGCTCATTCAGTCCTCTGATTATTATCCACTGCTGAAACTCCAGGCTGGCAGTGATGAGACTGAGGAGTGTCAGGACCATTGAAAGGGACTTTAGGGCACAGGGACAAGTGGTTGATAGGACAGGGACACAGGTAGTCTTTTCCTCAGTCCCTTTGGTGGCTGAGAAAAATGGTGAAAGCAATAGGAGAGCTCGTATCATCAACAAGTGGCTCAAGGGCTGGTGCATTGGCAGAATTTTGGATTCTTTGATCATGCTGCAGCTTCTATGGCACCTGGCCTGCTGGAACCAGATGGGCTCCATCTCTCTGTTAATGGCAGAAGGTTTTTAGCTGATGAGCTTGCAGAACTTGTTGAGAGGGCTTTAAACTAGGTTTGAAGAGGGAACGGGATGCAGCTGGGCTGTCTGGAAGCAGGCCCAAGGCTGGAAAGCCTGAGTTAGGGATGAAATCAGCAGCCCAGCTGAGGTGCATGGATACCAGTGCACACAGCATGGGTAACAAACAGCAAGAGCTGGAGGCCATGGTCCAGCAGCAGAGCTGTGATGTCATTGCCATCACAGAAACGTGGTGGGATGCCTCACATGGCTGGAGCACTACACTGGATGGCTACAAGCTCTTCAGGAGAGACAGGAAAGGGAGAAGAGGTGGAGGCGTGGCTCTTTGTATTAGGGAGGCTTTGGACACCATGGATATTGAAACTAATGATGATGAGGTGGAATGCCTATGGGTGAGAATGAGGGGGAAGGCCAACAAGGCTGACATCCTACTGGGAGTCTGTTATCATCCACCCAACCTGGAAGAAGTGGTGGACAACTCATTCTATAAACAGCTAGAGGATGTTTCAGGATCATCAGCCCTTCTTCTTGTAGGCGACTTCAACTTGCCAGACATCTGCTGGGAACTTAATTCAACAGAAAAAAAGCAGCACAGGCAATTTGTAGAGTGTGTGGAGGACAACTGTTGGTTGCAGCTGGTGGGTGAGCCCAGCAGGGGAGGGACTATGTTAGATCTGCTCTTTGCAGATAGAGGTGGGCTGGGGGGACATGTGGTGCCTGGAGGCCGCTTCGGGCATAGTGATCATGAAATGATGGAATTTGTTGCATTGCAAGCTGATCTGTAGTCAGCATTAATCAAGTTCTAAGAAGCAGTCCAGCTCAGCTCCATGAACTAGCCTCTGTGTTTGACTGACAGAAGCTCACATCCAATGGGAACTCTCCTAGGATGCAGACATTGTCTTGGTTCAGAGTCTGGGGGCACACAGATAGACCAATGAGCTGTCTCGGCCCAGGAGATTTGAGTGGGCTAGAAAAGAACACTCCTGATAATAAACAAGGCTGTTTTTCTGAGGAAACATGAGGGGTCTGTTGTGTGTTATGTCTCAGACAGGGGAACACCAATGTATCAAGAATTCTTGGTATTTTGTGAAAACAGGAGGAACATCAAGAAGACTTGTACACATGAATTCCAGAGGCCAGACTTTGGCCTGTTTAGGAGACTTCTTCAGAGAGTTCCTTGGCAAGCAGCCCTTAAAAACAAAGGAGTCCAGGAAGGGTGGGCATGCTTCAAAACAGAGATCTTGAGGGCACAGGAACAGTCTGTCCCTGGCTGCCGAAAGATGAGCCAATGAGGCAAACACCCAGCCTGGATGGGCAAGGAGGTTTTGGAGGAATTTAGGAATAAAAAGAGGACGTATCATCTTTGGAAGGAGGGTCAAGTCTCTCAGGAAGTATTTAGAGGAGCTGCTAGAGCATGTAGGAAACAAAATTAGGGAGGCCAAAGCTCAGTTTGAACTTAAAATTGTGACTTCTGTAAAGGATAATAAAAAAAAATGTATTTACAAATATATCAACGGGAAAAGGAAGGGTAAGACCAACCTTTGTTCTTTATTAGATGTGGGAGGGAACTTAGCAACTGCCCATGAGGACAAGGCAGAGGCGCTGAACACCTTCTTTGCCTCAGTCTTTAGTAGGAAGACGACTTGGCCTCAGGACAAGTGTCCTGCTGGGCTGGTAGATGGTGTCAGGGAGCAGAATGGGCCCCCTGTTAGCCAAGAGGAGGCAGTCAGAGAACTGCTGAGCTGCTTGGATGTTCCTAAATGTATGGGGCCAGATGGGATCCACCCCAGGGTGATGAGGGAACTGGCAGATGAGCTGCTGAAGCCGCTCTCCATCATTTACCAGCAGTCCTGGCTCACTGGTGAGGTTCCAGGTGACTGGAAGCTGCCCAATGTGACGCCCATGTAGAACAAGGGTGGTAAGGAGGATCCTGGTAATTATAGGCCAGTCAGTCTGAGCTCAGTACCCAGTAAGGTGATGGAACAGTTTATACTGAGTGCCATCACGCAGCACTTACAGGATGGCCAGGGTAGCAGACCCAGCCAGCAGGGGTTTAGGAGGGGTAGGTCGTGTCCGACCAACCTGATCTCCTTTCATGAGCAAGTGACCTGCCTGATGGATGCAGGAAAGGCTGTGGATGTGTCTATTTGGACTGCAGAAAGGCCTTTGCACTGTCTTCCACAGCTCACTCCTGGAAAAGCTGCAGCCCAGGGCTGGGAGAGGAACACTCTTTGCTGGGCTCAGAACTGGCTGGATGGCTGGCCCAGAGAGGGGTGCTGAACGGTGCTGCACCCAGCTGGCAGCCAGTCACCAGAGGTGTCCCTGCAGGCTCTGTGCTGGGGCCAGCTCTGCTCAATGCTTTTATTGACAACATGGATGAGGGGATTGAGTCTTTCATTAGCAAATCTGCAGACAACACTAAGCTGGGAGAGTGTGTTGATCTGTCGGAAGGTAGGAGGGCTCTGCAGGGAGACCTGGAATGGTTGGAGCGATGGGCAGAGTCCAGTGGGATGAAGCTCAGTAGGTGCAAGTGCCCAGTCCTGCACTTTGGCCACAAGAAGCACCTGCAGTGTTCTAGGCTGGGGATAGTGTGGCTGGACAGTGGCCAGGCAGAAAGGCACCTGGGGGCACTGGTCACAGCCAGCTGAACATGAGCCAGCAGTGTGGCCTGGTGGCCAAGGAGGCCAATGGCTCCTGGCCTGTGTCAGGAAGAGCGTGGCCAGCAGGAGCAGGGAGGTCATTCTGTCCCTGTTCTTGGCACTGGTGAGGCCGCACCTCGAGTGCTGTGTCCAGTTCTGGGCCATCAGTTTGGGAAGGACATTGAGTCGCTCGAGCACATCCAGAGGGGGCAACAAGGATGGTGAGGGGCTGGGAGCACAAGCCCTGGTGAGGAATGACTGAGGGAGCTGGGGGTGTTTACCCTGGAGAAAAGGAGACTCCGAGGTGACCTTATCACTCCACAGCTCCCTGAAGGGTAGTTGTAGTCAGGTGGGGATGGTTTCTTTCTCCAGGCAGCGCTGACAGAACCAGAGGACACTGTCTCAAGCTGCATCAAGGGAAATGTCGGTTGGATATTAGGAAAATATTTTCCACAGAAAGAGTGATAAAGTTCTGGAATGGCCTGCCATGGGAGGTGGTGGAGTCACCATCCCTGGATGTGTTTAAAAAAAGACTGAATGTGGCACTGGGTGCCATGGTTTAGTTGTGGTGTTGGGACATGGGTTGGACTGGATGATCTTAAAGGTCTCTTCCAACCTGGTCATTCTGTGAATTCTGTAAGAATTCTGAGCATCTCCAGGGACACAGCCTGGCCACCAATGTCAGCAGGTGAAAAATAAGGTTTCACTGAGGAATGGCCCTTTGATGAAGCAAAACATTTACAATCAGGGCAGTCCATTCATAGAGATGGGGGCACACTCTGGGGGTACAGCTGAGGCCATGAGCTCACAGCAGGGCTCTGGGGTCACAGCAGGCTGAGCTCACAGCAGGCCCTGAGGTCACAGAGGTGCCAGAGGTGCCAGAGCCCCGTGGTTGCACAGCAGCACAAGGAGCCAGCAGTCAGTCCCTGAGCACAACTGTTGCAGCAGCAGCGGCGGTGGCAGCAGCGGTGCTGACCTTGGGACAGCGGTGTCGGGACAGCGGTGGCAGCAAGAGCTGTGGGACTGGCAGAGGGCAAGGCACCATGGCCCTTGCTCTGCGCCTCCTACTCCTGCTGCTCCTGGTCGTGGCCCTGCCTGCCAGGGCTGCCCAGGCTGCTCCACTGCAAGCGCGGGGAGCAGGTGAGCCGGCAGCCTGGCCCCCCATTTCCCAGGACAGCGCTCCCTGCTCCCTGGGAAGCGCTGGGGATGGTTTTGCCCAGTGCTTTGGGGAGGGTTTCCTCTGTGGGAGGGAGACAGCACCCACGGGCCCTGGGCTGCTCCAGCCACCCCTCTAGGGATGTTGCAAAGGGCCTGCAAAGAGGCTGGAGAGTGACCAGAGCCAGCCGCTGTGCAGTTTTGGCCTTGTCTATTCACATCTGTCTCCCACGGCATTACCCAACCGCCCTCCAGTGCCCAGTTCTCTAAGGCAGAAGGGGATCCCAGCACACATTGGATATGGTTCTGGTCTGTGTTCCATTCCAGATGTGGATCGTGACGTGGATTATTTGGAAATGCTGGTGAATGATGATTTGAAAACCAGGCCAGATGCTGGAGGCAAGTCCTCAATGTACCTTTCCTGACAGAATAATAGTGTCAATCCAGCAAGAGATTACTTGTAACATTTCCCATAATTTCCTCTGAAGGTTGATGTATTCAGCAAACCTTGCCCTTCAGGAGCCCTGAGAGATCCCACAGGATCACTGTCAGTGGGAGGAAGGAGCATTTAGCTGTCCATCTTCCTCCCGTGTGCAATGCCAGTGTGTCCTTCCATGTGCTCTGTGCAGCCACAGAGAAGAGAAGAGCAGAGAGGGAAGGGACCAGGCCCAGGGCTGTGCCCCGGAACTGAGCCTTGTGGGCAGCCTGAGGATCTCCTGCAGTGCCACAGGAGCTCTTCTGTCCTGCCTTTCTTTGCAGCTGAACCTGCTGGTGAAGGTGGTGCAGCTTCCCAACCCACGTCCAGGACTGAGGCTCTGGGAGATGCTGAGGGTAGGTCAAGGCCTTTCCCCTGGGAGAGCTGCCAGCTCAGAGCCCAAAGCTGGGCCAGGGAGGCATCGCTGCAGGTGCCAGCACAGAACCATGCACGTGTGTGCCCTCGCCCTGCACGATCCCCTCACCGCTCCTGCGGCTCAGTGGTGCCCGTGCAGATCAGCAGAGATGGCAGAAGCTTCTGTGGCTGTTGTGTTACAGGTGTGTCTGCAGGGAGGACTTTCCCAGGTCCATTGGTGGATGTTGCACAAAAGCCCAGCTCCCGTCGCAGGGGTGAGTGGTGTCTGCCTGATGACCCCACAGGCTGAGCACTGGTTTTGTGGGATCCATTCCTGGGAATTGGAACGATGTTGCTCTAAGGTCCTCCGAGGGGAAAGAACAAAGCTACAGGACACCAGAAACCCCATGAGCCATCCAAAAACATGAGGCAAATGCTGAAGGAAATGCAGCAGGCGGGAGGACAAGGTTGGTACATTTCCCTCATGCTGCCCCTGGGACTCAGCAGCCGGGGCCTTTGGCTGCACATCTGGACACGCCGTGCCCAGCACAGCGGGAAGGAATCCATGGCAGCCTCGCTGCCCCGCTGCTGCTTTCACGCCCTGCAGGGCTGCTTCCCAGCCTGGCCTGGCTGCAGCTTCTGCCCAGCCTCAGCAGGATGGCATTTGGCATCAGCTGACAGGCGGCCCAAACTTCACCACGGGCCTGAGATCCCCATTGCAATTTTCCACTCACCGGGTAGAACAGAAAGGGCACCTGTTTGGAGAAGTGAGGGCCCTGGCCTGCCCAAAAAGTTTATAGGAATTTTCCTGATTCTTAGTGATGTCTTTGACAAGCATTCCCTCCTAAAGATGCCACCTCCCCAATGGGGAACAGCCCCACCTGATCCAGCTGTCCCTCTTCCTTTCTCCAGATGTGGATGGAGAGGCTGGGCAGAAGGCGACGTTTCCCGAAGGAAGCAGTGGTTCTGTGCCAGCCTCTGCTACAGGAAGAGAGGCGATGCCAGGCACAGGCCCAGGAGGTAATTGCTGTGCCTCTGGGCCTGAGCCCTGCTGAGGCTTTAGCTCATCTTTTAGACATCTCTGCTGTCTGGCAGTGCGGGCACAGCTCAGACAAGACAGGCACAGCCCAGGGGAATTATCCCGAGCAGGCTCAGGGCACTCGGGTACTGAGCAGTCCTGCTGGGGTCCCTGCATCTGAGACACTTCCTGAAACCTGGAAGTGACTGCATGGGGTGCCCACGGTGGGGAAAGGACAGAGGGGGAGAGTAAGGCTCCAGTGTGTCCTGAGAGGGCCTGGATATGTGCCCTTGGGCTATGGGATTTGTCCCAGGGGAAAAGAGTGATGGAGAGACAGAAGCATGTAGAAAGGGCGGGAGAAAATGCAGGAGGGATGGAGGGATAGAGCGGTAGTTGTGGTATTGCCTGCTGCAGTTTTCCCCAGTGCTTTAGCAAGAGTTTCAGCTGTGGGAGTGAGAGAGAGCCCCAGGGCCCTGGGCTGCTCCAGCAGCCCCTCCAGGGATGATGCAAAGGGCATGGAAAGAGGGAGCAGGAGCCAGCCAAGAGTTCCTAAGGCCCCTGTGCAGCTTTAGCCATGTCCATTCACATCCGGTTCCCACGGCCTTACCCGACCCCCTTGCAGTGCTCAGTTCCCTGAGGCAGAAGGGGATCCCAGCACACCCTGAAAAATGTTCTCATCTGTGCTCCGTTCTAGATGAGGTTGCTTGGAAGGCTTCTCCATTAGCTTGGCTGCATAAAGTTTTGAAGCCCTTGGAGTCTCCTGCAGGTATGTTCTCAGTGTGCCACCAAGGAAGAATTGTTGACAACCTGGCAGGAACCAGGTGACAGAAGATTCTGTGGGTCTTGTCTTACAGATAGGTCTGCAGGGAGGCCTTTTCCTGTTCCTTTGCTGATTCCTGCAGAGAAGCCTGGCTCCCATGGCAGGGGTGAGTAGTGTGTCCCTGCTGACCCCACAGGCTGAGCCCTGCTTTTGTGGGATCCATTCCTGGGAAACGGAACTACTTTCTCTTAAGGTCCTCTAAGGGGGAAGAACAAAGGCAAAGGACAGAAGAAACCCCATGAGCCAAACAACACCCTGAAACACATCGTGACAGAACTGCACAAAGGGCATGGTGAGAGCATTTCCCTCGTGCTTCCCCTGGGACTCAGCAGCCGGGGCCTTTGGCTGCACATCTGGACACACCGTGCCCGGCACAGCGGGAAGGGATCCATGGCAGTCTCGCTGCCCCGCTGCTGCTTTCATGCCCTGCAGGGCTGTTTCCCAGCCTGGCCTGGCTGCAGCTTCTGCCCAGCCCCTGCAGGAAGGCATTTGGCGTCAGCTGACAGGCAGCCCAAACTGCACCACTGGCCTGAAATCCTCTCCAATTTCCCAATCCCCAGGCCCATCCGGAGTGGTGGCTGCTTGGAGGAGGGAGGGCCATGGCCAGCCCCAAGGCACTGGAGGGATCAGGATTTTCCTGTTCCTTATCCATGACTGGGACATGGATTGCCTCCTGAAGAGGCCACCTCCCCAGTGTGTAATGATTCCATCTGATCTAGCTGTGCCTCTTCCTTTCTCAAGGGATGGACAGAGAGGCTCTGTGGAAGGTGGCATTTCCTGAAGGAAGGGAGGAGATGCCAGGCACAGGCCCAGGAGGTAATTGCTGTGCCTCTGGGCCTGAGCCCTGCTGAGGCTTCAGCTGCCCTCTCTGCTGCCTGGCAGTGCAGGCACAGCCCGGACAAGACTGGCACAGCCCAGGGGAATTATCCCGAGCAGGCTCAGGGCACTCGGGTACTGAGCAGTCCTGCTGGGGTCCCTCCGTGGGAGACACTTCCTGAAACCTGGAAGTGAGTGCATGTTGTGGCCATGGTGGGGAAAGGACAGAGAGAGAGATCAAGGCTCCAGTGTGTCCTGAGAGAGCCTGGATATGTGCCCTTGGGCTGTGGGAGCTGTTCCATGGGCAGGTGGGCAAGCAGGAGGGAGGAACAGAAGTTGGGAGGGATAGCTGTGGCGTTGCCTGCTGCAATTTTCCCCAAGCATTTAGTGAGGGGTTCCTGTGTGGGAATGAGGAAGGCCCAGGGCCCTGGGCTGCTCCAGCAGCCCCTCCAGGGATGTTCCCAAGGGCATGGAAAGAGTGTGGAGAGAGACCAGGAGCCACAGGCTGCCACAGCCTTATCCAACCCCATTACAGTGCCCAGATCCTTGAGGCAGAAATGGATCCCAGCAGCCATGGAAATGGTTCTGATCTCTGCTCCCTTTTAGATTGGGATCATGGTTTAGATTACTTGGAAACACTGGTGAATGGTGGTTTGAAGACCTTGCCAGATGTTGGAGGCAAGTTCTCAATGTACATTTCCTGACAGAATAATCAGTGTCAATGTGGCAAGAGCTCAGTCAAGTGGCATTTCCCTTAAGTTCCTCTGAAGGTTGATCAGTTCAGGAAATCTTGCTGTGCTCCATTCTTGTGCTCTGAAGGGTCCCACAGTATTGCTGTCAGTGGGAACATTTAGCTGTCCATCTTCCTCCTGTGGGCAATTCCAGTGTGTCCTTCCGTGTGCTCTGTGCAGCCAGGGAGAAGGGCAGAGAGGGAAGGGGCCGGGCCCAGGGCTGTGCCCCGGGGCTGAGCCTTCCACAGCCCCTTTGCTGGCCCCAGGGAGCCTGAGCTGCTCCTGCTGCCACTGCCAAGCCCTGGCCCTGCCCGGGGCTGGCTTTAGAGCTGCTGGCAGCTCCAGGGAGTCCTTTCTGCCCCGACTGCCCCGCAAGGGGCTCCTTCCATCCCAGTGTGGGGCCACTGCAGGCACGAGGTCCCCCTGCTCCTGAGTGGAAGGCAGAGCTGAGGCAGTGCCTTGGAGGGCACCAATCACCCAGGTGCACTCACGGCCACTTGGGCCTGAAGGAGAATCTTCAGCAGGCTCACAGGAGCTGTTCTGTCCTGCCTTTCTTTGCAGCTAACCCGGTTGGTGAAAGTGATCTGGCTTCCCAACCCACGTTCAGGAATGAGCCTCTGGGAGATGCTGAGGGTAGGTCAAGGCCTTTCCCCCTGGGAGAGCTGCCAGCTCAAGAGCCCAAATCTGGGCCAGGGAGGCAGCGCTGCAGGTGCCAGCACAGAACCATGCACGTGTGTGCCCTCGCCCTGCATGATCCCCTCATGATTTCTGCTCAATGCTGGCAGCTGTCTGGGGAAGGGAGGGCCCTGGCCCAGCCACAAAAGCCCAGATATTTTGTGAATCTCTTCACCATTTTTGATAATCATGCTGCCCTGAAGGTGCCAGCAAAGAAATGGGGAATTGTTCCAACTGATCCAACTGTCATTTTTTCTTTCTCAAGTGATGGACCAAAAGGCAGGTTTGAAGGAGGTGTTTCCCCATGGAAGCAGTGGCTCACTGGCAGCCCCAGCTGCAGGGAGGAAGGCGATGCCAGACACGGGCACAGGCACAGCAGGTAATTGCTGTGCCGGGCTCAGCCCTGGCCGGGGCTGTGTGGCAGCAGCTCTTCCCCCAGGGCCTGCCCTTGCCCGGCCCGGCAGCAGCCAAAGCTGGAGGCGCCTCGGCTTCCAGGCCTCTGGAGCTGGTTCAGAGCCCCGGGGAAATGGGACTGGTGCAGCAACGTCCCTGGCGCTGCAGCTGCTGCGGAGCTGGCCCTGAGTGCCCAGAGGCCCAAGGCACAGGAGCAGCCCCGAGCGGGAGCCTTGCCTCCAGCCCAGGGCCAGAGCCAGCCCTGGCTCCCGACTGGGCAGGGGCTGCGCTGGGTCCTGACAGGGCCTGAGCCTGTCCCCTGGGGCTGGGGGAGCTGTCACGGGGCAGGGAGGGCCAGGGCTGGCAGTGGCTGCTCGGGGATGGCTTTGGCCCCTGTCCCTGGCAGCAGCCACTGCCCAAGCAGCTGCGCTGCCCCCGGGCTCTCCTCCCGGCCTGCTGGGCTTTGGTGGCTGGCACAGCCTGTGCCAAGGGCCGGCAAGGTGCCTGCAGGCCCCAGCTCTGGGGGAAACAGAGAACGTCCTGCCCGTATCCACCGTGCTGCCAGCTCAGCAGTGCAGCACAGCACGGGCTCACACTCCCCATTGCTCCCACAGATGCAGCTGGCACCACAACACGTGTTCCTGATGCCCAGAAAGGCCTCGAAAGGGGCTTCTGTAAGGGAGCAGGCTGCTGGCCAAGGTTAATGGCAGGCCTGCTTTTTTCAGAGATTATCATTATTTTATGCTGTGGTCGAATTTGGAGTTACTGGACAAGAAAATGGTGAGTGTTTTCTTCACCTTTCCCAGGAACAGCTTCTTATGAAAATCTCATGCAGAGAGGAAACATTCCCAGAGAGCCTGGGGTGCAGTTGTTGCCAGTCCATAGTTCTCCAAATAACTCTGCTGAGGGTTCTGCTGCTGCCCAGTGCTTCCAGTGGCCTCTCAATTGCTGGGCCTTGTCCTGGGGCCCCGCTGGGGCTGCAGCCAGAGCTGGCTCCCACTGAGGCTGCCTGGCCAAGAGCAGCCCCAGGGGCACAGGGCAGAGGCAGAGCAAGGTGGGGAGGAGGAAGAGCAGGGCCGAGATTGCCCTTGAAAGGCAGAGGCGCTCTGGGGCCTGCCCCTGGCCAGGGACCCTGCCCAGAGCCGTGCCCTGCTGCCCGGGGCCTTGAGGGGCAGCTGTCCAGCTGGGCCCAGCTGTGCCAGCAGCTCCAGTCGTGCTGGGGAGCCTTGCCAGCTCTGGGCCCTGCTGTGCACCAGGCTCCCTGTGTGCCACTGGCGGCTGGGGCCTCAGCCACCTCCTCTCTCCACAGGAGCGCCTCTGCAGCTTCACAAGACCGGCCAAAGAGTTCCCTCAGGGAGACCCTTACCTGCACCTGACATCAGCCTTCTCTAAGCCAGTGTCCAAAGTCCCTGCCATGCCTGCATTACCAGCTTATTTCTAGGGACATGCTGCCACCACCCAGAACAGGAGCCTCTGGCCCTGAATGTGCTGGCATTCGTGTCCGGCCAGGACTGAAGGTGGGACTCGCCTGCCAAGGAACGGCTTGAGCAACATTTCTCACCTCTGCTCTCTGGGTGGTGGCACCAGCCCTGCATGTGCTGATTTTCTGGGCACAGCCAGGTTTGTGCAGGCAGCAGCCGGGCATGGGTCTCCTGAGACAAGGATCTACTATATTTATTTTTAATTTTGCAAGATTGAGGAACATTTGTCGTAGGATATTCCCCTAATAATTCTTCCCCTTTCCCACAACAGTCCTATATTTCTCAACGTAGTTTTAGAAGTTGGAAAAGCAGAACATTTTCACACTTCTAGAATAAAAAAATATATAATTGCATTTAATTGGTAATCTTTATTTCTGGAAGAACTAAGTTCACTGAAGAAACATAGTCTACTGCAGAGGCTCATTGTCCAGGGCAGATTTGTATCTTCTCACAACTAACCAAGAACCTTTTCCCTCATATTTTCTGGGATTTCTGACAAGCTCGCCACTTAGTCTTCAGAGGCAAGTTTTGAGCACAGTCGGAATCTCTTCAGGTCACCATCTTTGTTTGCTTCTGCCAAGAGCTGCCTCAGTTCCAGAGCAGAGGCTTCTCTCAGCTTTCTGCCGCCCCGCTCCCCCCAAGCCTGTCCTGAGCCCTCTCCTGCAGCTGCTGCGCTGCCGTGGGGCTTCTGTAAAACACAACAGCTCTGCCACAGCCGTTCAGCTGGATTGGAGAAGCTTTCTGGCCGTGCTTACATTAGGCTGGTGGCTTCTCAAAACACAAGCTGAGATTCTGAATGCTGTGTTTCACCTGGCACAGAAACTGATGCTGCCTTTCTCATGGAGCCTAAACTCCCATGGGCTTTCAACGCTTTCTGGCCAGCATACGGCCTGGAAAACCATTTAATGCAGCCATTTAGTATTGAAAATGGCCCAGTCTGTTTATCAAAGGAACTTGTTTAAATGCTGGAGCCCACCAGAGCATCCTTCCAGGCCATATCTTTCTCCCCCACACCTCCCCCTCCATGACTGCCAAACAGCACCTTTGACAGGTCTTTCCTCCAGAAGCTGAATGGCACCATTTTTTTTGAGGGAGGGAAACAAAGAAAATGTTCTGGGATACCACCATCATCACCATCATCCTCATCATCAATCATCATCATCATCGTCATCATGATCATCATCACAATAAGCTGCAAATCATTTCAATGACATCAACAACTCAGACTGTGGACTTATTTCTCAGAGTGCAGCACAGGCTGCACTACCCCTTGAAACTGCAGATGTGCTACAGTCTTTAAAACCAGGTGGATGCAGACGAAATTTGGAGCCAAGCACAGCTCTGGGAGAGCTTTAGGGATTGGGCCTCCACGGGCACTGCTGTGTGCCTTGAGTAACCTGCCCCAAGCCATCTGCCACCTGAAGAGCCAAGTGGGGCACGGAAAAGCACAGGCTGCAGAGGGGCTGGGAGTGCAGGGAGCCCATCCTTGTCAGCACTAACACGCTCATCCCACCTTCGCACTGGCTTTGGATGGAGACCAGAACTCATAGCTGGCAAAAGGAAAAGAGGGTACAAAGGTCCCTGGAGTCCCCTGCCCCAGTACCTCAGCCAGTGGGGAAAGGAAGAGGCCAATATGTGGCCGGGGGTTTAAAAGGAGGCTGTGTTTCCCACTAGTTGAGAGAGACAACCCCACAAGCGGATGTCCCAATAGACTCTTTCCCTATGTTCAAACAAAGCTGCAGGACTGCTCTGGCTCCTCTATGGACACTGGCTTTTCATGCACACCTGTTTCCTTGTATCAGACTATCAGCAGCCTGCAGTGACTCACTGCCAGTCTGGTCTGCAGGGGAAATGGAACTAATTTCCATTGGGGCCCTCCCAGAGGGAAGAACAAACCCAGAGGAGACAAGCAACCCCTGCAGGCATCCAAACTTCTGCACCAGATGCTGAGTGAGCTGCAGAGGGGGCGTAGTGGGTGCATTTCCCTCAGCCTTCTCCCGAGACTCAGCAGTCGGGCACTTGCGCTGCACATGGGTGTTGGATAATATACCAAGTTTAATTTTTGTTTCATGTCTCCATTCAGGCTTGGTTTGCCTGTGCCTTGGGGAAAGGAATTCTCATGGCTTTTTTAAAGGGATCTTGCACCACTCATGGGAAATGAGCTTAACATCTCCATGAACTGGGAATAACCCAAAAGGTCCCCAAAAAGATAATGACCATCAAGAACACATTAATGACCATCAGCAAACATCAAGGGACATCTGCCCCAGACACTGCCACCTGGCATAGTGGGACACACCTGGTCTGGAAGAGGCTAAGAAGAAAATCAAGGAGGGTGGACGTTATTAATATCAGAGGCCAAGAAATCTGGCTCCAGGAGGAAAACAAATACCAAGAACTATGCCACTTGAGACCAATGGACATAAAATCAATGGACTTCCCTGGATTTTGGACGGTAAAACATTTTGGCAAAATCAAGTAAAACTCATGTGTCTTGCTATGATTTTCTCGGCACAACCAGGCTACATGTGGATGAAACTCTATTTTGTTGCACATCGTGGCCAGAACAACATTGTTGCCAGAATAAATGCCTTGATTTACTGACAACAAAATGCTGACGGAGGGCTTTTGTTTTCCCCGAAGTTTCAGTGACATCTGGACATGCCATGCCCAGCACAGTGGGTAGGGAACCATGGCAGCCTCACTGCCACGCCGCTGCTTTCCTAGAGGAAGGAATGGCTCCCTGGCAGCTTCTGCTGCAGGAAGGAAGGCGATGCCAGACACAAGCAAAGGCACAGGAGATAATTGCTCTGCAGGGCTCAGCTGGGCTCAGCCCTGGCCGGGGCTGTGTGGCAGCAGCTCTTCCCCCAGGACCTGCCTTTCCCGGGCCCAGCACCAGCCAAAGCTGGAGGCGCCTCGGCTTCCAGGCCTCTGGAGCTTGTTCACAGTCCCAGGGAAACGGGACTGGTACAGCAACGTCCCTGGCGCTGCAGCTGCTGCGGAGCTGGCCCTGAGTGCCCAGAGGCCCAAGGCACAGGAGCAGCCCCGAGCGGGAGCCCTGCCACCAGCCCAGGGCCAGAGCCAGCTCTGGCTCCCGACTGGGCAGGGTCTCCAGGGTGTCCTTGAGGGGCAAACATTCCCAGAGAGGCTGCAATGGAGTTGTGGCCAGTCCATGGTTGTCCAAATAAGTCTGCTGAGGGTTCTGCTGCTGCCCAGTGCTTCCAGTGGCCTCTCAATTGCTGGGCCTTGTCCTGGGGGCCCCGCTGGGGCTGCAGCCAGAGCTGGCTCCCACTGAGGCTGCATGGCCAAGAGCAGCCCCAGGGGCAGGGGGCAGAGGCAGAGGGAGGTGGGGAGGAGAAAGAGCAGGGCCGAGATTGCCCTTGAAAGGCAGAGGCGCTCTGGGGCCCGCTCCTGGCCAGGGAGCCTGCCCAGAGCCGTGCCCTGCTGCCCGGGGCCTTGAGGGGCAGCTGTCCAGCTGGGCCCAGCTGTGCCAGCAGCTCCAGCCATGCTGGGGAGCCTTGCCAGCTCTGGGCCCTGCTGTGCACCAGGCTCCCTGTGTGCCACTGGCAGCTGGGGCCTCAGCCACCTCCTCTCTCCACAGGCATCACATTGAAGAAAAACTGAAAGCTGCTGGCTGGTCACAAGATCTCTACTGCTGGAAGAGCAATAGCAGCATCTCTGGTTCGGACGAGTTTTCATTTTAGCTCCAACAAGCTCTACGGTGACTTCCAGGGCCGAAGGCGAAAGCCCCCAGGAAAGGCTGTGGGAAGTTCTCAAGTGAAGATTGACTGAGAGCTTCCAAAATCAGCTTCCAAATTTTCAAAGTAGTTTTCGAATCCTGAGAAGGCAATCCTATTTTCTATTTGCTTTACATTTTTAGAAATATTTAGAAATAGTTTTGGTAGAGACAAATCCCCCAATGTTTCTTCCCCACTTCCACAATATGTCTGTGTTTTTGAAAGTAGTTTTACAGTTCAGGAAAGTTTTTTTTTGCACTTATATAATAAAAAATAAAATAAAATGGCATTTCAGTGATAATCTTTATTCTGCAAAGAACTAAGACACACTAAGACACCCAGCCTGCTGCAGAGGCAAAGATCTTTTCCCACGGGAACTTTGTACCAATCACAACCAAGTAATCAAGAACCTTTTCCCAGATACTTCCTGCGATTCCTGACCAGCTCACCTCTTAGTCTTCAGAGGCAAACTTTGAGCACAGTGGGAATCTCTTCAAGTCACCATCTTTGTTTGCTTCTGCAAGAACTGCCTCGGTTCCAGAGCAGGGGCTTCTCTCAGCTTCCAGCTGCCCCCGGGCTCTCCTCCCGGCCTGCTGGGCTTTGTTGGCTGGCACAGCCTGTGCCAAGGGCCGGCAAGGTGCCTGCAGGCCCCAGCTCTGGGGGAAACAGAGACCGTCCTGCCCGTATCCACCGTGCTGCCAGCTCAGCAGTGCAGCACAGCACAGGCTCATGATCCCCATCACTCCCACAGATGCAGCTGGCACCACAACACGTCTTCCCCATGCCCAGAAGGGAATTGGTTTCTGCCAGGGAACACACTGCTGGCTAGAGTTAATGCCAAGCCTGGCTTTTCTATGGCCTGCAGGGCATTGGGGGACCCCTGTAAGGATGGCACTTGGCCGGGGTCCCTCATGTGGCACACCAGCTGGAGGGGGGGTTTTGTAGGTGGTGGGTTTTGCAGGAAGGCATGCAGGGCTTTGCGTCCTTTGTAAGTGGTGCATGTGGCTGCGGTTCCTCGTGAGGTTCTCAGGGGATTTGAGATCTCTTCTGTGGTGTACAGGGGGCTGGAGACATCTGTAAGGCTGGCAGGGGCTTGAGTTCCTCGTGATGAACGTGGCAGTTTAGTGCTTGCCGTCAAGGCCTGGAGAGGAGCTGAGTCCTTCCTAAGGTGGGCAGGAGGCTGGGCTCTTTTGTGAGGCACACGAGGCTGCCCTGGGGTCTCTGCATTGGTGAGCACGGATTCCCTGCGAGGCACGCAGGGATATTTTGGGGTCTCTGCTGAGGGTGCAGGGATCCCTCAGGAGGCACAAAGGAGTATTGATGGTCTCTACTAAGGTGTGCAGGGATCCCTGATGAGATGTGCAGCGGGGTTTTTCAGTCGCCTCAGCGCAGCAAAGGGCCACTCTGGGTGGAGGCTGTGCAAAGTGGGCAGAAAGCTTCCTGCCAAGCCTTGCGGCCGGCGGGCGGGCGGAGCCCATCCTTGGGGGTCGGGCGGGGCCTCTGGAGCCGCCGCGCCCTTGTCGGGCAGGTCCCGGCCCCGGCGGGGAAGGGCCGCGGCCCCGGACTCCGGCGGCGCTGCCGAGCAGCGGCGGAGGCACAACAAGGGCCCCGCTCCGGCCTGGCCCTGTGCTGCAGCCCAGCACAGGGACAGCCACGGCCGCTCCCTGCGCCACAGGCGGCACCGGGGCTGCAGCTGAGGCCGTGCCTGCTGCCACTGAGGAAGGAGCTCCTTGCAATGCCCGCTTCCCTAAAGCACGTGGGCAAGCCATCACAGCATGGAGACGCTTCTGAACTGTGCTCCCATGGACACTGGGATCGAGAGATGGATTGACTGGAAGTCCTGGCTGTGAGAAACAAGGGCCAGGAGACCTGCTCCTTTAAAAAGGCCTTTATTAAGAACAGCTCTTGGGTGGGGAACCCGAGCGGTCGCGCACACCACCACTGCTCCCACAGGACGACGCTGAGGAGGAGGAGTGCAGCTTTGTCTCTCGGCAGAGCTGGGGCTTCCGTCCTCACCAGAGTCCTCAGGAAGACAATGTTGGCTCGTAGTCTATGGGTATCATCCCGACTGAGTACTCCTCAAGTCATGGTGACAGGACGGAATCCGGCTCTGTAAATGGTGGATGATTCCTGGTGGTGCAGCCTGTTTAAAACCATAGTTTATGGGCTGGTTTGTTGTTTTTGAGAGAGTTCATACCATACCAACAGCTCCTCATTAAATTCAGTCCGGGTGCTAGTCCCTCTGGGAGCAGGCAAATGGTTCCTGACCTCATGGAAAGGGATACAGGTACAGGGGTGCAAGTCCTTCTGGGAGCAGGAGTAGTGGTTCCTGACAGAAAGGGATACAAACACAGGGTTACAAATACAGGGTAAGACAGTAACACTTAACAATGGCAAACCAAGTACATTCAACACCAGACTTACACTTCCAGTTAAGATCCTATTAAATTTATCAATTTCATCAACATTAATTACCAATTGCCACCCTGGAATAAGAACTCCCATCTCCACTGTTACACTTCTTACACTGGCCAGTCACAGTGTGAAGATCATGTTGCATGCTGGAGGCAACTTTTCCATGCCCCTTTCCTGACAGAACAATCACGGATTAGATATTGCGGCCAAGAGCAGCCCCAGGGGCACAGGGCAGAGGCAGAGGGAGGTGGGGAGGAGAAAGAGCAGGGCCGAGGTTGCCCTTGAAAGGCAGAGGCGCTCTGGGGCCCGCTCCTGGCCAGGGACCCTGCCCAGAGCCGTGCCCTGCTGCCCGGGGCCTTGAGGGGCAGCTGTCCAGCTGGGCCCAGCTGTGCCAGCAGCTCCAGCCGTGCTGGGGAGCCTTGCCAGCTCTGGGCCCTGCTGTGCACCAGGCTCCCTGTGTGCCACTGGCAGCTGGGGCCTCAGCCACCTCCTCTCTCCACACGAGCGCCTCTGGAACTTCACAAGACCGGCCAAAGGCCTCAGTCATGGAGAACTGGGCCTGTCATCTTGCATCTCCGTGCCAGTGCCCGTTGTCCCTGCCACGGCTGCATGACCAGCTTATTGCTGGGCACGCGCTGCTGCCACCACCACCCAGAACAGGAGCCTCTGTCCCCAAAGGTGCTGGCCCTGGTGTCCAGCCAGGACAGGTGGTGCGGCCCTCCTGCCAGGGAAGGGCCTGAGCCCAGCAACATCTTTGGGCTTCAGCTCAGGTGTCTGTGTGCTACCACCAGCACTGGCTGAGCTGATTGTCTGGGCACAGCCAGGGGTGGGCAGGCAGCAGCCACACAAGGGACTCCTGAGAAAAAGTGACACCATTTGGTCTTTGTTTTACATTTTTACACATTACAAATTTTTAGAAATACTCCCAAATATTTTTCATAGGAAAAAATCCCCTAATACTTATTACATTTTTCCACAGTCATTTAGGATTTTTCAAAGTACTTTTAGAATTAGAAAAATTTAGAACACTTTTACACTTGTAGAATAAAAAATAAAATTGCATTTAATAGGTAATTCTCACTCTAAGAAGAATTAAGTCATCACAAGACACCCAGCCTACTGAAGAGGCTCTTTTCTCACTGGAGATTTGTACCCAGTGACAACAACCAACTTAAAACCTTTTCCCTGATATTTTCTGGGATTTCTGACAAGCTCACCTCTCCATCTTCAGAGGCAAATGTTGAGCCCAGTGGGCATCTCCTGCAGTGCAGGAGGGTCTCTGTGTGCCAGCTGCAACTGGGGCCTCAGCCACCTCCTGTCTCAACCGGTGTCCATCTGCAGCTTTACAGGAAGGGCCAAACACCTCAGTCTGGGACATGAGTAGCAGACATTTCCCATCTGCAACCCCATGCCCGATGTCCCTGTGCCAGCTGCTTTAACAGCTTGTTGCTGTGCAGATGCTGCCTCCAGCCAGACAAGGTCCTCTCCCCCTGAAGGCACTGGCCCTGCTCTCTGGCCCCTACTGAAGGTGGGCAGGGCTTGGCCCAGCTCTTCTCTTGCACTAAAGAGATGGAGCTGTCACCCCAGTGTCCGGGTGGTAGCAGCAGCAAAGCCCAGCCAGGATCAGCACTGGCTGAGCTCCGTGCCCAGGGACAGCTGGGGATGGCCACGGTGTGGGCAGGCAGGAGCCAGGCAGGGGCTGCTGTGACCAGTGGCGGGGCCCCGGGGAGGATGGGGCAGCCCATGCTGAGCGTCCCTGGGCTGAGGGACATTTCCTTCCCTGCGACCATCTGGGCCTGGACCTCCTCCAGTGGCATGCCCAGGAAAAGAGGGAAGCCATCAAGAGCCTGTGAGTTACGCAGGGATGGGCTGCAGCTTCCTCCCTCCTTGGTTAGCGGGCGGATTAAAAGAGGCCTCTAGGGTTTGTGGCAAACAGCAGTGGGCAAACAGGGCCCTGGCATGTCTCTGAGGGACAATTCACGAGGCAGTGTGCACAGGCAGGGCAAGCAGGCAGGGTTGCAGGTTTTCTTGCTTGGGAGGTTTACCGTGTCTTGTTTGCAGTGTTTCTGTTGGTTGCTTGGTTTTGGGGTTTCTGGGAGTAGTGGTTTTTACGCAATCGAAAACTGTAGTTAGTACAAGTGCATGTAACTAGATGGAACACTCCAAAAAGGATGTGTCTGTCCTGGCCCATTCCTGTGCAGAGTGTTTGAGCTCAGCAGTGGTTTCAGGGGGCAGTGCGGAGAAAAGCTGCCTGTGGTGTGAACAGGTGAATGATGTCCTTTCACTGGTGGCCGAGCTTAGGGAGGAAGTTTAAAGACTAAGGAGTATCAGGGAAAGTGAAAGGGAAATAGATTGGTGGAGTTCAGCCCTTCCATCCTTACGGGAGGCCCAGCAAGAGTCACAGGACTCCTATGCTGCACACTGTCAGGCAAGAGAAGGACACCTGGTAGATGAAGGGGAGTGGAAATGGTCCCTGAACGGGGAGGTTATGATAAAAATTCCTCCCGACCCCCGTCCCCTAGCCAGGGGCCACTTCAGAATAGGTATGAGCCCCTGGATCTAGAGAGTCAGCCAAATGATTAAGAAGAAAATTGCCTGCCCAGAGAGCCTCCCAATTATGATTAATCTGTAACATGAATTGCCACCTCTAACATCAAAAAGGAAAGAAGGGTAATCGTGGTGGGTGATTCCCTTCTGAGGGGAACAGAGGGCCCCATGTCAACCGGGCCCACCCCACAGAGAGCTCTGCTGCCTCCCTGGGGCCCAGGTGCAGGATATTCCTCAGGGACTTCCTGGGCTCATTCAGTCCTCTGATTATTATCCACTGCTGAAACTCCAGGCTGGCAGTGATGAGATTGAGAAGAGGAGTGTCAGGACCATTGAAAGGGACTTTAGGGCACAGGGACAAGTGGTTGATAGGACGAGGACACAGGTAGTCTTTTCCTCAGTCCCTTTGCTGGCTGAAAAAAATGGTGAAAGCAATAGGAGAGCTCGTATCATCAACAAGTGGCTCAAGTGTTGGTGTCATTGGCGGAATTTTGGATTCTGTGATCATGGCGCAGCTTTGATGGCACCTGGCCTGCTGGAACCAGATGGGCTCCATCTCTCTTGTCAGGGCAGAAGGTTTTTAGCCCATGAGCTTGCAGAACTTGTTGAGAGGGCTTTAAACTGGGTTTGAAGAGGGAACAGGATGCAGCTGGGCTGTCTGGAAGCAGGCCCAAGGCTGGTAAGCCTGAGTTAGGGATGAAATCAGCAGCCCAGCTGAGGTGCATGGATACCAGTGCACACAGCATGGGTAACAAACAGCAGGAGCTGGAGGCCATGGTCCAGCAGCAGAGCTGTGATGTCATTGCCATCACAGAAACGTGGTGGGATGCCTCACATGGCTGGAGCACTACACTGGATGGCTACAAGCTCTTCAGGAGAGACAGGAAAGGGAGAAGAGATGGAGGCGTGGCTCTTTTTATTAGGGAGGCTTTGGACACCATGGATATTGAAACTAATGATGATGAGGTGGAATGCCTATGGGTGAGAATGAGGGGGAAGGCCAACAAGGCTGACATCCTACTGGGAGTCTGTTATCATCCACCCAACCTGGAAGAAGTGGTGGACAACTCATTCTATAAACAGCTAGAGGATGTTTCAGGATCATCAGCCCTTCTTCTTGTAGGCGACTTCAACTTGCCAGACATCTGCTGGGAACTTAATTCAACAGAAAAAAATCAGCCCAGGAAATTTGTAGAGTGTGTGGAGGACAACTGTTGGTTGCAGCTGGTGGGTGAGCCCAGCAGGGGAGGGACTATGTTAGATCTGCTCTTTGCAGATAGAGGTGGGCTGGGGGGACATGTGGTGCCTGGAGGCCGCTTCGGGCATAGTGATCATGAAATGATAGAATTTGTTGCATTGCAAGCTGATCTGTAGTCAGCATTAATCAAGTTCTAAGAAGCAGTCCAGCTCAGCTCCATGAACTAGCCTCTGTGTTTGACTGACAGAAGCTCACATCCAATGGGAACTCTCCTAGGATGCAGACATTGTCTTGGTTCAGAGCCTGGGGGCACACAGATAGACCAATGAGCTGTGTCGGCCCAGGAGATTTGAGTGGGCTAGAAAAGAACACTCTGGACAATAAACAAGGCTGTTTCTCTGAGGAAACATGAGTGGTCTGTCTTATGTCTCAGACAGGGGAACACCAATGTATCAAGAATTCTTGGTATTTTGTGAAAACAGGAGGAACATCAAGAAGACCAAACCAAAAACATCATGGTTTGACCCTGGCACAATGCCAGGGCCCCCATGAAGGGTGTATTTCCATAATGGTTGCTGTGAGATGTGACCCGGAAACAGAACAAAGCAAGTTCCCAATTGGGGATGGAGGGAAAATACAACACTTTAATAATCTACAACACAGAACATAAGGGAAAAAGAAAAAAACACACAGAACAATGCACAATGGAAAACTCCTAAAACACTCCTCCCCCTAGGTCTCTAACATTCAAATCCCCTCTAACACATTGTTTCTCAGTCTAATACCCTCTTTCACACAAGCTTCCCCTCAGTTCACCAAGAGATAGAAGTCTCCCTCTTACACCATGGGCTTCCCCTGGAAACACACTGGAACCTCTGTTCTTCTGCGTCACACATGGCAGCTGCCCGAAGAAGATCTGCCGTGGTGACCATCTTCCTTCCATGTTTTGTGCTCTCACCACAGTCCACTGACCTAGACTGCTCCTTGGGTCCTTTTAAGAATGCTTTCTCACCCAGTTCCAAGAAATGGCCGCCTCCTACCATCTGGGATATCTGTCCCCCCCATATTTTTACTCCCCTGGGGCCTGGGTCTCGGGAACAGAGATCCTTCGCTGATGGCAGAGGGCTCCACCACACCCTCCCCATCAGTCTCTGCTCTCTCTACTTCTCCTCGCGGCCTTATCATTCCTGGCCCGTGGCCAACCGCCTCCCCCAAGGTGCAGTCTCTGCATTATCAGAAGAAATTGGTCTCGCCCGTGGCTATGTAAGAGAAAAGTCCAGCCAAAGCCACTTCAATCATCTCCTCCATCTGGGGCACTCTCATCTGCTGGTATTTTCTTCTCCTACTTGAACCTTTTCTTCTTTCCCATCTTCCATCCCCTCTAAACTATCAGCTGGGGAAGATCAGTGTTTTTACAGCTTCCACTGTTTCAACACTAAAAGGGTTAAAAGCTCAGCCTGGTCTCCCAGCGGCTGGGCACCTTGCCCCCCCTGCTCCTCCTCCTGGCCACGGTGCCGGCACGAGATACCACATTCCAAGCCAGCACAGTCTCTGCCATTCTCTCCCAGGGGTGATGCCCAAACCGTCCCATGTTCTCCTCCACCCCTCCTCCTGCAGGAGCCTCTGGCCTTCTCCCCTCAGGCCGCATGGCCTCCCCTGCCCCACCCAGACACAGCTGGGCAGGGGGAGGAGGTCAGACCAGCTCACCTGCTGCCAGATCAAAGAGGAAGTTCCTCTGGGAATGCTGTGCTTTTAACCCCTGTGTGTTCTCAGAGGCGTGTCCAAATCTCAGTGGCCAGCACAGGTGCCAGTTTCACATCTGGCCACTGATTGGCCTGACCACAACCCTTCCAAAAACTCACTTCCGGGTCAAACCAAGACATTCCACCCCTCGCCTCTGAGAACACACACTTCATTCCAAAATATGAACAAAATTACATTCAAGACACTTCTACTTACAACAATGACATACACCAAACCTCCATCCCCAGATTTTATTATCAATCTACTTACTACCCAATACATGCTTTGCTCCTATTCCCTTTGATCCATCTCACAGCTTCCGTCTCATCACTTCGACTTTCCTGGTCCAGGAAACCAAAAATGTCATGACTTCCAGAGGGCAGACTTTGGCCTGTTTAGGAGACTTCTTCAGAGAGTTCCTTGGCAAGCAGCCCTTAAAAACCAAGGAGTCCAGGAAAGGTGGGCATGCGTCAAAACAGAGATCTTGAGGGCACAGGAACAGTCTGTCCCTGGGTGCCGAAAGATGAGTCAATGAGGCAAACGCCCAGCCTGGATGGGCAAGGAGGTTTTGGAGGAATTTAGGAATAAAAAGAGGACGTATCATCTTTGGAAGGAGGGTCAAGTCTCTCAGGAAGTATTTAGAGGAGCTGCTAGAGCATGTAGGAAACAAAATTAGGGAGGGCAAAGCTTAGTTTGAACTGAAAATGGTGACTTCTGTAAAGGATAATAAAAAAAATGTATTTACAAAGATATCAACGGGAAAAGGAAGGGTCAGACCAACCTTTGTTCTTTATTAGATGTGGGAGGGAACTTAGGAAGTGCAGATGAGGACAAGGCGGAGGTGCTGAACACCTTCTTTGCCTCAGTCTTTAGTAGGAAGACGACTTGTCCTCAGGACAAGTGTCCTGCTGGGCTGGTAGATGGTGTCAGGGAGCAGAATGGGCCCCCTGTTAGCCAAGAGGAGGCAGCCAGAGAACTGCTGAGCTGCTTGGATGTTCATAAATCTATGGGGCCAGATGGGATCCACCCCAGGGTGATGAGGGAACTGGCAGATGAGCTGCTGAAGCCGCTCTCCATCATTTATCAGCAGTCCTGGCTCACTGGTGAGGTTCCAGGTGACTGGAAGCTGCCCAATGTGACGCCCATGTAGAACAAGGGTGGTAAGGAGGATCCTGGTAATTATAGGCCAGTCAGTCTGAGCTCAGTACCCAGTAAGGTGATGGAACAGTTTGTACTGAGTGCCATCACGCAGCACTTACAGGATGGCCAGGGTAGCAGACCCAGCCAGCAGGGGTTTAGGAGGGGTAGGTCGTGTCCGACCAACCTGATCTCCTTTCATGAGCAAGTGACCTGCCTGATGGATGCAGGAAAGGCTGTGGATGTGTCTATTTGGACTGCAGAAAGGCCTTTGCACTGTCTTCCACAGCTCACTCCTGGAAAAGCTGCAGCCCAGGGCTGGGAGAGGAACACTCTTTGCTGGGCTCAGAACTGGCTGGATGGCTGGCCCAGAGAGGGGTGCTGAACGGTGCTGCACCCAGCTGGCAGCCAGTCACCAGAGGTGTCCCTGCGGGCTCTGTGCTGGGGCCAGCTCTGCTCAATGCTTTTATTGACAACATGGATGAGGGGATTGAGTCTTTCATTAGCAAATCTGCAGACAACACTAAGCTGGGAGAGTGTGTTGATCTGTCGGAAGGTAGGAGGGCTCTGCAGGGAGACCTGGAATGGTTGGAGGCATGGGCAGAGTCCAGTGGGATGAAGCTCAGTAGGTGCAAGTGCCCAGTGCTGCACTTTGGCCACAAGAAGCACCTGCAGTGTTCTAGGCTGGGGATAGTGTGGCTGGACAGTGGCCAGGCAGAAAGGCACCTGGGGGCACTGGTCACAGCCAGCTGAACATGAGCCAGCAGTGTGGCCTGGTGGCCAAGGAGGCCAATGGCTCCTGGCCTGTGTCAGGAAGAGCGTGGCCAGCAGGAGCAGGGAGGTCATTCTGTGCCTGTAATTGGCACTGGTGAGGCCGCACCTCGAGTGCTGTGTCCAGTTCTGGGCCATCAGTTTGGGAAGGACATTGAGTCGCTCGAGCACATCCAGAGGGGGCAACGAGGATGGTGAGGGGCTGGGAGCACAAGCCCTGGTGAGGAATGACTGAGAGAGCTGGGGGTGTTTACCCTGGAGAAAAGGAGACTCCGAGGTGACCTTATCACTCCACAGCTCCCTGAAGGGTAGTTGTAGTCAAGGGGGGTTGGCTTCTTTCTCCAGGCAGCACTGACAGAACCAGAGGACACAGTCTCAAGCTGCATCAGGGGAACTGTAGGTTGGATATTAAGAAAATGTTTTCCACAGAAAGAGTGATAAAGTTCTGGAATGGCCTGCCAGGGGAGGTGATGGAGACGCCATCCCTGGATGTGTTTAAAAAAAGACTGAATGTGGCACTGGGTGCCATGGTTTAGTTGTGGTGTTGGGACATGGGTTGGACTGGATGATCTTGAAGGTCTCTTCCAACCTGGTCATGCTGTGAATTCTGTAAGAATTCTGAGCATCTCCAGGGACACAGCCTGGCCAGCAATGTCAGTAGGTGAAAAATAAGGTTTTTTGTGAGAAATGGACCTGTGATAATGCAAAACATTTACAATCCGGGCAGTCCATTCATGTGGATGGGCGCACACTCTGGGGGTACAGCTGAGGCCATGAGGTCACAGCAGGGCTCTGGGGTCACAGCAGGCTGAGCTCACAGCAGGCTCTGAGGTCACAGAGGTGCCAGAGGTGCCAGAGCCCCGTGGTTGCACAGCAGCACAAGGAGCCAGCAGTCAGTCCCTGAGCACAACTGTTGCGGCAGCAGCGGCGTTGGCAGCAGCGGTGCTGACATTGGGACAGCGGTGACAGGACAGCGGTGGCAGCAAGAGCTGCGGGACTGGCAGAGGGCAAGGCACCATGGCCCTTGCTCTGCGCCTCCTACTCCTGCTGCTCCTGGCCGTGGCCCTGCCTGCCAGGGCTGCCCAGGCTGCTCCGCTGCAAGCGCGGGGAGCAGGTGAGCCGGCAGCCTGGCTGCCCTTTCCCGGCACAGCGCTCCCTGCTCCCTGGGAAGCGCTGGGGATGGTTTTGCCCAGGGCTTTAGGGTGGGTTTCCTCTGTGGGAGGGAGAGAGTCCCAATGGGTCCTGGGCAGCCCCATTTCCCTTTCCTCTCCCAGAATTTTACACAGGGCAGGGAAAGAGGGTGGATTGTGGCCAGGAGCCAGCCCAGAGCTCCCCAGGCCTCTGTGCAGCTTTGGCCATGTCCATTCACATCTGGCTCGCATGGCCTTTCCTGATGCCCATTTCCTGTACCCAGCTCCCTGAGGCAGAAGGGGATAATACGCAGCATGGAAATAGTTATGATTTCTGCTCCCTCTAGATTTGGATGGCCATATAAATTATTTGCAAGTACTGGTGAATGACACTTTAAAGATCTTGGAAAATGCTGGAGGCAAGTTCTGAATTTCTCTTTATCGGATAGAATAATCAGTGTCTATGTGGGAAGAGCTCATTCATGCCACTTTCCTCAAGGTTCTGTCCGGGTTGAAAGACTGAAAAATTTGCCCTGCTCCCTTCTGGAGCCCTGAGGGATCCCACAGGATCGCTGTCAGTGGGAGGAAGGAGAATTTAGCTGTCCATCTTCCTCCCGTGTGCAATGCCAGTGTGTCCTTCCATGTGCTCAGTGCAGCCACAGAGAAGAGCAGAGAGGGAAGGGGCCGGGCCCAGGGCTGTGCCCCGGGGCTGAGCCTTGTGGGCAGCCTGAGGATCTCCTGCAGTGCCACAGGAGCTCTTCTGTCCTGCCTTTCTTTGCAGCTGAACCTGCTGGTGAAGGTGGTGCAGCTTCCCAACCCACGTCCAGGACAGAGCCTCTGGGAGATGCTGAGGGTAGGTCAAGACTTTCCTCCCTGGGAGAGCTGCCAGCTCAGAGCCCAAAGCTGGGCCAGGGGGCATCGCTGCAGGTGCCAGCACAGAACCATGCACGTGTGTGCCCTCGCCCTGCACGATCCCCTCACCGCTCCTGCGGCTCAGTGGTGCCCGTGCAGATCAGCAGAGATGGCAGCAGCCTCTGTGGCTGTTGTGTTACAGGTGTGTCTGCAGGGAGGACTTTTCCAGCTCCTTTGCTGACCCCTACACAGAAGCCTGGCTCCCATGGCAGGGGTGAGTAGTGTGTCCCTGTTGACCCCACAGGCTGAGCCCTGATTTTGTGGGATCCGTTCCAAGGAAATAGAAATATTCCTCTTAAGGTCCCCTGAGAATGGAGAACAAACCCAGAAGGAACAGTAAGTCCCTGGAGGCATCCAAACACATGGAGAAGATGCCGAGTGATCTGGAATGATGCTGTGGAGGATACATTTCCCTCATGCTTCCCCTAGGACTCAGCAGCCGGGGCCTTTGGCTGCACATCTGGACACGCCGTGCCCGGCACAGCGGGAACGGATCCATGGCAGCCTCGCTGCCCCGCTGCTGCTTTCACGCCCTGCAGGGCTGCTTCCCAGCTTGTCCTGGCTGCAGCTTTTGCCCAGCCTATGCAGGAAGGCATTTGGCATCAGCTGACAGGCAGCCCAAAATGCACCACAGGCCTTGCCCACCCTGAGGTCCCCTGCGATTTTGCAGTCTCCAGGCGGATCACTAAGGGCGGGTGTTTTGATGAAAGTGGGCCCTGTGCTACCTAGGATGTTTATGTCTTTGACAAGAATTGCCTCTTGAAGATGCCACCCCTCCAGTGGGGATCAGTCTTACCTGATGAGCTGTTGTTTTTCCTTTCTCCACAAGTGGATGGAGAGGCTGTACGGAAGGCGGCGTTTCCTGAAGGAAGCAGTGGCTCCATGCCAGCCTCTGCTGCAGGAAGAGAGGCGATGCCAGGCTCAGGCCCAGGAGGTAATTGCTGTGCCTCTGGACCTGAGCCCTGCTGAGGCTTGAGCTGCCCTGTCTGCTGCCTGGCAGTGCGGGCACAGCCCGGACAAGACTGGCACAGCCCAGGGGAATTATCCCGATCAGGCTCAGGGCACTCGGGTACTGAGCAGTCCTGCTGGGGTCCCTGCATGGGAGGCAGATCCTGAAACCTAGGAGTGACTGCATTCCCATGGTGGGGAAATGACAGAGCAGGACAGGAAGGCTCCAGTGTGTCCTGAGAGGGCCTGGTTATGTCCTTTCCATTCAGGGAGGAATTTCAGGGGGAAGAGGAATAGAGGGAGAGAAGAAATTAGGAAGGGAGGGAGAGAGGGGGGAGGGAGGGAGGGAGGGAGGGAGGGAGGGAGGGAGGGAGGGAGGGAGGGAGGGAGGGAGGGAGGGAGGGAGGGAGGGAGGGAGGGAGGGAGGGAGGGAGGGAGGGAGGGAGGGAGGGAGGGAGGGAGGGAGGGAGGGAGGGAGGGAGGGAGGGAGGGAGGGAGGGATGATTGTGGCACTGCCTGGTGCATTTTTCACTAGTGCTTTAGCAAGAGTTTTAGCTCTGGGAGTGGGAGAGCCCAAATGCACTCCGGGCTGCTCCAGCCACCTCGCCAGGGATGTTACACAGGGCCTGCAAAGAGGATGGGGATTGGCCAGGAGCCTGCCCAGAGCTCCCGAGGCCCCTGTGCAGCTTTGGCCACATCCATTCACATCTGGCTCCCACAACCTTACCCAACCCACTTGCAGTGCCCTGTTATCTGAGGCAGAGGGGGCCACAACACACCAGGGAAATGGTTCTGATCTGTGCTCCCTTCTAGATTGGGATGGCAAATTGCATTATTTGGATGCCCTGCTGGATGATGGTTTAAGACTCTTGAAGAATGCTGGAGGCAAGTTGTCCCTGTGCCTTTCTTAACAATATCCTGACAGTGCTGCAGGTGCCAGCACAGAACCATGCACGTGTGTGCCCTCGCCCTGTGCAATCCCCTCACCGCTCCTGCGGCTCAGTGGTGCCCGTGCAGATCAGCAGAAATGGCAGAAGATTCTGTGGCTGTTGTGTTACAGGTGTGCCTGCAGGGAGGACTTTACCAGGTCCTTTGGTGGATGTTGCACGCAAGCCCAGCTCCCATCGCAGGGGTGAGTAGTGTGTCCCTGCTGACCTCACCAGCTGAGCCCTGCTTTTGTGGGATCTGTTCCTGGGAAATGGAACTCTGTTGCTCTAAGGTCCTCCGAGGGGAAAGAACAAAGCTACAGGTCACAAGAAACCCCATGAGCCACTCAAAATCACGGGACAAATGGTGAAAGAATTACTGCAAGCCGAACAAGGTGGGTGCATTTCCCTCATGCTTCCCCTGGGACTCAGCAGCCGGGGCCTTTGGCTGCACATCTGGACACGCCGTGCCCGGCACAGCGGGAAGGGATCCATGGCAGCCTCGCTGCCCCGCTGCTGCTTTCACGCCCTGCAGGGCTGCTTCCCAGCCTGGCCTGGCTGCAGCTTCTGCCCAGCCTCTGCAGGAAGGCATTTGGCATCAGCTGACAGGCAGCCCAAACTGCACCACTGGCCTGAGATCCCCTGAAATTTCATAGTCTCCAGGATGATCACTAAGGGCGGGTGTTATATCATGAAAGTGGGCCCTGGCCTACCCAGAAATTTGTGTGGATTCCTTAACCATGACTTTCACAAGTACTGCCTGCTGAAGATGCCACCTCCCCAATGGGGAACAGCCCCACCTGATCCAGCCATCCCTCTTCCTTTCTCCAGAAGTGGATGGAGAGGCTGGGCAGAAGGCGGCGTTTCCCAAAGGAAGCAGTGGTTCCGTGCCAGCCTCTGCTGTAGGACTGGAGGCGATGCCAGGCACAGGCACAGGAGGTAATTGCTGTGCCTCTGGGTCTGAGCCCTGCTGAGACTTGGCCTGCTGTCTCTGCTGCCTGGAAGTGAGGGCACAACCCAGGAGAATTATCCTGAGCAGGCTCAGGGCACTCGGGTACTGAGCAGTCCTGCTGGGGTCCCTCCATGGGAGACATGTCCCGAAACCTGGGAGTGACTGCATGGGGTGCCCATGGTGGGGAAAGGACAGAGAGAGAGATCAAGGCTCCAGTGTGTCCTGAGAGGGCTTGACTCTGTGCCCTTGGGCTGTGGGAGCTGTCCCAGCAGATGGAGGAAGGGCGGCTGGGAGGACAGGCAGGAGAGAGTTTGCGAGGTATACTTGCAACACTACCTACTGCAGTTCTCACCAGAGATTAAAGGAGCATTTTCCTTGTGTGACTGAGAGAACCCCCACGGGCCCTGGGCTGCTCCAGCCACCTCTCCAGGGATGTTGCACAGGGCCTGCAAAGAGGGTAGGGATTGACCATGAGCCTGCCCAGAGCTCCCCAGGCCCCTGAGCAGCTTTGGCCTTGTCCATTCACATCTGGCTCCCATGGCCTTACCCGACCTACATGCAGTGCCCAGTTCCCTGAGGCAGAAGGGGATCCCAGCACATCATGGAAATCCTTCTGATCTTTGCAAACTTCTAGGTTGGGATCAAGACATGGATTATCTGGGAAACCTGCTGGATTATGGCTTGAGACTCATGGGAAATCCTGGAGGCAAGTGCTCAATGTACCTTTCCTGAGAGAATACACAGTGAGCAGGTGGCAAGAGCTCATACATTTGCCCTTTCACTTAAGATCATCTGAAGGTTGATGGAATATGGCAAATTTGCCCTGCTCCTTTCTGGAGCCCTGAGGGATCCCACAGGATCACTGTCAGTGGGAGGAAGGAGAATTTAGCTGTCCATCTTGCTCCCGTGTACAATTCCAGTGTGTCCTTCCATGTGGCTCCGTGCAGCCACAGAGAAGAGCAGAGAGGGAAGGGGCCGGGCCCAGGGCTGTGCCCCGGGGCTGAGCCTTGTGGGCAGCCTGAGGATCTCCTGCAGTGCCACAGCAGCTCTCCTGTCCTGCCTTTCTTTGCAGCTGAACCTGTTGGTGAAGGTGGTGCAGCTTCCCAAGCCACGTCCAGGACTGAGGCTCTGGGTGATGCTGAGGGTAGGTCAAGACTTTCCTCCCTGGGAGAGCTGCCAGCTCAGAGCCCAAAGCTGGGTCAGGGGGGCATCGCTGCAGGTGCCAGCACAGAACCATGCACGTGTGTGCCCTCGATCTGCGCGATCCCCTCACCGCTCCTGTGGCTCAGGCATGGCAGCTGTTTGGAAACGGGAGAGCCCTGACCCTGCCATGAAAGCCAAGACATTTTCTGAAACGTATCCCCATGTTTAACACACATGACATCCTGAAGATGCCGGCATCCAAATCAGGAACTCTTCCACCTAATCCAACTGTCCTTTTTCCTGTCTGAAGTGATGGACCAAACATCTGTGCAGAAGGAGGCACATCCTGGAGGAAGCATTTCCCCATGGGCAGCCCCTGCTGCAGGGAGGAAGGCGATGCCAGACACGGGCACAGGCACAGCAGGTAATTGCTGTGCCGGGCTCAGCCCTAGCTGGGGCTGTGTGGCAGCAGCTCTTCCCCCAGGGCCTGCCCTTGCCCAGCCCGACAGCAGCCAAAGCTGGAGGCGCCTCGGCTTCCAGGCCTCTGGAGCTCGTTCAGAGCCCCGGGGAAACGGGACTGGTGCAGCAACGTCCCTGGCGCTGCAGCTGCTGCGGAGCTGGCCCTGAGTGCCCAGAGGCCCAAGGCACAGGAGCAGCCCCGAGCGGGAGCCCTGACGCCAGCCCAGGGCCAGAGCCAGCCCTGGCTCCCGACTGGGCAGGGGCTGCGCTGGGTCCTGAGAGAACGTCCTGCCCATATCCACCGTGCTGCCAGCTCAGCAGTGCAGCACAGCACGGGCTCACACTCCCCATCGCTCCCACAGATGCAGCCGGCACCACAACACGTGTTCCTGATGCCCAGAAGGGCCTCAGAAGAGGCTTCTGTAAGGGAGCAGGCTGCTGGCTAGGATTCATGGCAGGCCTGCTTTTTTTGGACCTTATTGTCATGTTGTGCTGTGTCAGAATCTGGTATTGCTGGAAGAACAAACGGTGAGTGGACACCTTTCCCTGAATGAGCTTCTTTTGAAAGTCTAATGTGGACAGGAAGCATTCCCACTGAGGCTGCAGTGGAGTTGTGGCCAGTCCATGGTTCTCCAAATAACTCTGCTGAGGGTTCTGCTGCTGCCCAGTGCTTCCATTGGCCTCTCAATTGCTGGGCCTTGTCCTGGGGGCCCCGCTGGGGCTGCAGCCAGAGCTGGCTCCCACTGAGGCTGCCTGGCCAAGAGCAGCCCCAGGGGCACGGGGCAGAGGCAGAGGGAGGTGGGGAGGAGAAAGAGCAGGGCCGAGGTTGCCCTTGAAAGGCAGAGGCGCTCTGAGGCCCGCTCCTGGCCAGGGACCCTGCCCAGAGCCGTGCCCTGCTGCCCGGGGCCTTGAGGGGCAGCTGTCCAGCTGGGCCCAGCTGTGCCAGCAGCTCCAGCCGTGCTGGGGAGCCTTGCCAGCTCTGGGCCCTGCTGTGCACCAGGGTCCCTGTGTGCCACTGGCAGCTGGGGCCTCAGCCACCTCCTCTCTCCACAGGAGCACCTCTGGAACTTCACAAGACCGGCCAAAGGCCTCAGCCATGGAGAACTGGGCCTGTCATCTTGCATCTCCGTGCCAGTGTCCATTGTCCCTTCCTCAGGTGCATTACCAGCTTATTGCTGGAAATATGCTGCCACCACCACCCAGAACAGAATCTTCTCTCCCCAAAGGGACTGACCTTGCTCTCCATCCAGGACAGGAGATGCAGCCCTCTAGCCAGGGAATGGAATGTTGAAAAAGTTGTATTTACTTCTAAAAATTTTAAATGTTTATTAAAACTTTATTAAAATTTTTACAATAAACCCAATAGGGAAAATGTTACGTCGCCGGGAGTAGAGGATTTTTTCCACCATGTGCTCATCCACACAATGGAGGTTTCACCTTTTAACACTTTTACCCTTCTTAAAGTTCAGTCCATCGACTCCTTCTTTGATGTCCAGTAGTGGAGTTTACTTCCTTACATCTCACTTGGAGGTCATGTACTGCTGTCCTAGCAAGGTGACCCTCTTAAATGTCCCAAACTCAGGTAATCCCAAGATAACAACACAACAGGGGGTAAAACATATCTATAAATGTATAAAACTTCTCTTAACATATATACATGATATTTATCCTTTAATTGTGAGAGTCAACTGTCACATTACTCATCTATCACAGGCTTGAGTCCAGCTTCAGCTCAGGTGTCTGTGTGCTACCACCAGCACTGGCGGAGCTGCTCGTCTGGGCACAGCCAGGCATGGGCAGGCAGCAGCTGGGCATGGGACTCATTCGAACCAACAGCACCCTCATGTTATCTTTGTCTTTCATTTTGAAACATTTACATATGTTTTTTCCTTTGTAGCATTGAGAAACGTTTTTCACAGAATACGGACACCACGTATTTGTTCCCCTTTCCTCCAATACTTCTGTATTTGTCCAAGTAGTTTTATAGTCAGGGAAACTAGAATCTTCTGACACATTGGCAATAAAAAGCAAAATTGCCTTTAATTCTTAATGTTTAGTCTTACACAGCCTGGACAAGACCGGCATAGCTCGGGGGAATTATCCCAAACAGGCTCAGGGCACTCGGGTTCTGAGCAGTCCTGCTGGGGTCCCTCCATGGGAGACACATCCCGAAACCTGGGAGTGACTGCATGGGGTGCCCATGGTGGGGAAAGGACAGAGTGGGAGAGCAAGGCTCCAGTGTGTCGAGACAGGGCCCAACCCTGTCTCCTGGGGCTGGGGGAGCTGTCACGGGGCAGGGAGGGCCAGGGCTGGCAGGGGCTGCTCAGGGATGCCTTTGGCCCCTGTCCCTGGCAGCAGCCACTGCCCAAGCAGCTGCGCTGCCCCCGGGCTCTCCTCCCGGCCTGCTGGGCTTTGTTGGCTGGCACAGCCTGTGCCAAGGGCCGGCAAGGTGCCTGCAGGCCCCAGCTCTGGGGGAAACAGAGAACGTCCTGCCCGTATCCACCGTGCTGCCAGCTCAGCAGTGCAGCACAGCATGGGCTCACTCTCCCTATGGATCTTGCAGAGGTTCAAAGCAAGACAGGAACACATGCCCTGATTCCACTTTGATGAATCCCAATGATTTTCTCCTTGCAGGACTGGCACAAGCAGTGCATGATCGGTATAGCAGAGCCTCTGTTCACTGTATCACTCGCCATGGCCTCTTTCACAGTTGTATCTTTACACCTTCATATGTCCTGCCAAAACCTGAGGGAGAACTGGACCTCTAATCACATGGCACATCTCCATGCCCATGCCCGATGTCCCTGTGCCAGCTGCTTTAACAGCTTGTTGCTGTGCAGATGCTGCCTCCAGCCAGACAAGGTCCTCTCCCCCTGAAGGCACTGGCCCTGCTCTCTGGCCCCTACTGAAGGTGGGCAGGGCTTGGCCCAGCTCTTCTCTTGCACTAAAGAGATGGAGCTGTCACCCCAGTGTGCGGGTGGTAGCAGCAGCAAAGCCCAGCCAGGATCAGCACTGGCTGAGCTCCGTGCCCAGGGGCAGCTGGGGATGGCCACGGTGTGGGCAGGCAGGAGCCAGGCAGGGGCTGCTGTGACCAGTGGCGGGGCCCCGGGGAGGATGGGGCAGCCCATGCTGAGCGTCCCTGGGCTGAGGGACATTTCCTTCCCTGCGACCATCTGGGCCTGGACCTCCTCCAGTGGCATGCCCAGGAAAAGAGGGAAGCCATCAAGAGCCTGTGAGTTACGCAGGGATGGGCTGCAGCTTCCTCCCTCCTTGGTTAGCGGGCGGATTAAAAGAGGCCTCTAGGGTTTGTGGCAAACAGCAGTGGGCAAACAGGGCCCTGGCATGTCTCTGAGGGACAATTCACGAGGCAGTGTGCACAGGCAGGGCAAGCAGGCAGGGTTGCAGGTTTTCTTGCTTGGGAGGTTTACCGTGTCTTGTTTGCAGTGTTTCTGTTGGTTGCTTGGTTTTGGGGTTTCTGGGAGTAGTGGTTTTTACGCAATCGA
This sequence comes from Passer domesticus, assembly GCF_036417665.1. Lineage (NCBI taxonomy): Eukaryota > Metazoa > Chordata > Aves > Passeriformes > Passeridae > Passer > Passer domesticus. The sequence continues at coordinate 25,568,606 of NC_087482.1, read as the reverse complement.
AAACTGTAGTTAGTACAAGTGCATGTAACTAGATGGAACCCTCCAAAAAGGATGTGTCTGTCCTGGCCCATTCCTGTGCAGAGTGTTTGACTCAGCAGTGGTTTCAGGGGGCAGTGTGGAGAAAAGCTGCCTGTGGTGTGAACAGGTGAATGATGTCCTTTCACTGGTGGCCGAGCTTAGGGAGGAAGTTTAAAGACTAAGGAGTATCAGGGAAAGTGAAAGGGAAATAGATTGGTGGAGTTCAGCCCTTCCATCCTTACGGGAGGCCCAGCAAGAGTCACAGGACTCCTATGCTGCACACTGTCAGGCAAGAGAAGGACACCTGGTAGATGAAGGGGAGTGGAAATGGTCCCTGAACGGGGAGGTTATGATAAAAATCCCTCCCGACCCCCGTCCCCTAGCCAGGGGCCACTTCAGAATAGGTATGAGCCCCTGGATCTAGAGAGTCAGCCAAATGATTAAGAAGAAAATTATCTGCCCAGAAAATCTCCCAGTTATGATTAATCTGTAACATGGATTGCCACCTCTAACATCAAAAAGGAAAGAAAGGTAATCGTGGTGGGTGATTCCCTTCTGAGGGGAACAGAGGGCCCCATGTCAACCGGGCCCACCCCACAGAGAGCTCTGCTGCCTCCCTGGGGCCCAGGTGCAGGATATTCCTCAGGGACTTCCTGGGCTCATTCAGTCCTCTGATTATTATCCACTGCTGAAACTCCAGGCTGGCAGTGATGAGACTGAGGAGTGTCAGGACCATTGAAAGGGACTTTAGGGCACAGGGACAAGTGGTTGATAGGACAGGGACACAGGTAGTCTTTTCCTCAGTCCCTTTGGTGGCTGAGAAAAATGGTGAAAGCAATAGGAGAGCTCGTATCATCAACAAGTGGCTCAAGGGCTGGTGCATTGGCAGAATTTTGGATTCTTTGATCATGCTGCAGCTTCTATGGCACCTGGCCTGCTGGAACCAGATGGGCTCCATCTCTCTGTTAATGGCAGAAGGTTTTTAGCTGATGAGCTTGCAGAACTTGTTGAGAGGGCTTTAAACTAGGTTTGAAGAGGGAACGGGATGCAGCTGGGCTGTCTGGAAGCAGGCCCAAGGCTGGAAAGCCTGAGTTAGGGATGAAATCAGCAGCCCAGCTGAGGTGCATGGATACCAGTGCACACAGCATGGGTAACAAACAGCAAGAGCTGGAGGCCATGGTCCAGCAGCAGAGCTGTGATGTCATTGCCATCACAGAAACGTGGTGGGATGCCTCACATGGCTGGAGCACTACACTGGATGGCTACAAGCTCTTCAGGAGAGACAGGAAAGGGAGAAGAGGTGGAGGCGTGGCTCTTTGTATTAGGGAGGCTTTGGACACCATGGATATTGAAACTAATGATGATGAGGTGGAATGCCTATGGGTGAGAATGAGGGGGAAGGCCAACAAGGCTGACATCCTACTGGGAGTCTGTTATCATCCACCCAACCTGGAAGAAGTGGTGGACAACTCATTCTATAAACAGCTAGAGGATGTTTCAGGATCATCAGCCCTTCTTCTTGTAGGCGACTTCAACTTGCCAGACATCTGCTGGGAACTTAATTCAACAGAAAAAAAGCAGCACAGGCAATTTGTAGAGTGTGTGGAGGACAACTGTTGGTTGCAGCTGGTGGGTGAGCCCAGCAGGGGAGGGACTATGTTAGATCTGCTCTTTGCAGATAGAGGTGGGCTGGGGGGACATGTGGTGCCTGGAGGCCGCTTCGGGCATAGTGATCATGAAATGATGGAATTTGTTGCATTGCAAGCTGATCTGTAGTCAGCATTAATCAAGTTCTAAGAAGCAGTCCAGCTCAGCTCCATGAACTAGCCTCTGTGTTTGACTGACAGAAGCTCACATCCAATGGGAACTCTCCTAGGATGCAGACATTGTCTTGGTTCAGAGTCTGGGGGCACACAGATAGACCAATGAGCTGTCTCGGCCCAGGAGATTTGAGTGGGCTAGAAAAGAACACTCCTGATAATAAACAAGGCTGTTTTTCTGAGGAAACATGAGGGGTCTGTTGTGTGTTATGTCTCAGACAGGGGAACACCAATGTATCAAGAATTCTTGGTATTTTGTGAAAACAGGAGGAACATCAAGAAGACTTGTACACATGAATTCCAGAGGCCAGACTTTGGCCTGTTTAGGAGACTTCTTCAGAGAGTTCCTTGGCAAGCAGCCCTTAAAAACAAAGGAGTCCAGGAAGGGTGGGCATGCTTCAAAACAGAGATCTTGAGGGCACAGGAACAGTCTGTCCCTGGCTGCCGAAAGATGAGCCAATGAGGCAAACACCCAGCCTGGATGGGCAAGGAGGTTTTGGAGGAATTTAGGAATAAAAAGAGGACGTATCATCTTTGGAAGGAGGGTCAAGTCTCTCAGGAAGTATTTAGAGGAGCTGCTAGAGCATGTAGGAAACAAAATTAGGGAGGCCAAAGCTCAGTTTGAACTTAAAATTGTGACTTCTGTAAAGGATAATAAAAAAAAATGTATTTACAAATATATCAACGGGAAAAGGAAGGGTAAGACCAACCTTTGTTCTTTATTAGATGTGGGAGGGAACTTAGCAACTGCCCATGAGGACAAGGCAGAGGCGCTGAACACCTTCTTTGCCTCAGTCTTTAGTAGGAAGACGACTTGTCCTCAGGACAAGTGTCCTGCTGGGCTGGTAGATGGTGTCAGGGAGCAGAATGGGCCCCCTGTTAGCCAAGAGGAGGCAGTCAGAGAACTGCTGAGCTGCTTGGATGTTCCTAAATGTATGGGGCCAGATGGGATCCACCCCAGGGTGATGAGGGAACTGGCAGATGAGCTGCTGAAGCCGCTCTCCATCATTTACCAGCAGTCCTGGCTCACTGGTGAGGTTCCAGGTGACTGGAAGCTGCCCAATGTGACGCCCATGTAGAACAAGGGTGGTAAGGAGGATCCTGGTAATTATAGGCCAGTCAGTCTGAGCTCAGTACCCAGTAAGGTGATGGAACAGTTTATACTGAGTGCCATCACGCAGCACTTACAGGATGGCCAGGGTAGCAGACCCAGCCAGCAGGGGTTTAGGAGGGGTAGGTCGTGTCCGACCAACCTGATCTCCTTTCATGAGCAAGTGACCTGCCTGATGGATGCAGGAAAGGCTGTGGATGTGTCTATTTGGACTGCAGAAAGGCCTTTGCACTGTCTTCCACAGCTCACTCCTGGAAAAGCTGCAGCCCAGGGCTGGGAGAGGAACACTCTTTGCTGGGCTCAGAACTGGCTGGATGGCTGGCCCAGAGAGGGGTGCTGAACGGTGCTGCACCCAGCTGGCAGCCAGTCACCAGAGGTGTCCCTGCAGGCTCTGTGCTGGGGCCAGCTCTGCTCAATGCTTTTATTGACAACATGGATGAGGGGATTGAGTCTTTCATTAGCAAATCTGCAGACAACACTAAGCTGGGAGAGTGTGTTGATCTGTCGGAAGGTAGGAGGGCTCTGCAGGGAGACCTGGAATGGTTGGAGCGATGGGCAGAGTCCAGTGGGATGAAGCTCAGTAGGTGCAAGTGCCCAGTCCTGCACTTTGGCCACAAGAAGCACCTGCAGTGTTCTAGGCTGGGGATAGTGTGGCTGGACAGTGGCCAGGCAGAAAGGCACCTGGGGGCACTGGTCACAGCCAGCTGAACATGAGCCAGCAGTGTGGCCTGGTGGCCAAGGAGGCCAATGGCTCCTGGCCTGTGTCAGGAAGAGCGTGGCCAGCAGGAGCAGGGAGGTCATTCTGTCCCTGTTCTTGGCACTGGTGAGGCCGCACCTCGAGTGCTGTGTCCAGTTCTGGGCCATCAGTTTGGGAAGGACATTGAGTCGCTCGAGCACATCCAGAGGGGGCAACAAGGATGGTGAGGGGCTGGGAGCACAAGCCCTGGTGAGGAATGACTGAGGGAGCTGGGGGTGTTTACCCTGGAGAAAAGGAGACTCCGAGGTGACCTTATCACTCCACAGCTCCCTGAAGGGTAGTTGTAGTCAGGTGGGGATGGTTTCTTTCTCCAGGCAGCGCTGACAGAACCAGAGGACACTGTCTCAAGCTGCATCAAGGGAAATGTCGGTTGGATATTAGGAAAATATTTTCCACAGAAAGAGTGATAAAGTTCTGGAATGGCCTGCCATGGGAGGTGGTGGAGTCACCATCCCTGGATGTGTTTAAAAAAAGACTGAATGTGGCACTGGGTGCCATGGTTTAGTTGTGGTGTTGGGACATGGGTTGGACTGGATGATCTTAAAGGTCTCTTCCAACCTGGTCATTCTGTGAATTCTGTAAGAATTCTGAGCATCTCCAGGGACACAGCCTGGCCACCAATGTCAGCAGGTGAAAAATAAGGTTTCACTGAGGAATGGCCCTTTGATGAAGCAAAACATTTACAATCAGGGCAGTCCATTCATAGAGATGGGGGCACACTCTGGGGGTACAGCTGAGGCCATGAGCTCACAGCAGGGCTCTGGGGTCACAGCAGGCTGAGCTCACAGCAGGCCCTGAGGTCACAGAGGTGCCAGAGGTGCCAGAGCCCCGTGGTTGCACAGCAGCACAAGGAGCCAGCAGTCAGTCCCTGAGCACAACTGTTGCAGCAGCAGCGGCGGTGGCAGCAGCGGTGCTGACCTTGGGACAGCGGTGTCGGGACAGCGGTGGCAGCAAGAGCTGTGGGACTGGCAGAGGGCAAGGCACCATGGCCCTTGCTCTGCGCCTCCTACTCCTGCTGCTCCTGGTCGTGGCCCTGCCTGCCAGGGCTGCCCAGGCTGCTCCACTGCAAGCGCGGGGAGCAGGTGAGCCGGCAGCCTGGCCCCCCATTTCCCAGGACAGCGCTCCCTGCTCCCTGGGAAGCGCTGGGGATGGTTTTGCCCAGTGCTTTGGGGAGGGTTTCCTCTGTGGGAGGGAGACAGCACCCACGGGCCCTGGGCTGCTCCAGCCACCCCTCTAGGGATGTTGCAAAGGGCCTGCAAAGAGGCTGGAGAGTGACCAGAGCCAGCCGCTGTGCAGTTTTGGCCTTGTCTATTCACATCTGTCCCCCACGGCCTTACCCAACCGCCCTCCAGTGCCCAGTTCTCTAAGGCAGAAGGGGATCCCAGCACACATTGGATATGGTTCTGGTCTGTGTTCCATTCCAGATGTGGATCGTGACGTGGATTATTTGGAAATGCTGGTGAATGATGATTTGAAAACCAGGCCAGATGCTGGAGGCAAGTCCTCAATGTACCTTTCCTGACAGAATAATAGTGTCAATCCAGCAAGAGATTACTTGTAACATTTCCCATAATTTCCTCTGAAGGTTGATGTATTCAGCAAACCTTGCCCTTCAGGAGCCCTGAAAGATCCCACAGGATCACTGTCAGTGGGAGGAAGGAGCATTTAGCTGTCCATCTTCCTCCCGTGTGCAATGCCAGTGTGTCCTTCCATGTGCTCTGTGCAGCCACAGAGAAGAGAAGAGCAGAGAGGGAAGGGACCAGGCCCAGGGCTGTGCCCCGGAACTGAGCCTTGTGGGCAGCCTGAGGATCTCCTGCAGTGCCACAGGAGCTCTTCTGTCCTGCCTTTCTTTGCAGCTGAACCTGCTGGTGAAGGTGGTGCAGCTTCCCAACCCACGTCCAGGACTGAGGCTCTGGGAGATGCTGAGGGTAGGTCAAGGCCTTTCCCCTGGGAGAGCTGCCAGCTCAGAGCCCAAAGCTGGGCCAGGGAGGCATCGCTGCAGGTGCCAGCACAGAACCATGCACGTGTGTGCCCTCGCCCTGCACGATCCCCTCACCGCTCCTGCGGCTCAGTGGTGCCCGTGCAGATCAGCAGAGATGGCAGAAGCTTCTGTGGCTGTTGTGTTACAGGTGTGTCTGCAGGGAGGACTTTCCCAGGTCCATTGGTGGATGTTGCACAAAAGCCCAGCTCCCGTCGCAGGGGTGAGTGGTGTCTGCCTGATGACCCCACAGGCTGAGCACTGGTTTTGTGGGATCCATTCCTGGGAATTGGAACGATGTTGCTCTAAGGTCCTCCGAGGGGAAAGAACAAAGCTACAGGACACCAGAAACCCCATGAGCCATCCAAAAACATGAGGCAAATGCTGAAGGAAATGCAGCAGGCGGGAGGACAAGGTTGGTACATTTCCCTCATGCTGCCCCTGGGACTCAGCAGCCGGGGCCTTTGGCTGCACATCTGGACACGCCGTGCCCAGCACAGCGGGAAGGAATCCATGGCAGCCTCGCTGCCCCGCTGCTGCTTTCACGCCCTGCAGGGCTGCTTCCCAGCCTGGCCTGGCTGCAGCTTCTGCCCAGCCTCAGCAGGATGGCATTTGGCATCAGCTGACAGGCGGCCCAAACTTCACCACGGGCCTGAGATCCCCATTGCAATTTTCCACTCACCGGGTAGAACAGAAAGGGCACCTGTTTGGAGAAGTGAGGGCCCTGGCCTGCCCAAAAAGTTTATAGGAATTTTCCTGATTCTTAGTGATGTCTTTGACAAGCATTCCCTCCTAAAGATGCCACCTCCCCAATGGGGAACAGCCCCACCTGATCCAGCTGTCCCTCTTCCTTTCTCCAGATGTGGATGGAGAGGCTGGGCAGAAGGCGACGTTTCCCGAAGGAAGCAGTGGTTCTGTGCCAGCCTCTGCTACAGGAAGAGAGGCGATGCCAGGCACAGGCCCAGGAGGTAATTGCTGTGCCTCTGGGCCTGAGCCCTGCTGAGGCTTTAGCTCATCTTTTAGACATCTCTGCTGTCTGGCAGTGCGGGCACAGCTCAGACAAGACAGGCACAGCCCAGGGGAATTATCCCGAGCAGGCTCAGGGCACTCGGGTACTGAGCAGTCCTGCTGGGGTCCCTGCATCTGAGACACTTCCTGAAACCTGGAAGTGACTGCATGGGGTGCCCACGGTGGGGAAAGGACAGAGGGGGAGAGTAAGGCTCCAGTGTGTCCTGAGAGGGCCTGGATATGTGCCCTTGGGCTATGGGATTTGTCCCAGGGGAAAAGAGTGATGGAGAGACAGAAGCATGTAGAAAGGGCGGGAGAAAATGCAGGAGGGATGGAGGGATAGAGCGGTAGTTGTGGTATTGCCTGCTGCAGTTTTCCCCAGTGCTTTAGCAAGAGTTTCAGCTGTGGGAGTGAGAGAGAGCCCCAGGGCCCTGGGCTGCTCCAGCAGCCCCTCCAGGGATGATGCAAAGGGCATGGAAAGAGGGAGCAGGAGCCAGCCAAGAGTTCCTAAGGCCCCTGTGCAGCTTTAGCCATGTCCATTCACATCCGGTTCCCACGGCCTTACCCGACCCCCTTGCAGTGCTCAGTTCCCTGAGGCAGAAGGGGATCCCAGCACACCCTGAAAAATGTTCTCATCTGTGCTCCGTTCTAGATGAGGTTGCTTGGAAGGCTTCTCCATTAGCTTGGCTGCATAAAGTTTTGAAGCCCTTGGAGTCTCCTGCAGGTATGTTCTCAGTGTGCCACCAAGGAAGAATTGTTGACAACCTGGCAGGAACCAGGTGACAGAAGATTCTGTGGGTCTTGTCTTACAGATAGGTCTGCAGGGAGGCCTTTTCCTGTTCCTTTGCTGATTCCTGCAGAGAAGCCTGGCTCCCATGGCAGGGGTGAGTAGTGTGTCCCTGCTGACCCCACAGGCTGAGCCCTGCTTTTGTGGGATCCATTCCTGGGAAACGGAACTACTTTCTCTTAAGGTCCTCTAAGGGGGAAGAACAAAGGCAAAGGACAGAAGAAACCCCATGAGCCAAACAACACCCTGAAACACATCGTGACAGAACTGCACAAAGGGCATGGTGAGAGCATTTCCCTCGTGCTTCCCCTGGGACTCAGCAGCCGGGGCCTTTGGCTGCACATCTGGACACACCGTGCCCGGCACAGCGGGAAGGGATCCATGGCAGTCTCGCTGCCCCGCTGCTGCTTTCATGCCCTGCAGGGCTGTTTCCCAGCCTGGCCTGGCTGCAGCTTCTGCCCAGCCCCTGCAGGAAGGCATTTGGCGTCAGCTGACAGGCAGCCCAAACTGCACCACTGGCCTGAAATCCTCTCCAATTTCCCAATCCCCAGGCCCATCCGGAGTGGTGGCTGCTTGGAGGAGGGAGGGCCATGGCCAGCCCCAAGGCACTGGAGGGATCAGGATTTTCCTGTTCCTTATCCATGACTGGGACATGGATTGCCTCCTGAAGAGGCCACCTCCCCAGTGTGTAATGATTCCATCTGATCTAGCTGTGCCTCTTCCTTTCTCAAGGGATGGACAGAGAGGCTCTGTGGAAGGTGGCATTTCCTGAAGGAAGGGAGGAGATGCCAGGCACAGGCCCAGGAGGTAATTGCTGTGCCTCTGGGCCTGAGCCCTGCTGAGGCTTCAGCTGCCCTCTCTGCTGCCTGGCAGTGCAGGCACAGCCCGGACAAGACTGGCACAGCCCAGGGGAATTATCCCGAGCAGGCTCAGGGCACTCGGGTACTGAGCAGTCCTGCTGGGGTCCCTCCGTGGGAGACACTTCCTGAAACCTGGAAGTGAGTGCATGTTGTGGCCATGGTGGGGAAAGGACAGAGAGAGAGATCAAGGCTCCAGTGTGTCCTGAGAGAGCCTGGATATGTGCCCTTGGGCTGTGGGAGCTGTTCCATGGGCAGGTGGGCAAGCAGGAGGGAGGAACAGAAGTTGGGAGGGATAGCTGTGGCGTTGCCTGCTGCAATTTTCCCCAAGCATTTAGTGAGGGGTTCCTGTGTGGGAATGAGGAAGGCCCAGGGCCCTGGGCTGCTCCAGCAGCCCCTCCAGGGATGTTCCCAAGGGCATGGAAAGAGTGTGGAGAGAGACCAGGAGCCACAGGCTGCCACAGCCTTATCCAACCCCATTACAGTGCCCAGATCCTTGAGGCAGAAATGGATCCCAGCAGCCATGGAAATGGTTCTGATCTCTGCTCCCTTTTAGATTGGGATCATGGTTTAGATTACTTGGAAACACTGGTGAATGGTGGTTTGAAGACCTTGCCAGATGTTGGAGGCAAGTTCTCAATGTACATTTCCTGACAGAATAATCAGTGTCAATGTGGCAAGAGCTCAGTCAAGTGGCATTTCCCTTAAGTTCCTCTGAAGGTTGATCAGTTCAGGAAATCTTGCTGTGCTCCATTCTTGTGCTCTGAAGGGTCCCACAGTATTGCTGTCAGTGGGAACATTTAGCTGTCCATCTTCCTCCTGTGGGCAATTCCAGTGTGTCCTTCCGTGTGCTCTGTGCAGCCAGGGAGAAGGGAAGAGAGGGAAGGGGCCGGGCCCAGGGCTGTGCCCCGGGGCTGAGCCTTCCACAGCCCCTTTGCTGGCCCCAGGGAGCCTGAGCTGCTCCTGCTGCCACTGCCAAGCCCTGGCCCTGCCCGGGGCTGGCTTTAGAGCTGCTGGCAGCTCCAGGGAGTCCTTTCTGCCCCGACTGCCCCGCAAGGGGCTCCTTCCATCCCAGTGTGGGGCCACTGCAGGCACGAGGTCCCCCTGCTCCTGAGTGGAAGGCAGAGCTGAGGCAGTGCCTTGGAGGGCACCAATCACCCAGGTGCACTCACGGCCACTTGGGCCTGAAGGAGAATCTTCAGCAGGCTCACAGGAGCTGTTCTGTCCTGCCTTTCTTTGCAGCTAACCCGGTTGGTGAAAGTGATCTGGCTTCCCAACCCACGTTCAGGAATGAGCCTCTGGGAGATGCTGAGGGTAGGTCAAGGCCTTTCCCCCTGGGAGAGCTGCCAGCTCAAGAGCCCAAATCTGGGCCAGGGAGGCAGCGCTGCAGGTGCCAGCACAGAACCATGCACGTGTGTGCCCTCGCCCTGCATGATCCCCTCATGATTTCTGCTCAATGCTGGCAGCTGTCTGGGGAAGGGAGGGCCCTGGCCCAGCCACAAAAGCCCAGATATTTTGTGAATCTCTTCACCATTTTTGATAATCATGCTGCCCTGAAGGTGCCAGCAAAGAAATGGGGAATTGTTCCAACTGATCCAACTGTCATTTTTTCTTTCTCAAGTGATGGACCAAAAGGCAGGTTTGAAGGAGGTGTTTCCCCATGGAAGCAGTGGCTCACTGGCAGCCCCAGCTGCAGGGAGGAAGGCGATGCCAGACACGGGCACAGGCACAGCAGGTAATTGCTGTGCCGGGCTCAGCCCTGGCCGGGGCTGTGTGGCAGCAGCTCTTCCCCCAGGGCCTGCCCTTGCCCGGCCCGGCAGCAGCCAAAGCTGGAGGCGCCTCGGCTTCCAGGCCTCTGGAGCTGGTTCAGAGCCCCGGGGAAATGGGACTGGTGCAGCAACGTCCCTGGCGCTGCAGCTGCTGCGGAGCTGGCCCTGAGTGCCCAGAGGCCCAAGGCACAGGAGCAGCCCCGAGCGGGAGCCTTGCCTCCAGCCCAGGGCCAGAGCCAGCCCTGGCTCCCGACTGGGCAGGGGCTGCGCTGGGTCCTGACAGGGCCTGAGCCTGTCCCCTGGGGCTGGGGGAGCTGTCACGGGGCAGGGAGGGCCAGGGCTGGCAGTGGCTGCTCGGGGATGGCTTTGGCCCCTGTCCCTGGCAGCAGCCACTGCCCAAGCAGCTGCGCTGCCCCCGGGCTCTCCTCCCGGCCTGCTGGGCTTTGGTGGCTGGCACAGCCTGTGCCAAGGGCCGGCAAGGTGCCTGCAGGCCCCAGCTCTGGGGGAAACAGAGAACGTCCTGCCCGTATCCACCGTGCTGCCAGCTCAGCAGTGCAGCACAGCACGGGCTCACACTCCCCATTGCTCCCACAGATGCAGCCGGCACCACAACACGTGTTCCTGATGCCCAGAAAGGCCTCGAAAGGGGCTTCTGTAAGGGAGCAGGCTGCTGGCCAAGGTTAATGGCAGGCCTGCTTTTTTCAGAGATTATCATTATTTTATGCTGTGGTCGAATTTGGAGTTACTGGACAAGAAAATGGTGAGTGTTTTCTTCACCTTTCCCAGGAACAGCTTCTTATGAAAATCTCATGCAGAGAGGAAACATTCCCAGAGAGCCTGGGGTGCAGTTGTTGCCAGTCCATAGTTCTCCAAATAACTCTGCTGAGGGTTCTGCTGCTGCCCAGTGCTTCCAGTGGCCTCTCAATTGCTGGGCCTTGTCCTGGGGCCCCGCTGGGGCTGCAGCCAGAGCTGGCTCCCACTGAGGCTGCCTGGCCAAGAGCAGCCCCAGGGGCACAGGGCAGAGGCAGAGCAAGGTGGGGAGGAGGAAGAGCAGGGCCGAGATTGCCCTTGAAAGGCAGAGGCGCTCTGGGGCCTGCCCCTGGCCAGGGACCCTGCCCAGAGCCGTGCCCTGCTGCCCGGGGCCTTGAGGGGCAGCTGTCCAGCTGGGCCCAGCTGTGCCAGCAGCTCCAGTCGTGCTGGGGAGCCTTGCCAGCTCTGGGCCCTGCTGTGCACCAGGCTCCCTGTGTGCCACTGGCGGCTGGGGCCTCAGCCACCTCCTCTCTCCACAGGAGCGCCTCTGCAGCTTCACAAGACCGGCCAAAGAGTTCCCTCAGGGAGACCCTTACCTGCACCTGACATCAGCCTTCTCTAAGCCAGTGTCCAAAGTCCCTGCCATGCCTGCATTACCAGCTTATTTCTAGGGACATGCTGCCACCACCCAGAACAGGAGCCTCTGGCCCTGAATGTGCTGGCATTCGTGTCCGGCCAGGACTGAAGGTGGGACTCGCCTGCCAAGGAACGGCTTGAGCAACATTTCTCACCTCTGCTCTCTGGGTGGTGGCACCAGCCCTGCATGTGCTGATTTTCTGGGCACAGCCAGGTTTGTGCAGGCAGCAGCCGGGCATGGGTCTCCTGAGACAAGGATCTACTATATTTATTTTTAATTTTGCAAGATTGAGGAACATTTGTCGTAGGATATTCCCCTAATAATTCTTCCCCTTTCCCACAACAGTCCTATATTTCTCAACGTAGTTTTAGAAGTTGGAAAAGCAGAACATTTTCACACTTCTAGAATAAAAAAATATATAATTGCATTTAATTGGTAATCTTTATTTCTGGAAGAACTAAGTTCACTGAAGAAACATAGTCTACTGCAGAGGCTCATTGTCCAGGGCAGATTTGTATCTTCTCACAACTAACCAAGAACCTTTTCCCTCATATTTTCTGGGATTTCTGACAAGCTCGCCACTTAGTCTTCAGAGGCAAGTTTTGAGCACAGTCGGAATCTCTTCAGGTCACCATCTTTGTTTGCTTCTGCCAAGAGCTGCCTCAGTTCCAGAGCAGAGGCTTCTCTCAGCTTTCTGCCGCCCCGCTCCCCCCAAGCCTGTCCTGAGCCCTCTCCTGCAGCTGCTGCGCTGCCGTGGGGCTTCTGTAAAACACAACAGCTCTGCCACAGCCGTTCAGCTGGATTGGAGAAGCTTTCTGGCCGTGCTTACATTAGGCTGGTGGCTTCTCAAAACACAAGCTGAGATTCTGAATGCTGTGTTTCACCTGGCACAGAAACTGATGCTGCCTTTCTCATGGAGCCTAAACTCCCATGGGCTTTCAACGCTTTCTGGCCAGCATACGGCCTGGAAAACCATTTAATGCAGCCATTTAGTATTGAAAATGGCCCAGTCTGTTTATCAAAGGAACTTGTTTAAATGCTGGAGCCCACCAGAGCATCCTTCCAGGCCATATCTTTCTCCCCCACACCTCCCCCTCCATGACTGCCAAACAGCACCTTTGACAGGTCTTTCCTCCAGAAGCTGAATGGCACCATTTTTTTTGAGGGAGGGAAACAAAGAAAATGTTCTGGGATACCACCATCATCACCATCATCCTCATCATCAATCATCATCATCATCGTCATCATGATCATCATCACAATAAGCTGCAAATCATTTCAATGACATCAACAACTCAGACTGTGGACTTATTTCTCAGAGTGCAGCACAGGCTGCACTACCCCTTGAAACTGCAGATGTGCTACAGTCTTTAAAACCAGGTGGATGCAGACGAAATTTGGAGCCAAGCACAGCTCTGGGAGAGCTTTAGGGATTGGGCCTCCACGGGCACTGCTGTGTGCCTTGAGTAACCTGCCCCAAGCCATCTGCCACCTGAAGAGCCAAGTGGGGCACGGAAAAGCACAGGCTGCAGAGGGGCTGGGAGTGCAGGGAGCCCATCCTTGTCAGCACTAACACGCTCATCCCACCTTCGCACTGGCTTTGGATGGAGACCAGAACTCATAGCTGGCAAAAGGAAAAGAGGGTACAAAGGTCCCTGGAGTCCCCTGCCCCAGTACCTCAGCCAGTGGGGAAAGGAAGAGGCCAATATGTGGCCGGGGGTTTAAAAGGAGGCTGTGTTTCCCACTAGTTGAGAGAGACAACCCCACAAGCGGATGTCCCAATAGACTCTTTCCCTATGTTCAAACAAAGCTGCAGGACTGCTCTGGCTCCTCTATGGACACTGGCTTTTCATGCACACCTGTTTCCTTGTATCAGACTATCAGCAGCCTGCAGTGACTCACTGCCAGTCTGGTCTGCAGGGGAAATGGAACTAATTTCCATTGGGGCCCTCCCAGAGGGAAGAACAAACCCAGAGGAGACAAGCAACCCCTGCAGGCATCCAAACTTCTGCACCAGATGCTGAGTGAGCTGCAGAGGGGGCGTAGTGGGTGCATTTCCCTCAGCCTTCTCCCGAGACTCAGCAGTCGGGCACTTGCGCTGCACATGGGTGTTGGATAATATACCAAGTTTAATTTTTGTTTCATGTCTCCATTCAGGCTTGGTTTGCCTGTGCCTTGGGGAAAGGAATTCTCATGGCTTTTTTAAAGGGATCTTGCACCACTCATGGGAAATGAGCTTAACATCTCCATGAACTGGGAATAACCCAAAAGGTCCCCAAAAAGATAATGACCATCAAGAACACATTAATGACCATCAGCAAACATCAAGGGACATCTGCCCCAGACACTGCCACCTGGCATAGTGGGACACACCTGGTCTGGAAGAGGCTAAGAAGAAAATCAAGGAGGGTGGACGTTATTAATATCAGAGGCCAAGAAATCTGGCTCCAGGAGGAAAACAAATACCAAGAACTATGCCACTTGAGACCAATGGACATAAAATCAATGGACTTCCCTGGATTTTGGACGGTAAAACATTTTGGCAAAATCAAGTAAAACTCATGTGTCTTGCTATGATTTTCTCGGCACAACCAGGCTACATGTGGATGAAACTCTATTTTGTTGCACATCGTGGCCAGAACAACATTGTTGCCAGAATAAATGCCTTGATTTACTGACAACAAAATGCTGACGGAGGGCTTTTGTTTTCCCCGAAGTTTCAGTGACATCTGGACATGCCATGCCCAGCACAGTGGGTAGGGAACCATGGCAGCCTCACTGCCACGCCGCTGCTTTCCTAGAGGAAGGAATGGCTCCCTGGCAGCTTCTGCTGCAGGAAGGAAGGCGATGCCAGACACAAGCAAAGGCACAGGAGATAATTGCTCTGCAGGGCTCAGCTGGGCTCAGCCCTGGCCGGGGCTGTGTGGCAGCAGCTCTTCCCCCAGGACCTGCCTTTCCCGGGCCCAGCACCAGCCAAAGCTGGAGGCGCCTCGGCTTCCAGGCCTCTGGAGCTTGTTCACAGTCCCAGGGAAACGGGACTGGTACAGCAACGTCCCTGGCGCTGCAGCTGCTGCGGAGCTGGCCCTGAGTGCCCAGAGGCCCAAGGCACAGGAGCAGCCCCGAGCGGGAGCCCTGCCACCAGCCCAGGGCCAGAGCCAGCTCTGGCTCCCGACTGGGCAGGGTCTCCAGGGTGTCCTTGAGGGGCAAACATTCCCAGAGAGGCTGCAATGGAGTTGTGGCCAGTCCATGGTTGTCCAAATAAGTCTGCTGAGGGTTCTGCTGCTGCCCAGTGCTTCCAGTGGCCTCTCAATTGCTGGGCCTTGTCCTGGGGACCCCGCTGGGGCTGCAGCCAGAGCTGGCTCCCACTGAGGCTGCATGGCCAAGAGCAGCCCCAGGGGCAGGGGGCAGAGGCAGAGGGAGGTGGGGAGGAGAAAGAGCAGGGCCGAGATTGCCCTTGAAAGGCAGAGGCGCTCTGGGGCCCGCTCCTGGCCAGGGAGCCTGCCCAGAGCCGTGCCCTGCTGCCCGGGGCCTTGAGGGGCAGCTGTCCAGCTGGGCCCAGCTGTGCCAGCAGCTCCAGCCATGCTGGGGAGCCTTGCCAGCTCTGGGCCCTGCTGTGCACCAGGCTCCCTGTGTGCCACTGGCAGCTGGGGCCTCAGCCACCTCCTCTCTCCACAGGCATCACATTGAAGAAAAACTGAAAGCTGCTGGCTGGTCACAAGATCTCTACTGCTGGAAGAGCAATAGCAGCATCTCTGGTTCGGACGAGTTTTCATTTTAGCTCCAACAAGCTCTACGGTGACTTCCAGGGCCGAAGGCGAAAGCCCCCAGGAAAGGCTGTGGGAAGTTCTCAAGTGAAGATTGACTGAGAGCTTCCAAAATCAGCTTCCAAATTTTCAAAGTAGTTTTCGAATCCTGAGAAGGCAATCCTATTTTCTATTTGCTTTACATTTTTAGAAATATTTAGAAATAGTTTTGGTAGAGACAAATCCCCCAATGTTTCTTCCCCACTTCCACAATATGTCTGTGTTTTTGAAAGTAGTTTTACAGTTCAGGAAAGTTTTTTTTTGCACTTATATAATAAAAAATAAAATAAAATGGCATTTCAGTGATAATCTTTATTCTGCAAAGAACTAAGACACACTAAGACACCCAGCCTGCTGCAGAGGCAAAGATCTTTTCCCACGGGAACTTTGTACCAATCACAACCAAGTAATCAAGAACCTTTTCCCAGATACTTCCTGCGATTCCTGACCAGCTCACCTCTTAGTCTTCAGAGGCAAACTTTGAGCACAGTGGGAATCTCTTCAAGTCACCATCTTTGTTTGCTTCTGCAAGAACTGCCTCGGTTCCAGAGCAGGGGCTTCTCTCAGCTTCCAGCTGCCCCCGGGCTCTCCTCCCGGCCTGCTGGGCTTTGTTGGCTGGCACAGCCTGTGCCAAGGGCCGGCAAGGTGCCTGCAGGCCCCAGCTCTGGGGGAAACAGAGACCGTCCTGCCCGTATCCACCGTGCTGCCAGCTCAGCAGTGCAGCACAGCACAGGCTCATGATCCCCATCACTCCCACAGATGCAGCTGGCACCACAACACGTCTTCCCCATGCCCAGAAGGGAATTGGTTTCTGCCAGGGAACACACTGCTGGCTAGAGTTAATGCCAAGCCTGGCTTTTCTATGGCCTGCAGGGCATTGGGGGACCCCTGTAAGGATGGCACTTGGCCGGGGTCCCTCATGTGGCACACCAGCTGGAGGGGGGGTTTTGTAGGTGGTGGGTTTTGCAGGAAGGCATGCAGGGCTTTGCGTCCTTTGTAAGTGGTGCATGTGGCTGCGGTTCCTCGTGAGGTTCTCAGGGGATTTGAGATCTCTTCTGTGGTGTACAGGGGGCTGGAGACATCTGTAAGGCTGGCAGGGGCTTGAGTTCCTCGTGATGAACGTGGCAGTTTAGTGCTTGCCGTCAAGGCCTGGAGAGGAGCTGAGTCCTTCCTAAGGTGGGCAGGAGGCTGGGCTCTTTTGTGAGGCACACGAGGCTGCCCTGGGGTCTCTGCATTGGTGAGCACGGATTCCCTGCGAGGCACGCAGGGATATTTTGGGGTCTCTGCTGAGGGTGCAGGGATCCCTCAGGAGGCACAAAGGAGTATTGATGGTCTCTACTAAGGTGTGCAGGGATCCCTGATGAGATGTGCAGCGGGGTTTTTCAGTCGCCTCAGCGCAGCAAAGGGCCACTCTGGGTGGAGGCTGTGCAAAGTGGGCAGAAAGCTTCCTGCCAAGCCTTGCGGCCGGCGGGCGGGCGGAGCCCATCCTTGGGGGTCGGGCGGGGCCTCTGGAGCCGCCGCGCCCTTGTCGGGCAGGTCCCGGCCCCGGCGGGGAAGGGCCGCGGCCCCGGACTCCGGCGGCGCTGCCGAGCAGCGGCGGAGGCACAACAAGGGCCCCGCTCCGGCCTGGCCCTGTGCTGCAGCCCAGCACAGGGACAGCCACGGCCGCTCCCTGCGCCACAGGCGGCACCGGGGCTGCAGCTGAGGCCGTGCCTGCTGCCACTGAGGAAGGAGCTCCTTGCAATGCCCGCTTCCCTAAAGCACGTGGGCAAGCCATCACAGCATGGAGACGCTTCTGAACTGTGCTCCCATGGACACTGGGATCGAGAGATGGATTGACTGGAAGTCCTGGCTGTGAGAAACAAGGGCCAGGAGACCTGCTCCTTTAAAAAGGCCTTTATTAAGAACAGCTCTTGGGTGGGGAACCCGAGCGGTCGCGCACACCACCACTGCTCCCACAGGACGACGCTGAGGAGGAGGAGTGCAGCTTTGTCTCTCGGCAGAGCTGGGGCTTCCGTCCTCACCAGAGTCCTCAGGAAGACAATGTTGGCTCGTAGTCTATGGGTATCATCCCGACTGAGTACTCCTCAAGTCATGGTGACAGGACGGAATCCGGCTCTGTAAATGGTGGATGATTCCTGGTGGTGCAGCCTGTTTAAAACCATAGTTTATGGGCTGGTTTGTTGTTTTTGAGAGAGTTCATACCATACCAACAGCTCCTCATTAAATTCAGTCCGGGTGCTAGTCCCTCTGGGAGCAGGCAAATGGTTCCTGACCTCATGGAAAGGGATACAGGTACAGGGGTGCAAGTCCTTCTGGGAGCAGGAGTAGTGGTTCCTGACAGAAAGGGATACAAACACAGGGTTACAAATACAGGGTAAGACAGTAACACTTAACAATGGCAAACCAAGTACATTCAACACCAGACTTACACTTCCAGTTAAGATCCTATTAAATTTATCAATTTCATCAACATTAATTACCAATTGCCACCCTGGAATAAGAACTCCCATCTCCACTGTTACACTTCTTACACTGGCCAGTCACAGTGTGAAGATCATGTTGCATGCTGGAGGCAACTTTTCCATGCCCCTTTCCTGACAGAACAATCACGGATTAGATATTGCGGCCAAGAGCAGCCCCAGGGGCACAGGGCAGAGGCAGAGGGAGGTGGGGAGGAGAAAGAGCAGGGCCGAGGTTGCCCTTGAAAGGCAGAGGCGCTCTGGGGCCCGCTCCTGGCCAGGGACCCTGCCCAGAGCCGTGCCCTGCTGCCCGGGGCCTTGAGGGGCAGCTGTCCAGCTGGGCCCAGCTGTGCCAGCAGCTCCAGCCGTGCTGGGGAGCCTTGCCAGCTCTGGGCCCTGCTGTGCACCAGGCTCCCTGTGTGCCACTGGCAGCTGGGGCCTCAGCCACCTCCTCTCTCCACACGAGCGCCTCTGGAACTTCACAAGACCGGCCAAAGGCCTCAGTCATGGAGAACTGGGCCTGTCATCTTGCATCTCCGTGCCAGTGCCCGTTGTCCCTGCCACGGCTGCATGACCAGCTTATTGCTGGGCACGCGCTGCTGCCACCACCACCCAGAACAGGAGCCTCTGTCCCCAAAGGTGCTGGCCCTGGTGTCCAGCCAGGACAGGTGGTGCGGCCCTCCTGCCAGGGAAGGGCCTGAGCCCAGCAACATCTTTGGGCTTCAGCTCAGGTGTCTGTGTGCTACCACCAGCACTGGCTGAGCTGATTGTCTGGGCACAGCCAGGGGTGGGCAGGCAGCAGCCACACAAGGGACTCCTGAGAAAAAGTGACACCATTTGGTCTTTGTTTTACATTTTTACACATTACAAATTTTTAGAAATACTCCCAAATATTTTTCATAGGAAAAAATCCCCTAATACTTATTACATTTTTCCACAGTCATTTAGGATTTTTCAAAGTACTTTTAGAATTAGAAAAATTTAGAACACTTTTACACTTGTAGAATAAAAAATAAAATTGCATTTAATAGGTAATTCTCACTCTAAGAAGAATTAAGTCATCACAAGACACCCAGCCTACTGAAGAGGCTCTTTTCTCACTGGAGATTTGTACCCAGTGACAACAACCAACTTAAAACCTTTTCCCTGATATTTTCTGGGATTTCTGACAAGCTCACCTCTCCATCTTCAGAGGCAAATGTTGAGCCCAGTGGGCATCTCCTGCAGTGCAGGAGGGTCTCTGTGTGCCAGCTGCAACTGGGGCCTCAGCCACCTCCTGTCTCAACCGGTGTCCATCTGCAGCTTTACAGGAAGGGCCAAACACCTCAGTCTGGGACATGAGTAGCAGACATTTCCCATCTGCAACCCCATGCCCGATGTCCCTGTGCCAGCTGCTTTAACAGCTTGTTGCTGTGCAGATGCTGCCTCCAGCCAGACAAGGTCCTCTCCCCCTGAAGGCACTGGCCCTGCTCTCTGGCCCCTACTGAAGGTGGGCAGGGCTTGGCCCAGCTCTTCTCTTGCACTAAAGAGATGGAGCTGTCACCCCAGTGTCCGGGTGGTAGCAGCAGCAAAGCCCAGCCAGGATCAGCACTGGCTGAGCTCCGTGCCCAGGGACAGCTGGGGATGGCCACGGTGTGGGCAGGCAGGAGCCAGGCAGGGGCTGCTGTGACCAGTGGCGGGGCCCCGGGGAGGATGGGGCAGCCCATGCTGAGCGTCCCTGGGCTGAGGGACATTTCCTTCCCTGCGACCATCTGGGCCTGGACCTCCTCCAGTGGCATGCCCAGGAAAAGAGGGAAGCCATCAAGAGCCTGTGAGTTACGCAGGGATGGGCTGCAGCTTCCTCCCTCCTTGGTTAGCGGGCGGATTAAAAGAGGCCTCTAGGGTTTGTGGCAAACAGCAGTGGGCAAACAGGGCCCTGGCATGTCTCTGAGGGACAATTCACGAGGCAGTGTGCACAGGCAGGGCAAGCAGGCAGGGTTGCAGGTTTTCTTGCTTGGGAGGTTTACCGTGTCTTGTTTGCAGTGTTTCTGTTGGTTGCTTGGTTTTGGGGTTTCTGGGAGTAGTGGTTTTTACGCAATCGAAAACTGTAGTTAGTACAAGTGCATGTAACTAGATGGAACACTCCAAAAAGGATGTGTCTGTCCTGGCCCATTCCTGTGCAGAGTGTTTGAGCTCAGCAGTGGTTTCAGGGGGCAGTGCGGAGAAAAGCTGCCTGTGGTGTGAACAGGTGAATGATGTCCTTTCACTGGTGGCCGAGCTTAGGGAGGAAGTTTAAAGACTAAGGAGTATCAGGGAAAGTGAAAGGGAAATAGATTGGTGGAGTTCAGCCCTTCCATCCTTACGGGAGGCCCAGCAAGAGTCACAGGACTCCTATGCTGCACACTGTCAGGCAAGAGAAGGACACCTGGTAGATGAAGGGGAGTGGAAATGGTCCCTGAACGGGGAGGTTATGATAAAAATTCCTCCCGACCCCCGTCCCCTAGCCAGGGGCCACTTCAGAATAGGTATGAGCCCCTGGATCTAGAGAGTCAGCCAAATGATTAAGAAGAAAATTGCCTGCCCAGAGAGCCTCCCAATTATGATTAATCTGTAACATGAATTGCCACCTCTAACATCAAAAAGGAAAGAAGGGTAATCGTGGTGGGTGATTCCCTTCTGAGGGGAACAGAGGGCCCCATGTCAACCGGGCCCACCCCACAGAGAGCTCTGCTGCCTCCCTGGGGCCCAGGTGCAGGATATTCCTCAGGGACTTCCTGGGCTCATTCAGTCCTCTGATTATTATCCACTGCTGAAACTCCAGGCTGGCAGTGATGAGATTGAGAAGAGGAGTGTCAGGACCATTGAAAGGGACTTTAGGGCACAGGGACAAGTGGTTGATAGGACGAGGACACAGGTAGTCTTTTCCTCAGTCCCTTTGCTGGCTGAAAAAAATGGTGAAAGCAATAGGAGAGCTCGTATCATCAACAAGTGGCTCAAGTGTTGGTGTCATTGGCGGAATTTTGGATTCTGTGATCATGGCGCAGCTTTGATGGCACCTGGCCTGCTGGAACCAGATGGGCTCCATCTCTCTTGTCAGGGCAGAAGGTTTTTAGCCCATGAGCTTGCAGAACTTGTTGAGAGGGCTTTAAACTGGGTTTGAAGAGGGAACAGGATGCAGCTGGGCTGTCTGGAAGCAGGCCCAAGGCTGGTAAGCCTGAGTTAGGGATGAAATCAGCAGCCCAGCTGAGGTGCATGGATACCAGTGCACACAGCATGGGTAACAAACAGCAGGAGCTGGAGGCCATGGTCCAGCAGCAGAGCTGTGATGTCATTGCCATCACAGAAACGTGGTGGGATGCCTCACATGGCTGGAGCACTACACTGGATGGCTACAAGCTCTTCAGGAGAGACAGGAAAGGGAGAAGAGATGGAGGCGTGGCTCTTTTTATTAGGGAGGCTTTGGACACCATGGATATTGAAACTAATGATGATGAGGTGGAATGCCTATGGGTGAGAATGAGGGGGAAGGCCAACAAGGCTGACATCCTACTGGGAGTCTGTTATCATCCACCCAACCTGGAAGAAGTGGTGGACAACTCATTCTATAAACAGCTAGAGGATGTTTCAGGATCATCAGCCCTTCTTCTTGTAGGCGACTTCAACTTGCCAGACATCTGCTGGGAACTTAATTCAACAGAAAAAAATCAGCCCAGGAAATTTGTAGAGTGTGTGGAGGACAACTGTTGGTTGCAGCTGGTGGGTGAGCCCAGCAGGGGAGGGACTATGTTAGATCTGCTCTTTGCAGATAGAGGTGGGCTGGGGGGACATGTGGTGCCTGGAGGCCGCTTCGGGCATAGTGATCATGAAATGATAGAATTTGTTGCATTGCAAGCTGATCTGTAGTCAGCATTAATCAAGTTCTAAGAAGCAGTCCAGCTCAGCTCCATGAACTAGCCTCTGTGTTTGACTGACAGAAGCTCACATCCAATGGGAACTCTCCTAGGATGCAGACATTGTCTTGGTTCAGAGCCTGGGGGCACACAGATAGACCAATGAGCTGTGTCGGCCCAGGAGATTTGAGTGGGCTAGAAAAGAACACTCTGGACAATAAACAAGGCTGTTTCTCTGAGGAAACATGAGTGGTCTGTCTTATGTCTCAGACAGGGGAACACCAATGTATCAAGAATTCTTGGTATTTTGTGAAAACAGGAGGAACATCAAGAAGACCAAACCAAAAACATCATGGTTTGACCCTGGCACAATGCCAGGGCCCCCATGAAGGGTGTATTTCCATAATGGTTGCTGTGAGATGTGACCCGGAAACAGAACAAAGCAAGTTCCCAATTGGGGATGGAGGGAAAATACAACACTTTAATAATCTACAACACAGAACATAAGGGAAAAAGAAAAAAACACACAGAACAATGCACAATGGAAAACTCCTAAAACACTCCTCCCCCTAGGTCTCTAACATTCAAATCCCCTCTAACACATTGTTTCTCAGTCTAATACCCTCTTTCACACAAGCTTCCCCTCAGTTCACCAAGAGATAGAAGTCTCCCTCTTACACCATGGGCTTCCCCTGGAAACACACTGGAACCTCTGTTCTTCTGCGTCACACATGGCAGCTGCCCGAAGAAGATCTGCCGTGGTGACCATCTTCCTTCCATGTTTTGTGCTCTCACCACAGTCCACTGACCTAGACTGCTCCTTGGGTCCTTTTAAGAATGCTTTCTCACCCAGTTCCAAGAAATGGCCGCCTCCTACCATCTGGGATATCTGTCCCCCCCATATTTTTACTCCCCTGGGGCCTGGGTCTCGGGAACAGAGATCCTTCGCTGATGGCAGAGGGCTCCACCACACCCTCCCCATCAGTCTCTGCTCTCTCTACTTCTCCTCGCGGCCTTATCATTCCTGGCCCGTGGCCAACCGCCTCCCCCAAGGTGCAGTCTCTGCATTATCAGAAGAAATTGGTCTCGCCCGTGGCTATGTAAGAGAAAAGTCCAGCCAAAGCCACTTCAATCATCTCCTCCATCTGGGGCACTCTCATCTGCTGGTATTTTCTTCTCCTACTTGAACCTTTTCTTCTTTCCCATCTTCCATCCCCTCTAAACTATCAGCTGGGGAAGATCAGTGTTTTTACAGCTTCCACTGTTTCAACACTAAAAGGGTTAAAAGCTCAGCCTGGTCTCCCAGCGGCTGGGCACCTTGCCCCCCCTGCTCCTCCTCCTGGCCACGGTGCCGGCACGAGATACCACATTCCAAGCCAGCACAGTCTCTGCCATTCTCTCCCAGGGGTGATGCCCAAACCGTCCCATGTTCTCCTCCACCCCTCCTCCTGCAGGAGCCTCTGGCCTTCTCCCCTCAGGCCGCATGGCCTCCCCTGCCCCACCCAGACACAGCTGGGCAGGGGGAGGAGGTCAGACCAGCTCACCTGCTGCCAGATCAAAGAGGAAGTTCCTCTGGGAATGCTGTGCTTTTAACCCCTGTGTGTTCTCAGAGGCGTGTCCAAATCTCAGTGGCCAGCACAGGTGCCAGTTTCACATCTGGCCACTGATTGGCCTGACCACAACCCTTCCAAAAACTCACTTCCGGGTCAAACCAAGACATTCCACCCCTCGCCTCTGAGAACACACACTTCATTCCAAAATATGAACAAAATTACATTCAAGACACTTCTACTTACAACAATGACATACACCAAACCTCCATCCCCAGATTTTATTATCAATCTACTTACTACCCAATACATGCTTTGCTCCTATTCCCTTTGATCCATCTCACAGCTTCCGTCTCATCACTTCGACATTCCTGGTCCAGGAAACCAAAAATGTCATGACTTCCAGAGGGCAGACTTTGGCCTGTTTAGGAGACTTCTTCAGAGAGTTCCTTGGCAAGCAGCCCTTAAAAACCAAGGAGTCCAGGAAAGGTGGGCATGCGTCAAAACAGAGATCTTGAGGGCACAGGAACAGTCTGTCCCTGGGTGCCGAAAGATGAGTCAATGAGGCAAACGCCCAGCCTGGATGGGCAAGGAGGTTTTGGAGGAATTTAGAAATAAAAAGAGGACGTATCATCTTTGGAAGGAGGGTCAAGTCTCTCAGGAAGTATTTAGAGGAGCTGCTAGAGCATGTAGGAAACAAAATTAGGGAGGGCAAAGCTTAGTTTGAACTGAAAATGGTGACTTCTGTAAAGGATAATAAAAAAAATGTATTTACAAAGATATCAACGGGAAAAGGAAGGGTCAGACCAACCTTTGTTCTTTATTAGATGTGGGAGGGAACTTAGGAAGTGCAGATGAGGACAAGGCAGAGGTGCTGAACACCTTCTTTGCCTCAGTCTTTAGTAGGAAGACGACTTGTCCTCAGGACAAGTGTCCTGCTGGGCTGGTAGATGGTGTCAGGGAGCAGAATGGGCCCCCTGTTAGCCAAGAGGAGGCAGCCAGAGAACTGCTGAGCTGCTTGGATGTTCATAAATCTATGGGGCCAGATGGGATCCACCCCAGGGTGATGAGGGAACTGGCAGATGAGCTGCTGAAGCCGCTCTCCATCATTTATCAGCAGTCCTGGCTCACTGGTGAGGTTCCAGGTGACTGGAAGCTGCCCAATGTGACGCCCATGTAGAACAAGGGTGGTAAGGAGGATCCTGGTAATTATAGGCCAGTCAGTCTGAGCTCAGTACCCAGTAAGGTGATGGAACAGTTTGTACTGAGTGCCATCACGCAGCACTTACAGGATGGCCAGGGTAGCAGACCCAGCCAGCAGGGGTTTAGGAGGGGTAGGTCGTGTCCGACCAACCTGATCTCCTTTCATGAGCAAGTGACCTGCCTGATGGATGCAGGAAAGGCTGTGGATGTGTCTATTTGGACTGCAGAAAGGCCTTTGCACTGTCTTCCACAGCTCACTCCTGGAAAAGCTGCAGCCCAGGGCTGGGAGAGGAACACTCTTTGCTGGGCTCAGAACTGGCTGGATGGCTGGCCCAGAGAGGGGTGCTGAACGGTGCTGCACCCAGCTGGCAGCCAGTCACCAGAGGTGTCCCTGCGGGCTCTGTGCTGGGGCCAGCTCTGCTCAATGCTTTTATTGACAACATGGATGAGGGGATTGAGTCTTTCATTAGCAAATCTGCAGACAACACTAAGCTGGGAGAGTGTGTTGATCTGTCGGAAGGTAGGAGGGCTCTGCAGGGAGACCTGGAATGGTTGGAGGCATGGGCAGAGTCCAGTGGGATGAAGCTCAGTAGGTGCAAGTGCCCAGTGCTGCACTTTGGCCACAAGAAGCACCTGCAGTGTTCTAGGCTGGGGATAGTGTGGCTGGACAGTGGCCAGGCAGAAAGGCACCTGGGGGCACTGGTCACAGCCAGCTGAACATGAGCCAGCAGTGTGGCCTGGTGGCCAAGGAGGCCAATGGCTCCTGGCCTGTGTCAGGAAGAGCGTGGCCAGCAGGAGCAGGGAGGTCATTCTGTCCCTGTAATTGGCACTGGTGAGGCCGCACCTCGAGTGCTGTGTCCAGTTCTGGGCCATCAGTTTGGGAAGGACATTGAGTCGCTCGAGCACATCCAGAGGGGGCAACGAGGATGGTGAGGGGCTGGGAGCACAAGCCCTGGTGAGGAATGACTGAGAGAGCTGGGGGTGTTTACCCTGGAGAAAAGGAGACTCCGAGGTGACCTTATCACTCCACAGCTCCCTGAAGGGTAGTTGTAGTCAAGGGGGGTTGGCTTCTTTCTCCAGGCAGCACTGACAGAACCAGAGGACACAGTCTCAAGCTGCATCAGGGGAACTGTAGGTTGGATATTAAGAAAATGTTTTCCACAGAAAGAGTGATAAAGTTCTGGAATGGCCTGCCAGGGGAGGTGATGGAGACGCCATCCCTGGATGTGTTTAAAAAAAGACTGAATGTGGCACTGGGTGCCATGGTTTAGTTGTGGTGTTGGGACATGGGTTGGACTGGATGATCTTGAAGGTCTCTTCCAACCTGGTCATGCTGTGAATTCTGTAAGAATTCTGAGCATCTCCAGGGACACAGCCTGGCCAGCAATGTCAGTAGGTGAAAAATAAGGTTTTTTGTGAGAAATGGACCTGTGATAATGCAAAACATTTACAATCCGGGCAGTCCATTCATGTGGATGGGCGCACACTCTGGGGGTACAGCTGAGGCCATGAGGTCACAGCAGGGCTCTGGGGTCACAGCAGGCTGAGCTCACAGCAGGCTCTGAGGTCACAGAGGTGCCAGAGGTGCCAGAGCCCCGTGGTTGCACAGCAGCACAAGGAGCCAGCAGTCAGTCCCTGAGCACAACTGTTGCGGCAGCAGCGGCGTTGGCAGCAGCGGTGCTGACATTGGGACAGCGGTGACAGGACAGCGGTGGCAGCAAGAGCTGCGGGACTGGCAGAGGGCAAGGCACCATGGCCCTTGCTCTGCGCCTCCTACTCCTGCTGCTCCTGGCCGTGGCCCTGCCTGCCAGGGCTGCCCAGGCTGCTCCGCTGCAAGCGCGGGGAGCAGGTGAGCCGGCAGCCTGGCTGCCCTTTCCCGGCACAGCGCTCCCTGCTCCCTGGGAAGCGCTGGGGATGGTTTTGCCCAGGGCTTTAGGGTGGGTTTCCTCTGTGGGAGGGAGAGAGTCCCAATGGGTCCTGGGCAGCCCCATTTCCCTTTCCTCTCCCAGAATTTTACACAGGGCAGGGAAAGAGGGTGGATTGTGGCCAGGAGCCAGCCCAGAGCTCCCCAGGCCTCTGTGCAGCTTTGGCCATGTCCATTCACATCTGGCTCGCATGGCCTTTCCTGATGCCCATTTCCTGTACCCAGCTCCCTGAGGCAGAAGGGGATAATACGCAGCATGGAAATAGTTATGATTTCTGCTCCCTCTAGATTTGGATGGCCATATAAATTATTTGCAAGTACTGGTGAATGACACTTTAAAGATCTTGGAAAATGCTGGAGGCAAGTTCTGAATTTCTCTTTATCGGATAGAATAATCAGTGTCTATGTGGGAAGAGCTCATTCATGCCACTTTCCTCAAGGTTCTGTCCGGGTTGAAAGACTGAAAAATTTGCCCTGCTCCCTTCTGGAGCCCTGAGGGATCCCACAGGATCGCTGTCAGTGGGAGGAAGGAGAATTTAGCTGTCCATCTTCCTCCCGTGTGCAATGCCAGTGTGTCCTTCCATGTGCTCAGTGCAGCCACAGAGAAGAGCAGAGAGGGAAGGGGCCGGGCCCAGGGCTGTGCCCCGGGGCTGAGCCTTGTGGGCAGCCTGAGGATCTCCTGCAGTGCCACAGGAGCTCTTCTGTCCTGCCTTTCTTTGCAGCTGAACCTGCTGGTGAAGGTGGTGCAGCTTCCCAACCCACGTCCAGGACAGAGCCTCTGGGAGATGCTGAGGGTAGGTCAAGACTTTCCTCCCTGGGAGAGCTGCCAGCTCAGAGCCCAAAGCTGGGCCAGGGGGCATCGCTGCAGGTGCCAGCACAGAACCATGCACGTGTGTGCCCTCGCCCTGCACGATCCCCTCACCGCTCCTGCGGCTCAGTGGTGCCCGTGCAGATCAGCAGAGATGGCAGCAGCCTCTGTGGCTGTTGTGTTACAGGTGTGTCTGCAGGGAGGACTTTTCCAGCTCCTTTGCTGACCCCTACACAGAAGCCTGGCTCCCATGGCAGGGGTGAGTAGTGTGTCCCTGTTGACCCCACAGGCTGAGCCCTGATTTTGTGGGATCCGTTCCAAGGAAATAGAAATATTCCTCTTAAGGTCCCCTGAGAATGGAGAACAAACCCAGAAGGAACAGTAAGTCCCTGGAGGCATCCAAACACATGGAGAAGATGCCGAGTGATCTGGAATGATGCTGTGGAGGATACATTTCCCTCATGCTTCCCCTAGGACTCAGCAGCCGGGGCCTTTGGCTGCACATCTGGACACGCCGTGCCCGGCACAGCGGGAACGGATCCATGGCAGCCTCGCTGCCCCGCTGCTGCTTTCACGCCCTGCAGGGCTGCTTCCCAGCTTGTCCTGGCTGCAGCTTTTGCCCAGCCTATGCAGGAAGGCATTTGGCATCAGCTGACAGGCAGCCCAAAATGCACCACAGGCCTTGCCCACCCTGAGGTCCCCTGCGATTTTGCAGTCTCCAGGCGGATCACTAAGGGCGGGTGTTTTGATGAAAGTGGGCCCTGTGCTACCTAGGATGTTTATGTCTTTGACAAGAATTGCCTCTTGAAGATGCCACCCCTCCAGTGGGGATCAGTCTTACCTGATGAGCTGTTGTTTTTCCTTTCTCCACAAGTGGATGGAGAGGCTGTACGGAAGGCGGCGTTTCCTGAAGGAAGCAGTGGCTCCATGCCAGCCTCTGCTGCAGGAAGAGAGGCGATGCCAGGCTCAGGCCCAGGAGGTAATTGCTGTGCCTCTGGACCTGAGCCCTGCTGAGGCTTGAGCTGCCCTGTCTGCTGCCTGGCAGTGCGGGCACAGCCCGGACAAGACTGGCACAGCCCAGGGGAATTATCCCGATCAGGCTCAGGGCACTCGGGTACTGAGCAGTCCTGCTGGGGTCCCTGCATGGGAGGCAGATCCTGAAACCTAGGAGTGACTGCATTCCCATGGTGGGGAAATGACAGAGCAGGACAGGAAGGCTCCAGTGTGTCCTGAGAGGGCCTGGTTATGTCCTTTCCATTCAGGGAGGAATTTCAGGGGGAAGAGGAATAGAGGGAGAGAAGAAATTAGGAAGGGAGGGAGAGAGGGGGGAGGGAGGGAGGGAGGGAGGGAGGGAGGGAGGGAGGGAGGGAGGGAGGGAGGGAGGGAGGGAGGGAGGGAGGGAGGGAGGGAGGGAGGGAGGGAGGGAGGGAGGGAGGGAGGGAGGGAGGGAGGGAGGGAGGGAGGGAGGGAGGGAGGGAGGGATGATTGTGGCACTGCCTGGTGCATTTTTCACTAGTGCTTTAGCAAGAGTTTTAGCTCTGGGAGTGGGAGAGCCCAAATGCACTCCGGGCTGCTCCAGCCACCTCGCCAGGGATGTTACACAGGGCCTGCAAAGAGGATGGGGATTGGCCAGGAGCCTGCCCAGAGCTCCCGAGGCCCCTGTGCAGCTTTGGCCACATCCATTCACATCTGGCTCCCACAACCTTACCCAACCCACTTGCAGTGCCCTGTTATCTGAGGCAGAGGGGGCCACAACACACCAGGGAAATGGTTCTGATCTGTGCTCCCTTCTAGATTGGGATGGCAAATTGCATTATTTGGATGCCCTGCTGGATGATGGTTTAAGACTCTTGAAGAATGCTGGAGGCAAGTTGTCCCTGTGCCTTTCTTAACAATATCCTGACAGTGCTGCAGGTGCCAGCACAGAACCATGCACGTGTGTGCCCTCGCCCTGTGCAATCCCCTCACCGCTCCTGCGGCTCAGTGGTGCCCGTGCAGATCAGCAGAAATGGCAGAAGCTTCTGTGGCTGTTGTGTTACAGGTGTGCCTGCAGGGAGGACTTTACCAGGTCCTTTGGTGGATGTTGCACGCAAGCCCAGCTCCCATCGCAGGGGTGAGTAGTGTGTCCCTGCTGACCTCACCAGCTGAGCCCTGCTTTTGTGGGATCTGTTCCTGGGAAATGGAACTCTGTTGCTCTAAGGTCCTCCGAGGGGAAAGAACAAAGCTACAGGTCACAAGAAACCCCATGAGCCACTCAAAATCACGGGACAAATGGTGAAAGAATTACTGCAAGCCGAACAAGGTGGGTGCATTTCCCTCATGCTTCCCCTGGGACTCAGCAGCCAGGGCCTTTGGCTGCACATCTGGACATGCCGTGCCCGGCACAGCGGGAAGGGATCCATGGCAGCCTCGCTGCCCCGCTGCTGCTTTCACGCCCTGCAGGGCTGCTTCCCAGCCTGGCCTGGCTGCAGCTTCTGCCCAGCCTCTGCAGGAAGGCATTTGGCATCAGCTGACAGGCAGCCCAAACTGCACCACTGGCCTGAGATCCCCTGAAATTTCATAGTCTCCAGGATGATCACTAAGGGCGGGTGTTATCATGAAAGTGGGCCCTGGCCTACCCAGAAATTTGTGTGGATTCCTTAACCATGACTTTCACAAGTACTGCCTGCTGAAGATGCCACCTCCCCAATGGGGAACAGCCCCACCTGATCCAGCCATCCCTCTTCCTTTCTCCAGAAGTGGATGGAGAGGCTGGGCAGAAGGCGGCGTTTCCCAAAGGAAGCAGTGGTTCCGTGCCAGCCTCTGCTGTAGGACTGGAGGCGATGCCAGGCACAGGCACAGGAGGTAATTGCTGTGCCTCTGGGTCTGAGCCCTGCTGAGACTTGACCTGCTGTCTCTGCTGCCTGGAAGTGAGGGCACAACCCAGGAGAATTATCCCGAGCAGGCTCAGGGCACTCGGGTACTGAGCAGTCCTGCTGGGGTCCCTCCATGGGAGACATGTCCCGAAACCTGGCAGTGACTGCACGGGGTGCCCATGGTGGGGAAAGGACAGAGAGAGAGATCAAGGCTCCAGTGTGTCCTGAGAGGGCTTGACTCTGTGCCCTTGGGCTGTGGGAGCTGTCCCAGCAGATGGAGGAAGGGTGGCTGGGAGGACAGGCAGGAGAGAGTTTGCGAGGTATACTTGCAACACTACCTACTGCAGTTCTCCCCAGAGATTAAAGGAGCATTTTCCTTGTGTGACTGAGAGAACCCCCACGGGCCCTGGGCTGCTCCAGCCACCTCTCCAGGGATGTTGCACAGGGCCTGCAAAGAGGATAGGGATTGACCATGAGCCTGCCCAGAGCTCCCCAGGCCCCTGAGCAGCTTTGGCCTTGTCCATTCACATCTGGCTCCCATGGCCTTACCCGACCTACATGCAGTGCCCAGTTCCCTGAGGCAGAAGGGGATCCCAGCACATCATGGAAATCCTTCTGATCTTTGCAAACTTCTAGGTTGGGATCAAGACATGGATTATCTGGGAAACCTGCTGGATTATGGCTTGAGACTCATGGGAAATCCTGGAGGCAAGTGCTCAATGTACCTTTCCTGAGAGAATACACAGTGAGCAGGTGGCAAGAGCTCATACATTTGCCCTTTCACTTAAGATCATCTGAAGGTTGATGGAATATGGCAAATTTGCCCTGCTCCTTTCTGGAGCCCTGAGGGATCCCACAGGATCACTGTCAGTGGGAGGAAGGAGAATTTAGCTGTCCATCTTGCTCCCTTGTACAATTCCAGTGTGTCCTTCCATGTGGCTCCATGCAGCCACAGAGAAGAGCAGAGAGGGAAGGGGCCAGGCCCAGGGCTGTGCCCCGGGGCTGAGCCTTGTGGGCAGCCTGAGGATCTCCTGCAGTGCCACAGCAGCTCTCCTGTCCTGCCTTTCTTTGCAGCTGAACCTGTTGGTGAAGGTGGTGCAGCTTCCCAAGCCACGTCCAGGACTGAGGCTCTGGGTGATGCTGAGGGTAGGTCAAGACTTTCCTCCCTGGGAGAGCTGCCAGCTCAGAGCCCAAAGCTGGGTCAGGGGGGCATCGCTGCAGGTGCCAGCACAGAACCATGCACGTGTGTGCCCTCGATCTGCGCGATCCCCTCACCGCTCCTGTGGCTCAGGCATGGCAGCTGTTTGGAAACGGGAGAGCCCTGACCCTGCCATGAAAGCCAAGACATTTTCTGAAACGTATCCCCATGTTTAACACACATGACATCCTGAAGATGCCGGCATCCAAATCAGGAACTCTTCCACCTAATCCAACTGTCCTTTTTCCTGTCTGAAGTGATGGACCAAACATCTGTGCAGAAGGAGGCACATCCTGGAGGAAGCATTTCCCCATGGGCAGCCCCTGCTGCAGGGAGGAAGGCGATGCCAGACACGGGCACAGGCACAGCAGGTAATTGCTGTGCCGGGCTCAGCCCTGGCCGGGGCTGTGTGGCAGCAGCTCTTCCCCCAGGGCCTGCCCTTGCCCAGCCCGGCAGCAGCCAAAGCTGGAGGCGCCTTGGCTTCCAGGCCTCTGGAGCTGGTTCAGAGCCCCGGGGAAACGGGACTGGTGCAGCAACGTCCCTGGCGCTGCAGCTGCTGCGGAGCTGGCCCTGAGTGCCCAGAGGCCCAAGGCACAGGAGCAGCCCCGAGCGGGAGCCCTGCCGCCAGCCCAGGGCCAGAGCCAGCCCTGGCTCCCGACTGGGCAGGGGCTGCGCTGGGTCCTGAGAGAACGTCCTGCCCATATCCACCGTGCTGCCAGCTCAGCAGTGCAGCACAGCACGGGCTCACACTCCCCATCGCTCCCACAGATGCAGCCGGCACCACAACACGTGTTCCTGATGCCCAGAAGGGCCTCAGAAGAGGCTTCTGTAAGGGAGCAGGCTGCTGGCTAGGATTCATGGCAGGCCTGCTTTTTTTGGACCTTATTGTCATGTTGTGCTGTGTCAGAATCTGGTATTGCTGGAAGAACAAACGGTGAGTGGACACCTTTCCCTGAATGAGCTTCTTTTGAAAGTCTAATGTGGACAGGAAGCATTCCCACTGAGGCTGCAGTGGAGTTGTGGCCAGTCCATGGTTCTCCAAATAACTCTGCTGAGGGTTCTGCTGCTGCCCTGTGCTTCCATTGGCCTCTCAATTGCTGGGCCTTGTCCTGGGGGCCCCGCTGGGGCTGCAGCCAGAGCTGGCTCCCACTGAGGCTGCCTGGCCAAGAGCAGCCCCAGGGGCACGGGGCAGAGGCAGAGGGAGGTGGGGAGGAGAAAGAGCAGGGCCGAGGTTGCCCTTGAAAGGCAGAGGCGCTCTGGGGCCCGCTCCTGGCCAGGGAGCCTGCCCAGAGCCGTGCCCTGCTGCCCGGGGCCTTGAGGGGCAGCTGTCCAGCTGGGCCCAGCTGTGCCAGCAGCTCCAGCCGTGCTGGGGAGCCTTGCCAGCTCTGGGCCCTGCTGTGCACCAGGCTCCCTGTGTGCCACTGGCAGCTGGGGCCTCAGCCACCTCCTCTCTCCACAGGAGCACCTCTGGAACTTCACAAGACCGGCCAAAGGCCTCAGCCATGGAGAACTGGGCCTGTCATCTTGCATCTCCGTGCCAGTGTCCATTGTCCCTTCCTCAGGTGCATTACCAGCTTATTGCTGGAAATATGCTGCCACCACCACCCAGAACAGAATCTTCTCTCCCCAAAGGGACTGACCTTGCTCTCCATCCAGGACAGGAGATGCAGCCCTCTAGCCAGGGAATGGAATGTTGAAAAAGTTGTATTTACTTCTAAAAATTTTAAATGTTTATTAAAACTTTATTAAAATTTTTACAATAAACCCAATAGGGAAAATGTTACGTCGCCGGGAGTAGAGGATTTTTTCCACCATGTGCTCATCCACACAATGGAGGTTTCACCTTTTAACACTTTTACCCTTCTTAAAGTTCAGTCCATCGACTCCTTCTTTGATGTCCAGTAGTGGAGTTTACTTCCTTACATCTCACTTGGAGGTCATGTACTGCTGTCCTAGCAAGGTGACCCTCTTAAATGTCCCAAACTCAGGTAATCCCAAGATAACAACACAACAGGGGGTAAAACATATCTATAAATGTATAAAACTTCTCTTAACATATATACATGATATTTATCCTTTAATTGTGAGAGTCAACTGTCACATTACTCATCTATCACAGACTTGAGTCCAGCTTCAGCTCAGGTGTCTGTGTGCTACCACCAGCACTGGCGGAGCTGCTCGTCTGGGCACAGCCAGGCATGGGCAGGCAGCAGCTGGGCATGGGACTCATTCGAACCAACAGCACCCTCATGTTATCTTTGTCTTTCATTTTGAAACATTTACATATGTTTTTTCCTTTGTAGCATTGAGAAACGTTTTTCACAGAATACGGACACCACATATTTGTTCCCCTTTCCTCCAATACTTCTGTATTTGTCCAAGTAGTTTTATAGTCAGGGAAACTAGAATCTTCTGACACATTGGCAATAAAAAGCAAAATTGCCTTTAATTCTTAATGTTTAGTCTTACACAGCCTGGACAAGACCGGCATAGCTCGGGGGAATTATCCCAAACAGGCTCAGGGCACTCGGGTTCTGAGCAGTCCTGCTGGGGTCCCTCCATGGGAGACACATCCCGAAACCTGGGAGTGACTGCATGGGGTGCCCATGGTGGGGAAAGGACAGAGTGGGAGAGCAAGGCTCCAGTGTGTCGAGACAGGGCCCAACCCTGTCTCCTGGGGCTGGGGGAGCTGTCACGGGGCAGGGAGGGCCAGGGCTGGCAGGGGCTGCTCAGGGATGCCTTTGGCCCGTGTCCCTGGCAGCAGCCACTGCCCAAGCAGCTGCGCTGCCCCCGGGCTCTCCTCCCGGCCTGCTGGGCTTTGTTGGCTGGCACAGCCTGTGCCAAGGGCCGGCAAGGTGCCTGCAGGCCCCAGCTCTGGGGGAAACAGAGAACGTCCTGCCCGTATCCACCGTGCTGCCAGCTCAGCAGTGCAGCACAGCATGGGCTCACTCTCCCTATGGATCTTGCAGAGGTTCAAAGCAAGACAGGAACACATGCCCTGATTCCACTTTGATGAATCCCAATGATTTTCTCCTTGCAGGACTGGCACAAGCAGTGCATGATCGGTATAGCAGAGCCTCTGTTCACTGTATCACTCGCCATGGCCTCTTTCACAGTTGTATCTTTACACCTTCATATGTCCTGCCAAAACCTGAGGGAGAACTGGACCTCTAATCACATGGCACATCTCCATGCCCATGCCCGATGTCCCTGTGCCAGCTGCTTTAACAGCTTGTTGCTGTGCAGATGCTGCCTCCAGCCAGACAAGGTCCTCTCCCCCTGAAGGCACTGGCCCTGCTCTCTGGCCCCTACTGAAGGTGGGCAGGGCTTGGCCCAGCTCTTCTCTTGCAATACAGAGATGGAGCTGTCACCCCAGTGTCCGGGTGGTAGCAGCAGCAAAGCCCAGCCAGGATCAGCACTGGCTGAGCTCCGTGCCCAGGGGCAGCAGGGGATGGCCACGGTGTGGGCAGGCAGGAGCCAGGCAGGGGCTGCTGTGACCAGTGGCGGGGCCCCGGGGAGGATGGGGCAGCCCATGCTGAGCGTCCCTGGGCTGAGGGACATTTCCTTCCCTGCGACCATCTGGGCCTGGACCTCCTCCAGTGGCATGCCCAGGAAAAGAGGGAAGCCATCAAGAGCCTGTGAGTTACGCAGGGATGGGCTGCAGCTTCCTCCCTCCTTGGTTAGCGGGCGGATTAAAAGAGGCCTCTAGGGTTTGTGGCAAACAACAGTGGGCAAACAGGGCCCTGGCATGTCTCTGAGGGACAATTCACGAGGCAGTGTGCACAGGCAGGGCAAGCAGGCAGGGTTGCAGGTTTTCTTGCTTGGGAGGTTTACCGTGTCTTGTTTGCAGTGTTTCTGTTGGTTGCTTGGTTTTGGGGTTTCTGGGAGTAGTGGTTTTTACGCAATCGAAAACTGTAGTTAGTACAAGTGCATGTAACTAGATGGAACCCTCCAAAAAGGATGTGTCTGTCCTGGCCCATTCCTGTGCAGAGTGTTTGACTCAGCAGTGGTTTCAGGGGGCAGTGTGGAGAAAAGCTGCCTGTGGTGTGAACAGGTGAATGATGTCCTTTCACTGGTGGCCGAGCTTAGGGAGGAAGTTTAAAGACTAAGGAGTATCAGGGAAAGTGAAAGGGAAATAGATTGGTGGAGTTCAGCCCTTCCATCCTTACGGGAGGCCCAGCAAGAGTCACAGGACTCCTATGCTGCACACTGTCAGGCAAGAGAAGGACACCTGGTAGATGAAGGGGAGTGGAAATGGTCCCTGAACGGGGAGGTTATGATAAAAATTCCTCCCGACCCCCGTCCCCTAGCCAGGGGCCACTTCAGAATAGGTATGAGCCCCTGGATCTAGAGAGTCAGCCAAATGATTAAGAAGAAAATTGCCTGCCCAGAGAGCCTCCCAATTATGATTAATCTGTAACATGAATTGCCACCTCTAACATCAAAAAGGAAAGAAGGGTAATCGTGGTGGGTGATTCCCTTCTGAGGGGAACAGAGGGCCCCATGTCAACCGGGCCCACCCCACAGAGAGCTCTGCTGCCTCCCTGGGGCCCAGGTGCAGGATATTCCTCAGGGACTTCCTGGGCTCATTCAGTCCTCTGATTATTATCCACTGCTGAAACTCCAGGCTGGCAGTGATGAGATTGAGAAGAGGAGTGTCAGGACCATTGAAAGGGACTTTAGGGCACAGGGACAAGTGGTTGATAGGACGAGGACACAGGTAGTCTTTTCCTCAGTCCCTTTGCTGGCTGAAAAAAATGGTGAAAGCAATAGGAGAGCTCGTATCATCAACAAGTGGCTCAAGTGTTGGTGTCATTGGCGGAATTTTGGATTCTGTGATCATGGCGCAGCTTTGATGGCACCTGGCCTGCTGGAACCAGATGGGCTCCATCTCTCTTGTCAGGGCAGAAGGTTTTTAGCCCATGAGCTTGCAGAACTTGTTGAGAGGGCTTTAAACTGGGTTTGAAGAGGGAACAGGATGCAGCTGGGCTGTCTGGAAGCAGGCCCAAGGCTGGAAAGCCTGAGTTAGGGATGAAATCAGCAGCCCAGCTGAGGTGCATGGATACCAGTGCACACAGCATGGGTAACAAACAGCAGGAGCTGGAGGCCATGGTCCAGCAGCAGAGCTGTGATGTCATTGCCATCACAGAAACGTGGTGGGATGCCTCACATGGCTGGAGTACTACACTGGATGGCTACAAGCTCTTCAGGAGAGACAGGAAAGGGAGAAGAGGTGGAGGCGTGGCTCTTTATATTAGGGAGGCTTTGGACACCATGGATATTGAAACTAATGATGATGAGGTGGAATGCCTATGGGTGAGAATGAGGGGGAAGGCCAACAAGGCTGACATCCTACTGGGAGTCTGTTATCATCCACCCAACCTGGAAGAAGTGGTGGACAACTCATTCTATAAACAGCTAGAGGATGTTTCAGGATCATCAGCCCTTCTTCTTGTAGGCGACTTCAACTTGCCAGACATCTGCTGGGAACTTAATACAGCAGAAAAAAAGCAGCACAGGCAATTTGTAGAGTGTGTGGAGGACAACTGTTGGTTGCAGCTGGTGGGTGAGCCCAGCAGGGGAGGGACTATGTTAGATCTGCTCTTTGCAGATAGAGGTGGGCTGGGGGGACATATGGTGGCTGGAGGCTGCTTGGGGCACAGTGATCATGAAATGATGGAATTTGTTGCATTGCAAGCTGATCTGTAGTCAGCATTAATCAAGTTCTAAGAAGCAGTCCAGCTCAGCTCCATGAACTAGCCTCTGTGTTTGACTGACAGAAGCTCACATCCAATGGGAACTCTCCTAGGATGCAGACATTATCTTGGTTCAGAGTCTGGGGGCACACAGATAGACCAATGAGCTGTGTCGGCCCAGGAGATTTGAATGGGCTATAAAAGAACACTCCTGATAATAAACAAGGCTGTTTTTCTGAGGAAACATGAGGGGTCTGTTGTGTGTTATGTCTCAGACAGGGGAACACCAATGTATCAAGAATTCTTGGTATTTTGTGAAAACAGGAGGAACATCAAGAAGACTTGTACACATGAATTCCAGAGGCCAGACTTTGGCCTGTTTAGGAGACTTCTTCAGAGAGTTCCTTGGCAAGCAGCCCTTAAAAACAAAGGAGTCCAGGAAGGGTGGGCATGCTTCAAAACAGAGATCTTGAGGGCACAGGAACAGTCTGTCCCTGGCTGCTGAAAGATGAGCCAATGAGGCAAACACCCAGCCTGGATGGGCAAGGAGGTTTTGGAGGAATTTAGGAATAAAAAGAGGACGTATCATCTTTGGAAGGAGGTCAAGTCTCTCAGGAAGTATTTAGAGGAGCTGCTAGAGCATGTAGGAAACAAAATTAGGGAGGCCAAAGCTCAGTTTGAACTTAAAATTGTGACTTCTGTAAAGGATAATAAAAAAAAATGTATTTACAAATATATCAACGGGAAAAGGAAGGGTAAGACCAACCTTTGTTCTTTATTAGATGTGGGAGGGAACTTAGCAACTGCCCATGAGGACAAGGCAGAGGCACTGAACACCTTCTTTGCCTCAGTCTTTAGTAGGAAGACGACTTGGCCTCAGGACAAGTGTCCTGCTGGGCTGGTAGATGGTGTCAGGGAGCAGAATGGGCCCCCTGTTAGCCAAGAGGAGGCAGTCAGAGAACTGCTGAGCTGCTTGGATGTTCCTAAATGTATGGGGCCAGATGGGATCCACCCCAGGGTGATGAGGGAACTGGCAGATGAGCTGCTGAAGCCGCTCTCCATCATTTACCAGCAGTCCTGGCTCACTGGTGAGGTTCCAGGTGACTGGAAGCTGCCCAATGTGACGCCCATGTAGAACAAGGGTGGTAAGGAGGATCCTGGTAATTATAGGCCAGTCAGTCTGACCTCAGTACCCAGTAAGGTGATGGAACAGTTTATACTGAGTGCCATCACGCAGCACTTACAGGATGGCCAGGGTAGCAGACCCAGCCAGCAGGGGTTTAGGAGGGGTAGGTCGTGTTCGACCAACCTGATCTCCTTTCATGAGCAAGTGACCTGCCTGATGGATGCAGGAAAGGCTGTGGATGTGTCTATTTGGACTGCAGAAAGGCCTTTGCACTGTCTTCCACAGCTCACTCCTGGAAAAGCTGCAGCCCAGGGCTGGGAGAGGAACACTCTTTGCTGGGCTCAGAACTGGCTGGATGGCTGGCCCAGAGAGGGGTGCTGAACGGTGCTGCACCCAGCTGGCAGCCAGTCACCAGAGGTGTCCCTGCAGGCTCTGTGCTGGGGCCAGCTCTGCTCAATGCTTTTATTGACAACATGGATGAGGGGATTGAGTCTTTCATTAGCAAATCTGCAGACAACACTAAGCTGGGAGAGTGTGTTGATCTGTCGGAAGGTAGGAGGGCTCTGCAGGGAGACCTGGAATGGTTGGAGCGATGGGCAGAGTCCAGTGGGATGAAGCTCAGTAGGTGCAAGTGCCCAGTCCTGCACTTTGGCCACAAGAAGCACCTGCAGTGTTCTAGGCTGGGGATAGTGTGGCTGGACAGTGGCCAGGCAGAAAGGCACCTGGGGGCACTGGTCACAGCCAGCTGAACATGAGCCAGCAGTGTGGCCTGGTGGCCAAGGAGGCCAATGGCTCCTGGCCTGTGTCAGGAAGAGCGTGGCCAGCAGGAGCAGGGAGGTCATTCTGTCCCTGTTCTTGGCACTGGTGAGGCCGCACCTCGAGTGCTGTGTCCAGTTCTGGGCCATCAGTTTGGGAAGGACATTGAGTCGCTCGAGCACATCCAGAGGGGGCAACAAGGATGGTGAGGGGCTGGGAGCACAAGCCCTGGTGAGGAATGACTGAGGGAGCTGGGGGTGTTTACCCTGGAGAAAAGGAGACTCCGAGGTGACCTTATCACTCCACAGCTCCCTGAAGGGTAGTTGTAGTCAGGTGGGGATGGTTTCTTTCTCCAGGCAGCGCTGACAGAACCAGAGGACACTGTCTCAAGCTGCATCAAGGGAAATGTCGGTTGGATATTAGGAAAATATTTTCCACAGAAAGAGTGATAAAGTTCTGGAATGGCCTGCCATGGGAGGTGGTGGAGTCACCATCCCTGGATGTGTTTAAAAAAAGACTGAATGTGGCACTGGGTGCCATGGTTTAGTTGTGGTGTTGGGACATGGGTTGGACTGGATGATCTTAAAGGTCTCTTCCAACCTGGTCATTCTGTGAATTCTGTAAGAATTCTGAGCATCTCCAGGGACACAGCCTGGCCACCAATGTCAGCAGGTGAAAAATAAGGTTTCACTGAGGAATGGCCCTTTGATGAAGCAAAACATTTACAATCAGGGCAGTCCATTCATAGAGATGGGGGCACACTCTGGGGGTACAGCTGAGGCCATGAGCTCACAGCAGGGCTCTGGGGTCACAGCAGGCTGAGCTCACAGCAGGCCCTGAGGTCACAGAGGTGCCAGAGGTGCCAGAGCCCCGTGGTTGCACAGCAGCACAAGGAGCCAGCAGTCAGTCCCTGAGCACAACTGTTGCAGCAGCAGCGGCGGTGGCAGCAGCGGTGCTGACGTTGGGACAGCGGTGTCGGGACAGCGGTGGCAGCAAGAGCTGTGGGACTGGCAGAGGGCAAGGCACCATGGCCCTTGCTCTGCGCCTCCTACTCCTGCTGCTCCTGGCCGTGGCCCTGCCTGCCAGGGCTGCCCAGGCTGCTCCGCTGCAAGCGCGGGGAGCAGGTGAGCCGGCAGCCTGGCTGCCCTTTCCCGGCACAGCGCTCCCTGCTCCCTGGGAAGCGCTGGGGATGGTTTTGCCCAGTGCTTTGGGGAGGGTTTCCTCTGTGGGAGGGAGAGAGACCCCACGGGCCCTGGGCTACTCCAGCCACCCCTCTAGGGATGTTGCAAAGGGCCTGCAAAGAGGCTGGAGAGTGACCAGAGCCAGCCGCTGTGCAGTTTTGGCCTTGTCTATTCACATCTGTCTCCCACGGCCTTACCCAACCGCCCTCCAGTGCCCAGTTCCCTAAGGCAGAAGGGGATCCCAGCACACATTGGATATGGTTCTGGTCTGTGTTCCATTCCAGATGTGGATCGTGACGTGGATTATTTGGAAATGCTGGTGAATGATGATTTGAAAACCAGGCCAGATGCTGGAGGCAAGTCCTCAATGTACCTTTCCTGACAGAATAATAGTGTCAATCCAGCAAGAGATTACTTGTAACATTTCCCATAAGTTCCTCTGAAGGTTGATGTATTCAGCAAACCTTGCCCTTCTGGAGCCCTGAGGGATCCCACAGGATCACTGTCAGTGGGAGGAAGGAGCATTTAGCTGTCCATCTTCCTCCTGTGTGCAATGCCAGTGTGTCCTTCCATGTGCTCTGTGCAGCCACAGAGAAGAGAAGAGCAGAGAGGGAAGGGGCCGGGCCCAGGGCTGTGCCCCGGGGCTGAGCCTTGTGGGCAGCCTGAGGATCTCCTGCAGTGCCACAGCAGCTCTTCTGTCCTGCCTTTCTTTGCAGCTGAACCTGCTGGTGAAGGTGGTGCAGCTTCTCAAGCCACGTCCAGGTCTGAGCCCCTGGGAGATGCTGAGGGTAGGTCAAGGCCTTTCCCCTGGGAGAGCTGCCAGCTCAGAGCCCAAAGCTGGGCCAGGGGGGCATCGCTGCAGGTGCCAGCACAGAACCATGCACGTGTGTGCCCTCGCCCTGCACGATCCCCTCACCGCTCCTGCGGTTCAGTGGTGCCCGTGCAGATCAGCAGAGATGGCAGAAGCTTCTGTGGCTAGAGCCCTGGTTTTGTGAAATTGACTGGGAAATGGAACTATGTTGCTCTAAATTTCTCTGACAGGGAATTACCCAGCTACAGGTCACAAGAAACCCCATGAGCCATCCATAGTCAAGATGCCAGTACTGAAGGAAATGCAGCAGGCAGGACAAGGTGGGTGCATTTCCTTCTGCCTTCCCCTGGGACTCAGCAGCCGGGGCCTTTGGCTGCACATCTGGACACGCCGTGCCCAGCACAGTGGGAAGGGATCCTTGGCAGCCTCGCTGCCCCGCTGCTGCTTTCACGCCCTGCAGGGCTGCTTCCCAGCCTGGCCTGGCTGCAGCTTGTGCCCAGCCTCTGCAGGAAGGCATTTGGCATCAGCTGACAGGCAGCCCAAACTGCACCATGGGCCTGAGATTCCCTGCAATTTCTTGGTCTCTTGGGAGATCAGGAAGGGAACCTGTTTGGAGAAAGGAGGGCCCTGGTTCAGCATGAAGAGTCTGGCCATCTCCCGGAGCCTAACCCTTTGAAAAGCATTCCCTGTTGAAGATGCCACCTCCCCAGTAGGGAACAGCTCTATCTGATCCAGCTGTCTATTTCCTTTAACAAGCGATGGACCAAAAAGCTGTACTGAAGGTGGCATTTCCCGGGCTAAGTGGCGGCTCATTGGAAGGCCCTGCAGGAAGGAAGGCAATGCCAGACACGGGCACAGGCACAGCAGGTAATTGCTGTGCCAGGCTCAGCCCTGGCCGGGGCTGTGTGGCAGCAGCTCTTCCCCCAGGGCCTGCCCTTGCCCAGCCTGGCAGCAGCCAAAGCTGGAGGCGCCTCGGCTTCCAGGCCTCTGGAGCTGGTTCAGAGCCCCGGGGAAACGGGACTGGTGCAGCAACGTCCCTGGCGCTGCAGCTGCTGCGGAGCTGGCCCTGAGTGCCCAGAGGCCCAAGGCACAGGAGCAGCCCCGAGCGGGAGCCCTGCCGCCAGCCCAGGGCCAGAGCCAGCCCTGGCTCCCGACTGGGCAGGGGCTGCGCTGGCTCCTGACAGGGCCTGAGCCTGTCCCCTGGGGCTGGGGGAGCTGTCACGGGGCAGGGAGTGGTGAAATGAGTGACACCTGTGGCATGGCCGCCTGTAGTTTTTCTCAGGCCTTTAGGGAGGGTTTCTGCAGTGGAAATGAGAGAGTCTTGCAAGGCCCTGGGGTGTTCCCCCACCTTTCCAGGGATGTTTCCCAGGGCCTGAAAAGAGTCTGGAGTGTGACCAGGAGCCAGCCCAGAGCTCCCCAGGCTGCTGTGCATCTTTGGCTTTATCCATTCACATCCGACTCCCACAAACTTACCTGACCCCCTTGCAGTGCCCAGTTCCCTGAGGCAGAAGGGGACTCCAGCGCACCATGGAAATGGTTCTTATCTCTGCTCCCTTCTAGATGAGGTGTCTGGGAAGACTTCTCCATTAGCTTGGCTGCATAAAGTGTTGGTCCTATCTGAGCCCCTCTCAGGTATGTTCTCAGTGTGCCACCAAGGAATAATTGCTGACAACCTGGCAGGAATCAGGTGACAGAAGCTTCTGTGGCTGTTGTGTTACAGGTGTGCCTGCAGGGAGGACTTTACCAGGTCCTTTGGTGGATGTTGCACGCAAGCCCAGCTCCCATCGCAGGGGTGAGTGGTGTGTCCCTGCTGACCCCACAGGCTGAGCCCTGCTTTTGTGGGATCCGTTCCTGGGAAACGAAACTCTATTGCTCTAAGGTCCTCCGAGGGGAAAGAACAAAGGCAAAGGACACCAGAAAGCC
The DNA here is from genome assembly GCF_036417665.1 of Passer domesticus. NCBI lineage: Eukaryota > Metazoa > Chordata > Aves > Passeriformes > Passeridae > Passer > Passer domesticus. The sequence continues at coordinate 25,525,949 of NC_087482.1, read as the reverse complement.
CATGAGCCATCCAAAAACATGAGGCAAATGCTGAAAGAATTGCTGCAGGCAGGACAAGGTGGGTGCATTTCCCTTATGCTTCCCCTGGGACTCAGCAGCCGGGGGCTTTGGCTGCACATCTGGACACGCCGTGCCCGGCACAGCAGGAAGGGATCCATGGCAGCCTCGCTGCCCCGCTGCTCTGCTGCTGCTGCTTTCACGCCCTGCAGGGCTGTTTCCCAGCCTGGCCTGGCTGCAGCTTGTGCCCAGCCTCTGCAGGAAGGCATTTGGCATCAGCTGACAGGCAGCCCAAACTGCACCATGGGCCATGCCCACCCTGAGATCCCCTGTAATTTCCCGGTGTTCAGGCAGATCAGAAGGGGCAGCTGTTTGAAGAAGTCAGGGCCCTGGCCTACCCAAATAGTTTATATGATTTCCTATTCCATATCAAAGTGCTTGGCAAGCATTCCCTCCTGAAGATGCCCCTTCCCGTCTCTTTATTGATTTCATGTGGTCCAGCTGTACACTTTTCTTTCTCCAGAGAAGGACAAAAAAGCTGTGCGGAAGGCGGCGTTTCCCAGAGGAAGCAGTGGCTCCATGCCAGCCTCTGCTGCAGGAAGGGAGGCGATGCCAGGCACAGGCCCAGGAGGTAATTGCTGTGCCTCTGGGCCTGAGCCCTGCTGAGGCTTCAGCTGCCCTCTCTGCTGCCTGGCAGTGCAGGCACAGCCCGGACAAGACTGGCACAGCCCAGGGGAATTATCCCGAGCAGGCTCAGGGCACTCGGGTACTGAGCAGTCCTGCTGGGGTCCCTCCATGGGAGACACTTCCTGAAACCTGGCAGTGACTGCATGGGGTGCCCATGGTGGGGAAAGGGGAGAGGGGGAGAGCAAGGCTCCAGTGTGTCCTGAGAGGGCCTGGCTATGTGCCCTTGGGCTGTGGGAGCTGTGCCAAGAGAGGGAGGGAGGGAGAGAGGGACTGCAGGAGGGAAGGAGGTAGGAGTGGTTCTGGCACTACATACTGCAGTTATCCCCAGGAATTTAGGGAAGTCTCCCTTGGTGGGGAGGGAGAGAGCCCCAGGGCCCTGGGCTGCTCCAGCTGCCCCTCTAGGGATGTTGCACAAGGCCTAGAGGGGGCAAAGATTGTAAAGGGTGTGGAGATTAACCAGGAGCCAGCCCAGAGCTCCCCAGGTCCCTGTGCAGCTTTGGCCATGGCCACTCACATCTGACTCCCACGACCTTACCCGACCCCCTTGCAGTGCCCAGTTCCCAAAGGCCAAAGGGGAGCCCAGCAGAGCATGGAAGCAGTTCCGTTTTATGCTCCCTTCTAGATTGGGATGGTGACATGGATTCCAGGCTTGTCTTTCTGGATGAGAGTTTGAAGACCTCGGCAGATGGTGGAGGCAAGTTCGCAAAGTCCCTTTTTACTTAGAGAATAATCAGTGTCAGTGTGGCAAAAGGTCACACTTGTCCCACTTTCCTTAAGAGTAGGAAGGTTGTTGAATTCTGGAAGCCTTGCCCTGCTCCCATCTGGAGCCCTGAAGGATCCCACAGGATTGCTGTCAGTGGGAGGAAGGAGCATTTAGCTGTCCATCTTCCTCCCATGTGCAATGCCAGTGTGTCCTTCCATGTGCTCTGTGCAGCCAGGGAGAAGGGCAGAGAGGGAAGGGGCTGGGCCCAGGGCTGTGCCCCAGGGCTGAGCCTTTGGCAGCTCCTTTGCCAGCCCCAGGGAGCCTGAGCTGCTCCTGCTGCCACTGCCAAGCCCTGGCCCTGCCCAGGGCTGGCTTTAGAGCTGCTGGCAGCTCCAGGGAGTCCTTTCTGCCCCGACTGCCCTGCAAGGGGCTCCTTCTATGCCAGTGTGGGGCCACTGCAGGCACGAGGTCCCCCTGCCCCTGCTCCTGACTGGAAGGCAGAGCTGAGGGAGTGCCTTGGAGGGCATCAATCACCCAGGTGCCCTCACTGCCACTTGGGCCTGAAGGAGAATCTTCAGCAGGGTCACAGGAGCTGTTCTGTCCTGCCTTTCTTTGCAGCTAACCCGGTTGGTGAAAGTGATCTGGCTTCCGAACCCACGTTCAGGAATGAGCCTCTGGGAGATGCTGAGGGTAGGTCAAGGCCTTTCCCCTGGAAGAGCTGCCAGCTCAGAGCCCAAAGCTGGGCCAGGGAGGCAGCGCTGCAGGTGCCAGCACAGAACCATGCACGTGTGTGCCCTCGCCCTGCGCGATCCCCTCACCGCTCCTGCGGCTCAGTGGTGCCTGTGCAGATCAGCAGAGATGGCAGAAGCTTCTGTGGCTGTTGTGTTCCAGGTGTGTCTGCAGGGAGGACTTTCCCAGGTCCCTTGGTGGATGTTGCACGCCGGCCCAGCTCCCGTCGCAGGGGTGAGTAGTGTCTACCTGATGACCCCATAGACTGAGCCCTGCTGTTGTGGGACCCATTCCTGGGAAATGGAAATATTTCTCTTAAGGTCCCCTGAGAATGGAGAAGAAACTTAGAGGAGACACTAAGTCCCTGGAGGCATCCAAGCACATGGAGAATATGCTGAGTGATCTGGAGAGACGTGGTGGGTGCATTTCCCTCATGCTTCCCCTGGGACTCAGCAGCCGGGGGCTTTGGCTGCACATCTGGACACGCCGTGCCCGGCACAGCGGGAAGGGATCCATGGCAGCCTCGCTGCCCCGCTGCTGCTTTCACGCCCTGCAGGGCTGCTTCCCAGCCTGGCCTGGCTGCAGCTTCTGCCCAGCCCCTGCAGGAAGGCATTTGGCATCAGCTGACAGGCAGCCCAAACTGCACCATAGGCCTGAGATCCCCTGTGATTTCCCAGTCTCTGGGTAGATGCAGAGAGGCAGCTCTTTGCAGGAGGGAGGGCCCTGGAGCAACTCCAAAACGCTGGGCATTTTCCTTGTCCTTATCCATGTCTTTGACTAGTATTGCCTGCAGCAGAAAGGCACAGCACAGAGGAATTACAGTGTGCAGGCTCAGGGGTTCGGGTACTGAGCAGTCCTGTGCCAAGGGGTGGCAAGGAGCCTGCAGGCCGCAGCTCTGGGGGAAGCAGGGAGTGAGAACGTCCTGCCCGTATCCACCGTGCTGCCAGCTCAGCAGTGCAGCTCAGCACAGGCTCATGCTCCCCATTGCTCCCACAGATGCAGCCGGCCCCACAACACGTGCTGACAACATCTGGGAAAGCACGAGAAGAGTTTTCTGCTGGGGAACACCGTGTTTGAAGAAGATGATGGCCATTGTGGCTGGTGCTGCACTTTGCCTGATGATGTGCTGTGCCGCAATCTGGTATTGCTGGAAGAGAAACTGGTGAGTGTTGTGCTGATCTCTAGCTCAAACAGCTTCCTTTAAAGGCTGCTCATAGTCAGGGAACATTCCCAGAGAGCCTGGGGTGGAGTTGTTGCCAGTCCTTGGTTCTCCAAATAACTCTGCTGAGGGTTCTGCTGCTGCCCAGTGCTTCCATTGGCCTCTCAATTGCTGGGCCTTGTCCTGGGGCCCCGCTGGGGCTGCAGCCAGAGCTGGCTCCCACTGAGGCTGCCTGGCCAAGAGCAGCCCCAGGGGCACGGGGCAGAGGCAGAGGGAGGTGGGGAGGAGAAAGAGCAGGGCCGAGGTTGCCCTTGAAAGGCAGAGGCGCTCTGGGGCCCACTCCTGGCCAGGGACCCTGTCCAGAGCCGTGCCCTGCTGCCCGGGGCCTTGAGGGGCAGCTGTCCAGCTGGGCCCAGCTGTGCCAGCAGCTCCAGCCGTGCTGGGGAGCCTTGCCAGCTCTGGGCCCTGCTGTGCACCAGGCTCCCTGTGTGCCACGGGCAGCTGGGGCCTCAGCCACCTCCTCTCTCTGCACAGGCGTCTCATTGAAGAAAAACTGAAAGCTGCTGGCTGGACACAAGATCTCTACTGCTGGAAGAGCAACAGCAGCTTGTCTGATTCGGACGAGTTTTCATTTTACCACTTCCGAGCTCTACGGTGATTTGAGGCCCCCTCCTTCCACGGCTGAATGTGAAAGCCCCCAGGAAAGGCTGTGGGAAGTTCTCAAGTGAATATTGACTGAGAGCTTCCAAAATCATCTTCCAAATTTTAAACATAGTTTTAGAATCCTGTTAAGGCAACCTTATTTTCTATTCGCTTTTCATTTTTAGAAATATTTAGAAATATTTCTTGTAGAGACAAATCCCCAATGTTTCTTCCCCGCTTCCACAGTAGTGTTTTTGAAAGTAGTGTTACAGTTCTGGAAAGTTTTTTTGCACTTATACTATAAAAATAAAATAAAATGGCATTTCAGTGGTAATCTTTACTCTGCAAAGAACTAAGACACCCTAAGACACCCAGCCTGCTGCAGAGGCAAAGATCTTTTCCCACGGGAACTTTGTACCTAGTCACAACCAAGTCACGAAAAACCTTTTCCCTGATATTTCCTGGGATTCTTGACCAGCTTACCTCTTAGTCTTCAGAGGCAAACTTTGAGCACAGTGGGAATCTCTTCAAGTCACCATCTTTGTTTGCTTCTGCAAGAACTGCCTCAGTTCCAGAGCAGGGGCTTCTCCCAGCTTCCAGCTGCCCCCAGGCTCTCCTCCCGGCCTGCTGGGCTTTGTTGGCTGGCACAGCCTGTGCCAAGGGCCGGCAAGGTGCCTGCAGGCCCCAGCTCTGGGGGAAACAGAGGACGTCCTGCCCGTATCCACCGTGCTGCCAGCTCAGCAGTGCAGCACAGCACGGGCTCACGCTCCCCATCACTCCCACAGATACAGCCGGCACCACAACACGTCTTCCCCATGCCCAGAAGGGAATTGGTTTCTGCCAGGGAACACACCGCTGGCTGGAGTTAATGACAAGCTTGGCTTTTCTATGGCATGCAGGGGATTGGGGGACCCCTGTAAGGATGGCACTTGGCCGGGGTCCGTCATGAGGCACACGAGCTGGACTGGGGTTTTGTAGGTGTTGGGTTTTGCAGGAAGGCATGCAGGGCTTTGTGTCCTTTGTAAGTGGTGCATGTGGCTGGGGTTCCTCGTGAGGTTCTTAGGGGATTTGAGATCTCTTCTGAAATGAATGGGCAGGAGATCTTTCTCCTTTTTAATGCCTTTATTAAAAAGAATCAGCTCAGGTGGGGAGAAATCAAAGGGTCGTGCCCACACCGCCGGTGCTCCCAGGAGTGGCCCGGAGAAGGAGGATGATGCAGCTGTGTCCGCTGGTCTGCAGGCAGAGCTGGGGATTCCGTCCTCACCAGAGATTAGGAGATTCCGCCTTTTCGGTCCAACACCTCGGGTCCTCTCTCTAGTCAACACCCTTTCAGGTTAGGGTGAGAAACAAAAAGGATCAAGCAGGCACTGGACTATGCTCCCATCCTTACACATCACCTAGGTCCCCTAGTTCTATGTTGGCTCGTTATTTTTAGGGGTTTTCCTGGAAAACTGCAAAATTTGGTGCAATGCATTTCTCATCTGCATACTAGCTCTGATGCCTCTCCCATTCTCCTGGTACCTGCAGGGTCCCTGTGTCACTCCCTGGCAAGCCTCAGGGGGACAATGGTTAATCACCAACCATTAACAGGTAATTGAAGAAGAACTCTTAACAATGAAGCTAACTTAACAGCAACTGGTCCAACTTGTTTTAACTCTGCAACCTGAAAAAAAATAGATAACTTATTATTCATAACAGTCCCCCCTCTTTTTCTTTGATCAGGCTTAAGCTTAAGCTTGCATCAACTTACAATTTTTGGCTCATTAACATAGAATTTCCTATCTTTTTTTGTACTGATTATAAATTTCCGGAGCACTCTGGTGATCCACCCAACTTCATTACTTTTTTTTTCCAGTTTAATCTCTTTAGAGATCCTTAGGTTATTCTGTACAGCAGATGTCACTATTTTAATTAAACAGGGAAATAAGAACGAACTAACAAGTATACACACAGTGAAGGTTATAGTTTTCTAACTTTTTTTGAAAGTCCATAGATTATCCCACCAACTGGAATCAAGAAATGAAGGAGTCCTTTTTTGATTTCTTACCTATGCCAGTTTTCTTATTTCATTTAAGATGTCTCTCATGACTGCTCCAGTTAATTTGATTTGATAAATTACTGTTTTGGTTTGGGTGAGTTGGTCATTAATGTGATTAAGAGCTTATGTGGTCTGATTCGATATTATCTCTAATATTGCTTGTAGCTTCATAAGTTGGTTTAATATATATCGCTTCTTCAATTTGGTTTTTCTTAAATCATCATATATAGGGACTGTGTACTTGATCCAGATTCTTTGGGTAATATAAAGAAAGCTTGTTTTATAATTCTAATGATGCAACTGCCAGACCAGTCTCTTGGCAATTCAGTGGATGCTGTGGTACCATTGACCCAAAACAGGTGTTTAGGGGTCTCCCGAAATAGATTAGTTTTTGTTGTGCCCTCCCAATATTTAGAAATACCTTTTCCTCTGACCAGATTTACCAGGCTTGCTTCAGTAGTATCACGTTCAAAGCACCACCAGGCCTCTTCTACAGGGTGCTCTCCCAGGAGTGGCTGCCTAAATGTGGCAGTGTTCTGGGCTGTGTAATATATTTTCTTATTCTCTTGATAAAGGATCAATTGGGAGAGGTTAACACAATTATAGTTTAAATTGGTGTGGACTCTCAGCAAGGAACTTACTTCTTTCTCATAGAGAGGTTGGTAGCGCTCACTGCACGGCTCTCTTGGGCTCCCCGGAGCACCACCAGCAGTCAGAGCCATTGCTACTACCCTTCCCAAGAGTCTGGTATGGGTCATCTTGCACATCCTGCCCACCTGGCCTTGCCTCTTGAGGAGTTTACTGAGAAGAAGTTTCCAAGCTCTTTAGAGTCTCTTGCTCCTCTGGGTAAACCTCTCTTGATCTGTCCCTGCTAATTTGGTCCCTCCTAGGGGAGCACTCTGCAGAAGATTAATCCAGAGTCTTTGCTACTAAGTTGGGAGGACTTCACCAGAATTACTTATTAACAATTTTTAACTTTTACAAATTTCTTAAAACACTTTAAGACATGTTATGATTCTAAACTTTTTCTTATGCAGTTCATCAGTCTTTTGGAGTGTCAACTTTAAGTCATTTGGTCTTTTTATAATAGTATATTCAGCTGAATTAACTCCTGCTGTGGTTGAATCCTGTCCTGAGCTAGAGTGTGAGGGTGGTGTGGAATCTGGTCCAATACCATAGGGAGACACTGACCAATCTTGTCCAATGCTCGGGGGTGGGACTGGTCCTTTAATTCTCGTCATGTGGGTCTAACCTTTTTCTCTGGTCTGCACAGCAGAATTAGTGATGACTAGTACCTGGAAGGGACCTTCAAATTTAGGCACTAGTGGTTCACTATTCCAGGATTTTATCAAAACCCAATCTCCTGGGTTGATGTCATCTGCTTTTGTGTCAAGAGGGGAGGTTTGAGGGAGGTATCCTTTTTTTATTCTAAGTCCTTCTAGGGTTCTTCCAATGACTTCTAAATATTTTCTGGTAGCTTCTTCTCCTTCCAGATAGTCTCCTGTGCTACAGGGTGTTAACAAGAATGGCAGTCCAAACATCATTTCATAAGGTGAAATCCCTATATCAGACCGGGGTCTTGTTCTGATGCGCAAAAGCGCTAGGGGCAAACACTTTAGCCAGTTCATTTTTGTTTCTTCGATCGATTTAGTTAATACTAATTTTTGAGAGTTTTGTTCCTTCGTTCCACCCTCCCAGAACTCTGGGGTTGCCATGGACTATGCAATCTCCATTTTATTCTTAAGGCTTCAATTATATTTTGCAATGTTTGGGCTACAAAAGGTGGACCTCGGTCGGACTCTATGGTATTCACCATTCCCTTCTGGTTCACTTTTTGGAAAATTAAACACTCTTTTGTAATTGCCTTTGCTAGGTCATATACACTTATGCACAGGTTCTTTCTTAGGAAATAATCACATAGTCTTTGGACTCCCCAATGGGTTAATATATGTAATTTTTTTGGCACCATCCGAGCAAGTGCTTTGTTTAGAAACACCCGTCCGTCTGATGTTAACCACTGCCCCCGTTGCCCTTGATATAACTTTAAATCTTTAAATTTTTTTTCACAAGATATGGGTTCTTCTCTTCTTTTTCCCTACTCAGGTGTGGTTTTTGCTTTAAAAACTTTTACTGAATCCCCTGGTTCTAAAGCTGCTTCCTTTGCTCTCTTGATCAGCTAGCAAAGGTTTCACAAATTTAGGCTGAACAGTTTGGGGGTCCAGTTGCTCCACAGTAACAGCAGCAGCTTTCACTCAAAGGGACTTGAGGCTTCTCCATTCCTCCTGTCCCTGACAGTACTGGCCTGTCCTTGCCTGCTCCTGGTGGTGGACTCTCCCACTCTTTGTTACCTTGGACTGTGGGATAGAGTTGCTTGCCCCCACACTTTCTCTGGCTATAGCAACCATGATCCTTGCTTTGGCCCTTGCTTTTTCTTCTTCCCTCCTTAAATACACCACCAATGCTTCCCTCACTAACTCATTAATGTCTTTCTCTGGCCAGTCTTCAATCTTTTCCAGTTTTCTCCGTATATCAGGCCAAGATTTCGTAACAAACTGGACCTTTAATTGCACTTCACCCTCTTTGGTGTCTAGGTCTGTTCTGGAGTACAATTGAAAATTCCGCTTTAGGCGATTAAGCCAAGTAGCAGGAGTTTCATCCTTCTCTTGTGCGCCCTCAAATGCCAATTTTGTTTTAGTTCCTTTGGGAACTGATTCTCTGATCCCTCGAATTATCAGAGACCTGGACTCCATCATGGCTTTCCTCCCTTCCTCCTGATTAGGGCTCCAATTGGGATCCACTAGTGGCAATTTGTCTTCACCTGATGGCACTTGGGGTCCTGGACGGTTATCTTTTTCCCAAATTCTTATGCTAGTGGGTCTAATCATTCGGGACTCTTCTGGGGAAAATAATATATTTAGAATGGAATTCATCTCCCCCAAGTGTAGATATTTGGACCTAAGAACTGATCTGCTTGGTTAGCAATGCCCACGGGGTCTTCAACTAAATTCCCTAACTCCTTCTTGAATGCTCTCACCTCAGAAGCAGTTAGAGGAGTGTTTACAAAACCAACACCTCCTGCTATTCCTCCTATAGGAACTTCTCTAAGGGGAAAAAGTCTCTCTACCTTGGAGGTCCTGGATCGGGTACCGCAGTGTGGCCAATCTTCAGACACAAAATTACTCATTTGAGGGGTATTAGCATTAACCTGGACCTGCTGTAGGCCAACAGCTGTACCTGGTGATAAGAGGTTACCAGGTAAGGAGGCATTTGTCTCCCAGTTAGGAGGAGGTGGAGGGACAGCAGTAGGAGGGGGAGAAGAGCTTGAGTGCATGTTAGGTGGAGCTGCAGAAGGGGTGGAGCATGCAGCAGGTGGAGTAGGTATCAGTGGTGGTGCAGAAGCAGCTAAAGGAGTCAGAGGGGGTGGTGAGGGAATGGCTCCCATGGCTGCTGGGGGAAGAGCCGGATCTGCTATTTGAGGTGCCCGAAGGAGAGGATTATAAGGTGGAGGGGCATCAGGAGGCAAGTAGTCTAGGGGGTCCCACCTTTTGGCAATCTCTTTAACTTCAGCATTCACTCTTTCATTCCCCTCTTTCTTGCTCTGCACTTTACAAATTTGCACTCCTTCATTCTTTATAGTATTCAAACAACAAGCTAAATATAACAATTGCTCAGGATCAGTATCCTCTTGAGATGTCAGATACTGACTCAGTTGTTGACACATCCACTTGTCTTTTGTCCCACACCACAGCCATCCTCCTTGCACATCTAATTCTGGCCACACTACTAGACAATAGTGAATCATCTTAAATTTATCTAATCCCTCTGTGGCTTCTGTGGAGTCTCATCTCTCTAATAGTTTACCTAGGGGACTGTTGGGAGGTATATTCCTCAGGCTCTGGCCACTTTTCTTACTATTGCACCCTCCCTATTTTTTCGGCCTCAAAAAAACGCACAAAGATGCCTTTAGTTTAAAGGAAATATATCTTATTTAAGAAGTCCCGACCTCCTCTGCCGAAACTCCAATTTCTCGGACCCTTTTTCGTCAGTGCTTTGTTGAGACCTTGGCCTCTCTTGCCAAGACTCAACAAATAAAACAAAAAAAATCCTTGAGACCCTGGCCTCTGAGGCTGTATGCCTGACCTCCTTCGTCAGGACTTAGAGAGATCTCGGCCTCCCTCACCAAGACTCAACGAACAAACAAAACAAAAAAAAAACCCTCGAGACCCTGGCCTCTGAGGTTGTATGCCTGACTTCCTTCGTCAGGACTTTGTTTGCCTGCAAGACTTTTAGACTTGCCCGAATCCTTCTCGGGACTTGTGAGTTTGCCTAACCTCTCTTGTCAGGACTTAAAACAAAAGTATTGCCTGATTTTCAGTTTGCCTGACCTTCCCCTATCAGGACTTACGCTTCAGGGCTTGAAAAAATTCGAGATAGGCTTCCTCTGCCAGACCTCATGCCTGACCTCCATCGTCAGGACTTAAAAACAAAACTGCCTGATTTTCTAAATCACCTAACTTCCTTCGTTAGGACCTGTAACAGGACTTTTGGGGTGCATGCCACTCACACAACTATTTCCTCCGCACGCCCGGAGGGGGGTCCTCTTTACCCCTTTGGAGGCGCCTCAATCACCAGTTCCACTCGCTTCCCCCTGTTCCCGGCCGGCCCCCTCGCGGGGGTGCGGAACCGCGGTACTGAGGGGTCCTCGCTCGCTTCGAGGGGCCGAGCTGCCGGCCCTCGTCTCACTCACACACACTCGCTCGCCTCCCTCTCCCGCCGCCGGATACTCTCACCAGTCCGGCGCTGCTCCGTGTCACTGTCCCAAGCAAATCTTCTCTGGTCCCGATATCCAGCTGTCCTGCAGGTCCAGGCGGCCGTCCCAGTCCTGGTGTCCTCTTCAGGTGTGGCTATCCCGGACAAACCACCAAGCTGAAATGAATGGGGCAGGAGATCTTTCTCCTTTTTAATGCCTTTATTAAAAAGAATCAGCTCAGGTGGGGAGAAATCGACAGGTTGCGCCCACGCCGCCGTTGCTCCCAGGAGTGGCACGGAGGAGGAGGATGATGCAGCTGTGTCCGCTGGTCTGCAGGCAGAGCTGGGGATTCCGTCCTCACCAGAGATTAGGAGATTCCGCCTTTTCGGTCCAACACATCGCGTCCTCTCTCTAGTCAACACCCTTTCAGGTTAGGGTGAGAAACAAAAAGGATCCAAGCAGGCACTGGACTACACTCCCATCCTTACACATCACCTAGGTCCCCTAGTTCTATGTTGGCTTGTTATTTTTAGGGGTTTTCCTGGAAAACTGCAAAATTTGGTGCAATGCATTTCTCATCTGCATACTGGCTGATGCCAGTACCATTCTCCTGGTACTTGCAGGGTCCCTGTGTCACTCCCTGGCAAGCCTCAGGGGGACAGTGGTTAATCACCAACAATTAACAGGTAATTGAAGAAGAACGCTTAACAATGAAGTTAACAGCAACTGATCCAACTTGTTTTAATTCTGCAACCATAAAAAAAATAACATTTTATTAATAAGATCTTCTGTGGCGTACAGGTGACTGGAGACATCCGTAAGGCTGGCAGAGGCTTGAGTTCCTCGTGATGAACGTGGCAGCTTAGTGCTTGCCGTCAAGGCCTGGAGAGGAGCTGAGTCCTTCCTAAGGTGGGCAGGAGGCTGGGCTCTTTTGTGAGGCACACAAGGCTGCCCTGGGGTCTCTGCATTGGTGAGCACAGATTCCCCGAGAGGCACGCAGGGATATTTTGGGGTCTCTGCTGAGGGGTGCAGGGATCCCTCATGAGGCACAAAGGAGTATTGATGGTCTCTACTAAGGTGTGCAGGGATCCCTCCTGAGATGTGCAGCGGGGTTTTTCAGTCGCCTCAGCGCAGCAAAGGGCCACTCTGGGTGGAGGCTGTGCAAAGTGGGCAGAAAGCTTCCTGCCAAGCCTTGTGGCCGGCGGGCGGGCGGAGCCCATCCTTGGGGGTCGGGCGGGGCCTCTGGAGCCGCCGCGCCCTTGTCGGGCAGGTCCCGGCCCCGGCGGGGAAGGGCCGCGGCCCCGGGCTCCGGCGGCGCTGCCGAGCAGCGGCGGAGGCACAACAAGGGCCCCGCTCCGGCCTGGCCCTGTGCTGCAGCCCAGCACAGGGACAGCCACGGCCGCTCCCTGCGCCACAGACGGCACCGGGGCTGCAGCTGAGGCCGTGCCTGCTGCCACTGAGGAAGGAGCTCCTTGCAATGCCCGCTTCCCTAAAGCACGTGGGCAAGCCAGCACGGCATGGAGACGCTTCTGAACTGTGCTCCCATGGACACTGGGATCAAGAGATGGATTGACTGGAAGTCCTGGCTGTGAGAAACAAGGGCCAGGAGACCTGCTCCTTTAAAAAGGCCTTTATTAAGAACAGCTCTTGGGTGGGGAACCCGAGCGGTCGCGCACACCGCCACTGCTCCCACAGGACGACGCTGAGGAGGAGGAGTGCAGCTTTGTCTCTCGGCAGAGCTGGGGCTTCCGTCCTCACCAGAGTCCTCAGGAAGACAATGTTGGCTCGTAGTCTATGGGTGTCATCCTGACTGAGTACTCCTCAAGTCATGGTGACAGGACGGAATCCGGCTCTGTAAATGGTGGATGATTCCTGGTAGTGCAGCCTGTTTAAAACCATAGTTTATGGGCTGGTTTGTTGTTTTTGAGAGAGTTCATACCATACCAACAGCTCCTCATTAAATTCAGTCCGGGTGCTAGTCCCTCTGGGAGCAGGGAAAGTGGTTCCTGACCTCATGGAAAGGGATACAGGTACAGGGGTGCAAGTCCTTCTGGGAGCAGGAGTAGTGGTTCCCGACAGAAAGGGATACAAACACAGGGTTACAAATACAGGGTAAGACAGTAACACTTAACAATGGCAAACCAAGTACATTCAACAACAGACTAACACTTCCAGTTAAGATCCTATTAACTTTATCAATTTTATCAACATTAATTACCAATTGCCACCCTGGAATAAGAACTCCCATCTCCACTGTTACACTTCTTACACTGGCCAGTCACAGTGTGAAGATCATGCTGCGTGCTGGAGGCAACTTTTCCATGCCCCTTTCCTGACAGAACAATCACAGATTAGCTATTGTGAGCAGCCCCAGGGGCACGGGGCAGAGGCAGAGCAAGGTGGGGAGGAGAAAGAGCAGGGCCGAGGTTGCCCTTGAAATGCAGAGGCGCTCTGGGGCCCGCTCCTGGCCAGGGACCCTGCCCAGAGCCGTGCCCTGCTGCCCGGGGCCTTGAGGGGCAGCTGGGCCCAGCTGTGCCAGCAGCTCCAGCAGCTCCAGCCGTGCTGGGGAGCCTTGCCAGCTCTGGGCCCTGCTGTGCACCAGGCTCCCTGAGTGCCACTGGCAGCTGGGGCCTCAGCCACCTCCTCTCTCCGCACGAGCGCCTCTGGAACTTCACAAGACCGGCCAAAGGCCTCAGCCATGGAGAACTGGGCCTGTCATCTTGCATCTCCGTGCCAGTGCCCGTTGTCCCTGCCACGGCTGCATGACCAGCTTATTGCTGGGCACGCGCTGCTGCCACCACCACCCAGAACAGGAGCCTCTGTCCCCAAAGGTGCTGGCCCTGGTGTCCAGCCAGGACAGGTGGTGCGGCCCTCCTGCCAGGGAAGGGCCTGAGCCCAGCAACATCTTTGGGCTTCAGCTCAGGTGTCTGTGTGCTACCACCAGCACTGGCTGAGCTGATTGTCTGGGCACAGCCAGGGGTGGGCAGGCAGCAGCCACACAAGGGACTTCTGAGAAAAAGTGACACCATTTGGTCTTTGTTTTACATTTTTACACATTACAAATTTTTAGAAATACTCCCAAATATTTTTCATAGGAAAAAATCCCCAAATACTTATTACATTTTTCCACAGTAGTTTAGGATTTTTCAAAGTACTTTTAGAATTAGAAAAATTTAGAACACTTTTACACTTGTAGAATAAAAAATAAAATTGCATTTAATAGGTAATTCTCACTCTAAGAAGAATTAAGTCATCACAAGACACCCAGCCTACTGGAGAGGCTCTTTTCTCACTGGAGATTTGTACCCAGTGACAACAACCAACTTAAAACCTTTTCCCTGATATTTTCTGGGATTTCTGATAAGCTCACCTCTCCATCTTCAGAGGCAAACGTTGAGCCCAGTGGGCATCTCCTGCAGTGCAGGAGGGTCTCTGTGTGCCAGCTGCAACTGGGGCCTCAGCCACCTCCTGTCTCAACCGGTGTCCATCTGCAGCTTTACAGGAAGGGCCAAACACCTCAGTCTGGGACACCTGGAGCAGACATTTCCCATCTGCATCCCCATGTCCGATGTCCCTGTGCCAGCTGCTTTAACAGCTTGTTGCCATGCAGATGCTGCCTCCAGCCAGACAAGGTCCTCTCCCCCTGAAGGCACTGGCCCTGCTCTCTGGCCCCTACTGAAGGTGGGCAGGGCTTGGCCCAGCACTTCTCTTGCACTACAGAGATGGAGCTGTCACCCCAGTGTGCGGGTGGTAGCAGCAGCAAAGCCCAGCCAGGATCAGCACTGGCTGAGCTCCGTGCCCAGGGGCAGCTGGGGATGGCCACGGTGTGGGCAGGCAGGAGCCAGGCAGGGGCTGTGACCAGTGGCGGGTCCCCGGGGAGGATGGGGCAGCCCATGCTGAGCGTCCCTGGGCTGAGGGACATTTCCATCCCTGCGACCATCTGGGCCTGGACCTCCTCCAGTGGCATGCCCCAGAAAAGAGGGAAGCCATCAAGAGCATCTCCGGGGACACAGCCTGAGCAGCAATATCAGCTGCTGAAAAATAAGGTTTTTGTGAGATATGGACCTGTGATATATTTTGCCCTGAATGCAAAACAACCAGGGCAGTCCATTCATTGAGATGGGGGCACACTCTGGGGGTACAGCTAAGGCCATGAGGTCACAGCAGGGCTCTGGGGTCACAGCAGGCTGAGCTCACAGCAGGCCCTGAGGTCACAGAGGTGCCAGAGGTGCCAGAGCCCCGTGGTTGCACAGCAGCACAAGGAGCCAGCAGTCAGTCCCTGAGCACAATTGTTGCGGCAGCAGCGGCGGTGGCAGCAGCGGTGCTGACGTTGGGACAGCGGTGACAGGACAGCGGTGACAGGACAGCGGTGGCAGCAAGAGCTGCGGGACTGGCAGAGGACAAGGCACCATGGCCCTTGCTCTGCGCCTCCTACTCCTGCTGCTCCTGGCCGTGGCCCTGCCTGCCAGGGCTGCCCAGGCTGCTCCGCTGCAAGCGCGGCGAGCAGGTGAGCCGGCAGCCTGGCTGCCCTTTCCCGGCACAGCGCTCCCTGCTCCCCGGGAAGCGCTGGGGATGGTTTTGCCCAGGGCTTTAGGGAGGGTTTCCTCTGTGGGAGGGAGAGAGTCCCAATGGGCCCTGTGCTGCTCCAGCCACCCCTCCAGGAATGCTGCATAGGGCCTGCAAAGAGGCTGGAGAGTGACCAGAGCCAACCCAGAGCTCCCCAGACCCCTTTGCAGTTTTGGCCTTGTCTATTCATGTATGGCTCCCACAGCTTTACCTAACCCGTGCCGTGTTCCCTCATGCATGAGAACGTCCCAGCACACACAGAAATGGTTCTGGTCTTTTCTCTCTTCTAGAATTGGATCATGACTTACATGACTTGGAAGTCCTGGTGAATGACATTTTGAATGTCTTGGACAATGCTGAAGGCAAGTTCTGCATTTCCATTTTGACTGGCAGAATAATCCTTGTCCATGTGGCAAAAGCTCACTCCTGGGCCATTTGTGTTCAGGTTAAGTCAGGGTTGAAAGATTCTGAAAAGTTTGCCCTGCTCCCTTCTGCAGCCCTGAGGGATCCCACAGGATCACTGTCAGTGGGAGGAAGGAGAATTTAGCTGTCCATCTTCCTCCCATGTGCAATGGCAGTGTGTCCTTCCATGTGCTCTGTGCAGCCACAGAGAAGAGCAGAGAGGGAAGGGGCCGGGCCCAGGGCTGTGCCCCGGAGCTGAGCCTTGTGGGCAGCCTGAGGATCTCCTGCAGTGCCACAGGAGCTCTTCTGTCCTGCCTTTCTTTGCAGCTGAACCTGCTGGTGAAGGTGGTGCAGCTTCCCAACCCACGTCCAGGACAGAGCCTCTGGGAGATGCTGAGGGTAGGTCAGGACTTTCCTCCGTGGGAGAGCTGCCAGCTCAGAGCCCAAAGCTGGGCCAGGGGGGCAGCGCTGCAGGTGCCAGCACAGAACCATGCACGTGTGTGCCCTCGCCCTGCGCGATCCCCTCACCGCTCCTGCGGCTCAGTGGTGCCCGTGCAGATCAGCAGAGATGGCAGAAGCTTCTGTGGCTGTTGTGTTACAGGTGTGTCTGCAGGAAGGACTTTCCCAGGTCCATTGGTGGATGTTGCACAAAAGCCCAGCTCCCGTCGCAGGGGTGAGTGGTGTCTGCCTGATGACCCCACAGGCTGAGCACTGGTTTTGTGGGATCCATTCCTGGGAATTGGAACGATGTTGCTCTAAGGTCCTCCGAGGGGAAAGAACAAAGCTACAGGACACCAGAAACCCCATGAGCCATCCGAAAACATGAGGCAAATGCTGAAGGAAATGCAGCAGGCGGGAGGACAAGGTTGGTACATTTCCCTCATGCTGCCCCTGGGACTCAGCAGCCGGGGCCTTTGGCTGCACATCTGGACACGCCGTGCCCGGCACAGCGGGAAGGGATCCATGGCAGCCTCGCTGCCCCGCTGCTGCTTTCACGCCCTGCAGGGCTGTTTCCCAGCCTGGCCTGGCTGCAGCTTCTGCCCAGCCTCAGCAGGATGGCATTTGGCATCAGCTGACAGGCAGCCCAAACTTCACCACGGGCCTGAGATCCCCATTGCAATTTTCCACTCACCGGGTAGAACAGAAAGGGCACCTGTTTGGAGAAGTGAGGGCCCTGGCCTGCCCAAAAAGTTTATAGGAATTTTCCTGATTCTTAGTGATGTCTTTGACAAGCATTCCCTCCTAAAGATGCCACCTCCCCAATGGGGAACAGCCCCACCTGATCCAGCTGTCCCTCTTCCTTTCTCCAGATGTGGATGGAGAGGCTGGGCACAAGGCGACGTTTCCCGAAGGAAGCAGTGGTTCTGTGCCAGCCTCTGCTACAGGAAGAGAGGCGATGCCAGGCACAGGCACAGGAGGTAATTGCTGTGCCTCTGGGCCTGAGCCCTGCTGAGGCTTTAGCTCATCTTTTAGACATCTCTGCTGTCTGGCAGTGCGGGCACAGCTCAGACAAGACAGGCACAGCCCAGGGGAATTATCCTGAGCAGGCTCAGGGCACTCGGGTACTGAGCAGTCCTGCTGGGGTCCCTGCATCTGAGACACTTCCTGAAACCTGGAAGTGACTGCATGGGGTGCCCACGGTGGGGAAAGGACAGAGGGGGAGAGTAAGGCTCCAGTGTGTCCTGAGAGGGCCTGGATATGTGCCCTTGGGCTGTGGGATTTGTCCCAGGGGAAAAGAGTGATGGAGAGACAGAAGCAGGTAGAAAGGGAGGGAGAAAATGGAGGAGGGATGGAGGGATAGAGCAGTAGTTGTGGTATTGCCTGCTGCAGTTTTCCCCAGTGCTTTAGCAAGAGTTTCAGCTGTGGGAGTGAGAGAGAGCCCCAGGGCCCTGGGCTGCTCCAGCAGCTCCTCCAGGGATGATGCAAAGGGCATGGAAAGAGGCACCAGGAGCCAGCCAAGAGTTCCTAAGGCCCCTGTGCAGCTTTAGCCATGTCCATTCACATCCGGTTCCCACGGCCTTACCCGACCCCCTTGCAGTGCTCAGTTCCCTGAGGCAGAAGGGGATCCCAGCACACCCTGAAAAATGTTCTCATCTGTGCTCCATTCTAGATGAGGTTGCTTGGAAGGCTTCTCCATTAGCTTGGCTGCATAAAGTTTTGAAGCCCTTGGAGTCTCCTGCAGGTATGTTCTCAGTGTGCCACCAAGGAAGAATTGTTGACAACCTGGCAGGACCCAGGTGACAGAAGATTCTGTGGGTCTTGTCTTACAGATAGGTCTGCAGGGAGGCCTTTTCCTGTTCCTTTGCTGATTCCTGCAGAGAAGCCTGGCTCCCATGGCAGGGGTGAGTAGTGTGCTCCTGCTGACCCTACAGGCTGAGCCCTGCTGGACCCCAGTGGGATCCATTCCTGGGAAACGGAACTACTTTCTCTTAAGGTCCTCTAAGCGGGAAGAACAAAGGCAAAGGACAGAAGAAACCCCATGAGCCAAACAACACCCTAAAACACATCGTGACAGAACTGCACAAAGGGCATGGTGAGAGCATTTCCCTCGTGCTTCCCCTGGGACTCAGCAGCCGGGGCCTTTGGCTGCACATCTGGACACACCGTGCCCGGCACAGTGGGAAGGGATCCATGGCAGCCTCGCTGCCCCGCTGCTGCTTTCACGCCCTGCAGGGCTGCTTCCCAGCCTGGCCTGGCTGCAGCTTCTGCCCAGCCCCTGCAGGAAGGCATTTGGCGTCAGCTGACAGGCAGCCCAAACTGCACCACTGGCCTGAAATCCTCTCCAATTTCCCAATCCCCAGGCCCATCCGGAGTGGTGGCTGCTTGGAGGAGGGAGGGCCATGGCCAGCCCCAAGGCACTGGAGGGATCAGGATTTTCCTGTTCCTTATCCATGACTGGGACATGGATTGCCTCCTGAAGAGGCCACCTCCCCAGTGTGTAATGATTCCATCATATCTAGCTGTGCCTCTTCCTTTCTCAAGGGATGGACAGAGAGGCTCTGTGGAAGGTGGCATTTCCTGAAGGAAGGGAGGAGATGCCAGGCACAGGCCCAGGAGGTAATTGCTGTGCCTCTGGGCCTGAGCCCTGCTGAGGTTTGAGCTGCCTGCCATCTGTGCTGCCTGGCAGTGCGGGCACAGCCCGGACAAGACTGGCACAGCCCAGGGGAATTATCCCGAGCCGGCTCAGGGCACTCGGGTACTGAGCAGTCCTGCTGGGGTCCCTCCGTGGGAGACACTTCCTGAAAACTGGAAGTGAGTGCATGGTGTGGCCATGGTGGGGAAAGGACAGAGAGAGATATCAAGGCTCCAGTGTGTCCTGAGAGAGCCTGGATATGTGCCCTTGGGCTGTGGGAGCTGTTCCATGGGCAGGTGGGCAAGCAGGAGGGAGGAACAGAAGTTGGGAGGGATAGCTGTGGCATTGCCTGCTGCAATTTTCCCCAAGCATTTAGTAAGGGGTTCCTGTGTGGGAATGAGGAAGGCCCAGGGCCCTGGGCTGCTCCAGCAGCCCCTCCAGGGATGTTCCCAAGGGCATGGAAAGAGTGTGGAGAGAGACCAGGAGCCACAGGCTCCCACAGCCTTATCCAACCCCATTACAGTGCCCAGTACCTTGAGGCAGAAATGGATCCCAGCAGCCATGGAAATGGTTCTGATCTCTGCTCCCTTTTAGATTGGGATCATGGTTTAGATTACTTGGAAACACAGGTGAATGGTGGTTTGAAGACCTTGCCAGATGTTGGAGGCAAGTTCTCAATGTACATTTCCTGACAGAATAATCAGTGTCAATGTGGCAAGAGCTCAGTCAAGTGGCATTTCCCTTAAGTTCCTCTGAAGGTTGATCAGTTCAGGAAATCTTGCTGTGCTCCATTCTTGTGCTCTGAAGGGTCCCACAGTATTGCTGTCAGTGGGAACATTTAGCTGTCCATCTTCCTCCTGTGGGCAATTCCAGTGTGTCCTTCCGTGTGCTCTGTGCAGCCAGGGAGAAGGGCAGAGAGGGAAGGGGCCGGGCCCAGGGCTGTGCCCCGGGGCTGAGCCTTCCACAGCCCCTTTGCTGGCCCCAGGGAGCCTGAGCTGCTCCTGCTGCCACTGCCAAGCCCTGGCCCTGCCCGGGGCTGGCTTTAGAGCTGCTGGCAGCTCCAGGGAGTCCTTTCTGCCCCGACTGCCCCGCAAGGGGCTCCTTCCATCCCAGTGTGGGGCCACTGCAGGCATGAGATCCCCCTGCCCCTGCTCCTGAGTGGAAGGCAGAGCTGAGGCAGTGCCTTGGAGGGCACCAATCACCCAGGTGCACTCACTGCCACTTGGGCCTGAAGGAGAATCTTCAGCAGGCTCACAGGAGCTGTTCTGTCCTGCCTTTCTTTGCAGCTAACCCGGTTGGTGAAAGTGATCTGGCTTCCCAACCCACGTTCAGGAATGAGCCTCTGGGAGATGCTGAGGGTAGGTCAAGGCCTTTCCCCCTGGGAGAGCTGCCAGCTCAAGAGCCCAAATCTGGGCCAGGGAGGCAGCGCTGCAGGTGCCAGCACAGAACCATGCACGTGTGTGCCCTCGCCCTGCATGATCCCCTCATGATTTCTGCTCAGTGCTGGCAGCTGTCTGGGGAAGGGAGGGCCCTGGGCCAGCCACAAAAGCCCAGATATTTTGTGAATCTCTTCACCATTTTTGATAATCATGCTGCCCTGAAGGTGCCAGCAAAGAAATGGGGAATTGTTCCAACTGATCCAACTGTCATTTTTTCTTTCTCAAGGGATGGACCATAAGGCAGGGCAGAAGGAGGTGTTTCCCCATGGAAGCAGTGGCTCACTGGCAGCCCCAGCTGCAGGGAGGAAGGCGATGCCAGACACGGGCACAGGCACAGCAGGTAATTGCTGTGCCGGGCTCAGCCCTGGCCGGGGCTGTGTGGCAGCAGCTCTTCCCCCAGGGCCTGCCCTTGCCCGGCCCGGCAGCAGCCAAAGCTGGAGGCGCCTTGGCTTCCAGGCCTCTGGAGCTCGTTCAGAGCCCCGGGGAAACGGGACTGGTGCAGCAACGTCCCTGGCGCTGCAGCTGCTGCGGAGCTGGCCCTGAGTGCCCAGAGGCCCAAGGCACAGGAGCAGCCCCGAGCGGGAGCCCTGCCGCCAGCCCAGGGCCAGAGCCAGCCCTGGCTCCCGACTGGGCAGGGGCTGCGCTGGCTCCTGACAGGGCCTGAGCCTGTCCCCTGGGGCTGGGGGAGCTGTCACGGGGCAGGGAGGGCCAGGGCTGGCAGTGGCTGCTCAGGGATGGCTTTGGCCCGTGTCCCTGGCAGCAGCCACTGCCCAAGCAGCTGCGCTGCCCCCGGGCTCTCCTCCCGGCCTGCTGGGCTTTGTTGGCTGGCACAGCCTGTGCCCAGGGCCGGCAAGGTGCCTGCAGGCCCCAGCTCTGGGGGAAACAGAGAACGTCCTGCCCGTATCCACCGTGCTGCCAGCTCAGCAGTGCAGCACAGCACGGGCTCACACTCCCCATTGCTCCCACAGATGCAGCCGGCACCACAACACGTGTTCCTGATGCCCAGAAAGGCCTCGAAAGGGGCTTCTGTAAGGGAGCAGGCTGCTGGCCAAGGTTAATGGCAGGCCTGCTTTTTTCGGAGATTATCATTATTTTATGCTGTGGTCGAATTTGGAGTTACTGGACAAGAAAATGGTGAGTGTTTTCTTCACCTTTCCCAGGAACAGCTTCTTATGAAAATCTAATGCAGAGAGGAAACATTCCCAGAGAGCCTGGGGTGCAGTTGTTGCCAGTCCATAGTTCTCCAAATAACTCTGCTGAGGGTTCTGCTGCTGCCCAGTGCTTCCATTGGCCTCTCAATTGCTGGGCCTTGTCCTGGGGGCCCCGCTGGGGCTGCAGCCAGAGCTGGCTCCCACTGAGGCTGCCTGGCCAAGAGCAGCCCCAGGGGCAGGGGGCAGAGGCAGAGGGAGGTGGGGAGGAGAAAGAGCAGGGCCGAGATTGCCCTTGAAAGGCAGAGGTGCTCTGGGGCCTGCTCCTGGCCAGGGACCCTGCCCAGAGCCGTGCCCTGCTGGCCGGGGCCTTGAGGGGCAGCTGTCCAGCTGGGCCCAGCTGTGCCAGCAGCTCCAGCCGTGCTGGGGAGCCTTGCCAGCTCTGGGCCCTGCTGTGCACGAGGGTCCCTGTGTGCCACTGGCAGCTGGGGCCTCAGCCACCTCCTCTCTCCACAGGAGCGCCTCTGCAGCTTCACAAGACCGGCCAAAGAGTTCCCTCAGGGAGACCCTTACCTGCACCTGACATCAGCCTTCTCTAAGCCAGTGTCCAAAGTCCCTGCCATGGCTGCATTACCAGCTTATTTCTAGGGACATGCTGCCACCACCCAGAACAGGAGCCTCTGGCCCTGAATGTGCTGGCATTCGTGTCCGGCCAGGACTGAAGGTGGGACTCGCCTGCCAAGGAACGGCTTGAGCAACATTTCTCACCTCTGCTCTCTGGGTGGTGGCACCAGCCCTGCATGTGCTGATTTTCTGGGCACAGCCAGGTTTGTGCAGGCAGCAGCCGGGCATGGGTCTCCTGAGACAAGGATCTACTATATTTATTTTTAATTTTGCAAGATTGAGGAACATTTGTCGTAGGATATTCCCCTAATAATTCTTCCCCTTTCCCACAACAGTCCTATATTTCTCAACGTAGTTTTAGAAGTTGGAAAAGCAGAACATTTTCACACTTCTAGAATAAAAAAATATATAATTGCATTTAATTGGTAATCTTTATTTCTGGAAGAACTAAGTTCACTGAAGAAACATAGTCTACTGCAGAGGCTCATTGTCCAGGGCAGATTTGTATCTTCTCACAACTAACCAAGAACCTTTTCCCTCATATTTTCTGGGATTTCTGACAAGCTCGCCACTTAGTCTTCAGAGGCAAGTTTTGAGCACAGTCGGAATCTCTTCAGGTCACCATCTTTGTTTGCTTCGGCCAAGAGCTGCCTCAGTTCCAGAGCAGAGGCTTCTCTCAGCTTCCTGCCGCCCCGCTCCCCCCAAGCCTGTCCTGAGCCCTCTCCTGCAGCTGCTGCGCTGCCGTGGGGCTTCTGTAAAACACAACAGCTCTGCCACAGCCGCTCAGCTGGATTGGAGAAGCTTTCTGGCCGTGCTTACATTAGGCTGCTGGCTTCTCAAAACACAGGCTGAGCTTCTGAATGCTGTGTTTCACCTGGCACAGGAACTCATGCTGCCTTTCTCATGGAGCCTAAACTCCCATGGGCTTTCAACGCTTTCTGGCCAGCATACGGCCTGGAAAACCATTTAATGTATCCCTTTAGTACTGAAAATGGCCCAGTCTGTTTATCAAAGGAACTTGTTTAAGTGCTGGAGCCCACCAGAGCATCCTTCCAGGCCATATCTTTCTCCCCCACACCTCCCCCTCCATGACTGCCAAACAGCACCTTTGACAGGTCTTTCCTCCAGAAGCTGAATGGCACCATTTTTTTTGAGGGAGGGAAACAAAGAAAATGTTCTGGGATACCACCATCATCACCATCATCCTCATCATCAATCATCATCATCATCGTCATCATGATCATCATCACAATAAGCTGCAAATCAGTTCAATGACATCAACAACTCAGACTGTGGACTTATTTCTCAGAGTGCAGCACAGGCTGCACTACCCCTTGAAACTGCAGATGTGCTACAGTCTTTAAAACCAGGTGGATGCAGACGAAATTTGGAGCCAAGCACAGCTCTGGGAGAGCTTTAGGGATTGGGCCTCCACGGGCACCGCTGTGTGCCTTGAGTAACCTGCCCCAAGCCATCTGCCACCTGAAGAGCCAAGTGGGGCACAGAAAAGCACAGGCTGCAGAGGGGCTGGGAGTGCAGGGAGCCCATCCTTGTCAGCACTAACACGCTCATCCCACCTTCGCACTGGCTTTGGATGGAGACCAGAACTCATAGCTGGCAAAAGGAAAAGAGGGTACAAAGGTCCCTGGAGTCCCCTGCCCCAGTACCTCAGCCAGTGGGGAAAGGAAGAGGCCAACGTGTGGCCGGGGGTTTAAAAGGAGGCTGTGTTTCCCACTAGTTGAGAGAGACAACCCCACAAGCGGATGTCCCAATAGACTCTTTCCCTATGTTCAAACAAAGCTGCAGGACTGCTCTGGCTCCTTTATGGACACTGGCTTTTCACAGCGTGATTTTTATGCACACCTGTTTCCTTGTATCAGACTATCAGCAGCCTGCAGTGACTCACTGCCAGTCTGGTCTGCAGGGGAAATGGAACTAATTTCCATTGGGGCCCTCCCAGAGGGAAGAACAAACCCAGAGGAGACAAGCAACCCCTGCAGGCATCCAAACTTCTGCACCAGATGCTGAGTGAGCTGCAGAGGGGGCGTAGTGGGTGCATTTCCCTCAGCCTTCTCCCGAGACTCAGCAGCCGGGCACTTGTGCTGCACATGGGTGTTGGATAATATACCAAATTTAATTTTTGTTTCATGTCTCCAGTCAGGCTTGGTTTGCCTTTGCCTTGGGGAAAGGAATTCTCATGGCTTTTTTAAGGGATTTTGCACCACTCATGGGAAATGAGCTTAACATCTCCATGAACTGGGAATAACCCAAAAGGTCCACAAAAAGATAATGACCATCAAGAACACATCAATGACCATCAGCAAACATCAAGGGACATCTGCCCCAGACACTGCCCCCTGGCATAGTTGGAGACACCTGATCTGGAAGAGGCTAAGAAGAAAATCAAGGAGGGTGGACTTTATTAATATCAGAGGCCAAGAAATCTGGCTCCAGGAGGAAAACAAATACCAAGAACTATGCCACTTGAGACCAATGGACATAAAATCAATGGACATCTGTGGATTTTGGACGGTAAAACGTTTTGGCAAAATCAAGTAAAACTCATGTGTATTGGTATGATTTTCTCGGCACAACCAGGCTACGTGTGGATGAAACTCTTTTTCTGTTGCACATCGTGGCCAGAACAACATTGTGGCCAGAATAAATGCCTTGATTCTCTGACAGGAAAATGTTGACAGACGGCTTTTGTTTTCCCCGAAGTTTCAGTGACATCTGGACATGCCATGCCCAGCACAGTGGGTAGGGAACCATGGCAGCCTCACTGCCACGCTGCTGCTTTCCTAGAGGAAGGAATGGCTCCCTGGCAGCTTCTGCTGCAGGAAGGAAGGCGATGCCAGACACAAGCAAAGGCACAGGAGATAATTGCTCTGCAGGGCTCAGCTGGGCTCAGGCCTGGCCGGGGCTGTGTGGCAGCAGCTCTTCCCCCAGGGCCTGCCCTTGCCCGGCCCGGCAGCAGCCAAAGCTGGAGGCGCCTCAGCTTCCAGGCCTCTGGAGCTCGTTCAGAGCCCGGAGGAAACGGGACTGGTGCAGCAACGTCCCTGGCGCTGCAGCTGCTGCGGAGCTGGCCCTGAGTGCCCAGAGGCCCAAGGCACAGGAGCAGCCCCGAGCGGGAGCCCTGCCGCCAGCCCAGGGCCAGAGCCAGCCCTGGCTCCCGACTGGGCAGGGGCTCCAGGGTGTCCTTGAGGGCCAAACATTCCCAGAGAGGCTGCAATGGAGTTGTGGCCAGTCCATGGTTGTCCAAATACGTCTGCTGAGGGTTCTGCTGCTGCCCAGTGCTTCCAGTGGCCTCTCAATTGCTGGGCCTTGTCCTGGGGGCCCCGCTGGGGCTGCAGCCAGTGCTGGCTCCCACTGAGGCTGCCTGGCCAAGAGCAGCCCCAGGGGCACAGGGCAGAGGCAGAGGGAGGTGGGGAGGAGAAAGAGCAGGGCCGAGGTTGCCCTTGAAAGGCAGAGGTGCTCTGGGGCCCGCTTCAGACCAGGGACCCTGCCCAGAGCTGTGCCCTGCTGGCCGGGGCCTTGAGGGGCAGCTGTCCAGCTGGGCCCAGCTGTGCCAGCAGCTCCAGCCGTGCTGGGGAGCCTTGCCAGCTCTGGGCCCTGCTGTGCACCAGGCTCCCTGTGTTCCACTGGCGGCTGGGGCCTCAGCCACCTCCTCCCTGTACAGGAGCGCCTCTGCAGCTTCACAAGACCGGCCAAAGGCCTCAGCCATGGAGAACTGGGCCTGTCATCTTGCATCTCCTTGCCAGTGCCCGTTGTCCCTGCCACGGCTGCATGACCAGCTTATTGCTGGGCACGCGCTGCTGCCACCACCACCCAGAACAGGAGCCTCTGTCCCCAAAAATGCTGGCCCTGGTGTCCTGCCAGGACTGAAGGTGGGCCCCTCCTGCCAGGGAAGGGCAGGATCAGCATTTCTCACCTCTGCTCTCTGGGTGGTGGCACCAGCCCTGCCTGTGCCGTTTTTCTGGGCACAGCCAGGTTTGTGCAGGCAGCAGCCGGGCATGGGTCTCCTGAGACTAGGATCTACTACAGTTATTTTTAATTTTGGAAGATTTAGGAACGTTTTTCATAGACTATTCCCCTAGTTGTTCTTCCCCTTTTCCACAATAGTTCTATATTTTTCAACGTAGTTTTAGAATTTGGAAACACATAGAACATTTTTACACTTCTAGAATTAAAAAAATATTGCATTTAATTGTTAATCTTCATTCCTGGAAGAACTAAGTTCCCTGAAGAAACATAGTCTACTGCAGAGGCTCATTGCCCAGGGCAGATTTGTATCTTCTCACAACTAACCAAGAACCTTTTTTCTCATATTTTCTGGGATTTCTGACAAGCTCGCCTTTTGGTCTTCAGAGGCAAACTTTGAGCACAGTCGGAATCTCTTCAAGTCACCATCTTTGTTTGCTTCTGCCAAGAACTGCCTCAGTTCCAGAGCAGAGGCTTCTCTCAGCTTCCTGCCGCCCCGCTCCCCCCAAGCCTGTCCTGAGCCCTCTCCTGCAGCTGCTGCGCTGCCGTGGGGCTTCTGTAAAACAAAACAGCTCTGCCACAGCCGCTCAGCTGGATTGGAGAAGCTTTCTGGCCGTGCTTACATTAGGCTGCTGGCTTCTCAAAACACAGGCTGAGCTTCTGAATGCTGTGTTTCACCTGGCACAGGAACTCATGCTGCCTTTCTCATGGAGCCTAAACTCCCATGGGCTTTCAACGCTTTCTGGCCAGCATATGGCCTGGAAAACCATTTAATGCAGCCATTTAGTACTGAAAATGGCCTAGTCTGTGTATCAAAGGAACTTGTTTAAATGCTGGAGCCCACCAGTGTATCCTTCCAGGCCATATCTTGACGGAGAAGGAAGACTCGTTCACCAGATGATGATCTACAAGTCTCGTCTTTATTCCCGAATCACCAATTATTATACACCCTTTAGTTAGCTCATGCATAGTGCAAAATCCCAGCTCACCATTGGCTAATTAGTTATCAGCTATCTATGTGCTGTTTTGGTGCAACTAGTACTACTTTCCCAGGCTGTTTCGCTTTACCACCTGTTTTTGTGCATTACTTCATCTGTGGGCCAAGCACACACCGTTTAATTGGAATGGCAACTCCCCTCATTCTCTATCTCGGTCAAATTAATCTCACTGTGACCTTTAGCTCGGAGCCAGCTTGTTACAAAGCTCTCAACAATATCTTTCTCCCCCACACCTCTCCCTCCATGACTGCCAAAGTGCACCTTTGACAGTTCTTTCCTCCAGAAGCTGAATGCCACCATTTTATTTGGGTGAGGAAAATAAAGGAAATGTTCTGGGATACCTTCATCATCATCATCAACACAATGAGCTGCAAATCAGTTAAATGGCATCAACAACTCAGACTGTGGACTTATTTCTCAGAGTGCAGCACTGGCTGTACTATCCCTTGAAACTGCAGATGTGCTACAATATTTAAAATCAGTTTGATGCAGACAAAATTTGGAGTCAAGCATAGCAAAAATAGGTATTTTGCATTATTTCCCCTGGTGTGTAAATAGAGATGGTGTTGCAGCAATTACGTGAGATTCTGGGCAGGACAGGCTCCCACTGCCCTTAGAGCCACTGCCCCTTCACATCATCCTTCTCCCAGAGAGCAGCCCCAGCCCTGCTGTTCTAGAAACACAAATACAGGGAATGCAGCCTGGCATTAACAGGGAAAGACATGTCAGCTTTTCGGTGCTCCATCCCTCTGCCTTAACATCCTTACATACTTCCTGTGATTTTAGACCCTCAAAGTTTACGGTTTTGGTTTTGTATTTTCTTGGATGTAAAAGAAATCGCAGTGTGATCCCTGGGATGGGAAAGGGAAAAGCACCAATGTTGTCCCTACAAAAAAGAAACAAGTTGCTTCTGCTGATGATTGTGGAATGTGTGCGGCTGTGAGGTTCAGATTTCCTCCCACAGTTTCACATCCCTCATTCACAGAATGAATAGGCAGTCACACTATTTCTTTAATAAAAACCAAACCCTGGCTCTCTCATAAAAACCTGGTTTCAGTTGTGACCAAGGTAAATGCAGACATGGAACAGAAAATAGTCTTGGAGTTTGACTCAGCTGTATGGCCAAATCACCTGAAAGCAAAGCCCTCACAACTATTGTAGGCATTTGGAAATGTGTCTGTTAACTTAGAAATTAATAATGAAAAAAGTCTCTTTTCCTAAAAGGACAGTTATATTGTCATGCAATAAAGAGCAGATGTCAAAAAGGATTTCAAAGGCTTAGTAAAAAAAACCTTGGGAAAACTGCACTGCTCTCCCTGACTTCACCAGAGCTGCCCCAGCCCCCCCAGTAAACATGACATACACGTGTTGTCACTTTGCTTTAATTTGGGAGCACAGTCCCTGGGAGCTGAAGCATGTTCTGAGCAGGGAATCTCTTCCCAGCAGCAGGGAATTTCCTGGAGTGCAACTGGCAGCAAAGGGCCAGCTCTTCTGAGAGGGAATGGCAGGCCAGATGTGAAGGGAAACTCATCACAAGGAATAAAGTGTGAGGCACAGCCAAGGACATTGGGCAGCGCCAGACGTGGGCTCAGCCCCAGCTCTGCTCGTCCTCATCCTGCAGGGACACCAGCCAGGACAGTCCCACACAGAACCAAGAGGGGGATCCTCAGCAGATGCGGCACAGCAGCCTTGCTTGGGCTTCAAGGAGTGTCCAGTTTACACTGCTGAGCAGCCAGCTCATTTCTTAAAATGTTTAGAACACAGCACTGAGTTCAAGGGTCATGTGCAATTTTATTAGAGCACAGACTTGCAGCCGACTGTTCATCTGGTGTCTGGCCTAAGTGCTGATAAAGACTTGGCTGAAATTTATATAATCTGCCATTAATAAATGCAATTTATTACAGTCTCAGGCAACGACCACTGCTGGCTCTGTTAATGGTGCACTCAGCACAGGCCAGGAATTTGGTTTGAAGAGACAAGATTTATTTCATTTCTCGTCCCTAAATGCCTGGGATATAGGTCAGGCCCAAGGCAAAGGATGGTGTAAATCTAGAGGCTCAGAATGTCAGAACTTTCAGGCTTTGCTAATATGAGCTCAGTTACTTTAATACAACCCAATAGTGCACTTTGTAATCCCAGCACCACGTCTACAGCAAACTCTGGCTGCAGTAACCACACTGTAGCCCAGTGACAAGCCCTGGACATGACAAGATGTATGGCTGAGCTTCACTCTGCTCACTGGGAGAAGCTCTGAGGTGCAGCAGGACAGAGCACAGCTCACAAACACCTTCTCAGGACTGGAGTCATGAGATCAGACACACACAAAAACTTTCACAGCAGGCAGTCCAGGACCCTGTCTGCTCACCCTTGTCCTTGTGCTTCCCCTTTGCCCAAAGCCCAGCTCAGGGCCAGCCCCAGCCACAGATGGGGTGGAGGGGTCTGTGGCAAGTACCCTGCTGCAAACTCTGCAAGGACAAATATTTGCCAGCTACAAAAAAAATACAAATACAGGAATAACTTTGATTTCAATTCATGTCTGATCAGAACAGAATTAATTCAAGGAAAACAGTTTATTTGGCAAATTCTGGCATATTTAAAACCAGCATAATATAAAGGTGAGGCCCTGGCACAGGTTGCCCAGAGCAGCTGTGGCTGCCCCGGGATCCCTGGAAGTGTCCAAGACGAGGTTGGACAGGGCTTGGGGCACCCTGGGACAGTGGAAGGTGTCCCTGCCCAGGGCAGGGGTAGCACTGGGTGGGCTTCAGGGTCCCTTCCAAACCCAAACTATTCTGAGATTCTGTTATTCTATAATGCACTGCCTGTAATAGATTTTAAATTTACACTTACAATTAATGCATTGTGTGCAAACCTGATCCTTAGGGAAGCTCTTTATATTTAAAAGAACCTATATTTAAATGTACATACACTTTGTAGATCCAGTTCCTCCTTTGAAAAATTCCATGGTCCTATCTGAAAGCCAAGGGACATTTCTTTTCAAGATCTGTGATGAATGAGATCCAGACCTGGGACTGTTTCATAAGGTATCATCGATGCCAAAATCCTCATCCAAATAAAAATTCCAAGAACAATTATGAGCATTACAAATATCAAATACCTAGTTCTGCTTCATTTAAACAAAAGAGAAATTTATAAATGCATGGATAAATCACTCAAAAAGTATATGTCAAAAGATATTAAAAGGCAGACACCTAAAATAATTTCTAAAATATTACTAAATGAGTGCTTTTTGGCTTATCTTTTCAGTGTCTAAACAGTGCCATTTTGATTTAGTGCTAAAGGATCCCAATGCATTTACTCATCTTAACCTGGAATTTCATCATTAGAGTTTAAATCCTCTGGAACCTGACCTCCCCTGGCCCAGCTCCAGCTGTTCCCTGGGTGCTGGCTCTGTCCCAGGCAGCAGAGATTGGAGCTGCCCCTCGGGAGGAGCTGCAGCCTCTGGTGAGGTCTGACCTCAAATCTTCCTTTCTCCAGCTGAGCAAACCAAGTGCCCTCAGCTGTTCCTTGTGTGGCTTCCCGTCGAGACCCTCCACCAGCCAATGCTCAGCTCTGAATTTTGCAGGGTCTCCCAGGGTTGCTCTGCTGCCCTCAAGGCACTGAGCAAGGAGCTCGGGTGTTCACTGTCACCTGGGGCAGGGCAGCACAGCTGCCTTTGGGCACCAGTTCAGCTCAAAGCAGAACCTGAGCATATGGCAGCGCTGTCACAGTGACAGGGCAAAATACAAAAATCCATCTTGTCCAAGATGCAGTTAAAGCAACGCCCATCATCTGGATTTCACACTTGCAGTGATTCATTTCCCCAGTAATAATGAGGCACTGTCCTCCAGTGGTTACAGCTCTGGGCATGGAGTGAGGAGCCCCCCCAGGCACCTCCTGCACAGCCCTTGGCCACTCAGGGCAGGTGTGCTCCAGGAAGCCACCGAGGTGCTTAACATGCCCTAAAATAGGCCGAGAGTGCCCAAATATGTTCAGAAATTTGGATCCCAGTCAGCACATTCTGATGTTCCACTTGCAAGGTCAGGACCTTTTCTTTCTTTAAGAAGCCATGAGGACACAGAGACACCTCCCAGTGTCAATACAGCGTTGCTGTGGGAACAGGACAGGCATGGACAGGTTTTCACCACATGGAGAAGCTGCTGGGAGGCCCAGAATATGGAATATTCTAACTCTGCCCTCCAAGATTCTTTTGAAATAAAAGAACATCAAGCCACTCACTGTGAAGACTGCTGAAATCAGCTCAAATTGAACACATCTAGAATAAGTGGGGTCTAAGGGATCCAGCACATCATAAACTTTGCCTTCAGCTTCTTTGACAGGGATTGAGAGGGAATTTGTTTCCCTGATCATCATAAATACTGAATACACTGATACTCCATGGAACATTAGTGCCCTTTTTAATATAAAACTACTGTATTATCAATGTCTTTGGGCAGGTAAACAAAGGAAGAGCTTTTTGGTTCCACATGCAAATCACACTGTTCTTTCAGCTGAAAATGAGTCATTAAACAATTTATTGGAATATCTCTGAACAACTTAATCAAAAGTGCCAAAGCCAAGAAAGGTCTGGGTGAGACTTCAGCCCTGCTGTCAGCCAGAGCACAGGGCCCTGCAGGTCTTACCTTGGCTAAAGTGAACCTTTCTGTATTTTCCCCAGCAAAGTGACAGTCCATAATGAGACCAGCTGGACACAATTCTCCCAAAGGTTTGCTGTAGTAAACTGAGACACTATTGAGTCCTAGTCAGCATGCTCACCACAACATGACTAGGTCAGGGATTTTTAGGATCTCCTGTCCCGTCCACAATGTTTTGATTTATGCCAAGTGCACTTCTGAAGTACAGCCCATTTCTTCTTCAGCCCAGACTTAAGTGGCTGGATCCTGGATATACTATCCCAGGTTAAGCTGATTAAAAATACTGTAATTAATAGACTAGATAACTACTCAGTGTAACTAAATTAATCTCACCCAAAGCACGTAACACAGAGTAAAACAGGAGCACCAACACAAATGGTGTCTGAAAGCAGAAGGGATGGAAATTGTTTTAATCCGACCTCTCTACCTAGAGAATGTCATCCGGTACATGTAACAAAAACTCTCAGCTCATTGCAAAGTTGGTGGCTTTAAGGATTGTGATACATGGAGACATGTTACCAGGAAACTTGATCAAATGCTAGGGTTGGGAGAAAATTTTTTGGCCTAGCGGGAGTCCTGGAATTTCATAGAGCATTGCATATCTGGAGCTGCATTTCAGCCAAAAGCAACAGGCCAGCCTTCAACATTAAATGGTTCTCCAGAGCACTTACAGCCTCTACAGTGGAGACAGAAAACCTAATCACATTTTAATTGAGCCACATCAGAATTCCAAATGCAACACGCATTCAGGAGACATTTACTCCAATTACAATATAAACCCACTAGGCCCTTCTGCATAAGCAAGGAACTCAGCAAGGATAGAGTGGAGGGTTTAAATGTGACCATGCACACAATGTCAACGCTTCATCTGACACCATTCCCATGGAGAGGCTTGCTGGCATCTCCTTCTCCTCGGGGCACTGCATTTCCCACTCAAAGGTTATGCAATCCCACCAAAGCAGCTGGAATTCCCATTAGCTGCTTGTAAACACTGGTCAAGTTTCCCACTGTTTTTTCACTCTTTGCTTCAGGGAGAGCCTGATGATGGCGAGATTGCCACAGGACCAGAGAGGAGATTTCCTGGAAACAAGCCCAGCCACACAATTACGTTGCATAGTGAAATGGACCAAGGAAGGGCTCATGGAAGGATTTACACAGTAGCTCACCACTTGTTCAACTAAGCACTTGTGGGTTGTTCATTGGAAAGCACTTAATCTGTTGTAAATGCAATAAAACTTTAAACAACTTCATTTTAATACCACATCTCTCACAACATTACTGCACCTGTTCAATAAACCTGCACTCTGTTACGAGGTGATGCTGAGCCAGGACTGCACATTCCTAACAGGATCATCCTTCTGCTTGCTCCTGCTGCAGCTGACAGAAGGACATTTCTGATTCTCAGCACACAGATCACCCCACACAGCTGAGGAATAAGGAACACTTTGGTGGGAGCAGGTTTCAAGCGGGTCACTGGAAATTGAACATCTGCTTCAACACAATGTAACCGAGTTTCCCTAATTCAAAATCAAACTGGACAAACCAGGAGGAAACCTGTCTGAAACCAGTCCTGCTGACTCCTGGCAGTCACTCTCAGCAGGACTCTTCCCTGTGGGCTCCAGTTTGCAGTGCTGCAGATGGTGATCCTGAGCAGAGCCCCAGGACTGCTCCACAAGCTCCAATACCGAGCAGCTCGCTGGCCACAAATTCCCTTGGCATCCCCCTCACACTTTTAACACCCCAAGCAGCACCCAAAGATCTTTTTTACCCCAGGCTTAAGAGATGTAAAGGCAACAGTGATGATTATTGCTTTAGCTGTATTTATTCCAAGTCCTGATTGCACCCAGGGATGATTCTGCACTATTCTTCTCCTATCAAAGGCTCTTCCCAGTTATTTCCATGTTTAGTGCAACACAGAGAGCTCAAGATATATTTCATGGCAACAGAAGAACCAAAATGGCCTTTTCCTGCCAGGTTTCTGTATGACATGAGGTTGGAAAGATGTTTTTATTACATGCTGAACCTCATGCACTTCATGGCCAGGCTGGACAGGGCTTGGAGCACAGTGGGACAGTGGAAGGTGCAGGGAGTGGCACTGGATGAGCTTTGAGGTCCTTCCAACCCAAACCATTCTGGGATTCTGCAATTTCAAACAGTGTCAAACAGCTCAAAAGCAGAAACACTGATGATACTGCCCCTCACTTCTCTGTTGAAGGAAAAGGTGTGGGTGTGTCCAAGACTGAGTCATGCTTACAACTGGTCTGACAGTGCAGCGACCACAAATCCAATTCAGAGTCTGATAATCTTTTTATGAATTTGACAAACACTTCTCTTATTCCAAGCCTGTTTAAAAAAGCCTTTCTAAAGAGGAAAAGTGCAATCCTCCTCTCAGTGCCTAATGGAACCATGCCCTGTAGGCAGCCGTGGCTTTAAGACACCCAACTTTGCCCTCAGCTTCTTTGACAGTGGTTGAGAGGGAATTTGTTTCCCTGATCATCATATGACTAAGTTTAAAGGAAATTTATCATTTGCTTCAAGTAGAGCATTGCTATTTCCTCTATGGAAATGGAAACACTAAATCATACATTTTTCTCACATACCGTATTTTGAAAGGTCCGCATTCTTTCATGTCTCAGCCTCAAACGTTCCCACAGCTAAAGCTGATTATGAAGGTATTCAACTCTTAAAAGCACTCCCACCTCCAGCAACTCAAAAGACACCCCAATTCCACTTGCAGCCTTGTTCAGCCAATATAAATAATTCAGGTTGCTCACTGGAGATTTATTATCTTAATATGCTCATTTCACTGCCGGCCTTGGCAGACATCTCCAGGTTTAGAGTGAAAGATCACAAAACTTGACAAACCTTAAATCCCAGCGTTGCAGAATTCTATTAGGTAACAGATGGAAAAGATAATTAGCTGACAACTCAACCATCACATGCTTCATTAGGAGCCTCATTCCTCTCCAACACATTCTCTCCCAGATTTATCTTCAGGACAATAAAGGCTATTGTTTGACTTGAACTGGCAAAAAACAAGGCAAGCTCATGATACTGAAGGAGGAACAAGCCTGTGTTCCTCTCTAAATTCAGTGCTGTGCTTAGGGATTTCCAGCTGTAAACTGGCCTGGGAATGCTGGGTTCAGGATATTTAGTGGCAAAAAGCTCAAGAAGTTTCCTCACCAGCGTCTCTCTGCAAGGAAGAGTTAATGCAATACTTGGTGGCAGGAGAAACCTGTTAAACCACCACCATGCAATGCAGAATAAAGAGATTTACACATACACATACCAACAGCAATGGTAGCTTCCTCTTTAACTCTCACAAAGTCAAACCCAGAGTTTCACTGCCTCTGCTTGTGTTTGTAAATACTGAGACTGTGAATCTTGGCCATCTGCAGCACAGCTCTGCACTTCATGAGAAAATACTCAAAGCAAATGTAAACAGATGAAATGGCTTTTAACACTAAAATGGTTTGGTGAAATGTGTATCTTTTTTATATAGGTTAAACCAATTTTCCTCTGGAAACCTCTCGCAAAAAAAAAAAAAAAAAAAAAAATTAGTTTCTAGGATTTGCAGCCTCCCTCTCCCTCCAGGAGTTATTTATTGGTAGTTCAAACACTCTCCAGCTGTCAGACTCCAGGCTCCTCAGCCCCTGACATGTCTCTAGCTCCTGTATAATTTTTGTGATAGTGTCCATGACCAGCCATATTTACAGGCCATTTATAAACAGCTCATGATTAACAATTGCATCTTTTGAAAGCATGGTGCACTGATTTATTCATCTAAGAGATGACTGCAGCAGAGGAACCAACTAAAGCACAGAATACCATATACATACATATATATATATATCTGCTAAGATACAGGAACTTTTAAAGATAAAATTACACACACAGTGTTCTTCCTTTTCTGTATTAAGGCACCAAATTCTTGAAAATATGAAGGAATGGTGTGTTTTCCAGCTGTAGCTTTACAATGAACACTGAAATGCAGTCAATGTGTCTGCTGCTTCTCAGAAATTTCACAGGTGAGCCTGACAGCCAGCAAGCTCTACTGCAAACATTGAGCTCTCTGAAAAGACTGATTTATAAAAAGCCTCTAAAACTACTGAAGCCTTATCAGAAGCTCAGTTACCAGTTTAACACCTCTAATACTAAAATACTTGGATTAGGACTTACAAGGTAGGTAATGAAATAGAACTTGGAAGTTAGAAAATTACTTTAACCCCTTTTAATAACAATAAAAAGTATTTGGACACAAAACTTACAAGCTCTCTTCAAGGAGTCACCAGTGAACTCTCAGAGAAGCTGTTGACAAACCTTGTACTACTCACCCTTGAGACTCATTGTAGTTCCAGACACATTTAAAGTATGAAAAATACATCTTCTTGTCTTTTCAATAAACTGCTCCAGTCAAACTTTTTGACAGCCAAGATCCACGTGAAGTGACAAGAAGTCATTCAGCATTGTTCAACATAATTTTAATCTCCACTGAGGGGAAATTATAGAAACATGTTAACACAGACAGCAAATGTTTGGGGAAAGACCATATGGCGCTATGACGGGGGTTTAGTTCATAGAAATGTAATCTAGAATTTTATTAAAATTATATGAAAGAATAACAACATCTTTCAGTAATGTCAGACAGTATATAAAAAATAAATCTCAACATTAG
Organism: Passer domesticus; assembly: GCF_036417665.1. Taxonomy (NCBI): domain Eukaryota; kingdom Metazoa; phylum Chordata; class Aves; order Passeriformes; family Passeridae; genus Passer; species Passer domesticus. The sequence goes on along the minus strand of NC_087482.1, from coordinate 25,489,686 downwards.
TCATACTCTGATGGTCCTTCTAGTAAGAAATTTAAAAAGTGCTCTTTAATCCCAGTGTAGCAACTCAAGCTTAGTGCAGTAGGTCAGATCTGGTTTAAAGCGGGTATTTATAGCAGTTGTGCAATTCCTACAATGGACAAACTCCATGATCTAAACATGAACACTGAATGAGGTAAGTATTAGAATTAAACATTCCTTAAATAGCTTACACAACAACTCTACTACAACGAAAATCCTGGTGCTCCCTCACAGGACAGCTCCAACCTAAACACAACATAAAACTTGTAGTACAAATCAGTGACAGTTATAAAAGCTCTTGCAAAATATACAGTTTAGTACATTTACAACCCACTGCTACAAACAGTACCTAATGCAAAATATACCAACTTGAATAAAGTCAAACTTCCCAGGTAGTGCAACTGAATTTGCTTTTGTTTGGTTCCCAAATCCTCCGAAAAGCTCCATACAAAGCTAGCACATTATCTTAATGTAGAAATGTCACTGCATTCCTTGATGAACAAGAAAAATGAAGGATTTTCTTACCAACTACGATTGCAACTAGAAGTACCATTGATCTCTGAGCAAGTGAAAAACACAGCACTAGCTGGGGAAAAATAATTTAAATCTACTCCTCACTGTTTTATACATGGCAAGCTGGCAATAGTAAGACAGCCTATATTTCTACATAGTTTTTTCTGCAGGGTTGCTGAGAACTGTAAGATCAGCTTTCATTGGACTGTAGTTTCTCTGTCTGTGAGTTACAGTGCATAGGAACTACTGCCTTTCACATGTAGAGCTCATTTGGAACACCAGACTGGTAATGGTGAGCCCTTATGGCTCATTTGCATAGAGAGCCAAAGGTGTTTCATATTCCATTTCACAAGGTGTTTATGAGCAAGATTTAAGTCATTATCAACAACAGGAATAAACTATGAATTTACAAACATTCCTTCTAACTGTCTACGGCTTCAAAGCCATAAACAAACTGCCCTGGCTTTTACAGTATTGCACTTCCCTTTAGTGTTAAACTGACAGTTGAAGTCTGCACAGAACTTGTTTTATGAAGTATTTCAATTTAAAAAGCAATAAATAAAATGCAGTATTTTTAAAAAAACCCCACAAAACAGTAGATTTAGTCCATATTCCTCCTACTCCAGACCATGCTGCACCATCTGAAACAGGTCTGGGACAGTCTTTGGATACCAACTGCATAGTTCTTCCAACATAACAGACCAACCCCGCCCCGCCCTCCCATACCCATACTTCTTTAATCCGAGAAGCAAATTAAGCTTTCTACAGCAATATTAGACACAAAGACAGTACCCTTGAGTGCATATCTCAATTAGTTTAAAAGGATGCGTTGCCTTAGCTCAGGATGAATTCAGCAACTAGACAGAGTTACTCTGTACTGCTGCTGGGTTATGTGACCAACACTGAGTGACCTGTCACTGCAGTGACAAGTTGCTGAGGTCCTTGGCAGAGTCTGTGACCATCTGATCCAGGCTGGGGCTCCCAAGAGCACAGGCTGGCCGCTGCCTGCCCAGGAGCCCCAGGCTGTGCAGGTTGAGGATGGAGTCAGCGATGATGCGCGCCGTCCTCTTCTGGTACCCCCCGGATGTCACCATCAGCACAGGGACCCCGCGGCTCCTGGCAGCCCTGAACACCACCTCGTCCCTCTTCACAATGCCCTGCAAGGTCACCACAGGAAAAAAATAAGTGATAGCAACACGATGCTTCAGTTCTAACCTGTGGTTTATGGATTTAGAGTATTAGATGCTTGCTAAGTGTTTAAGCCTTACAGCTTACAGTAGCAATTAAAAATTTATTTAGAAGTCCTGTTACCTGGTTTGCAAGCCTCATCATTAAAAACAAACCAAATCACACCACCCCCAAAACACACAGCAAATCAAATATCCTTGGCTTGTTTTAGAGGACACAGCAAATAAAAGTCTTTAGTACAAATTCCTGCAAAAATTCTGATTCAAAGGTCATAAAGTCTAAACTGATTGCAAATTTTACACCTATTTACCAGGTGAGGAATTGAGGATAGGAAGGACTATCTGAATTCACAATGCTTTAATTTGTGCTCAACTTGCACAGCACTGTCTGTCAAAAGTTTTGTAACTTGATCAAAATTTCACAATCCTACAGAAAAGCCCAAAATTCAAATCAAGTTTTACACATTCACAATCACTGAATCTTCAGTCCCAGTTTCTGCAATAAGAGCCTGTGATTAATGCCACAAGAATCTATGGCTGAAGGAGAAGTTGCAGAATGTAAGCAATGGTAAATGCATAAAAAGAAAATAAATTCTAAGTAATTTCTTACTAAGAGAGGGGTATGGGATTGAAAAATAACAAAGACTGATGACCAAGAGGTGCTGAACTGTCCTTGAACCCAGGCGAGATCAGAGTGTGAGTCTTCTGGGTTTGAAATAAGCACATGAGGGTGAAAACTACTTCAGGAATGAGTGAGAACAGAATTAAAATCTACTTTTGTAAAAGCAGAGTTCCAGATGCATGCAACTCATTAGAACTCCTCAAAAAAAAAAAAAAACCACAACCAAAAAACTTGCAACACAACTGACAACAGCTTACAATGGACAGCTCAAAACAAATAACTGCAAAGCTGGTGAAGGGAATAGGCATCACAATGCAATCAAATACAAAAAGCTCAAGAAGCAGCAGAAGTGTTTCAAAATGAACATGCACTTCCCAGGCTGGTTACAGGAAAAGTGGAAGAACATCAGAAAATAACACCCTGCCATTAATTTGACCACAAACAGATGGTAAAGGGAAAGAATAAAACACAAATATAGCAGGAAAAAAGTATCTTGTAAAACCATCCAATAATATTGTTCACTGCACAGTCTGACACAGTCCTGGGAAAGAACCAGGAATAACAAAATGAACAGTAAGACAAAGGAAACTGAAGAATTCTATTAGAAACAGATCCTTAAAGGAAGCAACAGAATTACAGAAGGAGCTGCAGGGCCCTGGGGACCCAGCAGAGGATGCATCACTATTATCCCAGACCAGAACTGGAGACAACCCCTGCTCTCAGGAGCCTCACTGCTCCAGGATCTCTAGGGAGAGCCTGCAGGAGCTGAGGGGAAAACATGGGCTTATTCCCACATTTCTGTGGAAAACAAGAGCCTGGCACAGCTCCCACTTGCAAACAAAGGGAAGAGGGACTCAGCTGATTCACCACAGGTTTTACAGCCTCATGAACCAGGAAACCATCACCCAGAGAGCCCCACTCTAGGCACAACTAACACTGCAGCAGCAGCTTAACATGTAAGTGACATCTTCAGGAGCAGAAGTGAAGCCCTTGAAGAGAGGGACTGTGTAGGCAAGATGCTTTTCCAGCACTGGGATTTCAAGCCTGCACACCAGAGACAAGAACCCTGCCCTCACAGCAGACACTAAAGCCTTGAGCTCCCTCCAGCTGTGCAGAGAATGCCTTTCACCTCTCCTTGTGGCCAGGGAAACTGCTTTACCTCTCTTCCCCCATCCTCATTCTGTGTCTGCACAGAACCCAGCAAGCTACAGCAACTCATTTTTCATGGCAGTTAACACTGCTCCTTATCAAAGTGCAGAAATTTGGGGTATTTTTTTAGAGGCAAATCCAAAGTATCTCCCTCTGACCAAGCTGCCACTTCCCTTGGTTGCCACTGCACTCCAGAGGGCTCTGCTTCACCAAACCCCACCTCACACCTCAGGCTATCTCCTCTCCAAGGTCCCAGTCAAGTCCAAGCCCCTCAGCTCTCCCTTCGTGCAAGAGAACTGAACAGAATTAAAACTGAACAGATCAAGTGGTGGCTCAAAGAGGGGAATCTGAGAGCTCACAGATCAAACAAGCACTTTTCTGTATTGATCTGGTGGCCATTAAAGAGACCTAAATGTGAAACAGGAGAGAGATAGCACAGAGGAACTGTCAGAGAAGGAATTGCCAAAACCCACGAAGGAAATAAGAGGACTGTAAATTTTTGCTTGTTTTAAGAAAAGCAGAAAGGTGAAGACTTCTATGAAACTTTACAGAATAAACCAAAATTTGAGTCTGGTAGCAAAATGGGGAAAGTAACTGGTACCTAAAGAAAAAGATCAAGAAAAGGAAAATAACTGTTCATTTGCTGAGAATACACAGCCAGGCTGCACAAAATTGTTATAACCATGAGGGTAATTTAAAACAGCTGGGAGTGCTACAGGAAGAAATTAAGTGTAAGATACACACTGAGGGCAGGTGACAGAAGAAATACATTGCAAAATGGGTCATGTGAGGTGAAAAAAGAACCAAAGAAAGAACAAACCAAGCAGGGAAAATAGAAGTCAGGTGAAGTGTGAAAATACACCTATCTCTCTGGTTTACTGTTTGGGTGTTGGCAATCAGTGTATTTTAGAGAGAAGAGAATGGTACTGGAACAGGAACCAGAAGAACAAAAATATTCAGAGTCAGGAGAGGGAAGAAAGAAGAGAGGGGTGAAGGGGCAAGGGAGATGTGTGTCTGTGACAGGAGAGTGCTGCTGCAGGCTGACACACCTGGGGGGAAATGGCCAGGCCTCCCAGGGGATCCCCGTCCAGAATGTCAGTGCCAGCGTTGTACACAACGATGTCAGGTTTGAATTCGTTCAGGGCTCCCTCCACGTGGGTCTGCACCTTCTGCAGGTACTCTGTGTCCTCTGTGCCCCACTCCAGCTCCACTTTGCGTTTTATGGCACCTGAGGGACAACAAAGCAAGCGCTGCTCAATAAACAAAGCATTGCTTTGAAAGAAAATGCACAATTGAGGTAAGCAAGCGAAAAAAATTACATTTTTGGAAGCTCTCTCGATACATTGCATTTTCACAGAAACATGAATTAAAGAAAACTATTCAACTGCTTGTTTTCTCAGCAAATGCAAAGCACAATGACCTTGAAAAAATTCCAATGAAGAGAGAAAATTAGATGCAGGACAAAAAAAAAAATCTGAGATGCAAATGGAAAATGTTATTGAAAAATAGCTGATCTGCAAGTCCAGTTACCAATCAGCAGAGAAATCATAAAGAAAATTATTAACTTAAAAGCAACCTAAATCAGGTGCAAAGCAAAGAAAACACTGAAAAGCTATTGCAGAGGAAACAGCTGGGGGAAAAAACAAGATAAATATCACTGAGAAATTATGAAGATGTTTTATTTTTATCACAACACTCAAAACTTCACAGCAAGGGATCATGAATTTATGTGAACTGCTTTATGAATGTATAACAAGATTCAGCTTTGCCCCAAGCATTTTCAATTTAATGTTCTTACCCTGTAATCCTACCAGAAGAGCACATATCAATTCTTAATTTAAATCAAATTATTTCTAATGCTTCTAATAAGGCAATAGAAGTAGAAAATTAAGGCTGAGAAGGTAAAGGAACGAAACCCAAGGTTATGCAGCTGAATTTTGGGTGCTTTTATGGAGGGATGTGTGACTCTACCTCTGAATTAATCAAAGCCATGCCAGAGCTGTTCCAAGGCATGACTTCTTCCTCACACTAAATGATGTGGAGTCTCACATCTTAAACATTAATTTGGCCCCCACCAAGTGTGCAAGAATGCCCTCAACACAGAATGACAATTACTTTTGTGATTGCTGCATTTTGTTCTGCTTTTCATCTTTGTTCAGCATCAGTGAAGCTTTTCTTTTTCATCCTCTTATTTTATATTGCATCAACATTAGTTTCAAAGATTTTTGCTTCTTTACAGTTTCTCAGAGTTTCAGCCTTTCCTGCTTACCCTTCACTGAACCAGTCCTATTCTTCATCCCTCCTTTCTCCTCCCAAGCCTAATTCCACACTGCTTTGCCCAGGAACTCAACATGCTTATGGCTTAGCATTGGCAAGGTGAAATCCTCCCTTACCTCCACTCCCTACTGAAGCCCATGGGGCAAAAAATGTGTTGCAGAGGTTCCTGCAATAAAACCTGGAAAAGACGGGCAGGAAGTCCAAGGAGACAGTGATCAATTGGAATTTACCATAAGGATTCAAAGTCTCATGTTCAAGCCTCTGCCCCTCTACAAGGAGATTCCCGCTGTGATCCCATCTCTGCCTGGTCACCTATTGGAAAGGGTTTAAGGGACTTAGCCACAAAAATCCTATTTAGACATTCTTGTGCAAAGTGCAAGGAACTACATGGCTTTGGCCCAGCCCTGTGCACCTCATCCTTCATCTGCAGAAAGAGAATGCTGGAACTCAGTGTGGTACTGCAGCTCAGTGCTTCACACTTGCTAACAAGAACTGACTCTGTTTTGGTCTTAATCCATCTGTTCAAATGCTGCCATATGAATAAAAGGATGCTTTTCTTGGGGGAAACCTCCCAATTATTTGCTCACAACTTGTCTGCCTCCAGACATGGTGTGCTTTACATGGTCATTTTTTTAGCTTACAACCTTGAAGTACAATTCTTAGTATCTTTACTAGTCAAAAGACAGCAGTGAAATGCACTGCACCTAACTCTTGTCAAGAATCCAAATGAAGTAGGTTTTTCAGAACAACAGCATCACTGAAGCAATCCAACAGCAGAACAACTCCCCCAGCAACCCCTGACACAGTGAACAAATTAAGCTTGTAATAAATGACAGTGTAACAGAATCAAAGACCAAATAAACTTGGGGCTTTTGCATTCCAATTTAACCATTACCAAAGCCCCACTAATGAATTGTGGCAGGCCACAAGACACAACAGACACATCACAGCAGGGATAAACAAACCACAACCAAACCAAATCAAGCACCAGCTCTTAACGTGGGGATGACAGGGAAGGGGGAAGTCCCCATCTCTGCAGGGAGTGAACAGTGTGGATGTGGCATTTAGGGACACTGGCCACAGGGCTGGAGGAATGGTTGGACTCAACCTCAGAGGGACTTTCCAACTTTAAATCCTATGGTTCTGTTCCAGGACTTGCTTTGCTTCCCACCTTGTGCCACATTCAGATGCAGATTGTTTCCCTCATGCTTCTCAAATTCTACTGGCAAGGCAACACCTGAATATGTTATAACTTCACTCTCAAAAGAACATGAAACCTTTTTACTCACTATCAGCTATTCCTCTCATAAATATAATGTAAGGGAAAGATGAAGTTCTAACAACTCTCTTCAAATCAAAGGATTATTCAACTTGCTGCTCCAAGCTCTGGAATGGACTGCCAACAATATCCACTGACACCTCCCCACACCCTGCACTCCAAAATGTCATTCCTGAAGTGAGGGAAAACACTACAGCATAAACACTATTATCATATATCACTGTGAGCAGTGAAAATGATGTGAAATTAAAAATAATAAAAGAAAAGAAGTCTAGGTAACAGTGTTGCAAGGAAGCTTTGCAGTAAATAAAGGAGTTAGGTAACAACATAGTAAGTCTGGTACATTTGGGAAGATGAATTTCAATTATACTCACGTTTAGCAAAACCATCACCTGGGTAAATATATCTATTGTATGCATCCATAATATAAACCCGAGGATCATCCATAAAGTCCCTCTCATGGCCATTTCCCTGAAGGAAATTTACAGTTAGCTATTCCTAGCATGGCAACACAGAATTAAATACACCGCAAATTCTAAAGTAATTAACACTAGAGGTTCTAATATTCAGAACTCCTGTGTCATTCTCTTATTTAATAATAGTCCTGGAGATTATTTTGAGGTGTGTAGTTTTGGGGGGCTTGACAGGATCACGCTGAAGAGTGCAGGTATTACCACAAATAAAATCCTTGTCTCTCTGAAGGTAATTTGCATGGATCTCATTATATATGTAAGAAAAATAAGCAAAAATCAGAAGCTAATTGTCCTCAGGAGCATAACAAAAGCAACTGTGACCACCAAACAGATCTATCATCTTTCAAATGTGCAAGAAAAAGTCACTTTCAGCTGCTGCAGGAATAATGAATATTCTTACGTAAGAATTAATAAATAAATAAAGCAGACTACAGCTCTCCTGATAACTCCAGCCTTGGTGAGGTAAGTATTCCATGGAAAAATTACAAACATTAATAATCCAACAGTTTAACACTGGAAATTCCCTACAAAAAATTGTACTGGATGTGAAGAGAGATGCTCAAGAGAAAATTCAGGTTTGGAATAATCCCTCCTCCCCATTTCTGAATTTAAATACTATTCTTTTGGCTCTCACTTATTTTCACTAATATAAAAATCATTTTAACACAGCAATCACTAAGATAAAATTATTTAAATCAGTGTATCATAAAGGACTACAGCCTCTCTCCCTAGAATTTCACCTGAAGTACAGAAACAGACATTTCCATAGATACATCTGCTGTAATTCAGTTTTAATGCTTAAAAATGGCAACTCTATTTATTTCTTCAATATCTTTGGTCCACAAATAAACAGTTCATGCACACAAGCCTAGAAATACGAAAGCCTCTAGGGGAACCATTTCCTTATGAGAGGTGAAACTCACCACTGCACTAAGAATTGGAACAGTCACAAGATGAGAGTACCTGCATCCTTAAACAGGATCTGCTGAGCTACTTCAGACACCTCTCATCCCCCAAAGAAAGGAAACAACAGGTGTTTTAATGTGCACACTGAGACTACCAGCACATCTGAAAACCAAAACACATTCCAAGAGTTTTTCAAAACCAAACTATCCCCACATAGCACAAACCAAATCCACGGCCTCACAGAGAGGCTGAACAGAACCATGAACACAAAACTTTCTACCACATCATCTGTGTCCTGCTACCATGGTGATTTCAGGACACATAAGAGAAATGAGAGAAGATTAAAAACTTGCAGCCATTAGGCTTCCTCAGTGCCACAGAACTGTGTAAAAATGGTTTATTTATACATAATAAATCACCTGAAATGCCTCAGCTTGGACATCACTTTGGTGCATTAACTGCCTTTCTAAAAACACTATCTCTGGCCTTTCAGGATTTATTTTGCAAATCCCACCAAAGCTGAGATTTGATCTCAGTACCACAGTAAATCATCAGCCGAAGAGGGACAGATCCTTTACTTCATTAGCCTGAAGCTAGGCTTAAAATTAAACCACTGAAGGTCAAATCCCTCCCCTGCCAAGGCTGCTGCAGTGACCAGGCCTTGGGAACCAGCTGGGATTGTGTCTGGAGAGATCCTTGTTTCTCGTGGGAGTGCAACGCAGCAAGGTTTTTACATGCAGCCACATGATGGAGCTGCAACTCAGGTTAATTTTATTAAACTGGCTTAAGAGGCTTTTGGGCCATAAAATAATAGAAGAATCAACTCTTTACAGTTTTTCATCATGTCTGATTAACTTTATATTCTGTGATTTTATGTTTGTGTTACAAAAAGGTATTTATCACACACTTTTTTTAAAGCAAAACTTGCACAGCACTGGATACAGGTAAACTACTCACCTGATGGGCATCCAGATCAATAATTGTGGCTCTAGACACTCCTTGTACTCTCTCAAATAAGAACTGGATATATAACCAAGGAAAAACATGGAAAAATGTATCAAGTTAGGTGACAGATTGAACTGGAGGCTCTAAGATTGCACAGTGCATGACTGAAGGAATTTGAATGTAGGGCAGATCTATTTGTTTCAGTCACCAAAGAAACTGAGACATGATTCTTGTACATTTAATGTAAACATCTCATTATTTGACATAAAAAGATATTTTTTGTTAAAATAAACCCTATATATATTTCAACCACATAAAAGAAAGAGGTCAGGCCCACCCAGGGATCACAGAGCTGATGATGACAGCATCCAACTGCAACAGCCTAAAATTCAGTGTTTAAGAAAAACTGCTGTAAGAACTGCGTGCCTTAGAGCCACTTTTAGTGAAAGCATTAATTTCTTATTCTGTCTGGGAAGAAAAAAGTGGCTTGTACTTCTTTGAGTCTTAACTTTGCTGCTAAGTTGCCATCTTTAATATAGACATGGTAAACCCCAAAGATTTTGTACAAACTGTCACCCACTGTAATTTCTCAATTTGTATTTTAATGGTAGGTGAAAAAAGAACACTGTGGATTACTTTTCTGCAAATTACCATGTACAGAAATTAGGATGTTATGTCACAGGTGTGCTGCAATCATTAGAGCTCTTTAGTGTTTGATTATTACTGATAGTTTATAAAGATTCTAGTATACAAATATACCATAGCTCAATTGATAAAAATAAGCCCTAATTGCAGAAGGCTCTTACTTCAGCCATTCAACAGCTAAATACTAAATGTATTAATTCCCATTTGGTGATTATTTTGGAGTCGCTCACATTTTTATTTATGAATCTGAACCAGTCTGAGCCCTGTAGGGTGCAGTTTGATTCAGAGAGGGGATTTTTGTCTTGACTGTCACCACTGAAATCAATGTGGAATGCCCAGCTTCACCTGCAAGGCCAGGAGAATTATCACTGAGGATATTAGAAATCCATCTGGCTTGATTTGGAGTAGTTTTCGCAGGACAACATCATCAGTGCAATTACAGTGATGCCGATTTACATTGATAATTCTGACCCCTGCAACTCTTCCCTTCCACTTTGCAACTCTCCATATCCCTACTCCTGCCCATCTGGAAACAGCTTCATTTTCTCCTCTTAAGATGTAAATTACTTCTTAGGAATTTACATGGATTTCTCCTCCATTTGCACAAACAGCAGAAAACACTGGTTTAAGAGCAGTTCTTACCTTGATGGCCAGTGTGATGTCAGCATATGCACAAAATCCTCCCCCTTTGTCACTGGAGCAATGATGGAAACCACCCCCTGGACAGGAAAGTTGAAGGGGTGAAAAGCTACAAACTAAACACAAGCCAGATGCTAAAAACGTTGATGGGCTTTGCAAAGAGATGTAAATGAAAATCAGATGCTCTTAACACACTATTTAGGGTATCACCAAAATTGTACTCACCCACGTTGATGGCCCAGCCTCTATCCACAGCAAGCTTTCCTGCCTTAAAAAAAAATTACAGTTGGAATCCCACAAATGAATGAGGCAACACTTACATTCTGCTTCCACCCCAAATCACTCCTGGCACTCCCCCGTGGAATTTTCAGATCTTTTTCCACTGAACCAGATCCCTGAGTACAACCCTTAACAAAACAATCTTCAGTGTAAGGAGCTGAAAGAGTATTTGCTATTCATCATTTCCTTCTCTGGCAGCTGGAAAAGGGAAAGAGCAGTGCCGGCAAAAGTAAAATATTACAAAGAAGCTCCTGATGTCCTTCCTGTTCATGCGCTAGTAGTGGAATGTAAGCTCAAAATCCTGGAACACAGACATAAAAAAACATAATTCCAGCTGGGGAATGGGACCAGACAAGTGCTCCAGTGTGGAGTGTCCTGGTACTTTCTACTTTTTATAGGATAGAACATGCAAGATATAGGTTATTACTGATCTTTTCCCCTCCAGTACAGGGAAACTGTGCCTGTACCTCTCCTTTAAACTCAAGTGACACTCAGGGAGGGGAAAGTATTGACAGAAAAGAGATACACAAGGCTTAAATTATGGAATTTTAACTGAAAATCCTGATTATTTTGGCCAGGAAGAGTCAAACAAGCATTTAAGTGCAGCATTCCTTAACTGGTCTGTTAAAAGTAATATTACTTTAAGATATTATTAGTTACAAGCAGAAAAAAAAATGGGGAGACAAAACATTTAAAAATTGATTCTTTTTTGTCCATAGTCATGGAAAGAAAAAATTACATATCATATCCAAAATAAAGTTTGGATAGTTATGAAATCTTTATAACCAATATTTACATTTGAGCAGTTTTAATTCAGCACTAAGACAACTATTGGCATGGTAAACATGATCCTGCTATGATCATGCCAACTTACACAAATTAGATCTTGGGGAAAGATTGCAGTTTCTGAACTATAAAACCCATTAAGTCCCAGGGAGAACACATTAGCTCCGATTTATCACACTTCCTAGGGATTCCTCACCAAAACCCAATCTTCCCATATTGCTAAAATATCATTAAAAAGTAGAGCAACTCAACAGGAATTTTTGTAATAAACAGGCCCATCAGGAATAGCAGAAAATTGCACTTCTGACTTGTCTGACTTGTACCATACAAATTTTATTGTCTGATGAATCAAAATTGCTTTTAAAGTACATTCCTATTTCCCCATAATGAAAAAAAAGAAAAAAGGTAAAAATAACAGCACATGGCCTCAAGATGAATCCCAAAGTGCATCCAAAGTGCAAGATGAATCCCAGGAGTGGCACCTCTGTTTCAGGAGCCATGAGAAAAAATGGATCATTGGTAGGTGCCTCCTCTACCTGAGCACATTTCTAACTGGTGAACACACACCTGGGAGTTAAAGATAGCACAAGCACAGTGAAAAACATCACCAAAGTAGACAAAAGTATTGCCTAGCTGGAACCAAGCTGAAAGAGGCTTCACACACACTGAGCTCCTGTCAAGAACATCCAAGGCAGAGCATCAGGAAGCTCTAAACTCTTCCCAAGCCTTCAGACCACTGCCTTCATTCCTGTGACAATCTTGCAGTGACAGCATGGCTGTAATGAGAAGAAACTCTGCAGGTCCCTGCTCAGTAGGACTTGCTCTAAGTGACAACCAAATATTTTTAAGCACCTTGAACTACGTGAAATTCTCTTTCTCCCTCCCCATCTCTGCTTTTGCCAGTTCATGCCTACCACAGGAGGCAGCACTTTTGTTACCTGGCCTATCGCCACGATCTAAAGAGTTAACCAGAACCCAGCAAGTTCTTTCAGAATTCAAATCCTTAAACAGTCCTTAAAAAAAGTTGGTTTAACCTTTGTATTTCCCAGCCTAACTCACCTTTGACATCTAGGACCTGCAATAAACCCTGTTCCTGTATCTGGCATGGCAGCACTGTCCAAGGCTGACAATCTCAGTTACAGAAACACCACAACTCCCAGGTTTGCAGTGTTTGATGAGCAAATTTAAACATGATAAAAGTGGACCAGGAGCACCTTACCATTATTGTTCCTCCTGTCTGAGTTCGTAGAGGTTTCAGAACTTTTCTCTGAACAACAAAATTGGGAAGAAAGGCAACTGGAGGAATTTCTGTGATTGTAGCCACAACAAATGACCACTGCAAAGGGGAAAAAGAGAGTTCCAATTAATGTATTGTGGTTTGATGATGACACTTAGCTCTCTCATTAGTTATTTACTGAAAAGGTGCTCACAGGTCCTTAGGAAGAGTTTTATTATTTTTAGATGGGAGCAACCACACCAGTTCTTATTAGTGACCTCTAAATAGGTTCATGCTCAAGTTTTTAACTATGAGCATCATCGCTTTTCAGATTTTAATATCAAACTGTATAAAATCAGCAATTTTCAGGAAAGTAGTATTTCAGAAAATATAATGTGCCTCAGATTGGGAGGAAGAATTGTAAAATGCCGTTCAGCTACACTTGATATATTGTTCAAACCTAAAATATCTATTCTGTGGAATCAAAAGGATATACCAAGGAGAAAGCAAACACAAACAAACAGACAACTGAACTAAGAAGTTCAAACACTTAAGTGAACACACAGTACAAACTTTAGCATGGAGAACTGATTAAAATTTATTTAGCATATTAAACACTTCTGGAAAATGTTTGAAGGAAACGTTTTGTTCAAAAGTCTTCAAGGTTAGAACACAAAATATTTGCAATATGGAAATGCTTTTTTTTGCAAACACATTGATTACTTCAAAGAACTCCCACTAACACTGCTACCAATGATAACACTGCTAAATATATTTCAAAGCCTAAGTCACAAGCAAGAATATACCTGTCCAACCAGTACTGAAACACTGAGGGACTGAGGATTACAACTTGCCACCACGTACAAAGAGTCTGAACAGATCCTATTTTCTGCAGCATTAGGAACAGTAATGAGACTGAGGGCATTGGCTGCCCCGTTCCTGAGCTGTTCACAGCTGGCAGCGTGCACAGCTGAGCAATTTGAACCAAAGGCAGTCACATCCCCATCTCAGGGTCCTCTGATGCTCCAAACAACTTTCCAGTTAGCAATATTTCAATTACTACTGGGTGGGTGAAGGGATGGCATTGTTCATGAAGTGTCAAAGTTTTAACTATGTTTTGCCAACAGTTAATTTCAAAATCTCTCTACTTTTATATTTACAAGACATTATTCTGTTACCATCTTATCAGCTGTCCATCACAAGGTGTTTTAATTATTTTTTAGTACAGTCAATCTTGACAAAGCCCCTTTGCAAGACATTTTAGCTTTTGAACAAACACATTATTAAAAACTGAATTCAATCCTGTTGTTCTAAAATGGAAATGAAAAGGTCACATTTGGATAAAAAATAAATTTGACCTCAAATGTGAATGATAATCATGATAATCATGAAGTTTTAACAAAGTTTAAAGTAAGATTAATATCAACAGGGAGAAGTGGGAGCCATCATGACTCAAACCAACAATTAGGCAGCTGCAGGTTTTAAGTGGAGGAGAGAAGTCCAGGTGTGGTGGGAGTTTTGGAGTTTTGGCTCCCAGGCTCGCTGGTCACAGATGGGGCCATTCCTGTTGCCACTCACTGCCCACACCTGGGCCTGAACTGGAATTAGGAATTCCCAACAGGGGGAGTCCCCAACTGGGAGCAAAGTCTGGGGGTTCAAAAAGGCAGCTACAGGTGAAGGAAAGTACTTCTCCACTTAATAACTGAAAATCTGTGGAATGTTTTATGCTTTTTTCTTCAGCGTGCTGGTTATGTTTTCCAGCATTCCCCACAACAAATTCCCAGACCAGCTTTACCCTCAGCATTTGCATTTCAGTGCTTGCTCACGTCTGTTACCACAGAACTTCTCATAAATAAAAAGGGACAATCACAGTCAGAAACTGGCTCTAACCTGATTGCCTATCTCCTTCCCAAAGGCCAGAATGCTGACACTCAAGAAATTCATTATTTCACATAACACTAGAAAAAGACAGCAAGTGGAAAAGTACTGCAAGCAAACTACCCACAGTCCAGTAGTAGTCCACCTTGAAGATCCAAATTCATCAGAGGAATAACTGAGGGGGAATCACCTCAATTCAAAAGGCCAGAATTTGTTGTGAGGACTGAGCAGGGAAACAGGGAGACCCTTCCTGCAGACCTAATTTCCAGCAGCAGAAGTACCTTGTGCACACCTTTTTGTTTCTCTTCTGCCAACACTCAGCTGGCCTTTCAGCTGCTGCTAAGACACCAATCACCACCTACTCTTGCAAGTGTAGGCTATTTCCTACCAAATTCATGTTCAGATTTTAAATGAACACTCAAGCAATCCATTATTTTAGGAAACCTAGGCATTCCGAGAAAGGCAAGCAACTTTGTAGTCTTTCCAGCTGATGTAATACAAAACTATACCATTTATACCTATTTGTCAGGATTTAAAAGAAAAACAGCACAGTAGACTTTGGATAAGGAAATAAAGAGCTTTCACAGGGCTTTTTCATGTCTGGGACGTAATTTTGCTTTTGCAACTAAGCACTTTCATCTTTGCTGCTTGGCAGGAATCTGCTGGTGCGACCAGTACAACATCTTCCAGTTCCTATACTTGCAGGAAATAGTCTCTCAAGAAAAGGGGGAGAGGAGACATCCAGTTCATTCCATCTGGACACACACAGTAGTGCTGGACTAGACCACAAGACACAAGTTATAGAAGTAAAGTCATCCCATAGGTACTGAAAATATTATTATGGCATTCCAATCTGAGCTATGCACATTAAACCCTGCTTCAAAGAAGTGATTCAGGAAAAAGAGGTGGGTGGTTCTATGGAATTAAAAGTTCAATATCAAGAATAGCTGCAATAATATCAAATCTAATGATGCATGAAATTGCATGTAACTTCATAGCACAGAATGAAGAAGCATAAGAGAATTCAGAAAAGCAGTTAAGAGTGAAAAAGTTCACACAAATAACAGATCACTTATACAGAAAAATAAAACATTCCAGAAATAGCAATCCAAGGACTCTTCCACTGTGGAAGGGCATGGGTGACTCAAAATAACTTGTTTTGAATTATGAAATGGAAGAATTCTTTTTTCTTACAAATCCATTCTCTGCCCTCCAAGCAGAGTTGCCAAGCAAAAGTAATGTCATCTGCACTCATCTACTACCCAATTCCACCCACAGATGACTGGATAGGTTCAGAACCAGAAATTTCACATGTTTAAGCTTTAGAGTTACACCGAAGTTAAACAAATGGATGTTTCCTTTAGAAATATACAAGGAATGTTCTTCATCCCCCCTGCAGTCCTGTGTGAGCTGGCTCTGGAAACCTTCACAACAGAAAATGTGCTTGATTATAGCCTTATGTTGATATTTCAACTCTCTCCATGTTCCACTGATACAGGCAGTGTCTGACTATGAAATCAGTACTTCCCCCCCCAACAGACTGACCACAGAACCCTTACACACATGCTCTGTCAAGATTACATAACCCCCAACCCCATAAAGCACTCCCTGCATTAGAAAATATCCAATGAAGCACTCTCATGTTAGTGGTTTCTATTGTATTTTCAGTTGCAGAACTGTATTTTATCAGAGTACAAAAAAACTTACACTGCTCAACACTAAAATCCTGGCACTAACAAGAATATTACTGACATCTCAGACATTCTAATTTTGCCTATGTTTAATTTCCCTGAAATATCCTTTCAGGTCACTTATTTAACATGGTAGACCTTCTTTCCCCTCCACCCCTCTGTAGTGTGAACTGCTCAGTATTTCTGTGGTTTTCTTTCAGTATTCTCAGTAATAATGTTATTAGTGTGATCAACAGATACCATTCTATATCTGTAAGGCTGATTTAAAACAACTGTAAGAGACATCCACTGCCTTTGACACTCACTCTGGACAGTTTTCTGGAAAAACACATGAGCAGGTACAGCACCTTTAATTTATTAAGGTAGCGCCTGGTGTGGACAACCAAGAGATCTTCATCAGTCGCCTCCCGTGCCTGCACAATCAAGTCGTCTGCAATTAGTTTTTCTTCTGCAACAGGAGAGAAATAAAAATTGGTACAGCACTGCTTAGCTCCCAATGTCCCCCCTCCAAACACTCTGCTCTGACCTCAGTTATTGCTGGAAGGACTTCAGGTTGCTCAGAGTTTGCAAGTTTTCCAAATACACCCCCTCTGTCACAGGTAAGCTGTTCAGGTAGTGTGTGTTTGAGAAATATTGTGTACAGAAAGTTTTCAGAGTGTGCTAAGATCATGGGAAGTTCTCCTCTGAATTGAAAGGACAGACAGGTAATGACAGAGGATGAACACACACTGGAATCACACACCTCCTTCACAGTTTAGGGCCTGATGTACTGGGGAAATCTTGGTGCTTGTACCATCAAACAACCACCATTATTTGAACATGCTTTAAGAAATGGTTAGATTTAACCCCCTAAATCATAGAAGAATAAAGTAATAAATCAAAATTCAAAACAAAGTAATAGCTTGGATGTTCATGGAAGCAAATAAGCTTAATTAGGATATTTCTATTACCCCCTACCTCAATCTAATTTCAAGAAAAAACAAAGAGCAGCTATTAATTCTTTCCTTAGAGGCTGAAAGATTATTTTACAACTTCGTTTTATAAGAGCAAGTTACTCCAAGAATTCAGAATGAGTACATATGATCACTACAAACAACAATTATAAGGAATCCTGCCGATCTTCCCCGGCAAATTTTGATATTTAATTGTTGCACAGCTGTAGCCTCCTAAGCCTGTATCTCTTCTTTAATTTTATACTTGGAGGAGGAAAAAAAAACCTCCGAAAAGTGATAGATTTTGCTCTGAAGTGTTATACAAGAACAGCACCTGCAACAACATTTGTTTTGGCAAGCTTCTGTTTCTCCTGACTGAGGCTTGAGGAACAATTCATTCATGCACTGGTGTCAACAGAGCCAAACTGCTGCCAGCCTCTCTCCAGGAGGAAGGGGCTCTCCAAAGATGCTCACTGCTGATCCACACAGTGATAAGGCACAGGGGAGGTCAGCTGTTGCCAGGAATTGCTACACAGCTACAGCAAACCAAGTGCTCTGGGGCATCCTGGGGCTTCTTCCTCCTTTCAAAGGACAGTAAAACAATTGGGAAAATAAATTTTCTGTGAAAGCCTGAGACACTTGAGAACAGACATGTCACAGAAAAAGAGCTAGAGGAAAAGGCTTTTTCACACAGAAGAAACAGAAAGGCAAAAGTTCTGATTAACTAAGAAAACTGTTGTGGAACCCAAATTTAATTTAAGGTTAGCAGAGGAAAAAAGCCAAAACTCAGCTACTAAGTTGTCAGAATATTAAAATTATTTGACCTCAGCTAAAAGGATACAAGTCAGCCTGCAGTGGGAAAGGCAATCCTGAACTGCAAATGACCATCAGCTGAAGGACCACAAAAAGAGAAGAGGCCTGGCTTTGGGACAACCAACAGCCTTTGTACTGGCAAGAGAAAAAAAACCCTTTTTTTTTTCACCTTTGATGAAAGTTCATGCTTTAAATGAAGAGATGCCAAGATTTCACAGGCCCTATTTCCTGCCCCTGGTTCTTACATTTGCATCTCCTTAAAGCATTGTTACTTGTATCCTACAAATGGTTTAAACAGCAATAATTAGAAGCATCATAAAAAGCTCTGCCTGTACCAGAGGGGCCTCAAAGCTCTTTCCAAACACCATGAGAGCAACAGGATGAGGCTCCTAAAGAATGGACTAAAGTGCTACAGCTGCACTTCTCCCTCAGCCTGAGGAGCCCCTGTGTACAGCCCAGGTTGAGCAACCAAGTTACACCTGCAGCAAACCACCATTAACAGCTGGTGTTCCACCAGCCACAGGAATGCCCCAGCTCCTGCCACAGCAGGGGTAAAGGCAGGGAAGCACAAGGCTATGGGAAGCCACACACTGCAATTCAGGTCTGGTAAGCTCAACACAACTCTGTACTAACCACATAATTTTATTCAGGTTTTGTGTAAATGTTGGCTTAAGAGGCACCTTCTGTTATGTTTTTACCTTTCAAGAAATTGATGACTTTCCCCCATTTCCCTGCATCAAAGGGGTGCAGCTTCTCAAGTCCCATGAAGGTGATGTTGTAGTCTGGGGAATACACAATGGGCCAGCATCCCAGCGGGGGCTCCTCGTACAGCTCCGTCCTGTGAGGCCTTGGCAAGCAAACACACACCAGTCACCACTTCAAAACCCATTTACCACTTTTACAATGAAGGCCCAAATTACAAACTACCCCTAATACCAACTTTATAATTCTTAAAGATTATTTCCAACAGAAAAATTGAAACATTTGGTTCTCTCACCTTGTCTTTCCAGGTGTGCCAATCAGCACCTCTGCCTTCAAAGGTGCGCCCAGTTTGCAGACAACATAACCTTCATTACCTGCACAACTAGACTCCCATTTTAAATTCTGTATCAAAACACAAACCACGATGCTTCCAACAACAGAAGCTTGGAAAGATTTCTATGCTCCTTTCCTAGAAAGCAACAAACTATGCTGTGACCATCTGAGCAAACTAATAATAATAAGCCTTAGGTTTTTAGTTGCAGAGCACAGAGCCAGAGGACATGCTCTTAACTCCAGATGTCACACCTATAACCCTTAACGAATATTTTCCTCAGCCTCCTCCTCCTCCAAATCATTGTATTTTCCCAACACCAGGAAACACAGCAGAGCCAGCTCACAGCCCTCCTTCACAAGCCATTCACAAACGCAGCAATATTTATCAAATGCTCTGTGTTTACAAACACCAACACGGACTGTTTGTGGACACCTGTGTGCACACAAGGGTCAAACCTGAGATGGGATTCTGTGTTCACACTTAGCCTATTCCACCACCTGCTGGTTGCCTGAACTCCCCGTCACTGGCTCATGCAGAGACCTCTCCTGCTCCCCGAAACTGAAACTCTGGAAAAGGCTATCCAACGCACTGTGCAAGACACAAGAGTCTTTTGTCAGGTGAACAATACAAACAGAAGCACACTTATTTCCAGCCTGAACACGCTCAAAAATACCCTTTCTAAACCCTGTTAGAAGCAAACCAAACGAAACACGAGGACGACGGCGGTTTCTCACCCTTACCCCCAGCCCGGCGCCCACACTGCGAGCCGGGGCTCCGCAGCCCTCCCTCGCCCCCCGCGGTACAAGGCAGGCTCTGCGGAAGGCGCAGGGACACCCGCGGCTCTGACAGCGGGGCTGGTGCCCCGGCCCTGCGGCAAAACAGGGGCATTTCTCCGCAGCCCGGGTGCTCGCGGGGCACACCGCCTTCCCAGCGGGACAGCCCTTTCCCAGCGGGACTCCTCCCGCCAGGGCGGGGCCCGGCCGGGCCGGGCCGTGTCAGGCCGGGCCCGCAGGGGCTCCGGGCGCTGCCGCAGCCCGGCCCTGCGGCCCCGCGGCCCCGAGGCGGGGCAGCGCAGGCCGGGCCCTCCCGCCGTTGTTGTTGTTCCTGTTCCCGGTGCCGCTCCCCGCGCCCCGCTGCCGTCCCCCGCGCCCGTACTCACATCCCCGCCTGGGCCGGGCCGCGCAGGGAAGGGGCGGCCCCGGCTCCGCCCGGCGCGGGGCGGGCGCACGGCAACGCGGGCGGGGCTGGCTGCGGGAGCGCGGCCCGGCCGTGCCAGAGTGTGCTAACACCGGTTTGTAAATGGCACGGACGGGCTCTGCGCCATAGGCGGTGTAGTGCGGCCTCAGACGGCGCTCGTAAAGGGAGCTGTGAGGCCGCAGGACAAGCCGCTGGTCTGATGTTGGGGGTTAGAGAAACGCAACGTCAGGGGCCTCAAGGCCATTCCGCACTAACGGTATCTTTGGATAGGAAAATATGTTCCTCGCTGTAAAATGAAATTAACAGTTCGCACCAGTAGGTCTACAGCAAAATGAGGAAAGCAAAGCTGAAATGGTGATCCTGCCTAACAGCAGCGCAACTGTTGGTGATTTTGAGTGGTCAGGATTCACCCCGGGGACAACATCACTGAATTCGGGCACACAAGAGAAGAGTTTCAAGTCAAAACCCCACTTCTAAGCATAGTTAATTAATCCTGCTTGAATATATGCAACAAGCATTTCTTACACAGCTTTACAGCTAAATCAATAACATAATGAAAATGGTCCATCAATAGAAGCAGTATCTATGAATCCCAGGATAAATGCCCAGCAGCACCTTTTCCACTGGAGGAGAAATGTCTGTTGATGAGAGTCTCTGATAATTTTTTTTTTTTTTTTTCTTAAAATATGCTGGCTTTGGCTTGGCATTCAGTTTTGATGGATGCGTGGGATTCACCTTGGTATTTATTTAGCAGCAGGAGACTGTTATACCATGAAAACATTCTATTGCTTTGACATTGTCTTTTAATTAACATTTATTTTGTTCTAGTCCTTTGTGTGCTCACGTCAGTATTCCTCCAGCAAGCACACTTACCTTTTCTGCCTTTTTCCTGACTTCTTAGTACTTGGGACTTAATTAGAGTTTGAGTGTTTGGTTAACGAGCTACAAACATACCTTGTTAATGTTTTAAGCCCTTCACGGGGCTAAATTTCTACCATGTTCTTATTTAATTTTCATTTATACTATTACTTAAATTAAAAATCCACTGATAGACCAGTTTCCATGTTTCTTGGATGTCATAAATTGTTTTGGAACATTTCCAGGGATGGGGACTCCACCACTGCCCTGGGCAGCCCAGTGCTTCACGACCCTTTCCATGAGTAAATTCTTCCTGATATCCACCCTGGATTTCCCTGGCCCAGCCTGAGGCTGTTCCCTCTCCTCCTGTCCCTGGTCCCTGGGAGCAGAGCCAGAAGGGCACCCCTGTGCCTCCTTTTCTCCAGGCTTTCCAGCTCCCTCAGCCTCTCCTGGTGCCTCAAAACCCTTCCACAGCTCCATTCCCTTCTCTGGACACGCTCCAGCCCCTCGAGGTCTTTCTTGTCCTGAGGGCCCACTGCAAGAAGTTGTGAAGTTCTGTGATGGTTAAATCATTTGAATATTATGAATGCTGAAACAGGATAAGGGATTTTCCCTGTCAAGAAACAGTGAAGTTACGGGCTAAAGCCAGTGGTAGCAAATTCATGCCACGAAGAAAGTTGGGACTCTGGATCACTGACATAACCTCTGGGTTGCCTCCTGCAGATGAAGCAGTGTGATGCCAAATTAAGAGCTGACGCAAACTCACAGCATTACTTCCTTGAAAATTCCCACTTAGTGCCTGGAGCTGGAATCCCGCAGGAGCTGGGATAACCCCGGTGGATCTGATCAGGCCTGACATGTGCAGCTCTCCTCCTCCACTGCACGGAGGCAGCTGAGCTATTTCCAGAGTAGTTCTGTCCTCTCTTGTCACGACAGCCTGTCCTCCGTAAAGGAAAAAAAGCCAGCTCCAAAGGGAGCCGTAAAGGAATCAGCTCCCTCTGGATGAGATGCTAATTACACATCATTAAAGGGCAAGGCACCCTCAAGACTGACATAAAAGCTGTGTCACTAATAGTTTGCTTTCAAACCTCTTTGAGTTGAGGCTTTTGAGACAGGTAACATCAAGAAATCTGTCGATAAAATCAGCAATGAAACATTTGTAAAGAAATATATAGAAAAGGGATTTTTAAAATTTACACTGGAACTTGATTTTCCTGTAAAAAAAATTGAACAGTAACTCATTACATGAATTTTTACAGTAATATAATTGGTGTTTTTCAAACAGGAAATAATATTTTGAGAGACCATGCTACTTTAATCTCTTTGATCCTGGGGCCTTTGATCTGCCATGGGGTGACGCGACTGAGATCAAGCATTTTCTTTGGTGATGTGTTGAAAATGTGAAATTACTGATTCCTGTAATCCAGCAGAGCAGAAAAAGGTCTGTGCTTTTTATAGCTCAGAAACTGATACAGCTTTCTTCCCTTGCTCAGAGCCACTGGAAATGTAAGGCCTGAATATTCCTTAAAGATAAGATTCTTTTCCTTACAGTGTTATCTTCACTCTAATTAGCCTAAGGCCGTCTCCCTCTCTGAATTACACCTAACTGAAATCCTTACTTCTTAACGATTTGGCATGATCCACAAACTACTGCTCTGTGCCTTCAGTGCTGTGCAATTTTCAAGATGAGAGACATGGGCTATTGCAACAGAATTCAGATGATACAAACCCCAGCAAGGGTTTCTCCAAAATAGTCTGTAAATGTCCATTTCAGATCCACTGGAGGGACTCAGCTCTGTGCCTTGAGCTGATGGCTAGGGAAGGAAGACATGAGACTTGATTTATTCTCATACACTGTAAACATCTGTTCTTTGACATATCTGACCTCTTCTGATCTTTAAGTACTTTCATAATCTGAGTGATATTTAGTCTGTTTATAATATGCAAGTGTTGAAGTGCAATGCGCATTTCTGCCCCGCCTTTTCGAAGTATATTCAAAATAAACACATTGACTCAGCTGATGGGAAAACTGTAATAAACACTGGGAAAATGGTTAAAAGTTCACTATTATACTACACAGACTACCAGGAAAACGTTAGATCTCAGATTTAATTACATTTTTTTTTCTGATGGCCTCCTGCACCTTTCCCATTTCCCACTGCTACACAGGTATTGGACTTGATGGAAGTGGGGCTGGGGAGGGAAAAGCAGTTTTATGTTCTAAAGATATCACAGAATTCCAGACTGGTTTGGGTTGGAATGGACCTTAAAGGTCACCTCATTCCAGCCCCCTTCCATGGACTGGGATGTCAAGTCACTGGATCAGTTTGCTCAGGACCTCATCCAGCCTGGTATTGACCTCTTACAACCAGGAGCAGGGACTTTCTGCTACCAGCAGCACAGTCATCACTTGCAATGACTTGGAACACCTCTGCTGCCCCAAGAGAGGCCCAGGGCTCAGGAAATGAGGAGAGGCCTGTGGGAAGAACCAACATGACACAAAACATACTCAACACATTTCCAAATCCATTACTGCTTTTCACTATTTTCTTATTTCTGTGCTAGTTTTAGATTCATAAATTGCACTCAAACAATGCCTCCAGAGATGTTCTGGAGGAATTTCAGTCTCGGTGTTCAGCTGAGCACAGCTGAGAAAGCAATGTGAACCAGTGCTAAAGAACCTGGAGTTATTCCAACCTTTGGAGTTTCCTAAGCTCAGAACTATTTAGAAACTCCTTCAAAGGCCTTCAGCTAAAATTCCTCACTGGCGCCGTGAGGTGCTCACAGGTGTAGATAGGGATGTCTTGTGATAACCAGATGGGACATTTTACTTGTTCTCAACTATCACAGCACAATTCAGGCACAAATTATCAGATAACTGGCTTTATTTATTGACTTTATTACTATTGAACCAGAACTGGATGTAGTGGTCACAGAAATTAGAGGGAAGAGACAGGATTCTGCCACTCTGCTTTGTGCCCAGGACACTCTTGAGGAAGCCAGGGATCTGTGAAGGTAATCCCCAGCAGCAAGAAACTGAAGTGGCAAGGAGCCCGCAGCTCTGAGTAGCTACAGCAGGACTCTGGTGCGTGGCCAGAGGAGCTGTCAGAATCCACCCACAATCTGGTTGTGACATGTATTGCTGCACTCCCACATGTGATTTGTGTTTATTTTCCTGAAAACAAGATAACATTTCATACTTGTATTGCAATAAAAATTCTTACTGGTGAAGAACCATGAGATAGATAGAAATATGCATACATTTATATATAAAAATAGTAGAGGTGGTATCAAGAAATACTTTAGAAATACTTTGCTTTTTAGAAAGCTTGACAACCAGGAATCCTTCATAAATTTCTGATAAAGCGGATCCCTTCTGTTTTCCTCACCATCTTCCATATGTCTAATAAATGCAATCAAAACAAAAGAAAAACATGTTTTTCAAGCATCTCAGGAAAAACTCCTCTTAATGTGTAAGGAGCAGCTCATTTGTTGTTTTTATTTCTTAGGCAGATATTTTGATGAAGAGGTTCTGATCACCCAGCAGTACTAAACCTCTCTCATTTCTCAGGCTAGTAGGCTGCTCATCAGCTGAAGGATGCCAATGACAGCAATTAGCACCCTTCTCATTTAGGAACCCTGGTTACACCTTCTAACACCTTCTTGTGTTAGTGCTGCATTAAGGGTAGTTTATACCATCTTGATTTGGGGTGTGAGGTGATTTAAAGCAGCAGCAGGGAGCAGAGACTTGTCTTACTTTTCTCAGTACCTAAAAAGTCACCAAAACAACAGGTAAAAGCAATTCCTCTCCCTGCCTCTTCACCTGCTGAGTGTTCTAGGCTTCCATTTCTGCTTCCCCAATCAGGCTTCTGTTCTAATCAGTACAGTTCAGGAGAATATTTTTTTCTCCCTCCAATTTAATTATTATTATTTTCTTATGAAGAGATTAATGTCAAAGTGAGTTAAGTTCTGCTGTGACAGCTTGGTCTTTTCTACTGCTCCAGTTGGAATTCTTCACTTCTATAAAATCCACACTGTAATGTCCCAGCCTGCTCCATGGGTTTAAGGGGAGGTTGTTTGCTCCTGGTGGGTTGGGGAAATAGGAGCAGCTCCATGGAGCTTAATTTCTACCTGGCTTTAAACCACAACAATGATACATTCATGGAAAGGGTAATTATTAACAAAAACAAAAATAATTGAAAGTAAAAGTAGAGGGGGTGGCTGAAATAGAAAAAGTATGGACTGAAAATTATGAAAGCAAATTCAGATGCTTTGCATTTCAAAATATGGAAAGTGCCTTTTTGTATGACAGTGTCAGTCATACAATATACCTGGTTAGTTTTTATAGTGACAGAGAGGCAAAACCAGATGGCCAATTAAAAGCCATGCAGTCACTAACTGAAGGAGTTTATGAGCGTTTATTGTCTGTGGGTAAAAGCCATTAATTTCTGTGGGACATGAGAGCACTGTAGCAACTCAGCGTAAGCACTCCCAGACAACACCTGTACCTGTCAGTGCAGATGGAAATCAGAGTTTCTGCAGTCCAGTGAGGAAGGGAACTGTTTTTCTTGCTTTCTGAGCCACCGTTTGACCACGAGTTTCTTCATCAAGGTCATGACCAAGTTTCATTTCCTTCAGTGTTAGTGTCTTGTGTCACTGGCTAAATTTGAGGTGCATCTTGACTTCTCATTGTTCTTGATGAGCACATGCAGTATTGTACTTTCTTGTGCTCTTTCTGATGTCTCTTGAAGTGACTGGACAAGTGCTTCACTGTGATGCCATCGTTGATTTAATCCATGGCATCCAAATGGTATCCACTGATAAGGACAGCAGAACAGCATTTTACTCTGAAAAGGACAGTAGAACAGAACAGCATATCTTTGGAGAAATAGATGAAGGTATAACTCAGTCAAACAGAACAGGCAAAACACAAGCAGGATGCCAGCTCAGCTCTGCGAGGCTGACCAAGCAGAAGTATGTGCAAAACAATGATATTGTGCTTATTCAAAAGTGGGAGTCGAGAAACAGCCCTCTAAAAAGGATGTTGAAGACAGACCCCAAAGAACCACATGAGAACTTCCACTAAGGGGTATGACTATGTAAAATAAACTAATACATATACATCAAATAAGCAGACAGAGCTAATGAATATGTAATCTGTGTGTGGGAGCTGGGGTTGTTAGCCTGGAGAAAAGGAGACTCTGAGGTGACTCTGAGGTGACCTTATCACTCTACAACTTCCCCAAAGGCGGTTGTAGTCAGGTGGGGTTGGTCTCTTTCTCCAGGTAGCACTGACAGAATCAGAGGACAGAGTCTCAAGGTGTGCCAAGGGAAATACAGGTTGGATATTAGGAAAAAGTTTTTCACAGAAAGAGTGATAAAGTTCTGGAATGGCCTACCTGGGGAAGTGGTGGAGTCACCATCCCTGGATATGTTTAAACAAAGCCTGGTTGTGGCACTTGGTGCCATGGTTTAGTTGAGGTGTTGGGAAATGGGATGGACTCAATGATCTTAAAGGTCTCTTCCAACCTTGTGATTCTGTGAATTCTGTGTGTGATAAAAACTCTTTACCCGACACTCAGGGCACTTGATTAGAGGGGGAGTCCTCCGAGTGACCACAGCACTGCAATAAGCAGTGCCTACTTTCTAACACTCAAACTGTGTTGGATAGGCTCTATCTGGTCACTTTCAGTATCACCACAAGGAGAGACCTCTATAATGAGAATTCACCACTGCAGCTCAAGATTCACACTTTGTGTTTTGAAGATAAGAGATGTACTAGTAGAAGATTACATATATATTGAAACTTCTAATTGCCAATGTGTGCACTGGCTTTATTTGCAACACAGTTGATTGAAGCCAAGTGGAGTCGTCTACCAGTCTGTAGTGGGCCAGGGGTCACTCTACCATTATGGGGCAGGCCATGGGTCAGTCACTGTCCCCTCTTTAAATCCATGACCCACAGAAATTGTTTGGGTTGTTTTTAAGGCAGACCTTTGATTTCTGTGCAGCAGTAAGAGCAATCCTGCTGACACAACCCAGCTACCCCACAGGTCCTTGGCATGGCCGGAGGTTATGAGCACAGAGCCGCTGGGGCAGAATGAATGCCCCCAAGGCAGGGGGGAATAAGGAAGCAGACATTAAGGTCCTTCCAATCCAATCCTTTTGTGATTCTCTGATACTAAATCAGAATTCAGAACAAGTTTATCATCTGTACCAGATTTCTGGAGATTCAAGCCTGCTGAAGCAGCATCACTCAGTCTGGAGAAGGAGTCTCTCGTCTTCAGTCTGTTTGCAGTGGAACCTTCTGTCCTTTGTATGTTGACAATCTCCAGCATGTCTGTTCTACCCAGAACAACAGATATTGCCATTGCTGAAATCTCTCTCTCTAATCATTAAAGTCAGCCCCAGGCCTGCTGTGAGTCTCTGAGGCAGAGCTATGGAAGGACAGTCTCTGCCCATCTCATGCTTTTTGGTCAAGTAGCTCAGATTTCTCTCCTGGTTCCTGTATCTGAATCACAGTTACCAGCAGGATGCTCACTGGTGGCAGCAGACAGAGTGCTGAGGAAAATGGGACCATTAGTTAGAACTAGAAGTTAGAACTGTACATTCCCTCATGTTTTCACTGTTAGCTGATGAAGGGGGCAGGGATTCCAGCTCATTGATCCCAGGTGAATTAATTGCTTTGAAGATTAAAAATAAAACCATGAAAATCCTTGTGTTGCACGTTTGTAGAGCATGTGCCAAGTCACAAGGAATCACAATTGACTTTTGACAAGTTGGGAGCTGACTCTTCTGTGTGATGCATCCTTATAGCATAAGCAACAGCCAAACCATTTTCTTCATAAGAGGCCCCATCCCTTGATCAGTGATCAAACTTAAATTTGAATACTCTTTGCTATGGGCAGGTGTTTGGTTTGCATGCTGGCAATACCTAAGCAGGCTGGTTTCTCTCTTTCCAGATGCCAGTTTATGTCATGGGCATCACCAGCACTCAGACTCCTTTCTCCTTTGGCAATGCTGTGCCGGGGTTAACGTTCCACTGGTCTGTCACCAAGAGGGACACTCTGGATGTCAGGACAAGGCACAGTGAGGTAAAGTGTGTGTGTGTAGTGCATGTGTGTGCAGCTTGGGAAAAGGAAATGGCCACATCATGGCAATGCAGGGAATATTGCTGCCTCCACTGCCTCAAAATGCAGGATCAGTTGTCAGCACCTTGGTGCCAATGTCTGGGCTTTCCATGAGTCAAACTTTAATCCCTTTCTCCTGTCCAAGGCTGCTTTTCAGCTTCCTGCAAACTACAACTTTGCAGTGGATGTTTATGGCAGAGTAAAGGGAAGAACAGGCCTGAAAGTTGTAGTGAAGGTCCTTGATGCTGCAGCCAACCAGTTCCACAACATGGCAAGAGAACTGTCCGATGAAATCCAGATTCAGGTAGGATGATTTTCTACACAGTTCACGTTGAAGTATCTCCTTCATAACTGGACTGAAGTCTGTATTTGAAATCAGGAATTTGAAATGCAGGAGTAGCTCCAGCTTTGGTTTATCTTTGAGCCTTTACTCTTTTTTGTATAATGTTCCTCATTGGGGCTCATTCAGTTCATGGGCTCATGGGAGCAGGGGTCCCAATGGGGATATTAATTTTTCTGAGCATGTTTCTGCCAATGTAAAGGTCATTTATTTTTCTAAATTGATTAAGAGAGATTTGGGGATTTTGCATTCAATGTTGAATTTTCCCCATGGTCACTTACTGCTTGTTCCTGACTGTTTTCTCCCCTGAGAAGGAGAAGGGCTGCTGGGAATGTGTCTGTTCCGAAGTCCAGGTGTTATGTCAGTTGAAATGTCTGAGTTTTTCATGTAACTAAACAGTGCCAGCTCAGGCCCAAGTCCCGATCCTTTCCTCTCCAGCAGGAGATTTGGTGTGCGCCAACAACAGCAGTTTCAATACCTCGTGCTGGTACAGGGACGAGAGGTTTTTGTTTTAAAAAATAAAAAAAGCAAACCCAAGCAATGAGTAGTGAAATCACTGAGCCAACGACCTGGGCTGTCCACACAAGCCAGGGTTTTGCTGTCCCTGAGCCCCCGGCCCGGAGGGCTCCACGGCGGATTCCATTTTCCTGGAAGTGCCCGTGTTGGACACCGCGAGATCTGCTCAGGGCAGAGGCTTCTCCGTCGGAGCTGCAAAGAACAGAGAACGCCCTCACAAGAAGTTTTTCCCTCAGCAGCTGGAAGCGACCCCAGCCACGAGGCGCTGACTCGGCACGGCCGCTGTTCGGGAGGCGCGGGGCGGGCGCGGAGCTCTTCCCTCAGAGCTGAGCTGCTCCGCCTCACTTCGTGGAACAATCACCGCTGCAGTTTCTAACAAAGTCCAGCCTTTATCTCTGATGTGCTTCGGCACAAGTGTGTGTTCTGTCATAAACAATTTTGTGTTGTAAATCGCCGCCGGTCGGGGCAGCGCCACAGAGCCGCTGAGGGGAGGCGGCCCGGGACAGCACCTCGGCCAGGGCCTAGTAGAGGGGGCTGTACAGAGCTTTCCTCACCTCCTTCTTACTTCTCATTTCTTGCTAAAATGATCTAGTACAGGACGGGGAAACCCAGAAATATCCTACTATGTACTTTCGAGGTTTTTTAATCTATCAGACTTGGAGTGTGGCAAACAGGAATGAGGAGTCATTTCAAAGGCTCAGGTGTGATCAGCAATTGGTGTCCATGAGGGTTAAGGATGAAAAGGAAATTCCATCTTTAAATGAAAATGTTTGAAATTCTGGGCAAGTTGTGTTATTTCTGTTGAGGGAGGGAATTGATCCTTGAGGGGGCAGGAGATGTCACCTCTCAAAAAGGCACTGTGAGGAAAAAAACTCAGAAACCTAGTACTATTTAGAATTTGAGCATGCTGCTGCCATTGCTGAAATCTCTCTCTCTAATCATTAAAGTCAGCCCGAGGCCTGCTGTGAGTCTCTGAGGCAGAGCTATGGAAGGACAGTCTCTGCCCATCTCATGCTTTTTGGTCAAGTGGCTCAGATTTCTCTCCTGGTTCCTGTACCTGAGTCACAGTTACCAGGAGGATGCTCACTGGTGGCAGCAGGCAGAGTGCTGAGGAAAATGGGACCATTAGTTAGAACTAGAGGTTAGAACTGTACATTCCCTCATGTTTTCACTGTTAGCTGATGGAGGGGGTGAGGGGGAAAGTCGTGCCTTCCCTGAGCACCAACAGCAGTTTGGTTGCCAGAGGCTGCAGGCAGAGCAGGGAGTGCATAATCTTAGTATTTTTTCCTCCACTGTTGAAAGGGGATGGCTTGAATAGCATTACTTTTCCTCCTTACCGAGTTCTAAAATCAGCACAGGCTCCATTGTCCACTGGTGCATTTAGTAGTATTAACATCATTACTCCTATAACTATAACTACCCAGGGTGAAACTCTGCAGGCAAGAGTTTGGAAAGCTGTGTTTACACTGACCCATCTTACTATTCCTCCCTCATGCATAATACCTGTTATTCTAATGCATTTTTTGTTATTACAACCATCAAGTGATGGTACCCCTGGCCCTACTCCAGTCTGGGTTTGCAATTTGTAAACATGAGCCTGGGAGGGCCCTTGGGATCTTGTTACCTGGGGATATGGATATTCTTGTGTCTCCACAAATGCCAGGAGTTTGGTGAGTGCCTGCTCATTGTGTTTGGCCTGTGTTGGATAACACCCCTTGGAGCCCAGACCTTGCCATGGCTCACCTGGCTTCCTGGAATAGTGAGAATGTTTGGGTGACCCCACTGCACTAAACCAAACAAAGTGGCGCCAGAAACTGAAATATTACACTAATCTGAAATATTACACCTGCTGGGTGTAATACTTTGATTTATCAAAATCACACTGCTAGGTGTCAGCAGTTAGGTAGAAATCAAAGCAAGCCAGCATATGGCTTGGCAAAATCCAGAACACTGCATAAAAATCTGATTTTGCTTTGTAGAGACTGAGCATGGCCAGGAATCCCCAGCAGAACAGTAGAGGGGCCTTGCACCATTGGTTAGGTGTGGTGACGCACAATACACCACTCATTGTAAACCACACTGCACACCACAGATTGCACAGAGCACTGGACACACCATCAGTAGATTGTCACCATGACATACATTTATGGAACGTAACAGAACACATAGCTGCTAGCTTGTTTCTGCACTGGCCACTAATGTAGGTAGCATTTGCCATGCTGCCTCACGAAACTACGCAGCTATTGATTTTTGTTATTATCCCATGGGCATGTGTATGAAAAATTTGATGGTATGTGCTGTATGAATTTAAAAGATTAATCAAAATCAAGTCACAAACGCATTCAAGAATTAATGGAAACTACACAGGAGATACTTGTACCATGTTTGTTGTCTTGACTGCAAAGGACCCTGCAGAAAATGGGAAACACGGCATTTGTGGTTGAACAGCAAAAAAGTGGAATTGTAGGAGAATAGGAATGGAGAATAGGGCTACAGGCAGCCTCAGCCTTGATGAGTTACAGCTGTGTCCTTGAATAAGACAAGTAAACAGCTTTGAGGGAGAAGAAGCATGGAATGCCAATGTCTGTTGACATTTGATGTTGCAATGTGTTTCTCTAGGTTTTATTAACAAGCTCACTGTTTATTTGTGATTTTATAATCCCTTTATATTGTCCTCTCCCTACCTTTTGGAGTGGTGCAGGTTCACCATTTTGTATCCAATGTTCTAAAATTAGGCTTGCACCCTCATTGTTATTCAGTTCTGTTAAGTGTCAGTCCTCCTGTTTGTTACCCAGCCACTCCTTGCCAAGCTTCAAACTCATCCCTTTCCCAGTTGTCAATCCCCCCTATCCCTACCCTTTTCCCCAGAACCTTCCTTGCTCCTCCTCCCATTAGATGTCAATTGTTCCCCAAACCTGTCCTCTCTTCCAGAAATTTCCCTGTCAATTTTGTATCCCTTAGAGCCCTATTGGCTTACTCAAGTTATTCCCCTCCCTGGTGTCCCTCCATTGGTTCAAGCATAAAATACCCCACCTCAGGCCCCTCCCCAACCATACCCCTACTGGTTTGTTGCCCTAAACCCGTCTTTCCAAGACATGTCATAAAAAATCTCTGTAACCCTCGAGTCTGGGTCTTGGGTGTCTTGGAATTGTGGATCTATGGAGGCTGCTACCAAATAAAACTACGCCAGTTTCACCCCAAGACCCGCGTTGCTGTTTCTTCATTCCCATGCCGGACCATCATTAATAGCTGGGATCTGCGGACCTTGCAAGGGCGTCTGTTGCGCCCCTGTTGTCGCCAAGCCGGGTCACCTTGACCTGAGCAGCGCACTGTGACAATTTACACCAAGAAACAGAGAAATTTATGACCAATTACAAAAGAGTAGAACGCATGTGCACGTAGTTTATTAGCCAATTTCAATGCAAAAAAGAGCATGTGTTATGTGTGTGATAGAGCAAAAAAGTATAAAAAGTTGTACTGAGGGATAATAAACTGCTGATTCTTGCCACCATCTCCCAGCGTCAGTCTTTTGTCCGCCGTCACACTAAAACTTTTCTTGCATGCAGAAATGTTGAGATCTGTTCACCAGTGGGGAATCTTGGATGGGTGGATGTGACAGAAAAAGAAGTTAATTATTCTTCAACAGACCATGGTTTGAATTACATGCAGTAGATAATGTTTCAGGGCACACTCTTGAATAATGAGGAGAAGACAAACTGTGTTTTCTAGCAGCCTATCTTCTGTCAAGCTGTTATTGCTTTATTTGAATATCTGCACGACTGAACAGTAGCATTTGGAAAAATAAACAGCTTAAATAGCGTTCTGGGTTTTTTGTTCTGAACAGATTTATAAGGAGATAAAATCCATATTTCCCTCTTCACAGTGCCAAATTTACCCAAATTGGAAGCCACCTTCACATAATCCCATCTGAACACTTGCAGTATGCTTAATTTGTTTAAATTGCCAAGACAACCAAGCCTTTGGGGAGGCACCTTCTTCACAGTTTCAAGTGTGTTTCAGCTGAAGGCCAGAGGCACGACATCAGTCATCACAGATTACTTTTATTCCACTGTAAACGCTCCATTCATTTGGTGTGATGCCAGCATCCTCCAGAGAGTTGCACGAAACTTCCCTGCATGCTTTGGATTTGAGATGAACTAACAGATACCTGAAGTTACAGATCATTAGGAACAAACTCACTCCAGAAATAGAGGATTGGGAGTTACCCTGGCTGGGTTTGAAAGCAGGTGCAGGTAACATTGACAGGGATTGATGCAGTCTCCTGGCAGTGCAATACTCTTTGGGTTTCACTGTCCTTGCTCTTTGCCTCTTCCTGGAGTGCCTGGGCAGAGCTGCTGCCAGTGATGCAGGGATGCAGGGATAGGGACTGTTTGGCCCTGGCATCACACACACTGATTTGACCTCTCCAAAGGCAGGATTCATTCAGAACAGTATTTCCAAAATGCCAAGCCTTTACTGTTTAAAATGCAAGCTTAGGCAGGCTGATGTGAACTCCAGGCCATGCATCTACTTCAGATACACTCATCTTACAAATCTGGATGAATTTACAGCAAAAGATCAAATTTAACTATGAGGATTTGGAGAGCATGCAGTGTCCAAGGATAAGGACATGCATAAATGTGCTGGGGAGCAGAGCACCTGTAATTGGAAAGATGCATTTTGAAAAGAATTTAGAAAGTTAATAAAATTTTTAGATCCTTACAGCTGCTCGTTGCACTGAAGGAGTATCTTATGCTCCACCAAATTAGTTTTTAATTAAAACATGTCCTTTATAAGAAGATCTAGGATTTTAAAAAGAGCATAGTTGAGTGACTGAGATACTACTTCACATTTGAATTCTGAAGCAAATACGTTTTCTTGCAAATATTGTTCTTGCCCACAGTCCTGCAGTATAACTCATCTGTTTTGTTCACTGCATGAAGAAAATCAGACATAAGCTGGAAAGAAAAACCCTTTATGGAGTTTTCAGCATAATTTTTTTAGTGGAATAGAATTACAGTCCCTAAAGCCAAGCAGGTGCAACATCAAATCTGAAAGAGAACTCCAGAAAGGTCAAACAGAATGTGTTCTCAGCTCACAAACAATTACTCCATCTTATTGCAAAGCTCTAGAATGGAGAGTGTAGGGTGAGGTTTTTTCTTGTTTGTTTCCTTGTTTGTTTGGTTTTTAATTTGGTGTTTAAATTTTAAAAACAGGGCTATTCATTATTTACACAAAAAAATCTCATTTGTCTTCTGCTTTTCACCAAGTGCTTTCCAATTTACAAAGGGTCACTTGATTGTAATTAAACCAAATGCTAGTGAATAATTCAGTACCTTTTTTCTTCGCCCCATCCTATTCATTAGTTAGAGCCAAAAGGCTGCAATTTTCAAATAATAACAAATCTTTAGTCAATAATTAGTAATAACTAAAGACTCAAAGCTGTTATAGCAGCTAGTTGGGAACAAAGAAGATTCTGTTTGTGAAATGGGAACTAATATGGAAAAATTAATTTCTCATCAACTTAAATATTTCTAAAAATGTAAGCTTTCATACAGTACTCCTGTGTACTCCTGGGAATCTCTTTGTAATTTCATTTGATAAACACAGAGCTAAAATTGGCATCCTTGTAATTAATTTACACTATTACATACAAGTATGGGGAGAATAATTCACAGAGAAAAACTGCATGGTGCAGAGTTGCTTTAAAACTTTTTTCCTCTTTCTAAGAATTATATCAGATATGTAGTTACATAAGTCAGAATGGCACTTTGGGGGCTCTTACAGTCTGAGGTGCTTAAAAGATTTACAAATTTTAAGTAGAACTCAGTGATTGTAAAATTAGCCAATATTGGGCTGTATGGAGAATCTTTTAATTTTTTTTCCTGTATCACATAACTTTTCACAAACCTCTAACATGAGAAAAAAATTAACATTCTACACTAAAAGTAAACTGAAATGAGGAAAAAAAATTACAGATGGCATGAAAATCTGTTGACAAACACTCTTCTGCTGTTTTGGGTCTGGGTCACTACCAGAACTGTAAAGAACTGTTTGGCACTTCCACTGGAGGAAAAGTTTAAATTGCAGTTTTCTGCTGGAGCAGAGTTCATCTGACAAAAATCTTTAGTCTCGTAGGATTCCTGTGCTTCCAGTGTAACTGAGCCTGGTTCCAGTCTCAGCGTGGGAGATGCTCATGACCTTCTAAGGGGATCCTCCTGTCTCTTCATCACCTCCTTAGCAGTGCTATGCAGAAAACTTATCTGAGAGTGACAACTTACTCAAAAGGACCCACAACCAACGAAGAAGGCCAGTGGGGGAGAAAGAAGAACACAAATATGTTCCCAGGATCCCAAGAGGAAACATTTCTCAATAACATAAAACCTGGTGGGGCCAAGCTGTTGGCTGGTGAGAGAAATAGAAAGGCAGATGGGTAGTATCCCACATGGATGAAGGAGAGGCTGAGATGCCTTGGGAAGATAGCATGGTTGAGTTTACGGGCACACCTTGGAGCTTTTCCCCACATTTCTCTGGATTTTATGTTAATAGCACTTGTGATATCACTCTCAATCCCTATCCCAATTCTGGAAAGTTCACTGTTCCCTATCACCCCATTGGTCCACATTGTTGTCACTCCTCCCTCGTTCCCTCATTGGTTGTTCTCCCCTGATCCCGCCTTTGTACCTCCCCTCATCCTTTCACTACCTTGGTCTTCAGATTGTTACACCCATCCTACTCCAGGGTGGTTAAAATCCTGTGTCATGCTGTCCCTGGACCCCTTAAATGCACCTGTCAATGAACAGCCACTGGAACCCCGTACAGAGAGCCTCTCCTTCTTCCTCCTGTTGGTTTAACCTCAGCAACGGGCACTACAAGTGTCTGGTGCTCATCTGGGCTATCCATCTTCTCGGGGCAGACGCTCTTGCATCTGCTGTGCAGCCACACAGATGGATGTCAGTGTGCTCAGGGAGATCACACGGGAGTAAAAGCAGTGTGATGACACCTTGGGGGGAGCAGCTCGTCTCTGGGTGAGAACAGTCACCCCAATTTCCCTGCCTGCACTGATCTCCAGAATGGAAAGCAAAGGGAGGCAAATAACCTTCACAGGTTCCACACAAGCCAGCGTGAGTTCTGACAATGGGCTTCCTGCCTTAGTAACAGAATACATCTGACTGGATTTAGGAAGAGAGACATGGCCCTCTCCCATGGTAGATCCCAGGTCAGCGGGAATGACCCCAGCTTATTGTGAAGTTCAGGGGAAAACAGGAACAAATGTTTTCCCAATGTATTTTCGGTCTTTTCTAGGCTATTTCTTTTTGTATTCCACCACCTTGTTTAGCTTTTGAGTGCTGCTGGGCATTGAGAAGAGTCTATAATTGTGCTGGGTGTTCTTTTCCCTTAGCAGTTAGTGAGAGTTAGAACAGGGCCCTGGGTACAGGCAGTTCAGATTTGCCAATCTCCCGTGCTCTCCCCTGCATTTGTCAGTGTCTGAGTTTCACCAACTATTATGCTGCAAATTTGCCTAGTTTTGTTCCCATGAAGTTCATCACAGCCTTCTCTTAGGAAGATAAATAATTTTGTTATCTGCAAATCCTGCTGACCTTATTTTTCTGTCCTACACCTCATTTCTGCCTTTCTGGATAAAGAATGAACATATTAACTGCTAACTACAGTCCAGCTCCTTGGGACATACTAATATTAACCTCCTGCTGAATTGAAAACTGACAGCCTAATGAATTAAAACTCCTTGCATGAGAACAGTGTTGACAGAGGGAAAATCAGGATGACTTGTGATTTACTCCTAAGCTGAAAAAAAAACCAAACCAAAGCCCCTCCCAAAACTTTGCAAGTGCAAGTACTTGTGATTTTCACTGATTTAATTATGGGTCTTGGGGAAAAAAACAGGCTATGTGAGGAAAAACCAAATCTAATTTAAAAGTGGTGGGGGGGAACTGTCTTTGTATTCCTGTTTCCTTTGCTGTTTATGGAATCATTGAACTACATTTTCCCCCTGTGAAACTGCTAAAAGTGCCTTGGCTGGAATATCCTTGGAACATCAAAGCTTGTTTAGGTATTTGATCCAGAGGGGACAAGGTAAGCATTTATAGCTAATCAAGCCTGAAGTTAAAGATGAACAAGATGAACCAAACTGATGACTACTGTAGCTTTAATCATGCTGGCAGGACATGCTGCCTTGTCAAAGTCATTTAGATTTTTCTGGATATCAGAAAAATTCCGGCATTTTTCCGACACTTTGGTACAGTATCTATAGTGGATATTTCTGAAAGCAAAAAATATATTTGGAACAAACATGACCAGGCCACATAAAAAGGGCAGTTTTTTAGTGTTCTGCCACTGTTACAAAAACTAATATATTAAAACTTACATGTGTTATAAACTTCCACAGAAAATCTAAAGTTATTCCTGGAACTACAATACTTCAGCATCTAAAAAGTGAGTAATGTTTACAGCAGCTTTAAAAATTCTAGTTAGTGTCTTCCAAGTACAAATAATCTTGTTTGAACTTTGTCCCAAAGAAGAGGTAGAATACCAAAAAAATAATGAATATTCACATGCTTTTGAAGTGAACCTCATGAGCATTTTGAGGACCAAATTTTCTTAGCACAAAAAGTGTGCTACTTCATAGAAAGTGTGCAAATGTAATAATGCATTTAATTTAAAATGTATTGAACTAAACCTGTATTACTAAATTAATAGGCTTTTCCATGGGAAACCATAATGTTCTTTGGGAAATCTGTCATGTTTTACTAAATTTTTCAGTAAGTTCTATCAAAGCAGATTCTTTTACTCAGGTTAGAAGACCTTACAAAATGCCTGACCTTTAAAATCACTGTCCTGTCCCTCATTATCTGCAATTAATTTGTCTCAGGGACATTGTATTTAACCTTTATATTTGCTACAAATCTGCAGTTGGAAATTCATACCGAAGACAACTTTTTTGCTCCATAAATTAATGCAGTTTTTCAGTGTTGAATAGTCCATTCCTCACAGTAACTTGATTGGTAGGTGGCTTACCTGGAAAAGTGACCCTGAAAGGATTTTAGGAGACAAACTAGAAATCCGGGCACCTGGTTGCAGTGTGCACACAATCTGTTGTATTCTGTGGTGTATTACAGCACCTCCTGCTTTTCCACTAACATTCTACTGCAGGAAGTGATGCCTCCTTTGAATGACTCACTGTGCATGTAATAATTTAGGTTTCTTCGAGGTTGGCAGGAGGAGTTGAATTTTTAGTATGTATGTATATATTAGAATGAAAAATAAATATTTTTAGTGAAGAAATGCAATTTTACCATTTAAATGCACACTTTCTAGTGCCTCTGTAGATGGAGAAGTCTGAGATCCTTGTTCTTTGGGCACAGAACTCTCTAGGTCACTGCCAGTGCTGAGATAAATAAGATCAAAAGACTTCTACATGAAG
Organism: Passer domesticus; assembly: GCF_036417665.1. Taxonomy (NCBI): domain Eukaryota; kingdom Metazoa; phylum Chordata; class Aves; order Passeriformes; family Passeridae; genus Passer; species Passer domesticus. The sequence continues at coordinate 25,450,919 of NC_087482.1, read as the reverse complement.
AGAATGGGAAAAATAGAAAAGATGATGGGATTTTACATGTTGTCCCATGTTGGTGTTTAATGCATAAAAAACAGCAAACCAAGAAGAGTGTTAATGTTTAAAAAATATTTAGAATTATTGTACTGGACTGCCTACTTAAGATTTGTGAGGTGTACATAGCATAATTTGCAACCAAGTAACCTTGAAAAGATTAAATTCACTTTTGTTTGTACTGTTAACTAAGTCATTAAACATATTCACATGCCTGCTCATAAATTGTATTCATTGTTTTCCAGTTTTAAGACTTCTGTGTTCTGCTAAATTTCCCTGATGTATTTAAAGCAGAAACAAAGGTTGGGATTTTTGTTTGTTACTTGTCTCATCTTGTGAATTCTCCTCACTCCTGCATTCATTGAGTTGTTGGGTGAATAGCTCATTAATGTGATTTCTATCTGTGTACAAAGGCACAGGGCAGAAGCACTGTTATGTAACAGTTTCAAAAGACACCTATAAATAACCTCCTTTAATAACCATAAATTTACATTAGAAAGGTAGATAAACTCTGAAGTGAAAACTGTTTATTTTTATCTGATGCTGCTATTTCATAATCTCAATGTTATCAGACTCATCCTGCATAAATTAGTGAGGTCGGTTTTATCCCATCTGGGAAAGTCTTGCATATCGAATGGATTTATGCAACAGGAACAGGGATCTAAAGAGCTGCATTTCTCTGTGAGGACTCGGTTGCAACCTGGTACACATTGGAAAACTCCCAGCATCATCCCTGGCAGATGAGGCTGTGCAAAGAAAGCAGGCTTTCCTCTCATTTTACCCATTTTCTAAAAACACAAGTGCTCTTGTCTCAATAATCTGAACTAAGTCAACCTCGATCAATTTTGAATATTCCTTCCTTGACACCAGTAACTGCCTCCCTTAATTTTGGACATTTTTTGAATTTACGTCTTCCTTTGGCCTAACACCTTGGAAGGAAGGAAAATCCTGGCAGGATAACCAAAATGTTCAGTTTTATATTGCTGTCAGTCCACCCTTACCCCTGTATAAAGCAGTAGTAAGGCTGAGAGGATGTTCTCATAAAGCCTTCCATCGTTGTATGAAGATGCAAAAGTCTAATACAGTAAATTGAATGTGATTACTGGTGGAGAAAGTGATAAAGAAATGACTGGGAAAGGACTCTTCCTGTACTTTGTAAGTCTCCAATACCAATTGTGAGGTAATGCAGTGTAATGCCTCCTCTTACAGCTCAATTTCTGCAGGCAGCAGGAGCAGCTGAGCACACACCTGACCCCGAACTGCTCCACGTGCAGCTGGGGGCAGGATCGACGCCAGGCTGGATGGGGCTTGGGGCAGCCTGGGGTACTGGAAGGTGTCCCAGCCCATGGTGGGGTGGGATGGGATGGGCTTGAAGGTCCCACCCAGCCCAAACCATTCCGGGATTCCCTGAATCTTTTGCTGGCGCTAAGGGACACCAGCTGAAGTGCTGCTCCTCTGTTGTTGGGGTTTAGGTACTTTTTAATATATTGGATGCTTTACATACTTCTTTGACTGAAGTTCCTTTGGTGGAGATACTTTACAGGGATTTGCAGCTTTGGGGGTGGAACCAGGAAGTGAATTAAGCAAAAAAAAAAGCCTAGCAATGACAGCCCTTGAGTTGTTCAGTTGGGAAATACATGTACTTGAAGCTCAGTGATGGGTAAGATGGACAAGGGGAGCAGCAGCCTGCCAGGGAGGAAGGAAGCTGACCATCTTTCCCAGTGATTTTTGCAGGATGCTGTTCTGTTCTGCAGTGTAAACATATACACCATCAGTCAAAAAAAGAGGCCCATCACTGTTATTCTGCTCTAAAGTTACTATTCCCAGACCACCTTCTTTGTCAAGTCTATTGACCTGCCCTTTTCATCTCCTCCTCAGCATGGTGTAGGCCGCTCCACATTCTCTTCCCAACCAGAGCTGCATCCCTACAGGAACAGGCATTTCATTAAATGTATTATAGTGCTTGTCAGTCATTCTTCAGCCTTTAAATCAAATATTATTTTATTTGAGAGGTTCAGGAGTGTGATAATGGAGAGTGTTTTTCATCATTCTGCTGGGTGACCCCTGATTCTTTCAGCTTAATGAAACTGCTCTTACAAGTAAATTGTACCTAATGCATTAAGCTGCCGAAGCTTCCCAGAGTGGCCTGCACTGTTAACACACAAGTACAGACATACCTGCAGGGGTTAGGATTAGAGCTGGTTTGAGTCAGCCTCACCTAGTGCACTTTAAAATAACCCTCCATACCTTGTTGCCTTAGCATTTTGCTGAAGTTTCACCTTCTAAGTTGCTTTTATTCAGAGTTGGTTTTGTTGTTTAGGTTTGGGTTCTCTTGGGGCTCTTTTGTTTTGAAGATGAGTATTTAAACTATTTTAAATTATTTAGACATTTAAAAATATGAAATGCCTGAAAATTGTTTATTGTCCAGATGGTCCTTTTTCACTGTGCCATTCAAATACTTCTTTTTCTTGAACAAGGATTTAAAAGTATTTCACTGCCAATAGATCACCTAATAATGTATTGATACACATTTTTATACACATTTTAGCTTTATGAAAAATATATTTCCCTCAGAAATAGATAGATTTAAAATATTTGATCAGAGTACATGTTTCTTTGGTTCATTGGCAGTGTTTTCAGACCTTCAGACCAGCCAAGTGAGTTTGTAAAATCTTCCAGTAATTCTCTCCCTTTTAGTTTCATGTTCCAGTAGAAACATGGTCAGCACCTGTTGTTTTGTTATTTATTGCATGTATTTTGATTGCCTCTGAAATCCCTTGAAATTCTTCCACACAAGGCTCAGCTTCTTAGGGAACAACCATTTATTGTTTGCCTATCTCCCTCCTTAAGCAGCTCGTTAAAGCACTCCCTCTTATCGCTCTGTAATCGCATTCTTTGTGACCAAGACATTTCCATTTGTGTTCTTTATCAGACTTACTCCGGTGTACATTGAGATGTCTGTAAAATCACCTCACATTCCTGGTGCGTGTATCACGTTCCCAGTCTGCAGCACACCAGGTAACCCTGAGAGGAGGTGTTTTTTCTGGGAGGAGGGATGTGCTGGCTCCTATGGATCTCACAGCAGCATGGAAGGGGAAAGCAGAACAGTGCAGCACCGCTGCTAAGTCAGCCCCTGATGTTTTAGTGACTCCTACCCCCGAGTCAGGGTCTCCGAGCACACACTGCACTGGCTGCCTCCCAGCTCACCCTCCTCTGGCCAAAAGAAGTGCTAACACAGTGCTGCAATGCATGACTTCCAATTCAAGTGAGCACAAAATTCACGTGGTAATTTTCCCATATAATGGAAACTGCAGATTTGCTCATCAGTGTCTCCTGCCTTACTCTGCTCTTAAAATTGCTCAGTATGCTCTGAAAGATGTGTTAGATGTTTACTTGCAGTACTTCACTGTCATGTTTCATCAATAAGCTTTAAGTAACTAACTGCACCCTGCTGGTCCTCATGAAAATAACTCTAAGAAGTGTTTGTTACTGGAAAATTATTGTTCTCACATTGAATACTCATCACCACCACTGCTGATGAGAGAAAGGAAGTAAGTTCTAAGTAAGTTCTGAGATTGCACACCCTGCTTTTAAAGCTAGGAAGTACTGGGATAAAGATATTTCCTCACCTCATTCACAACACAGGATGCAAGGTACTCACTATCTACCTCATATTTACTCAGTTGTAATTGTACCAACTGTAAACACATTGCACTCTGTAATCGTGGACGATTTTATCACGTTCCTCCCTAATATCCCAGTCTTTACTGAACTTATCTTCCTAACATGCCTACAAAGAAAGGTTCCAACTTCATTGAGAGAAAAAGTAAAGAAAATAAACAACTCTCAGTATTTTGGGGAGCAATTTAAAGTGCAGGGGCTTGATTTGCCAACACCTTTAACATTACACATCTCTCTAGGCCCAGCTCCTATTGAGTGAAATTGCAGCTGTAAAGTTCAGCTCTTCTCTAAATCAGACCACACAATTTCATGATGTGCAATCAGAAAATGAGTAATACACACACACAAGCTGCAGGGAGAAGTGAACTGTCCAGGACCACACATTCTTCTGGGACAGAAAGTGGAACAGCATTGCTGAGGTACTGATAAATAAAACACGAGCTGAATAAATAGTGCAAAAAGTGTTCCTGTGTAAAGAGAACATCCTGTATAAGTTTACTTGCTTAGCATAAATGAGAACTGGTTAACTTCGGTAATACCACCTAAATTAGAGCTGGGTAAACTCTTAGCTGGTGTCCCTGGACAGGAGCTGACCTTCTGGGTAGGATTTAATGATCTTTACTCCAAGAAGCTTTTGCCCTTCCCGAAGTCAATTTTCCTGATGCATACATGTACCATCCCTCTGTCATAGGTAAGGACAGGCAGATCCTCCACACATGGAGCATCTTTCATACAAGGAAAAGCTGGGACAATTGGGTTTGTTCAGCCTGGGGAAGCTTTGGGGTAACTTAATTGTGGCCTTCCAGTACCATAAGGGGCTGACAAAAAAGATGGGGAGAGGCAATTTGCAAGGGCCTGGGGTGACAGGGAAAGGGAGAATGGCTTCAAACTGAGAGAGAAGTGTTTGAAATTAGATGTTACGAAGAAATTCCTGCCTGTGAGGGTGGTGAGGCCCTGGCACAGGGTGCCCAGAGCAGCTGTGGCTGCCCCTGGATCCCTGCAAGTGTCCAAGGCCTGGCTGGATGGGGCTGGGAGCGGCCTGGGACAGTGGAAGTTGTCCCTGCCCATGGCAGGGGTGGGAGTCGGTGAGTTAAGGTCCCTTCCAAACCAAACCGTTCTGAGATGCTATGACAATGAATGAACCATAGCTTAGTGTGGCTGTTAGCACCCGTGTGCCCGGGGAGCACGAAGGGGGCCAGGAAGGCCAGGGGCAGCAGGACTAGGGCCGTGACCGTCCCCCTGTGCTGGGCTCGGGAGAAGCCACGCTTCGAATCCTGCGTTTAGCTTTGGTTCCCCCACGACATAACAGCCATTGAGGTGCTGGAGCCTGTCCGGGGAAGGGTCTGGAGCACGACTCCTAGGACATGCTTGGGGTTAGGCCCGGAGAAAAGGAGGTTTTTCAAACGACCAGCGCCTTGCAGTCGGCGCCGCTGGAGTTCCCCCGAGGGAGGGCGGCGCGGCCCCGGAGGGCGGAGGGAGGCCCTGCCCCCGGGCCGCCCTGCCCGGCCCCGCCGCGCCGCTCCCGCCGCACTTTCGCGCCCCGCCGGGTCCCGCCGGCGCGCAGCATGGCTCTGCCCGCGCCCGGGGCGCTGCCTCTGCTCCTCCTGCTGCACTTCACCGCCTCCTCCAAGCTCAACACCCCCAAGGTGCTGCTCCCCTTCACCCGCGGCACCCGCGTCAACTTCACGCTAGAGGCCAGCGAGGGCTGCTACCGATGGTGAGTGCAGGTGCCGCCGCCCTTTGTCCGTTCCTCCCCCCGCCGGCACCTGCGGCGGCTCCTCGGCCCGCGGCGGGGCCTGACGGCTCCCGAGTCAGCCGGGCCCTCTCTCAGCGCTTTTACCTCGCTGCGGGTGGGTTTGGGCGGCCCAGCAGTGCCGGAGCAGACAAGGAGATAATCCCTAAGGGGAAAGGTTGTTTGTTTTGTGCAGTGTGGGTTAAACCCGCTGGAGGAGGGCAGTGTCTGCAGGCCGGGCCCTGAGCAGAAGGTCCCTGCTTGTAAGGGAAGCTTCCCGCCATGGCTCCGTGCCCGACATGTGCTTCACAGCCCGTGTGCACCCACCCACACACCCCATACGTGTCCACCTGCTTCTGCTCGTACCCCGCACACACGCTCCACCTGCTTCTCCGTGTACCCTGCCCACTCTGCCTCCACGCACCCCCATGTGCTCGCCCTGCTGCCCTGCGTTCCCGCAGTGCACCCCACACACACACGGCCTCAGTGCCACCCCACACACACACAGCCTCAGTGCCACCCCACACACACACACGGCCTCAGTGTCACCTCACACACACACAGCCTCAGTGCCACCCCACACACACACAGCCTCAGTGCCACCCCACACACACATGGCCTCAGTGTCACCTCACACACACACAGCCTCAGTGCCACCCCACACACACACGGCCTCAGTGCCACCCCACACGCACACACGGCCTCAGTGCCACCCCACGCACACGGCCTCAGTGCCACCCCACGCACACACGGCCTCAGTGCCACCCCACACACACACAGCCTCAGTGCCACCCCACACACACGGCCTCAGTGCCACCCCACGCACACGGCCTCAGTGCCATGTGGGGACAGCAGCCACTCTGCTGCTGGTGTGGAAATGGCCCTTTCCTTGCAGTAGTTGGTAATGAAGGTCCTGACAGCTTTGAGCTCAGGGTGTGGACATGATTCATAGCTAAGTCAGGAGCCTCTCAGTGCTGCTGTAAGTGTAGGTAACAGCACCCTTAAGGACTTCACCTGGGGACAATGAAGTCGAGTTTTAAAAAGTGAAAGCTTTCCTGGTTTTCTCAGTGTTGAGCACGTGGGATGTACTCCAGGAACATCTGGCTGGGAGCCCCCTTCCTGCCTTGCACAGGGGGGAGGACTGGGTGGTGTTGAGCACCCCGGCTGAAGGCAAATCCCACAGCATGTGCAAATTTAGAAAGCTCACGGTAGTCTTCATGCTAAACAAATGTTGCCAACTCCTTTCCATCGAGCTCCAGAATGGCAACTTAATCAGTAATGAGGAGGTACCCACCTGAAAAAGAAGCAGCAGTTGAGGTATCTCTAGGATGATACTTCCATGTGTGCCAGATGGATGTGTGTAGCAGTTTGCAGTTGTTCTGCATGTGACAGTTACTGAAATGCATCTTAAGGGGCTATATTTTAATTCTGTTTCTTTGCTCAGTTGTACATTTCTCATCTCTGGGCTGGGTATAAACCTTTGGTCTGTTACAGTTTATATATTTGAGGGTGCTTATGCAGAAGAGCAGTAATTAATTTTATTCAGAAGTCAACTAAATGAAAGTTATTAGATGAGCTCTCTGCTTGTGGTCATGTAATTTAATTTTTAATGGATCACTTCAGTGAAAATCTCACAACTGTGGGTTTTTTCTCGTTCCTTACTCGAATTTTTGAAGGCTGCTGAGCCTTTAAAAGGCTTTGGTTTGTGAGGTAAATTACATTGCATAAAGCTAAACCCCAAAACTCATCAAAGCACTAGTAAAATCTGGAAGTGTAGACTCCCTTTCCTGTTTGCCAGTGAGCTGTGAGGTGATGCTGGGTTGGCTGCAGCCATTCCTGCACATGCCAGATGCTATCCCACTGTCAGAAGCATGGAGATCGTTGCTAATCTCACTGAAGTCTGCAAATGAAAAGATGTAAGATTGTCTCCAGAGAAATGCCAGATTTGACCCACATTCATCTCTCTAATTGAGGTGATTTTTGTGCACTTCAGAGCATGTTCTACTGGTGCTGTTTGCCAGTATGCAATGACTCATATCCCTCATGCAGACAGGCCTCAACATCCTTTTCCATCCTTTCCCTCTGCCCTTCAGAGATGAATTTTGGTTGAGATTTAAGGAAATTACACCCAGTTCACCTTCTGTGTGCTCTTATTTTCTGTGGCTTGTAAATGGGCATTTATTCACTTCTGCTTTGCAAGGCCTGGCAGGATGTGGGTTGTGAAACTTGAGGTGTGCTCAGCAAACCCCCTGGAGGAAGCAGAAGCTCTGTGTGTCTGTGTGTGCCTGAGCAGAGGCAGCAGTTGCATCTGGGCTCTCTCCCTCTGCATCCTTGTCCCACAGGCCTGGAGCTGTGGGGGTTAGAAGGAAATGTGCCTGGAGGAGCAGCAGCACAGCCACTCGCTGACAGGATTCCTGCCCTTCCTGTCTGAGGGAGCTCTTACTGGACAGGGGCTGTTGAACTGAACAAGTTAGGAAGTACCAAATGCAATGGCTTGGGAAGGAGTGACTGCCTCACATTTGGGAAATGATGGGGGGGTGTGTGTGTGTGTGAAAGCAGGGATTTGAATGGAAATGGTCAGATTCAGGCCCTCTGTGTCTGGAGAGGGGACTGGGGGTTTGTAACATGGGAGATTGGGGGGTTAGAGGTGGCCTATGAGAGCTGTTCTGGTTGTACAGCAGCATCTGATAGCAAATGACACCTTTTGAAGGTCTGCATTACTCATCTCAAGCATTCAGAATTCAAAGACAAGTGTCCAATTTCCTGAAAGATCAGTCTATAGCATGCTGTGACCTTCTTTTTTTCCCAGTTTCCCTTTCAACCTTCAAGTTTACCTCTGAAAGTAGGATATTTTCAAAGCGATTGTAGTGGTGTCTGAGAGCTCCACTGATTGAGAGGGAAAAGGTCAAGTTCTGTCATCATCCCAGCAAACTGGGAGTAGTGGTAAAGTTACAAGCATGGCTCTAAAGTATTTTCTGATTTTCAAGATGCTCATGCCTTCTGGAGTTTGGGTTGCCTTTATATTAAAATTAATTTTTGGGAAAAGCTTTGTTTTCAAAGCACACTGTTTCTATCTGTAAATATTCTATGTGGTGCTATCTTCAGGCATAAAATACAGTCTGTGCAGGATTTATATTGCATCTGTATTTGTCTTTTAATTACCTTAATCCAGAAACTACACCTGAAAGAATGAAAACATTCAGAAACAGAATTTTCTCCTTGAAACCTGCTGTTTACCATAGTAACATTTTTGTGGGGAGGATGGGGATACACACACAAAAAACCCATTTCCCCGCAAGGAAATGGCTGGGTGTTTGTAGCAGAAATTATCTTCAGTGTACATATATGTTTACCTATGTCATTATTTCATGGAGTGTAGAACTGAGATACATGGTGAGGGCTGGTGGAAATGGATTTTATTGCCACCGTAATGAAAGGTTTGTGTGTGCTACTGGTAGCCCTCACTGAGAGGGTTGTATTGAGGTAACTGCCATGGCAGAGGAGCTGGTGGCATAGTAAAGGGAGAGGTGCAGTGGCCAGGTGGTGTTGGAGCTGTGGGATGCACAGGTATTTCCAGAGAGCCCAAACCCACTGCACAGTGCTGCTGTCACAGTAGTTGGCTGGCAAAGCTCATTTCCTAGCTTCTTACCTTATTGTGATTTTGCTATAAATTGATCTTATTTCTCCATGTGCTGGCTTGTGTGCTTTTAAAAATCTGTATCAGTAGTGTTGTTCCTTGAGATCTGTTGCTTTGTTCTAAGACCAATAGTGTCATCTCTGGTAATCTGGGAATTGTGTTGCTTCCTGGATCACCTGCTTTACCACAGGTCTAAAAATACCTGTCTGACTCTCACTGAAACATGTTTTGTGTGAGATACTGTTAACTTCCATATTGTGAAGTGACATCTTAAATGTTTGTTATCCCTCTCTATGCCTCTCACCTGCTCTGCATTTCCCTCTTGTAAGGCATTGCAGTGGGCAGCAGGATGTTATCCCTCTCCCTGATATTTGGCTGTGCTTTCCCAGCAGGGCTTAAGGCTCTTGGAAGTGGCAGCAGGAGCTCAGAATTGGTTTGAGGTGTGCTAGGTGGTAAAGTGAGAGGGGCTGTGCTGCTGTGGCTCAGGTGTGTGTGTGTTACCTGAGAGTGTTGGCTCAGAAACAGAGCAGGGGGTGTGAGTCTGTAGCAGAAGTGTTCTGACAGAGACCAGGAGGCACAAGAAAAAATACTGTTTTCCTTAGCTGATGTGTGAATATCAGTGCAAGTTTACTGTTGAAAAAAGCTTTTTCTCAGTCTGAGCATCACCTGCCTGCAGACAGAAGGATTTGGGACTTGTTGATTTTGGGCAACATTTCACTGCTGAACACTCATGAAATAAATGTTTTAGACTTCTTCACATTTTTTTAGTTCCAAGAGTAACTATATAATGTTGCTGGTCAGTCCAATCTTCCCAAACTCTTGGAGACTTTTACTACCCAGTTTCCCTCTGACTGCATACCAGCCCAAATGCCTGGTAAAATTCTAAAAATCAGATCAACTGACAGTTGTGGTGCAGCTCCACAGAGGTGGATTTTTGCTGACTCAGTCAGCTGAGTTTAGTCTGAAGAGCTGGCAGAACAGCATAAAACACTGGAGCAATGAGAATCAACAGAGGATTGCCAGGGAGAGAAACAGGAATGGGTGCCTGATCTTTGAACCATCTGATAAATAAATGAAGTATAATCTGGTGAGGTATTGATACGTGGTGTTACAGAGCAGTCAATGAAGAACACAGGTATGGGTTTGGGTAGATGTGTGGATACAGTCTTGGCACATGGCTCTGTCTGGGGCCCTGGAGGGGAAAGGAAATGGTGAATGAAGCAGAAATTGACAAGAGGACTGGCAGCCTCTTTGCCGGTGCCATTCATTCCTCAGCAAGTAGGATTTTGTTCTGAGGGAAATACAGATTGGGGACTTTTGTGAGCTTTTTTCCCCCTTCCCTCCTCACTCTTCTTTCAAGTGCTTCCTCCCTGCCTTACTGTTTCTTACAGGCGCTGGCATGGGATCCAGAGCAAGTGCCAGAAATGCTTCCCATTGCTGTCTTCTCAGGATCTAATTTTGCCTTCTGACAAGCCCAGCTCTCAATGTCACACGCTGACACGCTGCTGAAGAGCTGCTGTAGTTGGCAGGAGATATAAAATGTGGGGTTTTTTTCACTTAAAGCTGAAGTTTCTTTCTCTTGCCCATCTAGGACCCAGTAGTGATCCCAGCATAGGGCTGCTGTAATGCCCAGCCTGGCTGATTAATGCCTTTGCCTCTCTGTGCTTGGCCCTGCATCCAGGTAGCTGTAAACAGAATGTGCTTCTGATATTGCTGAATGATAGAGGGGTCATCAGATACTTCCTGTGTTCTGCTGGAAAAAACACTACTCGTGCAGATTGTTTTTAAATATAAATCAATACAAAACCAAGCCTCAGAAAGGCCCATTTGAGTAAAATTTGTATTAGAAAAAAAAGACATTCAGCTGATATTCTACCTCTTAAACTACTGCTAGAAGCCAAATGGTGTCTAATCTCAGTTTCTTTACTGCAGTGTACTGCTTTTAGCTGTAAAAGTTTGAAAGTTCCTTTAAAATTGGGGAGTGTATGTATGTTTACAGTTACAATTTAATTTTTGTTGATCTTTCTTCCTCCCTTTTTCTAGTCTGAAAAGTATCCTGTAATTAGATTCCGTTTTACAGCTCTGCTATTATGCAAACCACAGTGGTTTTGTATTACAATTCATAGCCAGATATTAAAAGAACAAATACAAACCGCAGTGAAACCCCTGTTGTGTTGTAAACACAATCAATACCAGACTGCAAGAATGCAAAATCCTCAAATTAATAACAAAATATCTAATGGCAGAGAGTATTAAGCAGTGTAAAGAGCTAAATAAAAGTCAATTTCCTACATACAGTACTTACTTAAAAATACCTGCATGCAGACTAAGTCAAATGCACATGCTCAGCTTCAAAAGCCAACCAGGCAAGTACAGGAAAAGCCTTACTTGTTGTGAATGCTAATATTGTTTAAAGAAACTTGCTCAGTGTTGGAAAACTGTTTCATGGTTGCCTGAGAACAGCAGAACAGCAGGAAAATAACTAATTGCTCACTTTTAATCTCTAAAACATATTTAATTTCTTTAGAGTAAAGCTGTATGCTGCTAATACAGAAAACTGTATTATTTTAGAAACAGTGTAACCCTACTATAAAAAATATGCACATTATTGTGTACATTGTTTAGGTATATAGACCAGATATAAACAAACAATTTTCAGGTTTAAGCTTTTAATTGGTGTTTAAATTGCCCATTGCATACTGCTGTGGGCTGTTTTTTCCTTGATCAGATAAAGTACTTTGAAATTCTGGGTCAGCAGTTGGTATTGTTTAAAAATCCTCTAAAATTACTCCTTATGTAAGCAAAATACTGTTGGGAGCTTAAGGTTCCAAACAGGATTTGCAGTTTTATTGCAGTGGCTACAAGCAGAGGTCCATGCTCACCTGGACTGCAGCTGTTAACTCTCAGATAAGTGAGTGCAGTGTGAAGTGTTGTTTTTCAATACATACGATTTTAGTTAAGGAGAAGTTCAGTTTTACACTGGTGTGGATTTATTGGTTGTGCCAGTAAGAGAAGGAGGTGAAACCTGTCACTGGGGTCTCAGTCATACATGACATTGCTGTTTGTTTGGATCTCCCGTCCTGCTCCTTGCTGGGTTACAGAATTTTCCCCACACATCCCAGATAGGCATTTTTGTACATCTTCCAGGAAAAAGGTCCAAACCCATCCACCTTCCCCATCTTTACCGGGGGGATCCAGTGCCCGGATTAGGTTGCATTTACCAGATAGCGCAGCGTTTTCATCAGAGTTGCTGTCATCATCCGGAGAAGCAATTCCCGGGCAGCTTTGTCACCCATCAGTGCTTGCTTTCATTGTTTTAATCCTTCAAAGGGCCCTTGTGAGCAGATCCCGAGCACACAGCGGGGGCTGTTTTGGGCTGGGTTCCTGCCTCCCTCCCTCCCTCCCTGTCCGGCTCCGTGAGCGCGGCCGGGCAGCAGCAGCCGGGACCGGCTCGGGGCTCGGGGCTGAAGGCCCGGAGTCATTACCGAGGGCTTTGGCTGCTGGAACTTTTCACTGCAGTTACCCCTCCGATGTGTATTGCTGCTAGCTCAGATTTACTTCCAAGAGGTTTGGTTTTTAATAATTCTCCCAATTTTTGTTGTTGTTTTATTTTGACGGTTTTGGTGCAGTGGAAAGGAGAGCTGGGGTCCACTAAGTAATGCCCTGGCTTGCTCCGTGGGTTTAGGGGAAGGTTGTTTGATTATGTAGTGGAGATAATGCTGAGCTTGCCTGCCCTGCCTCTGGCCTAGGCTTTCCCTGTCCTCAGCCCTCGCTTGTCTTGGCTGGGGTCCTCGAGGAGCTGCTGCCATCCAGCTCTTCCCAAAGCCAGCTGCTGACCAGGCAGCATGTCCCAGGTGAATTGCTGGGGCAGCTTTGAAGGCAGAGCTGTGATGCCCGTTGAAATAAATGGGCAGGAGATCTTTCTCCTTTTTAATGCCTTTATTAAAAAGAATCAGCTCAGGTGGGGAGAAATTGATGGGTCGCGCCCACGCCGCCGTTGCTCCCAGGAGTGGCACGGAGGAGGAGGATGATGCAGCTGTGTCCGCTGGTCTGCAGGCAGAGCTGGGGATTCCGTCCTCACCAGAGATTAGGAGATTCCGCCTTTTTGGTCCAACACCCGGGTCGTCTCTCTAATCAACATCTTTTCAGGTTAGGGTGAGAAACCAAAAGGATCCAAGCAGGCACTGGACTATGCTCCCATCCTTAGACATCACTTAGGTCACTCAGTTCTATGTTGGCTCGTAATTTTGAGGGGTTTTCCTGGAAAACTGCAAAAATTAGTGCAATGCTTTTCTCATCTGCATACCAGCTCTGATGCCACTCCCATTCTCCTGGTACCTGCAGGGTCCCTGGCAAGCCTCAGGGGGACAATGGTTAATCACCAACCATTAACAGGTAATTGAAGAAGAACTCTTAACAATGAAGCTAACTTAACAGCACTGGTCCAATTTGTTTTAACTCTGCAACCTTAAAAAAAAAAAAAGATAACTTTTTATTCATTACATCCGTGCTGACAGCTCCGCACCCGCAGGTCGTCCACGCGGCCGGAGGTGGCGAGCATCGAGCCGCTGGGGCCGGCCGGCTGCCGCTGCTCGCAGAGGGCGCTGGTCCAGGCGCGCTCCTCGCAGCCCACGCGCCTCACCGCCATCATCTCTGCCGAGGACACACGTGAGTCTAAGCAAAGCGCTGCCTCTGCAGGCATCCTGCCGGCCTCTGGGAACACAGCCGAGACCTAGAGGTGCACAGGCACATTTCAGTTCCTATGCACAGTCATTTTAGACTTTCTGTGGGCGTGGTTTTAGCTTCTGTTTGCCTTAGAGAAGTGTTGATGATTGTAATGATACACCCAGGATAAAAGTAATTCTTAAAACCTCCAACCCCCAAAATCTACAAATTGAGGGGGTGAGTGAAATGTAAAAAAGTGTTTAATAAAAATGACTAGCGCAAATTCAGATGCTTCACATTTGAAAAAGGTGGCAGTTGCTTTTGTGTCAGTCATACAATATACCTGGTTAGTTTTTATAGTGACAGAGAGGCAAAACCAGATAGCCAATTAAATGCCATGCAGTCACTAACTGAAGGAGTTTATGAGCGTTTATTGTCTGTGGGTAAAAGCCATTAATTTCTGTGGGACTTGAGAGCACTGTAGCAACTCAGCATAAGCACTCCCAGACAACACCTGTACCTGTCAGTGCAGATGGAAATCAGAGTTTCTGCAGTCCAGTGAGGAAGGGAACTGTTTTTCTTGCTTTCTGAGCCACCGTTTGACCACGAGTTTCTTCATCAAGGTCATGACCAAGTTTCATTTCCTTCAGTATCAGTGTCTTGTGTCACTGGCTAAATGTGAGGTGAATTTTGACTTCTCATTGTTCTTGATGAGCACATGCAGTGTTGTACTTTCTTGTGCTCTTTCTGATGTCTCTTGAAGTTACTGGACAAGTGCTTCGCTGTGATGCCATCGTTGATTTAATTCATGGCATTCAAGTTGTGTCCACAACGAGAGAGCTCTACCTTGAGGATTCACCACTGGAGCTCAAAATTCATGCTTTGGATTCAGAAGGTAAGAGATCTGCTTGTAGGAAATTAAATATATATATTGAAAGTTCTAGCTGTGTGATACATGCACTAGCTTTATTTGTCACAGTGTTGATTGTTTGAAGCCAAGTGGAGAATTTTAAGGAGTTTCTCTGGATAATACGTTGTGAAGTTGTCTGTTCATTTTTTCTTTTTTTTTCTTTTGAGCTGAGGTAGTCTAAAGAATTTTACAAAAGGATGTTTTTGTGAACAGTCGGGTATCTGACAGCAGGTTCAGAGGTGATGTTTGAGACCAACCACCTATTGTTCAATCTGTTTAATTACTACACAAACACTCACTTTTGGGACACACTATTTGGGCTCATAAGAGTCAGTGCATTTGGACTGAATGCATTGTTATTTAATAGGAGCAGAAAACTTCTGCTTTTTGCAGTCTGTAGCATCAGAAAAAGAGCAATGATCTGGTAAGAATTCTATGCTTTCAACAGTCAAGTTTTGTGCACACATAGCACTCCAAGCAAGGGACTTTTAGGACAACTACTGAAGGGAAATAATGCGTCAAGCTGCTGTAAAAGGTGGAATTAATTGTTTTGGTTATTGTGCCTATCCCACCTGTGTTTGTAAACTATGAATGCCAGGTGAAGTATGGTGATATATTAGTAATGAAAAGTAAATTTGTTTTTATCCTATATATAGTGCTGGATTCATATAGTAGCAGCAGTCCCCTGACGGGGAGTAATGAGCATTGACTCCATGATTGCAGAAGGCTGATAAATTGCTTTATTATTACTATACTATACTATACTATACTATGCAAAAAAACCCATTACCCTTGTCAGACAGGGCATGGATCCAATTGGTCAGTGAATCCAAAACACCATCACCAGAGTCCAATTAAGAAATCTCTCTTTGGTGAATAAACTCCATAACACATTTCACATGTTCACAACAATAGGTGCAGCAAATGGAGATAAGAATTGTTTTCTCTGAGCTTTCTTACAGTTTCCCAGGAAAATCCTGGGAGAGAATTGTGTCTCTCTCTGTTCAGAGGATGTGTGATTACCACTGATTCGTGCCTTTGTGTTGTGCAAACTCGAGGGTGCTTTATGGTTCTTCTTGTAGGGGGAAAATAGAGAAATTTCCCAGGGAAATAACTAATGGTTTATGTTCCAGGAAGACTCTGTGCTTGGTGTCCATTTTTGTTTTAATCTAGTTGTTTGATTTGTAGGAAACACTTTCAGCACTCTGGCAGGGTTGGTGTTTGACTGGACAGTGGTGAAGGACCCAGAGGCCGATGGCTTCTCAGACTCCCACAACGCTCTACGGTAAAGTAATTTCCTTTGGTCTCAAAGGTTTGTTCAGTCTGATGTGTAAAAAATACTTCCCCACACCTAGGCAGTTTATTGAACTGATGCCTAAAATTATAATGTTACGGGTCAGTTGTTTTAGGTTGGGTTTTTTTAACCTACTCGACAGCCTGGGCACTTTGTTCTCTGTTTAGTTTAACTGATAGTGAGCAGCTCTGGGAGTTCTGATGCAATAATTAGAAATAAACAGATGTGATTGTTGATATTGCTGAAACATCTCATGCAAAAAGAAGATTTATCAGTAAGATTGTTATCTCAGGATTTCAGCAGACTTTTATTTTTAGCTTTTTAAGGAAAAAAAGTCCACTTCCATTTCAGAAAGGAGCTCTCCAAACCTTAAGAGTTTCAGATGTCAGTGGACATCTAGTTCTGGTGTTGAAATAGGGGGATTCCTTGTGGGGAAACCAGTTCTTCTACAGAGCAGAATGGTTACCAACCAGATTCCATCCTCAAACTGGCACTCCAAATGCAGTGCAGGTGGAGTGGGGGGAGCCAGCAAGACTTTGCTCCTGGGCAAACACAAACTGATTTTGCAGCCTTAGAGAAGCAGCACTGGCTGGGGAAAGCCTGCTAAGCCCATAATACACCTGAAGCTGCTCTCTCTGAGTGAGAGCCAGAATGAATGGCTTAATGGGACTGGATATCCCAAGTCCTGGTACATATTGAGCTTTTTCTTTCAGTATAGGTACTTGCTGATGTGGTTTTAACCAAACTAGTATTGATATATGCTCTACTGTTAGCATAACTATGATTATGCTTAAAAATGTTTTATAGGTGGTTTTGTGAAATAAATCATAAATTGTCATGAAAGTGTTAATATCCGTAACTGTTCTCCATATGGCTCTACTGGTTTTTCTCTGAACGTGCACATGAAGCCAAACATGTGCATACAGAAGGTGACACCCTGAAAAACGTGCTTCGCTTTCCAAAATTTCCTGTCACTTGCCCATTCATGGCAAATTCCTTCCCTCTCTTCTGCCACTTTTCACTGAAATTTCTAACAGTTACTACAAGTTCTCTGTTTGTAGATGATTTTCGTAGTAATTTATTAAATACATCCTGGCTTCTTGAGGGAGGTCAGAGTTACGTTCTGGGTTTGTTGAGCTGGTGCTTTTATAAACATAAGCTTTGGGTCTTGCACATCAGTTCTTCTACAACATGGAGAGTTTTTGCAGTCTCACCTACTGAACAAACTGGAGGGGTCATTATAGACAACATGTGCAGTCCTCTGATAGCTCCCAAGCAAGCTTCAGACAAACTTATCTGTTACAGAAATTAGCTGCAGATACCTCAAAGAATGAGTAAAATTTGGATATCTGGTCCCAGGCAAACATCTTAAATTGGCTTAGAAATGGAAGTGGCTGGGAGTAGATGCTGGTGGTGTTTCTCTGTGGGTTTAAAAAGGTTGATTAACAATTTTCTGTTCACTTTGTGATTCGCCTTTCAGTATACTCAAGTTCTTAGAATCCACTTACATCCCACCTTCCTATATATTGGAAATGGAAAAAGTTGCCAAGCAAGGAGATACTATTCTGGTGTCTGGAATAAAAACAGGGAGTTCTAAATTAAAGGCAAGACTTCAGGAAAGCATCTATAAGGTAAGGTTTCAGCATGCTGGGGAGAAGATGGATTTCTAAATTTCTGAATGAGCATCTGTCTCAAGGTTTTCTGTATTCTCCAAACTGATCTTCATACCGACGTGATTTTTTTCTTCATTCTTGCACTGTGTGCACAGAGCAGATCTCTGTACCATTCACTGTCCCTTGCATTGCCCTGTTGTGACAACAGTTGGGATGAAACTAAAGAGCCAATTGCAGCAATGGTTTTCACTTCCAGATTCTAAGTTCCTGCTGCATGGTCTGTTTCAAACAAATGAGCTGCTTTTAATGTGGTTACTTTTCTTTTCCCCTCTGTCAACAGGATGTACACCCTGCAGAAGTTAGATTGCTTATTTTGGAAAACATCCTTTTAAATCCAGCATATGACATTTATCTTCTGGTAGGAACATCAATTCAGTACAGAGTTCAGAAACTGAGGCAAGGGAAGATCACAGGTTTGTTCTGTTCTCATTCAGTTTTATTTTTTAATGCTTTGTGTGAATTTTTAACTGCTGAGAAATTTTAATTGTGTTTAAACTGCTTTGTTAATGTTTAATACTGTTTTCCTAAGGCACACAATGATACAGCTGTGTAGTTCTTTCAGTAAAAAAAAATTAGTGAATGTTAAGAATATACTCTTGCAGATTTGTCAAGGATGTAGAGACAAGGGTAACTTAAAATAGGAGCTAACACTGTCATTTTAGAGTTGACAGTCACTAAGGAACTGACTTTCTTACTTAAATCAAATTTATATTAGTAACTTTTCTAACAGAAAATGTTTTATTGGCAAATGGATTTGCTTCACAAAGTAAAGCCTGTATAAATGTGAGTGAGCTGGCTTTGTGCCCATTTCAAAATGCAGTGCCTTGAGTTTTCTCTCCTCCTTTTTTCCTTTTTTTCCCTTTTGTCTTTTTTTTTTCCTTTGAAGCTGGAAATCAGTTGAATGTTAGGTCTAAATACTGAGATGATATTAGTTGGGAATTGCAGTTTCACAGACATCAAATTTGCCAAGAAGCTCTTTTTTTTGTGTCTGTGTTGATGTGATTACAGAAGCACTATTTTTACAAGACACTAAAAATATTGATTTAATATGTGCACTAAGCATCAATAAAAAATAATCAGCAATAATTAACAACAGCTAAACATTGCCACACCTGCTTTTATTGTTTCCTGTGTTTTGTTTCACCTCCAGAAATAGCAATGCCATCAGAGCAGTATGAGCTGCAGCTCCAGAACAACATCCTCCATCCCAAGGGAGATCCCTCCCGGTCAGTTGCCAAGCTGGACCAGGCAACATCCACTGTGACTGCATTGCAGCAGGGCCAAACCAACCTCATCCTGGTGCACAAGAGTATCCTTCCTCAGGAATGCCTCTCCAGCCACCACTTTGTGGTAGGAGAAAAGCTTTCCACCCTTGCCAACACAGAAGGATCAAGTTATCCTCATTTGTACTGAGACTCTGGAAATCAAGAACCATGGAAAGCAGTACTGCTGTGAATTCAGTCTCAGCAGAGCTGTTTGATGCCTTGGAATGTTTTAACAAATTAGGTTGGCAAAAGATCCCTTAAATCCTGTCTGTTCCCCTCTGTCACTTTAGAAATGTATGGGGCTTTATTTAATTTTTATATTTCAATCATTATATTCTCTAGTGAGATCTCTCCAAAGTGCTCACTGTCTTGCAGTGAAGTGGGGATAATGTTTATTTGCAGTGTACACTTAGCTTTAAAATAGCCAAGGAGGCATGAGGAGTCCCAGGAGAGTGCTGATCTTGATTGTGCAGAAGCTGTGTGTTCCTTGACTGAGCCCTCAGGTATCCGCATGCAGGGGGTGTCCAGGCTGCCCAACAGCACTGTCTATGTGGTACCTCCTGCATATTTGGGTTGGTATTGCTGCAGTCTTCCTGATTGCTTAATGCAATTTCTGGCCTTGTTTCTGATTTTCACACTGTATCTCCACACTTCCCGTTCAGTGTTAGTTTTCACAGAAAAGTAATTTTATTCATAAAAGTAGCTCAATGAGAAATAGGTTTTATGTACTTTCTTTTATCTCTGTAGTCAGCAGTTTAAAATAATGAATGTTCATCTGCAGAGTGTGGGCACCAGAAGCAAAATGCTTTTCTCCATTAGATAAAGAGGCTGTTGGTTTGTGCTGTTCAATATTTCCTGTTTTGCAGGATTTACAGTTCATCCAGGTGACAGATGGGTCCTGGAAATGGGCAGGCTTTATGAAATTACAGTTGACGTGTATGATAAATCAAGCAATAAGGTGTATTTATCTGATGTAAGTTGAAATGTTTAGATACTTTTCAGTGACTGTCTCCTAAATCCTGACTTGCTTTGGAATTATTTGAGTGGTTTCTTATTTACATTGAGACAGGACAGTGCAAAGCTTGTTGTTTCTTGCCTTTTCATTCTTTCCATTTGTTTTGTTGTTGTTACTTTTTAAAAATAAGGCACTCTGGGTGATTCATGTGATATTATTGGAGTCTTAAGTGCTGTAGGAAAAAAATGGAAGTTAGACAATGTATGTCAGGTTGCGTGGAGCTTGGAGCAACCTTAAATCATCCAGCGCCACCCCTGCCATGGGCAGGGACACCTTCCACTGTCCCAGGCTGCTCCAAGCCCTGTCCAGCCTGGCCTTGGGCACTGCCAGGGATCCAGGGGCAGCCACAGCTGCTGTGGGCACCCTGTGCCACAGCCTGCCCAACCTTACAGGGAAGAGGCTCTTCCTAAATTCTATATACTAGGTACCAAATATACATAGTTCTTAAATTCAGAAGAAACTGAATTTAAATAGTTCAGTTGCAACAAGAAAAATGTTATTAAATTACTGCTTTTCAGAGTATTGGAGCTAGGGGAATATTATTTTATTTGCACATAATTGCTTTTTGGGATACAAATCTGAGTTTGAGCTAGAGCTCAGCAGTGTGCTGTTGAGGCAATATATTAATGTGTTCTTTCGTGTTGAAGAAGGAAAAAATTAGAAAAATACTGTAAAATATTAATTATTTAGTGGTATTCATATGAGTACTTTAATGTTAAATTACATGTTGCTGATAATTTAAAAGAAAACTTTCTGTAGAGTTAATGTTACATCTAAAGGTAAAATCTTACTGAAAGCCTGAAACTTCCATAGGGAGAGTTCTGATCAGTTTTAGCAGTGTGTCTTTGAACTGTGTTATTAAGCCGTGGTTTGCTCACTGACTTGTATGTTCAGGGTTTTCTGTCCTCCGTTGATGTCACTTACCTGTGGCAATTTCTGTTTCATGTTTTGATTTTAGAATATCCGAATTACTACAGAGCTGTCCAAAGAACACTTTGAGGTGCTGCAGTCCTCTCTGAATGGGTCCTACCATTATGTGATGGCTGTGAAGGCAGGTCAGACCACGATTGATGCTGCACTGACATCAGTAGTTGATCAGGTGTGTCTTTGTGAAAACTCCTTTGCTTCACTGGGAGGCCTAAAAATATTTGAGCTGTGCAGTAGTAACTTCCTAGCAAAAGGAAACCTGAGAATTACACGGGTCTGAGCTGTCTTTCTTTGAACAGATTAAGAGGCAAATTCTAAAATCCTTTCTTCATGGAAACTGTCAATTGAGTCAACAGAGGATTTGCTTAAATTAAAGACTGTGGGATTTTCCTCCCGAGCATGTGGCAAACTCCTGTTAAGGCAGTGGTGCACAGCACTGATTTCTTTTCTCGTGGCAGATCCTTGTGCTGGGCAAGGGGCCTCTCACAGGCTGAGGGAATTTTACACTTTATTGTGGTAGGATCCTCACTCATACCCTGGCCTTGTTCTGCAGTCAGTTACATTGGGGAAGTTTGCTATCAATTGGTAAGTGATCTTAAACTCTGGAATGACAATCTGCCAAATGTATTAGCCTGCACATTTCTCCAAATTAATATTTATTAACTTTCTGCTGGTTGGGCAGGCTGCTGAATGTATGGCTAACTAGGGCACGTGGTGTGGAAGTGAGTTAGTTGCTTTTGCTTGAAAATTCAACACTTCAGCCCATTTGCTGTGAAATCATTTTAGTGATTCCTTGAGCAGGATTTAGTAGCTCCTTCAGTGTGATAAGCCACGGTCATTTTCTGTGTCAGAGATGTTCTCTTCAGTGGAAAGGCATCCCCTGAGAGCTGTTTTTCCCTCAGAACTGCAGTAACAGTGTGTTGTGCCAGAGGGTTGTGGCACTGCAGTGATAGCAGAGCTGTGAAGGGCAGTGTTTGGGGGGCTGAGCAGTGGCTCTTTCAGGCTGAATTTTGTATGCAGTGGGATGAGCAAAGAGTAAATATAGGTGTCAAGCCTCCAGATTGGTTCTCCAAATGAGGTCTCAATATAGGACCAGTGAAAGAGGGTATTTCTTCTTGCTTTTAAATTATTGTGGCCACCTGGATCTTCATAGCAATAGCACTCATTTAATACAGTGCTCATTTAATACCTTGCTGCCAGGAGCTGTTTGCTCACTAGGAGCTCTGTTCATAGGTGGTCCTAAAGAGTTTTCCTTCCTCTCTGAGGTGTTTTCAAGGACTTGTCTGTACCTAAGGACTAAACATTAACTCTGGGAAGCTCTGTGTCGCCATTTATAACACTGTGCTTTTGCACTTTGCAGGATGGAGGTGTTCATACCTTACCAGTTCCAGTGCAAAACCAGCAGGATGTGGAGATCTATGTTCCAATACTTCTTGTACCCAGCATTCTGATGTTTCCTTGGCAGCCAAAAGCAGGAGTCTACCAGTACACCATCCAGGTATGCCAAAGAAGTACCCAGCTGCAGGGAGTGTAGCTCAGGCAGGCACACTGGGGCCTGATACCTTTGAGCTAGGGTTCACTTTGGATGCTTCAGGCATGGTGACATCCAAAATGTAACTTGGAGGAACTTCATGGGACATTAATTACAGGAATTAATATACAGTTCAAAAAAAGCACCAAGAAACCAACAAACAAAAACTCGTCTGCCTTCCACCTCTGGTCTTCCCTTCCTGTTTCCCTTTCATGCATGCACCACACACCTATGCCTGGAATGGTTTGGAATTCCAGGAGCATCTTATATCCAAAGATCCACAGCAATCATTAGAGGCTGCCCTTTGCTGGCAGGGATGGGAAATATGAATGAGTGTGTGAAGTGACTGCAGAAAGGGCAGGGCAGGATTAATTAGCAGCACTCTGCCAGCTTTGGACATCAGTATTCCTCACTGGCCATACACCTCGTGCTCCTAATACAAAGTTCCAGGGAGGCAAAGGCCACAGCTCGTTTACAGAAGGGATGATTTCCATGTTTACTAGGTGTGTCTTTGCTCCCAAGGTGTCAGTTATTCCTTACGCTTCACAAAGCAAATGGTTTTTGTTCCAATATCCAGTATCTCCAATCTAAGTAGGGAAAAGGAAGCTGTGCTTTCTCAGCCCAGACTCTTATCCCAGGCCAGTGATACCCAGATCCTGCACTCAGGTGTTGGATGCACAACTCCTGCCTCTCCCTTTTAGCATAAGTGGTGTTCAGTTTTGGATCTGTGTTAAGTAAACCATATCCAAACAGGCAGCAGGACACTTGGTGCCAGGGTCTTCTCCCAGGTAACAAGGGACAAGATGAGAGGAAACATCCTCATGTTTAGATGTTTAGACAAAATTTTTTTCACAGGAAGAGTTGTCAAACACTGGCACAGGCTGCTCAGGGCAGTGGTGGAGTCACCATCCCTGGAAGGGCTCAGAAATCATGGAGTGTGGCACCTGAGGATGTGGTTCAGTGGTGGATTTGATAATCTCAGAGGTCTTTTCCAGCCTTACTGATTCAGTGACTGCATGGAAAGAATCAATCTCACGGGATTAAACTGCATTCTCAGTGGAAATCTAAGAGCAGCTTCATTGAATTAAGCCTTGCATCTCTGGTTGTCTGTTCTGTGGGATTAGTTTGGTTTACTTCATGCTATTCCTGACCACACCAGCAGAGTGTGGTAAAATTTCTTAGTATTAAATCTGCATTTTCAGTACTTCATAATTCTGCTGGAGTTTTCCTAGTAAGGGAGAGGAAATGTAGTTTTGTTTCCTACCTCTCTCACAGTTCTATTCTCACCTTATCTTGCATATATAATGAAGTATTTCACTAGAGAGCATTCCTTCATGGTGCTGCAATAGTTGTATTGCTGTTCTTACTTTACTCTGATCTTTTTCTATAAAAACATAGAAACTTTTTTCTCCCAAGATTAATATTTAGCTGAAACATTTCTTCTGGTCTCTCCATCCCACAATACCACTGGTCAGCAGCATACACACAGCTCAACTGTTCCTGCCTCTCCATCAGAGTTTGGCTTCCCCTCCATAGCTTCAGTCAGGCTATTTCAAATGGGTGGATGAAGTTTTTCTGAAAATAAATCGAAAGGGATTTTTGGATCTAGCCAAACTGTGTTTATAGCTGAAGTAACTCCCTCCAGATGGTATCAGAAGGCCTGGCAGGTTTTCCTTTGGCAGCTGTCTGGTTTGTTGGGGGTTGCTTTGTTCATATTTGTGCTAATGAGATGGTTTGTGTTGCCTTCCTTCCGTGCACGCACGAGAGGTGCAGTGCCAGCTGTGTGAGGCTGAGCACGTGGAGGTTCCTGGGGAGGGCATTGCTCACAGGTAGCAGTGTGGAGCTCCCTGCCAGGCTCTGGGTAATGATGAGGCTGCAGGGGAAGTTGCTTTACCCTTCCCCTCCTCAGTGCAGACTGACTGCCAGAGAGAGAAAATGTAGTGAGGTATCTGGGGTTTATGGCAGGGACCTGAGACTTCATACAGTTATTGAGAAGTGGGTATTTCTGTTTTATGTTTTCTGCTCATCTCCCTGTTTCATTTAAAGTACCTTTACAAATGTGCTGAGCTCTTGGATTCTTTTAGCCTTTCTCACCACATCCCATGCATCTCCTGTAACACATCACTACCTGTTTATTAATTTGTCTGTGTCCTTCTGTAATCAGGTTGTGCATGTGCTCAGAGGAAGGAAGAAGGGAAATTACCCTCCTCTTCATTTTCTTTTTATTCTCTTTTCCTGGTAAAAATTACTAGCTAAGCTCCTGCATAATTTAGATTTGTTTGTTTTTCACACTGTCCCTCTAGACAAGATTTATCACCTTGTTCATTTTTGATTATGAAATAGGTTAAAGGAAATGTTTAGGAAATTAAAGAAACAATATGCATTAAAAAATAGGTCCAGAGTTCACCTGTGTTTTACTCTGATGGAACTTTTGATATTTATTTTGGTGTATGAAAGAAGCTGAAATTAAAATGAATGAAGGGTAGAAATCTTCTCATCTCTCTCTTGCTTATGAAGTTCTGAGGTGTTATTTTATTTGTATGTCCCATTCTCAGGCCATTCTTGGTTTTCATGCAAGATATCCGAAGCTGTGGAATGTGAGAACCGTGTACTTGATTAAATGTTTGAAAGATTTTTCCCTCTGTGTTTCAGGCTCAGGGTGGAAGTGGCAACTTCAGCTGGTCCTCCTCTAGCCAGGCAGTGGCCACAGTGACAGTCAAAGGGGTGATGACCACGGGGAGCGATGCTGGGGTCAGCATTATTCAGGCACTTGACGTGCGGAACCCCCTGCATTATGGAGAAATGAAGGTAAGGGATTCATTGTTCAGTGACTGTTCTTGAATATGGGTTTTGGGAGCAGCAAAGGCACTGAGAATGCCATAGGCATTCCCCTTCCACTTCCTCCCCTGTGGCAGGTTAAGGATTTAGTTTCAGTTTGTGCTTCAGGGCACCAAACACTGTCCAGTGCGTTAACTTTACTCCCATTTTTGCCCCTTCCTGATTTCCTTGGTAAGTCTTTTTCCCTGATGGAAGTTTTAAGTGCAAGAAGGAAATGGTTATGGACTCCAGGCCTGGCCATCTAAGCAGACAAGCCAAACTAAAAATTCATTCTGTAGGGTGATAGGTGGGTGTTCTCCCTTGATACCAAAGGGTGACAGTTGTTATCAGGATGTGCAAGGAAATTTCTGTCTGGAGAAGTGACTGAAGTGAGCACAGTACTGCAGACTGACTCCAGAACCTGAGCTGGCCAAGAAAAAACAGTGTTTTATGAAAATTAGGAGAAAATGGCAATGAAAAACATAGCTCCCAAGAGGAATTTTGTGGTGTCTCTGCAGACCATCCCCTGTTCTTAGGTCATGGTGGTCAGTGTGTGTTGTGGAGTGAGGAGAATGCAGGAGCAGTACATCTGGTGGCTGCAAAGAGAGGGGTGTGACATTAATTGAAATCTGTTCAGAATTAACCTTACACACTTGCTCTGAAATAATTCTCTGAACAACCCAGGATGCTGCTTTTTAGCAGTGCAGCAATTACCAGCTGGTTACACAGGAATGAAGATTTTTTTCAGCTAAAACTTCTTATCCTCAAACCTAAGTCAAAGCCTGAAGACAGAGAGAAACCTGTCCATGTGAGCTTTCAGAGCAGTGTATTGCACAATCTGAATAGGTTATTTTTGAATGACTTTGTTCCTGTGTTAGGAGCTGCTTTCTTTGTGGAACAGCTCTTCAGAGTTATATTTACTGACCTCAGTGAACAAGTTGTTAGTAGTAGTAGTTTTAGGAGTAGTTAATCCACACAGATTACAGCTTTATCTCTGTCCCATATGGTTTGGTATCCTGAAGCCAGTTGCAGAAGATTGAGTAGTTAAAGATACTGCAAATAAAAGCTTTCACAATAGCAATCACAGTGATTGCTATGAAATCTGTGGTCTGAGGTGGATTCTTTAATGAATGCTAAACCTCTCCCAGCTGGTGATGGTACCTCCTGGAGATAGCACACAACTTAGTCTACACTTCAAAGTGTGTAAAGCAGAAGAGAGAGATACAGGAGCAGCAGTAAATGGGAGGCTCACAAGCTGCTGTGGGCTTGGGCTGGTGTGGGAGCAGAGCACTGACCCACCCTGTCCCTGTTCCTTCCCTGGGGCAGGTGTACGTGAGCGAGCCCAGCGCCATGGAGTTCACTGCCTGCCAGGTGGAGGCACACGTGGGGCAGGTGCTGGAGCTGCCCCTGAGGATCAGTGGCAGGACCAGCATGGACAGGGGCGAGCTGGTCCCCCTGAGGGACTGCTCACAGCTGGAGCTGGCCGTGGAGCTGGAGAACCCCGGCGTGTTCAGCCTGCTTGAAGGTGCTTAAACTCCCTGCCTGGGTTGGAAGTTAAATTGGTGACAGGTCACACCTTTCCCAGGTCACCACGTCACACTTCTCCCTTAAATCACTGATTCATAACTCTGTACAGTATCCCCAAAGTGCCAAACCTCAGAAGGGAGGGGGGTCCAAGTAGTTTTATTTTGAGGATATATTTGCTTTTTTATGCAGAATGGTTTGAGTTAGAGAGACCTTAAAAGCTCATCCAGTCCCACCCCCTGCAATGGGGAAGCACACCTTTCACCTGTCCCAGGCTGCTCCAAGCCCTGTCCAGCCTGGCCTGGGGCACTTCCAGCGATCCAGAGGCAGCCACAGCTTCCCTGGGCACCCTGTGCCAGAGCCCTACTGCCCTGTCAGCCAAGAATTCTTTCCCAGTATCCCATCTAAACCTTCTCTCTTTCAGTTTGATGCCATTCTCCCTTGTCCTGTCCCTACATGTCCCTGTAAAAAGTTCTCTCCATCTTTCTGGTAGGCTCCCTTCAAACAGCCGTGTTGAATTTGATGAACATGCCTGGGCATTTCTTTCTAAATAATTTCTAAATAAAAATTTTTTAATTTATCTGACAGGAAGACTTAAGCCAAGTGCTGATATTTGCAGTGGACTGAGAGTGAAGGCTGAATTTCAGGGGTACACCAGGCTGGTGGTTGTGTACGCCCACGGGCACGTGCGCCTCAGTGCCAGCATCACCATCGCCGCTTACCTCCCTCTGAGAGTGAGTCTGCTTCCTCTGCTCCTGGAGAGATCCAGGATCGAGCACTGGGACACCTTGACATGACAGGGAACTGGTTGTGTAAGGAATAGGTTTGAAAAACCGAGGTGGGTGGGTTTACATTCCAGCACTGGTTGGTTCAGTGAAGAAAATAAGAAAGAAGCTGAGTCCGGGGTCAATAGATGGAAATATAGAAGAGGCTGCTTTGTAACCTTGTCTGCAGAGGCCTAGCCCTGACTGCAGGCTGAAGTCTTGTCCATTTCACCATAGCTTTCCCTCAATATGGAAAAAATGTTAGTGTAAATCCTACAGATTTCTGGTTATAATGATGTAATGTGATGTTGTGAAACACAAACTGGAAATGGTTTTTGTGTACTAAATGTTAGGTTAATTGCTGTGGTGGTGAACAGCACAGGTTGTCCCAGGAATGCACATCAGTGTAGAATTTGTTAAATAGGTTTGAAGTAAAACTTGTGTAGGAGAATAAGTACATACACAGAACTGTTCTGGAGAGAGCACTGTCAAATGAAAGTACAATTTGACATAATTTCATTAATTTTAAATACTTCTTTAAAAGTGTATCAGAATACTATCTCTGTGCTCAGAAGAATATATTAAGGGTCTCCCTTTTGCTGTAATTCTTCATGAGAGAGATGTGATTAGAATGCAGCTAAAACTTGTCTTTGGAGCTGTGGCTTCCTTTGAATCTAATCCAGCTGGACAGAATCCTTGTGGATTTTGGTGCAGCTCTGTTTTTCACTAAGTGTGCTGACAAAACACTGCATGGAAGAAACCACAGCCTTATCCAAGTGTAGCTGTTCCATTCACAAGGAAGTTTATTTTGCAGAGCACAACCAAATGGTGTAAATAGATGAGTAATTTTTGATTAATTAATTAATTGATTACAGGCTATTGATCCACCGTCTGTCGCTTTAGTGACTTTGGGTTCCTCTAAGGATGTGTTGTTTGAAGGAGGACCAAGGCCGTGGGTCCAAGAACCTTCCAAGTTCTTCAGGAATGTTGCTGCTGAGGATGCAGAAAGCATTGCCCTGTTTTTACTTGAACCTTCCACACCTCGAAACAACAACCAGCACTGGGTTAGGGTGCTGTGCAGGAGCCTGGGAGAGCAGGTGAGTGCCAGGAGGGCTCGCTGTTGCCCTCCATCAGGCACTGAGAACTGGCTCCAGACAGATTTATGGTGCCATATGCCTGTTATGTAGCTAGATGCTTTTATAATGAGCCAGTAAAGAACTTGGGTAAGTACATTGTTTATGCATTGTGATGCAGATTTTTAGAGTGAGCATTTCACAACACTATGTTAAAAAGTTTATGATGGGTTTATTGCAGTATAAGTTCCAAGTTGTGGAAGACTTACGTGGTGGGATGTGTTGAACATCCTGATGAGTGCAGGTTCAGTTTGCATGAACAGGATCAGGGCAGAAGGTTACTGAGCAGGCTGACTCCTCTGTCTGACCTGCTCTTCTTAACTGTGTTACTTTCCAGTGTAATTTTCTTTATTCTAACAAATGGCAGCCACAGGAATTGTCTCTGCAGCCTTTGTGAGCATGGCTGTGCTCATTCTCCACCTGATTTCATGGTCACCAACATACAGAAGTGATTTCTCCTGCTTTACTCGCCCTCCTCAGCCCATGAAGCTTTTAGCTTCGATGTAATGTTTTCTTCCTGCAATTCTGCAAGGCCTAAGCATTTTAGTTGGGCTGCCAAGTTCCACTGATTTCCTCAGTGGACACATTGCAAAGTGGAGCTGTTTCTGTATGTTTTGAATCTGCAACTTTAAAAGGAACAGGCCGTGGTGTTGATGTGCAGGTCTGTGCAAGGCTGGCTGTCCCAGCACCTCTCAGCTGCGTGGTTCTGCCCAGAACCAGAGCATTGGGGGATGGGGCAGAGCTGCTTCAGCCTTCTCTGGTTTTGTATCCAAAACTTCACTTTGCTGAAGGCTAAAAAAGGAGTATAAAATAAAAGATGAGATGTTTTTAAACACACTGAAGTGACTATAAATGTTGCCTTTGGGCTGTTCTTTTCTCACTCTGCAAGAGCACCTGCTGTTTCCTTTTTCAGTTACAAGAGATTTGTTGTTTGAATCAAATTTGATAGTAATGAACATGAACACCGAGGAAGATTTCCCAGGAACAGTACTTTCATAGAGATAAAGACCTGTTCTTGAAACGTGCTCCCTCTTTTACATCTTCCTGTGTCTTAATAGTGCTGTAAATCCCCAAGAATTGTATTTTTGCTTTTCATTCTGATATCACAGTGTAACTGAGACCTGTGGAAATACAGCATGCCTGAACTCAGCTCTTTCCTCATTTGCTGTTTTCAGGTTATTACCTTAACAGTTGGGAACAGCCCCACAGTCACCAACCCTTTCCCAGTGGTTGAGCCTGCTGTGGTGAAGTTCGTCTGTGCTGTCCCTTCCCGGCTGACTTTGATTCCTGTTTATGGCAGCCCTCAGCTGGATCTCTCCTGCCCTTTGCTCCAGCAGAGCAAGCAAGTGGTAAGCCTGGGAAGTGTCAGGAGAACAAGGTGTTGTTACCTCTGAAATATCAGTGTTTGGAGCTCCATGTGTGAAATAAAGCATCTGAGCTGCTGCAAGAGGAGCATTAACTCTGCTGTGGCCACACTGGTGCCCTTGGGAGCTCCTGCACAGAGCAGGCTGGGGGGGTCCTGCAGTAAATGTAGATTGTAGATGTGTAGATTATCAGGCACAAAGGACTTAGCTATTCTCTTTTTATTCCTGATGGGTGTGTCATATGTTGGCTGCTGAGTAAACCACGTTTTGTCGTGTTAATATTCCCAGGCAAATGTAAAAGTCACCCTCCTTCCCTAAAATGAATCATTTTAAAGAGCTTCTATGTAACAGCATGAGGAGAAGGAGACTTTTGTGTATTATTAGCTGCCTCAGAGCTCATCTGCTTTTCTGGCTCCATTATGTGTCAGCCTACCTTGGTGCGCTGCTGTTGCTAATGCATTTCACCAGAGCAACACCAGAATTTTGAGCTTCAACAAACAGCAGTGTTTGTCATAATTTCTTTGAATTCTAAAAACAATTTCATTGAGCTGTGGTTCAATTTTGTTGTTGTTGGTTTGGGGTTTTTTGTTTATTTGTTTGTTTTAAGGTAATTCACTGGCTTAAAAATACCCAAACCCATGGTCCAGTAAAACCTCCTTAGAGTTCAGAGATTCACAGAATGCTCTGAGTTGGAAGGGACCCACAGGGGTCATGGAGTCCAACTTTAAATGGCCCGAAAAGGACTTGAACCCACCTGGTGTAAGCAGCACCATGCTCTGACCAACTGAGATAATTTCAGGGCTGTTGGAGCACAGCTTAATGCCTTGCACTGATGGCTCCTTTTAATGAACATTCCTCATGTATTGATGTTGTAACAAACCTCATGGAACTCAGCATACGTTTCCTTTAATGATTAAAAAATCCTGTTGTATCTGTTCAGTTCAAAATATTCCTTCTTTTATTCCTTCCTTTTTCAGGTCCCTGTTTCCAATTACCGCAATCCAATACTGGATTTGGCTGCCTATGACCAGCAAGGCAGGAAATTTGATAACTTCAGCTCTCTTAGTGTTGTGTGGGAATCCACAAATAAGGCCATTGCTCGTATTGAGCTGGAGCTGCCAATGGAGCTCACTCTGAAGGAAGAGGACAATGGTCAGAAGAAAATGCACGGTATGAGCAGGTTGAAATGAGCATTTCATTGTTTGAAGGTCAGGATTAAATCTGTTTGGCAATGTCTCATCTTGATTAAAGAAATTACTGTAATCTGCAGTCATACTTCAGTTTAACATCAATATGCATTTTTTAGTGTGTGGTATTAAAGAGAGGAGAAAAAAAGGAACCAAGTCCAGTGCCTAGAACCTGTTTTGAGAGAGAAAGTTCTTGTCTGATAAGAATGATCCTAGAGGAACTGAGTGTATTTTTCATCTTTGTTGCATTCTAGGCTTACAAACTGTGGTAGTTGACCGTGAGTTTGGAACTGCTGCCATCTCTGCCACTGCCACTGGATTCCAGCAGCCCCACCTGAAGGCAGCCAGTGCCAAAATACCGGTAACAGCACCCAGGGGGTTTGCCATTTCCCTGTGGTTAATGCCCAGTGTTCTGGTGGCGTTATTTCCTCCACACACAGCACTGTACAAACGAGGCAGCTCCTTGGTGGAGTCTGGTTCGTTCTGCAGAGGTTTGATACTGGTTCATGGCTTTCCTGCTTTCCTCTGCACTAGGTGCTGCTATCCACATCAAATCTGTCTAAGTCCTTGGGAGTTTTTTAACCATCTGAGCAAGGGCATTACAGAAAAGGGTTTCGGTTGGTTTTGTTTCAGTTTAGGGTTTTTTAATGAATTGGTGAATCTCTGCTGCTTGTCCTTCACTAAAGCAGCCATGTGCTTTGTGCAGCTGTCACTGGGGAAAGCAAATGGGTTATTACCCCTGCAAAGCTGGGTGGGAAAGTTCTGCATGAGCAAAGCAAAAGCTGACTGATTCCTCATATGGACCATATGTTCATCTGGGCTCTGACAAATGCTGTCTTTTTTTTTCCTGAGAGACTCCTCCATTGTGTAATGCCTGCCATAAGCCCAGGTTCTCATTTTCCAAGTCATTAGCCACTCCCTGAAATACCTAGTGTGTAGATACTCAACCTAGGGCAGAAAAACAGCAAAAGGTAGTGATGATCATCAAAGAGGGCACATGTAAACAGATGGCAGTTTTCTATTTATGTCACTATTGTAAGCTGAATGTAAGGGCAGTTTTCAGCCTGTGGAATAACCTGACATGTGCAATAACGTGGTCTTAAAATATTCTGCTTCCTAACTGGAATTTCTATTTAATCTTGTTAAACAAGATTTAAGTGGGTTTGAACTATATGCAGTACCTTGAAGACAGACTTGAGGCAGAAAGAAAAATATGCAATGAGAGGTCACAGGATTTAACTCAAAGCAGGTAGTAGATGGGCACCAGTAATGTGAAATACCCTGTGGGCGAGGTTCTTCTCAGCATGGCCCAGATGTGGCATCTGCTTAGGGAATTCTTTGAGAAGTGATCTTTTTTGCCACTTGGTTCTTGACTTTTCCATGAGGTTTCCACTCTTCTCCTGTTGGGAAGTGTGGTGCAGATGCATTTCCCCGAAGAATTTGACTACAGCTTAGTGAGAATTACTGCTGCAGGAGTTATTTCAGATATTTGGTTGTGTTTATTTTTTTCTCTCTTAAAAGTTGAACTGTAATATGAATATGTTGTACAGTCCTTTTGTAGTTCACTGTGCTCTGCTTTGTTAAACCAATATTACATATTCTTTCTTAACTCTTAGAAATAAAGTGAATGCTCTAAACTTTGCAGAGAACACTGGAGTTCTCTTAAGTTCTGTTCTCTGTGTTTAAATTTGGGAGGACTCTGGTAGCTGTAGATGCTAGTCCTTCTACACTTTGTGGGCGCATAAGTTGTTTTTTTCAAATGAGGTGACCTGCTTGCATTTTTCAAGTACATCAGCAGTGGGCTGCTCTGTTCTTCTTTCAGACCTGCCCATTCTCCTTTCTTGCAGCCAAAAACACAAACAAAGGTCTAGTAGATTGGATATTAAGATGTCTTGACTGTTGTTCCATGTTTAAGTGGAACACCCTATTATGTCATTAGGGAAAGATCACATGCTTTCTACATCAAGGAAATAATTCTACTAATGAGGTGAAATGGGTACAGAGTAGTGACTTCCTCTAGAAACCTTTTTCCTTTTCTGAGCTAATGTTGTTAGGAGTGAGTGATTAAACCTTCATTTTGTCCAGTGTTCATATATTTAAGGAAGAATTTCTCTTGGTGGCCTGCTAAGTAGAATCATGAAAAGATGAGTTAGAGCTAGAAAACTTTCTGTGTTTGCCTTATCATTCTGTATGAACTTAGGCCATAGCTCAGAGTTAATACCCTGTCTGTGCTTGTCAGACATCCTTCACTGATCCTGCAGTCGTGGGCCCTTGTCCTCTGCCTTGGCCAGGGGTGCAGAACAGACCAGCCCTGAGGATGCCCTTCCCTGTGCAGGATGACTGACTGAGCCCTCTGGATCTTGTGGGCATCATCCTCATCCTGTGCTCTCAGCTTTGGCTGCCTGCTTTAAACATCCTCCCTGCACACACAGGACTCTGGCAGTGCTGTGCCTCTTTGCTGTAACTGCTGACATTGTTCTTGCAGCACGAAGCTGTGCTCCCAGGGCCTGCCACCATTGAACTGTTGCTCGTGGAAGATGTGAAGGTGAGCCCCACTGGGCTCTCCATCTACAACCACCCTGACGTCCAGGTGAGGAGTTCTCTGCTGCTTTCCACCTGCAGGGAGGAAAACATCACACATTACAGAAGGTGTGGGAGGAGACAGCTTTACTAGAAAGATACAGTCTTAATTCTGGATGCTTTTTTGGTTTTGCAGGCAGAACTTCTCATCCAACAAGGTTCTGGATATTTTTTCATTAATACCAGTGTGCCAAATATTGTAAGAGTGACACATGAGGAGACTGAAGGCATTGCTTTGGTGAGTGCAATATTTTGTGGTTTTACACCTTTTTGGCAACCAGGTTATGGTTCTGCAGCTTCAGCACTCCTGGGCATTTTGCAGCAGGTGTGGATAGAAAGGCAGTAGCTGCATTTTGGATGTGTTTGCCTGTCAAAGTGCTTCAGGCAGGGGATCTTTGCACTGTCTGTTTCAGGCATAGTCTCAGGTACAGGAAATTGTTTCATTACAGCTGTGATGCACTTGTGTTCTCTGTATAAGATAAAAACCAGTTCCAACTACTTCACCCATTACAACTTTGCAGTAAAATGTTCCTGATTTCACAAACACACCATGAAGAATAACATGACAGAATTATTCAGAAGCTATGCAGAAGATTAATTGGTTTCCAAAGCAATACTGGAGTATTTGCTGTGGGCCAGTAGTTCTGAAGGCTTCAAATTTTTTCTATCCTGTAGTGCTGTTTCAGGGTATTTTTTAATCACAGTATTGCATTCTGATTTTGTGAATTAATATCTATTCAGTCATTTATTCTGATCTCCATATGAAATTTCTAATGCACTTTTCCACTAGAAGATGCCACTAAAGTGCAGGTATGCTGGACTTCATCAGGCCCAGGATATGAAATGCATTCTGCAGTGAGCGCCAGTAAAACTGTGTGTTTGCATTGCTGCTTTCATAAGGCAGGAACTTGAAAGGAAACATGTTGCTCTAAAGAGTGGTTTTTATAAATGTATAATTTACAGATTTGCCTTTTAAGAAGTATAAAAGTATAAAGTTAGTGAAATAATGATAACTAAGCTGGAAATAAAAATAACAATAGAATTTGTGAAACATTTTGGTTGTCTGTAACTGTTATAAGTGTGAGGTGAGAATATTTTTTCCAACAAGGCACAGAAATGAGAAAAAAATAGAGATGAGGGGTTTTTTTGTACATAGTACACTGTTCAAACTCTTAATAGTTTTTTAGTCAGGTCTCCCTGATGGGTTTAAGTGATGTACATGAGATTGGTTCAGTGCTCTCGTCTGGAATTCAGGAGTGGAGCAGTGACAGCAAGATAGGCTTTGTGAAGTGTAGGAAGAGATTTAACTGCCTGTCAGATTAAAGGAGAGAAGAGTCCACTTTAAACACTTTTTTTTTTTAATGCAGCCCCACACACATTTGGCAGGTTGCTAGCCCTGTGTGCTGTGCTTGGGTTAATTCCCAATACCAGCCCTGGGTTTCTTTCTCCATGGAAGCAGCAGAATGGCTTGGGAAATCAGCAGGCTCTGTCAGGCTGCTGCCATGGCAGGTACAGTGCAGCCAAGTTGATAGAGGATGAGTTGGCAGTACACTCTTCTGAGAAACTAAATTCACGTGATCTGGAGCAGTGATTCCCAGACTTTTCAGTGGGGCTGCCAAGGAGAAATTCTGTACCTCTCCCTCTGGTTTTGACACAGCAGCTTCTCTGGGCATGGGTGGGTGGTAGCAGGGGAGGAGTGAAGAGTGGTCACCAGTGCAATATACCTGGATACTGGGAGCCACTGGACACCTCATAGGAGAGGAGAACAGCAGAGGTGGCTGAGACAGGAAGTGTTTTAAAAGTTGCAGTAGCCCTGTTTGCCCTTTTCCCTGTTTGCTTTCTCTGGTCTCACAGCCCATCTGAGCTCCATTCCAGCTCCCTCCCCTGGCCACATCCCCTGCCCTGCTGCTCAGCCCCTGTATTAGCCACCTTCTCTGGGAACTGCTGCTGTTCTAGAAGCTGACCTTTATTAAAACTTCACATCCCTTTCTATTTTGAGGCAGAAACAGGAGTAGTGCCCTCACAGAACAAAATGTCAGCTTTCCTCACTGCTCTGCTGCTGACTCCTGTGGTGCTGCTGGGCAGTGCTGAGAGTTCACTGAGCTCCTTTGCACTGGGGAGCCTGGCCATCTCCCCTTGTTCAGAGTTCAGAGCACACAACAGGACACCAAACTTCTCTGCTGTCCTGGCCAAAGGGAGGAGAACAGAACAGGGATTGTCCTGAGGTCTGTGACAAGGTCAGGGAGTTGCAGGAGACCTGCAGAGCTGATGTGAGCAAGGTGTGGGTGCATGGCCTTGGGAGAGGGGACTTTGGGATGTGTTCTTAGTTCTGAGGGTTTGTGTTTGTGATCAGAGGTCTTTTTCTTCATTGTTTTATTCTCTTTATCCATTAAGAAGTGTAACATTCTCTTTGTTTAAAACTAATGGAAAAATAGTTTTATTAAAGAAATACCTGATCTGTCAGTTGTCCTCTTATGTGCCAGGATCTACCACCAGGTTTTGGCTACTCAAATGAAAAGCAGTGACAGTAGAGTACAAATCTTACAGGAAGCAATAGCAATGCTTTACAGGCATAATCTTTGTCCTCGATTTTTTTTTTCCTTATCACTTTGGTTTTCACTCTACTAAGAAAAGTTTTGTTGCTCTAAATGATTTGTGTGTTTTTTCTCCTGATGGTGGGAGAGTAAGGATGCCAGACTGTTCCTGATGAAGAGCTGTTAATTCACTTGGTGCCTGGGGGCTAGCAAGTGAATTAGCTTTGCACTAGCTCAGTAGCGTGATACTTTTTACATACATTTTGGAGCTTGATTTTTATTTTGGTGGAAGAATTCTCTGTGTCTGAGCTTGGAGATTTCTGCATCCAACTGCTTCTGCCTTGAAAGTGATACAAATTTATCCTGTGAACAATAAAGAAAAGAAGTGCTATAATGCAGTTTTCTTTTGACATTGCAGGTGCAGCCTCTGCTCCCAGGATCAGTGACTGTAATGATTCATGACCTGTGTCTGGCTTTCCCTGCCCCAGCTGAAGCTGAAATTCATGTATCTGATATCCAGGAATTGTACGTGCGAGTTGTTGACAAGGTCAGTGCCTTGGAAGCAGCATTAGGAGCTGATCCAGCCTGCCCTGACTCCCTGTGCTGGTCCTGAACACAGAGATCTGATGTGGACAAGGTGCTACAACAGAGAAACAACTACAACCGCCCTGTGTCTCTGTTTCTCTCTCCCAAATTTATCCCTTTAGGTTATAAGTGTCTCAGAGTATCAGGTATCTGTTCACGTTCTGTGTGGCAGCAATCTCAACTTTTACATTTACACAGCAGTATTATTCCATAATTTATATGGACATGGTCATTTACATTTCCTCCTGTTTAAAGTGCATGTGAACAATTCTTTTAGGAGTAGGTTTTGCCCCAAGGTCATTTTCCATATGTCAAGTTTTAAAACTGAACAGAAAAAAGTCCAGTTCATTGCTCTTGCCAGCTTGGGTGCGCCTTAAACAAAAGAAGTGTTGATATTTCTGGATGTTTTAATTATGCCCTTGCCAGCTGAAGGACCTGAGTTCATTCATTTCATCTGACACTAACTCTGGCTGGCAGGGATTAGTCTTTAAAATCAGTGCTAGACTAACCTTGGAGCTCTATCTCCACTACCCTACTACAAGTGTAATACAAAATAAAGTGAAAATATTTATGCTAATAAATAAGCGTGATTTGAATGCAGAATGACTGGATGTGTCTGTTTCAGGTGGAGATTGGAAAAACAGTTAAGGCTTATGTCAGAGTTCTGGATGATTCAAAGAAACCTTTTCCAGCAAAATACTTCTCTGTCATGGATCTCAGTCTCAGAGCAGCATCTCAGCTTGTCTCACTTGTGTAAGTTAATGGATTTTTAAAATTAATCTGTGAATAAGAATTGGCAATAAATTAATAAAGGTATTAGGTTAAAGGCACGATAATACACAATGGCTGAGATTCTATTTATTTTATTTTTGTGAGTCTTAATTACCTGGTAAAAGGTTAAAGATTGTAATTTTTGAGGGAAATTGCCTGAACTAACCTGAAATAGCCTGAATGTTACTGGCTGATGAATGAGACTGCATTCTTTCAGTGATGATGAGGAAGCTTTGTGCATCTTGGAAGAAGTGACGTGGCAAGTAATGTCAGGTGAAGAGTGCTGTGTGAAGGCACATCTGAGGTTATCAAACTCATTGTGTCTGCTACTTGTTTCATTTTCATTTCAGGTATTTAATGTTACAGTAAAGCATAGGTTGCAAAGAGCCATCATGTGCGAAAATGTGATAATTTCCTTAACTTTGCATCAGACAGAGTCACTTAGCCTTGTGGTAAAACTGCTGGGCACTAAATGAGTCCTTTGTTTTGCTATTTGTAATTTACTCAGTAATTTATTATCTCTTGAATGGATTTCTTTGCAGCCCCCTGAGGGAGGCTCTGGATGACCACACTGCTGCTTTCCTGGTGCGTGGGGTGACCATCGGGCAGACGAGCCTGATGGCAACTGTGGCTGACAGAAGAGGACAGAGAATCAACTCTGCTCCACAGCAGATTGAAGTAAATAATTTCAGATAAGATACATCATGCATAAATAAAGTCTGTGCTACAATGGAACAGGAATACATAAATTATGGTTACAGTATGGTAATCAATTTGCCATAAAATTCATTCTGTCTGGAAGCTGACCTAATGCCAGATTTCAGTGTTGTTTAACTGCATATAATGAGTTAAATTTCTTCATGCTCAATTTACTGTGATTAAGCAACTAAAGACTCAGTTTTATACTTGTACTGTTTTGTGGCATAATTTATCTGAAGGAGCCCAAACACAGGTATTCATATATCTGTTTTTAGGTCTTTCCCCCATTTAGACTGCTGCCAAGGAAAGTGACCCTAATTATTGGGGCCATGATTCAGGTGAGGCATCTTCTTATATATTTTCTTTACTTGGTAATTTCTGTTGTAAAATGAATCTTCATAACTGTATTTTCAGCAGTACATACTCAACTTGACATTTGTCTGCATTCACACTGAATGGACTGACAGGATTGGTGGAGAGGGACTTTGGGCAAGGGCCTGGAGTGACAGGGCACAGGGAGTGGCTTCAGCCCTGACGAAGGGCAGGGTCACATAGGATTTTGGGAAGCAATTGATGCCTGTGAGGGTGGGGAGGTCCTGGCACAGGGTGCCCAGAGAAGTTGTGGCTGGTCTGGATCCCTGCAAGTGTCCAAGGCCAGGCTGGACAGGGCTTGGAGCAGCCTGGGATAGCGGAGGGTGTCCCTGCCCGTGGAACAAGATGAGTTTTGAGGTCCATCCCGACCCAACCCATTGTGTTTCTGTGATGAATGCTCCCATGAACAAGAACAGGATCTCATTCTTGAGCCAGCTTCTGTTTTGCTCTATTGCTGGATCAAAGGATTTGTATTTGCTTTTGTCAGTTGAGTGTCAGCTTTTCTGGTGTTAAAATACCAGCACAGCATGAATAAATCTGCCAGCTCCATGAAGTTAAGCATAGTGGGTTTGTTGTACACACTGAAACAGAGAGCAGAGCTCTGCACCAGGGTGCTGAGGAGAAGGGGAGGTAAAGTTTACTGAAACTTTCTGGAGTGGAGGTGGCATCAGCCTGTGACACTCTGTGGGGCACAGGGTTCATTGTGTGCTCAGCTCACACATTTCCCAGGCTGACATCCTGCTAGGACCAGGGGGAATAGTCCTGGAGTTGTCCTGGGAAGGTGCAGGCAGCACTGAAGTCACTGTGGTGCTGAGCAGGGAGGGTGTGCCCTGTAGTGGTGACTGGAAGAACTAACTGAAGGGTTCATGTGCTGTTCTGTGTGCTGTTTGACAGATCACTGCTGAGGGAGGCCCTCAGCCTCTCTCCAACATCATTTTCTCCATTGACAACGAGCACATTGCAGCAGTGAACAGCTCTGGGCTGGTCAGAGGAGTGGCCATTGGCAGTGGGGTGGTGACAGGAGTGCTGCAGGCTGTTGATGCAGAGACAGAGAAGCTTGTGGCTGTATCCCAGGTAATGTTTGTTGTGCTGTTGGGGGCTGAAAGGGGCTTTCTGACTCATGGCTTTGGCTCTGAAAGGGGGCACAGTCTTTATGCCTGAGCAGTGTTACCTCATGCACTTCTCTGGTTTCCTGAAGAGGAAAACTCAAGAGTTCTTTCTCCCTGGCCTGTGAACTTACACAGGTGTTGGCACAGGTAGTACTTTGAACAGGTGGGTAAATCTTGCTGTGCCTTAAACCAGAGGCTCACAGATAACCAGGGAGGCTTTTAGACCAGTCTGATATCTTCAGGATTGGTTAGTACATCTAGAAAAGCCCACCTAAAGAAGCCTTTCCAGCAGAGCAGAAGGTTGTCCTTGTCTGCATTCCCTCTTAGGTCAGGAGGATCCAGAGGGCAGCTGTTGCTGAAAAAAACCACACATTGTCTCCTAAGCTGCAGCAGCCTGTATAGAACACTCACCCCTTGTTGTGGTCTTAACCCATCTCTGAGGTGCAAGCAGTGAATCCCTGATATTCCCTCTGAGTCTGTGTCCTTAGATTTTCCTGCAGCTGAGTGTGAGGGAGGTGGGCAGGCCTGCAAGGGAGCACAGGTCCCTGGGACTTGCATGAGACTCAGAGCAACAGAACTTGGGCCAGATCTTATGACTTCTTCCTTTGTGCTCAGGGCAGCACAGCTGCTGTGAACCACAAAGCTCTGCTGCTTGAAAGGTGTCAGCACAGTCCAGAAAGACACAAAGTGAGTTTTTTTAAAAAAATAAAATATCAAGAAATCTGTGCTTTTTAATGTATGGGCAGCAGTCTGCCCTAATGGTGTGACAGGAGGCAAAGTAAACTTGAAAGGTCAAATCTGCTGCTCTGTGAGGCCCAGGTCTGACCTTTCCTAACCCAGTATATAGCAGGAATAAAATCTATCAGGAGTGCCTGGATATATTAAGAGGAGATATCAGAGTCAAACATTATCCTTTTATTCTCAGTTGTCCCATTAAGTGCTCTACAATCCTCATTTCATTCTAACTCTGCATCATGTCTTCCTTGACCCCTGGATTTCTTCATCCCTCTTCTGCTGGGGTCCCCTGTGATCTTGTCTGCTGCTGTCTCTCAGCTCCATCATTCATGTCATCAGTAATTTTGAGCAGATTTTTTTTCAATTTAGGGGGCATTTTTAAATGCTTATCAATCAAAATTTAATAGTTTTTAGTTTTTTACAGTCCTACTGAATTTCTCCATCTGTGTTTCCTCTGACAAGTCATGCTAATCACACAGCAACAGTGATTAGATAATGGCAAAATAGTGTCTATAGAGCCTGAAAGTGAAATCTGGTTTCTGTTTGACAAGTGCTTACAGTGTCTTCCCTTCCTCCTTCCCAGGACAAGGTGGAAGTTGAGGTGGTACAGCTGACAGCTGTGAGAATTCGGGCACCCATCACACGAATGAAAGCTGGTACTCAGGTGAGCTTGTTTGGGATTGGTCTTTGTCACCTTTACATGTTGGAACTGCAGCTTGTGCTCATTGCAGTCACATCGTCTGGTGACAGCACCGCTGCTCTGGGAGGAACCATTTTCTTCCTAAGAGGCCCTGATCTCTTGCTCAGTGAATTTTAATTCCTTTTGCTGTGGGCAGTTGTTTGGTTTGCATGCTGGCAATACCTAAGCAGGCTGGTTTCTCTCTTTCCAGATGCCAGTTTATGTCATGGGCATCACCAGCACTCAGACTCCTTTCTCCTTTGGCAATGCTGTGCCAGGGTTAACGTTCCACTGGTCTGTCACCAAGAGGGACACTCTGGATGTCAGGACAAGGCACAGTGAGGTAAAGTGTGTGTGTGTGTGTAGTGCATGTGTGTGCAGCTTGGGAAAAGGAAATGGCCACATCAGGGCAATGCAGGGAATATTGCTGCCTCCACTGCCTCAAAATGCAGGATCAGTTGTCAGCACCTGGGTGCCAATGTCTGGGTTTTCCATGAGTCAAACTTTAATCCCTTTCTCCTGTCCAAGGCTGCTTTTCAGCTTCCTGCAAACTACAACTTTGCAGTGGATGTTTATGGCAGAGTAAAGGGAAGAACAGGCCTGAAAGTTGTAGTGAAGGTCCTTGATGCTGCAGCCAACCAGTTCCACAACATGGCAAGAGAACTGTCCGATGAAATCCAGATTCAGGTAGGATGATTTTCTACACAGTTCACGTTGAAGTATCTCCCTCAGAATTGGACTGAAGTCTGTATTTGAAATGCAGGAGTAGCTCCAGCTTTGGTTTATCTTTGAGCCTTTACTCTTTATTGTATAATGTTCCTCATTGGGGCTCCTTCAGTTCATGGGGGCAGGGGGAGTCTAACGTAACTCAGGTGAATATGGGGTTCCCAGCACTTTTTCCCTTGAGAAATCTTATGTTTTCATGCTGAAGAAAATTCCTGAACTTACTACAAGCCAGTTTAGCCGTGACCCTGGAAATAAATACTCTCAGAATAACTTGTAGAAGATACTGGCTCTCCTATTCTCAAATATTCATGTTCAGTTGTCTTATTTTGCTATATGTATTACACGAGATAAGAAAGAGTTACAGCTCTGTTTGTGTTTGTTTGTTTGTTTTGAAGATGAAATAAATAAATTACTGTCTGCACACAACAGTGGGCCAAAATGCCTCTTATTTTCCAGGTGTTTGAAAAACTTCATCTAGTCACTCCAGAGGCAGAAGCAGAGCAGATCCTCATGTCGCCAAATTCCTTTATTAAACTTCTGACCAACAGGTCAGTGCTCAGTTTCCATACTGTGTCTTGTGTCACCTGTTTATCCCAACCATAGGGCAGTTGTGTTTAAGGGAGCTGTTTTGGTCTCTCAGTAGCAGTGTTCATCCATTTAATACACAACTTACCTGCTGGTTCATGGTATCTTACTGTTCTCTTGGGTTTTGTCAAATCTTGTATTAGATTGTAGCTGGAAAATTCATTCAATATTGGGAACTTTCAGATCCTTTTTTTAAAAGCAGCTGAGCCAGTTAAAGCAGTATCCTGCTGCCTGCTTCCTGTAGAGGTTTTGATGGGTGATTGAGGCTTTGTGGAATATAATTCTGTGTATTTCGCACACAGAGGTTATGGCTGGATTTTCAGATTAAAATGTCATTTCCAAATGAGAAATTCTTTTTACATAATCTGTTTTCAAAGACTGACATTTTAGACTCATACCAGGCTTGAAATGTAGTTTTCCCAGCATAATAGTGGTCAGATAGAGACAGTAGGATGCACACTGAGGGCAAAGCTTTAGAGGCATTTACATTTAAGGGGGAGAGAACCCTTAGTTTCATGGAATACAGGATGGTTTGTATTGGAAGAGACCCTGAATAAGTTTTTACACATTTAAGGGGTTCCTTACTTTCTGTTTTGCTTCAGGGACCGAGTGGCCTCCCTAAGTTACCGTGTCCTGGATGGGCCAGACAAAGTCCCTGTAGTGAAAATCGATGAGAGAGGATTCCTTGTCTCTGGGTCTGTCATCGGATCCTCAACCATTGAAGTGACTTCACAAGAGCTGTTTGGCATCAACCAGACTATCATAGCTGCTGTTAAGGTACTTTCAGCTCCCTTCCTTTGCAGTTTCCTCAAGTACATCTTCACTGCTGCAACAGGGTTTGTTTGCTGCACTTCTTGAATTTCAGTTCTGAAAAATGAGCAGTGTAGGAGTTAAAAGTTCTGAGCTTTGAACTGTGGGACACCAGGGAATGTAAGCCCATCATTTCTGTTCAAAAAATCCTTGAGCCAAGAACTTTCTGCATCTGGCAGCATGAGCCTTGAGATACCCACTGCTCCTCTTCCTCCTATCTCTTTACTGTCAGCATCTTCCCTCTGTCCCAGCTAAAGGAGAAAAATGTACAATTGAGTGTTTTAAGTTATTTCTAAGTTTAACTCCTGTAATCACTGTGAAGGGGATTGGTGGATTTTTAAATTTGAATTTTGGTATTTACCATGATGTTCAGTTTTGCCTGTAGGACATGGTGTGGATCTATCCTCTGGGGTGGGGAATGAAATAGCAAATGGGGGCCCAGTGTCACTAAAGCCACCTCTTCTGTGAGGTGGTGGCAGTGAATTCTCCAGCTCTGTTGCTGATGACCTTGTTTCTTCCCTTTAGCAAGTGAAAGATGTCTGATGAGTTTGGGGTGGCTCAGATGCCATTTAGTCAGCACGCAGTGGGACTGAAGTCAGATCCCCCTGTGTGAGTTTGTCCTGTACACAGGGTGGTGATACAAAGCTCTCTGTAGTAGAACCCATCTCAGTTCAGCACCTTGTGCAGCTCATTTGTTTTCCTGTACTCACTACAACTGTAGTGCCTTGATGGAAATTATATTTTTAACCTCGTGAGGTAACATAGTTCATTTTATGGCTGAAGAGCTGAGAGAGCTTGAGAGAATTTGCCGAAGGTCATGTCAGAAAACTTGTGACAGAGCTGGAGATGAGCTTGAATCTATTGTGTCATTCTAAGGCAAAGCTCTCTCCTTCACTTTGTCCTTC
Source organism: Passer domesticus (assembly GCF_036417665.1). NCBI lineage: Eukaryota > Metazoa > Chordata > Aves > Passeriformes > Passeridae > Passer > Passer domesticus. Next base: position 25,406,680 of record NC_087482.1, on the reverse strand, counting down.
TGTCATAAGGTCTGATGTTGTCTGTTTACAAGTGTACACAATTAAGAACCAAACTGCTGCACCAGCATCACTTGACACTTAGACCTTGAACTTGGCTCAAAGAAGGGCTCTTACATAAGCCCGGGAGGGTGGGGGAAGGAGGAGTGATAGTGAGCTTAGCATGGGGCCAAGCTCAGCACTTGCCTGGACCTGCTGCACTCAGTATTTTATTTTATTTTTTCTTGAATTAAAAAAAAAATACATCAAAACCTGAGATGCTTTAACAGTAAAAGGCTGTTTTCATCAATATTAAATTTAGCAGTTGTCCCTTGTGGGACAGTTGCTGAGATTTTAAAGTAAAGCAAGCTTGATAATCTGTCAGGGAAATGGAGTTTTTGTTGGCTTATAACCACAGCTTGTTGGGCAGCTATCTCTATGCACAAAGATTTTAACTGATGAAACCAGCCTGTGGAGCAGACAGTGGGATATACTAATGTTATAGCCACTTATTTATTTTTTTTTTTTTTTTAAGGATTCACCAAAGATGTATTTTGCTTGAGGCCAAATTTGTCCTTTCCTTTTTAAGTTCTGACATGTACATTTTCAGATGGCAGAGTTTTACGTTTTAGCTGAGCCTCTTAGGTCAGGAAAATAAAGGGATTTTTCTACAAGATAAGCTTGAGGCCTTCTTTTAAAATAGTTTTCTCAATATATTTGAGGGGTTTTGCTTCCTCTGTCCATCTATTGTTTATTTTCCAACAGCTTTAACAAAAAGAGCAGCTATAGTTACTTTTGTTGGGTAATTTTGCTCGTTAACTTAGGTAAGTTAATCAAAAATAGTAATATGCTATTTAAAAGCCAAAATATTAGGTTGTCAAGTCTTTGTCTTCAGAAAACCTTCCTTGACTGAAGTGTTACTGCAGAAATGTGGGGGTGTGCACATATGGTTAATGGAGCAGACTCTCCTGAGGAGTTCAGAGCAGTTCCACCTTCTGTCTTGGCTGAGGGGAGGCACTGAGGGAACTGAGCTGAGCCCCAGGGTTTGTCAGCTGCCAGCTCTGCCTGGAACAGCTTGGCTTTCACCTGCTGCAGGGTAGCTGGGCAAGAGTGACTATTCCCCTTACACTGTGAGTTACCCTTCTTATACCCGGGCAATGAATTGCACCTTTTATTTCAGGAATTACTAGGAGACAGGTCATGGGGCTGCTTCTTCTCTTGCATATCCAGGGAGTCCTAACAGTTTGAGTTGAGAGGATAGTAATGTGTTCTCTGAAGTCTCATGTGATGTATGTTTCTGCATGGTTATTGCTTGTTTCAGTTCACAGTGATACTAGAAAAAAAGGACTAAGAAATATCAGCTGTGAGGGTACAAAGCAGACAGAGCCAGGCTTTTCTCAGCCATGGCAGGACAAGGGGAGCACACAGGAACCACAGTGTGAACATGGGACAGCAGGACAAGGGGAGCACACAGGAACCACAGTGTGAACATGGGACAGCAGGACAAGGGGAGCACACAGGAACCATAGTGTGAACATGGGACAGCACTTTGTACTGGGGTGGCTGTTGAGCACAGAGTGCAGGAGGCTGTGGAGTCTCCATCCGAGGAGATGCCCAGGGGCTGCCTGCACGTGGTCCTGACCAGCTGGCCCTTGGTAACCCAGCTTGAGAGGGGGACTGGACTGGACAGTGTCAGAGGCTCCTTTCAGCCTGTGAAGTGGAGATACTGATAACAACAGCTTCATGTGTTAGTCCTGGCATATGGCTAAATGCAAATGACTTATAGAGGCAGCTCTGGATATTTACATAAAAAGAACTCTTTCAGATTATTTTTATAGGGGCATCATAAAAAGCAATTTAACTTCCCTTCTCACTGCTGATGTTTTTCCAGGTCTGCCCCATCTCCTACCTCAGGATCTCCATGAAGCCTGTTCTGCTGACCCAGAACAAGGAGGCACTGCAAGCCCTGCCCCTGGGTGTGACACTGACATTTACAGTCCATTTCCACGATAACTCTGGAGATACTTTCCATTCACACAATGCTGTGCTCAACTTTGCCACCAACAGGTAGGTGTCTGTCACGGGTGATAATTACAGAGAGCAAAAATAGGCCAGACACTCAGAACAAAGATTGTTCCAGAGATACCAAGTGAACATGCAGCTTGGGCTGGGATTAGCAAAGCAAGGGTTTGTCTCTGTGGCCTTCAGAGGCAGTGGCAGGAAGGAGAGTTGCATTTAGCAATCGATATTCCCTAGCCATGGAAAGCTGCCCAGATAAGCATGGTCCCAGCAGGGCCTGCAGGAGCTGTGCTGTGCTCTGAGTGACTCTGAATCATCCCCCTGCATGCAGCAGTGGCCCAGAGAAACAACTGATCCATCAGCATCTGCCTCTCCCAGTGCTGTGTTCCACTGACTCACTGAGGGCTTATGTAAGGTGGGGAATGTTCTGGATCAGGGGCTGTCTCCTCAGATAGGCTTGTGCAACCTTCCCACAGCAGGGACAAGCCTTTGGTCTCTGCCTCCCAGAATAAATGTTGTGAAGCAGCCTCCTGTGCTCGTCAGTAAAATACCACTAATGCTGTTACTGAAACACGGTTTGTTTTCTGCAGAGCACCTTGCTGAGTTTGGTGAATACCAGAACTGGCAATCCAATGGCATTGTGTCTGGGAAGTTGCATATTGGTGTTCAAATTTCTTGGCTTCCTAACTCCCTTGAGAAAAGGGAAAAGAGACAGATTATGTCATTCTAAAGCTCTACAATTCTCAATTGTTGTGAATACAATTAAGAAGTAGTTTTCATGCATAATTACAGTCTCAATATTCCCTCAGCATAGTGGTGAACTGAGAGCTGTAATTTGTCTCAGTAGCACCTAAATAATTTTTATAATTTCCGTACTTTGCTGGACTTCATCAGATGACTGCTCCTGAAAACAAGCAGTCAGCCAGCTGAAGGGTTTGATACCTCTCTAGCTAGACAGACAGTGCCATTCCCAAGCCTTCCCTCATGCAGCAGCACTTGTGTTTGTGTGCAGAGACGACTTTGTGCAGATCGCCAGGGGAGCCACCAACAACACCTTTGTGGTCAGGACTGTGAACGTGGGGCTGACCCTGCTCAGGGTGTGGGATGCGGAGCACAGTGGCACTTCAGACTACATCCCACTGCCTGTGCAGCCTGCCATCTTCCCAGAGCTCCCAGACGTGGTGGTGGGGGATGTCCTGTGCCTGAGGACCTTGCTGGCGGCCCAGGAAGGTGAGTGGCCTCCAGCTGTGTGGGTTAGCAGCTGTTCCATGGGACACCAGTCTCAGGAAAACCAAATGCATAATTTACCGTGTTTGTTCAGAATCAAATGCCACTGTTCTTCTTCATTATAAAAATAGGTTTGATCAACTCTAATTTTAATTGCACCATGCAATAAGTCTCTTGTTTTGAACTCCTGAGCATCACGCTTCAGACATTTCTATTCCATTAGCTGGGAAGGCTTGGTTCTGTGGGACTCCAGCAGAATCAGGCCTGCCTTCACTCACTGTGTTTGACTGTTGGTATTGCTGGGCTTGTGCCAGAGTAGCTGCTGGGCAGTGGCACTCTCAGACACCACAGTGGTTCCTGGGCACGGGAGGGGTGTGCCCTGCCTGGCAGTGACACTCTCAGACACCAGTGCCCAGGAAATGCTGCAGCTGGCAGCAGGGTGTGAGCAGTGCCCCCGTGGTGTTTTCCAGGCCTGCCAGGTGTGTGGAGCTCCTCCTCAAGTGCTCTTCTTCTCATGGACTCCAAGACTGGCGTGGCCCTGGCAAGGGACTCTGGGATGGTCACTGTTTACTATGAGATCCCTGGGTTACTGAAAACCTACAGAGAGGTGAGGCACTGTTCTGGTCCTGCTGAGATTGGTTTGTTTGGGGTGGACCTCACCAAACAGCATTCTGAGGATTTTTTTTTTTTGTGCTAGAAATACTTAGAAATGTTCTTTTAAAAATGCAGATGGTTGGGAAGTATTTGGTACGTGACCAAAAACATAATGTTTTTTTAAAGCATCTGTGCTAAAGAGGTAAATGTAGCATATCAATTTTGATTTTTCACCTCTACTGTTCTTATATTGAACATTTTGATTCCTTTGTTGGCTGAGTTGTTTCCAGATGCTAACCGATTTTTGAGTATGGCTGCTGTTATGAATGAAACTTCAGTGCCAGCAAGAACTTGCTCAGGTGTTGTGCCATGCATCACTGATCAGAAGTACTCCATTAAATTATTTTGTTTATCTGCTATGCAATCGTACTGTTGACACAATTCACTGCATCAACAGCACAAGCACTAGACATTCTTTTAAAATTAAATTTAGACATAGAGCTTTATGCATATTGTCTTCCTACCCAACCCCTAGAAGTTAAAATGTTTTTGCTCGCTTAAATTGCTTGGAAAGGCAGTTTCTAATATTAGAGAAATGTGGGATTTCAAAGAAAAACATCATCTCACCTCTTGGAGTCTTTCACAACCAATCCAGTCTGGTTTTGCCTTAATTTTTATTTGTTGAAGCACTTTTTGGTAACAATGTGCTTCATCCTTTTTTCAGATCATGATTAATGCACCTCAGAGGACCACAGCAATGCATGTCAGTGGCATGCAGGCAAGCTTGCAGGGAGTGGCAGCCTCAAAAGTAATAGTTTCAATTGGGGAAACAAACAAAAATTTGAAAGGTATGATTAAAAACTATTCATGCTGATGGTTTATTGTGTGTTTATGGATTAATGATGCTTTTGTTTGTGTTATGGGGTTTTTGTTTGTTGTTTAAGGGTAACAGGATCCCCGGGAACCTCAAATGCCTTTCTAGAGTCCCAGGAGCTCTAGGAGCCATGGGATGGAATTTGGAAGGTGTTCTGGAGCACTAGTAAATTTCACAACTAAACAAAATCAGTAGATTTCAATGGAGGTACCATTTTTGATCATATAAACAACAGTTAATGGGCAAACAGCTAATTGCTTGTATGTTTAATTGCAGTTGCCTTCTTGGAGTTGTTACATTTTCTTACTTAGTTACCATCCTTAAATCTTTACAGAACTTGTCACCAGTCAGAATCAGTACAAAGATTAACCATCACATTGTGTCCTGTATTCAATGTGCTGTATTTTGTGTGATGATAGATACTTTTAGCTTCTAGCTTAACAATTAGCACTTCTACCAATAGTTTTTTATTTTGCCTTATCTAAATTATTAGCCTACCAAAATACCGTCTCACCAGATACTAAAATCTAACTTGAGGCTCCCAGGATCGTGTAAGTTATTCAAGAGACATCTGAGCAGAAAATTCTCTGCAGCTTATTCTTTCCTGTAAATAAATTATTCCTGTAAAGAAAACCCCATAACATATAAAATTTTCATTGCTGTCTCTTTGGGATTAGACCCTGAGCAAGGACAGCTGTCAGTGATTTCCAATGATTTTAATATCCTCATAACCTTGTGAAACTATTTCAGAAGGTGGTAGAATAACCCAATATTTCAAATAATGATTTTGCTTTTAATTAATTCAACTTAATTAGTTACAATTTTATTTTGTAATGAATTATAGATGAATTGTTTCCTTCCTCCTAGGGGAGTGCTCACCTGCTCAGACTGAAGCCATTGCTGAGTTACAACCCCAGTCCATTATCAGTTGCCATCTTGATTTCAACAGTGATGCCTTTGACTTCCCAGCACAGGATATTTTTGTGGCAGAACCTGGATTTGATGCAGTTTCAGGTAAGGTGTGACAAGATGCCACACTGCAGACAAACACAAGCCCTTTGGTCCAGCAGATTCCACAGAATCCCAGCATCATGGGTTGGGTTGGAGGGATCTTAAAGCCCATCCAGTGCCACCCCTGTCATTGCAGGGACACTTTCCACTGTCCCAGGTTGCTCCAAGCTCCCACCCGGGCCTGGGACACTTCCAGGGATCCACAGCTGCTCTGGGCACCCTGTGCCAGGGCCTCCCCACCCTCACATGAAGGATTTCTTCTTAACATCCAATATAAACCTCCTGTCTTTCCTTCTGAAGCCTCTGGGCTTTGCTGTGTAGGAGCTCAGGCCTCAGTGAGTTGCTCACATGGACACTTCTTGTTTCAGTGGTTTTTCTGCCTGTGACAAAATCCTGTGTTGGTTTTCAGAGAAGGCCAGAAGTCAGTGGTGGCCTTCTCTGAAAACCAACATGTTTTGTAGCAAGTGAAAGAAGCAAAAGAGCACTCAGGTGACAAGTATTCCAAAAGTGGAATGTACCCCTGCCAAAACGTCATGAACTGGGTCTTAAAATGGGGGGAAATTGCCAGACACTGTGGAGGTGGAAATAAATTTGTCAAGTCTACAAAGTGTAAAAAGTTTTGAAAGTGTAACGTGATTTAAAGCAGCACCAAACTGCAATGGACTTAAAGAACATTATTTATCTTTTAGATTCATCCCTGAACCCATTGTGTAAACCCCTATTCTGCCCTGCAAATGCCTGTTTTACTTAGCTAGGGGAAGAAAATAAGGGCAAAACATGCACCTGGCAAGTTCTCCTTCTTACTGATCCTTTTTATCTTCTATTCTCTGGGAAGTTTTTACTACCTTTACTGCTAATTACAGATTAATTGGTCCTATGTGACACTAGAAACATGGTGAATATATAACTTTGAAAGGATCTTTTATAAATAAACTACATCTTCACGGACTTGATAATGGTGATGGTAGGTGGCTAAAATTTTAACACCAGTTGAAAAGAATATGAAATAGGATTTTCAATCTTGTTTTCAGTAAAGCTTTTCAGTGCTAGTGTAAGTGTTATGTTCAAAATGGAACTGAGTCTCAATAGCATATTAGAATAAAATATGACTGGAAGTTACCAGCATAATGTTTTTTTCATGACGTTCAGTTTGGGACAAGGAATAATTCTGTAGCTGTAGTGCTGGGATTGTGATGTTTGACTCCACAGACACACTGTCCCAGTCCATCTGTGCACCCTCATCACTGCTGGCTGAGCTGTACCACCTTTTCTAGCTTTTCTCTGATGACACCCCAGCAATCTCGCCGTGCATGGAGAAAAACCTCAAAGGTGAGCAGCACACAACCCAAGCTGTCTTGTTCCTGCAGGCCACTACACGTGCTCCATCAGGATGCACAGCCTGACCGACAAGCAGCTGAAGCACCTGAGCAGGAGCCAGGCCGCGCTGCGGGTGACGGCGGCGCTGCGGGGCGGCGCGGGGCCCGGGCAGCAGCTGGGCACTGAGGTGCCCTTCAACCGCTGGTTCTACGCCGACCAGGCCGAGATGCTGCTCAGCAACCAGGACGTGAGCTCCGTGCTGAAAATCTTCGGTGCCAGCGACATCCTGGATAGCCTGGAGGTGAGTGTGTTCCCAGGGAGCGTCTCAGCACAGCTGAAAGCATTCTGAGCTGTCACATGCAGCTTCCTAGTGCAAGGCGCTCCCTGCCATCTTTACCGTGTCAAGATTTGTTCCTGAGATTATTTGGAAATGCTCATCTTGGAATGATGATTCTTCCTCAGTTTTCACTTCTCACGGGATCCCAGAGTGGTTTGGGTTGGCAGGGACCCTAAAGCTCATTCTGTTCCAATGCATTGCCGTGGGATGCCCCTCAACCCATCCAGCCTGGTCCTGGGCTTGGGGCAGTACAGGTGTGTCAGGCTCACCTGGGCATACAGCCTGGCACGTGAGAACCATGGGTCAGGAAGCAAAAACCTGCTTGAACCCTGTGGTGGGGGAGTCTTGCCCAAGTATTTGTGTGGCTGACTGCCCATAGCACACACAGCCCATTGAGGGTCTGTGGGTTTTGTTTGGGGTTAGCCCAAACCTGTGGAGGAGGCAGGTGAGAGGGGGCACCCTTGGCAGTAGGCCGGGGGAAATGCTGCCAGTGTCACTGTAAGGGTACACCTGACTCCTCTGGAGGGGGGAATTGCTCAGTGTTTCTGTGGAATCCCCCACTGCTGGCAGCTGGCCTGGAAGAGGAGCTGTGCTGTGCTGTCCCAGCAGTCTGTTCCAGGTTGGATGTTCCCTGTGCAGGTGAAATGCGAGTCCCCAGCAGTGAAGGTGCTGGAGAAGGAGAAGTCCTATGGGCTGCCCAGTTACGTGGTGTACACTGTGAGCCTGGCTGATCCCAGAGTTCCCAGCCAGGGCTCCCTGTCCACCACTCTCACTGTCTCCAGTCCCCTGACAGACCAGTCCATCACCATCCCAGTGACAGTGATCTACCTGACTGACAGAACCACTGCACCCATGAGATGTAAGTTTAGCTCTGCATTCCATATGCCAGCAGGAACCTTTAGCTTTTCTGATGTTTATGAGGTTAACTCTTAAAGCACATTGGAGAAGATGCTCCTTTTAATTCAATATTGCCTCCTCTTAATCAATTCTGCAGATGAAGCCACTCTCTTCCAGCAGTTTGTTGAATCTTACCAGGTGATGATCTTCACACTCTTTGCACTCTTAGCAGGGACAGCTGTTATGATCATAGGTAAGAGAAGGAAAGATTGCACAATAATTTTTTTCCATAGCTTCTTACAGTGTGTTAGCTGTAAGATAAAAAGGAATGATTGCCAAGTGAAATTATTTTGTTTTGTTTTGCAACTGTCTTGCAGCCTACCATGCATTTTTCTCGCCGAATGAGCAGCACAATCAGCCAGTGTTCCACCCAAAGACAAGTCTTCAGCACACCCCTAACAGTAAGCAGCTGTCACCCAGTTGGAAATGAATTAATTGATTAGTCTGGCCATTGCACTGGAATTGAATGTAGGAAGGTCTGTAATCAAGAGTGGTAATGAAAAATCATTCACATTCTTACAGATGTGTCCAAGTTACAGTGAGCTGCAGGCCTGGGTGTAAACACAAGTGCCTGATGCTTCAGATAAAATAAGGCAAATTCAAGTGAACATCACTTGCTGAGGGGAAATGTATTGTGCCCCCCTGAGACTTAAGTCCCGAGCAGGAAAACCCACAAACTTTTGATACTTGCAGGATACCTTTTGAAGAGGCACTGAGCTACAGGGATGATTTCACTTGGGATGGATCATCAGGTTCATTGCCGGTGTTCAGCAGATGATCAAGAGCAGTTGTTTGTTCCGTCTCCCACCATTCCCAAGCCTGATTGTTGTCTTCTCCTTCCCATGTTTCAGGCTCCATCATGTCACCTGCACATTCCTTCAGCTCCCAGGCCTCCAGCAGGCAGAGCAGCCCCTCGTCCCCGCTGTGGAGCACGGGCTACGCTTCTCGCTAGAGGCAGCACAGCTCCTCCTCATGGCAGAGAAAAACAAATGTACAACTCAGTGCCTTAGCAAGCTCAGCAGCTTCAGCAGTCGGATTGTAATTCAGGTTTGCTCTGGAATACAACTAGGTCCTTAATTTATTTAATTTTTTTACTATTTAGGGCTCTTTGAGTTTATTTTTTTAGGCCAGTGCTTCAGTTCTCAAAAGCTTGTTTTATCTGTTGTCTTTTACTGCCTGCACAAAAAGCAGAGTTTATGCTAGTCTGGCTTTCTTGCACTCTTCAAGCAACTAGAAGTTATATCTAAGTTAGAGTGATAACAATTTTTTATTTACTTTTTATAAAAATTAGATTTCTTTCTAATGAACTTTTTTAAGAAAAGGGAAATGAGAAAAACAAGTGAAATATGAGCCAAAAATTTGAAGGATTGTATATTTCGAAGAACTGGTTTTTATTTTGCGTTCCAAAAACTCAGGAATGTATTGCACTGATAAGTGTTCTTATATTTAGCCTTACACTGGGATTCACCAGCACAGTATGCTGGTTTAGCATGAGGAATGCTGGAACAACTGTGAATAATTTAGAAGTTTTTTTTACAACAACAATTAGAAAAGGAAAAAAAATAAATCCAGAACTTAGTGTGAGTTCCTTTGGGTACAACTGCAGTATTCCTTGGTACTGTAAGCACTTTTCTGAACTGGGAGTGTGAAAGCATGTGCCTTTTAAGTGCACCTTTCTTCTGGTAGGAATCCTTTATTTTGAGGATATAATCACATCCCAGTCACTTGTATTTGTAAGCAGGGTTTTGCAGCTATCAGATAAGGGGTTTGTTTACATATAATAAACATCCCAGTTTTAACTGTGAATACTATTCTGGCTGTCTGAACTTTCCTAAGGACCATAAGGAAAGTGAAATAACAAAATACTTCATGCAAAATACTTTTGTGTGCAGAACTATGCAGGCAAATGGATGAATGGAATGCAAACCCAGTGCATGGCAGAGAGTTTTGGTTTTTCACAGTGTTAAAAACAAAAGGATTGTTACATGTAATTGTACTGAGTCTTGTTTAACTTACTGGCTAGTTTGGAGAAATTGTGCCTTAAGTGCTAGTACTACTTACAAAGGTCAGTTTGGATGTAGATAATAATTTGAATCTGTATTAAAGACTTTTAAGACTCCTTTGTTTTGAGTTTTCTTGTGGTATGGCTGTTCAGAGTCTAGCACTGGACTATATTATTTAAATCTGTATTATTTAATAAAGTTTTTAAAGATTCCTTTATTTTGCTGTTGATGGAATTTTCTGTGGTTCAGCTGTTCAGAATTTAGCACTGGGCTGTTGTTTGAACTGTCCTTCCTACAGCCCCTCAGTGTTTGTAATCATGATTTTTCAATCTTAATTTTCTCTTCTGTTGACAACATAATGTTTTTTAATATTTGACAGTTTTTCAACTAGTATTTGTTGTCAGGGATTTCTCCCAGGGTTCAGTAAGCATCTTCAATTTCTGCTGAAATCAGTGATGACTGTAGAAGCAGCTCTTAATTTTCTAGGTTTGTTGAAACTTCCCATTTTGCTCATTTGGGTTTTAAAGGAAAATGTGATCTCTTTTCCACTTGCATTCAGCAAGAAACCAACAGGCTGTGAATGTGTCAGTGCTACTGTGATAAGCTCTTCAGAAATGATTAAAGGAGAGATTTTGCTCTCCTGTTGTTTCTCTTTCCCATTCAGCAGTCTGGCACTGAATGTTCTGAAAAACGAACTGCTCCAAGTGGTGGGAGTACTTCAGCAAATGCTCGCTGTTTATTTCATTTCTTTAGGCAAGTAGTTGCAGTCTCCTGGCAAGAAAAAGAAGAAGTATGAAGTAGGGAGCTGGTATGACTCAGGAGCAAACCTCCTGCAAGCAACAACCAGGCTTTTGCCTCAAGGAGCTCACCTGACTTGTGGGGCCATTCCTGGGGCCGGGGGCATTTGGGAATATAAATTTTTCTGAGCAGGTTGCTGCCAATGAAAAGATTTTTTATTTTTTAATTTAATAAAGTGAGATCTGGGGGCTTGCATTTAATGCTGGCTTTCCCTCCTGTTCACTTAGTGCTTGTTCCTGACTGTTTTCACCCCTGAGAGGGAGAGGGGCTGCTGGGAATGTGTCTGTTCCAAGGTCCAGGCCTTACGTGAGTTGAAATGTCTGAGCTGTGCCAGGCTGACTTCTGCATCCAGAAAATCCCTGCCTGCCAACAGCTGATCAACAGGTGTGTCCCAAGGAATTACTCAATTAGATTAGCAAGGCTAGGTTAGTATTGCTCTCCAAGCCAATCTGCTGCCTAACACAACATCCCAAACACAGCCTAATCTTTATTTCTCCATCTGCCCCTTCAAGGAGCAAGGCAGATGATGAATGAAACATTGCACACACCTTTTCAGCAAAGAGCTCTTTCTGGTGGGCAGCCAGGGTTATGGTTTGCTGCTTCAGGGGAAGGTTTTCCTGGCAGCATGTTAGCTGCCTGTTGCAGTTTCTATGAAGGATTAAAGTTCTCCAGGTGTCAGTCCACTCTTGGCTAACCCCTGCAGATAAAGGCATTCTTACCTTCTGTATTTGGTTGTTGATTTGGGCATTTATGAGCACATGTCAGTCATTCATGAACATCCTCTGACCATTTTTTTAGTACAGGGCTCCCCAGGAAGCTTGGGGAGCTTCTCCATCCCAGGTTCCCCTGTTAGAGACACAGCTGTGTTGGGCTGTGTCTCGTTGTGTCCCAGGGATTGTAGCAATCCTCCCCAAGGAGCTCTCCTTGGAGCAGCCCTGGAGACAGATGGTGTTTGGTTAACAGGCAAGGTACGTGCTCTCCAGTTAATTCCTCTTCTTTAAAATGCTTCTTTTTTTTCTGGTAAGGCAACTAGAGGTATGTTCATGGTATTTAGCTTTACGAGTCTCTGTTAAGTCTGTGTAGTATTGGTGATTTGATTAAAACCATTCCTTTTCAGCTGTTACTTCTTCGTATCAGTTTCAAGTTTAAGGTTATAGCTGGCCTTAAACTCCAGCCTGTGTTCTCCACAGCACAGCCCCTGTGCTCTCATAGGAATGCATCCATTTCTAAGCTGGAAAAAAAGGCATTTAGCAAGTGATGACTATCTGACATAAGGTCTTTGGGTGCTACTAAATATTCTATTTTTATTTGTTTTATTGGCAAAACTCAAAAACCTCTGCTTTATTTTCAGTTTGAATAAAGCTGGGTTCACTTTTCCTCTGTTAACTTCAATGACACAACTTCTCCGTGTAAATCTGGCACGTGGTTTCCCAGGACCTTCTCCTGAAGCTTGCAAAATTAAAACAAGAATGGGAAACAAATTTTTCTCCTTGATTCATAGTTCTCACCATTGCACTGAGCTGTAGCTGTACCACCAGCAAGCTGCTTTCCACATCTTCCCCCACACCTCTTGTCCTCTCCATCTCCAGAGGAGTTTTTATCCCAGGTGCTGCATTCACCTCTGCAGGTGGCCTGCTCCAGAGCTTTGTGAATTAATAAATTATTAATAAATTATTTCCTGCCATTTCTACCATCTTCACCCTTCAGCACAGCCTGGTGGTGCTGTGCTCTGTGTGCTGCTTCCCTCTCAGTGCTTTGCCATAACCCCCAAACAGATTGGGAGCTGCAGTTGCTGTTTCCCATGGAGCAGACGTTGTGTACATGTTTGCAATTCACCCAGTCATGCATTCTTCCCTTCTCACTTCTTACTTGCCACGTTGTGTTTTAAAGTGCTGTTCTCATTCTGCTCAGTTCAAAGCTTTATCTCAGGCATTACTTTTGCCTTTAGCATAAATAAGTTTATTTCAAGCTGTTGTGCTTATGAATATGCCAAGGTCTCTTTTGTGACCCTTTTTTCATTTTTTAATTTCATTTCCAAGCAAGCCAATTCCCACCTAGGGACATCCTTTCACACTTTGGGTGGGAAAGCACCACAAAACTTCACTGAAGAGTCAGACCAGAAATCCCTGTAATGGAGAACTTGAGGCTGCCTATGCCAAGGGCAGCCCTAGTAAAAATTTTAGGCCAGCGTGTGCCAATGGCTTACAGGGACCATCTTTAAATCAAACGAGCAGTATTGTCTAGATAAAATCTAGTGATTGAAATTTAGTTTACTGATCAACAAGTCTGGAAGTTCTGGAACTAGTTTTAAATAATTGTTCTATTTCACATGTATTCATCTATGAGAGAGACAAGAGGTGGGAGATGCTTTTGTCTTTTGTGGCATATGCTTTACTTAGAAAATAAAGTTCTGAGACTCTCTTAAGTAGTAGGAAGCTGCCCTTAGTAACAAAGTAGTGAAAATTGTCATATTTTATCCAAAAGGAAGGGGAAAAAATAATTTTCCAAAGTAATAGCTTGTAATTTGACAGCATGAGTCACTTGTGTCATTATGAGTGAGTCATGAATAGAAGAGGCACCAAAAGAATTATTTTTCAAAATGTACAAAGATAACAGAGAAACTGTGTCTCCCAAAATGTTGCTAAGAAGGCACCAGGCCCTTGAACAGGCTAAGCTTATTTGAAATACTAGCTCACCAAAAGTGCTTTTTATTTTATTTTTTTTAATAATAGAACAGGCTGCTATCAATTATCTTTTTCTGTAAAAGCCAATTAGCTTGTCTTCAGTGGAAGGTGGGTTAAAGCTCTCCTTAGAAGAATATTAAGAATTCTGGAGTTTCAGCATTATGTTCCAACCTTCACCAGCTCCTGAACTCTCTGGCCACACACAGTTTGGTCAAGTCACCAAACACAGCCAATAAAGCTGATTTGGCCTCAGTACTTTGTCATTGCTCCTATGCATTTTTCTTTGTCATTGCTCCTATGCATTTTTACCTCTCCAAATTTTCTTTCCTCACACCTCACTGGTCATCTTTGGATCTGAAGCTGTGGCCATGTCCTGGTGGATATTTGGGGGTTTGTTAGATTAATATTTCATTTCATTTCATGTTGGGTTCAGACTGGGCAATAGAAATAAATAGCCTTTGATTCTAGCACAATTAAGGATCTCTTGTGAAGAAAAAAGAACTCTGTTGTCTTGAACATCTGACCCCAGCTGGTGCATTCTCTCTGCCAGCTGGTTCTTGCATGGAAGGAAAATTAATAAAATTGCCAAACAAAGAAGTATTTTCAGCAAGTCCACAAACATTGAAGGCTAAACATCCTTCTTGCAATGCCAGAAGTGGATTCCAAATAAGCAGCTGAACTGAAGGATTATTTTGACAGTGTTGTAGAAATATTGGTCTACTGGAGATATTTAAAGGTCAGCTGGAGTGTTTTGTGGGGGTTTTGTTGCTGTTGCTGAGTTTTTTTGGTGCCTGACTCCTTAGTTCTGGGCATGCTACTTTCATAAGGCGTCACTGACACGCTGGGCTCTGAGAATCTGTGTTACACAGATTATCATCACCATTGCTGCAGCTTCCATATTCCTCCTCTACTACAAAAAACATGACCTTTGTGTGATTTTTGTGTGTGTGTCTGGTATGAGATTTCACCTCCTTCAGCAGGAAGAGATCGATGAATTGAGATAATTGAAGGCGTAGACAGTAGTTGCTACCACTCTCAAATGATTTCATTAAATTATTAACAATTTGCTCAGAGCTGTCTTGGGAGTGCTGGGAGAGCAGAATGTAGTTTAGGCATAAAACATGATACAGCAATTTCATATTAGTTCCAGCTTTACTGAATGTGCTTCTGAAAGCAGACAGGTACAGATCACACTTCTGTCTGATTTTTAGATTTAGGGTTACAGTGACAGTGGAAAATGTCAGAATTATGAGTAAGTTAAAAAGCAGTTCTGAGTTGTAAGGTCACAGATCCCTGTTAGTGCTTACTCCATGACCTGACTTAGCAAATCACGGCTTCATATTCTCAGTAGTGATGGCAGAAATCACTCCCTCTGCTTCATAATATTCTCTCCTTTTAACCTGACTCTCAGTTGCTGTTTAGGAAAGTTCTAAAGTGCTTTGTGTCCTTGACCCAGGTGACTGACCAGCCTGCAGGGCTGGGGGAGCTGGGTACAAGTGTAAATACACTTTCAATGCAGTGACTTATCAAGCAGTAGGATTGACATAAGAGAAGCTGTTGTTCCATGAAACACAGTAAAAGCAGGGTGGAAATACATCAGGTGTTTTCAAAGCAGTATTTCCCAAGGGGAATCCTGGTCCAGCAGTGAATCACAGAAGTAGGTTGGAAAGCACTGGACAGTGAAGTTTCCCTCCTAAACAAAGGAGGGCAGGGAAAGGCAGCCCTTTTGTGCATCTGGAAATTATCCTAGGCCCCAGTTCAGAGTTTAACTGTGGAATGTTTGATATTGATGAACTTCAGATTTGTGACTTAGATAAAAATTATATTCACAGAATCCCAGAATATCCTGAGCTGAAGGGATCCCCAAGGATCACCCAGCCCAACCCTGGCCCTGCCCAGACACCCCAACAATCCCACCCTGGGCACCCCTGGGAACTCCTGGACCTCGGGGCCGTGCCCATTCCCTGGGCAGCCTGGGCAGTGCCACCACCCTCTGGGGAAGAAGGGAAGGACTTTTTCCTGATCTCCAGCCTAAGCCATCCATGGCCCAGCTCCAGCCCTTCCCTGGATGCTGTCCCTGGCCAGGGAGCAGAGATCAGAGCTTGTCCCAGTCTGGAATTTCAGGAGGCCCTTGGAGTGAGCTGTTTTCCTTCCAAACCGAGCAGGATTTTGGTCTCTGTTCTGCCTGTGTCTGGCCTCCTGCCCAAATTCAGCATCTCTGTGTACACAAATACTCATCCTCTGGGCATTGCTCCTCGTGCACCTGCCAGCAGCACTCTTCCCTCTGCCTTAGCAGGTGAGCTGATCTAATGATACAGGAGCACCTGGTTCCCAACCCTGCAAATTCAGGGCTTTCTGGCAAATAGCACTTCATTTAGGTAATGACACTCTTACAGCTCAACAATGATGGCTTTGTGTCCTTCAGACTTATTCAAATATCTCTGCAACCTTATTCAATGACTACACCTTGTCATTCAGACCCCAACAGAGGAGTTTAACATTTTGCTAAAGGAAGCTTTCTCTGTGCTTTGGTTGATTTGCCCAGGAGGTGGAAGTGCAACTATTTTGATAGAGCTGGACTGTGTACTAGGATGAACACATATTTTCATGAAATCTCTCAAATGTCATTTTAAAAGTCATTGAGTGTGCTCTACAACAAAGCAGGCAGAATTACAGAGCAGAATGCCTTTTGTGAATGCTATTGTAAATGTGTCACAGCTCATTCTGGCTTTTGCATGTGGGCTTATCTTCAAATAGCATCCTGCTGTTATGATTAGTGATTGCTATCGTGAATAAAATCTCTTTGGTTTCTGCAACAAAATAAACCACTTTATATATAGAACCCACTGTTGAATAGGACCCTAAATATTTATTTTCCCATTCTTATTGCCAAATAATCTTCAAGGTGAAGCCTCTTGTCTAATGAAACAATGTCAGCAGTAAAACCAGGACTTGAGGCAGTCATGGTCTAGAAAGAGCAGGCAGCAGCAGAAAGCAAGCTCTTAATGTTACCTGTCTAAATGAAACATCCTTGGAACCCTGTGAGCTTGGAATCAGGCAATTGTGTTTTACTGGGACGAGCTTTGTGGTGTCCCAGTGTCCACCAGCATCACCTCCTGCTCCAGGTAATTGGTAACCCCATGGGAAGTGCCCTGTGTCACCTGCTGCGCTTCCGCAGAACTTTCAGTCTTGCCACTTTCTAACTTTCAGTCTTGCCACTTTCTAAATTATTCGTGTCAACTTTGAGGCTTTTGTATTGGTAGAGCACTCACAAAAATGTTTCTTCATGTGATTTGGCATATACAATACTGTATTACATGATACAGTATTGTATTATTATATATCATAAGCTATATGGCAGGGATTTGGATTAGAGGATCTTTAAAGGTCCTTTCCAACCCACACTCTTCTCTGGTTCTATGATTCTGTAAAATATGAATAATCTAGTTGTACAGCTCACATCTTTCCAAATTAAATTCTGCAAGAGAAAGCAAAGCTTTTTGCCTCTTAGACTCACTAGATTAAGACTTTTTAGGCTTGTGGAGGATTGGATGGAATAGTTCCAGTTAAGACTAACAAGCCAAAATTTAGAAATAGCTGGAGCTAACCTTTGATGAGAGAGGAAAGAAAGAGTCTCCTAAAGCAAGTTCCTAAAGAATTCTCATTTACGTAGAAGTACATGAGAAGGCAAAAATCTCTGAAAGTGAAATAAATTCAGGGCTTCTGAGAAGAAGCCCCAGAAGCACAGCACTGGAGGTGTTGGGCAATGCATGAAAATGAGATACAGAGAAGTAGGAGACAACTTTCACTACATCAGTGTGTTTGCATAACACAGTGAGACTGGCAAAGGGAATTATGCCTTCATTTCCCAGTTTTATGAGAGCCTGCATGTGTGGAATAAAGCTCTGGGAGAAGACAGCAAGGAGAGAAAGGAAGGTTTCCTGTGAGTAATCTAACTTAAAAATTGGAAGTTGTCTTAAATTGTGCATCATCTTTCAGGGTGAATGGTGAATCTTTGTGTCAGCCAGTTTGTTTTGCTGCTGGAATCTGACCATAAAGTTCTTAGACACAAGGTCTGCAGTACTGTGTGTTCAGTTGTGCTTCAGGAGTTCTCTTATCATTATGAATGTCTCTCATTCCATCTGCCTGAACAGATAGGGCTGTGCTAAGTCTGTTATTAATTTTTTAGGTTGTTTCATTCCAGATGAATAAAATATTTAAATTGAATATTTTTTCCCAGCACCTGCAGCTGCTCAAAACCCCAGCACATTATGCAGTTGAATTTAAGCAATAAAGACTACTAACTTAAAACACTTTCGGTGCCAGTGAGCTTTAGGAATGTTGTCTGTGAGAACTGGTAACTGCTAAGTCACTCTTCTTTGAATACTTCAGATCCACAGATACATTGATGTACCTCTTGTGAGTGACTAAATGATCTATTTATATTAATTTGCTTATCATCTTGATTAGCCTGTTGTTCAGGCTTCTAACTGAGCAGACTTTCCATTGGTTTAGTGTCTGCACTCTCAGATAATCTCCTTTTTGCTCAGTCACTGCTGCTGTCCACAGCCAGGCTGGGCAGGGCTTGGAGCCACCTCAAGGTGTCCAGGATGAGCTTTGGGGTCTCTTCCTATGACACGGTTGAGAGAGAAACGGAACCAGAAACAAATTTCAAAAGATGGCCTCACAAATAAGACTAGATACTTTGGAGAAGTAGAACTATGAAAGATACATTGCAGTGAGACCTACAAATAGTAATTTTAAATAATTGATTTTAAGGCACTTAAAACATAGTGTAGCAAAAGCTAATAAGCCAAAAAAATACTTATAATACATTATAATTAGAAATAGTTAGCTTCTAATTGTAGTAGTGTGAATTATAACATCTGTATTGTCTCACCCCTCAGATAAGACTAAAAATAAAATAAAAGCTTTTAAAACACCTCTCAGTTACCCCATCTCTGAGTCAGAAAATACCTTAATCCAACATCTTCCAACCCAAACCCTTCCGGCCCTCCAAGGTTCCATGACTCTGCTTGCTGGCTGAAAACATCAGTAGCAGGAATTCAAGTGTTACACTCCCAAGCTAGCACAGCCCTTGCAGAAAGCTGCACCTGCTTTCCAGGGATGGATTTATGGGGAGCTGCATCTCCAGAGCCTGCAACTCCTCACGTACTAATTCTCCTGAATAAAGTTTTACTCTGGTGGTGTGGGGTTGGGGTTTTTTGGGGGGTTGTGGTGTTTTTTTGTTTGTTTGGAGTTTTTGTTTTGTTTTTTTGGTGTTGGTTTTGGTTTTGTTGTTTGGTTTTTTGGGGGTTTTTTGTGGTTTTTTTTTTTTTTTCCCCCAGCATATCTTGATTAGTGTGACTGTGTAAATCTGTGGGTACATTTGGTGACTCAGTGCCATTACATGGATTTACATGTGCAAGGAGACAAGTTTGCTGCTGGCATCATGGGGCCTTGATTGCCTGCAGCTGTGGAATTTGCATGTGCCTTGGATCCTGGTCACTGGTAAAAATGCAGAAGCATTTATTCAAAGTTCATAAATAGCTTCTCATTTTAAATTTAATAGGAATTTAAACATGAAACCATGAGAATTCATTTCACTAGTGTCCAAAGAGAGCTTAGAGCCTTGTCTCAGGCATTAAAGCAGGTTTTGTTTGCTCCTGATATCCTTTCACTTGGCTTACCAAGCTTGTAACACAGTTTATCTTGCACTACTACAATGGGTGAATTTTGCAGAAATGTATCCCCAAGAAGAACAATTCGATTTACCTCATGATCCCTCCTGGAACTGGTTCTTTCTCCCTCCTTTTTCACTATGTTTTGCTTTACAGACCATCATATCTCTACTGTTTTATACGATTATTTGCCCTCCCCATAAAATAAACATCAACATTTGCATATTCTGTAAGTTACATTTTATGAAACAGCAAAACCTCTAAAGCTTCCCAGCTGAGGACCTGCTTGTTTGGATTTTATGTGTGGAGCAGAAAGGAGGGAAGGAGAGGTTGTTTTGGAGCCCACAGCACTATTTCAGTGCTTGATATAGAACACTAAAGTATTTTGAACTCTATTGTTGAGAATCCCCGTGTGATATAAATCAGAATTATTATCCTTATCTCATCACTGGGAAGGTTGCAGCACACAGAGAAATGATTTGTCCAAGGCCCCTGTCAGGGCAGAGGCAGGGCTGAAAATAGAACCTGTGTTAGAGCAGAGCTCAGTGACACCACCAGCAGGAGAAGGAATGCACACGGGGAATGCTGGCAGAGGGGGGAGTCACACAGGGATGCACTGGGATCAGCTCTGGGCAGCTCCCTGAGGTGCCCTGCTGGCTTCCCATGGAAAAGAATTCACCTGCACTGCTGAAATGTGGCCAGAGCCACTGGGGAAACTCATTACCAGTCAGTGGTCAATAAACCACTTTCAAACTTTAAAAAACCCAAAACAAACAAAAACAACAACTTCTTCTTCTTCTTCTTCTTCTTCTTCTTCTTCTTCTTCTTCTTCTTCTTCTTCTTCTTCTTCTTCTTCTTCTTCTTCTTCTTCTTCTTCTTCTTCTCCTTCTCCTTCTCCTTCTCCTTCTCCTTCTCCTTCTCCTTCTCCTTCTCCTTCTCCTTCTCCTTCTTCTATTACTATTATTACTATAACAGATAAAACACCAATTTCCACATGGAACTGCCAAAGTTCAGCTCCAGGAGCAGCTCTGGAGCTCTGGCACTGCCATGCTCACTGTGCCTGGCTATATAACAACAACAACAATACTACTACTACTACTAATAATAATAATGGTGGTGATGATGATGATGATAATAATTTAATTTTTTTCCCCCTAGCTCATCTGAACATTTGAACACACTTCCAGGAGCCAGGCAAAATCCCCTTTCCTGCTGCTGAGCTGTGCAGCAGAAAAGCCCTGCAGAACCTGCTGGGTTCTGTGCCCTGCCCAGTGCCAGCCCAGCCTGCAGAGCCCTGGCACTCCCAGGGTGCTTCATTCACTGCAGCCCAGCCAGGCACAGCGAGCAGGGCAGTGCCAGGGCTCCAGAGCTGCTCCTGGGGCTGAACTTTGGCAGTCCCATCTGGAAGTTGGTGTTTATCTGTTCTTATTTCTTTCACATGTACCAGTGTGTCACTGTTCATCCAGTGCAGCTCATTACCCATGGAAGTGGAAATCTGATTCCACTGGGTACACTGCAGCAGCAGCAGCAGTGTTATGTATTTCAAGTGAAAATATGTTCCTAAATCTGATGTTTGACAGCTTTTCACAATGATATTGAAGTATTGAGCCATTAAAGCATCACAACTTCTTATCTGGAATAAACTGGTATATGTGTTTACTTTCTGCTGGCTTCTTCCCCATTTATTTAGATTTAGAAACCAAAAATGTTGTGCCTGATTTATCCAAGAACTTAAATATATATCTAAAATTATGCCTGGTTAATTAGTTCCATTTAAAGTTTTTCTGCTCAAATGCATAAGCTTTTCAGCATGCTGCTGTTATGTACTAGATCAGGGCTTTGGGAAGAGAAGGAGATCCATGAAAAAATGCTTTAATTGCCTAAAATTTTAGTCTGTAATTCAAAAGCCTCCTGCTATGTTTAAAGCCCAAACAACAAATGTTTTTTTTTCTAATAATTAGTTGATTTGTACATATTCCTGAAGGATATTGAGATGTTTAATCCAGCAGAAAATTGCTATCTGGTGGACTACAGGGAAAAAGCAGGACAAAATTTTGTTATTATTATTTTTTAAAAATGTAGGCAATTATAATTAGGCAAGAATAAAGCAATATAGTTAAATAATGAGAGAAGCAGAGCTACACAAACCTCAGTGTGTAGCTAGTACTGAAGTCATCATTGAAAACTGAGCATTCCTCCTGTGGCCAGTAAAATAATTCATTGAAATGGCATTTTTTATGATTTAAGCCGTGAGAAGAGGCATTGCCTGGTTGTGGGGTGGTGGGCAGGTCCTTCAGGCTGGCTCTGAGCTGCAGGGGTCTGCAGGGAATGAATTCCTGGGCAGTGGAGGAGGGATGGGAGGAGATGAGCCCTGGGGATCCCTGCCCTGAGCAGAGGCTGCTCCCGCGGGATGGAGCCCAGAAGGGACAATTGCAGGGCTGGTGCATGGCACTGCAGCTCCTGCCCACACCCCTGTGCCCAGCAGGAGCTGCCTTCCAGATGGAGATCACGGCAGGCCAGGGCACAGCCCAGAAAATGCCAGCAAGCAGCACTTACATAACAGCTCTCTGCCCCAGCATCTGTCCCTGCTGCAGCCCGCCGGGAGCCAGGACAGGGGGGGAGTTGGTGCTTTGTCTGTGCACCTTTTTTCCCCATTTGGATCAGAGGATAGCACTAGAGCAGTAAAAAAAAAAAAAAAAAAAAAAAAAAAAAAAAAAAAAAAGGCAAAACATAGATAAATCCTGGAGTGGTAGCAATGTACAGATTTCAGCAGCCTTGTCTGCAGAACAAAGTGTCTGCCCAGAGGGAAGAGAAGGAATTTAAAAGGATCCCCAGTGTGTGGTGGAGTAGGGTTAATGTTAGCAATAAATTTAATGAGGATGTAATTGGTGTGTTTCCCCCAGTTTGGTTTATGTCAAGAAGGAGATCCAGGTAAACTCTTTACTGCTGTTCAGGGTTTAGTGCCCAGGATCACTGCATTTCCAGCCTGTGCCACATGCTGGGTGCACAGGCCGGTGCTGGAGGTGCCAGCTCTCCCCACAGAACCAGGGTGACAGTGGCAAGGAAGAGGAGGAGGAAGTTGGGCTCTGATTTCACTGCTGAAAACAACAGTTTTTCCAACAGACAACAAACCCACATCAGCTGTCCTTTGGTAAAATTCTTGTGGAGGTTAATCTGACTTGGAATGCAGAATTCTGTCCAGAATTTGCATTATTCAGGGTTGGTTTCTGATGTCCCTCCTGCCAAAAGGGAAGTGAGAGCTGCTGTCCCTCTCAGGGAGAGCAGTGTCACCTGTGCTGCTCTCAGGGCTGTGGTGATTCTGTGCTGGGCCACGGGCATTCCTCAGCTTGGCTGCCAGCTCAGGGACCTGGGTCTGACCCGATGTGACACAAAATCCCATCCCTGGAGCTCCCGCAACTCTTGCTGACAAACCCCCAGCAGCAAGGTGGGTGTCTGGTTGTGCAAAAAACAGTGTGACCCAGCAGACTCCTCTCAGCTGCACCATAAATCTGTGTCACACAGAGCAGTCTGCAGGCAGCAGGGGACATGCTGCAAACACACGAGCAGCATCGAGCTCCAGAGCCTGACTGTGCCCTGCAGACACTGCCAGCAGCTCCAGCCCGGGTTGTTATTGTTAGATTGGGAGTTGTTATCTCTGCTAACCTTGGAAATAATTCCAGCACTGGGGAGAGCTGCTGAAAAGGACCCTGACAGAAAATATTTGCTTCCCACATGGATATTGTAAATACTAAGGCACAGATAAAGTAACCTTAAACGAAGGGTAAAAGTCTGGCTCATTGTAAGTCAGTGATAAAACCTCCAGGTTGGAATCTCACAAA
Source organism: Passer domesticus (assembly GCF_036417665.1). NCBI lineage: Eukaryota > Metazoa > Chordata > Aves > Passeriformes > Passeridae > Passer > Passer domesticus. Next base: position 25,383,423 of record NC_087482.1, on the reverse strand, counting down.
ATAAGTTTTAGGGCACTGCATAGAAATGATAATATGAAGAGAAAACAATTTTTAAAAAATAAATGAAATTCTGGAGCAGTTGATGAAAAGTGTTTCAAACTAAATGCTGTGACCTTGAGACACAAAATAGTTAAATATCCCATTTCCAGAAATACTCTCAGAGGTCAGTCTCAGGCTGCAGGGACATAGGCCATGTTCTCTGGTCTAGAACACATGGCATAGCTGGATATTGAATTTGGCAAACTGGGGAGGTGCAAAATGCCATCCCAGCAAGCAGAGTCCACGTGGATGCAGAAATTGCTACCCAGTCTCTGGCAGTGATGCAGAGGAAGCTGATGAGCCTGTCCTGTTCCCCTTACAGAGAGAAGACAGCTGGGATCCTCCTTGGAAAGAGCGAAGGACTCCTTGGAAAGAGGGAAGGGCTGGTTTTACCCAGCTGTATTCACAGGCAGCACCCGAATGTCTGGAGAGAGCTTTTGTTCAGGAGGCTCAGCCTTGTGAGATCCAGAGGAAGCTCTCCTTTGGTGCCCCCCATCAGCTGGGCTTAGCAAGACAAGACACAAGTGACTGCTTTGCAAACACAATCACCTGCAGGGTGTTGTTAACTTTGGGGTTTTTTTGGTTTTTTTTTCTCTGCTGGCAAAGGTACAAGCCCTTGGGGACAACTTGCTGGTCTGCGATTTGCACTGAGGACATTTCCCTGCGTGCCACTCCAGCCCACAGTGACAGTCCCACTGTCAGGAATGCTCATGGTTGCTGTGCTGTGCCCTGTGCCAGTACATCCTGGTGCTGTGCTAATCAGCCCTGAGCATTACAGAAATATCCCCTGCCTCTTCCTGATCACTGCTCAGAGCTGCTCTGTGAGCATGCAAGGAACAAATAATTTTAATTACAAGGTATTTAGAAAGCTAGTAGGATGAATTGGTATTTGTTGTTCTTTGAACTTTAGAATTATTCTGCTAATAAGTGCATTGAATCTTTTTTAAGGTTAGAGAAAGTTCAGACTGTGCAGATGCATCTGGAGTGCCAACACCCAGCCCACAGAGTGCCAGCACCCTCAGTGACACTCTGGGCACTCTGCTGAAAGCTTCCAGACCTGGGGACTGCAAAACAGCCAGGTGGTGCTCATTGCATCAGGGCTCTATTTATATGAAAGCTGTTCCTTACAGGAGAGGAAGGACTTATGTCTTCTTCAGGATGTTAAAGCCAAAGGATGTGTCAGCACTCTCTGATCTCCATGGGGCTGCTACATCAAGTTCTGCTGTGAATGGCCTTTTCTCTACTTATTTAGGATTAATGTAATATAACTTTCATTAGTTTTCCTGTTTGATTTGCATTTATCTTCCTTTTCATCAATGGTGAATTTCTGCTAGGGGTTCCATAATCATAATTTTGGTTCATCTAGGTTGGACTGTATCTGGAGCTGGAAGTGCTAAAGGTTGGAGTTGATCATCTTAGAGAGCTTTTCCAGCCTTAATGCTTCTATGATTCTATAAACATTAGGGCTGTAGAGACCACGAATGATCATTTAGTTCTGCTTGCCATGCAGAGGAGGATAAGGTAAAGCTAGACTGCTCTTTAGAGAGCTTTATTTAAGCTGACTCTTAAAACGAGTGTGGGGTTAGCCACTGGTGGAGCAGTCCCAGGCAGCAGCATGTGTGATGGGTGTCCCAGATTTCCTGGGACCTTGAAGTGTCCCTGGCTTGCTTAGCTCATGGTTAGACAGGAGGGGAACAGAGGTGGGTTTTCTGCTTTTGGAGGGGATGGGGCTGGTCTTGAATCCACCTTGTGTTTTCTTCTGTGGTACAAAACTCTCGCCCTGTTCTTTTGAGTTCTTCTAAGCCTTCTGATGTTTACATTCTTGTAACAAACTTTCTCGTGCACTTTTCTGTAAATACTTATTGGTTTGCATTCTTTTCTGGAGGAGGAGAAATTTGATGGACTGTTGGTTTGTCCAGTGTCATTGGAGAGGTGGCACTTTCACCCTCCAATCCACTGTCACTTTTGGAAATCTGTAAATGTTGGAGTCAGAATTAAACAACCCTCTTTTTTGCCTTGGAGAGTCCAGTGTCTGCCTCTTTCTGTTTCGTGTCCTAGAGTGACACAAAACTCTCGTGTAGAACAGTCAATACTGCATTTACTGAAGTGCTTGGAAAACCTGACTTTGGTGTTCTTGGCCCTTTCAGCACAGCCCAAGCTCTTTCCTTGGTTAGGATTCCCAGCAGTGAATGTTTTCAGCCACAGCCAAGCCCGAGATGCCGTGCTCCAAACGGCGCCCTACCTCCACAAAGTAAACATGGAATAATTGCTTCCTATGTCATGTGTATGGATCTCCTCTTAACACAGTCTGCCATCAGATGCTTTACTCTGAGCTGCCAGAAACCGGATCTATTTTTCCCCACAGTGTTCTGTGAGCACTTACTCATAATTTGGTATTTCCCATTTGCAATATTTTTTTTTGTGGTGAGTTTTATTTTAGTAACATTAAAGCATCTATAATGCATGAAGTAAAATGCAGTTTTCTCATTAATATCTCAGTGAAAAGAGCTAGGAAGGAAAGTGATGAGGGTAGGTGACTAGAAATCAAGGTGTTTCTCTGACAGAGCTTATTTTTTTTTTTGGGAATCAGTGAGGGAATTCCTCAGCAATCAAGACTGGAACTGGCAATCCATGAGCTTTGTCCCTCTGCTCCTGTCCTACCACTGTTCCCACAAAGCTCAGGCAGAGCCTTGAAAGAGCTGGGGTTTGTTCAGTGGAGCTCCCTCACTCACAGAATCCCAGCCTGTTTTGGGCTGGGAGGGATCTCAGAGCCCATCCAGTGCCAGCCCTGCCATGGCAGGGACACCTCCCACTGCCCCAGGCTGCTCCAGCCCCAGTGTCCAGCCTGGCCTGGGGCAGAAAATCCCTTCACATTTTAATTTTATTGTAGTTAACAGCACACCACTGACATTTCCATAACATGACATTTCCAAGTCCATGTCTGGACTTGTCACATAAAGCCCAGTGCTGTGGGAAGATCCTGGATGTCTCCTTGTTCAGGTACAATGTGCATAAACCCTGCTCATGCACTGAAACATCTCTTATAAATTATTAACCTTTCACAGCTCTTACCTTGCTGCTCTTAGAGCAGAGTGTTTCTGAGCTTTGGCACCAAGAGCCTGGGATTTGTTTTTACAGTTGAGATTTGGGAAGTGAAAGAGCCACACTTCCCTGTCCACTGTGAAGGAGTGAACAGAACAGAATAAACAGGTTTTCTGAGGTAGAAGTAGGTTTCATGTTCTGATCTGCACCTGAAACTTATTATATCATTATCTATAATAATCTATATTTCACATGCATACAATAATAATTATAATATATTTGTAACACACAATTCTACACAGGTCGGCACACAACATCAACCTCTTGGCCTCAGTTAGCTGTAGTCCTGTCCAAAACTGCTGGAATTCTAATTAATTTCTCACTGAAATCAATGGAAATGTTTTCATTGATTCTGATTGAGCTGTTTCAAGTGAAAGCATCATCCTGTCCGTGCTCATTTGCAGATGTTTATCCAGACATTTCCTTAACGTAGTTTTCTGGGGTCTTATATTTCCTCTGTTTTGATTTTGGGTGTAAATGTTGTGCGCTTTGGTTTTGATTAATTTTTTGGTATGTGTCAGAATTGTGGAAGTTTCTTCCTAACCTCACTTTCCTAATGATAAACACTGGAAGGAGATCAAACCAGCCCTGTATCTTTAGAATGTATGGCCTGCCTTGATAGCAGCCTATCAGAGAATGTCAAGAACATAAAAAATTACAGCACTGCTCTCCTGCACGTCAAGCAGCTCGCTGGGAAATGAAGAGCCAAGAGGAATTTAAATGCAGTCCCTCAGTGAGCAGCTGAGGCAGAGTGTTGGGAGGGAGGGGAATCCATCCCGACTGGGAGAATCCTCCTCAGTGGGAACTGCTGATTCACAGGCAGGCAGCAGACAGCTGCCAGGGTTTGAGGCACCAGCTGTGCCCAGCTGTTAATGGCTGCCCAGCTGGCACTGAGGGCTGCCCGGGCTGGCAGGGGTGCCCGGGCTGCACTGCTGGCACTCCCAGCACAGCCAGCACTGCTGCTGCTTGGGCTGAGCATTCAGCACCCCCCTGGGGCTGTGGGTCTGTCTGCCACCCTGCTGGCAGAAACCAGCACCAGCCAGAGAGCAGCAGGGCCTGGCAGCTTCTGACAGTGCTGCAGCACCAGTGACAGCTCATTCCTGCAGCGTGGCCTGCAGTGGGGTTTTCCAGATAAACACGGCTGCATCCAAGTTGGGACATCAGGGTCTGCAGTCCAGGGACCAGTGGTGCCTCCCCATTTTAATGTGGCCCTACAGCATGGAAAAGCAAAACGGACCCTTCCCAAAAGCAGGACCTCAAGCCAAAGGTCAGTTCTTTCAAATGACCAAAAATATCCCATCCCAAATGCATCAGTGAGTGTGGGGTCATGACAGTGACATACAGGTGACAGGCAGGACTCTTTCAGATGAAATGGGATAACAAAGAAAGGCATTAAATTGTTCTGCCTTCAGACGGGAGTTCTGGTAGAAGTTTTAATAAAACACCTGTCCCATGAGGCACTCAAGCTCTTCTTTAGGCATTGAGTCTTAAGGAGCAAATTGAAGAAAAGATTCCTGTTACAAAGAAGAACATCCAGAGGAGGCTGAATGCCAGGGAAACAGAGCATCCAGCCTTTGTGACCTGCTCTGCAGCCCTGCTAACATCAGAGGGGCCAGGGACACTTGGAAATGATGGTACAAGCTATAAATATTCCACCTGCTTCCCTGAGTCTTCTAAAACTGTAATTCCTGCCTTGGGCTGCTCATCTGCTTCAGAAAGCAGGAGTCAGTCGTAAACACCAGCCACTTGCCAGAAAGCATCTTGACTGTGGGAGGAACAAATGAGACAGACTTTAGCAGCTATTGTCCCTGGGTTTTTGTGTCTGCCACTGTGACACTTGATTTGCAGCTTGGGAACTTTGCTGTGGTGACAAAAGTCTGCCTGTAATGAGGAGGAGCTGGGAGTTTTTCATCGGTTATTCTCTGCTGAGAGCTGGCAGCTGGTCTTGCTGCTCCCTCGCTGTGCAGAGCCAAGGCAGAGCTGAAACCGTGCCAGGTCCTGGCTTTGTTTTGTGGTGCCTTTTCCCCTGCAGGTACTCTGCTGAGCTCATTTTAAACTATCCTTTGTATTATATTAAAAATAAGCTGGAGTTGTGGAGATTCTTCCAAACGTCATCTCCCGAGCGCCAGATTTCAGTATAGTTTGTTTGATGTAGAAAAGATCCAAAGCCAGCCCAGAAACAAACTGGGAGGTTGTTCCCAAATCCTCTGTCCCATGAGCATTCCGTGTGGAACCTGCTCTTCTCCCTTCCCTGGGACCCTCAGGGGGGCTGAGGTTTTTGGCTGTCCTGAGCAAATGCAGCTTCATGGGGGATGTGCCTGTGCCCTGTGACAAAGTGAATTTGGATTTTAAATGTGGCACCTTCCTGCTCCTGGCATGCCTCAAAGGGAGCTTTTCAGCCATGGAATGAGGCAGCACCTTCCAGTCACTGTGGGCCAAGTAGAAAACTCTCAGTTTTCTGGAGGGTTTGCACATGCGTTTTTTATTTTGTCTCTCTGAAAATTGTTATTTATTTTGTCCTCCGTTTCAAAGAGCTGCGTGGGTGACACCAGATGAGGAGACTGAGAGGGGCCCTCAGCCCTGGGTGTCCCTGTCTGCAGGGAGGGCTCTCAGCAGGGTCCAGGCAGTGGAGGCAGAATTTGGAGCCAATGCTCCTGTCAAAGAGCAAAAGAGCAGCTGTCTGGGTGAGACAAAGTTTGAGGATATATTATCTTAAATTGTTTAAAAATATATATTCTCTTAAAAGAGAATATATATTTGAAATATATATATTATCTGATATATATTATATTATCTTATCTTGCCATTATATTAATTCTATTCTATTATATTAATTCTATTCTGTTCTATTCTATTCTATTCTATTCTATTCTATTCTATTCTATTCTATTCTATTCTATTCATCTTTTAAGAATATATATGATTCTTAAAATATATATTCTCTTTAAAAAGGATATAATCTCTTAAATTAACCCTCAATTCTTCTTTTTTTGGTCTAGACCAGAAGCGTTTTGGTCTAGGACCAGAGCTAATTCCAGAAGCTGTTATCCCCTTGGACTTCCCTGGGGATGGGAAAAAGAGGAAATTTAAAAAGAGATCAGGGAGAGGCCCCTGGATGTGCAGGAGCTGTGGAACTGCAGTCAGGCATGGGGAGCCCATGGAAGGGAAAGTTGTATAAAGAGAAAACAGGCAGAAAACTCTGCTGTGCTTTGTTTTGACTCATTATGGGAAAAGATAAACAGCAGGATGGAAATGAGAGACCACAAAAATCTTTATTTTAATATGAGTATTGGAATCTGTGTTCAGGATGTATAAGGATAAATTCATTTAGTGCCAGTGATTACATAGGAAATGGAGGATCACTTAACTATTTTAAAGTTCAGGATGTTGTTAAAGAGAGGAAAAGGAAAGTTCTCTCCTCTCCTTGGAGTTTTTATTTTACGAGGTGGGAGGACAATAATGTAAATAAAGATTTTCTTGGAGACAGACTCTTTCTAAGGTGCTTTATGTTAAACTGAATTGTATTTAGTAACTTCAGGTATATAAAGGAATATAAAATTTAAATGAAACATTAATATAACAGGCTTTTGCCACCAGAGGCTTTGCACCATAAAAAGTGCAAAGGTTAATGGCATGAGAAACAAAGGGCTTCACATCCTGATCAAGCCAAACCCTCTCCAGTCTGTTTCCTGCTCTCCATGGGGCACCAGCACGTGTGATCTGCCAAGGTTATGGCCTTTGTTCTTTATTACCCCTTGTGATAAAAATATTCCACTGCTCTTGGGGATGCCAAGCTCCTGGTGAAGGCTCTGGGAATGTTTGGCACCCAAGTTCCAGTGTCGTTGTTTGCTCTATTACACTGGAATTAAAATCCAAAATATCAGAAGTAAACTACAGTGTACTTCTAACACAAGTGGTCAGGAACCATGAACAATAAAAGAATACAATTGGTAATGGTAAACTGAGCACTCTGGGTGATTTGTTTCTAAAAAATCAGGTTCTGCTTGACTGCCAAAGCAGGGAGATTAACCTACGTGGTACAACAAGGGTTTAGTTGACCATAGGAATTTCTTTGACAATTCTACATGAATAACATAAGTCACTGGTGGTAAAAATATATTCCGAAACAACTTTTTTTTTGTTTTCTGCTTTAATTCATTAAATAATGCCATAAATCAGTGTGAAAAATCTGAAGGCATCTGATTCATGTTTAAAGAAAGAACACTTTCTTTAAAGAAAGAACTCTCTTCAGAAAGTAGGGGAAACTAAGGGTACTTGTGTGAAGAAATAGTTAACTTTTGTCAGGCACTTTCTGTCAAAAGATTTACAATTTCCCAGAAGAAATGGAGTCAGGGAAATGAAGTGTGCCAGATGTCTCAGTCACTGAGTGACAAAATCAAAGCCACTTTTAGCATGTAGTACCTGAGAGTAGGGCTGCAGATGATTATAAATACATGGATAAGTCCAAATTACCTTTCGACTACTACACTTGACTATTCAAGAATATTCTATTATTAATTCTCTATAAGCCAGTAATTAAACTGATTCTTCTTTACTATTCCTTCAAGGTATTCCAGTTCTTGGCTTCCTGAGGTGCCTGTGGATAACCCTTTGGTCTGCCCAGCAGAAATCTGAATGCTGATGAGGGTTCATGTTTTGGGAGAGAGCGCCAGCCATGGGGGGCGTGCACTGGAAACCTCTCCAGGTGAGTTTGTGTTGCAGTGAGGAATGAACACATTCCTAGAGTTCCTCTGCATGACAGCAATCAGTTGTCAGTTTTTCCTGATTTTTTGGGTGAAGCATAGAGAACCAGGGACAAAGCACAGCATTCTGAGAGCCTCCAGGAGGTGACAGTGAGGGGAAGAGGAATCACTGGTGCAAAGCACCCTCAGTGTCTGCAGCTCCATGGCCCAAAAGAAGGGATTTCAGGTTACTTTCCTGCCCCCTTCCCCTCTGAGGTTTGCATACTCTTAAACTGTGGGGGTATTGATGCTTTAATAATGTTCTCTGTCAGATTTCTTTCTGGAGGGCATCACTCTGTCTCTGTGGTTTTCTCTGAGCTTATGGCAGCTCTCCATGACAGAAACTTCCTTTTGTGCCATCTGGGCACCACAGCAAATCCTCTGCAAGGAACAGTCCCAGGCATGGGGCTCCATGGATAGGGAAAAATAACTGCAATAAAGGTGGAGTGGATACAGATCCAGCCAGTGCCCACTGGGGTGGGGCTGTGGGCTCCTCTCAGCACACAGCAGGTGCCAGGCTGCAGGCACTGGGAAGGTGAAGGGAAGGTCTGTGAAATGCTGCTCTTAATTCAAACAGACCTTCTGAAGGCTCTCTCCAGCCTTCCAGAGGAGGAAGGAGATCCACTCTGGGGACAGGGGGAACAGATGCTGGGTGCAGGTAAAATCTGAGCAGCTCCTGAAAGCTCCACCAGCACAAATCAATTCCCACCCAACCTCTGCATCCCTTCTCCTTCTTTGCACTGCTCTGTTCTTTCACAAAAATATTATTGCATTGAAAGCAGAACAAGGCAGGGGACAGAAATACCTTGGCTCCAGCACAGAGAAGACAGATTTGCTCTACAAGCTTTGTCACCTGGAAAAATTTGCAGTTTCCTTCGATAACAAATAACACATGGAGCAACAGGAAATCTGCCAAGCATGGCAGAGGCTGTAAGTCACCACTAACAGGGACACTTCATCAGTGGCAAGTCACGAAGAGAAGGAAACACAGCCACTGTGGCCCCACTGCCTGAGAAGTCAAAGCTTGAGGGACACTTGGAACCCACACAATTCATTAAGATTGAGAGCAATGTGAGACAGCCAGCAACAGCTGAGGCGATGAACGCCAGGTTATTCCAAGGCAGGGCCAGGAGAGCCTGAACAAAGCAGCCAGAATTCTCTGCCCAGTTTGGGAGTCATGCTCACAGTGCTTGTCAGCCCGTCGTGGGTACCACCAGAGCTCCTGCAGACAGTGGGGAGCACTGCAGAGCAGGTGGTGGGAAGGCAGCTGGTGAGATGGGGAGCAAAAGGCAATCCAGCACTGGCAAACTGGGAATTTCTTGGCTCTTAGGGTGATTACTGGGGCTTAGAGCAGCAGTGGTATCAGGATGGAGTTGCTGCACTGGACCCATTTAGAGAGATCTTTAAGTTGGAAAGAACTGGAAATTCATAATTACTTTGGCTTTATCCAGAAGTGTAATGTGTTTAATTCTTTCCGAGTGCTGGACCAGGCAGTCAGTAATTACACTAATAGTGTTATCTCCCTTATTAAAGAATGTCTTATCTGAGTAGTATTGCTAATTTATATGCATCTGGTATAATTTGAGCTTTCAAGACTTTTTATGATCATATATATGGTTTTGTCTTTCTTTTCATTCTTCCTGACTCCTTAGACATAATGTCTTTTTTGGTTGACAAAATGCCATTTCTATCTCTAGGTTTAAACTGGCTTTTAGCAACAAGGGTAAGTTTTAATTCTAGCAGGACTGACCCAAGAGTTCTGGCCCTCCCCTTATCTCTGCTAGCAAGGCTGAGGCTGCTCCAGCTGTAAAATATCCTCACGTGGTGCTCCCAATATTCCACTTCAGGCATGCAGGCAAACAGTGGTTTCCATATAAGCTGTTCCAAGTTTGCTTCGAATCTTAATATTTCTCAGACTATTTTTTAAACAAAGGAACTGTTGTGACAGCTTGTACTAAGCTATCTACAAAAAGCTATTTCTCTTTCTCTTGAGTTTGCACTTGAATTTCCTTGTTGTGCTGCTTTGTGACACGTTTGGGTTTAATGATGACACCATGAACTTGTCACCTTTTTTCCAAGAATTTTTCCTTTGTAGCTTTTTGAGTGCATTTGCTGAACTGTGAGATTGAAATTTAAATTACTTCAATGCCTTTTATAACCCTTGTAAGAATGAATTATATTTCTTAATTATCTTCTCCAGTATTTAGGCATTTCACATATTGGGAAACAGTTTCTTCAAAAATATAGTCTTGATTATACAATACACTTGGTGTTTCTTTCTCTGCAGGAATTTAATTTTTATTGAAGTCATTAAAACTATTAATTTTTGGTTGCAAAAGCTACACTTGGGCCTCCCAGAAAAGCAAGACACCCGTCTCCAGGGAATTAGAGGTGACATCTCTCATTTGCCTGTTTTCCCATGGGCTCTGGCCACCCTTTGGGTGCCAGGGGACACTGGCACAGCCTAATCCCAACACCTTTCCTTTGAAGGTATTACTTAAATCATTGTAAACAATGTAAACCATTGTAAGCAATGATTGTATCCATTAACAATTCCTCTTAATCTGCCGGATTCTCTCCAGGAGTGAGGCTGTGTACTCAAAATGCTGCAGCACATCCCCATTCCCATGGCAGCCTGCTTGCACTGGCCTGATTATTCTTTACTTGCAGCTTTTAGAGAAATGTGTTACTCCAGTGAGTATCTCCAATTTTCTCAAGTGAGATCTGTCTTTTACTGTGAGAATTTAGATAAACATTCACTGAGTAATGAAGTACCCACAATTTTCACTGGAGCAAAAGGACTACATTTAGTCATAATTATGCAGTACTCTGGGCTATGTGCAAGATCCTGATTCAGTTCAGAGCGTGAATTAAAGTGGCATCTTTTGCTTTAAAAAGAATTGACCCAAATTCCAGATCATTCCTTGGGAATGCCCCCATTCCCTCCCATCCCATTCACCATGAAGAATATTGAAGTCAGAGTTTCATCCTGCTGAAGGGAAGAAGAGGGGAAATGTTTAGGATCAGAGGAAATTTAAAGGATTTGGAGCCAGAGAAGGGGCACATTTCCCATCAGCTCAACAGAAAATTCTGATAGAAATTGCTGAAGTAAAAAATGTCAGGGACCTTTGGGGCTGGCCAAGACCAGCAGAGGAAGGGCAGCAAGTGCAGCACCACAGATCTGAGGGGGTTTCCAGAATTTCTAAACCCAAATAGTGTTAATGAAAAGCCTCCACGTGGAGGGCTCAGGCACAGCTCTGCAGGAGCCCCCTCCTTGTGCAGCAGGGAGCAGGAGCCAGCCTGGCACTGCCACAGCCCTGGGGACATCCAGGAGAGCTGCCCCTGCCCGGGGGCTCTGCTGAGCTCCAGCTCCAGGCTCCGGGAGGGAAATGACATTTGCTTCACTTGCTCATCCCTCGGGAAGCCCTGGGGACTTGACCTCAGGCACCCGAGGCCCAGCACATCCTTCCTCTGCAGATACTGGGCTCCAAACCTTCTGCAGAGACAGGGAGGACAGCAACATTCCATCTTCTTCTGTAAAAAACAGGAAAAGTGGGCTTCCCTCTGCTGTACCAAGGGTTTCTTGTCCTGAGGGCAGGAATTAGCTTTTCTGCGTCTGGTTTTGCCTCTTACACAACTGCAAATCCTGGGGAGGCTGAGTTACATCTCTAGAGAAAGGACTAATAAAAATGTGGGTTTACTTTTAACAGATAGCAGTAGTTTCACTTTTCCTGGGATGCTGATAGCCTGTCAGTGGAAAATGTAGGCTTGGACAGTCTGGGTATGATTTATCTTCCTATGAAACCTGGCATGAATTTCCCAAACACTTCTAGTTCATGATAACACATCTTCTATTTCACTTCCTTCCATTGTTAGACAGAAAACATCACCTGATGAGTGGCCACAAAACACAGCATGAAGAGTCTCCAACCCAACTTTTACTACGCACAAGTGAAAACAACAAGAGGTTTATGAGCTGGCCCATATTGAAAATATTAATTTTACCTGTGTTCCTCAAATAAATGGCACTGAAACCACCACCTTCAGCCTTGACATGTACCCTTCTTAATGCTCTTCAGGATCTGCAATCACCAAGTGTTCCCTCAGCTCTGACAGCTAAAAGGTTTTAAACAAGAGAATAACAAACATTGAAGAATTAATCATTCTGTTTAATTAATTGAGAACTTACCACCACTGTATTAAAAAAAAATACGAAAAAACCCCAACAACCAAGTATCTGAATCCCAGCATTTTGATTGCCACAGGAATGATTATAATGACCTAGAAATTCTAAAGTTTTGAGGACAGAGCAGGAGTGTATTCTTAAAAAGCAGCTTCCATCTGCTGTGTGTGGTAGTTGCTACAGACTGCACACAAAGGCCTCAAACACCAACTCACTAACCAACCAAAGAATATAAACTAATCTGCATAAATGAAAAGAAATTCAGTGATGCCTCGTTCATTCCAAGTTCCTGGGTGTAACAAATTTTCTCCACATTTGCAGAGCTCAAACCCTTTTTTATTTATCTTACTTTCATTCAGCCAATCATAAAAGCTGGGATGATACAAGACAATAAAATGTACAAGCAAGGTGGAAGGCAGGTATTCCCTGAGCTAACATTTGGAGATCCTGGCTGAAGAGGGCTGCAGGAGCAGGGTGTGTCACTATCTTAGCAAAGGAAGTTGGTTTTGGCAGCAGCTGTTGGACTCTGAGGAGGCTGATGATGACATTCTGCTCTTGAATAGAGAAAGCATACAGAACCAGCAGGTTGAATTACCCTATTTCTGTTAAAAGGAAGGTTATGGAAATATTCCTGTTACAGCATTTCCAGTGGCCATCTCTGCAGGGAGGGAGCAAAGCTGGTTCAGAGTGCTTGGAAAGAGGAGCTGAGAAACCCAGAGCCTGCCTGGGATCCATTAAAAGAAACATGAGCCCAGCCACTGAGCCCTGTCTCAGGCAAAGCTCTGCCTGCAGCCACAGAACTTGGTAAAAATGGGAAATTGTAGTGCCAGGTCTAATAGTGCTTGTTATATTATCTACTACATTAAATCCCTGACAAATATTTAATGGGATTAAATCTGTCTTCTGCTCTAGATTTATACAGCACTGCCAGGGCATAAACTTCATTAAACTCTGTGTAACAGATATTTGAATCCTAACTAGAAGTCTCATTTTCCAACATCACATCAGTTTTAGCTTCTGTATTTTATCCCTATTCAGTCATCACTTCCCATTAATTTATGTTTTTACTCACTTCCCTTGGCTTTAGCTGCTTCTCAGGTACTTATTTCAGCAGCCCTGTGCTCAGGTCCCAGCCCCATGCTTTGTTCCAGGACTCACTCTGTGCCTAGCAAGGAGCTGGTTTTCCTCAGTAAATGTTAAAATCAATGAGTCCTGACAGATTCAGTGCAAAAGGGAACTGTGCTTCTCAGGATTATATTCATGGAACACAGATCTCTGTGTATGAGTTTATGGTAAGTGCAAACAGATTTTCCTGTAAAGCTCAGAAATAAGAAGGAAAACTTATCTCCACTTCCTTTCTGCTTTAGTCAGCAGCATCCAGCATTAATCATGAAAAGACACATGCCTCCCTTCTCTCTGTTTCGTTCTACTGAATTAATAGATGCACCTATTATGGTTCTTGCCTAAGTGCAAGCAGACAAGGTGCCCTCCCTCCCCTGGGCCACGCTGGAGCCCAGCTCCTCTGCAGGTGCATGGTGATCGTGTGGCTTTTTGCAAGCAGCTGTTCCCTCCTCTGCCGTGGTGCCTCGAGCCAGGAAGGGAGCGCTGAGCTTGTGCTCAGGAGCTGGATGCAAATATTCAACAGATGCTTCAGCACTCTGGAGCCAAACTGGCAGTTGTGCAGCACTGGTAAAAACATGCCTGGGAAAATCGATGCATAATTAATGGATTTGCTCGCTCAAAACTTCAGTGCTGATTGCAACAGCCCCCAGTCACGTAGATTTTTTGCTACCAGCTGTGGCTTAAATGAAATTAGTTTGGCCCATGTGAATATATATTATTTGCAGTCAGGTCAGGTGCTGTGCTGTGGATTCATCTCCTGCAATCCCCTCATTCATTGCACCCTGAACTGAAGGAAAGTTTTTCCCTCTTATGGTGAATTTTTCTTTCTTTCTTTCACCCAGCCCTCTCTCAGCTCCTTTTATCTTCCAGTTTCATCCTCACATTTAGATGAATTTTTGCTGTAGCTCCTTCACTGGCTGGAAGTTACTGGAGATGTAAAAGCACAGTAAAAGCTCAGTGATGACCCTGAGATGTGACCATATAGGAACTCACTCTGTAACCACTAAATAATCACAATAACTGCATATATCAACATATGGCAATAGAAATGTGACATTTCCATCTTTTTCCATGGTTCACAGCACCTTTTCTTTTTAATTTAAGTGCAGAGCATAAGCTTCAAACACACCAGGCTGCACAACATTTGTACTGATGCTGCCAAGCCACCCTCTAAAATATTTTATGAACCATGAGAACATTTTAATCTGTTGCATTTCCTTAATTAAGACAGTTTTACTGCTGCCTGGAACAGAGGTGTTACATTAGCTGAGGATCTCTGCACTGGGTAAATGATGGCATCTGTCTTCTAAATAGAAGTTTGCATTAGGCATTGAGGAATGAACTGCTGTGTATTTAATTCAAATGGATGATCAGAGTTTTTTGAAAATTAATATCTACCTTTCTAGGAGATTTCCATTATGTTAAATTACGTTTTTAAAAGCCCATTGCATGAGTAATGGTAGTGCATATCAGTTCATAACATTAGCATTTCCTGCCACAATGGAGCCCTTGGAAACGTCCACTGAAAAAACACAGATTGTTTAAGATTTACTGCTTTGTTGAAATTCTAAGAAATGCTGCTCAGGTGGAAATATTTTTTACCTTGATGTGGCAAACTGCACAATACAACAAATTCATTTGCTGTGATTGTATATACCAGTGGTGAGTTAGGTCAAATTATTCATATATGTCACATATATAAAATTTAATGACTCTCAGAATCTTGCATTTTCCCATAATAAACACATAAATATTAAACATTCCCACCCTAAGACTGCTTACAACAGGTAGAGGAATTGTTCTGCAGAAAACCACAGTTTCATGCTTTTATAAAGGTGTAAGAGCTCTTATATGGATGATTTTAAAAATAAGAATGAAGAGGTGATTTCCAACCCCCTGGAATTGCTATGGATATAGCAGTGTATCCATACAGCAGATATTGGGGCTGAGGAAGGGTCAGGTTTGGAACTATTTATAGCAGAACTGAGAACTCTTAGCTGACAGACAGCTTACAAAGCCCAATCATTGATGATTTCAGCCCTGACAGAAGTGTGTGTGCCCTGGAGCAGCTCCTGCAGGACAGGATCAGCAGGGACATGGCCAAAATGTTGTGTTAAAAACCAGTGGCTTCATCACAGAAAAGGTCAGTTTTGGGAGGGCTTGGAGGTGTTCAGGTGCTGAGGACAAGCAGAGGCAGCAGAAGGGAAAGTCCTGAGCCTTTAATCAGTGCTGGGGAGTGCAGGAAGAGCCGGGGCTGCTGAACTCTGCACCAACAGCTCTGTGTGCTCCAAGCACCCCCTGGGAGCCCTTCAGAGGAATGGATGTGTCCCTGGCAGCAGCACAGCAGAGCTGGGACACAGCTGCACACCTGGGCTGCAGGAGAAGGCTCCTGCTCTCAGGAATGGCAGGTGAGGGGATACAGCCAGAGAATTCTCTCTGCACAGGAACAGTTTAATGTCTCTGATCTTGTAGGATGTCAGGCCTGAAGCTTCAGATTCTCACCTAGGGAAATCTTTCTAAACTTTCAAGTTTAAAAAAAACTTTCAAAGGAAAGCCTCAGTGGCTTAAATTGCTTAAAATGCTGGAATTTCCTTGTGTTGTCCTAATCTTTACACCTTGTTCTTTTCTCTGGCATGGGAGTTTCACTCTTCCTGCCCTCTCCTTCAGTATTAGTGCTGGTGCTCATTGTCATGGACAATTCTCTCTCAAGGCATTCTCATCAGGGCTGTGCAAATCCTGTATTTCCTGCAGCATTATGACTTTCTCAGCTCAGAAAATAAGCACAAGATTTCACATGAGTTATGGCTTTACCTCATTATGGGAGTGGACCGAACCCACCAACAAGTGGGTGTGGCACTTCTTTGTGTGATTTAGTGGCCATGGAATACCCAGTGGAAGGTTGGACATGATGGCCTTGGAGGTCCTTTCCAGCCTTACTGACTCCACGGTTCCATGACTGGGATTTGAGTGGAGGAAGCTGTAGCACCAAGAGAGCCGAGGCTGGGTGGGTGCAGGAGCAGGATTGGGATGGGTTCCAGTGCCACCTCCCTGCCCCAGGCGTGCCTCCAGCAGTGGGATGCTGCCCTTGGAGCAGCCTGTTGGCTCTGCCAGGGTGCCCAGGGATGGGGAGTTGAGCCAGGAGGGCTCAAGGATATTTTCTGTGCCAGGTGCCCCACAAGCAGACCCTCCCCAGCCCCAGCCCTCTGTAACTCACCTGTGGTACCTGTTGGCACTTACGTGTGAGTGATTCAGCTCAGTGTGCTCTCCTCCCTCTCACTTGTCACTGCATTGAAATTGGACATTCTGCATGTGGAAATTACAGGTTTCTGCCTCTGAGGGTGATTCACAGAACAACACAACAGGCACTCGTTGAGGCATCCAGGGATGACTTCATCCCTTGCTGTTGTTTCAGCAGCTGAAAGAGGCTTTATCTAGGAGGGTTTCTCATCCTTTACACAGATTGTTTTTTATCCTTTACATCACACTTGCCCATGATAATAATTTTTTGATTGTTTCGAATCCATAAAAGCATGGGACTAAGAAATAGTTCGCACCTTCAATTTTCCACCAAATGCTGGAGGTCACTTCTATTTCCTTTGATGTTCTTGGGCCAGACACAAATGTTCTGAACCAGTTTTGCTTTGTACCATGGTGTGGAAAGCTGGAAGTTAATATCACCTAGGGATGGGCCAGGCACACAGCTGACAGACTGGGATACAACTGCACATTGTCCTGAGCAGCTGGGAACAGAATCCCAGGATGGGCATGGCTGGAAGGGGTGACCTGGTCCCTCCAGTGACAAACTGGTGGGGTGGGGTGAATCTCTGGTGTGGCTGGACATGTTGGGTCAGCCCTGGGAACTCAGGTGGCTTCAGAGGACCAAGCCCAGGGCTGTCACCCCTGTGCAGTGCAGGGAGGGACACAGGGCAGGTGACACAGCTTGGTGTGACACAGCTTTGTGTGACACCAGAATCCACTCTGCCTGAGAAAAAGCTGCTTGATGAAATGGGCTGAACGCTGGCTCTGCAGACAGAAATGTTTCCAGCCAGAATAGGAGGTTTTCAACACAAAATGAGGTTATCTTCTCAATGGGGTGTTGTTTAGTGACCCAAAGTGCTTTGCTGGGATGATTTTGGGGGTGTTTGTGTACCAAGGGAGCTCTGACAGGACTGAGGCAGCTCCTCTGGAGAGCTGTAACCCAGCAGCAAACACTGCTCCTTAGTCAGCACCTCTGCCTCAAGAGCTGACTTCCAGAGACGGGGAGAAAGCAAATCCTCCTGATTATCCAGTGCTCTCCTCCTGAAGGCATCTGGGAACAGAGGAAAGGCTGCCACACAGCCCCAGCCTAAGCACCCCTCAGTGTTAAGAAAAGATCATGGGACATGTGTCTTAGATCCACCTCACTGACACCACCCCAAATTTACCTGGCTGCAAGAAACTCTATTGCCAGATATGCACAGGCACAGGCAAAATACCCCAGGAAAACATTCCCAGGGAAAAAAAGTCTTACATTTACCTTGAGAGGGTGGATCTCAAATAGCTCTCCCAAAGGATTTTTTACCTTTTCATTATTGCAAAGCAATGATGGTTCAAGCATGACATTTATTAAAGTCTTGGCTCCCAAACCTGAAGGTTTTGGGTATCTGTAAAAAGCTGTGGGTACCAAATGAGCCTCTCCACAGCACTGAGCAGTGCAATAGAGTCCTGGGTGTTTTCCAGGACTCACTTTTCCTTTAGTGAGGAAAAGATGCTCCTCCCTGCAAGAAGGCCTTGAGGAGTCCATTAGCAAAACTCCCTGAATGGGGACAGCTCAGGGACAGGGACAGGAAGGGAAACAATTTTAATTTTTAATATAAAATAGAAAATTATTACATTCTAATATCTGTTCTGACATTCATCTTGGGATGACAGCCATGGAACAAGTTATATTTTCCCTCCGAATTTGTGGGAATTTTTCCAGCCTAGAGTGTGTTACAGCGCATATCTCCTTAAGGGAAGTGCAGGGTTAGAGCCCTGTGCATTCTGCTGGGAATTTACCCCTAGATCATTCCCTACCAGCTTTTGTGCAGATTCAGTGTGCTGCTGCCACCAGATGGCCCTTATGGTGGATTCTGTTGGGAAAATCAGTGCAGGAGCTCTCCAAGGCAGAGCATTAAAATCAATTTAAAGGCAGAACACTGTTTACAAACAAGGATTTTGCATAACAAGGGCCTGCTTTCTTTGCCAGTTGGATGCTGTGAGAGCTGATATGCAGCATTTCACCAAGCAGCACATTCCCTGTCATCAGCTGAGAAGGAATGCTATGGGTGTGCAGACCTTGTCAAGAATTCTTCCTAATTCTGCACCAAACAGAGCAAAATGAAGAGCAGAGTGTCTGAATTACAGTTTTACCGACCTTGAGTTCACAAGGTTCTGTAACTGCTCTGAAGTGCAATCTTGATGAATAATGTCATCAGCACCTTTCTGATGCAAAATAAAAGGGAAAATTTAAAATTAAAAAAAAAAGTGGGAAAAGGGGAGAAGGGAAAGAAGAAGGAAGGGAAGCGGGGGGAGAGGGGAAGAAAGGAAGGAAAAAGAGAAAATAAAGGAGAAAAAAAAATCTCCTGTCAGGTTACAGCTGTGGCTGCAGCAAGCAGAATGAGGCTTTGGCTGTTTCACTTCTGAGTTTGAATATGACAGAGACACATCCCTTTTCTCAGGAGCTCTCTGAAATGGGAATGAACACCCAGGCAAAGGCCTGTGTGATTTCCTGAGTTCTGCTTTTGCTTTGGAGCCTGTTTGTTTTGGGTAAATGCTCCATGCTTGCCCTTGTAGCAAGTGTGGCAAACGCAGTGGCAGAAATTCTGGGAGATTAAAGGGGAAAAAAACCAACAGACAATAACAGAAGCCAAAAAGGAATGAGTTGAAACCTGCTCCCAGTCGTAGCTGCACCTTTTTGAAAGCCCTTTTTGTTTCCAAGGATGCGTTTATTTCATTCGACATCAGAAATTCCTCGAGATCTATTTCAACTGTCAGCTTATAGCCAGCATCAAACACAGAAATGACACAGAGATGACTTTTTGACAGCCAGTTTTTGAGAAAATGTAGCTGCAAAGTGAATTTTTTGCAATGTGAAAGTCTTTCCAGGCCACGCATTGAAGTAATGGCAGAACTATGTTCCTCAACAGATCTGAGTAATACAAACACAATTATGAGATCTTCTCTTTACATTCCTTCCTGGAAAATATCCTTTTCAGGTGAAAGGCAGAGCCAAATATTAATAATGCATCTTTTTCATGTACTAACTCAGCAAGTAAATGCAGTGAGAGACTTTAAATTGCAGGATCACTGACAGGCAAAACTGAGTTCCCAGTTCCCAGCTCTGCCACAGAATTCCACAAAGATAGGTTTCAAGATCACTCACCCCAAAGTATTTGATTAGTGCCACTTGTGTGCTTCAGTAAAGAGCTACTCACATGAATTAATTCAAGATACAGAGGATACTTCTTGATTACATGGGGCAGTGGAACACAGAGCTCAGTACACTGAAAGGCTTTATATGGGGATCAGGATTAGCTTTTCCTAATGGGAATGGATCAGATTTATCACATAATTTAAACTGCACCTTCTCTGCTAAGAAGGCATTTCTGAAGCTAGAAATTCACTTTGTTGTCCACACAGAGAAAAGAAAGCGAGCAGCTTGAGCAGCTCGAGGATCAAAACTCTTAGGAAGGAAACTGAATCAATACCCATTCAGAAAAGTGGGGTAGGGGTTTTAAAAGCTCAGGCACCTCTTCAGTCCAAGCCCTCCCCGTGGGTTGAGCCCTGGGGTGTCACAAACACGGAGGCCCCACACGTGAAGGGAGCAATCTCCCACAGGTCAGATCCTGCAGATTTTGCTGGGGTTTGGTCCTGGCTGAAAGCACAGATGGATCCCATTTCCCTCTTCTCCAATATCTGGGTCCTTATGGACCCTTGCTGCCCTGGATTTTGCAAACACACATTTCCACAGCTCCTGCCTGACTTGGATGGAGGACAGTCCCAGGCCCTGCGTTTCTGCGCACTGGTCCCACGGTGTGTGGCCTCTCAGGGATCTTCCCCAGGGCTGCCAGAGCAGCACAAACCCCGCAGAGCCAGCAGCTGAGGAGCCTGAGCACGGCAGCTTGTCTCTGTGGGATTGCTGCTTCTTGGGGAACCTGCTGGGGCGAGCTCCCTCAGAAGCTGGGGCTCAGGAGAGCCCTCAGCAGTTTGTCACCAGCTCCCAGTTAGCCCATTCTGTGTTTTTAACAAGTCTAAAACCCTCAGTCCCTGCCGAGGGACTGGGAATAAGCTGCATTTGTCATTTGTACTAAGGACTTGTTTGATCTGGAGTTCCTCCTTGTGTTCTCAGGGCCTGCCCAAGGGGAAGACTCTAAAGAGCTGATTAACACTTTGCTGCTCTCAGGGCTGGTTCAGATCATTATTCTCCTCTGGATAAATTACACAGATTAATTCTGACAAAAGAACACGCATAAAGAGACTTATAAAAAATGTAGCCCCTTTCTTTCTGTGCTGCATTTCCAGAACTTACATCTCCATCTCTTCTTTGTAGCAGCAGTGCTTTCCCTTTTCACTTTTCCTTTTGAGTAGAATTCCAATTCATCTTTAGAGTGAATCAAGTTGCTTTTGCCTGCAGCTACTCATTGGCAGGGTCAGTTCTGGAAGATCCTCTGTCTTAGAAAAGCTCTTCCCTCTGCCAGTCTGTAATCCCCCACCAAAGTGTTCACTGAGCACTTTGCTGCCACGCTGCTTTGTCATTCGCTGTGTATGTTAACTTTCAGGCTGTGGTAGAGTCTCCTCTTGAGAGAACCCCAAAGCTTCCAAAAGCAAGTACTTTTTAATTTTTTTTCTTTTTTTTCTCTTTTTTTTAAGCATTTCAGCTGGAAAAGCTTCCAGAAGTTACTGCATTTCTAAAGACAGTGGGATCAATGCTTTTCAGGAGTCCCGATCCAAGTGAAACCTCGACTCACAGCAAGAGCTTTGTTTGTGTGACCAACTACCAAGAGGCTGGGGCTGCACCACGTCCACACGAGCATTTTAATTGTGAGCTCTTAATGGTAACAGGAAATGTGCAACAAAAGCTACACACTCCATAAGGCCAGCAGCCCCTTGGGCTGCATTCCCCCACTGTTCACAGCGTTCCGCTGCCCTTGCTCATGCATGGCCAGAAAAAAGGCAATATTTGGCAATCAGGAGGTGGCAAATCCATTTTTTTCATGTAAGCTTGGAAAGAAATAGCTGTGTCACCCTTCAACATTCCACAACTGAGCAGAGCTTAACTCCTGGCTCTGGGGCTCCCCAGGCAGCTGCAGCACCAGGGAAGGAGCGAGGCTGGAGCTGCACACACCAGCTCAGCTCTAAGGGACCTGCTGGGGCTCCCAGGCTGAAATTGTAAATATAGACTGCTCCTAATGATCCCGCACCTCCCACCCCCTCCATGAGCCTCTCAACAGCATGAAAGAGAGGGATAAAAAAGGGATAAGGAAAGGTTGAGCCTGCCTGACCTCAGCGTTTTCTTGTTCAGCTTTTCATTTCCTGATTTGGAATCTTTACCTGAGACACCTTGAGGTTTAGTGCTGTTTCTTTGGGCAAGAAGCAATTGGAATTGATTTGTCCATTTTGTGATGTGCTTTTCTTTTTTGGAAAAGGATAGAAGAGTTTCCAGTCTGAATTTGCAAATCTATTTTTAAGCCTTGCTGCAAATAAAATGAAAGAACTTAAATTTCCCTCAGCTGTTGTCAGCGATAAAGCTGGGGGGTGATTTTTCCTCCCTTTGTACAAATGAAATGTTATTTCTCCTTCTCTTCACACGTGTATATTTATATATAGAGTGATATATTATGGTTTTCTTTCAAGAACAAAAGGATATGGTGGAAATCTGAACAACTGCAGATTGATAAAAACAGTGAGTCAGAGCAAACCTGGGCTGCTCTAATTGCACTGGCACAAATATACTTTAATGACCACAGGATCAAAAATACACCCCTTTAATCATTGCACAACTTTATTAGCTCATGCCCTGTTTTAGTTAATGACTGCCTGAATTAACATTGCCCTTTTCTACCTGCTATGATACACTAAAATGTTGTGGTTTTGTGAGCTGATCTCATCAGCAGATAGTGCAGCTGTCCTGGGGGTGCTGCACAATTGGAAAAATTGATAAAATGCTCCACATCACCATTTAAACCATAGAAATATATCCAATAAAAGGTGGTCTGGGTGCAGGAAAGGTGGGGAACCCAAGCCTGCAGAATTTATAAGCTGCTGCAATTCATGTGAAATGAGTAAAATAGGATATTTTTCCTTCAAGTTTTGTTGATGACAAAGACATGCACAGTATGGTGTGCCCTGCTTTCAAACTGTGATTTTATCCATTGGATTCAGATGGAATGAACAGGATACATACTGGAACTATGATTAGATACTGATTTTTCAGGATGTCTCACTTTTTTAAAATTATTTTTTATTTAAACTTCTCTTGGAAGGCAGAATTATTTTATTATTTTCCTAATGTAAAAAATATTACTGTGCCATTCAAGTGACTTTCTGCTCCTGGCATTCTTGGAAGCAACATGCCAGTTACAGATGTGAAAAGAGAACAAGAAATTAATGACAAAAATCCTTGGTTTTTACCAGTGGAGGTGTCCCACTTAAAATGCCAGTGGCAGAACTTGGACAACACTCTCAGGGATGCACAGGGTGGGATTGTTGGGGAGTCTGTGCAGAGCCAGGACTGAACTGTGGCTCCCTCCCAGCTCAGGAGATTATCTGAAATATCCTATGATTCTATGAAAAGAAATCCGTATTTCTGAAGACTTTGTACTTTATCACAGTTGCTTAGTCTGACCTTTCTCTAATTTCTGTTCCCATGGATGTTTAAAAAATAATGGAATATGATCTGATTTTCATGTTTCCTCATAATCTTATTCTGAAAAGCAGCATTTGCTGAAATTTGCCAAGATAATTCAGTCTAAGCATGGATATGGTAAGCATGGAAAAACTGACTCTGACCAATTAAAGCACAGAAAAATATTAGAATGGAAATGTATGGAATCGAGAGGAAATAAAACATCTTAAAATGGAAAATAGTGGGCGACTTTGGCAGCCTAGGTAATTAATCATTTAAATAGTGTTTTAAAACAAAACCCAGCAAAACATACATGAAAACCTCTGACAGTTTTCCATAACCAAGTTTGTTTATCAAGATTTTGTACAGAAATGACTTGATGAAAAGTCATTTGGGTTTGGGTTTTTATTTTCTACTGAAATGCTGCTATTTGATATTTTATTGCTTTATAAGCTCACACACACTGCAGTGAAATCATGGAACCACAAGGAGTGGAGACAAGACATGGAATCAGCTCTTTTAGCACTGTTACTTCTCCTTGCTTTCAGGGAGTTTCTGAAGCTGTAATTTTGGGAGAGGTTTATTTGTTTCCTTTCCTCTTTCAGGATTCATCTTCCTACCCTGATGCCAAGGTTGTGGTTTTTGTCCCTGTGCTTTTCACCCTCATGAGATGGGGCATGTTTTCTTCTGGTATTTTTCTGCTCTTGCCCCAGGTACTTGGTACCACAGCAAGAATTCTTCTCCTCCAGTCACAGTTTATCACACAACTTAAAATATGATGTGTTCATAAAAGGTGTCCTTGATTCCAGCTCTGGTTTGGCTTCAAGCACCAAGAAAAATTTTCTGCACCATTTATAAAATAACTTCTTCAATTAACGCCGTACTCCAAATTTCATTATATTTATTGCTAAACTAGAGTTATAAGTCCCATTTAGTTCCTTTTATAAAATTACTTCCCAATTTCACAGCAGAATCTGTTCTGTTCTTGTTTGATTTCCCTCTGGAGAGCCCCAGAGCCCCGAGTATCAGCCAGGTCCCCAGCACTGTGTGAGCCCTGCCCTTGGTGTCACTGCCACCCTGCCACTTGCCACTCCCCAGGGACAGCTGGGACCATTCCAGCACACCCCTTCCTTTAAAACCCAGCACTGAGTTTTCTCCTTTCCCCAAAGAAGCAAAGTATTCCTTGCTAATCTGTCCCTTTTATATCAGGGATGTATTTATATTGTTATTATTTATCCCTGTTAAATGATCACTTTTATGTTTGAGTTGTTTGATACCTTACATTAACAGTGCTTTTTTTTTTCCAGGACACAAGGACACAGTCCTTTCCCAAGGACTGTGCACAAGAGGACACGTTTGGTTTTTCCTGCTAGCATTCCCTGATATCACTTACCAAAACAAGATAGGGAAGCAGAAATCACAGAAACCAACAAAAGCACAAAGGAAATCTTTTATCAAAGGCTCATTAGAATGAAGGCTTGGTTAAAGCTGTGTCCTTAGATGGATTAGTTCTGGACCACACTTTGCAGGCAAACCTCCAGATTCAGCTACAGAACCTGGAGGAGCCAATTTATAATTTCTTTCATAAATCAAAAGGCAATTCCTACAAACACTAATGATCAGTCCACTCAGGATCAGACCTAGAAAATTAAAATTGAACTTTCTACTGCCTTGTGGAGATACCTTAAAATATGGCCTGTAATTTTACCATGCTTAGCTTGGGATATTTCAAATGCTTTAGGAGCTGGTCAGGGTGAGAACAGCCTAATTTTCCAAGTGCCATCCAAGCCAGACAGGCACTGTGGGGTGGAGCAAGCCAGGAGGCTCCTGAGAGTGGGCCAGGTATTCTCCCTTTTTAGAGGAGGGGTTGATGTACATAGATCAAGCCTAAATGCACTCCGTTTAACTAAGAAAAAAGTGTAATATGATAGTATTTTACAAGAGATTATAATGAAAAGGATTTGTTGGAGCAAAAGGCATGAGGAAGTTTCATGCCTTTAAGAAGAAATCAAATAAACTGTTAAGAGAAATAAGATATCGGGTCTTAAAAGTGGGTTATGTTTAACCAGGAGAGGGAAAAAAACAGAAACATCACTGTTCCTAAAAGATTTCAGGTCTTGATGGCTGTGCTTTCTCCTTTTCCTTATTTAATCCCTCAGGTCTCATCTCCCAGGCATCACTGGATTATGGGGGCCGTGGTCCCGGTGAGCAGTGGAATTCCCATTTCCTTCTTTTCCCCAGGAACCCCCAAAGAGTGCAGCAAATGGGCCCCCCAGAATGTTGGTTTTCCTGGTGTTATCCAGCTGATCCATGGAGAGGAGCAGGCACTGCTGGGTGTGTGGAGAGCACTCGGAATGAGAGCAGGAGTTTTGTCCTGCCTTGGGACACCAGGAGGGGACACTCATGTTAAATACAGGGTGTGAAATACACGTCTCTGAAAGAGGAGACATTGGGATGAGATGTTAGGAAGGAATTCCTGGCTGTGAGGGTGGGCAGGCCCTGGCACAGGGTGCCCAGAGCAGCTGGGGCTGCCCCTGGATCCCTGGATGTGCCCAAGGCCAGGCTGGATGGGGCTTGGACCCACCTAGGACAGGGGAAGGTGTCCCTGCCATGGCAGAGGTGGCACTGGAAGGGCTTTGAGGTGTCCCTGCAACCTCATCCATTAGTGAGTTCTGTGACCTACATATAAATTCTAACAACAGGATAAACTTGAACAGCAGGGTAAAATTCCTCAGTGTCTGAACACAGCAGCAGAACCAAGTGAGGCAGAGATTTAAGGGGGCTGGGAGGGAACTAGGAGAGAAATGCACCCAAGAAAGAAGAGGCTTCGAAGAGAATTTAAAAGAGAGAGATGGAGGGCAGAGTTAAGATTGAGCACAAATCACTGCATGACTTCTGGATTTTTTTATTTTTTTTTAATATTACACTGACCTAATTAATTTTACATAGAAAAATATGTATCACAGGCTTTTTCCTGGTCTTATCTTCCTTTGCAAAAAAAAATTATTTCAGCTGTTTGCTCACCCATGGCATTATTAGCCACACCAAACCATTTATGAAACAGTGGCATTTCGTGCTCAGCCTTTACACAGGACTGTAAATTTAACTTGGACAAACCATCCAAGTTGGGCAGCAAGTGCAAGAGCCAGGCTCTCAGAACAGGACAGGCAAACACAGAACAGGGAGGGACTCCCAAGGATCCCCCAGCCCTGCACAGACACCCCAACAATCCCACCCTGGGCATCCCTGAGAGCCTTGTCCAAACCTTCCTCCAGCTCTGACAGGTCAAGGACCAGGATTGTGCCTGATCTCTGGTGGGCATCAAACAGCACAAGAGCCTGTGAGCACCGGGGATGTGACTCTGAGTCTGGACCAGACTCTGAACACTCAGAAAGGATCCTCTGCAGGGCACTGATTTGCCAAAAACCACAAAAACTTGAGACACTTTAAGGTTTTTCCAAAGGGTAATGGGGTGTTTTAGCAGGGAAGTTTGACTGGATAACCTCCAGAGGTCCCTTCCAGCCCCAACCTCTCTGTGATTTCTCTCTTGCCAATAATAAATGAGTAAGAGAACCCTACTTACTGAATGAGCAACGTTCCCTTTCATATTTAAATCTTCCCTGGCACTTTCCCAGGCAAGAATTAACCATGTGCTGCTTATGGAAAGGGACTGTCTGAGGTAGGATGTTAGCAAGTAATAAGAATGTTATTTTGGTGATTTTCATATTTTAAAAGGTTAGGCATGATGTCACTTAATTTTCTAACTGAGCAAATCTGAACAAGCTGGGGCTGCTTTTACAATCTGTGTCTCCTCAGATAGAGATTGAATATATTATTGATTCTATGAATATGCTTATCTTCTAAGTTTACCCCTCCTTGTCAATTCACGGAGCCTGGTGGAGCATACAGGCTTTTGGAGGGGCACAGACGATCCCTGAGGCACAGAGTCCTCCTCCCTCTTTCAGCGCTGAGCAGCAGCAACATCCAGAGCACACCAGGAGCACGCTGCGGGCTCCAGGCGCCAGCCCCAGGGCGCATCTCAGGGGTTCACCTATTTTTCAGGCTAATTCATGGTTTGCTGTGGAGAGGGCTCCCAGCAGGTTTGATTTGCTCCACGTCCTCTGTGGGAAAGCAGGTGAGGGTGGTGGGACCCCCCGGGAAAGCCCCCAAGCCCGGCAGAGCAGCCGGTCCCTGCCGGAGCCACCGCCCCTGCCGAGCCTGGCACAGCTTTCCGGGGACGGAGCCTTTTCCCTGCAACCGGGACAAGAAAGCAGGAAACTCTCAGCCTGAACGCGGCTCCTGCCTCCCTCAGCAGTGCTCACGGGTCCTGCGAACTCGGGAATTTCTGCCTAAAAAAGGCGCTTCAAACAGATCTCGCTGCAGGAGCTGTGCTGCTCCACTTCCACAGTCCTTGCTGTGAAACGCTTAATACGCTTTTATTGTCTGCACTTACTTTAACGAGTTTTGAGTGCCTTACTTTGCATTTTATTTTGCATATAAGAAGCAAGCACACTTGCTTTATTTATTGATTTAACCCCTGACAAACACTCTGGCTGCCTGCTACCGAGCAGGTTGCCTCAGTGAGATACCGTGACAAGCATTTCTTTCCACACAGAGCACAGTAAACTGCACCTTAGCAAATACATTCTGAACGAACAGTATTCAGGAAAGAAATATTTTCAAGAATTCTAATGAAAAATACTCATCAAGTTCCTGAGAAGGAGGCTTGGTCTCTTCGGAGAGCAGCTAAAGACGTGTCTGTGAAGTCAGGATCTCCACTAGGGCTGGAAATTGGTCTTTCATGCTTCAGCCACCTCGACAGCCACAGCAGCCCTCCGCTGCACTCGTGTCACAGCAAAAGTAAGTTTTGCCAGGAAGTTATTTCTGCCTAAAGCCGGAGTGCCCCTGGGAGCTGCCCGAAGGGTCTGGCTGCGGCTGCAGCCTCCCCGCACGCCCCTTTCCCCCTAGTGACTGCGAGAGGCAGGGGACAGGGACAGGAGCTGGGACAGCCAGCCTGTGCTTGGCAGCTCCGTTCCCAGCCCTGCCGCTCCTGAAGCAAAGGCGCATCCTGGCACAGGTGAGGAGGAGCTGGCTCCACCACGAAGGGTAGGGGCGTCAGTGACAGCAAACAACTAAGAAAATGTTATTTATTGTAAGCTTGAAAAGTGGAAAAATGGAGAGAAGAGGTAGAAAAATTAGGAAAAAAAAAAAAAAAGGAGACATAAAGAGGAAGGGAGGAGAAAAATCACGTCTTCAGCTTCCTATCTTCTTCCTGCAGTATCTCCCCGTTTCCCTTTCCTACTCCCGGTTCTCACAAGCATTCTCAACATACACTTGGGATGATACAGGACCCAAAACCTGAGCAACTTTTCTCGGCTTGATGCAGCCTTAGCGGGAAGCAGCGTTTCACCAACAGAGGTTTTAACGCCAGGGATGCTGACGGGAGAGGCGGAGGGCTCTGATACCCGACTTGGGGCGTGCTGCTGGGGCGCCCGGCTCGGGGCCACCCCCGCCACGGGAGCCCGCTCCCCAGATGTGGCACGGACAGCTGTGGTCCCGCAGGCCGGCTCCCCGCCCGCCTCCGCGCAGCGCGCTGCTCCCCGCGCCGCCCCGGGGCCCCGCTCCCGAGAGCGCTCCCGCACCGCTCCCGGGGCTCTCCCGGGGCTCTCCCGCCGCGGGAACGGGGCCGGAGCTGCGCCGGGATGGGGAGCGGGGATGGGATGCGGGATTGGGATGCGGGATGGGATGCGGGGATGGGATGCGGGCATGGGATGCGGGGATGGGATGCAGAGCTGGGGATGCGGTGCGCGGGTGAGGCGCTCGCCGAGCCCCCGCCGGCCCCCCGGAGGAGCGGCCGCCGTTACTTAAGCGCATCCCGGCGGCGGCGGGGGAGGCGGGAGCGGCGGGCCCGGCGCAGGGACGGCCCGCGCCCCTGCCCGTGCCCGGCTCCGAGCGCGGCGGGGGCGCGGGCGCTGCCAGGCGACGGGCGAGCCGGGCTGCGGCGCGGGCAGGGCGGGACGGGCGCGGGGACAGCGCCGTGCGGCGGGGCCGGGGCGGCTCCGGGCGGCTCCGGCGGCGGCTCCGGCTCCCCCGGCCGGCGGCCCTGCCCTCGCTCGGCGGCGGGGGCCGAGCGGCAGCAATGGCGGCGCGGGGCCGCCGCCCGCCCGGGCAGCCGCGGCTCTAGGAGGGGACGCGCGGGGCCGCGGGGCGCCGCTTCCCGCCGGGATATTTATTCCTGCCCTCTCGCTTAAGTTGCCAGCGGAGCGCGCTGGCCGGCGCCTGCCCCCCCCGCGCCGCGGAGGTGCGGGGCGGCCATGGAGAGCCCCGCCGAGAACCCCAGCAAGGCGGCCGAGTACCTGAAGGAGCTGAACAAGATTATCGAGACGCAGCAGGAGCTGCTGGAGAAGCAGAAGCGGCGGATAGACGAGCTGGAGCAGCAAGTGGCCAAGTTGTACCACGAAAATGCCTGCCTGCAGGACGAGCATCACCGGCACCTGGCCACATGCCGGCTCCAGCAGGGCGTCCCCCCCGCGCCCCCGGGGGTGCTGAGCGCCATCCAGGAGAACGCCAGGCACGAGAAGTAAGCGCTGTCCGCCTTTCTTTGCCCCCTTTTTCGCGCAGGGGGTTTCCCTAGCGGGGGTTTCCCTTCTCTTTCCCCTCCTGCCTTCGGCCGCCCGAAGCTGGCAGCAGCGGGACTCCCTGCGGGGTGTGCCCCGGGCGGCTCGGGGGACAGCCGCGGGCTGCGCAGCGGCGGCCCCAGTCTCCTCGGTGCCCGTGTCTCACTCGCTCCCTGGCCGGGGTCCCGGGGGGTTTCGAGCCGGGGGGATGCCCCGGCTGCCCACGGCGCTCGGGGGATGCCCCGGGCCGAGCCGCGGTACCGGGGCGCCGGGAGCAGCGGGGCGAGCCCTGCCCTTCTCCCCGCAGCGGGGCTATCCGCCTGGGGAGCCGCCCGGCCCCGGGAGGTGCCCGCGGCGCTCCCGAGGAGCGGCCCTTGGCTCCGGCCGCTATCGAAAGTGACCCGGCCCGGGGTCAGTAAACATTGGCCGCTCGCCACCGGCCGGCTGGCCCGGGCCAGCGCCAGCTCGCCCCGTTCGGGCCGCCTTCGCTCGCGGCAGCTATTCCAGCCTCTCTAAGCTGTAATTAATCGTCTGCGTTTCCCCCGCGCTGCGAAAAGCCGCTTAGTTGCGCGGTTCCGAAGCAGCAGGGATTCGGGAATAGCAAGAACTGCGGTCGGCGCTTTCCCGGCGTATTTTTACTTCTGGGAAAGTATTTAAGGCTTGGCTTTCCCGGAGCGGAGTGGGAAAAGCATGCATGGGATTACGAGCCCACTTCGCTGCTTGACACAGCACAATGGGCTGTTTGTGACCCGCCGCGCTCGAATTCCTCGGGTCTATAAATACAGAGGCGGCGGCTCCCGGCCGCGGGGTGCCGGGGATGCCCGGGGTGCCCGGGGTGCCGGTCCCGCTGCGGGAGCGCCGCTCGGGAGCTGCCGGGCTCGGGCAGCCCCGCTGGGCTCGGCAGCATCGCCCTCGGAGAGCGGGCAGGGATGTCCCGGGAGCTCCCGCTGCTGCCGTGCTCGGAGCCGGCGGCGATGCTGCTCCGAAGCAGCCTCAGTGCTGCTGTGGAGGCTTCAGAAGGGTCGCTGGTGGCTCGGTGTCCCCTTTGCCTGCTCCTGCTCCTTGCCCCTGGCTTCCCTGCCCCTGGAAGGGAAGTGGCTCTGCCTCCTCAGCGCCCTTCTTGCTTCAGCGTTAACTGGGCTTCTTTTTCTGCGATGTAGTTTAGTCTTTTTGATAAACAGAGATGTCTCTCTGAAAGTAAATAGCTCCTTTAATAAACTGGAGAGCATGTTGTCACTTATCAATCAATCAATCCCTTAAGGAAAAAGAGCTGTTTCCAGAAAACATGGAATATTTACACTAATCCCATCTTGTGCCTCCCTGTCCAGTACCCGAGGATTTCTGTGGCTGTGCTTGTAGTACAACATGTCAACTCAGCTATCTTGTCCCATTTGTCTCTTGTAAACGACATTACCAAAAATTGTACAAATGGCTTGCCTTGTTTGATAATATTTCTCCTCTGCAGCCCAGGACTCATTTGCAGAGCCCTCCTTGGGCAGGCAGCTCTGGGGACTCGGAGGCTTTTAAGTCTCTTAAGTGGATTTGATGCTGGGATCAGAATTAATCTGGGATATTTATGGCAGAGTTGTATTGCTTTGAGGCATAGCCCGGGGGCTTAGAGGGGGAGCTGGGAGCCAGCCCTTGGCCCACGTGCCTGCCTGGGGAGCTTCAGGGCCACCTTCAGCTGAGCAGGGCTGCTGTCCCCTCTCCTCCAAAATTGTTCTCCTGTGGGAGGGAGCCCCTTCTCTTCTGCAGGTGGCCCTGCCTGCCTGGCTGTATCACACCGGGCACGGGGGCTGTGGCTGCTGAGGCCCCGTGCTGCCCAGAGCAGGGGCAGGAGCCACCCAGGGCATCTGTTTGTTCTTGGCTGGATGCAAAAGATGGAGGAAGTCTCCAACTTAGAAAATAGAAAATAATACCCTTGTTTTAAAGGCTTCTCCCAGTTCCCTCAGCTCCCTGGCAGCCCAACCTGCAGGTTCCAGAGGTCTGGAGCATTGCTCTCAGGAGCTCAGCCTCACTTTCCTAATTGTCCCATTCACCTCAGGGATGTGTGGGTGGGGCATGAGGATCCCTTGTTTGCTGAAACTCAGTGTCAGGTGCCAGTGATGCTGAAATGGGCAGTGACCACTGCTCTTCCTGACACTTTTGTACTGCAAAGCTAAAAATAATGGAATCATTTCTGAGGGAAACTGGGCTTCTCTTAGTCAGATACACCAGGGCTTTTAGAAGTTGTCTTGTACCTTGATTTGAACAACTTTTCTAAACTGCTTAGACTCCTGTCCTGCAGCAGCTTCACCTGTGTGAGGTGGCTGTGGCTCCCTGGCAGGGGTCCCATAATGCCAGATGTGGTTAACTTGTATAAAAGGAAGTATGCAAAAGTTATATGAGATTATAGGGCTATGGTTAGGTCTTAATACTTAATAAAAGATAGTAAAGAAACCTGACAAGCAAAACAACAAAATCCCCACAAGTCCTAAAAGTTTTCAGTTCTTACAATGGAAGGAATATACAGGTGAAGACCATTTAAATAATTTAGAAAAGCTGGTGTAGTTCTAGAAATTCTGTAGTTTGTGAGGAGGGGAACTGTTTATGAGCCCTGAGACAGATTTCTGGAAGAAAGAAACTCAGTCCAATAATATGTATAGAAATATATAAAAATAACCTGGTTTATGCACTTCCAGAAAATCCCAGAGTGGGAAAAATGTTTCTTTTGTGCCAGTTGCTGATGGAAGAGGGGAGGGAGGAGCAGAGGGCTGGGTGAGCAGGTGCAGGTGTGCTGCTTGTCCTACAAGGACAGACCAAAAAAGGTTTGGGGGCGGTCTCACTAATTTTACAATGATTTGCTGAGAGCAAATCAACATTAAAGTGCACCGGTGGAAGTGAGAGTAGTTGATAACAAGGTTTTGTTAGGTGTGATGAATCAGCATAAGGAAGATAACAATAGGTGTTTAACTCATTAAGGTGTTTAACTCTGAGTTGCATAAGACTAATGTTGAGTGAATCCATTTCATTTAACGTTTGGGAAGCAGCAAGAGCCTCTAGAGATCCTTGGTGTAATTGGATAATGCACTTTTTTTTTGGGGGGGGGGGTGTAAACCCAAATGCACTGCGTTTTCTCACATCTGTTCAAGGATAGTTTTGTGTGTCTGAGAACTCAGCACTGGCCCCTCGCAGCTTAGGGAGGGATGCTTGTGCTCATCCTAATCAAGTTAAAAACTGTGCTGCTTTTCCACGGAGAGGCTGAGCAGGAGGCAGAGCAGAGCTGCCTGCTAAGACAGAGCAGTCGGAAGGGGCTGTGTTTGCAGCTCGGTCTGACTCCTGCACCCGGCCTGGCTGACTTGTTTTTGAGTGAATCCGGGGCTGGTTTTGTTCCCTGGGCCATGGCAGCCCCGGGTCGGAGCTGTAAGACACCCCCAGAGTCTGGGGGGCTGGGCTCGGAGTGCGGGGCCAGCGTTGTTGCTCTGGTGACAGTCACATGTGGAGGCTGCCTTGTGCCCTACATAGGCGAGCTTGTGACTTGGCCTGTGGCTGCTGCAGCCCCAGCAGCAGCCCAGACAGTGCATCAGTGTAGGGACCGGCAGGGCTTGTTTTCTCTGCCTCCAGAGATGTCCTCTGCTAAGACAGGCTGTCCAAATGACGTAAATCCCATCTCCCTGCCTGCGCCGGCTCCAGCAGCGGCTTGTTTGTGTTCTGTGTGCTCGAGTGCAGGGACCCAGCAGCTGCTCCAGCAGCTCCTGCTTGGGAGCTTCTGCCTCCTTGGCAGCAGGGATGGAGGTGAAGCGCTGCTGCTGGGTCCTGTTTCTCCAGCAGCTGCTGGGGAAGGGTGGTTTGTGGCTGGAAGTCTGCAGTTCTTACCAGGGACGCGCCCGTCCTGGTTATCTGGCTCAGCATGAGAAATGCATCCATGGGGGAAGCACAGGTTGTGCCCAGGGTGAGCAGGTTATTCCTGCAGTGTGCTGGGTGTGCTGTCAGCTCTGTAGCAGGTAGGGATGATGCAATTCCAGCTTTGAGCAGAAACTTGCACCTTCAAATAACTTAAAAGAATCCTGTTCGCTTCATTTTCAATCCATAACTGGAACAGTGTGACTGCTGAGCCCTGAGAGTGAGGGTTTCACACTGAAGGGAGTGCTTTTGTTTTTGAAGCCCTCATTTTGGGGTCATTATTGTGATTTGGACAGCAGCACAGGGGTGAGCATCCCTTAGAACAGGCATTTGTGGTGCTGGCAGACTGCAGGAAATCAATAGCGTGAGGATGTGTAAGAAGATGTGAACTCGCTAACTAAACTCAGCTAAATTATTTTGGATCTCTGAAATATTGGCAAATTCTGGTACTTAATATCTGCTAAACATTAAGCTAAATGATAACACATAAAGACAAATTCATTTGAAAGCTGATGTGTGCTGTATAATCAATAAACCAAGGCAGGGAGGGGGGTGCCAGGAGCACAGGGATGACAGAGCAGAGTGCTGCTATCAATAAAGTTCCTAGGATTTCAGAGGGGGGAGGGAGAACATGGTCCAGAAAGAGAACAGCAGAAATAAGTGTTGTTTTGGGAGAGAAAAAGCAGAAAGTAACCCATCCTGTGACACAATAGCTTTAAAGATGGTTTCGAAACTTGAGGTAAATATGTCCCATTTAGAGCAGAGCAGTGCTAAAGAATTACCAGGACTTGCTGGATGTGGAATCCTCCTCTGATGAAGCTTTTTATTGTGCTGACACAGAGCACAGCTTTTGAGCTTCCCAACTTTGCAGTTGTGTTCTCAACTTTAAGAACAAAGTGCGTTTTCGTGCTCCTTGCTGCTTTGATAGCTTTCCTTAGGAATTTACTCTCAAGGAAACTGAAAAACACTTCCAGAGATGAACTTCTGGAAAAGATCTGGAAATGTGCATGGGTGCTGGGGCCTGGTGAGCCAGCGAGAGCTGCTGTGATTTCTCAGGGCCAGGTCTGAACATCCCTTCCCTCTCTCCCCAGCCCTCCCTCCAGGCCAGCCTGGATCTCCTGCTCTGTGCACACACGGGTGTGGAGCTCACAGCAGGACACTGCTGGCTGTCCCCACCCAAGGGGGGCAAGGGAAGGCTTCTCCTGGTCTGCAGTGCCAGTCTTTGCTGGGTTTGGCCAGAAAGCACAGCAGCCAGAGGAGCAGGATGGCCCCTGTGGAAGGAGGCTCCCACTGCAGCACCTCGGGCTGTCCTTGGCAGGTTTGGGTTGATGCATCAGCCAATGCTTTTGGGGTCAGCCCTAAAAGTCAGTGTTGCTTCTGAGGACCTGAGCTTCCTGCTGGGTGAGGGATGCTGAGCTTTGCCCACTCCAAGTGACAAACCTTTGGGAGGAGCTGAAGAACAGACATGCACATTTTTGAGCCTGGCAGCCTCCTTGCCCTGGTTATTTGCTTAGGAGGACAAGGCTCCTTCAGTCCTTAGGGAAGGTGTGTTCTGGCAAAAAAATCAGTTGCAGCTTTTTTGAAAACCTGAAGCAAAATACAGCACGCCCAAAGAAGTGTCTTCAGGAAGAGCTGATTTGAGGGCAGATCACAGAAGCTCTGAAAGAAAAAGAGCCAGGCATTTCAAGGTGTTTTCCTACAGCATACTGATAGGGGACTAAATTATTAACATTGAAATAGTAAATTCTTAAATCCTCCTTGCAAGCAGCATCTCAAAAAGCTTCATTTGATTTTTTAGACCCAGCAGAAGTAGCTGGCTGTTGGTGTGCTGGTCAGTGGGGCTGAGCTGAGCCCAGTGTCTCGTGCCCAGAGTGGGTGCAGAGGCTGTGCCTTCCTCCAGGGATTTCTTAAGGGCAGGAGGAGCAGCCCCTGTTTGACACAGTCTGGTGGCTGTGGTGTGCTGCAGACCCACAGAGCATCCCAGTGCACTGAATTTCCCTGGATTTCATGGCTCAGCTGGTGCTGCCATCCCCAGTGTGGGCAGAGCTGCCCCAGAGCAGGCAGCCTGTGCCTGGTGGGTCTGTTCCATGTGCTCTGCCCCAGGCTCCTGCGTGCAGGTGCAGCGAGGTCATCCCATGCCAGCCCCAAGGAGGTGTGTGGGAAGCTGCTTAGGTAAGTGGATTTTGCAGGTCAGAAGTAATTCCTGATGTGCAGCCCACACTTGCATTATTCTAATTTGATCCCATCATTCCGACTCAGACCCTCTCTATTATGTTAATTGCACCTTTTTTTGGTGTGTTTTGCAGCCTGCAGATACTTTCAGGCTGTACCTGCCAGCACTCCTGCCTTTCATCTTAGCTCAGCGAGCCCGTGAATGAGGTTGTCATAATTCCTCTCTGCCCGTGAACCTGCCTAATTGCACTGTTTTTCTCAGCAGAATTGTAGAATTGGAAATGGAGACAGTGTGAGCAGGCTGTGGTGCAGCAGAGCAGTGTGGTTTGAAGAGATGGATGTGATGGTGCATCCTGCTGGCTGCCTGTCCCTGAGCTGCTCTTTTCCCCACTTTCCTTGCTAGGAATTCCTCTCCAGATCCTTCATAGCATTTCTTAAAAATACTGGAATTCTCAGCTGTTGTAGCTACTGTGCTGCAGTGGGAGAGATGCTGGTTTTGCTGTCCAGAAATGTGGGTAGGAGTTGTTGCTTTAATGGTCATTGAGGGCAGGAGCAGGAGGTGTCACTCAGTCCCTCCTGCTGACCTGTTCTCTGCCCTTGGCACAAGGAGCAGGGGCACTGATGGCTCTTTTACAGCTGGGCAAGTCAGAGTTAATGATCTTCTCTTAATGGGCTGCTCAGCTGGGCTGAGAAATGGTTGTGTTAAACAGCACACTTGAGACAAATAAGGCTCTTAAAATCCTGGGTGCCCTCGTGGCTCTAAACCAACTTGTTTGAGTTTAATGATGTTGTTTGTGTGGTTTGTGGCAGGAAAAACTAATAATGTTAAAATCAGAGAATGAATCCCAGGCTGGTTTGGGTTGGAAGGCACCATAAATCATCTCATTCCACCCCTGCCATGGCAGGGACACCTCCCACTGTCCCAGGCTGCTCCAAACTGTGTCCAGCCTGGCCTTGGGCACTGCCAGGGATCCAGGGGCAGCCCCAGCTGCTCTGGGCACCTGTGCCAGGGTCTCACCACCCTCACAGGGAACAGTTCCTAATTCCCAATATCCCATCCCTCTGGCAGTGGGAGCCATTCCCTGTGTCCTGTCCCTCCATGCCTTGTCCCCAGTCCCTCTCCAGCTCTCCTGGAGCCCCTTTAGGCACTGGCAGGGGCTCTGAGGTCTCCCTGGAGCCTTCTCCTCTCCAGGTGAGCACCCCAGCTCTGCCAGCCTGGCTCCAGAGCTGAGTCTGCTGCGAAGTGGCCAAAATATTTGAAGAGGGTGAAGCGCTGCAGAACAGAGCAGTTTTCCCAGCAGAACCTGGATCCCCGACCCGCAAGTTATTTTCCCGGCTGTTGTGTCCTGTCGGGTGTGACGCTGTGACCCCGGGGGAGCCTCCATCCCTGCCCATCCCGGTCCCCATCCCCATCCCGGTCCCGGCCGTGCTCCCTCTGCTGGCTCCGCTCTCGCTGCTCAGCTGCAGAGCCACATCTGGAGCGTGGGACTGTCTCTAATGGCAACATCTCCGCTCCTCCTGCGTCTCCCCAGACGTCGGAAGGGCTGCTGCGAGCGCAGCTGAAGATTCATGAGCGAAGTTTTGTCTTGAAGTGCCGAGGGAAACTTTCTTTTCAAGTGGTGCCGTTTTAAAACGAAATAAATTATTCTGCTGCGAGGTATCTGAGTAGACTGAGTGCTACTGCTGTGCTAGATAAGAAAGATGCTGCTACTGAGTAGCTCTCTATAGCGACTGATTGAAATATAATATACATTATTTGCATGTTAATAAGATTTCTAGTCAGACTTCCCCAGCAAACACAAGTGGAGACAAAGGCATGCATGTCATACATCTCTAACTGCAGCACAGCAATTCAGATTTACTAAGTGTGAATTCACTTCTATCTGTAATGAGGCAAAGAAAGCAGCAGGGGAAGGTGGGGAAGCAATCTCCTGGCCTTCTTCAGGGTTTGGGATGCAGCTGGAAGTTTGTCAGGGTTTTCCATCTTTGCTGGATTTCTCCTGGCTCACAATGACTGCAGGTGACTTGGGAGCTCTTAATTTCTCCTTTTGGGCATAGAGCTATGGGAGAAGCACAGGGAGATTGTCCTCAGACAGGGATTCTGCTGGGGAATCTGAAGCCCTGGTGGAGTTAAATCTGGCCATGGACATCAAGGACAACAAGAAAGGCTTCTACAGGAATGTCAGTGATAAAAGGAAGAGTTGGGAAAATGTGGGCCCTGTGCAGAAGGAAGCACACCTGGAGACTGGGACAAGGAGGGGGCTGAGGCCACCCAGCTCTTCTGTAACCAGAGAATCATCTCTGAAGCTCTGACTGCATCTCCACGAGCTGAGCAGCTGTTGATAATCACTGAGATAAGGAGGGGCACCTTCATTAGGGAGGTGTCAGTGGGGACCTGAGTGCCTGCAGGTGTGTCCCAGAGGAGCTGGTGGGAGCTCAGTGCTCAGGGGAATGCTGGGGCTGGCAGAGCTGAGCAGCAGATTTGGGCCAGCAGACCTCAGTGCCTCGCTGGGGCTGGTTACAGGTAAAAAATGGGACACTTTAATATGGGTAAATACTTTAACACGAGTAGATATTTTAATGTGAGGTCGGCAGGACCTCTCTTTGCCTGACTGGTCCAGGCTGCCTCAGTTTCAGAGGTTCACTGCCACAACATTTTGTTTTTCTGTGAATGTAATGGTTCTCGGCTCACACGTGAGGAATGTAAAATCTTGTTTGTTTGTCTTCTGTGTGCTATTAATGGTCCTGGAAATACAGGAAAATGTCAGGGATTCATGTGAGTCATTCCAGACAAACGATTGGCTTCCAGTTCAGGTCCCATCAATCTGCAGCCTTGATCTCTTGGTATGGTTTTCCGAATTTAGAAAGTTATATTTCACTAGAATTAAGGTGATTTTTTGTTTTTTGACAAGTGATAAGAAAGCAAACCCACTTGTAATGGATTGTGCTAGACAGCAATATTCTTTTAGCATGGTTTCTTGGGCAGTGAGCCTTTGGGTGCACCCAGAGCTGTTTGTGAGGTCTGCTCTGGGGATGCTCTCCTTGGTGCTGTGCTGGAGCTGGTGCTCAGAGCAGGGAATTGAAGGGGAAGGTCCATGGCAGGGCAGGGGATGTGAGCTGCCTTGAGTCCTGTGCCAGGGGAGATGCAGCTGGGACCTTGAGCTGTGCTGGCTTTGGAGGGACCTCGGGGGACTGCAGAGCCCTGAGCCATCCTTCTGCCAGGGAATTCAGAGAGGAGCAGGCTCAGAAACATTCTACCTCATGGTCCTGTGTTCCCCTCATGGCTTCCTTGTGAGGCAGGCAGGTGTTCCTGTGGAAATTTAAGCATTGCTATTCAAACCCAAAGCACCCTGACAGATCATGATTTTAAATTCTTGGCTCGAGTGCCTGGATCCAGTGGCACCATGAGCCAGGGTGAGTGTGCTCTGTGTTCCAGGCTGCCTTTTTCCAGCTCATGCTGTGGTGTCCTTCGTGAGCAGGTTGGGCTGATTGTGTGGAAAGTCCTTGTAGTGACAGCAAAGAAATTCACAGTTGTGGGAATATCCCCTGGGGGTTTTATTTGCTGCTGGGAGTTCTGATTAATGGCTCTGTGTTGTAGAGAATAGGTGAATTTTGACTTTTCCTTGCATTCCATCTTCCTGTGTAGCCTGTGGCAGAAGAAGAATTTGATTTTGGCTTCAGGCTGGAGAAGCTGAGTGCACTCCAAAGAAATCTGCTTTAGTCTGTTCATCTTGCCTGGCTCTTTGCTTCACCTAGGCAAGACTGTGGGTGGGCATTCTCAAACTCTCAGTATGACTCTTGGTAAAATTCACTGCTAAAGTCAAACCCTCTGTCCTGATCTCTGTAAAGGCAAAAATAGCCTCTATCATCTTGTATCTCAATTCATGCACTTAACTTGGGTGTGTAATGCCACGGAGGTGAGCAGCCTCTAATTACAGGAAGGTAAAGTGGGGATGTCTGACCCTTCCTGGAGGATTTTCCTCTTCATTTAGCACAGCCTTTCCTGGTGCTGATCTCCCTGAGTGAGACCCAAAGAGTGAGGTCCTGCTGTGCAAGGGGGGCTGGGAGCTCATGCAAATGAACCAGCTAGATTTGAATAAGGAAAAAAAAAATCTGCATTCAGCTTTCAGGCTTGGTTCTATTTTAAGCTTTTAATTGAGTCCACCACTTCTTGAGTGCTTGAGGTTGTCAAGGGTTGAGAGAATGACTTTGTCTTTCAGGAAGGGAGGAAGCTGACTTTATTCCAGGTTTGCTGAGGTTGTGACACCAGTGCTACACAGAGTTAGTGCTGACATGGAGCACTCCCCTGGCCTGGTGGGCTGTGTTTGGGCTGTGCCAGTCAAGTGTTTGGAGATGAAAGTGCCAGGTGTGGATGGGAGGAGAATCAGGGGTAAAGGAACTTACCTGTGACCTTTTTTCCAAATGGCTTGGGAGGAAAACTTTGAAGGCAGTGATCTGAGACTGTGCATGGAATTCAATAGCTGCTCCTGGCTTGCATTGCAAAGGAATTCTAAAAGGGTGATAAAAACTACTTCACATAAGGTAGGAGAAACCTCTTGAATCAAAGGTCAAGAGTTCCTCCTGCTCATATTTATTTCAAGTGGCATGTAGCTTGCCATGCCCATGCCAGGCTCCTGTGACCGTGCCCTGCTGTAGATGGAGCTCACCTTAGTGCTGATTTAATATTTAATCAGAGCCTGATGTGCAGGTGACTGCAACTGAAGGAGAGAGGCAGGGAAATTAATTTCTGCTCCTGCTTTCCCCAGTTGCCAGGGTTGTGCCTTACAAATTTCCTGGCCTTTGGTGCTTAAAAAAGAGAGTGGTTGGGCTTGGATCTAGATTCTGTGTTGAGCAGCACAGGTTGCTTTTATTCCTAAAAAGGAGATTTGCTGAAATCTCTTCAGGGCACTGTGGTTAAATGGGGTTTTGGTTGTGCACGAGTGCTGCAGCAGTGCAGTCCTGTGCTGCATTAACATGGGGGGTGGCTGCAGCCCCAGGGGATCACTGCAGGCTGTGCTCTCTGTGGAGTGTCCCTGTGTCCCCCTGGACCTGCTGATGTTCCTGGGCAGGGCTGTGGGAGCTCTGGGGCTGCAGAGGTGAGCTCAGGAGCAGCTCAGAGTGTGAGCACACATCCCTCAGTGGGGTGTGCTGGAGCCTGGGCAGGGCTCAGGGCTGTCCAGGGGGATCAGTGACACCTCAGGGTCTGCAGGGGGACTTCATGCCTTAGAGGAAGGAAAAAGTCTTTGGAAAAGTAGAGAGAACATCGTGGTTTGCATGGTTTTTCCTACTCTCTGCTCTCCTTCAATGTAGTGACAACTTTAGGGTGGTAGAAATGTGCCTGTCTTGGAACTCGTCACTGAGAGCCACCTGCTGCTATTGGTGCTCCAAAATAGATACCAGGCTCTCAACTCACAGGGTATTTTTATGTGCTGGGAGTGATTTTTTTTCCCCCCTTCCTTACCTGCCTTTTTTCCACCCATCTGACAACTTCCTCCGGCGATCTGATCTCCACCCAAGTGCATCTGATGAGAGCAGCTCCTGCTCAGGGGGATGAGGGTTCTCTGCCCTCTCTCCCGCTTGCTCTGAAAGCAAGAAAGGATAATGCTTTAAAACACATTGCAGAGTTATGTAACTCCTTGAGGAAAGTGCTTCCCAGCACTGAGCTCTCCTTATTATGTAATGTGATACATCACCAGAACTTGCTGACATAAGCCATGATCTTCACCTCCACTTGCTCGTGAAAAACCTGTTATTTCCCTGACCCCACTTGGCTCTGAGGACTGTGGGCACTTTTAGGACCTCGTTGGAGTATTTTACTCTGGAGTAGGGAAAGCTGCTGGCAAATCAGGTGCCAGTCTGAGCTGCCTGCTGAGGGAGTGCTCTGTGTGGTCTGTGTCTGTAGCTTTGCTCCTCTGACACTGCTCTTGTTTTAAGTGACTTTTTGCATCTAAACAGGTGCTTCCCAGGCTTTGAGCAAGGAGCAGAGGTGGTTTCTGTGTGGCATGGCATGACCCTCTCAGGCTGTTTGAATCAAGAGCTGTGAGTGAAGGAAATCATTGAACATCTCTGAATGAGATGAAGAAGTCCTGTTCCAGCTAATGGGATTTAATTGGGAATATACTCCACTCATGCTAACAATGCAATGAACCTTGGCATCACCAGCTGTGAAAAAAGCCGCTCACTTGTTTTAAAATTTTAAAAGTTTAATAGTAATAAAATAGTTATAAGAATAGTAATAAAAATTAGAGCAATAATAATTTGGACAGTCAGAGTTAGGACAAAAAAGGACAATTAAAAAAAACAAAGAATTATGGACGTCCAGATGCTTTTTTCCTCAAAAAAGCACATCCTCTAACAAAGGATTGACCCTTAAAAGCAACAGCCTGTTGCATATTCATATATTTCATACATGATGCAAATATTCTTTTCAAACAAAGGGTGTTTTCTGGTTATTGTCAATGTCCTCCCTCGTCTTGTAAATCAGTTGTCTTGGTCCCTCAAAGTCTGGTTCTTCCCGATAAGGAGGCAATAATTATTCTCTTGGATTTTTGGTGTCTTGTTGCTGTTATCTCTCCTTGAGCTAGTTAGAAAAAGTATCTTGCATCGCATAGTTTCTGTAGCCTAAAACTATATTCACCACACTGCTTAAAAAGATTAGTACAGCACTACAAAAAAGGATTAATACAACATAACTTTCCAACGTAACACATATAGTATTCATTTTAACCTTTGCAAAAAGCCAATCATATAATATGCATTTTTCACACCAACATACTTGACTAACCTTACAAAGGTACCTGGCAAAGGTCACCGGAGCTTTGCTTAATGGTTCAGCTCGTGCAGGTCTGGAACTTGGTCAGTCTTTGTGCATTTTGCTGATTTATGCTCTGGTGTTCTGTCTAGGAATAGATTGTGTGAAGTGGCTGTTCAGCAGCCTGCTGTTGTATAATAAATGCCATGGAACTGGTGTGACAGGCTCTGTGATTTTGGGGTCCTCAGAAGACTGACCAGTAATCACAGCTGGCTCTGTTTTCCCCAGGGACAGTTATGGACTGGAACAAGCTTAACACTCAAAGCTTTTTGAGCCAAACCCTTCAAGCTTTCTTTTAAAACCCTTACAAAAGGACCTAGAAAG
This sequence comes from Passer domesticus, assembly GCF_036417665.1. Classification (NCBI taxonomy): domain Eukaryota; kingdom Metazoa; phylum Chordata; class Aves; order Passeriformes; family Passeridae; genus Passer; species Passer domesticus. The sequence continues at coordinate 25,340,564 of NC_087482.1, read as the reverse complement.
AGCATTTAGAGACAAATAGCCAATTTGTAAGCCATCGTGCTCCTTGGTAGCTGAAATGCCAACAAAATATCTCAAAATGATGTCACCTGCTCAACTGAGCACAGGATTTCCACTTTGCTGCCTGTGCTGAGTGGTTCTTTGGGCTGCTGGAGTTAACTGGGCAGGAGTCCCAGGAGGCAGGAGCTGCTGCTGGTAGGAATCTCCTGACTGCCACAGATCTGCTCCTTCCCAAAGGATGGGACTCTGCCAGGAAGTCTGCCTGAATAACTCATGTCCACTACACATCACCTTCACCAACTGGAATATTTTCTGTAAGGCAGGGAAAGTAACAGGAGAGACTCAAGTGTGCTGCTTCTTGACTTTCTGCCAGCTGCTCAGGGAGTGAGTTTTACTAGAATTCTTGGTCAGAATCAACACATCTTTCTTTAACTGAAGCAGGTTGCTTTTATTTCTGAAAAGCGATGTCAGTGTGGGGTAGCTTGATCTCCATGTGCTCAGTTCCTGGGAGATGGAGAACTCAAATCCCTAATTAGCTGTCTGTTTGAAAGAAGTCAGACTTCTGAGTTGCAATAATAGTATTGTCTGGGATGTGGAAACAGCCAAAATCAACAACAGGGCCTGGGGATGGGGAAGCTTGGGATGCTGTCAAAGCTGGTAAGTTCTCTTCTCTCTTGGCTAATTCTGTGTTGGATCTGAAGTGTGGAGGTGCTGGTGCTCTGCCCATGCACTTGAGAAGGTGTGAATAAAGAAGGGTTGAATGCCTGAGCTGCTGCTCTGCAGCTCCAGACTTCTTGGGGGATAACTGGAATGGGAAGTCTTGTAAAGAACACAGGATGGGAGAGCTGGGAGGGCTCACCTGGAGAGGAGAAAGTTCCAGGGAGAGCTCAGACTCCCTGCCAGGGCCTAAAGGGGCTCCAGAAGAGCTGGAGAGGGACTGGGGACAAGGGATGGAGGGACAGGACACAGGGAATGGCTTCCAGTGCCAGAGGGCAGGGATGGATGGGATATGGGGAAGGGATTGTTCCCTGTGAGGGTGGGCAGGCCCTAGCACAGGTGCCCAGAAAAGCAAGTTGTTCTGTTATTCCTCAGTGTTAAAAAAAATCCTGTCTCAAAATACCCCATCCCCTACCAGAGCAGGTAGCAGGCTAAATTATTTATATGCTGAATTTATGATCTCCCCTTGCATGGCAGCATTTGGAGAACAAGTGACTTTGCTCTTGTTGTGAGTTTCTCTTTCTAGTGACCAACCCCTTTCTCTGCTAGAAAGGCTGAGGCTCTTGCTGTAAACCCTGGTGCTCTTGGGGCATTTCCTCATTTAGAGCAGAGCCCTTCTCCCTGTTCAGCTGGAGAGCAGAGCTTTGGGAAGATTCCTGCCGTCCTTGCTCAGCTCCTCTAGAAGCACTACTGATACCTCTCCCAGATTCAACGTTGGCTTTGCTGAGCTTTCCTAACCTCCAGGAGTTTATATTTGGGGTCCATCTGTTAGCTTGGCCTCACATGACAATTCTGTACAGGCTTTTCACTTCCTTCATAGGGATGTGAGTTCTTTACATTTATTTTCAAACTTAACACCAATGTCTAATTCTTCTGATGTCTCACTACCCACGGAGCTGCAGATATTTTTATTTACTTGTGACCAGTAACCCACTGGTGAGCATCGAAGTCCACATTGAAGGCTTCCTCTTGGTAGGACAGGATTACAAACAGCAGAAGGCAGCTGCACAGCACCAGCTCATTAACCATTAATTATGGTATTCCTGTGTAAAACACTTGCTTTAGGGCTTGCTGCTTCGGTAGCTCTGGGAGAAGGCTGCTGCTGAGGTGGCTGGGTTATGCTCTGCACCTCTGACAATGTGATTTTTCATGCTGCAGACTGAGCTGAAGGAATACATCACTGCAGCCTTACTTAAGGCAACTGAAAAACCCAGCCCTGCTCACTCACTTCCTTTGATAGCAAGAAAAAAAAAAATCCTGTTTCCCTTCATGAAAGTAGTGTGGACAATAATTTATACTTTGGAAAACCTGCCTTCCCATTATGTGCTAGTTTTTCTTAAAAAGCCCAATAAACACAAAAAAACCCCAAACCAACTAAAAAGCCCCAAAGCAAACAAGCAAACAAAAAAAACCCCAAACAACCCAACCCTCAAACTCAAAAATCTCAGATTCTGGTGGTTTTTCACACCTTGTGCTTTATTTTACCTTAATCAACCAAAGGTGGCAGAACAGCCATTGACATCCTTTTGTCCTTCCTCACCCAACACAATATTCTGTGGTGGTTGCACAATTTGAGTTTGTGCTAAATATAGCATGGGGGGTGCTGAAGGAGGAAATCAGGTGTGTCTGCCTTGGACACCTCTCCCTGCTCCCAATTCTCCTGGAGCATTCATTTCCCATCTCATCCCTCTGCACTCCCTGTGCTGCCTGGGGAAGCTCATTCTGATCAAGGTGAGGTTGAAAAATGAGCTCGAAGTGTTTTGGCTGCCTGGGAGCATCCTCACTGCAATTCTGGATGTTTCTGGCTGTGTTGTTTCTCTGCTGCCTTTTTGTGCTGGGATGTGAAGCCTGCCTGGATCAGAGGCAGGAGGGGTGGGGATGCCCCAGCTGCTCTTTTTCCACTCAAGGAAATGGACTTTTAGAGCTTTGCAAACAAGAGTGATATGGCACAACTTACGAGTTGAGGCAGTGAAAATGAGCTGCAGTGAGATTTCATGTTGATTTTTTTTTTAATCTATTTTAATGTATGTCTACAGTGTATTTGACTAAGCAGTCCATTGGACCTTGCATTTTTTAGGAATTATCCAAATACAGTTTTACTTTAGAAAGCCTTTAACAGCCTTCTACACAGCAGCCACATTATATTTACCAGCTGGATTTTCTTCTGCTTTTGGGTATTTAATTACTTCAAGTTGAAGGTTGGTTTTTTTGTGGTTTTTTTTGTGTTTGGTTTTTTTTTTTTTTTTTTTTTTCCTTGGAGAACAATTTACAACACATATTTACAGTGAGTTCAGGTACACTGGCAGCTCTGTGTTTTTAGAATTGTATTTTCTTGATGTTTCCTTTATTTTGATGATACTTATTTTGAAATCTGGTGAGATCCAGCAAGGGGACAGACTTCTTTGAGTGGAGCTACCTGCAGTTGTGGGGAGCTGCTGTTCTAATTCAGAAGTTTTTGCTGCCATACAACACTTAAAGCACACAATGAATTTAAAGGAAATTCACAACTGGGTTATTCTGAGAAAAATCTTAGCACTGCACTAGAAAAGAGCACAGCACAAAGTTTGCTGTTACTTGGACTTAATGACTTAAAAAAGAACTAAAAAAACCCTACCTCCCAACAAAGCAAAATGAATTGCTGTCTGATCTCTTGTTTATAATTAAGTAAATGGATCAACCTGAAGCACTAAGAAGCATGGCAGGTTTAGCCAGGGCTCTGTGGCCAGTGCTGCTGACAAAGCATCAGGATATTCATTAAATTGCTGAGCCTGTATTTCCTTTGTTGCTCGAGCTGCCAGCAGAATTCCTGAGTAGCCACGAGTGGCTGGTTTGACTTGCAGCGCTCTGTGCTGTCACAGGAGTGCTGGAGATGGCAGATTTGGCCCTGATCCATGGGAGGCAGCTGGGAGGGTCTGTGCCACACTCTGAGGGAGTTCTGCCATTCACATCTCGGGAGTGCTGCTGAAATTCCAGCTCCATGACGTCGGCGTAGAGAACCTACTTATAGCACCAGTGCTGGCTGCTGGAACCATCTGCTGCTGGATCCTGGCATTAATGAAGAACTTGTTCTTTATGTAAGAAAGGGAAGAAAATCCTCCCGGAACAGCCAGCCTGGAAAGCACAGGACTTCCCCCTCTTGCCTCTCCTCCCTCCCAAAAAGGGATTCAGAGAACCCAAGTGTACATGCCACGTGAAACGCAATTAAAAGGGGTTTGTGACTTGAGTCTCATCTTGCTTTGGAACACATCCTCTGGTATTTTTAATCCCAAGTCAAAACTACTACTGGGTTCCTGCCACCAGTGCTGGAAAGGATGTTCTGAGGAGAGGATCAGGAGTGGGCTCCAGGCTTTGTTTACATCTGGTTTTGTGCCCACCCCAGTGAAAGATGAGGCTATTGGAAAGCCTGCTCACTTTCTGAGAGGTGCTGATGCCTTAAGTTTTAGCTTTCATATTTTCCAGATTCTGTCCTGCATTAGGGTGTAACTCTGAACTTCATATAAATTGTTAGCAAGTTCTCCTCACAGCTCAGTCACACAAAACAATCCTTTTCCAGCCCCAGAACCAAGGACACCATTACAGCTTTGGGCCCAAAAAGTGCAGACAACAAGGAATTGAGGAGAGCAATCTGGGAGGGTGGGACTGCATAACCTGGAGCTGGAATTGGACCAAAACTTATAAAAGTGTGAAAACTCGTGACCCATCATCCATCTCAAGTGTAGCCACAGCCAGGCTCTTGCACTGCCCAAGGTGCATCCTTTGAAGGCCTTTTAATGAATCCCTGCTTTCTTCCTTAGCACTGGCCAGCCTCTCCAGGCATCAGTGGGGTGCAGCCCTGCCTTCAGCTGAGGGATGGCTCTGAATGTCAATCATTAGCTGAGGCTGTTGCTCTTGTTCTGGTTCCCATTGCCTCCCTCAAACACCTGGAGCACACGAGCAGCTGTTCTCGTTATTTCTGCCTCTCAGGACTCAGGAAGGGATCACCTTTCTGCACTGAAATTCTGGGCTTGCTTTATAGACTCATACAAGCACTGGGCCAGGTAACATCTGTTTGTCCAAACAAATAACGTGAGGACACTTGGTTCTAATTCTTAATTTCTTCTGATTCTGTTAGATGTAAACTTGGTTTTCAAAGGTTTCCCTCATACCATGTTCTTCAGGTCATCTTTCTCTGATCTTTTTGAAATTGTCATGCACTGATGCCTCTTCTCAGGTTTGGCTGTGTTCTTACAAGTGTAACGTGTTATAAAAACCACGTGTGGTAGATCAAGGGAATAAATATGATATCAAATAAATATAGTAGCTTTTATTTGTAGATGTTGACTTAGCTTTATTTGGAAGAGATTACAGTTCTCTTACCCCAGCAAAATTGAAATACAGTGTTGATATTGAACTAATGATTCTTATCTGTGTGTTCTGGTAGATTATGAGCTGCTTTTATGTGCCTTTTATAGACCCCGCTCCTGCTTCCAGATCGTGTGTTTCAGGGCCATGAAGTGTAACCTGACGTGGTAAATCAGCTTAGCTCTGGTCTGGCTTGCACAACACGGGATGAGGATGGATTTCAAATTTAATAATGTTGAATGACATCAAGTCCTAGCAAGCTCCTGACTGTCACTCCTTGCAAATGGCTTTATTTGGCTTGTAATTGATGCTTGAGGTAATTAGTGCACACTGCAGGGTGTTATCTGAATTCTCAGGGTTGATCAGCAGGCTGAGTGTCAGCAGTGTGGAAGCACATCTTGGTTCAGAAGCATGAAAAGGACATTTTGGAGCCTGGCACTAATGGGTTCTTCACACAAACCTGCACAGATTTGCTTGGAATTTTAGGAGTAGTGTCATGATTGGCTTTTCTGTCCCTTACCAGAGCTGCAGACGGGAAATGGGGAGCTGTTTTTCAGTAACAGAGCAGGGGTTTATCCTTAATGTAGGAGCCTGTGTAGCTGTGCTGGAATCTCACAATGGATGTTTGCAAATTACCCAGCTTTAACACTTGCCTAGGAAATGTGTTTAGGAACCCACTTTGTCTTTGAAACTGGGATGGTGTTTGAATAATTTAATACACTCTGAAATAGAAAACTGAGGCTGCTCTGCTCTGCTGGAGGGGCTTTCCTGGGGAGTAAAATGCTGAAAAGATGGGGCTGACCTCACAACTCTTCCGTATTTCTTTTAGAGCTGTGAAGATAACTGCTTAGGGCTTTAAAGGAGCTGGGGCTTCTGAATTGCAGGCTGTAAGTTCAAGTGTGGCTTGTTAGGAATAAATGCTCCCGTGCAGTTCCTTTAACAGTTTGATACTAAGTGTTCAGTTTCTGTCCTGCCAAATTCGTTTGAAGCTCAGCATCAGGCACTGCTAAGCTTTGCTAATCCTTCAGAAACATTTAAACTGCACACAGGTAGTTAATGAAGTCAGTGGGACTACTGGAAGCACTGCATTTAAGGGTTCTGCTGAATTAGGATGTGCATTTTCCAGGGATAACCAAGAAATGCCCCGTTCATCTGCCTGAGGGCTCTGCACCATTATTGTCCTTCCCGTGCAGAGCACTCAGCAGACACGAAGCATGCTGGTGCACTCTAGAACTGAAGGAGAAAAGATAATAAACCAATTGTAAAAAGCTTCAAATCTCTGCATTCTGTTCCAAATGCATCTCTCCAGCCTCTGGCTGAATCTTCTGTGGAGGGAAGCCAGGCTGTGGCCAGGAGGGAGCCAGGGCCAGCTGTCAGGAGGAGAAGCTGGCATCTGGGAAGTGTTTTACAATAATTGTGTGGGGAGCGTGCAGGAGAGGCTCTCCTGACTGCCCTGTCCATAGATGTCCTTTCAGCACATCGTGGAATTAGTGAAATGAGATAGATACACACTGTAGTCATAGGAAGCACAAGTTAAGGACTGGGGAAGGAAGAGGGTAAAAGATTGTTATGCAGAGGAAATGGGAATGCTTGTCAAATCTGACAATATTGAATATTTGAACTTCCATGTACTGCAGGCATGGTTTAGAATCCCAGCCCTGCTGAGAGGATCTTTCAGGCTGGGTTTTTGATATATTTTGCTGTGGCACACACTACATTTTCATGCTTCTCTGGGGGAAAATGTTTGGCTTGCAGTGCAATGCTGCAAGTGAGAGACTCGCCCCTGTTTTTATTTGTGAAGGAGAATATTTTGCTGAAGTCTTTGCCAAAACCCTGCCGTGTTCAGGGCAGGAGTGTGGGGACAGGGGCTCAGTTTAATGGATTTCTAGGGAAGCTACTGATTTCCTCACTGCAGAGCTCAGGTTTAACAGATAGGGCTCTTAAATTTCAGCACAATTGATCAGTTCAGCAGAAGCACTGGGGTTAGTGCAGTTTTTAAAAATCAGTAAATCCTCACCAGCAGCATGAGCAACAGCAGCATTTACAGCTGAAGTACAAATAACTCCTTAATGGGACAGCATTGAATTATCATTTTTTATTTGCTGAGATAGACTTTTATTAAATAGTCAGCTTAATAAAGTGAGTTCATCTGTTCTGTATCAGATGCCAATGTTCAGCTTGTGATATCTTTTTGTCACCTCTCTTCCCAGGGCCCCACCCCAGGGTATAAATCTCACTCAGCAGGCTTTGGAGCAGCCCTGGAATGCCCTGGCTCAGGTGATCTCCAAGCAGTTTATGACCTAAGCATTATCCAGGTTGCAGCAGTGGATGTTTGCAGGGCTCCCAGGGGCAGTGACGTGATGAGCTCTTGTGTTATGTCACCATGACCCATTTCTGGGTTCCCTCAGCTCACCAGCAGCTCCCAGGGCACCACTGCAAGGTTATTTAAATACCATCATTTGCAACCTGTGCAAAGCTCTGCATCGGGTGAGAATAATTAAATGGCTATAACTGTGATTCAAGTGGAACTAGGGCAATTTAAATTGATTTGATGGTGGTTAAGACTGAACTTTCTGTGGCACTTTGGGCACTCCTGTTGTAATTACACTTTGAAGGGGCCGTGTGTCCATCTCCAGCTGTTACTCACCTTGTCACAGGGCTGTGCCCACATGAGGTGTGACTGATCCCATTTCACAGCTGTGTCTGGGGGTGGATGCCCAAGGAGCTGTGGCTGTACCTGTGTGTGCCCAGTGTGAGGGCTGAGCCAGGACAGGGCTTTAAGGGCTGTGCTTAAGCTGTGCCTGGATGAGCAGTAACACAGCCTTGGGAGGGGAGGGTAGAAGTCTGCCCAGTAGCTGACAACAAATCTACCTTCTCTTCCCAAAAAATGTAAGGGTTATATTTTATTTAAATTTTTATTTTGGTGGTAGTGGGAGTTTAAAGAAACTGAAAGAGGGAAACCTAAAAGCAACCTTGTCAAACTGTCAGCTTTGCTACATTAAACCAGACTCTCATTTCTAAGCTTGTAGATGAACTTCTCAGCTGTCCTCAGGAAAAGAACAGCTTTGAGTATGTTTGTGGCTGTAGCCTGCCTGAAGATAAAGGTGAGCTAAAGAGGATGTGGAACTGGCAGTGCTGGCTTCATGGCTGGACTCAATGATCTCAGAGGGCTTTTCCAGCCTTAGCCATTCTACAATTCTTTTTTTCCCTCCTTCACTTATTAAAATAAAAAAAAACATAACCTGAACACTCTCTCAGCATAAAATTCTGTTTAATCTTTAAACCCATGCATAAATTGTTTTTCTTTGTAAGAAATCCCTGATAACACCAGATTAGCAGGGCTGTTTCTCTGCTTTGTTCCTCCACTTGTTCCATAGGACACACTGGTATTCCTGAGCAAAACTAGTGTCACAATATGGATTCTTAGGGTGATGGAAAAAAAAAATTATTTTTGTGTTACAAATGGCTGTGATTTTTCTATATACTTGTATAATTATAGCTGAAGTTATTGTATAAAGTGGGATTTGCTTTTTAAGCTGAAAATTGGATGCATTTGGAAACAATTTAAAATTTCTTAATATAATCCAATTTTATTTATGCAGGTATAGTTTAAATGGCACTTGGAGTAACAGTAGGTGCTGTATCTCCTTTGATTCTTTGTAGCAGGAAAATTGTACCTCACTGAGGTGTTGTCTAAGAACAAGCGGAAGAGATTTGAGTCCAGGATGTGCTTTTATATCCCTTTCAGTCGTGGTGCTGTGTGGAAGTCCCTTAGGTGAAGGTTTTCCTCATCTAGGACCCCATCACCATAAGAACAAAGTGCCATTGGAATATCCTTCTGGAAGGAAGAGACACTTTAAGGAATTCTGTTTCTGCCTTAGCTTGTGGGAGAAACACCTCAAAGTGTTTTTGAATCAATGCCTGGGAGGCAGGAGAAAGGGAAAGGAACTGGGAAGGACATTTAGGATGGGAGCTTAGGCACATCTAGAATCCACTGGTTCTGTGGCTCACTTTTACCCCTCTGCAGTGAGTTTGGTGCCTTGGCACAGAGGGTTTGAGAGCTGTCTGTGCTGGAGGAGGGCTCTGGGCTTTGTGGTTTTATTTACAAAAAAAAAAAAAAAAAAAAAAAAAAAAAAGTCCCATGGGGCTGAGGCTGGAGCCAAGCAGAAAGGTGTGGAAGGAGCCATGTCCCAGCAGTCCTGTGCTCCCCTTGGCATGCCTTTTGTAGCTGCAGTGTGCTTGGAGCCCTGGGTTTTGTGCTTTTCTGAACCCTAACCCTAGGTGGAGCAGGGAAAACAAAGCCTGGCTCAGCTGCTCTGAGCAGCTCCTGCAGGGGAGCATTTCCTGCAGAACAGGCTGGGGATAATGGGCCTGCCATGAGAGATCTTTCCCTTTCCCCTCTTCCCTTTTCTTTCCTCCCTTCCATCACTCTGCTTCAGCAGGAAAACAGGAGTTACACTGAAAGACTGGGCTGAGAGACTGACCACAGCTACACCAGCCAAACTGTGTTTGGGTGGTACCTGAGTTTGGGTCCCTCTCAGTACAAGCAGGTGAAATCCTCTGCTCCAGTTCTGGTGCTGGGGGGCTGAGGGAACACCAGTCTGCACCCTGAATTCAGCATCAGCTGTTCAGAACAATTCCTGTGAGTTCTCCATCCTGGTGCTGCTTTGGGTACAGCTGTGGGAAGGGCAGCCCTGGTGCCTCTTCAGCAGCTGGACCTGGAACTGCAGCTTTAGCTCAATTTTGAGTAATCTGTTGGATTTACAAGCAAAGACCCCAATCATGGATGTGTTTTTCATGCCTGAGTGTGTTCAGTTGTGATGCCCCAGATGGGTAAAGGCAGCACCCAGTGATGGAGTGTGTGGAATGGAGCTCACAGTTCCATCCCTTCTCCTGCAGCAGCATTCCCTCAGGCTCTGTGTCTTTTTCTGAAGAAGGAAGTGAATTGTGTGCAGGATTTTGGTTATGAAACTCATGGAAAGCCATATGTGTGTACTGTTCACCACAAAAAGGGGATGTAAGCACCCTGGTTTAACTTTAGACAGTGCCTTAGTGTTCACCTTCCCTCTCCCTCTTGCCTTTCCTCTCATGCTCCTGGGGTGAACAGAATATAACACAGAATCACAAAATCATGGAAATGTTTGGGTTGTGAAGGACCTAAAAGATGACCCAGGTACAATCCACCTTCCACTGTCCCAGGGTGCTCCAAGCCCCAGTGTCCAACCTGGCCTTGGGCACTGCCAGAGCTGCTCTGGGCACCCTGTGCCAGGGCCCGCCCACCCTCACAGGGAGGAATTTCTTCCTAATACCCCATCTAAACTGACTTCTAAAGTTCAAAGCCCTTCTCCTTGTTCTAGCACTTATAACACAGCACTGGCCTGGCCATTTCAGAAGAAGCTTTGGCTTTAAAAATCCAACCTTAGAATCCTGCCTCTTTACCTGGTACTTGGAGTTACCTCTTGCAGCGTGTACTTTTTATCTTCATTCTCCTTGAAATCAGAGGAAAAATTAATTTTCTTCATCCTCCTTTGAGGAATCTCCATTTGCCAGCTGGTGCCAGCATTGAGTTCTGCTGGGTCATTCAGCAATTCCCAGTGTTCCCATGGAATAATCCATTCCCCTTGGAAGGCTCTGCTTTGAAAGGCTTGTCTGTGTATTTAGCAGTACATGCCTTGTGCCTTGAGCTTGTCCTAACAGCTCTGGTTGGTGCTGAAATAGCAATGTCAAAACTCCAGATCAGAGCTCTTCACTGGGACAGGAGTTTAGGTGACAAAAATTTCCACCCTGAGCTGCAAACTCTTCCCTGGGGGACAGCATTACCCTCCCTGTGGCCAGGCACCTGCTCCCATGAATGCCTGGGTGGGAACAGAGGCAATTAAGCAGTCACTCATTAAAAGCACTAGTTTGGTTTTTCCTGCTGCCTGGGCAGAGTTTTCCCTGTGGCAGTGTCTGGAGTTCCTGTGTGGAGGCTGGAGCAGCTCAGAGCTGGATTAACTTCAAACCTAAAAATAGCCCGCAAGCAAAAACGCCTTTTCCTCCAGCAAATTGTGGATTCTGGAGGGAGGACAGAGGAAAACTCAGCTGGGCTGCCTCCTCTGGAGTCCTGGCAGAAAACAATGGAGCAGAGTCCAGACAACCTTGTGTAGGTGGGATTCCTGCAGCTGTCACTGCACAGAAAATAGGCTTTTAATCTGATTGAACTGATATTAAATACTACACAAAATTCTGCTGCTTCTGAAGAGTTTTGGGTTTTTCTCCTCAGCCTTCTAAGCTTGCATTTGAGACCATTACATCATAATATTTTATAACCTGGATGATTATGAATTACCTGAGTTAACTTTATTCCCCAATCCTTCTGTTCCATGTCAGGATATGTAATAATCCCCTTTGTGCAGGTGCTCTCTGGTATTGATCAGGTGCTGTTCAGTAGCTAAACAGGCTGGCCAGGTTCTGGCCTTACATGTAGCAGGAAGGAGTAGCAGTGACCTGCTCAAATACTGACTCTTTTTATTCTGAAGTGAAAAAGCAAGACTAACTTGGGGTTTTTGCCACTATGACAACTTTTGAGTGGCAATTCTGTGATGATTGCCTGTGGAAATAAAAACTTGAGCTCTTTGTGAGCAGTCTTCCCTTCTTGCTCTTGCCAGAGGAGCAGCAAAGGTGTGTGAGCAGTCTGCACAGGTAGTCCTTACCCTAATGATGTTTGCAGTTCCTTATTAGGTTGTACCATAATCCCTGAATGTGATTAACTGGCAATTTGCACCTCAGAACCCTGGCTTTTACTTATGAAAGCCACAGAGAAATAAACTAGAGAAACAAATTGGGAGTTAACTGTGCAATCAAAGATACAAATGTGCCTCTGCAGTCTGAGTGCTGCTGCTTTGCTGGCTCCAAGGACAGTCCTCCTTAGAGTAGAAGGGGAATTGCTCTCCAAGACAGCTTTTGGTAACATGATGAACAGCAGAGGTGCTGAAGAGCATGTAAAGCATGTTTAGTCTCTATGGGCAGCATTAGTTTATGTTGTGGGCAGAGTTAAAGTGAATATTCCTACCTATGTGTAATTTGTAAGGGCCTGATTTGTGAAAATGCAGTTTAGAGCAGTTCAGCCAGTGCCCTTCTCAGCAGTTGTGTGAAAGGCAGTGTTGGCTGCAAGTTTAAAAATAAAACAAATGTTACTGGTAGTGGGTTGGAAAGCTGTGTGTGAGCTGGTTGAGAACCCAATTACTGCAGAGCAGTTCCTTTCACAGCTGCTAGCAGTGAGAAAATGGGAATTGCCGTCAGGAAGAGGGACCTGCTCACAAACACATTTTCAGTTTGTGGGGCTTGGAGTGGGTGGTGACTCATTGGGAGAGGTGCTGTTAAAACACCTGGGTCTGCTGGAAGAAACAGGATGCAAAATTCCTGAAAAGAAAACTCAATTATAGGAATTGTTACTGCAACTTCTTTAGGCAGAAGACTCTAAGCATTGGTCAGAGCTACTGTGTGTGGTACCACCTCAATTTCAGCTTAAAGCACTTCAAGTGCTTCCGCATCTCATCCTTAGCACCATTTGGTTGTCAGCAGCAAGTGAAATGATTCTCTCCTCTGTGCTGTCAAAAGTGATGGGATGGAAGAGGAATTCTCTTCTCCCTCAGCATAAATGGGTAGATATGTTAACCCAGCAATCCTATTTTCATGGTGGATTTAATCCAATAAAACCTTCTGTTATAGTCATGGAGGTTTTCTGGTTTGTTTTTTTCTGAAGGTTTGCATTTCTGTCTGTTTTACGCACTTTTCTCTTTTCCTACAAAGTTTTCATTCCCTTACCTGAGACACACTGCAAACATAAGTGATTGCTGCTACATTCTCTACCTCTCTGAAGCTGCAAAGCCTCAGGACTTGGATTTTTCAGCCCAGTTTGGTGGTTGAAATTCATCATACCAGTTTTTAATAAAAGAATGCACATTGTGCATTGACAGTACTGTGAAGAGGCTTCTTCCCTTTCCCTTGGAGAGGGTATTTGACTTGTAGGAAGTGTGGGGGGGATGGGCTGTCAGTTTTTGGGTAAAACCCAACCAGTTGTAGAACCAAGTATACAACATTTGTACATGTGGCTTGGAGACCTTCCCTGGAGAAGCTTTATCAGGACCACTCAGAGCTGTCTCCTTTAGGAGAAGGTTGATCAGGGATGGTTTGCATCTTCCTCCTAGAGGCTTTCAAAGCCTCATTGCTGACTATTTATAGACACAGAGAGCTGTCTCCTCTGCCTTTCAAAATTTAAACTTCTTGGAACTTAAAAGTAAATTTTTAAAAAGTAGTGAAGAAATTGCTTCTCAGATGAAGCTCTGTTTTATGTGCTGTTCTTCCACTGATGAGCAGCAATTGTTGTTCACCCTGAAAATCCAAATATTATTTCCCAAATAGCTGTTTTTTTAACAAATGCAGTTTCTGTAGGAGGAACTGACTCCCTTGGAGCTGTTCTCATCCCACTTATCCACTGCCTTTCCCCCACCTTTTATCTGACCTTACACATCTTTGGGAAGTGTGTCAGCAGGAGGGACAGCAGTAACTGGAGCTCAGTGACACCGTCATGTGAGAAGGAAGACAACAGCAATGAATTGTTAATATTGGGCTAACTGTGAGCTCCTGGCCTGCTGGACTTCTCAGTGTGCACCTTGTGGCCAGGGTACAGTGAGAACTTGTGGTGTTTGAGTGGTTTATTCCATTAAATATTTATGAAAGTGTCTGAAATGAAGACCACAAATTCACTCACTGGTGCCGAGCTCAGATAATGCAAATGCTAGTTTTAGTTTATATATTATAGTGTTGGTTTAGTTTGGATGTGTAAGGGGAGGAAAAGTCATCCCATTCTGTGGTTTAGAGATCCTGCAGGATCCCTCACACATCCTCCACATCTGGGCTCTCAGCTGAGAGGCTGTGCCTCACTCCCAGTTCTTGCTGGATGAGCAGAGGGATGCAGGAGACATTGAAACAGGGCAGTTGTTCAGCACTTCCAGATTTGGCACCACATCAGAGCTGCTCCATCTTCGTGCGGAGAGCAGGGCGTGGGATTCAAAACTTGCCAGCTTACTTGAACTGGGTAAGTTCCTATTCTGTGTGTGCTGAGCTGCTGGAAGATGTTTCCAGAGTGCCCCTCTATTGATGCAGGCTGACCCCAGCGTAGGGAGTAATGTGCTCTGACTGTATGATTTCAGAAGGCTGAACAATTGCTTTATTAAGCTAGGTTATATTACATTAATACTATACTATATTAAAGAGATACTGTCCTAAAGAGATAATACTGGAAAACCCCTGACTCTCTGGAGACAGTCCCAACACAGCTTTGATCCAACTGGCCAATCAATCCAAACAGCCCTCACTGGTGTCCAAGTAACAAATCACTTTCCATAAACAATCTCCATCACACATTCCACATGTGCCAAACAACAGGAACAGCGAGTAGAGATAGGAATTGTTTTCTCTTCTTCTCTGAGGTTTCTCACTGCCTTTCCCTAGGAGAAATCCTTGGGAAAGTTGTGCCTGCTGCTCTCTGTGAAGAAAGCTGTGGCCATACCCTTCCTTGGATCATCTTGGCATGGTCTGTCCCTTGGGGGTTTGCAGCCAATTTTTAGGTAACCAACAAAGATTGATAAACATAAGTTTTCTAAAACAAAATATATTCTGAAGGAAGTGAGGAAGTGCAGAGCTCTTAATGGGATTATTAGATATGAAGTAGGAGGAAAACAGGTCTCTGTGAACCATGGTCACCAATTTTGAGACTTCATTTAGCCCTTGGTAAAACTGGAAATGATAACAACAGCTTCCTGAATCCCCTCTGGGGGCAGCCACCTGGAGTTAGTGATGGAGATAAATCCTGCTTAATTTAGCTGGTATTAATTTATACCACAGTAGAAAATGCATAATTTATATAATATTTTTTATAATTAGTCGCAACTGGTGCAATTAATATTAATTTAATATTAAAGTAATTGGGTGAAAATTAGATGCTTAATAACACCGTGATAAGGAACTGTAAACATCATCCCATGGAATTGTCTTTAGGATTTGGTAGAAGTTGTTTGAAGTCTGACTTTTTACCACAGATGTGCACCAGATTACTCCAAAGCAGATTATTTGGGCTCTGTGCTGACCTCACTGCTGGCCAGATGAAGGGCCAGGTAAGTCTATATTTAATTACACACTGCTTTCCCATGGGAAAGATTCCTGAGTGCTGACAGTGATTGTGCTTGTTGAGGTTGGATTTTGTGTTGTAAATCCTGCCTAAAACACGCACTGGAGAACTTCTGGCACTTTCATGTATGAATATAATGTAATAGCTATAAATATATGATGCAGTGTAGCTGTAAGTGCAATAAAGATGAAAAGAATGGGAGAAAAAATGGTCTGAGCAGTGTGAGAGATGAGGACACAGTAAACTTTGTAGGTGTTGGTTTTCTGAGAAATTTCTTGTCAGGTGTTCAGTGCCTGTGAGTGCTGGATAAACATGAATTTGTCTTTCAATTCAGCATTTTGTGTGTGTAGGGTCTGAGGGGTCTGTGCTGATCATCCTAAATTGAGCTTGGTCATGTTAATGAGTGCCACGTGGAAACAGGGACTGGCATTACCTGGGAAAAAAGGAGCTTCTTGGCCCCATGGCTAAAAAAATATCTCATGTTCAATACTGGCTGTAAAATGTTCTTAATGTATTCCATAACTTTTTTGGTAACAGTTGTTTTTCAGCCATGTGCCATATTCTCCCAAAATATGTCTCAACTGGGACAGATTGCTGTTAAATCCTTCATGGAATACATTTCTGAGGTGTTTTTTCCAGGAGGAGGTGTCAGATTTGGAGCAGACAGATGTAAATCCAGTCCCTCTCACACAGGGCTCTGTCTCATGTCTGCCTTGGATGGAGCAATTCATGAGCAGCCGTTGTGGGTGTTGAATGAAATCACAAAAAGGCCATTCAGTGGCATTTCTGGGGTGGCAGGAGAGCAGATTTTATTCT
Source organism: Passer domesticus (assembly GCF_036417665.1). Lineage (NCBI taxonomy): Eukaryota > Metazoa > Chordata > Aves > Passeriformes > Passeridae > Passer > Passer domesticus. The sequence continues at coordinate 25,324,522 of NC_087482.1, read as the reverse complement.
TGTTATTGGTGTTAAATTGCCTCCTTGGCACACAAAGGGCTGTGTCCTTCACCCAGGGGGCTGTGGGGATTGTCCCCAGACTCTGCTCTCTCCAGACAGACCCAGACCAGCTCTGGTGTCCCTGCTCTGTTTTCTCACAGGTCAGCTTACCTCCTGTGCTAAAATGGAGAGGAAATAATGGGTCGTGGATTTTGAGATTAAATCTAATGGTTTTTGCTGTCTGCTAGAAATTAATTTACTGCTCACTTGAAATAATATCTCTTTATCATGTAAATTAGCTGTATTGAAGGGGAAATAGTAAGGGAATAAGTTTTTTTCCTCCCTTCCTTGAGCAGTGAGGAGGACAGCTTTTTTGTTTCCCAAGCAAAACAGGTTTCTAATTAAATAATAGAATAACTCCTTGAAACACTGCTTTGGGAGAAATATTTGGCTTTTTTGCTTGTTCCTTTTTTAAAATGGACAATAAAGACTTGCAGTAGTTAAATATATATTTGGAAAAATGTAGGATTCTCAAGTGACTTTCTGAAGCTGCCTCCTGCCCTTCTGATGGATCATTGCTGGGGGACTGTTCATTGTTCATGGCTGTTCTTGCTCAATCCAGTGTTTTCCCAGTTCACAGGGAGGGCCCCCAGGTTTTCTGCTGGTGTGGGGATGGATTTTGCTCCTCGTTTATTTTTTCAGCTCCTTCTCTGCTTCTGCAGAGCTCCTGCAGCTCCAGGTCTCCTTCTGGGCTGGGCACCTGGTCCTGCTGTTCCTCCTGGTGCTCCTCCCCAAAGGATGATATTTTAAACCATCTCAGGGTATTCTGAGCTGGAAGGGACCCCTAGGGATGTGAGCAGCTCTATAAAATCTCTTCAGGACTCACCAGAAGCACTCAGCTTCAAGTACTGGAAAACTGCTTAGGGAGAAGTTGATCCCGTTTGCATTTTCAGAGGAAAGCTGCTGTGGTGTGCTTGTGCTGTTGGGATTGTTTATCCCGTTCCTGTGGGGGGCTGGATCAGAGCTAATGGATTTTTGGCAGTGCAGGGGTAATGTTTGGACTCGATCTGAAAGGTTTTCCCCCCAGATGGATCCATGATTCCACGCAGGATGATGAAACGGGCTGTGTGGGCCCTGCTGGGGTGTGGGAGCAGAATCCCTTGGGCAGAAGGGTGAGGGGAGCTCCTGTGGGGTGCCAGCCCTGCCTCTCACTGTCAGCACACCACACCTGAGGACACAGCTCGGATTCCCAGTTGTTTCCTCGCCTGTCTGTGGTGCATTCCCAGTGCCAGCAGGCGGGAGCGCTGCCCAGAGCCTCCCGGGGGCGGTCGGGCTGGGGCCAGGATTCTCCTTCACCTCAGGATCCTTCCCCCTCCGGCCTGCGAGAGCCTGGAGTCCGGCCTGGGGTTAACTGAGAAGAGACTTCAGTGGTAAATGTTGTAATATTTCTTTATTTACTTATTCCTCCTGAGAATTCCTTATGCAGCCCGCAGGTTATTCCCAGTGCCCTGGGTACCTGCCTGCTCCTGTGAATTTGCAGCTCTGCTGCAGGCAGTGCATTCCCCAAAAGATGCCCTTGAAGGACGGCTCAGGTTTTCCTTTCTGCCCTGGGAATGTATTAAAACCTGGCTATCAAAAGGAGCAGAACTTGGGTGTCTTTCCTCTTCCTGTACAGATTTGAGGTACAATTTTAGGTGTTTCATAGAAAATGTTCTGCAGCAGCAGCAGAGTTTAGTGATGACCCAATCCAGCTGCACAACTGAGGCATAAATCAGAATATTTCTGTACAGCAGTAATTTGTAGCTAAGCCATATGAGGCTATTTACTGCCCATCAGTGTTCAATAGAAAGCTCATTTTTATAATAGATCAGTGATTAGAACCTGATCATAGGGCAAGGGCTGCTCTTGTCATCAGAATTGTGAAGACAAAATGAGGAGTCTTGATGGGGTCAATGGTTACCATAAGCCCGTGCCTTTTGTGTAATGATCATTTTCTGTGAGGGTAATTAATGAACTGTTTAAGTTAGGAGGACATTGATATTATTGACACTGATGTATGAGCAGGATTTTTAATGGAGTAGATATGCTGACTGTGGGAGTACTGTTGATAAATCAAACTTTAATTTTATGCATTCAGCTTGTGGTTAGAAGTATCCAGGTATTTTTAGAAGCCTGGGATGATTTACATATTCATTTGAAAATGTCTTTGTCAGACCAGCACTGGTGTTTGTGTTCACACCCTGCACTTCCAGCTCCTCCTGGCACTGCAGGTGCACAGACACTGTCCTGCCCTCCACTCACAGGGAAATGGAATTCAGCCTGGAAAAGTCTTTCAGGATCGTCAAACCCAACCATGAACCCAGCAGCACCACTCTGGTCACCACTAAACCATGCCCAGGAGCCACATCAAATTTTTGCACATTCCCAGGGATGGCAACTCCACCAGTGCCAGGGAAGTGAATATTTGAGAGAATATTGGAGAGTCAAAAAGGCAGCCAGAGCGTGGGGATGCAGAGCCAAGAAATTCCTTGGCAAAGGTGAGGAAATGTTCTCTTGTCCTTGAGCTCCTGTAAGGAGCCTCTGTCAGGTGAGCAGGAGCAGCATCTTTTGGTTTTTGCAGCTGTACTCTACTGAGAAAACTTGTTTTACATTTCTCTGCTGCTGAAAAAAAAACCCACCAACATGGAAAAAAAAAAAAGAACCAAATTTGCTCTTCTCCATCTCAAAAAAAAAATCCTTTTGCTATTATTTTAAAAAAATAAATGCTTCAGCTTTGTGCATATATCCAAAGGGGTGTTTTATTTGAAGTGTTCCATGTGTGATAAATAACTTCTGTGCTTCTGTATGGCTGAGTTTAGTTATAGTGTTGAGATAAACCAAATCAGAAAATTAGTCTGCTGTGCTGCAGACACAGAGAGAACATTACTTATGGTTGTAGCAAAACTCTCCTCAGCACTTACCCAAAATAGCCACCAACCTTGAATTGTTTTGGATCTGAACCCCTGGAAGCTGAATGAGTTATGCAGACAGGAGACACAGATCACAGGTGAAAAATCACATGCAGAGGTGCTACTGCCTTGGAAATAATGACTGTGTGCCCAGAGGTTTGGTGGGAGATGAATGAGCCTGAGGGAGCTGTGGTTTATTTCCTAATTGCATTGAGTGATGGAGGATTATGAGACAAAGTGGCCAGTGAGAGACTTTTGACATGTTATTATTGTTTGGGTTGGCACCTTGGCCAAAGGGGGTGATGAAGGCATGGTTGTTTTCCTGGTGCTGCCTCTACCCTGTCTGCTGGCTCTGGACAAATTCCAGCCCCTCCTTCTCCCAGGAAACCCAGCTGCAAGAGGGACAGGGGCTCCACCTGCTGCAGGGGCTGGGAACTTTGAGTCAGGCTTGATGAATTTTTGGTGACACAACTGACAAAATATCTCCAGCAATATCATTATTGACTGGTCTGAGTATTAATCTGAGATGGAGGAGTCTTTCTGGTGCTGGTGGAGGTTTTCCAGCTGCAGTGCCTCTTGCCTTTAGCCCTCACACCAGCTCTGGCTGTGGCTGCAAATGCCCAAAAGCCATTTCCAAACACAAATGCATTTAAGTTCCTGAAGCTTTGGATTCAAATACCTGAAGCTTTTAGCCCATGAAAAGAACTAGTTCTAAGGCCACCAATGCAATGGCATTTTCTATGAAACCACTCATAAATGGCCTTGAATAAGGCAGTTTTCCTGATGTATAACTTCCACAATGCAAATGGAGGATTTGGCTCCCATGTTTCACTCTGTGACTCATCTTGGGAAGCATCAAGACCTGTGATAAATCCTGCTGCAATGAATTGTCCTCATCAGTTTTCTCTGTGTTGGAGTCAGTTTGGTCTTGGCTGGGAGGTAAATTTCCATGGCTGATGGGAGGAGAATGGGCAGGATCTGATTCAGGAGCTGAGCATCTCTGTTTGCCCTCAGTGGTGCAGGACACAGAGCTGGGAGGAGCCCTGGCTAGACCAGCACTGGGGCAGCTCCAGGGGCAGTCCCAGAGGGGAAATCACTCTTGGACAAGGTTTTTTAGGGGGATAACACTGTGCTCTGCTGCACATCAGAGTATCAGATTGATTAAGGTACAGAATTACTGCGGGCAGAGAGTTTTCATTTTTTATTTTCTGCAAGTTTGTAAAATCATGCCTTAATTCTTTTACTGAAGTGAATGTTTATTAGGAATAGAGAAATGCTTTGTGTGTTTGACATGCCCACAGCAAGGGGGTCAGAACTAGAGGATTTTTAAGATCCCTTCGAACCCCAGCTGTCCTGTGGTGCCATGAAGGTTTCTGGCAGTGCTGTCAAATAAATTACTGCTTGAACTGTTGTGTAACCCTTTCCATCCCACAGACCTAAGCAGGGGTCTCAGTAAGCCATGTGAGTGGGGGGAGGGAGTTCCTCAGGTTCAGACCCCCCCCCCTTTTTTTTTTTTGTAGGGGAAGCAATTTGTAGGAAACTTCAGTTCAGCTTCACCTCTCTTCTGTCTCTACCACAGTAGTAAAGCTGGAAATGTGTGAGTGGGGCTCTCCTGGGCTTTGCCAAGTGTTAGACAATTCCCTTTTCCGAGCCAGAGGTGGGGCAACTGAGAGGTGTTTTAAAATCTTTTATTCCATTTTCAGTCTCGTGAGAAGGGTGAGACAATACAGATGTTATAATTCATGCTATCACAATCAGAAACTGACTATTTTTTTAATTACAAAACACTAGAAGCATTTCCTGGCTATCAGCTTTTTGCCACACCATGTTGTAGATGCCTTTAAGCCAGTCATCTGAAATTACCCCTTGTGGGTCCCACTACAATGCATCTCCCATAGTTCTATTTCTCCAAAGTATCCAGTCTTATTTGTAAGGCCATTTTTGAAAATTTTTTCTAGCTCTGTTTCTCTCTCAACAAAGTCTGTCCTATTCCATGGCATTTCTAAGTCAGCATTTCTTATCTCAAAGTTTGCATACAGATGCATGCAATGTGGGCCTTCTGTCAGGCCCTGAGAACTCTCTACAAATTCATTTCCCACAGGTAAGAACCTTCTGTGACTTAGGAAGCGTGGCAAGTATTCATGTAAATACTCCACACAAAATCACCTGTGCTTCTGGTGATGTTTATTGTATTTTACATCCTTGTGTTTAGCACACAGCAGCAGCACTGGCCTTTCCTGGCTCCAGAGGAAAATGGTCTGGAGCAGTGGTACCTGGCATCACCCTTAGATATCCAAAGGTATTTCTTACTTCTGGCTTCCTGCTTTGCTGTGCTCTGGGCTGATGGCAGCAGTTGCTGCTCACCTGAACAGGCACTGTGAGCTCAGCCAGCAGCACAGGGAACGTGCCTGCTGTTCAGTGCAGCTGGAAGTGCTGGATCCTGCCCTCACAGCCCTGGCACTGGTTGTGGTGGTGCCTTTGCCTGTCAGCTCCTGCTGTGGCACAGTGAGGGGAGGCACCTGGACACCTTTCCTTGGATTAAACACACAAGATGGGAGCTGAGCACCTGAGCCTGTCCCCAGGGCTCCCAAATCTCCTCCTGCTGCAGGGCAGGGCTCAGGGCTGGGGGTGGGAGTGGTGCCTTGGCTCAGCACCTGCTCTTGCTGTGGCTTTGGCCAGCTTTGCATAATTGATGAGCAAAGGCTTCCCACAGGCTGCAAGTGTCCTGGGGTGGCATCTGTCACCTGTGGCACCTGCCAGAGCCAAGCTGTCCTGGCAGCCTGAGAGGAGAGCAGGGCTGGTGTGCTTTTGGGGAGAGGTAATGACAGGAGCATACAGAGATAAAGCTGCTCAGCTGGGGAACCTCTCCATGTTCTGGGTTTGCCTTTCCGCAGGCGAATGGCTGATCCTGCTCCAGGTGAGAGCCAGGGCTGGCTGCCCAGGGAGCTGCTCACAGGCATCATTCAGATCAGCTTTGTGTGTCAGATTTACCACATGAACACTTGTTCTGGGTTACCTGATCTCCTTTACCCACCTCACATTGTACAAGTTAATTTTCTTAAAGCAGCTGCCTTCTGAATATAGGATATTTGGAATCTTACCTGCATTGTACAACTCCAGGTTATAAAGAATGATCTGTGCATCACCAGACTTAATTGTTAAGTACTGCGTGAAAAAAATGTCATGAACTTCTGGAAAATGGGATATTAATTATTGTAATAATTGGGCCTTATTGCAAGTGTGGTGAGTGATAAATGGTGTTTCTGTATATTCATTTCATATCAAGATCACTTTTATCCTTTAGTTCCAACTGTCTTGCATTTGAATTAATTCTAAAATAAGTGTACTGAATACTTAGAGCTGGTAGCAAGGATTTACCTTTTCATTATTTTACTGTCTCTGCTGTTTACCAGCCTTTGTGTGCTGGTTTGATGGCTTTGGCACTTGCTTGGGGAAGGAGCTGTGGGACAGAGAACACTTCTGGTCCCACGGAGTTGAGAGTCACCCCCAACACCAGGAATGTCCCCAGCAGTGCTGCACAAGGGCTGGGTGTTGTCTCCTTAGTGAGAGCCAGGCCAGGGTGATCTGCTGGCATTTTAAAAAGGTTCTGCTAAATCCTCTCAGTGCAGATCCCAGCTAGAGCTGGGCTTGGAACAAAGCCAGGCTCTGGCCTTTCCTGAATTTGGAAATGTGGGTTTGAGGGCTCAGTTTTGGGGCTCGTGTGGGAATGACAGTCCAGTGTGAGCTCTGACTTCTTCTAGTGCAGTTCCAACAAAAGAATATTGCAGTGTTGGAGTCTTCTCTGAAACCAGTCCAAATAAGCTGAAGATCTGAGCTGTCCCCTCTGAAACTGCTAATACATTCAAATATGTGCTGGGTTCTTCCTCAAGTGATGGTTTTAGCTCCAAGTGCCCAGAAGAAGAAGTTTTCTTTCCTCCTGAAAGAACAGGTTTCAGCAGCTTGGTGCTGCCACAGGTGACACAGAAATCCCTCACCTTTATTTCAGCTGGATGGTTTGCTCTGTGGAGTACTTGGTTAAAGTCTAAAGTGATTTTACTGCCATATTATTTTCCTGAGCTTTGAGTAAAGAACTGTTGCCCCCAAACCCCACTGCCAGCCCAATCTGGAGCCCATTTTGGGCAGGGATGAGCAGGGTGTGGTGTCTCCCAGAGCTCCTCTGAGCACACCAACATCCTGATGCTCTGCAGCATGTCCAGGTAGGGATTTTTGTTTTCACACCAAAGTTTCACAGGACAGAAACAACAGGAGTTTCTGGCTGTGCCACTTGCCATGTTTTCCTGGAGGAGTTGCCTTGGGGCATGTGTTGAGCAGGAATTTTCTGCAGCATTTCTCAAGCCTTTTGTGCCAGTTTTCCAGTGAACAGTTTGGATTGTTCCTCTCTGGTCTGCAGCCATGTGAGCAGGTGTGGGACCAGAAATGCACAGGATGGAGTGGTCAAGGTGGTTTGGTGACAGCCAAAGATGAGGCACAAACAGCATTTAAAGAGAGATCCAGATGGCTGGAATCCAAATGTGTTTCCAAATTGCACAGAGAATTGTGGCTCAACAATGCCTGTGAGTGGAAGAAAGGAATGGAATGAGAAAGGAGCAGAAATGAATTTAAAATATTTGCCACAGTGTTTTAGGCAGTCATTTCTGTAATTTGTAGAATAATGTAGATTTTTGCTGTCCTTTGACCTTATACACAAAGGTGCTCTATAGGTTATGATGAACTACCTGAGAGTAAACTCTTTGCATTGGAGAATGGAGAACTAAGGGCAGTGTGAGTTATATAATTCCTGTGCATTGGATATAGAAAGTCTTTCCCTTGCTGACTGACAGATTTCTGTGGCAGGGTCTTTACCAATGCTTTTACCTAGTGACATAATTTGAGCTCTCCCAGTATCTTCAGTATCCATCAGTATCCAAGTACTGCAGTTTCTCCTTCAAGCTTTTCACTCCTGCAGGAAAGCACAACTGACTGAGCTGTCTCTGGAAATATCTGGACCAAAACATCCTGGTTTTGGTATCTTTTGGAAGTGTCTCAGCTGGAAAAGTGTCCTTGAATCTTCCTGTGTTGTCTGTGCAGTCTGATGGGATCCTGAGCTGGGATCCAGCTTGTCCTGCCTCTGTCCTGTCCACCTTGCACAAATTCCACAGAGAGAATATATTCAAGGTCAGTCAGTTGTTTTCAGAATAAGACAACCTGTAAATTTTTATTTAGCATTTGGAGATCAGAAAGGCAGAAGTGTGGCTTAACCCCTTCCATGCCCTCCTGAAATCCTGGCAGGGCTTTGGATTTGTAGCCACAGGGAAACCTGCAGGCCCTACTGCCTCTGCAATGTTCTTTTTGTGATTTTCTTTTCCTCTAAGCCCTCAGTAGAGGTTTTAATGTGGCAGTTGAACAGCAGATAGATGATAAATACAAGAAAGCACTGAGAGAGATGAAAATCACTGGCTAGGTACTCATTTGTTCAGATTATTGTTTGCATGGATGCAAAAAATGAGCCTTTAAATACTGGAAATTTAAGATCAACACTTAATAGAATAGCTTGTCTGTTTTCTTAAAATGAATTCTATAGTATTATTGACTACCTGACAAACAGTGATGAATGCAGTCCCTTTGCTGCTTTCTCTTCAGGGTAAAGGCAATTAAGCACTATTATATGTTAGAATTTAACATTGCTCTGTGTGGGGATTCATTTGTGCACATTGAAATGAAAGCAGAAACGATCAACAAACATCAGTGTAATGACGTGTTCTAACCTTGCTAAGGAAATTATGCCTTGTCTCTAATGGGCTGTAGGAATTTCAGGGAGCTGTTTGCCTATGAATGATCTTACTCAGAGGATGTGAAAGCAGAGCACTCATCTCCTCACACATCCTCAGCCATCACCTGCAGCTCTGAATTAACTTACAAGGCACAAACAAAATGTTTCAAGTCTTTTACAAGCTTAATTTTTAAGTTTAAATGTCAAGAATGAAATCATCTGACTTAATAACATTGTGGGTGTGTGTGACAAGGCACCTTTCACAAAGAGCATGGAAAACAAGCTATCAAACTGTGCCATTCCCATTCTGTGGAAGTGACAAAAAGAGTGCATCCTGCTTTTTCAGTTGTTTACAGGAACCCACCACAGCCTCTCCATTTGCTGTAAACACTTGGAACAAGTGTTTGGAGCAGGTGAATAAAGTCATGATGGAGATTGTTGGAACCGAATTGGAGTTGGAATAACTTGGAATTGCTTTTAAAGTGCTAAAATTTGTAAAGGGGGTGTTAAGGAATGGAATATCTCTCCTGAAGTTGTGTTGGTAGTTTTTTTCTATTAATAATACACAATGCTTCATTATTAAGCTTAAATCCTTCTACTATCATGCTAAGCATATTTTTCTGCAGTCTCAAGGTCTATCTTAGCCAAGCCTAAAACTCCAGCTATTGTTTCATGTCCTTGCTTGCTGTAACTTTTCTGCTTCCAGATTTTGCAGCTGTAGCTAGTTCTAAGTTTTCTGTTCTTTCTGTTTCTGCTTTTACAGCTTTCTGGAAATCTTCTTACCTTTACTCTTTCCCACATTAAGTCATTGGGACATATGGGAAATGGGAAAATACTGGGAAAATTCCCAGTATTTTTTCCATAAGTTTCTATTGGAATCTTCTCATCTCTGTACAAATTTGGAGTCACTAAACACAAGCCAGGCTTAGGCACCACTTTCTCAAAGCTCTGTCCATTTAAAAGTCCCAGTTTTAGTGAATACTTGCTGGTCTCTTCTCCCTGACTGAACTGGGGGTACCTGCTGCTAAACCTGACCTGGAGAATGGGGCAGATTTTTCTGTGGTGAGACCTTACCCTGATGTTTGTTCAGGTGAAGCTTTCTGCTGTTTTTCTTGGCTTTTCAAGTTGCTGTTATTGTTTGAGAAATTGGGATAAAACTACTACAGTGCTTCAGCATTTCTGTAATTTCCTCTGGCAGTTAGTAGTGATGTCAGTGTAATTTTCCCAGCTTACAGTTGCATTCAGTGAAATGGTAAAGTCAACCTGGGTTAGAATGTTTAGCTGTGAGTGAAAAAGCAGAGACAAATCTTCCCACTCTGTGAACATTTTATACCATATTACTTCATAAAATTTTTAGTGGAGTCTCCTCTTTGTCTTAGTCTGAATTATCTAAAACTGGGTATGGCCTGAGAAATTGACTGTATCTGTCATGGTGGTGTCAGTTTATTCAATTTACAGCCAACCTTTATTCTCTTAGCACCTAAAACAGGGACTAATTTCATCCAGTAACTGCCTTTTAACCTTCCACTGATTACCAAGAAAGGAGATGGGGAGGTTCAATGCTTCAACATAGAAATTTCCATGTATAATATCCCAAACATATCAGTCTCTGTTTCAGGTTAAAAAACTCCAAGCTACCACTAATGGGCAGGTTCCTAACTCCTCAGTGCAGCTCAAATAATTGTAACAATGAGGATGCAGCAGGAAAAGCTTCAGTTGCCCCAGGAAAGACCAAGTGCTTTCAGCAGAACTGGCACATTCTGTGCTGATGTTGCCATGGGAATCACCATGTCCTTGCTGCTGTCGTGAGCAGGAGCACCAGTGAGGTTTAAGTTAAAATTGCTGGGTTTGTGTAGGAATTGCAGCTCTTGATGGTGGCCCAACTTTTACATCCTTACAAAGAGCAGGGCAGGCTCCCAGCACAGAGGAATATCCTGTCCTCTGCCACCTCCCCAGTCCCCACCTTGGCACAGGAGTCTGCTGCCATTGCACGGGTGGCTGCTGAGCCCTGAGGAGCTGCTGCTCCCCTGAGGAAGGAATGGTCCTGAAGGGGCTGCACTGGAGTCCCCTTGGAGCTGCAGAGCTGCCTCTGGGCAGTTTGTACAGCACCAGCTTTGTACAGCCTGCAAGCACAGACATGTTTCCAAGCACAGAGATGTGCTTGTCCTGTCAGCTCTGCTGTCCTGGGTCTCTGGTCAGCAGGGATCCAGTGCCAGGATTTGCAAGGTCCAGGCTGGGGCTCTGGAGTCATTATCCACCAGAGCTGCCTTCCATGGGGAGAGGTTTATTTGAGAATTCATTGCTCCAGGTAGCAGTGATCCGTCAAAATCACTTCACAAACTGAAGTGACTGCTCAGGTGGGGACTGTTGATTTATTGTAAAAGGAAAGGAATCTTAAATTTCAATATCTATGTAAAGAAGCCTCTGGAGTATCATCCATGTTTGATCTCTGAGCTCAGCTGTTTCCATGAGTGGAATGTTATTGCTTTTGTAATGTCAGAGTACTATAAAATTGGGCTCTTGATGGATGAGCATCCAAAAGGATGCTCTTCCCCCAGCTCTGCTCCTATTGAATATAAACTTCAGTGAGTGTTGTGTTGGTTTACAGAGTTGAAGGTATCAAATTTCTTACCTGTGCTAAGTGCTGACCCCTGGGAAGGCAAAGCTGTTTAAGCAATTAATGCTTTGAGTGCCAGATAAATGTTATCATCATTTCATTGCCTTGTGCCAGTACTACTCATTGGGTGTTGTTTAAATTTCACTGGCAGCTCAACCACAGCTAAAAATAAATTCATTTGTTTATAGATTTCATTGACAACAGCCAAATAAACCCACATTGTGTTGTTTTGAACAGGAGGCACAAAGCCAGCTGAGTGCTCCCTTTGAGTGTGGCTGAAGCATGCTGGTAGGTGGCTGAGGTTGGTTCTACACCTGCTTTTCCCCTCCCACCCCTGTTTTATTTCCATTGAAACCTTTTTCAGGGCAGTGTGTTCCTGCTGAAGTGCAGGTGTTTGCAGTGTGAAGAGCAGCCCCTGTTTTGTGCTAATGGGGCAGAGGAAAAGAGACTCAAAAGTGGCAGCAGGGGAACTGTTAATGCTTGGGGCTGGAGCTCCAGGGCAGAGAGGGATCCTGAGTCCTTGAGGGCACGTCCATAAATCAGAGGGAATTTGGACAAGTTCAGCAGTGCTCCAGAGGTCACCTGGGCTTCCTGGCAGGGGAGCAGTGAGAATGTTCACGTTATTTCAGCTCAAGGACAGGAGGAGGTGAAGGAAGATAAGGAGGAGGACAAATGACATCAGCTGTGGTATCTCCAGTTGTGAGATACTGGGGTTTGGATGTCCTGGAGCTGCAGAGCTCTGGAATGAACAAATGCTTCTTGTAAGAAGGGGAAGTGCTGAGACAAAATGTCTTGGCAGTAAAAATAATTCTGAGAAGGTCGCTGTGGGAATAGCCTGACTCGCTGTAGGAACTGGGCTTCTGTACCTCTCTCTCTGAGGGATGTGTCAGGAAAATTAATCCACAAACATCAGAGCTTTGTGTCCAAAAAGGAGACAGAGGAGTCCTTTGACTTTATTCCAATAAAGGGAGAGGCCATGGGGCATTCCCCTGGGGTCTCTCAGATTTTTGGAGGATGCAGCCTCCCTTTTTATCCCAATTTCTCGGCTGCACTTCCCATCTCTCTTTCCCCATTGGCTGAGGTACTTGAGAGGTACAGATTTCCCAATACACCTGATACCAGAGATTCCCCTCTAATGTATAACCCTCCCTTTTAATTGTTAATTCTTATGGAATTTAGGATTTTTCCCTATTGTTTCTTTCATCTTTTAATGTCTAATTTCATTTATCAGCCAGCCTACAGTTTGTTTGAAAGACAAACGTGTCATTCCTCTCAGATGTGTGGAGAAGCTCCTGCCCAGGCTGACAGCTGAGCCCATGTTCCCTGCTCAGCCCTGCCCTCTGCTCGCTGTGCCAGGGGAGCAAGCAGAGCTGCAGGCCCCTCTCTTGGGGGAACCATGGCTTGGATGCTCTCAGCTGGGTTCTTGTAGCTGTGGTGGAGCAGATGGGCCAAAATGCAGAGAATCAGCTTGGTGAGATAATGCCTAGTGAAACCACAGAGTCCCAGACTGGTTTGGGCTGGAAGGACCTCAGAGCCTATCCAGTGCCACCCCTGCCATGGCAGGGACATCTTCCACTGTCCCAGGCTGCTCCAGCCCTGCCAGGGATGGAGCAGCCATCCTGGGGAACCTGGTGGTTTTTTGTTGTTTGGTTTTGGTTTTTTTGTTTGTTTGTTTTTTAATGAAGTGCTTTTGAGCAGAGAGAACTCACCTCAGAGGTACAGAACTGTGAATGTTTTCTTGCTAGGGGCCAGTGGAGATGGACAGGATCTGCTTTCACTTCAGGTGGTTATGCCACCAAAAAGCAAGAACAAGAGTGAAATATATTACTGTGAATAGTGACACAATTTATTTTTTTCCTCTGAGGATTAAAAAAAAAAACCACAAGCAAACAATAAAACACCAAAAACCCTCATTCAACAGCAAAACCTCTGAAGACTCGTTGGTGGTGTCCAGGATGGTGTGAGCTGCTGGAGAGTGCTTTGACCTAAAGGACAGAAATAAGATGTGGCAATGTCAAGAAGCAATTGAAAATACCAAACTGTAAATTGAGGGAAAACCAGGTAGAGCTGATAGTGCAGGGATCTCTCAGGGAGTGTTTGAGTAACACTTATGGGGGATAAAGAATGTATTTGAAATAAAGCTTCTAAAAGCTGAATGGATTAGTGCATAAAACTCTCCCTGAAAGTTGGGATGGTACTGAAGCTTGTGTTTGGGGACTGATTTTAAGAAAGGAAAAAAGCCACCCCACAAACCATGTTAAACACTGCTTCTCCCCACTCAGCCCCCTAAAATATAATCAAAAAAACTCACTGAAACAAATCCCAAAATCAAACCAAACAAAAAAAAACCTCCAAAACCCTTCTGAGGCATTTTTCAGAAGTGAAGAATTGGGCTGTGTTGCTCCGTTCAGTGCCAAGATAATTTCAAAAACCTGTAACCTCCAGATTCTCAAAGGAAGGACATTTTCTATGGGGGTGGCTGTGCCAGTAACCACTGCAGGTTGTGGGACAGATGGAAGCTGACTAATAGCAAGAAAACCATTAGCTGTAAGTACAGCCATTATAATTGAAACTGAGGCCTCCAGGCATCCAGAGAGAAGCCAAGAATCCTGACTATGGGATTGTCTGGGTGTTTTTGTAGCTTCTGCATGCAGACTTAATAGTTACAAATTACAGTGTTTCTACAGATTTAACTGAGAATTGAAATAAAACAAGTTGAAGACTTCAATCCCTTTCTTTATGCAGTCTGTCTGGTGAGTTATGTTTTGTCTTACTCTTTTCAGGTTTAATAATTTAGTCTTAATTGGAGGAAAGAGTTACATCAAAGGCAGCAGAACTCCTGTGGCATTTGGAATTCCCAAGGGGCTCAGGTTGGCTTCAGGGGCAGATGAACACAGTCATCCAAGTGACTGGATTTAAACATCCTTTAGGAAGGAATTGTTCCCTGTGAAGGTGGGCAGGCCCTGGCACAGGGTGCCCAGAGCAGCTGTGGCTGCCCCTGGATCCCTGGATGTGCCAAGACCAGGCTGGACAGGGCTGGGAGCAGCCTGGGACAGTGGGAGGTGTCCCTGCCCATGGCAGGGGTGGCACTGGATGGGATTTAAAATCCTGTCTCACCCAAACCATTCTGGGATTCTGTGATGTACCAGAAATGATCTGTGGAGTCCAGCAGCTCCTGTCCTGAGTGGTGACAGGGCCCTTCCCAGGGCAGGTCTCAGCAAGTCCACTGAGCACAGGTTTTGTGACTCCAAATGTTTCAGGGTCTCTTCATGTCTGGCACCATCCCGAGCACTGCCAGTGGAGGCGGTGAGGTTAATGCAGAGGGTGAGCTTGTTGAGGCTTTAGCACTTTTCTTACATCTTTGTGTTCAATTTAGTTTGTTCTGTAGAAGCACCATCAACTTTTTCTAGAAAATATCTTTGGCGTTTTAATGGCAAATCACTCAGATGTCTCAAAATCTGTGTGTGGAATTTAACGAGCAGATGCCCCTGGAAATGGGACTTGGGTATATTTACCCTGAAAATTTCACCGTAAAGTGCCTCAGTTGAAATTGCATAGGGAGGTTTCCAGGGCTGGGTTTTGTAATTATTGTTGGGTCAGTGAACGAATTCCTGGGGTGGAGGGTTGATGGCAGTTGTCCTCATCAGTGTCACTGTTCTTTCTCCTCATGGAGTAAACATAGATCTTGTCTTGTATGAAAGATAAGGGGAGAGCTGTAATGGTCTCCAAAGCCTGAGGATTAAGGACATAAATTTAATGTGCAGAAAATATTTCATCCTTGTTGAAGGCTCTTGGTCTTTAACTCTCTGATCCTGCCTGTGTCCAAAGTACATTTTGACAACAACCCTCTGCAGGCAGAGGATTTTATTAAGGAACATAGAAATACTCAATACAAATGAAGGATGAAACTTGATTCGATAATTTTCTAAATGTTTATGGCTGATGATTGCATGTTGAGTGGCTGAATTGATGATAAAGTGTTCTGCTGTGAGTATCTTCATAGTCTGAGAACCATTTAGCTGGTGTTGGAGGCAGGAAGGATCTCTAAAAGGAACCATAATTGGAGCCATGATTGTTGAAAAGTCTCACTTTTTCTGAATATAGGATAAAAGGATGAGCTGCTTGTTTAGACCCCAGTTTTAGAGAGACTTTTCTTTCTTTGTAAGGCCTTACCTGGAAATGGAAAGAGGTCTTAAATAATCCTGTCCTTGTAGCTTTCCACTTCTGCTCCAATTTAAGCTGAAATAATGCCTTCTGTATTCACTATTCCACATTCAGTGCAGGTGACTGCTACAGGCTAATGCTGCTTAATACTGCCTTGTCTTTCTGCAGAAAACAGGTGGTGACAGGAATGTTGGGGGGAGATTTCTGATGTGCAGTTAGATATTAAAAATTTCCTGTGCAGCTCCTCAGCACTTCTGGGGTTAAACTGCAGTTCTCTCCCTCAGCTGTTAAAAAGGTACTCCACACCTCAGTTAATGAACTGAGCTGGAAAGGCACATTTAAAGGAATTTTGGTTGTGAAGTTGCTCTTCCCTGAGCTGGGGTAGGGACAGACAAGGCTGCAGGTCAAAAGTGCAGAAATAACTGGATTGGAAAGTTTCCGCTGCAGGGGAAATAAGGAATTGACTCACTTGAAAAATGATAAATGTAGTGAGAATTAGGTGTTTTTCAAACAGAATGGAGGCAGCCTTTCAGTTTTCTGAATTTTTTTTTTCTTAAAAGCTGTTGCAAATTATAAACAATTGAAGGGGAGAGGGAGCAAGGAAAAGAGGTAAAATGGTTTTGAGAGCTCATAAACCAAGGATATTTTTTTCATATTTTACCACTTGAGATTCAAGTCTTCCTTCTGATGCTGACTTTTAGATCACCCCTCGCTTGTCAAAGCGAAATATTTTCTTCCCTTCCATATGGCCCTTTGGCAGGGCTCTTACTTAGATCATCAATTGGCTGCTCTGTGCAGCCTAATGGCTTCATCTCATGAGACAGGAGCTGGTGAGGGGCAGCAGGGGTGGGTTATCCTGGAGCCCTTCACTCCTCCAGACCCTCCACACCCCAAACTCCCCGTCTGCTGCAGGAGGGGGAGCAGGGAGCAAAGCTTCCTCCTGTGTCTTCTGCTTGGCTGTGCTTCCATCCCATGGAATCCCACTGATTGCAATCCCATTTTCTGTGCTTCTCAGTGCACCTGGAGGGGTAGTGTTGAGGACAGAGCAGGCCAGAATCGGTGACAGTGTTTTGACATGTGCCAGGCCCCTCGGTGGGCACGGGGCAGAGCAGCTGCTGGCTCTGCTCTGCCTTCCAGAGGTGACACCAAACCCCCTGGGCAGAACCGAAATATGTCCCAGCTTGTCTGTGTTTGGCACCAAACCCCCTGGGCAGAACCGAAATATGTCCCAGCTTGTCTGTGTTGGAGCACAGCAGCTTTGGGCTGCCCCAGGTGTGCCAGGGCAATGGCACATCCCTGCCCTGGTCGCAGGGCTAGCAGCATTCCTCTAGTTAGGTGCAGAATGCCAAGTTTTCCCTGTGTTCAGCAGTTTGTGAGGGCTGTTCTGGTCGGGGAGGCAGCTCCAGGCTGTGCTGGAGGCAGCACCTGCCGGGGTGCCCCTGTTCCCTGCAGGGGGAGGCTGCTCCGCTCCTGCCGAGCGCACAGATGGTCCCAACAACCTTGGTGGGAAGCACAGGCTGCCTGCTTTGCAGCCTGGCTGCTCCTCCAAACTATTCCAAGAGAGCCCAGGTTATTAAAACCCCTGCTGGCTGGAGGTGAGGTGGGGAGGGCTGTGCTCCACAGCCAGCTCGGAGCATATGGCACAGAGCGGTGGCTGGGCAGGGACATCAGGCTGGGCTTCTGCAAATCCCTCCTCAGAGAGCTCTGAGAGTTTGGAAGGGACATTTCTTGGACAGTAGTGGCTGTAAGCAGTCCAGGAATGGATATAACAAGCTTGTTATGGAGACCATATGCCAGGAGCTGCATTTCCATGGTATTTATCATAGGATCACAGGATGGCTCAAGTTGGAAGGGACCACTGGAGGTCATCCAGGCCAACCTCCCTGCTCAGGCAGGGCTCCCTGGAGCTCAGGATTGTGTCCAGATGGCCAGGCTGGAGCAGAGAATACAGTGAGTTATCTGTGGGAGATAAGTGTCTGCTGCCTCTCGTGGGCTGAGATGTGTCTGCTGGGGCCTAACACGGCAGAAATGGGATATATGGAAGTGGCTCTTTTCAGTGTTCCTGTCCAGGCTCATAGTTAGAATTCACTTTAAAGGGGAAAAAAAAAAAAAAAGAAGGCTGTTTTCTCACAGTCTATTTTCTATATCTATTTTCTATCTATATTTCTATTTTTCTGTATTTTCTCATGGTCTGTGTGTAACAGCTTTGTAAGGACCGAAGAGTTTTTGTGGTCACTGCCACACAAACAGTGCATTCCCAGAGCTGGAATGGGGGGATTCTGCTGAGGCTGGAGGTGCGCTGCACAAATAGGAGTGCACACAATCTGCACAGAGTAAATCTGTGTGGAAAAAAAAAAGGGCATCTGCAATATTAACTGCCACTTAAGATGGCTAAAAAGTCAGTTTCTTTAATGGGAGTTGGAGAAAATAAGGACAAAAAAGAATGTGATTAATGATGTTCTGGGTGAAATACTGTGCTGTCTCATTGAACATGGTTAATTGGTGGTTGTAGGTCTAAAATCCAGTCAATTTAACAAACAGGTTCTTTTTAAGCAGTCAGTCTTGTGTTGTGCTGTAACACAGGGCTCACACCACGCCCTCCTGCACAGCCCAGCAGAGCTCCTTGCCCTGTGTGGGTGCTCCTGGGCCACACCTGGGAGTTGTCTGGTTTTGGGGGAAGCACTTCCAGCAGTACCTGGTGGTTACCCACAGCACTCAGCAGGAACTGGGCACATCCCCACTGCCTTTTGTTCAAAATGGTGCCTGAAAATGCTTCTTACATAAGTGCCCTTGGATTCTGCAGTGGGTGATTCACAGGTTTAGCTCATATGAACTCGTCTGCATGATCCACTCCACGTGGGAGGTGCTGTCCTTTCCCGCTCGAGCTGCCACAAGATCATGGGCCAAGAAGCAGCCCAAATTTAGCTTGTGTGCGTGGCTGATGTGACTTTTAAACCTTACACTGTTTGGGGCTTGATGGAAACTTCTTTTTCAGCTTGGTGGTGGGATATCTAAACTGCTCTCTGCACTCAGAATGTATTTATGGGGGTTTTTGAGGGTGGGAGCAGTGGACTGGTGCCCAGTGAGCTGAAGTGTGAGGAACACTGAGACAAATGAACCAGAAGGCTTTTGATACATTCATCATGACATGCAGCCAGTGTTTAAAAACATGGAATATGATCGGAGATACAGGTTTTTTGTATCTTGAAGTTACCAAAAGTCCTGGGACCTTAGTGTGAGGTTGGTGCCATTATAGCTTATTGGGAATTTTGTGGGAGGCTACGATGAGTTTGTTTAATTGTGTTGTTGTGCCCTGTTGTGCATAATGACTGAATCTTGCTGAAGGGACTTAATTAGTGGTGAAATTCATAGTTTTTCTCATCCTGACACTCACCTTGTTAAAATGCTAGTGACTGGGCAGTTCTTGCTGGGTTTTTTACCACTTCTTTCAAGTCTTCAGCCCAGTAGAATCTTCTGACTCCAGCTGGTACACAGAGCCTTGCTGGCCACAGCAGTTATTGGGAAGGAGAATCTGCACTGCCTGTGTCTGTGGGGTGTGGGCTGGGTGGGACAGCCTTGGAGCAGCCTGCTCTGGTGGGAGCTGTCCCTGCCCATGGGAAATGGGCTTTAAAGTCCCTTCCAAGTCAATTCCCAGTTTATACATTGCTGGCAGTGCTCTGGTGCTGATCCAGACCCTTTAAGCAGGGGTGTAAGGGCAGGACTGTGTCTGAGCTGGGAGGGTTTATTCCAGGTTGACTCCGTTCCTGAGGCTGCTCTTCCCAGACTCCTTGCTTTCCTTGGCAGAGCTTTGCGCATCTGCTGGGATCCACAGGGGCATGGAACATCATTCACACCCAGCAGGCTCAAATAACAGTCCTGAAAAGCTCTAATAGCCTTTAGATGGGGTTCGAGGTTTCCTGGCAGCATCTGCCTGGATCTGAAATGCTGCTCAGAACATTCACCTGCAGGAGCCTCAGACTGTTCCCTGCTCCTCATACCAGGAGTGTCGTTTCTGTAGCCATCAGTGAATTCTCTCTGGCTCTCTCCCTTGAAGGTACTCTGTTCCTCTGCATTACAGATGCTGGAAGATTTCATACACTACAGAACAGCCTGTGCTGGGTGCAGTTTTGGTTTTGAGGCACGTTCTGTGCTCAAAGCAAGGCTTAATCAAATCCATTGATCCTTGTAGTGCTGTGTAAAGATTCAGTTCAATCTTTTCCTTTTGTGAGAAATGGAATTAGAATGCTCTGTAATATGTGGTTACTGTGTACTCCAAGAGTCTCCTGCAGTAACATCAGTTCTTGTGGCTTGTGAGAAGATGCATTTCAGATGGAGTCTGATTATTCAGTGGATGTTTGACATGCTGTTAGAAACCTTGGCTTTTCCCCAGTTCTTTTTATTCTGATGAAGTGACAGCTCCAAGGAGGTGAGATCTGAGTGGGATTCCTACCACAGGGGTGGCTCTGTGAGCTATTTAAAGCTCTGTCCACTTGTGGGTTCTTACAGAAAGGTTTCACTTCTGTTTTTGGCTGGTTTTGTACCATTTTGTGCACACCCAAACATCAATCCTAGGCAAACAGAGTTTCAAAATTGTTAAAACGACTTGCTGTATTCTTTTACAGGACATTGCCATAACTCGCTGCCCAGATAAAGTATCTGCCCAGCTAGGAGTTGTTGCAGGGGCAGTTGTGTATCTCAGTCCATATCACACACCCTGATGGCTCTGAGCAGTGTTTAGTTTGGAAAATTATTACTTTAATGAGCAAGAGGAAAGCTGGTCCTGGAGCTGCCTTTGGAAGCAGCTTTACCTTGTGCTGTTCCACTTCTAAGTGCAGCTTTAGGTGTAAGCAACAAATCAGATGCCAAAGGGCTTTCAGCTTGTTTTTGATGGCTCTTGGGGGGAATAAGGAGAATTGAACATTTCGTGCTGGTGTGAGCAGAAATCTTTGGGATGAGGAAAAGCCACTGAAGGAGCTCTGCTGCTGCTGGGTTTTGAGGTCCTGCTGTCAGCTCAGTGAACAAGAAACCTGGGAATGGGAACCTCTCACACTCCCAATCTGAAGGACTTTTCCATCTTGTGCTTTTCCCAACGCTTTCTTTGAAATTGTGTTATTCCTGTAAATGGCTTCCAGTTTTTAGGAGCTGACACTTCCCACCAAGGATGGTTTGTTGTAAAATGGACAACCAAGTCAGCAGCTGGAAGCCAAGATTGTTGTTCTCCTGCATGGAGTTTTTATAGGAGGACAGTAGTGACAACAAGAAATCCTTTGGTGGCCTGAGTGGAGCTAGTTTCTGAAATATCCATGTTTTGGATATGGACTGACAGACAGTGATGGCAGTACTTAATTAAACTCAAAAATAATTCAGGATTTTAATGGTCATTTCAGTTTGCAGCCCCCTGTAAACCTCAGGTACTGGGGTTTTTTGGTTTTTTTTTTACATTTGATTTTTGGTTCAAGGTTGGTTATGGTGGTACCTGTTCCTCCTGGCCTCTGCTTGCAATGAAATTACAGTAATTACTACTGATAGGAAAATAATGTCTGCCTCTCTTGGCTATAACAATCTCAAAAATTATGTGTTTCACTGTATTTCCTACTGAGAATGAAATTCCTGGGGTCAGGAAGAAGACAAACTTGCACTTCAATAGGAGTGCAATATTGTAATATTTGGTTCTATTCAAAATGAAATCTTGGAAACCATCCAGGGCTTTGAGGAGAAATCTTGGAGAACGTTGTGTGACATTTATCTCATCAGTGATATAACTCAGATATCTAAATGGAACCTGTGCTGTTCCAAGTACTACAACACAGAAGATATTCTATATATTGTGGGCTTTAATTTTTTTTTTCCTTTAAGGTCTACCTTGAAATAAATAATGCAAAATACTGCCAGAAGCCTTTTCACCTTTCTCCTTGTCTCAGCAGTGCCAGTATCATTTCTTTTGTGTGGGTCAAAAGGAGAAAAGCTAACCCGGAGCCCAGCACATGCTTCCTGTGTGAGCAGAAACATTAAATATCGATCCCCAATCCTGCCTTTCAAAGAATGCTTAAAGAAAATCGAATGCTTTGTCTCAAACTACAAGCACTGGGTTCTTTCAGCTCTGTGTTCATTCAGCCCTACTCACCAATTACTCATTCCCTGAGCAAAATTGACCAGCTCTGAACAACTCTTCAGAATTTACTCGAGTAAATCTTACCTTGAAAATGCAAATTTAGCCGCTGCGAAATTTCTCAGCTTTTCTGGGAAACCTGAAAATAAAGAAGGGGTGGTGGGCCCCCCTTTGCCTGTTTGCTGTGCTGGGAGGTGATCAGCTGGAGATCACCTCACCTCACTGGAAACAGTCCCAAGGTTCTGGGGAGAGGAGAATTGTGCTGCAGAATGGTGGCTTGGGGTGCCTGGTGCCACCTCAGTGCCACTGGCATCCTTGGAGCATTGGGAGACGTTCTCCCTATTGGATGAGTTTGTTATTCCAGCCCAGAGGAAAGGCAGGAAATTAAGCCATTAATTGTTGTCTCCTGCATTTGGGAACTTGAAAGCACAAGCAATTACAGGAACATCTTTCCCAGCGTAAGGTGTGTGCTCTGCCAGATGGAATTTGCTGAGAGCTGAGTGTGGGAAGGTGGCACTTAAGCACGGGATTCATTAATTTTTTCATTACTCCTGGGAGTGCTGGGCTCAGCTCAGCTTCGTGGGACTTCTGTGTTGAGAAAACTGCTTTGAAGTTGCTGTCTCTGTTAAACAACTGGCTTTCACCTGTTCTTTATTTCCTAAAGAACTCCCCTTGTCTTTGGGGAGGCAGCTTTGGGAGTGAGGCAGGAAAGGAATTGGGCAAATGGTTCTGTTTTCTTCTGGATTTTTGTTTGGTCCTGAAATTTGAATATCATGTTCCCATTTCTCCTTGGAGATTAAATTCTCTTCAGTGTGAATAATCCTGAATTAAGTTTCTTTGCTTAAAATTATTGGGGAAAGAGGAGAGGCTTTGTTTCATGTTTGATTGATGAAATTATCTCGCCTTTAACCTGCCCCTCTGTAATTTATTACTTCTTATCCCTCCTTTTTGCACATTTCTGAAATTCACAAAAGCATGAGGTTTTAAAGACTTTAAATTACCTTTATTTGCCAACCTTGGCCCTTTCTGAGTGTCTGATGAAGCTGTGTTGGATTCCAGAACTATTTGCCTTTGACCTTTTCAGCTATAGTGTGAAGAAGAGATGAAGACAAAAATTAAAATGTATAAAATAATCTGCTTCTAGAATAGTGTCAGAGTGTTGCTTCCCACTTGTAAGGATGGAAAATAAATCTCTGTGCATGTTTGAGGAAGATCTTTATTGAGGATTCAGAGGGTGTCACCTGTTTTAATATTGCAGTTATTGACTTCATCTGTTAACTGGGTTTTAACTTCTAATAGATTTCCTTGAAGCCTAAGTAGATGTGTTTCTTTTCTAAATGTCTTATTAGCAGAAAAAGTACAACAAGCCCCAGAGACACTCACTGAAGCACAGAGGGGAGAGTATGCTTGAGAAGGTACATGGTTTTTGAATGATAAATGCTGGAAATAACTGTGTCCTAAGTATTTGTGTATTACTTTACAGGTCTGAAGGTGACAGCTCAAGAAGCCTCAGGTATGTGTGCATCATCTTGATGTCTTTGTTCTAAGAAAATACTTTATTTAAAAGCATTAAATATAAAAAGATTTTTTTTTTAATGTGGGCATTATTGGTTGTGCTTAGCATGCCATTAGTGTTTTGAGTCAAGGTTCCTCTCCCTTGGAGAAGATACTGAATGATTCTGTCTCCAGTGTGGTTTGGGAGTGAGGGATTGGATTGGATCATTACCAAAGATTTATGGTTAGTTCCTGGTGCTCCCAATCCAAGTTCCTGCTCGCCAGCCCTGTGCCCTGGGAAGCTGTGTGCCAGCTGCCTGCCAGTTTTGGGGCAGCATCTGTGCTGAGGGGACGTCCATGGACTTGTTCTGGCTTTCTTAGCAGTCTCCTCTTTTCCACCTGACAGGGAGAGCCTTCATTGACTCATTATTGCAATGCTCATTCTACACTTGGAAGGTTCAGATAATGTGCAGAATTTCATGTAATTATCAGATACTTTACTTCCAGCTTACTCCCTTGGTGTTTTACACTCAGGGGTGGTTTTTGTTCCTGCCTCTCTGCACACGTGGCTGAATCAAGCTTGTAGAGCTTGCAAAAGTGCTCTCTCAACAGGACTGAGAAGTAAAAAGTCCATCCTTGAATCTGAAAGTGTTCCATATTCATGACAGCATTGCCATTAAGCAGGTGCCTCAGCAGTGTGACTATTGATCAGTGATAATAAGGTTCATGATATTGACTGTGGCTTCACCATAATTCCCTGCAGTGTGTTTTGGGGACTATCAGGACATTGCATCTTAAGGCATTGTGTTTATTTATGGTAAAACCCCTTGCAGAATTAAAATCCAGTTCTTACAGGTGTGCAGACTATCCCCAAGAACAGGTGAGCTGCAGAACAATCATATAGAAAACCAGAAGTCTGTAGGGAAGGATTAAAGATCCTCTCGAGGGCTTTTGACTTCAGCAGAATTCAGGATCAGTGTGGTGTGGACCTGAGCTGGAGGCTGGGCGGGGTGAGGTGGGAATCTGTCCAATGCACAGGAACTGAGCTGGATCTGATCCCAAGGCTGCAGTGGGATGCCTGTGGCCATCACTACATTCTTTCCGTGGGGTTTTAGCTCTCAGCAGAGCTGCCAATGTGCTGGCAGGCTGTGGAAGGACTAATGCTGGTCAGCTGCTGCAGACTGGAAGCAATGCCCCTGGCCTGAGGATTTCCAGCACTGTGGTTGTGTTTCAGCCTCAGTGATCACTCCTGTGTGTCCCTGAGCCTCCTGTGGGATTTGGCTACTCCAGTGATGTGTGTGTGTGGAGCTCCTCTCTTGCAGAGTGTGTTTGGGGGGTTCAGGCAGTGCCCAGGCACAGCTGAAAGCCTCTGGCTTCAGCTCTGGTTTGGTGCTGCCTGAAAACCAAACTCCAGCCCTGGCTCCTGCACTGTGGAGTTTCAGTCAGGGTGGTTGGGCTGACAAGGCAAGGCCCTGGTGGAAGGTGTTTGCCAGAGCCATTCCCACCTGGGAGGAAGGGTCTGCTCGGGTTTGTGCCCCTTTGGGACCTGTCAGTGCCCTATGGGGCCCATTCCTCCTGGCTGGGCTGTGGTGGGAATCAGCACCCTGTGTTCCTACAGGGACCTGGGGGCAGCCAGGCTGAGCCCTGGGGTGCTGCTACCATCTTGGTTTGAGGCTGTCCAGGGAATTAATTCTGTTATTCAGTGTGAGCTTGAGCTGCTCCAAGACAGCTCCAGACTTCTCTGATTCTAACCAGACTGATGCAGTAGCAGGCAATCAGTGTAAGTTCTCTATCCTCTCTCTTAAACTGCATTTTCTCTGAGGTGAAATGTCACTGAGGCTGTGCTTTTGTGTTTCTGCCTGCACAGCATCCTGGTCAGCTGTGGTCTTGTCTTGGGCAAAAGCTCCCTAAGCTCTGTTGATGTTTGGGCAGCATCTTTATGTTGTGGTGAATTTGCTTCCCACTGTTTTCCTTTATTTCTGGCAAATGAAGATAAAATGTAATTATCTCAAATGAAATGATCAGGGCAGTCTGGGGAATAGTGCTTAATCTCTGGAGAGATCATTGTTCCTGCTCACAGAGGCATCAGCAAAATAGCAGCAAATCCAAATGCTGGCCAGCCAGGTGGTTCCATGAAACCAAGGGGTGAAAGGAGCCACGAGCAGGTGGGAAGGCAGGGATAAAATGTCCTGTCCCAGTGTTAACTGCACAGACAGCAGCTGGAGTGAAGTTTAGAAGGGCTTGTGTTTGTGGTCAGTAAAGGGAAGTATTGGTTAGGATTGGTTGAGTCTCAGCCATTGCCACTGAAGGTATTAAAAGATCACGCCAAATAACCTGGGATGCAGCCAGAGATGTTGGTCTCTCCCAGCTGGGTGAGTATAATCAGGCTCCTGACCCAGAGATTGGCCTGGAATAGCTGGTGTTTTCCATGCTGGAATGGAATATCCAATACAAGTGATGC
Organism: Passer domesticus; assembly: GCF_036417665.1. Taxonomy (NCBI): domain Eukaryota; kingdom Metazoa; phylum Chordata; class Aves; order Passeriformes; family Passeridae; genus Passer; species Passer domesticus. The sequence goes on along the minus strand of NC_087482.1, from coordinate 25,298,980 downwards.
CCTGGAATTTTACACTGTTGCTCAGATGCCCTGGTGCATTTGTTTTCAGTAGCTTTATAGCTGCTTGTAACGAGGAAATTGCATCCACAGGATGTTTTATAGTGCTGTGAAATGCAGAAAACACAGAATCTGTGCAGAGACAAGACTGACACAGCAAAGCAATATGATTCCAAATAATACATTTAAACAGCCAAAAATCAGCTTGACTTTTTTTCTTTCATTTGGCTTTCTCATTGTGACAAAAAAATCATGAATTATCCTGTTGTACAAGCCCTTAAAATTATTTTTGCTTATAATACAGTTGTACTGTAATAAACTCATGTTGGCTTCCCTTTGGGGAATGCCATGTAATTCCTAAGCTGAGGTATTTGTTAAATCTGTTGAAATGGGGAGATTGCTTTGAACACTTTGCATTCTGAGGTGCAATGCACACACACAATGTGGAGCTGTCAGTGTGACGAGCTGCTTTAATTAGCTGTCTTTGTTCACATGTTTCCAGGAGAAAATGCAATTTGTTTTACAAGGCGTTTTGATATTTAGTGGTGTGAGGTGACAGCCACGATGAAGATGTCTGTGGGCAGTATATCCTGTCAAAGTTTGGAGAGATTGTCTCAAGGTTTATGTAGCAGATGTTCCTTTTCCCTCTGCACAGGCCTTGTGTGTTCAAAAATCTCCATTGGAGGATTTGAGGAGAGGGAGTTGCAGAGGGGTTCAGAGAGCAGCTCTGATGAGCAAACCTCTGAAACCTGCCCAGAAACAACATCTTTTGGGTTTTTTGTTTCTTTCCACTTGCTCCTTCCTAATTGTGTGCTTTTAAAGGAGGAACAAGGTACCACATGAAGGAAGTTATAGCAAAACTGCATAAAAGGACAGGATTTCATGGCTCCTGAGCTGGGAGGTGCCAAGGCTGTTGCCAGAAAGGTGTGGTGTCCTAGGAGGAGCTATGAAACAGTCCCAGGAATAATGAAAAGGCTGAAACTTAATTTAAAAATAAGAAGTAAGAAAAAAGGGCAGCTGAAGTGCTAATTATGGGGAAAACATCAGCTAAGTTCTTTAGCTGAATGCAAAGAAAATTGTGATTTTTTTTTTGGTCTGTAATAGATGGAGGAAACGTGTGCAGTTGTGTCTATTGAGGACCGCACAGGAAGGCTGGTTCCTTGTAAAGGTGCACATTAGATGAAGTGGAACAGCAATTGTCTAATTTACTTTAGAGCAGGAGAGAGTTGTGGAGCATCAGCCTCATCCTGTGCTGGGTGGAGGGGGAGGATGGGCTGTGTAACAGACCCTGACCAGCTGCAGGGAGGCAGCAGCACAGAAAGTCCAGCAGGAAGCAAAGTTTTAGGAACTCTTTGTTTTGTTTTACTCTGGGAAAATCTGCTTGAACTGTGTGACTCAGCCTCCTCCCTGAGAACCTGCAAAGTACAATTAAACACAGAGGGGCTTGTAAAGCTAATTTTCAAGTTGGAATGTATTGCTGTGCCATCTAAATGACTCAGTGTCTATATGTAAAAATGGCCTTTTCTGGCTGGTTTTAATCATTCTGTAATGACTCTGCTATGGTTTTATCACCAGTCCTTAAAATGTGCAAAATCATCACTTGTTAGTAATTTTAAAACTTCCCAAATTTTCTTCCAATAGATTTTTTGCATAAATGTCAGGCTGACCCTCTCCAGTGGAGTGGAATCTGATGAGTCTCCTGATGTTAGTTTAAATTAGTTTTATTGCTGCTAACAGAAATAAAACATATGGAAACAGCTTCTGATAGTTGAGATGGCTGTGGAGCTTCCAGTGGCTTTCAAATGAAGATTTAATCTGAATTTCAGAATGAAAGGACAGTAATGCATTTATCAAATTGTCAGAACTACTTCCATGTCATCTCTAACAGTGATGATACATTTGTCATGTTAAAAAAGTCCTTTTCCCCCCCTCCACCAAAATTGTATGAAACATAGAGCCAACCAGATTTCTTCGCTTCAGTCCCAGTGTCTTGCCTGTGGAGGTTAAGCTGCATGTGCTGGTGAGCAGGAGGGATGTGTTTGTGGTTAGATGGTGCTCGAAAGGTGCCCATAATTCTGTTCTTCATGTGGATTTGTATTTTTCTGGATTTCTTACTGATAATCTTCAGGCCCTTCATGATGTTTCATCACTTTAACTTCAGGTGCTGCAAATGATTCTGTCACAGCCACAACGCCACCAATGTTTTGCACAAAAGTGTCCTCATGAAATCAATCTGTTTTCCCCCCCGTCTTGGTTTGAAAAGACAGGTGTGTGCTAAGGAAGGCAGGAGCCTTCCCTCAAATGGAAAATGTCAACCCCCTCCCTCCCAATTGTTATAATTTTGAAATTAAGGGGCTCTCAGGCAAAGATATGGGAGCAGGAGTAACAGTTCTTTACTAAGAAAACTAAAAAAAAAATTACAAATGCAATAGTACAAACAAAAAACCCCAAAACCACTGAGAGTCAGAATAAGACCTGACCCCCTGTGTTTCAGGGTGGTGGCAGCAGTCCCATTCCATGGTGGCTCAGCCCTCCTGCAGTGCCAGCTGTGGTTCTGTTGGAGCAGGGATCCTGCAGAAGGGTGGAGTTTTCCTCTGAAGGTCCCGTGGTGGTTTAGATGGGTCTGCTCTTCCTCTGGGAATGCAGTGGAGAAGAAAGCTGCTCCTCTGGGAATGCAGTTGGAAAAAGGCTGCTGTGGTGTCCCAAAATCTCCGATTCTATCCAGGTAGGAATGCTTGGCTCCTCCTCCTGGGTGGAGCTTCTCCCAATGGGATGATGGAATTTTATCAGCCATGCAGAGACACTCACTGGCCCAGGAACAGAAGATATTTCCTGGAGGGAGGATTGTGGGAGAGAGAAAGAAAACTGTCCAATGGACAGAACTGCCCTGCCTCTAACAGATGGTCATTGAATTCACACCCAGCAAAACCTGAGACGCCCCCTTAATACCAATCCCTTAGACTTGATCCTCAAGGAAGTCCAAGAGCATTGTGAATGGGCGAATTAGAGGAAAAAGGGATGTTGAGGGTTTTTTTTGGCAGGAGTTGTGTAAACACAGGTAGGTGTCTATTTGCAAGCAGATGAAGTTTTTGCATCTAGCCATGCAATATATTAATAGTTTGACTTCTGAAATGCTGCAATTCTGCTTTTTCTACTGAAAAGTAGAATCAAGTCTGGCTGAATGTTGGATGCTATCCAGGTGGGTAAAGCAGCACATGCAAGTGTTTTGCCCACAGTTATTTCCACTGGAAACAGACAGCTGTAATTTATGGATCCCAGTGTGATTGTGCTCCACAGAATTCTCTCGACGGGCTGGCGGTTGTTGAATTTGCAATCTCAGAAGGACAAAACTTTGTGAGTGGTTTCACATTAATTCAGTGCAGCTCATTTCAATCCCCAGCTCTTGGAGGGGCTGCTCTGGTTATCTGTGAGATAAGGCTGTTTAATGAGCAACATGTCTGCACAGCTCAATTCGGGGAGCCCAGGGCTTGCAGTGCCAGAGGATTGCTCTTCGGAATTTATAAAGTAGTTTGAGTTTCTTTCATTATTTTGCCATTCTCTTTCGGCTGCTTTTGTTCTTTTCTATTAGAATTCACAGGAAAAGCTGGGTGCATCTTGGGGTTGGAATGGGAGTATGAAGAAAGGGGAAATGTGGGGTGTTTTGTACTTTCTCTGTGCTCTGTAATGTTCTTGGAGGGCTTTTCCCCTGATGTGTGCTGTGGGCAGGAGAAATGTGCATTTCTCCCCTCCTTCAGCCACCTGCAGCTGCCTGAGGGGTCTCAGTCCTGGAAAACAGAACTGGGACAGAGCAAATCCTACGGAGCACTTGGGATCACAGAATATCCTGAGTTGGAAGGGACCCACAAGGATCTCAGAGTCCAACTCCAGCCCCACTGTGGCAGAGTTTCAGAGGGGGACAGGGTGTGGTCTGAAGCTCTCTTATGGGTTTAAAGTAGTTGCTCTATTTTTGTATTTATTTGTAATGGAGATGCAGTGTTATTCACAGAGCCCTGTGAGGACAGGAATAAAAACTGACTTTAGGAACAGAATTAACCAGCATAATTTTCTCTGCAGAACATTGAAAATCGTCTGCACCAGCTATTGGAAATCCATGTGCAAACTGCTGGGATCATGAGTAGGAGACAGGCACTTCTGTTGAGGAGTTGCCTCTGCACTGGTGGAAAAAAAAGTCTCTGCTTCCTTGCACATAATTTGTTTCTTTGAAAAGAATTCATGTATGAGACATTTCTGGATAGGACTTGAAGCTAAAGCAATTTTCCTTCTAGTGTTCTGCACGCCGACAACTTAAATAAAAGGCAGAACTTCCCCAGGTTTTCTTCCTGCTCTCATTGCTTTATGTAGGTGGTCATGGTTAGATTAATTCCATCCAACAGGAAAATATGCAGCAAAAAATAGATCTGTGAAAATAATCTGATGACTTTCAAGGCCCTTGTTTATTTTTTTGCTTTCCTAATCTGTGTCTTAGGTAGTTTTATGCCCCTAAAACACAGATAAGCCCCTGTAGCTCAAGAATGGTCCTTGGATTAGGAATTAACCATGATTCAGGTATCTAGTTCCTTATCTGAGCTGTTTAATGATGCTTTTGGAAGTGTTCCAGTAAGTGTAATTGTCAGTAAATGGAAGATGAAGTGAGCAAACTGTGTTGGGGGAGTTGAGAACAGTTACTAAAAACATAAAGACAAAAAGAACATTTCAGGTTTCCACAAAATGGATTATAAATACTTGGAGTCAGGGCTAAAGCTTCATTTGCATTTGTGACTGTAGTAGCCAAATATTGTATTGATTTCAAATTATGCTGATGTTGTTGTAGCTGGGTTTTTAAGTGGAGCTGTAGATTTTGCCCCTTCTCAAAGATGAACAAAAGGCAGTAAAAGAAAGGCTTTGCTGGAGATTCCTGGTTATTAAAGCTCAGTGAAGGCTGTAAGCTGTGAGTTCTTTGGTAAAACCTCCTGAGTGGAAGCTGTAACCTTTAGTGCCTCCCTGCTTTGCCCCATCCTGAGCTGTCTTCTCAGGAGGAGAGGAGCACAAAGTGAAGCCTTTCCCTTGTCTGGGAGACACACCCTCACTGCTCAAATCCCTTTTTGTCCTGCAGTCTCAGGAGCTGAACAGATCTTTAAATCCCTGTCAGCTTAGTCTTGCCTAACTTCTGCATCAATTTGGCCTCATTAACTTTTCGTTGATTAAATCAAACACATTACTTGGGATACCCCTGTGATTTATTTATAATAATTAACTGTACCAGGGGAATAAGAATTCCTCCTCTGAATTTTAATTCAAGAAGCGGTATCTGTACACAAAAATAGAGACTGGAACTAAAATTAATAGAGCTGCATGAAATACTACGTACATTTACCATACAACAAGCCTGTAGAAGATAAGCAGGAACTGACTTGCTCCTAGTCAAATTTTCTTTCACCTGCCTTGTGTATGGTGCACTAATGATGAATCTCATACTCAAGAGCCATGTTTTGAAGTGTTCCAAGAGCACAGTTAACAAATGTTTTCTGGGTATCCTCAGGCTCTCAGTTTCTTCACTTATTTTTGTTTATTATATAAAGAAATTTGATGTTTAAATTTTAGAAGTGGTAAAGATTGGAGTGTATTGCTCATTAAAATGAACCTTGAACTGCAATCCATGACATCCTTTCTGGATCCTGCAAACCTATCATGTGCATGAATTAGGGTGACTTAACATTATTCTGTTTTGGGTAAAAACCATCCCTTTGTGCTCAAGCAAATATCAGAAAATCCAGCAAGAATTCATTTCAGCTGCTGGCCTTCTCATAACCCTTCTGCTTTGATGCATAAATTGAGGGAAGTTTCCACTCTGCAATGAAGATGAGCATTGCAGCTCGCCCATTGTCATTTATTATGTGCTCAGAGTGTACTGAGATAAGCCTGGCTTGCCTGGGCTCTTACAGCTCTTGATTTTTTTGTCATTATCTATTTCTGCTGCTGTTGGTTTTGAAAGGAGCTGCTTTGAAAGGAGCTGCTGGTAAGTCACCTCCTGTCCAAGGTGTGCCCCTGCCAGGGGGACAGCAGCCTTTGAGGCACAGCCACAGAGGAGTGAAGAGCAGCCAGGGCATGACAGGAGGGCGCTGGAGCCTTGCTTTGGTTGTGCACTTCATCTCTTCTAAATAATCCCTGGTCTTTCAAGAGCTGTGGCTGTGCACTGCAATGGAATTGGTAATCCCATGGCTCTAAAATGTGCTGCACTTCCACAAATAATTTCATTGTGAGTTAGTTGGCACTGCTGGATTTAGGTATTAACCCTTCCACTGCCTGGCTGCCACACCTTGGAGAAGCACAGAAGAGTATCTGGGAAAAGGTGTCATCACTGAGGGGTGTGCACATTGCAGGGGGGGGAATTCTGTGTGGATTGCTTTGGGGTGTTAAAGAGGAACCAGGCAAAGGGCACTTGAAACTGATAGCAGAAATAGAGCTCCCTTCATAGTCTAAACCAATCTCTTCTGGAGATTCGCCTTCATTTGAAAGTCAAAGTCAGTTCTCCAAACCCAGCTTCATAAGAAATAGTTGACTTAAGTCCTAGTGAGAAGCAGTCCTGGTTTATGTCAGTGTTAAATATAGCTAAAGACTTAAGTATTTAAAGAAGTTTTTGAGAATTCTTAAGACATTTAAATACATCTTACTCCATGTATATTAATCACACCAAAAAGAATATTCTTCTAATTTCCTGTCTCATCTCCACAGCAAATGCAGACATATGTATGTGTTTGTTAGTGGAACTGTGTAGGCAAAAAGAGTGGAAGCTTTGATATATTTTTCTTTCCCTTTTATTTGAATTCATTTTGTAGTAGAAGCAGTGTCAACATGTGCTGAGCAAGGCTGGACAAGCCAGAGGAAAAGCTCAAGGGTTATTCTTCAGTTGACCTCACTGTGTCTATATTTTGGAGAGTTTGTTGACAGACAGCCCCTTACAGTCCTGATGTAGGAGGAGCAGGATTGTCCTTCTCACCTTCAGCCTCCTGGGTGGCAGTGTTTGAGTGCAGAGGTTTCCCAGATGTGTTTCAGTGTTAGTGCTGCTGAGTCCTGAACACTTCTCAGACTGTGCTTAGTGCGTCCTCCTTCACCTTGTGCCTTCCCAGAGTGACCCCAGGTCTAATTTACACTAGACCATTAAAGCTATACCCTGAAATATCCCCCAAATCCCACAGCCCGTCCTGCAGGGTTGGGTGGGATCAGCTTCCTCGTGTACAAAATTAAACAGGGAAGTGCTCCCAGACAAACACCAGGGGCAGATGGCCTCTGAGTCCTCCCCAGCACTGCCCTCCCTCACCGCAGCCACTCCCAGGCTGAGGCTTTTATGGAGGTCTTTAATGGGGTTCTGTAATGAGCTTTTTAATTATCACTTGGAGGCCAAATATCCTGGTGCTGTTTCTCAGCCAGAACAGGTCAATCTTAAAGGTGTAGGATTAGATGGGAATCATAAAAGCTGATTATTTCTTAATTTTTTTTTTGCACTTAGCCAGTGGCAAAATTGATACCTACTCCTTGAAAGGATGTAGGAGGCTATTAGGCAGTGGATAATTAACAATAGAAGGAGGGTGGAAAGGTACAATAAGACTGTAAATTAATTATTGGTTCTTTATTCAGAAAGGACAATGTGATTCCTGAAACTTGTCTGTTCTCAGTGCCAGCTACAGGTGGGCAATATTAGGGAATAAAATTATGCAAGTAGAAAATAAGGTCTGAAAAAGAGGAGTTTTAATTTCTGGCTCCTGCGATATAAACCCTGAGCTCTTGCTTTGTCCTCCTTTCTCCTAACAGTAGTGCAGAGTGTGATGGGCAGGAAATTCCTCTTAAATGTAAGAACTAAGCAGTGGACAGTCAGCACTGACCCCCGTGGGCTATTTCCAATTAAACTCTTCCTTCCTTCCATAAACTCTCCAAGTGATGTGCGAACTCTGGCTGGAGCATCTTTGTTTTCCTGTAGCATTGGAAAAGCAAATGAACTGCCTGTCTGATGAAGGTCCAACATCTGTCCAAGCCACATGGATCCCATGCAACTGTAAATAATTCTCATTAGGAAACAGAAGCTTATTCTTTGTGCTCATTTTTGGGGAGGTACAAGTTTTTAAAATGGACTTGTAGAGGTCTTACCCTTCAGTTGCTGTGCACACGCAGCACCTTTCACATTAAAACTTCATGTGCACTTAAGTGATGCTTAGATGAACTGCTGGTAAAAGCCCAGATGAAAATAGGGGTGTTGAGAGATGGTGTGATGTGGATTTGCTTTTTGGAACACCAGGAAATGAAAGCAGAAGGGTTTGAATGGTTGAGCCTTTTCAGAGCAGAGAGATATTTTTAGGTTTCCAGATTTAGAATATTTCCTTGAAGTCTTGCTATACCACCTTGCTCAGTAATTTCTATTGAAAACAGAATGTTTTTTCTGTTGGGCTTTGTTCATTTTGTCTTGCATGCAAGCACTTGCAAATGTGAACAGCACTGGCAGGAACCATCAGCCACACACTCTGAAATTCTCTGTTCAAGAGAACCACCTCACAGATGGTGAGCTCAGCACTCAATTTTAACAGCTGTTCTCCTTCAGAGAAAGTATTGATTCTAAAAGTTGGAGAAATAGAGAGAGAGAGAGGGAAAAAAAACCCCAAAAAACAAAAACAGCCCAAGAAATTGGTTTTCTGTGTCTTTATTATTGTGAAAAGCTTAAGGATGAGCTTGGGGTGCCAGTAATGGAGTGGAATGACCTGCTTGGCATTGTAGGGTGATTCATGTGGATGGGTCTGGATTAAAAATGGCATGTACCACCTTGAAGGTTAGAAAAGCAGCACTATTAACCCAGGGAGTCCATAATAGCTGGAAATACCAGTTATTTGGGTTTTTGTTCCTGCAGCTCCCTGGAGGTGGGAGTGCAGTGTCAAGGGAAGAGTCTTCCCTGGAGTTCTGTTTGGACAGACTTGTGCTTCTTGTGTCTGGGTTCATTTGTGGTTGGCTTCTGGGTTTTTTTAATTAGGAAAAAAAGATGTAGCACCGTAGTTGGGATAGTATCTTGCTATCAGAACCAAAGTATCTTGAAGCTCCCTATTGCTTTGGGCACTTGGGATGAGCTGGCTGTGAGAGGAGAGTGGAGCTGATTTTTAGGACGGTGATTTTAAACCAGGTGTTTGTAGCCCTTCCTCTCTCCTCTTTCCAAGTGTAATTGCTTCAAAGCCACAGTTGCCAGTAATCTCAAAACATTTTTCCCTATCCTCTGGGTGTTGGTAGGTTAGAGAGAGTGAGGTTGCAAACTGGGGACAAAAAAGAGGTGGCAGAGCAGTGTGAAGGGCACAGAGGGATAAGCTGTTCCACAGCTCCACCAGAGCAGCAATGGGGCAAGAATTCCAATATTCTTTCCAATTTATTTTTTCTCTGTCCCTGAACTCACAGCTGAATCAAAAAAGCTATTAAAGAATCACTTGAAGATTTGCTCTGCCCTGGAGTGCTGGGAATATCCTGTTGGACGGTCCTGTGCTGTAAAATATCTGTGATTCAGCTGATTGATCAATAATTTAACCAAGTGATTAAACTGAGGCTGTAGTAAGCAGAAAAACTGATTGGACAAAACAGAAAATACTTTAAATTAGGAAGAAAAGGTTAACACTGATTTTGTGTGTGTCTGTGCACATTAAATGAATAGGATTTTTAAACTCTGTCTCCAGAAGAGGTATTTTACTGGGCTAGTATTTGGGAAGAAGATAGCACAGAATATCAGCATTCTATTACCTCAATATCTATGATAATGAAAGATGCCTATACTTACAGGGAGAAGTAGAGCATGAAATAATGTAGGGTGTCCATGGTGGGAAAATGGAAAAATGTTCAGAAAAAAAGCAAATTGGCAGGAAATTACAAACTTGGCATTGATGGCTATTGATAACCTGATGACCTCAGGTAACTTCCACATCAGCTCAGTCCCACTGAGGACCACAAAATATGGTGAGGACAAGGGAGGATGGATTTTTAAGCTGAAGGAGGAGATATTTAAATGGAGTATTGGGAAGAAATTCTTCCCTGTGAGGGTAGGGATGCCCTGGCACAGGGTGCCCAGAGCAGCTGTGGCTGCCCCTGGATCCCTGGCAGTGCCCAAGGCCAGGCTGGACAGGGCTTGGAGCAACCTGGGACAGTGGGAGGTGTCCCTGCCCATAGAACAAAACGAGATTTAAGGTCCCTCCCAACTCAAACTACTCTGTGATTCAAAGTTTTGGTGAACTGGTTTTAATTCACCTTGCCTGATGTTAAGTAGGGATTTTGTCCTGGGGTTCCTGAGGACAGGGGGGCTGTGTGAGCAGCACTGGGGGCTGTGGCCCAGCTCAGGGCTCTGCTCGGGGCAGGAGGTGCTGGAGGTAACCAGGCACAAGGGAGGGGGTGAGGGAAAGTGGGATTTCACCTACCAGTTGTTGGGGTAAGACCTGTGCCCTCTCAGAGCCCTGGTTCAGCCACAGTCCCTTTGAGTCTCTCCCCTAGGAGGCAATTAACTGTAAACTGTAATTAAAAAGAAGTGACTGTGACTTCAAACAGCCTCCTAAGTGCCATTTTCTGTACAAAACAATGACAAATACCTTGAGATAAGAGAAGGCTTAGTGCATTTTAATATCTTTATGATGAATAAATCATCTCCTTTGTAAGGTTAATGAAAGCAGATGGATGTGAATGCTGGAATGCAGTTGCTCATTAGGAATTCCCTTCCAAAGTGTGTCCCTGGACAGTCCTCCCCAAATACTCCCCATGAAGCTGTGGTGTGAAGTGATGGTGCTGAATGCATGAGGAACAGCAGCCTGTTGCCAAATACTTACTGAACTGCACTTAAATCCCATTCACATCTCACCTTTCTTCTCATTGCAGGAAGGCAGGGCTGCAGTGGCACAAAGATTCAAAAAGGGCACACAATTAAGAGTGCTTGCTGTTGGTGAAACTTGCCATTGAAATAAGGGCAAGTATTCCTAACACAGAGCAAAATTCTGCTTTTGTGGACACTTTTGTCTGTTATGCTGATACTAAGTGGGTGTTTTGATATGTCAAGTGATAAGATAAACACAGCAGAGTTTGCTATTGCTGCTTTTTATAGTTTCATAATGGATGTTCCTTACTCTTAAAAAGACACTATGCAGCAAAAATTCATTCACTGCCACCTCGTGTGCTTTAAACTGGCTTAGAAACAACTTCAGAAACTGGCTAAAAACCAAGCCAGAATTTATTTATGTGAAGTGTCTTATTCTTTCTCCCCATTTCTCATTAGATGTAAATATTAAGTAAAAATATAGCATCTTCCAAGTGTCTGTGGAGGCTCAGCAAGCAGCTCTGGGTTTCTGCAGCCAAGAGGGAGGTGGCATTAGCCTAAAAATGAAGGAATTTGTAGATGTCTAAGAAAATGTCTTTAAAAAAAAAATCCCTGTGTTCATCATATGAATACCTAGGAGTGTACAGCTTTAACTGGGTTAGATATGCTTAACATAGATATGTTAAAATATGTTCTATATGTTATTAGGGAATAAAACAATGTCTGTTTATTGCTGAATTAATAGCATTTTATTAAAATGCCTCTTCCCCCTTGCTGTACCTTGGCTGAAAGCTCGCTGTCCCTTTTCAATCCCTGACTGCTCCTCTCTGTGTTTGAAATGGTCTCTGATTTTTCTGATGGTTTGTTATTAGAAATGCCCAGCGCCTGTGCTGGGCAGGAGCCCAGCTTGTTCTTGTTAGTCAGGTTTTGTCACGTCCGTCTTTTAGGACTCCTGTGTTAAAAGCACTCCTGGCTGCTCCCTGTGAGTTCTCCCTTGGGTTGCTGTGGGTGGTTTTTGGGGAAGCAGAGGTGCTTTGGAGGTACAGCAGAATGATTTCTCATCAGTATTGTGCTGGGCTTTCTGCTTGTTTGGAGAAATAAACTGGAGTGCGATGCAAGCCGTTCTTCTCTGACGTGGCTCGAGTTACTGCGTCAGAAATGCTTTGCGGATTTCAGAAACCTGTCCCAGGGGTCTGTAAGAGCTCTGCAGGCAGGTCACAGATCGATCCCCATCACTGCCTGACTTCCTTCTGGTCTTACTTCAGGCTGGAGGTGCAACTCTTCTTCCTCCTCCCTTCCTCCTCCCTTCCCCCAGCGCTGTCTTTGCTGGGGAATCAGTTTCTCCTGTGTGCCTTCCCTAACTGGCTGTCCCAAAACACACACTGGTGACTCCTTGGGCTCCTCATTAGACTAAAACACCTCCAGAGACGTCTGCAGGCCCTTTCAGCTTGCCAGTGCCCATTTTCAGGGTGCAGCTTGCACACAGGCTCAGCCCAGGCTATGGAATGCCTGCATTGACCTGCTGGGAGGGAGCTGTGGCTGAAGTTTACCCTGCTCTTGGACCAATGTCCTAATTAGTGCTGGGCTTCTTGGGGTGGGCTTTGCAGGGCCAGGAGCTGGGCTCAGTGATCCTTGTGGGTCCTTTCCAGGATATCCCATGGTCCTACATTCCATAATTCCATCCTTTTGCTGGGGATGAGCCATGGGAAGGGAGAACGTCAGGGAGGGTTGTGGTGGGCACAGATGGGGCAGGGCAGGGAGATCTCACTTTCTTCTTTTCCTAGGTAATGTGTTTGGATAAAGAGTTCCATTCCCTATTAAAGGTTGTGGGATTTCTGCCACATGAATGATTGGTCTGAGCTTTTTCTTCCTCCTTGGCATGTTTATGACGGTGGCTGCAGGCTTGTGTTGCACTTTGCTGTGCAAGTGGTTTATACAAAGGAAAAAAATAGAATCAAGTTCCCAATAAATAGAACTGAAAATATTTTTAGAAGCTTGCTGCTTGATCAAATAACACTGCCCGTGTTCCTCAGCACCTTCTGATGAATAATGAAACAATGCCATGGAAAGGGGGTTATCCAGCACTGGAATCTGCCCCTGTTTCCCTGGCTCTTGTGTGATAGTTGCTAATTAATAACAACAAGTTTTGAAGCTGGCAGTTGTGAGATTTTGGAGATCTGGAATCAATATTGTCCACTTACATTCAGAAATCATTAAATAAGCGTTTCTTGCTGAGGAACTGTTTCGTGAGTTGTAATCTCAAGCTGGTTTGGGATCAAAGCTCGTCTCCTTGCAACCCCTCTGCCGTGGGCAGGGACACCTTCCCTAGAGCAGGTTGCTCAGGGCACAGAGGTGCATTTGAGATTTTTGTAGATTATTTTAATGCAGAGAGCTCATTCTGATTTTCCATTGAGTGAGAGATCCTTGTTGTGGAAGTGCCTTTGCAGCCCTCACTGGTTTGGGAAAAGCTCCCTTAATGTGTGTCCTGGCAGGAGCTGGGCTGGCTCTGGAAGCATAGTTGAGCTATCTCTGAGTAATTTTCCATTTGCATTGCTTACACTGCTTATTAAACCCCAGCTCTCCAGTGTAAGTGGGTAATAATGGCTTTAGTTAATGAGGACTTGTTTGTGAATAATTAATTCCCATCTCAGAATCCCAGAGATCTCTGTTAAGTCGATAATGATGATGCTGCTGGTTGGTGTCCTGTTACATAACTGGATTTGAGGGGGGAAATGTGTTTGTTCCTTGATGAAGGACCTGGTTCAGTGTGAGCTCCTGCTTGTAGAAACACAGATCTGCTGCTTTGAAAAGTGCAGTCTGAAAATGTCACGACAGAGCAGTTCCCACTTTGAAATGCTGAGTAGATGGGGGAAACTGATGCTGGAATATGTGAAGTGGCTTTTTGGTGTCATTTTGTACAAGGGCTGTGCCAGCCCTGTCCCCTTGCTTTGTCCCATTTCCTGCAAAGTGGAAGGAATTGCTGTTGTAGCCATGGGAGGTGGGCTGGGATTTGGGAATGATCTGGATGGGATGGGATGTCCTGGAGTTAAGAGTGTTGGATGGTTTTGATGCTTTAGGCAGTTCCTTACAGAACTGGATAAATAAGATGTTTTTATTTCCCCTTATTAAGATTCCTAATCTGTCTCAAAAATTTATTTTTCCTTTAATATTCACATGGTGGGAATATTGATGGGTTGGGGTTTTTTTATTGTATTTTTCTTTTCAAGAAATCATGTTCATGATACTGAAGCTGAGCATGGTGCATGAAGAGCCCCAAAGTTGCTGTACTTTGTGTAGAAAATAAAAGTTATTAGTCATGTGGACCAGCTAGTAAACAGTACAATGAAAATTTTAAATCTTAATGTTATCACTTTCATTATGAATACAAGAATGCTAGTAATAATGCTTTAAATTATATCTAAAGGTCCTATATTTTGAAATGAAGGAACAGCTGTAATTCTATAGGAAAAGCTGTTACCCAAAATGTGCTTACTGTACTTTCAATAATATTAAGAAAATGAAAGTATGCCAGAAATTGTGTAAGCAAACTAATACTCAAGACTCAGGTGTCTTCAATAACCTTTCAATTTTCTCTGTTGCCTTTGTTTAAATCATATTTTAAAGCAATAAAACCTGGGTAAACACTTCTATTATGGTTTACAGGACTCTCTCCATAGCATATAACAGTAAAAAAAATGTGGCCAACACCTAAATGTGCACTATAGCTAAGAAATAAGCTTGGAAGTAATTTCTTTCTGATGGAGATGCAATTTCCAGGTCCATTCACTGGCTGCTGAAATTCCCTTTTCTTTCTGGGAATACAAGAGAATCAGTGTTGTCCTTGGCGAAGTCTCCCTTGTTTGTTGGTTTTTACCTGCCCAGGTGGGCCTGCTCTACCTCCTGCTTTTCACAGAGCTGTTCAGACATGTGCAGTGAACTTGAATTTACAGCAAAACACTCAGTGCCTGGTGCTGACTGTCCATGGAGACATTCTGCACACAAACTGTGGCTTCACCCCAAGGTCAGAGACCACTTGGGTGGGTTTCTGTTGGATTTGGAGGAGCTGAGGGGCTCTGGAAGTGCTGATTTAACTGTTCCAGGTCATCCCCTCCCAGTCCTGGCTGGGCTGAGCTCTCCTGCAAGGGGAGAGCTGCTCACTGAGGAGACCTTGGGAGAGCTGATGGATAATTTAATGCAGCCCTGGTTACTTGAAATGCATTGATCTTTAAAAACACTGTGTCATCACAAAAGTGAGCTCGATGGCGGAGCCGTGCCTGTCGTTGGGTTTGTGAGGTGGAAATACACTGGGGAGAACTTGCTGCTCCTTTTGGAAATGAGTAGTTAATTGCTAGTGTGGCACAAACTTCACTTGCTCCCAGTCAAGCCATGAGGCAAGAAGGGTTTTGTCTTCCACTTTAACACACAATATGTGAAACACCGCATATCTTTGTCTTTGATGGAGTTTTTCAAGCACTGCCATGAGCTTGTGCCAATGAGATGTGGGATGGAATTGTGTAGAAATGGAATTAGGCCAAGCACCTCCTGCTTCAGGAGACAAATGCTGGAGGAGGGCAAAGCTGCCATGCTCCTGAAGGATTTGATTTCCCTGGTATTCTGAGAAAGCCAAATCCAAGAAGGTATTGAAATATCTGAGGGATCTGAGGGCTAGTTTGCTCAAGCAGGTGTGGACTTAGACTGAGATTACTCCACAGATGTGTCTGAGATGATTGAAGTTCCAGCCTGGCAGTGGTCCTTAAAAACCAGTACCTGAGAGTCCCTGCCAGGGACACAGGGCTGGTGTCCCCAGCAAGGAGAAGAGAAAGTGCCATAAGTGGCTTTTTCTCCTTTTTGAGCCTTTAAAATGTGTTATCAAAGCTGTCTGCTCTGCAGGAAGCCTGGTGTGTCAAATTGGCTGAGCCCTGGGAAGTGTTGGAGTTCAAGGCAGGATCTGAGAGTGCAGGGCAGCACTGAGTGCCTGGGCAGTGCAGTGGGCAGGCAGAATTCTGCTTGGCATAAAACAGCCACTTTATGTGCCAGGAGATTGTTCTGTTCCCCTGTCACCTCATTCCCCTCCTTCAAATTCATACTATAACTGGGATAAAAAAGCTTCTAACTTAGGTTTTCTTTTTGCTCTTTTTTTTTCTTTCTTTGTTGGTGGGTTGGTTTTGTGTGAGCTTTTTTGTTTTATTTTTTTTAATTAGAAAAAGCAGCAAAACCCTGATGGCTGAGGTTGAGTTTGGTGTGATCTGGGTGGCACAAGCATCTTTGCCTTTCTGACAAATTCCCTGGAGATTCTGACTCCTGTGCCTGCACTCAGCATCCTCACTCGGCTGTACCGCTGCTCCCCTCCAGAAGTCCTGCAATGTCATAAAAAACCCTTCAGTCACTTGAAACACAAAACTATAGTCCTTGGAAGTACTTTTTCTGTTTCCTCTATAGAATGATTTGGTTTAATTTTTATTTTTTGCTGCTTTTACTTTAACTGTGTATCTCAGCTCACCTTGCCAGGCTCCTCTTGCCCCGAGCAGCAGCTGCTCCCTGTGGCACCATTCACCTGACATTAAGGGTTGTAGGAGATTTCTCATTGACTTGCTGGAAACTGGAGGAGGCTCTTAAATTATGCATGAGCAGTCTGCTTCCTGCCTGAGTGAGGGATTCTTCACCTGGTGGGGATGGAAGGGATGTTTTAAAGGCTGTTATTCCAGTTTGCAGCCCAGCACCACAAATCGCTCCTTGTCCTGCTGGGGCACTGGAGTTTGATGTGGCCAAAGTGATTCACACCACACTCAGGCTGGGCTGTCAGCTCCCATGGTCATGGGGAGGATGCTCTGGGATGGGACCCTAATAAAGACCCTGATATTATTATCATTGCTTTTAGTGAAGGGGTGGGACCACCATCAGGCTAGAAATGATTTATGGCTCAGACAAACATCAGTCTCAGAGGCTGTGAGATTTTAGAGGAGCAAGCAGTCAGCCATAGCTCAGGAGTAGTCACAAGGTCTTCCTTACAAGGCAATATATCATTTTCTAACCCAATGAATAGATGCTACAAGGTTTATTTTGCTTTTCTATCTTATCACCTTTATTTAATTTTGCTGCACTGCAGATACTCTCATCTAATGGGCTTCTGTCTCACACATATACTTTTATTATAACTTTTGAATTCTTAGCTTGCTCTATACTATTGCATTACTTCACTACAGACCCTTCACCATCTTATCAATACAGTTTCTCACTTGCTTAAGGCATATTCTTTCTTACAAGAATAGAAATAAAAGTTTATGATTTTTCTGGTTAATGTCTGTGTATTGTATTTTTACATCAATCCAAGATTCTTCCAAGGCTGCAAACCAAACCCTTCCACGTCTGTGGAAGTTTTTGTTTTTCTGATTTCCACACCCTGAGAAGGGGAAATAACCCTTCAGCCATGTGGTTGCTGGGTCCTTCTCCCAGTGTCCAGCAGCCAGACTCCAGCTCTTCCACCCACAGGTGCTGCTGGAAAGAGGCTGAGCCCAGGAAGGCAGCACTGAAAAACTCCAGCAACCTGCAGGATTTGTGTCTGAGGCAGAGACATCCCACAGGATGGGAGCCAGCCTTTCCCAGGATTGAGGGGCTGTCTTGGTTTGAAAAGACAGGCATGTGCTAAGGAAGGCAGGAGCCTCCCCTCAAATGGAAAATGTCAACCCCCTCCCACCAAATTGTTATAAAATTGAAATTAAGGGGCTCTCAGGCAAAGATATGGGAGCAGGAGTAACAGTTCTTTATTAGGGAAGAAAAAAAAAATAAAATAAGCAATGCAGTAAAACCAAACAACACAGCCAGAGTCAGAGCAGGACCTGACCCCCTGTGGGTCAGGGTGGTGGCAGCAGTCCCATTCCATGGTGGCTCAGCCCGCCTGCAGTGCCAGCTGTCGTTCTGTTGGAGCAGGGGTCCTGGAGAAGGGTGGAGTTTTCCTCTGAAGATCCAGTGGAAGAGGCAGCTGCTCCTCTGGAAATCCAGTGGAAAGCCTGTGCTGGTGTCCCAAAAATCTCCGATTCTATCCAGGTAGGAATGCTTGGCTCCTCCTTCTGGGTGGAGCTTCTCCCAATGGGATGATGGAATTTGATCAGCCATGCAGTGACATTCACTGGCCCATGAAGAGAAGATATTTCCTGGAGGGAGGATTGGTTGTGGAAGAGAGAAAGAAAACTGTCCAATGAATAGAACTGCCCCACCTCTGACAGATGGTAAATAGAATACACATTGCCTTGCAATCTAGGACAGGGGCAGGTCAGGAGCTCTCCTCATGTGCTGCTCTGTTCCTTGCAGCAAACTTCCTCTCAGGAATGTTCTCTGTCCTCCTCAGGTTGTCTCACCACTTTCTGAACATGAGAAATCTCTCAGAACAGGTCTCATGGTATGTTCTGCACTCCCCTGGGATTTTCCCCCTGAGGATGGGTGGTGTGGCAGCATTCCCCTGAGGAAAGCCATGGGGTGCTGGGGCTGCTCTGCAGCACCAGGGCTCTGGGAGTCTGTTCTGGCACAGGACTGAGGTCCAGGAGGACAGAGGGCCATTGGAGTGGTTCATCTCCCATGGGGAATGAGCCAAACCCAGCTGAAGAGCCGGACAGAGATGCGGGAAGAGCTGGAGGTAATGTCCACAGAATAGTTTGTATAGGAAGGGACCTCAAAGCCCATCCAGTGCCACCCGTGCATGGCAGGGACACCTCCCACTGTCCCAGGGTGCTCCAAGCCCTGTCCAACCTGGCCTTGGGCACTGCCAGGGATCCAGGGGCAGCAACAACTGCTCTGGGAACCTCTGCCAGGACTTCCTCCCCCTTGGAGTGGTGCATTTATGGCTGCAAGTCCTGCAGTTGCAGTAGTGATAAACTGTGCTTTGGGGTTGTTCTTTTTTCAAATGGGCAGAATAAATTTAAAACTCGTCAACTCCACAAGGCTACAGAATCTCTGTGAAGGAGCAGGAGCTGATTGCAGCAATGCTGGGTTTGTACCCTGTGGTTTGTAGCACTGTTCCCTGCTCTGCTCAAAATGATGATTATAAAGTACAGCTCTTGAAATTATACCATTCTGTTCCATTAGTCATCATTTTTTGCACTGGATATCATTCAAATATTTGCTCTCTTCAGCTGATACTTTCCTCTGAGAAGTTTAATTGTCTAGAAAACAACCTAAGTACATATTTAAGGAAAACAGTCTGTGTTTATGCGTTAGGGTTTCAGCTGCTGCAGCACTTTTTTCACATTTAGGCATGTTAGGAGGAGAAATGGTCTCTATAACTAAAAAAAAATCCACAGCAAATTAACTCAGTGATGTTGAATGGTGGCACAAACGGATATTTCATGTACTGTTTGTGGTGCTTGAAACCTATTCCAGACATGGTTAATGCTCCAGGCTGGGCTTGTTAGCACAGGGCTGAGGAGTGCTGGGGTGTTAATGAGTGACCTGCTGTTTGTGCAGCACAACGTGGACATTACCACCTGCTCATGGCATTAAAATGAGGCTTGACCTTTATTATAATACAGATTTTTAATGGTACAACATTGAAACTACTCTGACTTCCAAGGAATTCTGCAGAGAGCGTGTTCTCCCTCCCTGAGACACGCTTTAATAGGCTTCAGGATTCCAGCAAGAGAAAGACTTGGCAACCACATTATTTCCCTGTCTTGCATCCAGCCACGGGGAAGGTTGTGCAGAATGACCCAGCAACCCTGGAAGCTGCTGCTGTACAACTGAGAATGTGAAGGATGTGACTGAGAGAAGTTGGTTGTAAAAGCAGCAAAGGTGAAGGTTTTATGGAGATGGTATTTAGATGTAGGCAGGGCAAAACCTGTGTAGAGTTCAGCAGGACATGGCTTTTCTTGACCCTCCTGTGCAAAATAGATTTTATTTCTGGGTAGCTCAATCTTAATGCACAAAAGTAATGTTTCTATAACTATATAAAATGGATAACACTTGGGACTGAATGCAGAAATTACAAAAAAAACCCATCTTTTTTCTCTTCTATGTTAAATTTAACTATTCCTGGTCTTTGCAAAGGCCTCATTGATCTTTACAGAGGATGAGATACAAAATTCACCATTGATCTTCTGGTATTGTGCAATTCTCAGATGCCTGGATGGTTCTTAATTAAATACAGAAATTGTCTTTAATTCTCTTAAATTGTTCTGTGCTGCTGCTGTCAGGTGTTGACAAGCTCCTAAATTTCTCTGATGGTGAATAAATGGCCTGATATCCAGGAGCCAAGTGCTGTAAATCCCATTGCCATGAATCTTCCATCCATCCAGAGGAAGAGCTGCTGAGCTCGGAGGATCTGAAGGATTTTGAGAAACTCTGGCACTGGGAATGAGTCATTTTAAGATTACAGGGGTTTGGAGCTCCAGAGTCCTTCAGTTCTTACTGCTTTTCTTCAGTCCTGTGCACTGCCCAAACAAATATATGGAAATGTTAATTTTGAGGCTGAAAAATGGATAGACAAAAACCCAGCAATCTAAATGCAAAAAATCACTAGGGTAATTTTAGGATGAAGAAAAACATTGAGATACCAAACTCATGCAAGGTATGAGAAGAATTTTTCACTCTGTTTTTGGCTGATAGAAAATATAACAAAAATGTCTAAGGACTTTTCATGCAGCTCTTGTCCACCAACGTGCAGCCTCATCTACCTGCTGCTTATAACTACAGCATTAGCTTGCAACAACCTGGAATGTTACTGGGAGGAGTCTCCCTCTCTCCCATTCTTCAACAGAGGCAAAACAAAGGAAATAATTTAATTTTTTTTTCCTTGCTGTTGTAACATAAGTATTACAAGAAAAATTATATTAAAAATCTGAAATTTTCCCAAGAATGCTTTTTCTTACATACTCACAGACATTTAAAATGTGAGGGAAAGTTCAATTTTTGCTCGTGGGAAATATTCTGGGTGTAGTTGGGGAGAAACTGTGTTTTTCCTGCCTCTGTCACATCTTCCTGTGTTTTCTCAGAGCCACCTGAGCACTGTGAATGTGGGTTTGTAGATAGTCTATCAATGAAATAAGAAAAACATTCCTCCCTGTGGATGCAGCAGTCTGTAGTGCTGGGAAGTGCAAGCCTTGTGATGGAGAAATCAGCCAGGATATTTTCCTTGGTGAGTGAGGATTGTTTGATTGAGTCCCTGTGCCCTGGAGTGTCTGTATTAAATTAGAGGATGGAATTTGCAATTTTGCCACTGTTAGGCAGGATCAGCTTTGTGGACTTGCATGGGCATTGCCACATCTGTCGAAATAAGTGTGTGGGGCTTGAATGGCTTTGCTGAATTAGTTCTGCTTTCATGGGAGCAATTCCTGAGCCACTGGGACCGGGATGGGGCCACTGTGCTAAACAAACAGTGATGCTGATTTGCCTGGATGTGATTTTGAGATTGCTGCCAAGGGGAGTGAGATTCACTCAGGTGTTCTGAGACTGTTAGAAGCCACAGGGATCACCTGGATATACTTCAGGCTCCTCTGAATAGCTTTAACAGCAGCACTGGTCATGGTCCAGGTAAAGCCCCAGACCTCCAAAGACCTTCTGCTTTTCAGCTTCAAAATTAATATTTCTATGTAGTAAGTTTGAGGAATGGTGCCACAGCTTGCCTTGTGTGAGGCAGAAGTGGGGCTGTGATTCCAAGGAAATCCTGCATTCCTGGTGTGGTCTGTGAGGAGAAAGCTTGTGGTGCCGTGAGATCAGTGATCCTTGGACCAGCTGACTGGGATAAGGGTTTGTGTGGCAGGACCAGCCAGCCCTGCTGGGGTCTGAACTGTTTGTGAAAGGCTGCTGAGAACAGCCTTGAGCCTGGAACAAAATATTTGTCTCTCTGGGATACAACTGAGCCGAACAAACAGCAGCAATCTGATTTCCAAGGAATGCTACTCCCACAGAGGGATGTGTGGAAAAGCGTGCCTGGCACCCTGCTCCTGCTGGGAGAGCTCCTGTGAACCTGGGGAGAAGGAGCTGGGGCTGCTGCAGGGTGGGAAGGGCATTCCCTCAGCAGTGCTGTGTCAAGCTGAGTGTCTCCAGGGCTGGGCAGGAGCTGCTGCATCTCTGGTGCATTCCAGGGCTTCTGTTCCCCTGTGCCAGGAGGATTTGAGGCTGGATGTGGGCACAGGGGCTCTCACTGTGATGGTTCAGCCTTAAAAAGTGCTGCTTCACCTCAGAGAGACTTTAAACTCTGCCCTCTCCATTTTGCTCAAAAAGGAAGATGCAATTCCCGTGTTGTTCCTGGATTAACCCCAAAAGCCATGTCCCCTTTCCCAGGCTGCCTTTTGTGAGTGTTTCATGAGCACTTCCCACTGGTGAACAAACCCTTGGCTCCTGGGAATGGGCTGAGGTTGGAGTGGCTTTCTCTTTGCTGGCAGAGAGCTGTGTGATGGACCCTTGTGCCGCCTGTATCCTCCCAATTCCCCTGAAAAGTCCTTTTCCCAAGGGCCCCTTCAGTGCTGCTCTGGGATAAAGCTCCTTAAAGGAGGTGTCTCCTCCCAGCCTGGTTCTGCTGGCAGCCCTCTCCAAATGGGAACAGCTTCTGGGGAAGGAGGGGCAGCTGCTTCCTCAGTGCAGACCATGAGGAATAATTTGTCTTCCTGAGAGGGAACAGGAAGGAATTCAGTGTCCCTGGGCTATGGATCAGCGATGCTCAGTGGGGTCTGGGAGCCATCCCATCAGCCTGGGTTGTTCCCTGTGCACAGGGCAGGTGGGAGGCTCTGGGTGGGTCCCACCACTCCTTCCCGAGGAGCGGCCCATGGTTCCTGTGCTGGGATGAGCTCCCCTGGCAGAGGTTTCTGCTCATTAATTTCCATCTTTAGTAATGAGAGATCAGGAAGAGTCATGAGACCCTGAGCACGTATTCACGAGAGGCTTAGTGGATTAAGTGTGTGTGGAAGGAAGAGCTCAGTGAGCTGAATCCAGCCGGGGATGAGGGCTGGTGAGTCCCTGTGGGACTCGGGATGAGCAGAGCTGCTCCTGGGCCGGGCTGTCAGCACCTGGAGCTGTCCAGCCTGGCGAGGGACCCTGCTTCCCAGTGGGCTGAGTCCTGGGGCCGTCCTGGTGTCCAGCTGCAGCAGATGCTTCATTCATTTATTCATGCTGGCTCAGACTCCAGACTCCTCCCCACTGATGAGTCTTCACTGGACAATAAATAAATAAATAAATAAATAAATAAATAAATAAATATCTCACAGAATATCCTGAAGTAGAAGGGACCCACAAGGATGATCAAGTCAAATCGCAGGCCCTGCACAAACCAATGGAAATTTTATCTCGGCTTCAAACCAGAGGGACAGCTCCACAAGGGGAATTCTGTTCACAGCTGTGTTTTTCATATTGCAGCTGAAGCTCCTTGCCCCAGCAGCTCTGTGTTTCTGCAAAGCCAAGGACCCTGATGGGATCCAGCAGGAAAGATTGCTTTGGAGTTGCTGGGGTTTCAGTTTCTAGCACTGAAGGGAAGTGTTCTGGTTCAGTATTCTAGCATGGATTATCTTGGATTATGTGACCCTGCAGCAGAGGTCTTTGTCAGAGCTCACAAAGAAAACCCAAACTACAGGAAAAGCAGAACCACAGAGGGCTTTCCTAGCTTTAATGGTTCTAGGATAGAGCCAAACCATTCCCCCAGCACTGCCAAGGCCACCACTGACCCTTGTCCCCAGGTGCCACATCCACATGGCTTTGGACACTTCCAGGGACAGGGATTCCACCCTGCCCTGGGCAGTTCCAGCAAGGTGAGGAATGTTGAGCCTTTGCAGCACTGTGCTGACTGTGCTGCTGCACCCACTTGTCCCCTGCCACCAGGGCTGTATCTCAGCCTGTTCTCCTGGGTTTCACATATTTTTTACCAGGGTCATTCTGTTTCTGTGCTGCAGGATATGTCTGCACACATTTTTGCCTCTCTGCCAAGCAGTTTTAGCTGTAGAGGCCTGAAAATGGGTCAGCTCACAGCTGTGCCACGAAGTATCTAAAGCCTCTGGTATTACAGCGTGGTCACAGTATTTATTTACTTTTTAGCAATGCTGGCAAAAATACAGATATTAGGTGTATGAAGATTTCATGCAAACACATAATTCCTGTGCATGCTCAAATCCCTTGGGGAGCTGGGACCCTCACCCTGACTCAGTGCTGCAGTCCCAAATTCTGTGGCTCATTTCAAAAGCAGGAGGAATTTACTGTAGGGGAATGAGCCATGCTCTGTCTGCATGGTCCACTGCATAAACCAGGCCTTGGAGAAGGTTCAGCAGAGACCCAGATCCACTGGGCTGAAACTATCTTAGAATTTGCATCCAGGGGGCAGTGAATATTTTTTAAAAGATAATATCTTGAAATTATCCTGGGAGTGCTTTGCTGCCAGCACTGTGGAGCTCTCTCTGTGCATTATACCTGGCTTTATAAACACTGCTCTACTTGGCTTTAAAAAACTGGGGGAGGTTTTCCCCATCTTACCAGGGAGGAGGAATCCAGCGAAATTATTCTGGGATCCTTTATGGCACACAGGGAAGTAGAGATTGGTGTCAGTTCAGGATGCCCAAGTTCCAGCCTAGGAAAGAAGTGCTTGGCTCTGGAAGCCCCATGAGTCTTCCTTTCTAGTCTTTGCTAAATCCATATTTAATCTCAAAGTCACAGCAATCTGTATTTTTTTTCCTCAAGGCTTATGCCAGAACATTTCCTCCAGGTAAGGATCAGGGACACAGGTTACACTGCAAATGACAGTTTTGCCTAAAAGCAGCATAAATTTAAATACTTACCTCAATTTAGATCTCTAAAACTGTGGCCCAGCATCATCTTCACCCCTTTTTACCTGCAAAAAGAAGTTTGGGAAGGAGGAGACTTTGAGAATATCTGGATAATTTTTGTCTGAAATAAACTGCTTCAAATAAAGCTGTTGTCCTTTTGCAGAAGGATCAGAACTCTTTTGATAGAGACAAAAGCCTGTCCCTGATTAATTTTATTCTGTCACCAGAGTGTTTGTTAACCCTGATCACCTCCATCTCTCTTATAGCATGAAGTGCTGTTATTTCTCAGAAAACACTCAGGAGGGATTGAATGTTCTTCAGTATACAAGAAGCTGCAAAGAGGTTCAAAGAAAATGTCTTGTCTGGTGTTCAAGAAGAAGGGTTTTATCCCATAAATAGCTAAATCAGAGAGAGGGTGATGCTGTGGTGGCAGGTTGGAGAGGAAGGTTTGATTTCCACAGTAATGAGACCTGCCTGGGTAACCTCCCAAAAATGCAAAGCTTATAATAGCTCAGCATGAAGTGATTTAAAAGCATATTAATTAGAGCATTTATTAATCTGCAGATGTTTCAGTTTTGATTGTACTTTGCAAACAAAGACTTTTTTTTACAATAAGACTTCTGTAAAACTGCTTTTCTTTCCTTTTGCCTTCTTTACAGTGAAGGCAATGTCCTCCTTATGCTTCCAGGAGAATGCAGCATGTGGGAATGGCACCAGAGGAATGGGCAGGGACTGATCCCAGGAATTCTCCCTGCACAGGAGGCAGAACTTCTGCCCTGGGCAGTGCCCAGCCCTGAGCAGAGGCCAGAGAGGCTGTGGGGTCTCCTCCCTGGGGATATTCCAGAGCTGTGTGCGCAACCTGTGGATATTCCAGAGAGGCTGTGGGGTCTCCTCCCTGGGGATATTCCAGAGCTGTGTGCACACCCTGTGGATATTCCAGAGAGGCTGTGGGGTCTGCTCCCTGGGGATATTCCAGAGCTGTGTGCACACCCTATGGATATTCCAGAGAGGCTGTGGGGTCTCCTCCCATGGGATATTCCAGAGCTGTGTGCACAACCTGTGGATATTCCAGAGAGGCTGTGGGGTCTCCTCCCTGGGGATATTCCAGAGCTGTGTGCACACCCTGTGGATATTCCAGAGAGGCTGTGGGGTCTCCTCCCATGGGATATTCCAGAGCTGTGTGCACAACCTGTGGATATTCCAGAGAGGCTGTGGGGTCTCCTCCCTGGGGATATTCCAGAGCTGTGTGCACAACCTGTGGATATTCCAGAGAGGCTGTGGGGTCTCCTCCCTGGGGATATTCCAGAGCTGTGTGCACACCCTGTGGATATTCCAGAGAGGCTGTGGGGTCTGCTCCCTGGGGATATTCCAGAGCTGTGTGCACACCCTGTGGATATTCCAGAGAGGCTGTGGGGTCTCCTCCCTGGGGATATTCCAGAGCTGTGTGCACACCCTGTGCTCTGGATGGCCCTGCTGGGGCAGGGAGGTGGCACCAGCTGCCCACCGTGCTCCCTTCAGCCTGACCCGTGCTGGGATTCTGTACAGTTTATCTCTGTGAAGTTCCTTTGTTCCAGGTGCCCTGGGGAGGAGGAAGATTCCTTTCAGCTCCCCAGGAAGATCCTCAGAGCTGCAGCCAGACTTATGGGTGTGTGCATGCTGAGTTCATGTCACCTCCTCAGGGCAGCATGGAGGGGAAACTGAACTAAATCCTGCACCAATTATCAGCAGCATTTCCCGTTCCTGTCCTGGTCACATGCTGCTATTTTGAATGAAAAAGACAAAACATAGAAAGATTTGCATGTTCATCATTTTGGGTGTCAGGTGTAACAAGTTCAACAGCTGCTCTGGGATGTGCAGCTGAAAAAAGGAGGGGTTTGTAGTGTCAGGTATTTTGGGTTTTCATTTACCAAAGTAGGTGAGGTAGGGGCTGAGCACGATAAATAATTGAGCTTTCCTCATATAAATATAACAGCTGTGAGTGTTTGTTTGGAAAATCATAGAGAGCTGCAGAATATATATCAGAGGGAGAGAATCCTCAGTGGAATTAATCAAAATTCTGTTTACAGAGTAGTGACTTAGGTTGGAAATGTGTGTAAGTGGGACAAGTATCATGCTCTAAGTCTGTCTTAAGTGTTTAATACAATTATACTTTTACTGTGCTTTGTGTTATTACTGTATTATCCAGGTTCCTCTGCTTCTGAGGTAGCAGAAGCATCCTTCCTCTGCCCTGGAGAATTCCAGCTGGACCAGGGCAGCAGGAGAGGCTGGGACCCCCCAGCTGCCCCCTAGGGCAGGGACAGGGGGCTGTGCAGCCTTTGGATGAGCTGAGCATGACAAGTGCTGGCTGCTGTAAGTAGGCTGAGCTCCCCCACTCAGACCCAGTTATTTATTGTTTTGTATTTCAAATTAGTGCAAGTCTTCTCTGCCTGACTCTAATTGGAAGGTGCCCGAGGGTATGGAAGCTGAAACCATGTCAGCTTGGTCTGACACCAGCTGTAACAATTTCCTCAGGAATAGCCCCAAATTTCAGGTGGGTGCTGCCTACCATGAAAGCAGCAGGTAATAGCTGTCATCACAGAGGGATTCAGAGCAAGGCATAGTTTAGGATCCATAGATCTGTTCCTTGAATTAAATAAAATACATTTTTTGGCAGCTCTTTGAAATACAATTAGATTAGAAAACGTCTGAGGAATAGTTGGACAACAGCCTGCAGTCAAATAAAACAATCTTTCTGCATTACTGATCTCCAAAAGGCTCCAAAGAAGAAAAGGTGTTTAGCTATTAGAATTAAAATTTTGTCTTGGTATAAAAGCCACGCAAGGAGCAAGTGAAGGATTTTCAGTGAGTGTGGTTTTTTGAAGCAGAATTGCCATTTCCAGTGGCTGATCCCTTGAGGAATTCCAGCTCATTGTGATGACACCCAGCTCGAGTTCCTTCTGCTATTTCCACACCAAATGCCATTGCTGGGCTGCAGTGCCTGCAGTTCCAGGAAGGGAATTGCAGCTGGAATTGCCACCCCACAGGCATTGCCTAACCCTAAAGCACACAGGTAGATTTTTTTTTGACCTGCCAAATATTGAGGGTACTGACAGCTGGGTGGAGGTACAGAAATGGTTTTAAAATGCCAAATTCTGTCATGCTGGAACATATCCCAGCTCTGGGTTACAAAGCAACATGGATTTATTGGTGGTCAAAAAGAGGTGGCACTAAAATTAGAATTAATTACCATGGATGCAGTTCAATAGTGAGCTTTGGCGTCAGTGCTGGAGAAGTTCCTGGGAGAGAAGTGCTGGGATAAAAACTGGGCACTGACACCTCACCTCCAAAACTGGTGCAGAGTCCAGTCCTGTGCTGGTTGCCAAGGGAAGAAAGTGACCTGTTACATACTCTGTTACAGATCCAATTTCATAAAAGTCAGGGAAATAAGTAAGAAAATAACATGAAAAATAAAAAGAAAAATAAAATTAAACCCTACTGTTCCGGTGATGTGATAGAGCTGAAAAAATAAGCCATCCAAGAAACTAGAATAAGTTTGAAACAGGCTTTCAAATCATCCAGCTCATTTCAGCCCATCTTCTTTCCTAGAAGCATTTCTCTAATGAAAACACTTTTCCTGCCATTAGACTAATTTTCACTTTCTGGTTGGCCTGTGCCTCAACCCACTCAGAATAATGGGCTCCTCCGTAATTTGAATTCCAGCACTGAGCTTTAGCTCTGCCTGAGACAAATGTAGTTTGGGAATCTGCTCTCTCTCTCTTACCTGGCAGTGGTGAGGTGGGCTTGAAGAGCAGGAGGCAGAAATGTGAAGCATCTCATGTATAAAATCCTCCTCAGACAGAGCCCCAGCCTGCTCTGTGCTGTGCACATGGATCCTGGTGGCTGTTGCACTTTTACTGCATCCAAGGAGCACTAACCCAAGGACAGAGGCTGCTGGGATGGAGGAGTGGCAGTGGGCCTGGGATTCCAGCAGGAGTCTGGCAAATCCAGACCTGACAGGTTCTGGGGCTGAGCCACACCTCAGATCTCAGCCCAAGGCTTGGCCCCTCCTGCTGTGGGTTTGAGGGGTCATTCTCACTCCATTCCTACTTCAGGGGGTTGGAGCATGAGCCATTGCATTGAATTCTGTTGTTTCTGATGGATCGTCACTGTCTCTCCTTCCCAACTCTGTTTGGGAGTTGTGCTTCACCTGGAAGGAGCATCATTCCTTTGTCTCTCCTCCTCCTGTTTGTCACCTCCCAGGTGGCACCTGCACTGCTCGCTGATACCCAGGGATGCCTCCCACAGGGCACATCAGACCTCGGCCCTGCTAAATCAGGTGACCAAAGCTGGCTTGGGGTTTTTCTCCCCTTTGGTTTTTAGCTTCTACCAAAGAATTGTCCCTGTCAAATCTGATTTTCACGTGGTGGCAGCCTTGGTGGGTTTACAAGGTCAGATGAGCCTCGTCCATGTGTGGTGATGCAACAGGAATGTGGGGATGGAGGCAAGGATGCAGTGCAGCTCTGATCCTGAGCCAAAATAACCCTGCTGCTTGTGTCCCAGATCCAGTCCTGCCTGTTGCAGCACTCCAGGTGTGGTCAGGCAGGATTCCTCACTCACTGGAGAAGCTCCCTGTGAGTGGGGACTCTGCCAGCCTATCATGGGGTCACTGAAGTTCCTCAATTCTGCTACTGATGCCTTCCCAGAAAGGCCTCATTTTAAAGTGACCTGTTACAAAGACACACAACACATGAAAGATCTGCTCCTTTTGACACGAAATTGCTTCACCCTCATTCACAGAAGCTTATTTTCCAGTGAATCTCTTTTATTGATCTTTTTTCTCTTCTTTTTAAGGCTGCTGCAGTCAGTGAATTTATTCTAAAGCTTAGATTACTTCTGAGAGTTGCTCAGTAACACAGTGTGATTCATCACATTAGAATATGGAAAGGCTGGAAGCCTCTCCTACTGTGTGTAATATGACAAGTACAAGTTTTAGATATGAAAAGGGCCTGGCAAACTCTGAATTTTGCTTTAGTGCTATCAAAGTAGCAATTAAAACACGCAGGGGTTTTGCCTTCCTGTGGATGCCGTGGTGAAGGTGCAGCTGCCCAAGGCAAAGGGCTGGTTGTGGCTCTGGAGGAGCAACACAAAACGCTGATCCCAGGCTGCCCTCTGGCAGATAGTCCCACTGGGCAGCCTGGGTTTGGTCTGCACGGCTGGAGTCAGGGGGACACGCTGTCTGGGGACACGCCGTGTCACAGGGAGCAGTGCCACGAGCCGGAGGCCTGCACCCCAGGGTGGGAAATGCCGAGTCACAACGGCTGGGCCTGAGGAGGCCTCTCTTCCACCTTTGGACCCTTGTCATCTCTCTGTAAGATGATAGCTCACTTTCCCTTCACCCTTACTGTTTCCTGAAACTCCTGTACCCTGTGTAAACCCCTATTCCTGCCCAGTTTGGTAGAAGAGCTGTCACTGAGACCCTCTGCAGAAGATGCCGATAAAGACATCTCTGTGGAACCTCACACAGCGCTTCTCCTCTCTCTCCCGGCATCATGGCTCCCCTTGGAGATCCAGCCTGGATCTGGCAAAATGGATGAGCCAGAGCTCCCAAAGCAATCCCTGCCTGGCCCCACTGGGGTGTCATTGCATCTCATGACTATAACTCAGTGTGACACAGCCATGGTGGCAGCTGTCCCCTGTGTCACTGTCCCAGGCAAGTCCCTGCTTTCCCTAAGCCCTGCCTTGCAGCAGGGCAAACACGGAGCTGTGCTGCTTTCTAGGGCAGGGCCCGGTCTGCACCACTCCCTCCTCCTGAAGATCCAGGGGTTCCACATGGAAATGGACAGCCAGTTGTGATACTGGGCTTCATGTGGGCGTGGAGAAGGTGAGCAAGAAGAGTAAAAACTTATAAGAACTGATATGGTTTTGCCTCTTGGGGGCCTGAACAAATAAACTTGAACATAAGAGTGAAGGTCATTTTCCTGGAATACTTTAAAATTCATTTGGTGTATATAAAAATAGTATTCTTTGAAAACATCATGATTTTTAACTTTATAAAAGGATGGGGAAACTCACTGCAGTTTGACCTGTACCATCTCTTTAAAATTCTCTTGAATATTTCCAGATTTCTGAAGGTGTCTTTTAGCCTGTGAAGCTTTCCAGGGACTCAAACTCCTGCTTTTCCCTTTTGCTGTCTCACAGCCTAAGATGATGTGCTTCTAATTCCTTGTGTACTATTGCAACAAGCAGCTCTGACTTTTCCTCCTTTGCTTGGAAAATACACAGTTCTGTTTTCCTGTCACTAATTTGTGTGCAGTGGTTTGATCTGCCTGGGTTCTTCTCCCCATGGCTTTCCCTGCGCAGGACTGCCTTTCCCTTTTACCTCCAGGCTGCAATCCTGTCTCTTCTGGAGGTGGTGTAAGATAAAGCATTGCTCATCACTTCACTCTTTTCCTGCCCTTTTGCACCCTGACTGGCTCGTGCTGTTTCCCTGACTCTGCACAAGGTTAGGTGAAGATGACTCCACTTAAACCTGACTCTGGAGAGCAGTGGTGCCTTACAATGTGTGTGTGAGAGTGCAGATCTATGAATAAATCATGTCAGATCACTGGCACTGGGATTTTTTTCGTGCTTTCCTCAAGAATGCAGCTTTTTGAGCCCTGTTATTAGTAGAACTCAAGCTAATAAATAATTGGGGTCAACTGTGCATCAAATCAATGAAGACTGCAGTGACAGGTATCTAAAACTTGTCAATGATTGTAAGATTGTCATCTTCTGAAAAGCAATTAATGTTTAAAATTGCTGGAGATGGGTGGCAGCTGGAGGTGAGGGATGCCTGGGTGTTTTTACCAGTAATTGCTCAACGACTGTTTCAGATAGTTTTGGAAAACACACCTTTTGGAAAACACTCCTGTTCACCTGCTTTCATTCACCAATATCGACAGGACACAGATAACAAAAAATGATTAAACTTGCAGTGTCTCTGCATTGTTTATCTCCCATCTCAAGCCTTCCTGCTGCACACTCCTCAGTTAATTTTCAGTGTAACTCCAAGATAAACACTCATGTGGTTGTTTCAGCTGTGCCTGTGAAAATGGAAGGAATTACTATACTGCTTCCAGGAATTTCTAAGGCTCTTGAAAGAGAAGTTGATGGGAAAAAAAAATTGACTGGAGGAAGCTATAGATCCCTTTAATGGAGAGCTGATAACAGTGATGGAAAGCAGAGAGGGAGGTAGGAAAGACTCACAGTCTCTTTCCACAGAGAGGATGGGCATTGAGATTTATGTTACTTTGTACACTTCAGGGAGAGTTTATTAAAGCTGAATTATTCAATTACAACAGACTTGATTGAATGAACTGCTTTTTAAAGTGCAGATAGCACCTTTGTTTTACATGGAGTATAAAATCAACAGCATTAATATTTATAGGAACTTGTTTTGTCTGAATGAAACTGGTTTCAAGTACCACTGCTTGACTGCTTTTAAAATTTTTAAAAAATCATCTCACCAGTATCATTTGATGAGGAAAAAATTTAGTTATCTGTGTAAGTGAGGTTTCCTGGTTTATGGCTGATGGGAACAGTTCCCACCTGCCTTCTCTTTTGGGGTTGTCTGTAATGGGGCTGAGTAATATTGTCCCTTAAATTAATAAAAACTTGTTCTTGGCAACAATCAAATCAGGAACTGACTGGTGCAGCTGAGCACAGGAATCTGATTTTATCACAAATTACTGGAGTTGGGACCCTGTAGAGTGAATACATGGTAATAACAGGGAACTCTTGATCAATATCCATCAAGTCACAACCAGTGAGTGGGGTTGCTTGGTTTTCAGTTGATTTTGCATTTATAGGAGGAATTTTAACCTACATGCCTTTTGCTGTAATTAGTTGGTTGCAGATGTGTTTACCCAGAAGTTCTCTGAGTGTACAGTGCTTAAGGGGCTGACCCAGGAGTGTCAGATTTGTGTCATGGTGTGGGAAATTCCCAAGGACTGTAAGCATTTCAAGCCAGTGGCCAGGGATGGTTCCTGTCCCATCCCAGAGGAATTCCTCCTGCTGGTTTCCAGCTGCCCTGGGAGCTGTATCCTCCAGGCCTTGTTAGACTTCTGAGTTTCCATCGCTGCTGAGAGATTGGCTGCTTTCCCTCAGATAACAGGGAAAAACTCCCTTCCACTCCTGTGGCTGCTTTGGGTTTTTTAAATGTGCTTTTTCTTTTAAAGCAGGATGTTGGGTTTTGTAGAACACTTAGGATGTTTGCCCAGCAGTTTTGCCTTGACTTTGGTCTAGTGAACTTTCTGAGTATTCCCAGACAGAGCTGGTACCATTTTGTGAAGTTCTGAAAATCTCAGAGTTTTTGGAGCAGTTACAAAGCAGCTTGTTGCTGTGGTGATTGCAGAACCCTGGAATGGTTTGGGTTGGAAGGACCTTAAATTCCATCCAGTGCCACCCCTTCCATGACAGGGACATCTTCCACTGTCCCAGGCTGCTCCAAGCCCCATCCAGCCTGGCCTTGGGCACTGCCAGGGATCCAGGGGCAGCCACAGCTGCTGTGGGCACCCTGTGCCAGGGCCTGCCCACCCTCACAGGGAGCAATTCCTGCCCAGTATCCCATCCATCCCTGCTCTCTGCCAGAGTGAAGCCATTCCCCCTTTTCCTGTCTCACCAGGCCCTTGTCCCAAGTCTCTGCCCATCTTTCTTGCTGGCTCCTTCAGGCACTGGAAGGCCACAATTAATTCATCCCTAATGAACCCAGCCAGCCCCTTGGAGGCCCTGGGTCCTTAGTGCAGAGGTGTTGATGAACTGCTGGGTTTGCAGAGATCTCCACACTGAGCCCTGACAGGAATGTCCCTCCCAGGCCCTGCTCTCCAGAGCTGCAGAAGGACCCAGCCTTTCCCCCAAGCTCACCTAGTGAGGCTCAAATTTACATCCAATTTCCCCCAGCGCTCCCTGTCCCCACCACTGCTGTGGCTTTCCCAGGGATGTTTCCCTCTGCTGTGTGTCAGGGCAGGATTAAGAGCTAAAGAAACCTGCTAATTACTTAGTGGGATCAGCATCTGCTAATGAGCTGGGGTGCAACAGTCCAGCACCGGTCTGTAACAAATCTGCCTGCAGATAATTTGCTCAGAGCAGATTTTTGTCTGGGTGAGCCAGATCCATGTTTCACTTGAAGCAGTCACCTAATTAATGGCATTAACAGGGAGGGGTTTCACTTCCAGCAGGGAAAACCCCTCAGGCTCCTGTTCCCTGGCACTGGGCAGTGGCTGCAGCCCTCCCGTGGACCAGTCTTCAGAGAGTTTGGGGCTTATCTGGAGACAGAAGCAAATAAAAGGGGGTGATGTGAAGGTGATCATTCGACCATTTTTGCTAGCACCTTGTCCCACCGACTGCAGGTGGAGTGTGGGTCAACATCTCCCAGTTCTAGACCTTGATTGTGCCAGCAATGTCCAAAGAAAGAATATGGAAAAACGTTTCTCTCGTGTTGATTTTAAAAAAGTTTGTCACCTTGATGCTTAAATATCAGTTTATTAATGGTGTGGCAAAAACCTGATGGGGGTCATGTCTCCCGCGCCTCCAGAGAACTGTTGGATTCCCAGAGCACTTGGATGATGGAAACTGGGCTCAAAGAGAAGTAGGAGGCTCACCTGCTGCCCAAGCATTGTGTGAGCTATTATCCACCTAGCTGGTTACCAGCCAGATCCAGAGAGAAGGCAGTAAAACCCCTATTTATAAGGAATATTCCTGTAGAAAAGTGTAATTTGTAGCACTACATGAGCTGATTACAGTCGTTGGAAATCCAAACAATGCAGGAACACTTGGCTTAAGAAAAGAAGCATTAAGAGCTTAATACTTCCAAGCTGTCAGAGTAGTGACCCAGGGAAGGCAGTTGGAGTTTGGTCTGGATGCATGGATGGATTGGGAGGCACAGACCACAAAATGGTGCTGCCTTAGCCATCTGCAGGCTGTGGGATTTCTGTCCTGTGCTGAAAGATGAAGAACCCACTGCAAGCAGTTGAGAAGGCAGAAAAAATCAGCAGATGTAAAAAAAAAAAAAAAAAAAAAATTAAAGCATATAATTAAATGCCCCTGATGCTTTGTTATTTCATGCCTAGTTAGGCTGAGCTTGTCATAACCTCTAAAAAAACTTCTAATTTCTAATGCTAAATAGAAATTCAGGAATTTGTATAGCTATTATATCTCATACGGTAATATTTCTGTGTAGTTCATTGTTATAAAAATTGGTATAAAAACCTGATAATACAAGAGGTGAGTAATTAAAAGCTCAGATCTATATTTCTCTTACCCATGGAAATCTTTGCCAGAGGCAGCATTAGTATTTCAAGTCAATCACCTGTCCCAGCAGCACATTTGGAGAGCTGAGGATGCACTGAGCTGAGCTCTTTTGTTTCTTAGTACAGGGAGATGGCCACACTCCAAAGGAATTGGCTAGAAAACAGCAGCATAAAAGAACTTTTTCCTATTTTTAGGTGAATTTTTTCCCCAGTGAGCCATATCCAGCATGGTTTGGGAAAAAGCTTAAAATTGGAGAAAAAACCTTGTGGTATCAGCCACGCTTCTCCCAGCACTTTCTAGTGTGTGATGTATGGACGTGAAGGTCAGTGATCCCACACCTCTCAGATCTTTTCCAAGCAATTTGTATTCTTGTGTGTAAAACTTCTGTGTTTCTGGGCAGAAACACATCTTATTGCAGGGCTCACCCTGCCTTTGAAAGGTTCTGTGGGAGCGGTGATCCTATCTGGCTTACACACTGATATCTCTTTTTTCCCATGTGCATCTGGGGAGATTAAATTCTGAGTTCCTAGAGATGAGTAAAACAAGCAAAAAATTCTGACTTCCTCGAGATCAGTAAAACCAGAAAACCCCTGAGAGGGCTGGGAGGGACTTGGAGGCTCTGTGATGCTTTTGGGAAAAAATGGTACAAAGTAATTTCTTTCTGATGTTATTTTATCTTTTGCTGTCTCATTATGATGGATGTTGAGCTGGGTCAGAAGCCCAAACTTCCCACAACTGTACCCAATGGAGTGGTGAAGATTTCTATCCAATTAAATTCCTTGTTCTTTCCCTTTGCTTATTGCTCCTCTCAATGTCATTCCAGGAATCTCTACATACTTGAGGCATGTCAAAACCACAAGTTTAAGTTATCTCCACCATAGGTCAGTTCTCATTCAGTTTGCTCTCCATCTTTTTATCTCCCTGCTCAGAAAACCCTCTAAGGAATATTCATATTGTCTAACTTGGCATTAAAATAAACACTTCAGCTTCATTACTTTCACACACTTGATTTAAATACTTGAAGTGACTGATGAATTCTAAATTATGTTCAGCTGCACAGAAGCTTTACTGAAATTGTATAGAACTGGAGTTTGGGTCAATGGCATTAACTAAAGCCATTTATTGGTCAAGACATGGTGTTTTATGGAAAACATTAATGTAAAAGAGAGCTGACAGCTTTAGATGATCCAGCACACATATTCCTGTGCAGAAGCCTGGGAGGTCCTGCTGCCAGAGCACCAGTGAATGCTCAGTACACATTTCAGGAATGAGTGTTTTCTGCTGCTCACCACGGCTGCAGAGTGTCTGAGGGCAGTTCCGAGGCTGGCAATGGATTGAGGCTCCTTTTCCAAAGAAAGGAAACAAGTCATGGCTCACTCAGATTGTTTCAGATCCATTAACTCCAGCTAAGGACTGAGGGTGAAGTCCCATTTCCCTGTTCCTGGCTGGGAACAGGGAAATGGGACTTCACCTGAGCTCACAAGGGTTGTTTCCTGTGCCAAGGCTGTCTCAGAACTTCAAACTGCCCCCTTTCCATCCAGTCCTTACTTACCTTTGCCAGTTCATACCTATTTCTGCTAATCAAACTATGCTTTTTCACTGCAGTAGTCTTTTCTCTGTCCTGGGAAACAAATTTTTTTAAAAATAACACTGAAATATTTTGTGCTATTACAAATAAGTGAGCGAAGATGAAGATGGACACTTGATATATGTGTAGTTGACACATTTGATACATGAAGTTTTGCTGCATTTCAGGACGTTGTAGCTGCATTCAACAACTTATTACCTCAAGGAGTTGAAGTTCATCACTCTTTACAACACTTTTTTTCAGCCTCTGAAATGCATCAAGGGCACCACAGTAGTGGTTTATTGTGCTGTGAAAAGGGATCGATTTTTATAATGCAGTTACAGCAATTGGGGTGTCTCAAGGCAGCTCTCAGCACTCTATTGCAGTCACACATTGGAGAGTTTGGGTTTCAGAGGCTGTAAAAACCAAAACAAAATAACCCAACTCAAAAAACCCCTGCAAAATGAAAAAAACCCCACTCCAAATGAAACCCCAAGCAAACCATCCTGACAAAATTTGGTGGTCTCAACGTATGGACTATTCTTCCGTAAGGAAAAGGCAGCATAAAGGTTGGTTTGCAGAGCTTAATCAAGAATTGCACCAACACTGCAGCCCTTGGCATCCATCAGGTCAAAAACTGGGTCTGCTGCTCCTCTTTATTTTAATAAGGGTTTGAACAGTTTTCTTTGGATCTCCCACATCTGGCTCTGATCTTAGGTTTACTGATTGAGTTCTATAGTTACATGAATTTTGAAAACATTTTCTTCTTTAAACCTCAAAAATCCCCTGAATTTCTAGGTGTTTTCATAAATACTCGTGTACTTTTCATTAATTTCAGTGGTTTTTTTTAATTATGGCACTTTCAAGCAGGAACTTTCTGCTGAATGGACTTGAAAGATTCCCAACCATAGTTCATAAAATTATCACTCAAACCTTACTGTTTCTGAAGCAATGTTTTGATGTACCTATTTTTGCCATGCTAAAAACATTTCTGGGTGTCTGAGAAGGCCCAAAATGGTCCTGGAAAATGGTGAGAGATGAATGAATGTGCTTAATTCACCTGTGTTGCCTTTCTGGGTTTGTCCTACCTGAGCACAAGGAGCTTGTAGGATGTGGTGTTTGAAAAGATTGGAGTTTTAAAGCAGATGCTGTTGCTTGTTCCCTGCTGGTTTCTGATGAACAGGAAGGATAATTTCCTGGTGTTTTTCTGGGATGGGTGAGAGCCTCAAATTACCAGAAGGGCTCAGAGGAATGCTGGGGTAGTGACTTGGGGTAACTTCCAGAAGGTTTTTATGTCAAGCTAACTAAGATTTGGGTTTGGAAGCTCTTGCTGGATGGTCTCTGTGTAGCTGCAGCTCTCTTCATAGAGAGCAGGCAGGCACAACTTCCCAAGGATATTTCCTGGGAATCGCAGCAAGAAGCCTCCGGGAAGGGAAAACAATTCTTATCTCTATTCTCTGTTCCTATTGTTTTGTCAAACCACATGTGGACTGTGTTAGGAAGATTGTTTACCTGAAGGGAGTTCTTAATTGGATTCTGGTGATGGTTGTTTATATTAATTGGCCTGTTGGGTCAAAACTGTCCTGGCTGTCTCAGTCATGGGTTTTTCTTTAGTGTGTATCTTTGTATAGTATAATATAGTATTAATGTAATAGAATGTAGTTTTAATAAAGCATTTGTTCAGCACTCTGAATCGATGGAGTCAGATGCCAATCAACCCCAGATGCTGGACTCGTCCTGTGTTCCATTGTCTCTGGTCGTGTGGTCAGGAGAGACACTGGAGTGCTGGGACAGCACTGGGGTAGCTTCTGCAAGGTTTTTGTGTCATGCTCACCAAGGTTTGGGTTTGGAAGCAGTGGGTGGATGGTCTCTGGTCCCTGGTCAGGAGCAGGGGTGCGGTGCTGCCCTGCTGGGTGATGTTGTCCTTCCTTCCTGCGGTGCCCTGCGAGTGCGGCTGGAAAGGAGCAGCAGCAGCTGAGCGCATCTCGCCCCCAGCTTCCTTTCCCTGGGGTTCTGAGAGTTCCCCGACTGCGCTGCTCTTCATTCCCTCTGGCTCCCTGGCGGAGCGGGGATCTCTTCCGAAGGGAGACACTGCCCTCTCCTGGATTCTGCACGAACCGTGGAAAATGTGGGAAATGCCATCCCAGCCTCCCGAAATCCATCATCTCTCTGCCCTGCCTTCCTCCCTTTCCAGCTTTGACGAACCACAGGGATTTAATAGAACGTGTCCGGTGAGAGAACGGCGTTTTGGGGTGACAAAATGATTTAATTCAAAGCCTTCTCTTAGCGAAACTCCTCAAACAAGGGACTCATCTGCTGACTCACCAGCAGGGTTATTTTTAATGGAGTGGTGCTTCAAGCAGCATTGTTTTTAGCAGAAAACAATCTGCTCATCTGCCTCCCTTCAGCAGATGCTTTTGTGTGAGAGAATAGTCAACTTATAAAAAGTTTAATAGGATCCTTGGGGTCGTGGAGCATATGCACACTATAAATACCCTCATTTAAACAGGCTGGGCTTTGAAGCTTCACATTTGGATGTTTTGTTGAATATCTAGCTTTCTTTTTTAGAATGAACTTTAACTAGTGGACTAAAATATTTTCTATAGACTATGTTAAGGTCTCTTTCTGGGAAGGAAGGAAAAAAATCTGCTACATGTAAGAGAAGTGTTTAGAAGATGATGACAATATTCCTCTGAAACATCTATTATTGAAACCTGCCAGGTTGTTTAACTTCTGAAGAACATGGGCTTGGTGAATAGCCTTCAATCAGCAGCTGAACAAAATAACTGCTTTAACAGCAGCTTTTTGTACTGAAAAGGGGGGAAATAGCATTTCGACAGTTCCCTGGGTCTCATGAGAAGCTGTGTCTGTTTTGTTCAGGATCTCTGGTACCAGGGATAGAAGTTTATTCTGATGCAGTGGGATCTCACTGGTTTGCTTCATTCTGGTTTGAAAATATCTGACATTTTCATACTCTCTTAAGTAGTGCAAAGTGAGTACTTGTAAAAACCTCCACAGGCACTTTGGTATGGGAATTGCTTCTGTTAGAACAAAATGCTTCCACATCTGATCCTGCTCCAAGCAGCAGCAGAAGGGAGGGTGGGAGTGGAATGGAAGCAGCAAACCCCTTCATAACCACATTTCTAATTTTGAGACCACCAAAAATAACCACAATGAGGCCATCGTGAGATAGTCTTTGTGCTGGACATCTCTAAGCTATTAAAAACCAAAACAAAACAGAAAAAACCCCAACAAAACTAACCAAACAAACCCAAAGCTGAACTCCAAAACCTTCTATGTTTGCACCCATACAGATTTTATGTGTATTCTATTTGCTGCAAACCTCTCTCCTTGCCCCATCCATCTGCAGGGACTGCACCTCCTAAAGGCAGGGTTTTTGTCCAGACAGTTGCAGTAGCATCATGCTGAATTTCTCTCTCTCTAGACGACTCATTCACCTCTTAATCTCTAAGGTTTCATAGTTTTATGTACAGCAATTCTTTCTAAAATGGAGTCACAGATTTTTATTAACCTCTTATAGCAAGGATCATAATGAATGAATGGTCCTGCATTATATGAGCTGAGTTATTGCCACTGAAAACTTTGAAACCTTGCCCTAAATTCTACATTAAAATTATCTAATATGTTCACTGAACCCTTAAGATTTAGACAGACACATGCTATGCAACTAATTTTTATTTAGAAGCAAATTTTTAAACTGCATTTTTGCCATTTACAGGTGTTATTTTCATCTAGAAAATGATCCCATACAAGTTATAATAGGTTCCACTTTTTGCTTGTTTGTTTATCAGAATGCTTTGTAACCCTGTGCAGGGAAATACTGTTACCATCAGCTTTTTAAATCAGTCTGTGATATTTTGGGGTAGAAAGCACTGAAAAAAGGATGAGCTCCTGCCTATACCTTTTCATCCTTTTACATTTGTTTAAAAATTTCCGTTTTGTTCGTTTGGTTTTGCACCTTTCCTGCCTCCAAGAATTTAGGACAGAGGTTGATCCTAAACCAGCTCTGGTGTTGTTAATAGATTGTATTCCCAAAATAAAGCTTCTGGGCAATAGCTGCTTGAAGAGTAATGAGAAACAGCGAAAGCTCTGAAGTTTCATCTGAAGTCGTCCAAACACACATCAAAAGCTGTGGCCCTGAGGAAGGAAGGGCACAGCTCATTAGGAAGAAGTGCTGAATAAGTTGGGATCGCGTGTGTGGGGCCGGCTGTGACCGTGAGATGCTGGTGGAGCACGGAGCTGGGATCCTGTGCAGGCCCTTCACAACAAATGTTTAATTTCAGCGAGGCAGCTCTCATTAGCCAGTGAGTCAGGCTGCTATAAATACCCCCCAGCCCAGGCAGACTTGTGCCATATTGTATCAGTGTCTGGAGGCAGCGCGGGTGAGAACTGACTCATGCGGGTGACTCACGGCAGGCCTGGGCAGGCTGCACAGCATCCATCTGCTGGGCAGGAGCAGGGCTGGGCAGGAGCAAGGCTGGGCACGCCGGGGGCTGGCCATCTGGGCTGTATCAGGAGCAGGGGGTGCTCTGCGTTTTGGGGAGCAGGGGATGCAGCGGTCTGTTGGGACATGGATGCTGTGGTTTTTTGGGAGCAGGGGATGTTGTGGTTTTGAGGATGCTGGGGCTTGTCAGGAGCAGGGGATGCTGTGGTCTGCCTTGAGCAGGGGATGCTGTGGCTTTTTGGGAGCAGGGGATGCTGTGCTTTTTTGGGAGGAGGGCATGCTGTGGTTTTGGGGATGCTCTGGTTTTTCAGGAGCAGGAGATGCTGTGGTTTTTTGGGAGCAGGGAATGCTCTGGTTTGTTGAGAGCAGGGGATGCTGTGGTTTTGAGGATGCTGGTGTTTTTCAGGAGCAGAAGATGCTCTGTTTATTTGGGAGCAGGGCATGCTCTGGTTTTTTGGGAGCAGCAGGGATGCTATGGTTTTTCAGGAGCAAGAAATGCTGTGGTTTTTTGGGAGCAGGGAATGCTCTGGTTTGTTGAGAGCAGGGGATGCTGTGGTTTTGAGGATGCTGGGGTTTTTCAGGAGCAGAAGATGCTCTGTTTATTTGGGAGCAGCAGGGATGCTCTGCTTTTTTGGGAGCAGGGGATGCTGTGGTTTGTCAGGAGCAGGGGATGCTCTGGCTTTTTGGGAGCAGCAGGGATGCTGGGGTTTTTTAGGAGCAGGAGATGCTGGGGTTTGTCAGGAGCAGGGGATGCTGTGGTCTGTCTGCAGCAGAGATAATTTCTGAGCCTGTTTTTGTCCTTGCTGTGAGTGGTTCTGTGGCCATCTGGCCCTTCCTGAGGTACTGAACTCATCCCTTCATTTGCTACAGGAAGCATTAGGGTTGAAATCCCTCCTCCTGACAGGAGGAACTGGGGCTTCCCTGGGCTTTGGCAGTGCCTGTGGTGCCCCAGAGCTGCTCCAGGCCAGCAGTTGGGTTTTCCCACCTTGGCAGTTCCTGTTGTTACAGCAACGAGGCGATTCCTCTTTGATTGTGGCAAAGCAGAGCCATTGCTCTTTGAATAATTTTCCATTTTGTTCAGACCTGCTCCCTCAACAAAATTATATATTACTGCAACATGACTATTCCTGGAACACACATTGCCCTGGATTAAAGTGCAGCCTTCTGTTTTTTCCCACTTTATTGTCATGGAATAACAATAGCACTGTAGGGAGTTCCAAGACTTATTATTTCACATACACTAACCTTCAGTTTCAATTAAAGACTAAAATCTGAACCACCTACATTAATAACTTGCCTCCATTCTATTTTTATTTTTAAAGCCTCCCTTATATCTGTTCCTCTAATTATACCTTCTGGAGAAGCTCCCCAGACTGGTAACGAAGTGTTCACCAGACACTGAGAAAGCAGAGATCAGCTCAGAGCTGCTGGCAAGTCTGCTGTGCTCTGCTTACAAGGGATGACTCACTCTTGGCATTTTTGTTTCCTCATCTGCCAAAACCAGTCTTGCCCAAACTCAAGCAGGCAGAACGTTCAGTGGCTACGTCAGGTTTAATGGCACAGCCTTTATTTCTCCTTTTGCCTTTATTTCTCCTTTTGCCTTTCTTCCCCAAACTGACCAGCTTGTACCTTCTCCCACAGTGGATGGCTGTGCTTCAGACAGAGCTCAGCTCCCCTTTTGGTCTCACAGAGGCAAGCCTGCTGTGGCTTAGGGAGGATGGATGGATTGATTGGAAATTTAATTGCAAGTTTTTTCCCATGAAAGATAGAAAAGATCTCATGACAGATCACTAAGGAAATCACAGTATCATTAAGGCTGGAAAAAACTTCTAGGATCAAGTCCAACCATTAATCCAAAATACTTACACTGAGCCAGGATTTGAGCAGTGAGGCTTTGGACTCTGCACCAAACACTCAAGAAAGCTTCTCTTGCCTGCAGGAGCTTGGGTTTGAGTCTGTAGGTTTAGATATTCAGCTGTTTGCTTAAAAATGCCCGTGTTACCCATGTCTATTAATTCCAAACTGGGCTGAGAAGCTTTTCAGATGTAGGGTGTTTATTGTGCCTAAACTGACCCCATTAGCCTTGGCTGATGAAACTTTCTTTCCATGTTTACTTGGGATTTTGTGTCCCACTTCATGCAGCCCCCTCAGAGGAAGGGCATGCAGGGCTGATTTAAAAAGAAAACCCCACTCCTCCTCCCTTGCCACCCCTCTCAAGGCACGACCTTCAGCCCTCTCCCCCTCTGCTGTAGCACTGAACAGGGCTTTTTGTGGGATTTCTCAGCTTGCTGAGCTGCCTCGGGAGCTGCTGCCTTTGTTCTGCCCATGGATTTCTCCCAGCAGCCTCAGGAAATGCTGATTTTGTCCTATATAAGCAATCCACATGTATCTTTGTAATCTTCCTCAGCACTGAGAGATTTAGACTGTCTTCAGACATTAAAAGTCCTTTGAGTTGAACATTCCCATCCTAAGTGTGTCAGCTCTCAGTTTGGGCCCATCCAAAGGCAGAGGAATGTGCTTCTCTCACAAAGCCTGCAGCCTAGAAGGCCACAGCTCCACTTTATTATCTGAAATATACAGCTAAATATGAAGAATTCTTTTTTTGTTTTCTCCAACAGTTTTTAGGCATAAAGAAAAACTGTCACTAAGAAACAGCTTTTTGATGAGGCTGAGAGGTCAGGACCCAGCTGGATAGTCTGTCATAATTGTATTAGCATTGTCAGAAAACTAATGCTGGCTGGTCTGATATATTTGCAGCTAGTTCTAGCTTTTAGTTTTGACTGCATTTTAAGTTAGGCTAAAATTATTATTTTTCTGGAGCAAACATTACAAGAAAGTTCTATTTATTATTTAGTGAATTAGAAACCAATGAATTTTTCTTCCAGCAAAACTATTATTTGAAACATCTTTAAATACACTTTTAAAAAGAAAAAACCCTGCCCTACTGTGGCTGACGGAGCTGGGATTAATAGGGATGATTTTCTGGAGTTCAGCTGAAATCCCCCAGCTCTGCAGACAGAACAGATTTACCTGCTGCAGCTTTGAGCTGCCTCCAGTGCCATCTGTCTCCCTCCTGACTGGTGGCAGTGGCACATTGCCCTGCTCCCCGTGCCCAGGGACCCCAGAGGTATTCATGTCTGCAGGTTACATCCCAATAATCTGCTTGGTGAAGTTCCTTTCAGCATTTTTGTTAAGGGGCCTTCAATCATCCTCCTCCTGTGAGGAAGAAAAACACTGAACCTGCCATGAAATACAATTTTGTTGGGTCTTTTCTTTGCAAGGGGCAACTGTGTGGGGCAAGGCTCTCAAAAGAGGATTTTAGAGAGAGAATGAGAAGCAGCCATTCCCCCTCTCCTGGAATCAGGAGAGCTATTGAGCTCAAAGTGAGGCTGCTTAAGAAAATAGAAATACTTTTTTATTGTAGAGCAGAGTGGAACTTTGCAATGCTCTGCCCCAGGTTCTTGATACTGAGTCCATTCAGATTGCAAAGATAGTCATGGATGAAAAACGTACCCAGGCTTGTTAACTTCTAAGATGCTCCCGTGGGTGGGGACTCACTGAACTGTAAGTTCTTGGACACAGGGGAGTATCAGAACGTGATTAAACTGCAGAACTGTGCAGTGTAAGTGACCTTGGGCAGCACCTCCTCCAGCCTGGTGCTCACAGTCAGATCAGCCTGGAGCTGGAGCAGTTTGCTCAGGGCTGTGTAGGGAGATCTTCAAAACCC
Source organism: Passer domesticus (assembly GCF_036417665.1). NCBI lineage: Eukaryota > Metazoa > Chordata > Aves > Passeriformes > Passeridae > Passer > Passer domesticus. Next base: position 25,254,409 of record NC_087482.1, on the reverse strand, counting down.
CCAGAGCCGAAGGTCTCACCACTGCCCTGGGGCTCTCTTCAAGGGCTGTGTCATCCTCAGAGGGAAAAAAGGACTTTTTAGTCAGGAATTCCCTGTCCCAGCCTGGCTTCTGTCCCATCCCCATCCTCAGTCACCTCCCCCCAGGTACCCCAAAGCTGCCAGGCCAAACAGCCCCAATTTCCTTCCTTCCTGTCCCATTCCCTGGGGAGTCTATGAGAGTTGGGGTCTGCTGGAAAAAACTGACCTTGCTAAGCTGAGATCTCCCCAGGAACTACTGTTTTAGCAAGACTATTATTCTGAGAGCCCATGTCAGAAATAAAGGTCAAGAACTTTGTATTTTTGTTGCTTTAAAAAAAATTTTTGAAATTTCTTGCTGGGATTTGAGGGGGATTTTTTTGGGTGTGTGTTTTTGGTGGGTTTTTTTCTGGTTTGGTTTGGGTTTTTTGGGGTTTTGGGGGGTTTGTTTGTTTGTTGTGTGGGATTTTTGGGGTTTTTTTCCTGGTTGGTTGTTTCAATAATAATAGATGGTGAAGTTGAGTACTGGTCTGATATTTTGTGTAGGAACTTTCAAATCACCAAACTGAAGCGTGTCCCCATGGTGTGGTCCCTGCTCAGGGTGTGCTCTGGTGATCAACAACACAAATAGACAACAAATTATTTCATAACCTGCTGTTCTATTTTCAGATATTTGCATGGGAAAGAGACTAATTGCTTTAGACAAACTGCTGTTCAAGAAGCTTATGGTTAGAATTCATTATATTATTTCTATGTTTTCTACTCCTATAGAATTGTGCACTTTATATAAGAATTGCCTTGAAAGTCTTTTTATTTTGAATTTCATTACAAGTAGAATAAACATCACAGTAATATATTCTAATTGTGTTATTAATTATGCCCTAAAAAGTTCTGATATATACACTAAACTCAAAATTTGGTATGCACTTTATATTTAATTATCAAAATCACTTCTTGTAGTATGTACTGTGGGTAGCTGCTTTCTGTGGAGGAGAATTGAAATGGGATAAACACACAGGACTGCTGCTGTATTAATTATTCTGGCATAGTATCAGAATTTCTGGCATTGTTTCAAGCCATTTCTGTACATAAAAGAATAATAACAGAAAGTTCCATGGCTCGACCCTGTACCTGCAAACTTTTCAAGATGCTGCCCTTGGTTGAACTGCTCAATATCTCAAACTCCAGTTTGAAATGGGAATGTCTAATGCAGCTTTCCCATTTCTGGGGATTTAACAACAGAGGCTTGCTAGGAGCTGTCCTAATTGCTTTTGTTGGTCTGGAAGGTCATTTAAGTTGCTTAAATTTGCTTTTAATATGCATAACCGAAGAGGGCTGTGCAGCTATGAATAAAAAAGAGATGCAATAGCTGATGTATTAAAGAAGGCTCGTGTGCAGAGGTTTTTAGGATTATTCTGGTGGATCCCAGCGTTCCCAAGGTCAGCAGTTCCCAGTGCAGCTCTGAGCATGGCTGGCATCCAGCAGGCCCTGGCATGGGGAGCAGCTGCTGGCCAGCCCCGGCTGCTGCCAGCAAACAGAGCTGGCAAAGGCAACTCGAGGGGTTTTGTGTCTACAAGAGCGTGTTGAGTGTGTTGAGTGCTGCTCTGTGAGGCACAGAGCCTTCTGTGTGCAGGCTGAGTGCTGCTGCCTGGCACCGCGAGCTCCATGTGAACAGGGTTTTTTTTTTTTGTGGAGCCTTTTGCAGGAGGACCTTGAGAGGATGGAGGGTTGGTTTTTCATTTGCTCTTAATTCACCAAAATAATCTGGCTGGGGACATTTGGGGTTGTTCAGCCTGGAGTGAAGGAGGCTCAGGGGGGCCCTGGTGGCTCTGCACAGCTCCCTGACAGGAGGGGACAGCCGGGGGGATCGGGCTCTGCTCCCAGGGAACAGGGGCAGGAGGAGAGGGAACGGCCTCAAATTGTGCCAGTGGGAGTTCAGGTTGGATATCAGGAAGCATTTCTTCACTGAGAGAGGAGTTAAACATTGGCACAGGCTGCCCAGGGCAGTGGTGGAATCCTCATCCCTGGAGGAGCTCAAGAAAGGAGCAGAAGTTGCCCTGGTATATCAGTGATATTTCCGCCCGCTTGGCAGGAGGAATGATGAGGAGGACTCCATGATATCAGAAGGCTAATTAATTACTTTATTATATCATGTTACACTATATCTAAACTGAAGCTGAACAAGCATTCAACTCAACTGCACAAAATCTCATGACTGTCTCCTGGCTGACCGACAGGACACAGCTTGCAGAGATTGGTCAGGAAAAAGAAACACCATCACCAGAATCCAATCAAGCAAATTCCTTCAGGTAAATAATCTTCCAACACATTCCACATATTCCAAAACACAGGAGCAGCAAATGAGATAAGAATTGTTTTGATCTCTGTGCTTCTCCAGGAAAAACCTGAGGGAGAGAATTATGTGTCTCTCTGTTCAGAGAATGTGAAAACCACACTGATAGACATGGCTTAGTGGGCATGGGGTTTTTTGGTCTTGGAGGTCTCTTCCTGCCCTCCTAATTCTGTATTGAAAGCTCCAGAGAACCAGCACTGACATCTATATGCTTGGTTTAAAACTAAACATACTATTAAATTTATATTAAAATTGTTATTAAACTAAAGAGCTCTGGTGAAAAAAATGAATCATGCTTCAGGCTGGGAGTTGTGGTTTGCATGAAGACTTTATCCCAATCATAACTTGCATTGTAAAAATGAACAAAAGTTGGGGAAGAGCAAGAGGGTTGGCAAAGGGAATCCTCTACCAGAGTGGGAAAACCCAAAAATATTAAAAGAGTTACCACTATCCACAGTTCTGTATAATTTACAGCCAAAAGGGTATTAGTGAATTGAAAAAAAAATTTAAAATTGTGTTAGTATGTAGGGAGGAAATGCTGGTGGAAAGAAACTTTGAGAGTTAAATGCCTTTAGATGTGAGCTGCATTAAGCCTGGGCTGTTGTTGCCTCCCCAGTTCCCCTGAAGCCCAGGATGAGTTCTGTGTGGGTCTGTGGGAGCCGGGGCAGGGGGAGGAGGCAGCCTGGCGTGTTGGTGAGCTGGGATGTGGGGTGGGCTCTCGGGGGGAAGGTGTTTGCATGGATGTCTCAAAGCAGAGTGCTGTGGGTTTGTTGTTGCAGCTCTGAGCAGCACATGCTGAGGCACATGTTGTTTGGATTCTCATGTTCAGCTGACTCATCTCAAATCGCTCTGGCAGCAGGAGAATGCAGGGACTGAGAGCATACATTGAATATTGGTGCTTTTGAGTGTTTTAGGCAACACAAGTGGGGCTTTTTAAACTTCCATTGTCTTAGAACTGTCCAAAAGTTCCTGTATAAAATCTGCCATAATTCTGCAGATTCAGTTGAGCAGTGTCTGTCCCCTGCTTTATCTGCAGGTAACATATGAGGAGAATATTCCAGATGTTTTTCCATGTGCAGCTGCTCCAGGGGTTTTCTTGCCCATCACATAGGTTGTCATGTATTGATTGACAGGTTGGGCTCTTTCTCCAGGCAGCTCTGACAGAACCAGAGGACACAGTCTCAAGCTGTGCCAAGGGAAATACAGGTTGGATATCAGGAAAAAGCTTTTCACAGAAAGGCTGATAAAGTTCTGGAATGGCCTGCCTGGGGAGGTGGTGGAGTCACCATCCCTGGATGGGTTTAAAAAAGCCTGGATGTAGCACTGGGGTGCCAGGGTTTAGTTGAGCTGTTGAGGCTGGGCTGGATGATCTTGAAGGTCTCTTCCAACCCAGTGATTCTGTGATTCTCCCAGGAAATCCCCTTTGGATGTCCCATTGCTCTCCTTCTCTACATTACAACTTCAGCTGCTGCCTTGCAGTGAGCTGTTCTCCTCCTGCATTCCTCCAGTACTGAAGTTCATTCCTCATTGCCCAGAGCAGCTGTGACTGCCCCTGGATCCCTGGAGCAGGCCAGGCTGGAGCCACCTGGGACACTGGAAAGGGCCACTGCCCACAGTGACACTGGATGGGCTTTTAAGATCCCTTCCAACCCAAACCATCCTGTGATTCTGTGATTATTCCACTGAAAAATTCTTATTTGAAATTACTGACTTGATGACCCTACATCAGCAAACAGCACCAAACTGGTGTCACTCCATTATTTTAGGAGCTGCTGAACATTTCAGAAAATCCCTTTTCTGACCTTCCTCTAAGTTTAAAACACATTTTAAATACAGCAAATGCATGACTTAGAGGTGGCCCTTGGGGCATAGGAACCAGGTGACTCAAGACCTCAGCTGGGATTTCTTTATCTCATCCTCATGTTCTCCTGTAAGCTTGTAGGGAATTTGCATTTCAGCACTGAAATCCATGGAATACCCAGCTGGGGTTTGGTTTGTATTTACCCTGTGGAGAGAGGTGACACTGGTGTCTGTATTAACATATTGACAGATTTATTGACATCAGTTAATTAAACAGTCTTGCCTGTTTAATTAATAAAATTGATCTGCTGAACATCTAGCTAATAATTCTGGCACAAATATTCCAGCTAGTCTTGTTGCTAAAATGGAATTTCAGCCTCTTATTGTGGAATCTGCCATGAGTCTGTTTGCCAAAATAATTTAATGATCGTTAATTTGTGGGTTTTGCTTCATCTGAAATGCTTAAGCTGGATTTTATTGCAACAATTAAGGACAAAATAGTAAAATGTCTTCACAGAAAATAAATACAAAGGAATAATCATAAAATCCCAGCTTATTTTTATGTAGAAAAGATGAAACAAATAAATTTAATGTCAGTGTGTTATGTAAGACCCATTGAACAGCAGCTGCAGTCAGTGTTTAAAGCTAGGAATAAAATACATGATTAATCTGCACCAAGGATGTAGGAAACACTTCTGAACTTCTTTGATCCATTTGCAGCCCAGTTGACTGCTTTTCTGGCTTAGCTAATTGTTGGGTGAATGACTTTGTCATTCTGGGTGAGGTCAGAAAAACACATTAAAGGACAAAAACATCTGCAGTCTCAGTGACACGTGGTGTCCTGGGCTAGAGGCATCTTCTCTTACCTCTTTGCAGTGATTAATGATTACACTGCTCATTAATTTCCTAATGTTTGTGAAAACTCTTCTGGTGGCAGACATGGCTCCACTGAGAGACCAGGCAAGGAGCAGGCGTTAATTGCATTCTGCTCATTAGGGTTTGTTCTGCTGCTGGCCCTGTTTTTGGTGCTGTACCTGCATCACCTCCCAGCTGAAAGGTCCATGCAGGAGGATCCAGCCTGGATTTTGCAGCTCCATTGTCCTGAGGGTGAAGGAATGCATATCAACAAATATTTTGTACTTCTGCGATGAACAGGAGAAGAAATACATATCAAATTAACCCAAGCAATCAAAAACCTTTTGCAGGCTTGCAGAAGCAGGATTGCTTCCCAAGTCCCCACTGCAGTGGGGTTTTCCAGCAGCCAGCTGCCCATGGGCACTCAGGCCCAAATCCCCTCCTGGCTCCTTGGCCACGCTGCTCCCAGGCTGTTCCAGGGATTCCTGCTGCTGCTGGCACTGCCTCTGTCTGAAACGGACCAGGCCTGGGTTTTTCCCTAATATTTTGTTGTTCAGTCTTGCACAAACTGTAAGTTTATAGACTTCTTTTGCATTTCTTTTCTGTTCATGGCATTTTCATGGAATCCATGTGTTGGAAAGGACCTCACAGCCCATCTTGTAGCACCTCCTGCCAGCAAGGGAATCATATATCTTGGAGAAAACAAATCTATGGGATGCCTTTACGTTTAGGGCAGTTAAGGTATTCCCCAGTGAAGGGTCAGGAGAGTACTAAGGGCCTGCAGAACGTGAGGGTTTAATATTTCACCTTAAAATGTACCAATTTCTTAATGGAGAGTTCAGGTTACTTTAAAGAGGTGATCCTTTCTCCAGAGTGACATGCTGTGCAAAGGAGCTTGAGGAGCTTGGATGACCAGAACAGAACAAAACTGCACAACACAGAGGTGCCAAATGGGGCTTTGAGAGCTGTCACATAAAATCTTAACAGAATTTTTTTAAAGTGATCAATTTAATACAAAGCGTTTTAGCATTTTCAGTGGAAGTTTGTTAGGGCTGACTGAAGGCTGCAAAATTATTTTAATTTGGGTGGGAAAGACTTTTATTTTTCAAAGGCTTTCTTTTAAAAGCAGCTGTTCTGCATGGTGGGAGAAGGTATAAATACTTGTTTAGAGCCTTGTTTTAGCAGAGTTCTTAAAAAGAAGTTGTTACTTGGGGCTCAAGTTGTTTAGCAGGAAACAAATGGTGTTTTAATAGTAATGTCAGGGTACAAGTTGAAAAAGGATTTATTGTGAGTGATAACACAGAGATTTTTCCACAACTCTAGCTGCTGCCAGCATTGTTTAATACTTGCAAGGGATTTTTTTCTGTGAGATGAGAGACAGTAAAATTAATTCAGCAGCTACTGAAATTATGCTTAGCTGAAGCCTCATTTTGGTCAAGGAGTAGGTTTAATAACCACTTCTAACTATATTAAGGGTAAGTGGAAAGCATGTAAGATATAAGATATAATAAAGAAATGCATTTAGCATCTATATAAAGCTCAGAACATACAGGGAAATTATTACAGAGGAAATTCAACACAAGCAAATGTGTATCAACTCATCAGTAACAACCAAGCTGAAAATTAGAAGCAGCTTCCAGTGAAAGCTTTGGGGCATCTTGCTGAAATAAACAGTAGGAAAAATTATTCAGAGGCTTCAGACAGAACTACAAACACTCATAAGAAGTATTTCAAAATGTGATTGAAAATGAAAATACTGTACTCTGGCCTGAGACATTTCTGGCAGTTCTTCTACAGCTGTTTACTTTTGCTTTGAGCTTCAATATTTTATCAGGGCAGCAACAGCCAGGGAATGTTCCATGGAGGGGCACACATGCCTGCAGGGAAGGGAGCACAGGGCTGGATCCTTCCCATCACATTCCAGGCATCAGCATCTCCAGTGCAGCCCTTGGGGCTCTCACTCATACTCTGAGACACATTTTGTGCTTAAGAAGTACAAGTGCCCAGAGAAATGAGCAGGATGTAATTACATAATTGGGGCTCAGGGGGCTGGAACCAGCCTTGATGAGGAGGGGCCAGAGAGGTGGTTTGGATCCCTGTGGCAGCCTTGCTGCTCAGGATTTCAGGCATGGAGCCATGGAATGGTTTGGGCTGGAAGGGACATTAAAGCCCATCCAGTCCCACCCCTTGCCATGGGCAGGGGCACCTTTCACCAAGCCAGGTTGCTCCAAGACACAGCTCAGTCTCAGGTGGGAGAGTGAAGATGGGGGAGTTTTTAGCCTGTAATGGAAATTTTTCCTGTAAAAATGGTCTCTCAGGTCCCAGGCTGCTCGTGTGAACACCATGGTGGTCAGCTTTGTGTCCTGTGTGTCCACATGTGAGGGTACCCCTTATGGAGCCGCTTCTGCTTCCCAAACTCAAAATAACAACATCTGGGGACTGTGTCAGGACCAGGCAGGGTGAAGTTTTGTTTTGGGATTAGGGAGGAGGAGCTGAGCATTCATCTTGTGTTTGAGTAGATGGTCTGAGACCTCCTGGGCAGAGGCAGGGCTGTGTCCTTCGTCCCCTGTGGCCTCACCCAGAATTCCAGCCACAAACTGCCTTTGCTCTGGTTTTCTAGAATGAATCAATAGCCAAGCCTCTTAATCCTGCAGAGACCAGCATGTTAATAATAAACAGGAAAATGCTATAACTGGTAACAAATTGCTTTGCTTTTAAGTCTGTCTCCAAACCTTGAAGATAAATTCAGGTCCTCATTCAAAACAAACGCTGTACCATGTTTGATATTACTCAGGTGATTGTTTATTCCTCACAGCCATGGGCAGAACAGGAATCTCAGCAGAGAAAACTGGGTTTTGGGGACAGCTGGTTCTGTGGCTGTGCAGGTCACTGATGCTGGCAGGGTATCGGTGTGCAGAGGACTCAGAACTACTGGACATTTATTGGGACAGCCTGGCTGTGCTGAGCCCCGTGGAGCTCTTCCCAGGCACTGCAGTGGGATCAGAGTCCTTGTCTTCAATACTTGTAACTTGTACAGTGGTTAGGATAATGACTTGGGCATTTTATGTCCAGTTCTTTTCACACAGTGACATCAAGTGACTGTACAAGTGTCTTGCTGAGCTGACTTTGTAGTGCTGGGGAGGACTTGGCCCCAGTGTCCCCAGTTCTGCCCTACTTACTGCATTTTTTATAAAGAAAAGCCTTTTTTAAAGTCAAAAGCTAAGGCTAAACAGCCTGTGCAGTTACTAACTCCTCCCTTTGTAGTATTCAATCAATTGTGAAACATTTGAGTTCATTCTGCTAAGACGCAGGCGTGGGCAGACTTGATCCCACACTTACTCATCAGCCCAGCTCCCATTGTTCCAGGGGAGAGCTGAGGGAGACTGAGCTTGGCTAAACCAGTGTTTGACAGAAATCATGCAAATGAGTCTGTTATCTTGAATAAAACTGTGGAGTTTAGCTGAGTTTACAGCCAGATAGTTGCTTCCTCAGTTATTTTATCCAGACACATCAAACCAAAAACAAGAGCTGAATTGAAAGCTCGTCCCAAACACAAACAACAATGCCATGCACTGAAAAGCTTCCTGTTATCGTGTCCTCCTTGATCTGGATTGATTTTCACCCAGGGAGCACCTTTCTGAACACCTGGGTAAGTCATTCCTCACTTTTCATTTGACCTGTGCACTGTCAGACATCTGCAGAAACTGGAATTAACACCAGAAGAAGGCACCAAGCTGCCAGGCCTGTTTATTCTCTTCCTCATATGCTGCTGGTGATTGAGGTACTTGACCTTGCAGTAGCTTGGAAAGCTGTTTTATGGGATTCTTTATGGAATGGTGTTGTTTCCTTAGCTGGCATTTATCATTTATGTGATGTATTGGTGGCTGTGATGTGCAAGTTCAGGACACACAAGCACCTTTTGAAATTGTACTCTGTGTTTGGTATCTACTAAAAATGAATCAGTATTTGAATCATTATAAAGCTTCCCTGGAAGGCAGGATACCTTTAGGCTGTGCATCAGAAAAAAACCACTCATCTAAATCTGTATTTCTCTGAATTTCCTTAATTTGTGCAAAAGATAATTCAACTTTCAAAGCTGACTGATACCTGTGATCATGTCAGTGCCTCCCAAGGTCTGTGTTGAAGGTATGGCTGCTCCAATCCAGACCGCCAGTGTGGCATGGGGACACTTTGCTCTGGAGCCTGAGCATCAGCCCATGGGGGCTGGAGTTACAGGATCAAGCTCCCAGGCAGGGATTTGGGAACTGCACCAACAAAGACGTTTGGGGATGGCCACACCAGGCTGGATTCCCTGGAGCTGGAGCTCACTCTGCTGGGTGAGGCAGCAGCACATCAAGTGGATATTTATGGAGTTGGAGTTCTCTTAAGATGAATCCTTCTGGAGCACCTGTTGGTGCTGGATCCAAGCCCTACAGGCCAATTATGTGGGGGAATGGGGAATTTTGGAGCCTTTGCTTCTCCTCTGGTTTTTTATTACATTCCACAGCACCAGCACATGCTGATGTGACTTGAGGGCTGTAGCTGCTCTGACAATTCTCCAAATTATCATCAAATTTCATTTTGTTAAACAAAGTGCACCTCTGCTAGACAGAACCATGGAATCAGGGAGTGGTTTGGGTTGGAAGGGACCTTGAAAATCACCATGTTTCACCCCTCGGCATGGCAGGGACACCTTCCACTGTCCCAGGTTGCTCCAAGCCCCAGTGTCCAACCTGGCCTTGGACACTGCCAGGGATCGAGGGGCAACCACAGTTTCTCTGGGCACCCTGTGCCAGGGCCTGCCCACCCTCACAGGGAACAATTCCTTCCCAATATCCCATCTATCCCTAATCTCTGTCAGTCTGAAGCCATTCCCCTTTGTCCTGTTGCTCCAGGCCCTTTAAAACAGTTCATCTTCCTTGTTGGCTCCTTCAGGTACAGTGAGGCTGCAGTTAGGTCACCCTAATTCGTTTGCAAATTGGTTTGGACCAAAGATCTCCTGCCTCCCCCATTTTTTATTTTTGTTTTTAAAGTTTTGCAGCATCTTTGGCAGTTCCTGCTCCCCTTGAGCCCTGGGAGCTGTGTAGGTGCATCAGTAGGATTTGGCTGCCCCCTGTCCCTCTGGAAATGGGGACAGGGACTGGCCATGGAGCTGATCACTTGACCATGGCAAATGAGCTGCCCTCATCAGTGTGTTCTGGTGTATATTTAACTTAATAATGTGAGCAGATGGTCATTACATTGATTCATGAAGGAAGGGAGGAAGCTTGGCTTGGGAACGTCAGGGCTGAGTGCTGAGCATCGGGACTGGGCAGGATGCAGGGGAGGGGAGGAACAAAGTGTGGAGGGGGGCTGGGCAGGATGCAGGGGAGGAACAAAAGGTACAGTTTCCTACTCTGTGGGGTCTCTTGGTTTGGCTTTCTCTTTTACAAAGTACCACCGAGTGAAATCAAGTAGAGGTGACTCATCAGGCCTGCAGAAATGATCATTTCCCTGGAGGGGAGGTTTGTAGAGCACAAGCAGGATGGTGCTGAAGTGTTTGCACCACTGGTGGTGCTAAAAAAGGGGGGAGATGGGGAGGCAGTCGCCTGTAGAGTTATGAAACTTCTCACTCTGCTGTTGCTATTAAATATGACAGCTCTTCTGCAGGGAAAAGGTAACACTGGGGTAATAATTCTTCAGGTTGTTTTTGCTTTTGTTTTTTTCTGCAAAGAGCAACTTTGTTTAAATCTCTTCCCATTTAGTAGTATTTAACTAGAGATTCAAGCCAGAAGCTAATTGTATAAAATATTCAGCCACTCTCCTCCTTAGCCGAACTGGGAAGTTTGCAAATCCCCAACCTGCAGCAGCTCTCAGGAACAGCTTGATTTGCTTCTTAATTCTGCGGTTTTCACAGGAGAAATGCTGTATACAGAGGAATATCCTCTTGAGCAAGAGCCTAATCTCATGTTTAGGTTGCTGTTTCTCCTGGTTGCTGATTAGCCTTGCTGTCTTATCAGTTTATGTCATAGTATGTGACTATAAATTGACTTTGCAGTGAGGAGGGAATACGTTCGTCTTCACAGATGCTGCTGTTTCCATGGAGATAAAAGGACCAATGGCCTTTTCTTGGTTTGGACTGTACTACAGGAGCAGGCAGAGATGGTGCATTCGAAAATGCAACATTTGGTGCTTTGATATTTCCGTCTAAATAGCAAATGAGAAAGCATATTGTTCCTTCTTGGTGATGAAGTTGAATAATAAATACGGCTTTGGGACTTTTTCTGGAAGCAGAAAGCGAGCCCACCAGGAATGTGAGGACAGCGTGGCTGGTTTATGCTTGCTAAACCTCCTCTCTGGGAAAAACCTTTTGGCTTTGCAAAATATAACCCTGTAGAGCCTTTGGGTTTATCTGATGCAGTGTTTGATGCTGGTTACATCACCAGCTTACTTATCCGTGATGTTCCACTGTGGCTGAGCCTGAATGAGCATGCAAAAGCTGTGAATGTGATTTTTTTTTTTTTACTTTTTTTTTTGCCTAAGAAAGAGCTTTTGTACTTCAGATTGCGTGAAAGAAAATATAAATACCAAGGCCACCCCCCCTTCAAGGATGGCTTGCAGAAGGTGTTATTTGTGAGTACCTTTTCCTTCTTCATCTGTCGTCACGTCTCTGATTTCTGTGTTGAGGATTCCAGAAGTGGGAGTAGTGATCAGTTTATTGTTGGGTAGGTTTCTTTCCACGAACCATTTTTAGGGTGTTACCTTTTCTGGTGGATGAATGCTCTGTATATTAAACGTGTCTAGATTATGATGATGGTGATTGTGCAGATCAGTATTTGAAAATACAATGTAATAAAGTGAGTAGTTTGTGTTTAGCAGGGAAAAAAAAATGAGGAAACTCTTCACTTTGCATCCAAGCAGCAATGCAGGGTGCTAGGAATTCTGTCTGTGATGAGTCAAGGATCTCTCTTCCATTTTGTTGGAATGCTTTGTCATATTAAAGTGCAATCTGTCTTTTCAGTACAGAAATAAAATACAAACAGCAGGATGTGCAGTGCAGCCCTGAGCAGTGTCGTACCAAGGAGGCAGAATTCCCTGTGGTTTTGTTGTTACCGTTATGCTGATCAAAACATAAAGGTGAAACATTCATTGATTATTATTCCCTGGAGCAGTTTCTGGAGTGTGGAGGTCAGACACAGGAGCTGATTCTCCTGTGGGCTGAAAAGCCCCTGGTGGGAGCTGAGCCCGTGGCTTGGGGCTCAGGACTCAGCCAGTCTGGAGGATGATGCTGGTGCTGGGATGGATGGAACACACAGGTGGTTTGCTCCAAAATGGGCACAAACAGGCTGGGATGGATGGACCACAAAGGGTTTTCTCCAAAATGGGACCAAACCAGGCAGGGATGGGCCCTTGGGTTTGTCCTCAGTCCAGGGGGTTGGAGTTGCTGTACCCTCTGTTTGCAGTTCTGAACCCTGGTTAACTATCCACTCCCTTTTGGGTTAAATTTGGGGTTCCAGAGGATCCTGCATGAAACACATGTAATTGTCATCTCCAGCTTTTCCAGTTATTTTAGCAGTGCCTCTGAGTGCCCTGATTTGAGTAAATCTGCTCCACGTTCATCAGCACCATCCACACACAGGCAGAGTAAATAAAACCATTCAAAACTAGACCCCTCAAGTAGAATAACAAAAGAATATTAGTATCTGTCTTAAAGTTTTCTTTAGCTTTTTGTGTTGTGCTGAAGGGGTGAATGGTAAAGTTGAAATGTTTTAAAATCAAAGGAAATGTGGAGCCTTTTGTAGGAAGTTGAAATAAGTAAACTTGGAGAACAGGTTGCAGCCTTCCAGGTATGCATGGATCAGCTTGAAACATCCTGCTGTGTGTTTGTCCATGGGAGAATAGTTCTGGTTGTGTTGGACTCCATTTTAGTTTGGGTCCTGGGATTTGGGGATTCTGTAACTCTCAGCAGGGAATGGATTTCACAGAGTGCTCATCGTGGGGGTAAGGGATATTTAATCCCTGTATGTGGCTGTCTTTAACAGTGAGCTTGCAGTCTTATTTACAGATCCATCTTGTGCAGGAGTTTCCTGTTTTGCCACTTACACCTTTGGTATCTTGTACCCAGCTGATCACGTTGCTGTAGGAAAAAGATGTGGGTTCTGCCTCCTACCATAGTTCTGTGTTTTAACTCCCATGTAAGAGAGCTGATGCTGATGGCTGGAAAGAGGAAAATGTAAGCTGGGAAGTTTTTTTAAGAACTTACTCTTAAGAACGCATGCATGTAGAAAATCTTCATGTTCTTTAAAACTAATGTGTTCTCAATACTGAAAACGTATGTTGAACTGTTTTACAGCAGTTCTTCAATGCTTGAGTAAGTTTTCAGATGAAACCTTACATATAACAACTCTGTCAGTGTTCTTGTAATATATATGTATACCAAAGATCTTTGCCATTGAACGTATCTTTTTTCAGATAAAAATATCTTTTTAATCTTTTAAGGTAGAAGGCCTGGTTGTTGCTGTTCTAAGAAAAGCTGAATGACAGTGTCACACTACTTGGATTAATGAAAGCAGTTTTTTCAGCTGCTGCACTGAATAGAACATATGTCACTGGAGCATTGTTTTAAGTAACAGGATTTGCCTTGCTGTAAATCTCTCATGCTGTATCTGGGTAATTTCATTCTTTGTACTTTGCTATTTTGCCTCTTTCATCAGTTGCAAATCCAATATGTATAACTGGCACTGCTCAGCTTTGGGTTTGCTGTGGTTATTGCTCTGTGAGATTATAAATGTGCCTCTGTTCTGTAATGGGAGTTGTAGTTTCTTGAGGATTTCTGGGACCTGATTTAGTGATGTGGGACATACAGAAAAGATGTGGTGAATATTTCCACTCTCTGATTTAATCTAAAATATATTTTCCTTCTCTCATGTCTCTTTGCTCTTAATTTCTGGTTTGGACTGTGTGGGGTTTTTTCTACAGATTTTGACAGCTCCCAGTAAGCACAACTGACAAAAGTGCATCTTATGAGTCCTGTGGATTATTCCACATCACCCTGCACCATAGATGGGGTTATAGTAAAGACTTAAAATGAGGGTTTTTTCTAATTACAAGCATCTACATATTAATAGTCTTAATTAAATTCACCCTAGTTCCAGCTAACTCAGGATTGGAGCAAACTGTGCAGGGATGCAGGATCCCTCCTGCTTGTTTGTGTAGGCTGGTACTGCATTTTCATGAAACCAAAAAAAGTTTATAATAATTATTTATAATTCTCTGTAATGCTAGTAAGTGTTGTGTTCTAGGATGGGACAAAATAATGGCTGTTCCTTGTTTAGTATGCTGGGCCTGTGGTGGTTCCATTCTCCCAGGAGATGATAATTATTTACAGGCCTTTTGATGAAGGAGAGGTCAGTGAGAGTGTGCCTGATGACTCCATTGAAAAATCCAGCTGTGGGCACTTGAGCTGGGAGTGCACAAAGGGAAGCATTATTGCAAACAAGAACTCCCAGTCTGCATTTCTGCTGCGCCGTGTACAAACGCTGCTATTAAATAATTTTGATGACAACCAGATTTGATGATTTCTGGAACAAAATTCAGTGGTCTGTACTCTGGACTGTGTGTGCTGCTCGTTTGGAACTGCAGCTTTTATTGAGCATCCTTGTAGCTGGTGAAAACATCTTTCATTCCTGTGAAGAGGAAATGGAATTCTAGAATGCTTTTAGCCAGGTTCTGACTATTGCATGGAAGGGGAGGCAGGAATGGGAGGAGGGAGAAGCCAGCAGAGCAGCTTTGCAGCATATGGCTGTGCTGGATGTGATGTGTGGGTGAGTTTTTTGACTCTCAAACCCCTGCAGAGTAATTACACTGGTGTTTACCTGCCAGAAGCTGCCCTGTTGCTTCCCTAGGATTTGGTGTCCAAGAAGCTGTGCCCAAAGAGCCATCTTGGGCTCTTTGAGAGGACAGCAAAGATTTGCTCAAAGAGCAATCCCTGGGCATGTTCTCATCATGCCCAGGCAATGCAGGGAGGAGTTGTGGTTCTCCTGCAGTGTGTGCTGGTCTCTGCTGTGAACTGGAAGGCTTTTATGGATGCAACCATAAAAGCAATGGCAGCATTTAATGTTGTAGGATTGCCATCCAAAAGAGTGTGTGCCAGGAAATTAATTAATAATAACAACACTGGGGAAAAAAATCATAATATTGTCTGTGTGCCCCCACAGCCTCTCCATGAAGTGCTTGGCTGCAGAGTGCTGGACATACAGTGGGGTGAAATGAATAGGAAAAAAGAGAAGGTTTTACAGTGCTGCTTCAAAAGCCAGAATCGTACTGCCCTGTGTATTTTGGGTAAAGAAAGTAGGAATTTGTCCTTGAAAATGG
Source organism: Passer domesticus (assembly GCF_036417665.1). Classification (NCBI taxonomy): domain Eukaryota; kingdom Metazoa; phylum Chordata; class Aves; order Passeriformes; family Passeridae; genus Passer; species Passer domesticus. Next base: position 25,239,033 of record NC_087482.1, on the reverse strand, counting down.
GACTGTGTCATGTGCTTAATGACCTTGAAGTGGCCACAGCCACAGACAGCTGCAGTCAGACCTGGGCTGGGACAATGGGAGCTGCCATGAAAAGCTTCCTGCTACTTTCTCTGCTTTCCAAAAAGCTGTCCTGTGGCCTGGGTCAGGGTTTTCATTCTGGAAGTCCTTCTAGCAGGTTAATAAACTTGTTAATTAGCAAGAATTTAGCTGGAGTTTATGTGAGTTCATATTATTATGACTTTTACTGTTCATCACATCTTTGGGTATCCTTTGATTATATTTCAAATGTTGTACCTCATTAAGGTAATGGTTGGATTTATTAAACAAGAACAGGACAGACTTTATTGGTTTCTATCTACAGTATTTTCTAATCTCAGCTGTTGCCATAACTCTGGATCAACATGAGAAAGAAAATTTCAAGTTGTAAAAAAATGATCTTACTCTTCAACAGGATAAAACACTAGGAAATGCAAATATTCTTTTTAATAGATCCAATCGAACAAACCATTCTTGGCTGCCTCAGCTGCCATGGAGGGAATGGGCTGAAGGAGGAGATGGATTTGTCTGCCCCTCCTGCTATTCCCAAGCTGGTTTTAGAAGGATGGGTGCACACAGGTATCCAGGATAGCAGCCTGTGCTGGGGTTATTTTTTCCACATACTCATTGCAACGTGCACTTTATGGAAACATGTGCCAGAAGAAAGGGAAGAATCCTGGCAGATGGAGGGGAACAGATTGTTGTTCCAGACCAGAGGAGAAATGGTGAATGGAGTCGTGACTCTGGGAGAGGGCAGCAGCAAAGGGCAGGCAAGGTACTGAGCAGCTCCTCTCATCAGCCACATCATTAACTCCAGAACGGCTCCTTCCAGCTGTGCTCCTGCTCCCATTCCCCTCAGTCTCAGGGTTTCTGTTTGGAAGCTCTTGTAGGAAGAAGCTCTCACACAGTGATGGTTTAATAATTCTGCTGAAAACCCAACAGCAGCAGAATGACCAGGGGTGGGTGGATGTCCTGTGCCACCACGGTGTCCTGGGAGAGGGGACAAGCTGCCTGCAGGCTCCCAATCCTGCCAGCAGCATCTGCTGGCTCCAAGCACATTGTGAGAGCACAGGATAACCTGTTAGAGCAAAAGCAATTCCAGGTTAATGGCCTCGTGTTCTGCTCTCCCAGGTTGTTTAAAAACCAATACTGAGAAAATTGTCTGCTGAGTTTGGGAGGCTTGTTGGGGATTGCAAGAGAAAATGAAAAAAAAAAAAAAAAACACCAAAAACTTGTGGCTTTATGTGATGACCGGTAGTCTATTTCTTTTTATCTGTACATCTGAGCAAGGCTCTAAAACTGGAAGATTAAAAAGAATTATCCTTTCTGTTTGCTGATGGAGAGGAGAGTGCTGTTAAAATGAATGGATTCTAATGGCAAACATAATGGGATTTACAGAGGGTGGGAGGCACAGTCACAGCTGCCTGGGTGCTGTGTGCTCCGTTAGGAGCTGGGTTTCTCCTGTTCTGTGGGGCAATGAGATGTCAAGGGTTTGGGTCAGATTTGGCTCTGGTTTTACTGACAGACTCATCTGCTCTGCCACGAACCAGGGATTGTAGCAGGGATTCACAAAGGGTTGCTCTCACAAGGGGAGAGCTGGAAGGAACTTGGCCTGGAAGTGGGAAATGGCCAAACTTCCATGTGGGCTGGGATGTTACAGCAATGGGCCAGAAACTGAAATTACCACCAGCAGCATTTGTCAGCTGTCATGTGTCTTGTGCTGGTGCTGAAGTACCTGTGCTGTCTTTGTAATCCTAAATCATCCTTTGAAGAACAGCAGCTACAGATGTGGAAACTAATCTTCATAGGGCTGAGTATCTGTGAGACTGTGAACGGGAGAAGTGATTAATTCTCCTCCAAATGATTGAAATTGATTTCTTCTGATGTCTTTAGGTGTTAAAAATTAGTAAATGAATTCTAGCTTGAATGCAAACTTGTTTTGAAGGCTGATTGCAACATATAGCTATGAAGTTTAAAAAATAATTAAAACTCCAGCCAAACCAAACAAAAAAAAAGTGATTGGAACTGTAAACATTCTCTGGTATATTACAGAGGAGTAGATCATTGCAAGTGCTGTTTTGGCAGGTGATTGAAGGCACAAAATGCCACATGTGAATCTTAAATTGCATTGGCAGATTTGCCCCATTGCTTTGGGTAGAATTAGTATTAGTCAGGGGCTGTACAGCTGAGCCTCATCATTGTCAGGCTGGCATGAGTCAGTGGGATCTGGAGGAGCCCAAACAGAGTGAAGCTATTCTGAATTGCAAAGTTCGGAGCAGAGCGCAGACCTCACGTTCGCTCTTCCTGTGCTGGGACAAGGATCCTGGCTGAGGATCCAGCCTGCTGTGCTGGACAGCAGTGACCTGGTGGCCCCTCAGAGCCAGCCTGCAGCAGAGCCCTGTCCCCCGTGTCACCTCCTGCAGCCTGTGGCAGTGCCGGGCCCTCCTCCCCACCCTGGGCAGGTCCCAGCTGCTCTCACAGGACAGAACTGCTGCGTTCTGCTGCTCCTTGGAACGCGGGTCCGGCCAGCTCCCGACCCCAGGGCTCTGCCACAGGTGTGTACAAACCACAGCAAGAGGGTTGGGAGAGCTTCTCTTTGTGATAATTCACTCGTGGGGAATTTTGGAAGGAATTTGAGATGGGATTGTGAGTTGTTTTTGATGATGTGGTTTCTTTTCATATCTTCTACGTAGGCAGGAAGGGTGAGTTTGGTTCACATCATTACAGAATGGTTCAGAAGGTCACAAGACCCTTAGTTACAAGACCTTTTAAGGGATTATTGACTAATAAAATGCTGCTAACAAAGATATTTATGTTTTTAACCCAGTCCTTAAATATTTCATCTTACAGACCCATACTAGAATATAAACTTAATAAATCATAACATACAACCCTACAGCACTGCATTCTAAGCTCCTTATTTACCTCTGTAACTACTTTATTTTTTCTATATCTTAAACTCTAAAACTCTAAACTTTCCTTTACTTGGTGTAGTTCTACTTCAAACTATAAATCCACATTCTCACTTCTACCACCTAAATTTAGAAACCTTTTCCAAGGTCTCAAATGAAATCCTGTGTTTAATTCTAAACTGTAGTTGACAACCCCAAAATTCTACGAGTTCCTTACATTTCAGATTCTACCACCTTCTTTACTGTTCAGGTTCTTTTGGAGCCCGGGAATGTTGGAGCAGGACAGATTCAGGGAGCCTTGAGGGCAGAATGGTTTTGGAACAGCCAGGAGAGCCAGGAGCAAGATCTGTTCAAAAAGCTTTGTTGAGCAGAGCTGAATCCAGAGAGATTCTTTCATATTCTTTCATATTTCTCTGGTTAATTCTCTGAAGACATCTGAGTGGAAAAGAACAGTGGTTGGAATGGAATCTGGAACACTCTCCTGCTGATTTCCTCCATTTCCTTTTTTGCTTCTAGTGGAAAAAGCAGATATCCCAAGGCAGGAGCAGGTTCCTCCATGAGAGCAGTGCCCCTGCCCAGTGAGAGACTCGTGCCCTGCGCTCACAGCCCAGGACTGAGTGGAGCAGCTCAAGTGGAACGCTGTGTGCTTTTCCTGACAGAAAATCCAGCTTTGGCATGTCCTGCCTGCTTTGATATTGCCCATCAATGCTTCCATTGTTGTTCTCCATCTTTGGTTTGAACTTTTTGTCTTCCCGAGGGGTTTGAAGGTGCCCCCGTGGGTACCTGGGCCCTGTGAGGTGTTGGAGGCTGCATCCCACACTGGGGAGGTGCCTTGTGTCTGGATTGAGCTGCAGCTCCAAAAGCTCAAGTACTTCACAGGAGTTGCCACCTTTGAACAGAAAATCCAGCTGATCCTGGCCATGCAGTTGCTGACACGGTGTTGGCAGCAGGAATCAGAACAGGCTGACCTTGTCTTTTTTCCCAAGGATTAGTAACTTACTCCTTCCTGAACAAAGCCTGACTTCTTTTTGCTTAACCACTCTCTTTGATCTCATAAGAAAGTGACCTCACAGGATTCACTTTAAGCCTCAGAGATGCAGAAGAATCAAAATCAATCTTCTGAGACTTCTGTCAGAACACCAAGAGAAAGATGGGGGGTTAAAAAGTGCATTTGTGTACACAAACACACACCCACCTCCTCTGTTAACTGGCAGGTTGGATGCTCACAAGTTAAATGAGGATTTTCAATTTAATGGCTCCCTCTTCCACTCAAAGAGATACAAGATATTGATTATTTTTTTATGATTTCCTAGAAGAATGCTGTGTCCTGAGAAATTTGATTAGGTGGATTTATCATGGAGGACTTGCTGTGCTGAGCCTTGTTTAATGTTTCCTGGCACAAACACCAGGAATGCAGGGACGTGTGCTGTGTGGTGCTTAAAGATTTTCCAAGCTTTCCTTCAGAGGTGGAAACCCCTTGTCTGGTTTTGTTTTTGAAACAATACCTATGTAATGATCTGGGGTGCAGAATATCTTTGTGAGGTAAAGGATGTTTTTGTTTTCTTTCTGTGCTTTGAACAAATGAACAAATTTGAACAATTCAACTGCTCTTGCACAGGTCTGAATATTGCTTAAAACATGGGTGAAACTTGGGCTCTTTCACATTTTCAAGTGGTTTATTTTGCAATATGTTTGTTGTTGCTGGGCTTGAAGAAAGCTTTGTATCCATGTCCATTGCATTGTCCCTCCTCATTCAGAGCACTGTGCATTAATTCCATGAACAGAGAACAGCCTGACTGGTGCAGAGTAAGATGCAAGGCTAAAGCTTCATTTCCATAGGGATTTTACCCTCAGTGTTTCAGCTTTTGCCTTCCTTCCATGTGGCAAGGCAAACCCCAAGCCTTAAATTGGCATTTGATCTTAATCCTGCAACAACCCTTTGATTGACTCTTCATTGCAACAGCTCCTCACCGTCATTTTGGTGTGTGCATTTAAAACCTGGGACTGTTCCCCTGTGTCCCCTGGGATCCAGAACTGACAGCTGTGCCTCAAATTTCAGTCACCGTTCTCGTGAGTTTCCAATATTCCTGTCAGCACCTGCCTTCCCCTCAAGAGCCCCTTTCTCAACAGCTGGTGGTTTGACTTTGTGTTTTTCCTTGTGTCGTAGGTCTTTAAATACTCTGCACCAGTTTTGCTGTCCAGCTCCATTGTACCATTCCCAGCTAGCTGTCCCTGCCACACACTCAGAGTACAGGTAAGAGCAGACACGCTCCACCCACTGCTGCTGCTTGGAGGGAGATCTGGTGTTGCCATTTGACACGAGACAAGCAACAGTTGTTAAGTTTTAAAAGGAAAAAAAAATCAAAAAAGAATATTGGAGTAAATATCCAATATTTCTGATGTCTTGTAGGGTAGCTGTGGACAGAACCATCACTGCAGTGAGTCCTTCTCTCAGGCACTCTGGAATTACTCTGTAAAATGAGTGTCCTGTGCTTTAAGAGGCACATCCCCCTGGGCGTGCAAAGGTAGGGAGAAGGGAGGTGCAGGCTGAGGTCTCACGTGACAAATATGCTGAAATATTTGTATAATTCATGGAGGACATTGATGGTGTCCTGAGCAACACTTTTTTTTTTCACCCCTGCCTATTCCATGCCAGTAGCTGAGGAATTCATCCATGTGTTTAACCCTCTGAAGGTTAAAGGCATGGACCTGCCCAGGGCTCAGCACTGCCTTGGATTTGAATGAAATACAGAGGTTTCAAATACATCAAAAATACACGTTTTCCAGCTCACAATGCTTCTTTTAACATAGATGCTTTTATTATCTATGTGTTCTCTTTGATCCAATGCAGAGAGCAGCAATTACATCCCATAGTACTATTTATTGTCAATGCCAGTGTTTATTGTAACATCTTAGAGAAGGATCAGAGGGCAGCTAATCTCAGTCATTGGAAATGTGAAAACTGTTACAAAACTGTGCATGCCATGGAAAATATTGTCTTGAATTTTTACATTTGCTATTAGCAATCGACTTAGTGATAATTGCCAGCTCATGAATAATATTAATATCAAAATATTGGAAGCCTGGTGTTGAAAAATCAAAACCACTTTGTACGAGTAATAAGGAAAGACAAAAGCAAACAATGAATCCTAAATCTGTAAATGCATAAACATATTTCTGGTTTGAATATTTCATCCCCTAGTTACCTCTCTCCATGCATGCTTGGATTCACCCTGTTGGTTTGTGTTGCGGCATCTGTTTGTGTGTTTGGTTTTTTTTCTCCCATCAGAGCCCTTTGTTTATTTGGTGGTAGTGAGTCCATAGTTGAGTTGTAAGACAGCTCAAATTCCTTTGGTGAGGAGCAGGGCCTGAAAACTCTTAGATTCCCTGCTTGCTTTTTAGTGAGGCTTTTAGTTTTCCTATGTCCTTAGTTGATAGTGCTTTAATTTTAAGGATCTTCCTGTTGGGATGTTGATGGGAAAACCAGCTGTTCCTTGTCTCAGTGCCTCACTCCACATAGGGTGTTATTTTTATCAGTGATATTTCTTCTGGAATTAAAGCTTAGAGCAGCTTAACTTCATGCTTTGAAATCTGAATTTCCTTAGGGTTTTTTGTGCAGTGAAGACAGGAGTTCCCTGCTCTGGGGGTGTAAAGCCTGTGCAGTTTCAGAGTGCTGTGGGACCTTGAGCTGGTGGATCAGGACTGGGGGGTGGGACGGAGCTCATCCCTGGCCCTGTTTGCTCTCAGGGAAATTTGGGCTCAGGGGAGACCTTGTGGCTCTGCACAGCTCCCTGCCAGGAGGGGACATCCAGGGGAAATGGGGCTGTGCACTAGGGAACAGGGACAGGAAGAGAGGGAACGGCCCCAGGCTGGCCAGGGGAGGGTCAGGTTGGACATCAGGGAAAATCCTTCACTCAGAGTTGTCAAACCCTGGAACAGGGTGCCCAGAGAAGCTGTGGGTGCCCCTGGATCCCTGGAAGTGTCCAAGGCCAGGCTGGACAGGGCTTGGAGGGACAGTGGAAGGTGTCCCTGCTTGTGGCTTTGAGGTCCTTCCAACCCAGACCAGTCTGGGCTTCTGTGAACAGGGAGAATATGGAAAAGCTGCAGCCTGCCTCTCCAGGGACAAGAGGCAACCAAAACAAACTGCAGTAAGGAAAATTCCAATTAGATACAAGGTAGGGAGAAAGGGAATTTCACCATGAGCTTGGTCAAACATGGGAACAGAGGCCAGCAGAGGACGTGGGGTCTCTGTCCTCAGCCATGCTCAGGTCAGTGGGACATCACTGTACCTGCTCTGAGCAGGGACTGCCCTGTCCACACCTCCACAAATTATCCTTCATCCCACAGCACGCTGTTCTTGGGAAGGATAGAAAGAGTTGCAAACCAGAATATTTTAGTCTATAGAATTTCATTTCAAATGACACAGCAATGTTTATGCTGTCCCTGCTCACAGATGTGCTGCTGTGCTGGAGCCAGGCTGTTACCATCATCCTCATGGCAGGAATGGGTTTGGTTTGCCCATAATTTCAATTTGTGAAGTTGTTATATCCAAACTGCCATTCCCACAACTGTGATCTTTGAATCAAGTGCAAATGATGCACCTGGTTTTGTGCAGGACCTCTACATGGGAATCCCATTGCTGTGAATGAAAATGAGCTGCTAGAGCTCTAACAGGATTGGGCTTTGCATTTCTACATACACATGATGGTATTAAATTTAGCTTTTAATCTTCCCATTTATCAATTTATAAATAGAAATCATTAGAAACAAAACTAACAGACGTGGATGCTTTGGTCTGGCTGCAGTTTTGAGGCTTTATTTAGAAAATACACAGAGGGATTAATTTTGTAGCCCAGAATTAAAAATTAAATTTGCTCTGAAAGAAGCAATTAATGAATGCACTACAGTGAAATCTGGAGCATCTCTGATTTGCTGTTAGCTAATTGCTGGATGTTTTATTCACTCCAGCAGTTTTATTTCTAGTCGAGACGATCTTTGGCATCTGTTTTGAATCGTTAATAGGAAAATAATGCATTTTTAATAACTGCAGCTATTGCAGTAATCCCTCACTCATTTTACAATGCTCAAAAGAGACAGAAATAATACAAGTTATCTTGCATTCTCCTGTTACAAGGGAAGTCTTGGGAAGCCTGAGCTTGTCGTGTCCTTCCAGCTCGATGCTTGTCTGGGTTCCAGTTAGCCCATATGCCTCCTCTGCTTGCTCTTTTTGGGTTATTTCTGTTTGGGAATTAAAAAATAGACCAGCAGTGTCTGTAGCTTGGCTTCTCTAACTCCCTTCCCCTTCCTGCCTCCTGAGTAGAGCCTTGAAAACAACAGCCTCTGGTTGGAAGCTGCAGGTTCCAGGAGCTGCTCTGGGTTTGTCAGAGATCATTAGAACACAAATTTTATATCTTGTGTGAACAGCAAAGTAAAGGAAGTGTGGAACACCCCAGAAAGGCTTCCAAAATAGAAATCCAGGTAGTCCTGTACTTCAGCTGCTGAGCCTCTGGCCTGATCCAGCTGCATCATCATCTCAGAGGCCTCGCAGCTGGAACTGAGCAAAGCCCAGAGCTAAAATGGCATCTGCAGAAAGGGAATTTAATCAGCTCTGTGTCCTATCTGAGGAAGTTGGTTCCCAGCATTATCTAAACACACTTTCTATGGCTTTAAACTGACAGAGAGCAGGTTCAGAATAGATATGGGCAGGAAATTCCTCCCTGTGAGGGTGGGCAGGCCCTGGCACAGGGTGCCCAGAGCAGCTGTGGCTGTCCCTGGATCCCTGGCAGTGCCCAAGGCCAGGCTGGACACTGGGGCTGGAGCAGCCTGGGACAGGGGAAGGTGTCCCTGCCATGGCAGGGGTGGCACTGGATGGGCTTTGAGGCTCCTTCTCACCCAAATCAGTTGGGGATTCTGTGACACATCTTTGGACAAACTTCAGTCAGACCCTCAGCCCATCTGTGCAGGAACCTCACACACAGCAAAATTCCATGTACAGAAGTGCCCATGCTGGGGATATCCAGCCCTGTTCCTGTCTGTCTTCCCTGTGTGGGTATGGAACAGGCTGATGTATGCAAACTGCAACTGTGGACAGATTTGCTTACCACTAATGTCTGAGCATCTTTCCATCTGATGTGTTTTTTCATAACTGTGACTTCCTTGTCCTGATTTGCATGAAATATTGGCTGTCACTCATTCCTGTCTCCATCCACTCTACCTTCCATCCTTCTAATCTCAAATTAGATGCCCTTATCATGTCCAAAGACCATTTTTTAAATCGTGAAGCTAGAGATTTTTCTTTTCTTTTTTTTTTCCCCAGTGAGACCTGTGAAAACAAAATGATAATGCAAAGGATGTTATAGTACCAAAGAAATCCCATCATTTTCTTGCAGTCTCTGCCTGCTTAATGTTTAATCAGCACCTCTGGGAGGTAAAACCATCATTCTGAAAATACTGTACTTGTGTGAAATTTTAATGTGGAATCTTTGTTTCACCAGGTAATGTTGGCTTACATGCAACAAACCACTGTGTGGACGATGATAGAAGGATTGATTGTGCTATTTCTTTCTGTCTGAGCCCCTGGGAGGCTTTGGAGCTGTTTTGCCACCATAACTGGTTAACACAGAGGCTCCCCTGCAATGATGCTGAGCCTTCAGATACTTCCATCATGTGCTGGAGTGGTTTGGTTTTCCTTAACTCTTGTCAAGAGCACAGTGGGAATTTTTGCATGCTAGCACAGCCAGGGAAAACTGGGAAATAACTTATACCCCTAAAATGAAAAATATCTCTTTATAGATAAATGCACTTTGCAATTCTCAGTTTATTTTTTCCCACTGCTGGGCACTGTTTCTTCCCTGAGACACAAAGCAAATGCTTTTTGTGTCCTCCCTACAAGCACCTCTAGAGACATCCCACACCATGCAGCAGCATGGCCCTGTGGTAGCTGCCAGTCAGTGCTTAGTCCCAGGTAAGGACATATCTGAAGGAGCAGCACTTCAGAATTCTTATTAGTACTGATATGGCATTTCATATATGATATTCATTGCCATTTTCTACCAAAATAATGTTGAATAAGGATCTGATTTCTGGCTGAAGTTGCCTAGCTGTATACCTCAGCATGTTTAAGCTCTCTCTAGAATATGCAGAGATATAAAAGCTTGGTGGTATTTTAATTTTCAAACTGAGCAAAGGAGCGAGAGCAGCATGGCCCAGACCAGCAGCATGTCTCCCAGAGAGGCAGGATGCAGATGGACAGAGAAAACCAGGTCCAAACTGTGACCAAATCCTGCCCCAAGTCAGTGTGAGGTTCAGCTGATTACATAAGGCATCTGTGCTCACACCCTATGGCAAAGGAAAGCTGGCATAATTAGAGTAATACTTGTAATTTTCCACTTGATGCCTACGTGATGCAGGGAGTGCAAATGGTGGATTATGTTCCTGAGCACAGTTGGGAGAACTGGCAGAACAGCCTGAAATTTGGTTTGGGATTTTCTTGTTTTTCTTCCTTCATTGTGTTCCTTTCCATCCTCCTCCTTTAGCCTGTTCTTTACTGTAAAGGAAGTGGCCCCTCATGGTTGTGTTACTGGTTCAGAAGTGGCTGGAGCCTCCTGCTAGGCCAGCATCTCCCTCCCTGCCATAAAGCACTTCTAGCATTACAGATGTGGGTATTCCAAACTGCTCCTGCCTCGTGGCACCATTCATGATGCTGGCAACTCCTCCTGGAGACAGAGCTCTTCCTTGCCCCTTGGGAGGGAGTGGGGTAGGGAGCAAGGCCATGTCAGGATTTCTGTGTGTGAGCCTCCCTGAGAAGGGGGATGCTTCTGTTCTGCATTTCCAGCAGAATGTGGGCAGTGAAAATACCTGTGGGAAGCTCTGAGCGTGTTAAAAATAAAGGGGCCACGGCCACATTAGGCTGGGTATGTCAATGACAGCCTAATGTAATTTTTCTAATGGGAAAAACAGAAGTGGCCCTTTTAAAGCAGCGTTTTTCTCAGAGTTTAAGTCATCAGCATTGGCCTTGGCTCGTGGGGCTGTTCTTCCCTTTGTGAAGAGTCCTGTCTCTGAGATGGAAATGGGTTAACTGGGTGGTGCTTACAAACAACTGACAGCATTTGTGGATTTGAAAACAAAAGCAAACAGATTTCAAGCTGAATTTTCCTAATGCTGCTCCCTGTGGTTCTCTTCCTCTGTCTCTTTTCTTTCTTGCCCCCTCCTCGGCAGGGAAGATAGTGTCCTGCACCAGTTCTGCTGCCCACCTTCGGGGTCTAGCAGCCCATCCTCGAGATGACAGCGCAGCTGGGCTCGTGCTGCAGCCCGTGCTCCTCTGCCCAGCCCTTCTCCCTCCTCCCTTTCTGTGGGCATGGACTGGCACTGCACGCATCCCTGGGACCCCGTGCTGCCAGTTTGAGCAATGCCTCCTCTCCAGCCTCCCCACAGCTCTCTCCTCCTGCCCAGTGCTGAGGACACACGCCAGCTGGGAACAGATTCCTCCAGTGCACAGTTTATTTTGAGCTAAAATAAACGGTACCTTAAGCCCTGAGGTGTAGTGTGAGTTTTGTTGCTGTCTGGATGTGGCTGTGTGGTGTGGAGGGCACAGCCAAAGGGGATTTTTTCTCTTCCAGATGTGGGGTGGGAGGGCAGCTGTTGTGAGATCTCTGTTGGGCTGGTTTGTTTCAAGGTCGAGCAAACACCAGCATGGGGTGTTTTATGGATGTAGCTGCTGGAGATGAGCCCTTCTTCCCTTCCTTGGTGCTGGTTCTGAGGAGCACCTTTCTGTTGTGGCAGCACATCTCTCTCCATGTGTGCTTCCATCCTAAGCTGCTTTGAGCTCTGTCTTCTCCTTTCCTTGGCCTCTGTGCAAGGCTTGGGTCAACCAAAGGACCAGGTCACTGCTCACGTGCTTCTGTTGCCTCATCAATGAAAACATTTCTCTCAAAGCTGTGGTTCATGTGTCACTGAAGGAACGAACTTGCAGCTGCACAGTCCCATGACTGCAGCTGGAGAAATGAGATTGTGTACCATGGGTGTCCAAGTCCCCACTGCTCACAAGGCTCTTGGTTGGTTTCACCTTTGCAGACACATCCTGTGGCTCTAAATAACCAGACAACTTCTGCTGGTTGGGTTTTCCAACTTAACCAGTGCAAGCAGATGTACCAGGGAACACAATTTCTCTGCAGTGGCATTTACTACCCTGAAAATAGTGGGAAAGGAGGACTGGGAGAGGGGGAAAAGTTCTTAAATCTGTAGTTGCTGTCATGAGGTAAAATATTGCTCCCCACTGTCTGGGGCTGGTGCAAAGGCAGAGGTGGCTTGGTGCAGGTGAAAAGCAGGTATTTATCTGTACTTGTGTGTGGCTTTGAGGATGGGATAAAAGGAGAATCACCAGGATCAAGGAGGGAAGAACTATGAAGGCAGCTTGAGGCTCTCTGTCATCTTTACAATGTGTTTCTTTCTCCCCAAAGGAATCTCCAAAAAAACAGAATACAGGTTATTTGCTCTTCTGTGAAGTTTGATCCAGTGTCTCTGTCCTTGCTGTGAAATGTTCCCTTGTGCTTGCCTTGGCTGTGACTCTGCAGTGACCAGGCTTGGGCAGGGATTTGCTGGCACAAGAATAATCTGCCTTCATGATTTTGCAACTTTTTCTGCATAATTTCTGCTCACTGCTCACACTCTATGGCTGCTGCTGTTCTTTGGTATTGAATGTTCTCAGTTTCACATGTTTCCTAATCACTTTTCATTACAATATAGAGAAAGAACACTCATTCCCACTGTAAAATTTCAAAATAATGTATGCAAAAAATAGTGTAGTGGATGACTACAGTTGATTATATCCCTGGAATATATATCTGGAATTATATTCCCCGGAATATATCCCTCTGATGTTTACTGGGCAGGGAAAAACACTGAAATGTTTAAATACTGTCCACCATTTGGGTCTTTTACTCTGTAATTAAGAGTTTCTCCGAGTTGCTTCCCAAAGATAGAAACAGTAGGAATTTCTGATATTTTGACTTGCTTATCTCCCTCCCAGATGTAAACAGTGATTACCACTCTCTCCTCAGTGAACTGAGCTCTGGAGCACTGTAATTATTCCCTTGCAGAGGGGAAGCTTTGTCCAACAAGTACCTTTTATCTATTTGTGCAAAGGAAAACAAGAAGCAAGACTGCTTTAACCCTGCAAATTCAACCCCCCAGCCTGAAGAGCCAGTGTGTGATTATCCTGAAAGTGGCTGCAGTTAATGATGAGGCTCAGGAGAAAATGAAGGCAAAGCCTGACCAGCATTATTGGCTGTCACAGGACACGGGCATGGGGTGTTTCTATCCAGTAGTTTTCCAATTAAGGGAAAATAGAGTCATTAGGGGTTGCTGGGATTTGGAACAGTTTGAGTTTGGAGCTGTAGTATCCCTGAATTGTGGCATTTTCTCTTCAGGAGCACACAGAGAGCTGACCTTCCCTGGTGCAGTGGAAGCCAGAAATGCAGGAGTAAACATTTCCCTCTTTGAATAAATCATGGCTGGCTGAATAAAACATGCTGTGCATCCCTGGGTTTAGCAGCAGAGACTGGTAGGGGCTCTCTTAGCTAACCAGAGTTAGAAGTAGATGACCTAAAATGCTGCATGCTATTATAAAACAGGGAAAGGTACCAGCCAAAAATTATAAAACAGGGAAAAGTATCAGCAGAAAAATTCCTCTTCCTGGGTGAATTGTATTGTTTTTGTGAAGAATGAAGACTGTCTTATTGTGCATTTTGGGATGGAAGGTGAAGTAGAAATGGCATTTTTCTTATTTTTTTTCTTATTTTCTCCTTCCATGAACTCAGAGGGCTTAAAAAAAGCTGCTGTTTTGAGGGAGTTCAGATGGGGAATTTCTCCTTCAGCACCTTTAGGCACTTGCACTGTTTAGGATCAGGCTGGTTTGGTTTTCTTGTGCAGTGTGGAGTTCTCCTGTGCAAATATATTCAGCTTTTACATGGTTTTGCCGGAAATAGGTGGGTGAGACTCCAGCTTTGCACAGCAACTACTGCCTTACTGTTATTTTCTGTGCTTGTATTATTTTCTCTCAATTAACAGCTGTGGGAAGTCCCTAACACAGCTCAGAGCAGTGTGTGGACACTCTGGGCTGGATTTTTGTGCACCACTAGATGGAGCAAAAAAAAAAAAAAAAAAAAAAAGCCCAAACCAAACCAGTTCAACTGAGATAAATTAAGATATTAATCTCCCAAAGCAGATTTTAGCTAGCTGCAGGAAAATGCTGTGTAATGTAGGAGAAGGAATTATCCCCTGAAAAATGCAGCAGGGTGTAGATCTCAGCAGGGCTGCAGTCAAGGTTTTCAGATGCTGCCTTAGCCAAGCTGTGCCATGGAACAGAGATTGCCACCATTCCAGGCAGTCAGGACTCGTGAGGAGCTTGAATTATAAAGTAATTTAAGGTCGAGGTAGCTCCTTCCTTGAGCAGTGCCCAGGGATGGCAATGGATGGAATGGGATGATCAGGGATGGAATGGAGCAGCGCTGGGACAGCACTTGAGGTCACTGCTGAGAGGTGGGGACTTGGGAGTTCCCTGTTTGGAAAGGCTGAGCCCCCTCTGGAGCCACCGTTTTGCAAGGGGAACATTTGCCTTCTGGGTTATTTAGCAGTCAAATGGCCCATTTGACCTGCAGCACAAATTCCATTTTCACCTGGAATACTGAAATGGAGTGGGGAGTTCTCAGAAAATCCGACCCCAAAACCATACATCCCAACATCTGTGGGAGCCCTCGCTGCCTTTTGTGTTGTGCGATTGGTGTGCGTGTGGTGGCAGATTTTTTTTTTTAGGGTTTTTTTGGGGGGTGTATTTTGTTTTAGGTTTTGGGTTGGTTTTGGGTTTTTTTTCAGTAATTGACAATTTCCTGGCGTGGGGGCTAGAGGGAGCTCCAATGCAGCCTTCCTGAGGCTTTCCCGGTAAATCACTCCTGTCTGGCTTGGTCCGTGGAGCTGCAAAGGAGGGAGGAAGCCAGCTCAATGCACTTCCGCATCCTGTGACCACTGGAGATGGGATATCTACGGGTATATATGCCAGGATGCCCTATAGTCAATGTTATTTATATGTTTTATAACTCTTGCCATAAATGTTGTCTATAAATGTTATAATTATTACCCTAAATAGGCTGTTTGATTGTGCCCCACCTTTCTGGAGCTCAGTGAAGGATGTGTTCCAGAGAATGTTTGTGTTTGACAGCAGAGGAGAAGCCACGGGGGGTGTTTCACATCCCACTGTCACTGGTGGCTGTCTGGGAAGGGCTGTGAGAACAGGACAGGCACACAGCAGTACCTCTCCTAGGCCAGTTGGTTTTCAAATAAAGAAATTGATAATTAAAAGGTATGAGACAATATGGTTCTATAGATTTTTATTACTGCTAGATGAACATATCTGCTGAAAATCAAAAGGAAGTCCAGGTTTATTATGCTACATCTATTGAAGTAATTTATAATAGTTAATGGTATCACACCTGTATTTACAGGGTGTTCAGCATTCTGAGCCTTTCCCCCCATTTTTGGGGACATGGTTTAGTGTCATGGGGGTGTTCAGCTGAAATTTGGATTTAGGATTTTAAGAGGTCTTTTCCAACCTCAATGATTCCGTGGTTCAGGTGGGTTTTCCATTTTCTTTTAACTCCCTAAACTGCAGCAGCTGCTCGGGGCTGGAAGGGTCCTGTCCAAGAGGAGCTGGGCTGAGCAGCCCTGGGTGTTTATCCCCCTTCCCTGGGTGTTTTATCCCATTCCCTGGGTGTTTTATCCCATTCTCTGGTTGTTTTATCCCATTCCCTTGGTGTTTATCCCATTTCTTTGGTGTTTTATCCCACTCCCTGGGTGTTTATCCCCCTCTCTCCCCCTGCTCACCCTTCTGGCAGAGGGAAGGGGCTCTGGGGCTCAGGATGAGCCCGGGTCAGGGCAGGGAGCTCGGGGCTCCAGTTCCTCACTGGAATCAGGGATCCCTCCTTGTGCTGAGCTGCCACAGATGGATGGATGAGGAGAGGCAGAACTGCACCAAGTACATCCACGAGTAGAAATGCCATTAATGACTTCAGGGAGAGTTTTTCTGGCCGTGTCTGGATCCTCTCCAGCCTCCTGCTCCCAGCCACGAGCTGACCTTCTGTGCCCCAGCCCTGCTGCCACCCAGCTCCCTGGCCATGACCCGGAGCTGTCCAGGCACTGACCCTCCAAGGAGACCCTGGGAACCTTCCTGGGGATGGGAGGGACTCCTCAGAGCCAGTCAGTTTTGTTTTCAGCAGCAGAATGCTGCAAGGTTAGAAGGAGAGAGTAACTATGCAGCTGATGTGGAATGAAACACAGCGTGGGCTGGGCTGGAAGGGACCTGAAAAACCATCCTCTGCCACGGGCAGGGACACTTTCCCCAGAGCAGGTTGCTCAGGCCCCACCCAAAATATTTTGGTTCCATAGTGAGTGCAAGGCAAACATTTGATGTTGAAGTTTGTGTGAAATAAATGTGCTGGTATGGGAGGGTTCCACAGACCCTGATACTGAGGGAGCTGGGGTTGTTACCCTAGAGAAAAGGAGACTCCGAGGTGACCTTATTACTCCACAGCTCCCTGAAGGGTAGTTGTAGTCAGGTGGGGTTGGTTTCTTTCTCCAGGCAGCACTGACAGAACCAGAGGACACAGTCTCAAGCTGCATCAAGGGAAATGTAGGTTGGATATCAGGAAAAAGTTGTTCATGGAAAGAATGATAAAGTTCTGGAATGGCCTGCCTGGGGAGGTGGTGGAGTCACCATCCCTGGATATGTTTAAAAAAAGCCTGGATGTTGCACTCGGTGCCATGGTTTAGTTGTGGTGTTGGGACATGGGTTGAACTCAGTCTTGAAGGTCTCTTCAAACCTGGTCATTCTGTGATTCTGTGAATTCTGATGAGCAAGGCTGCCTTGTTTGGGCCCAGCTAACACCTTTGTGTGCCATTCATGTTTTATCTCAGTCATTTCTGTAAAAAGCAGGTGTTGCTGTTTTCCCTTTAGACCTGAGATTTGAGAAGATTTGAAAAGAATTGTCTTTATTTGCTAAACGAAGTGGAAAGCTGGCATTTTGAAATAACCAAAAGCTGTTTCCTTTGATTTATATTTACTTCCCATATTCAAGTGAAAATGTGCAAAATAATATATCCCTTTCTAATTTCTAGTTCTTCAAGCAAGTCCTTCCTGCTCTGTACCCATTCAAGTATTTAGCTTTTTTAATGTTATTTGTATGCTCTTTGGCCTTTAATGATCTTTGGCTGATGCATTCCTAGAACAAATGCATAAAATCAACCCAATTTATGACCCGTTAATGTAAGCATTTTATCCTAAAGAAAGTATGTCACATCTCATTCACCTCTGAATTTTTTTTTCCAAGCCAATCACTGGAGCATTGCACACCTGAAAATGAGATAGCGTTGAAATCCATCTTGCTCTCTTCAATTAAATTCATTTTTACGGAGGATTCAATTAGTTGTAATTGCTGCTTTACGACACGCTTTTGCCAGGGGCTGGGGTGGTGAGATAATTAATCTCCATCAGGAAATGTTGCTCCAATCATTCTCCCCTGTCACACAACGAGGGCTGTTATTAATCAGGAGCTGTCTCCCAACTCAGTGGCTCTACCAGCACCATCCTGGCGAGGCAGATGGCCCTGACAGACCAGTCTGTGTGCTGGGGCCAGGGTGCTCTCATTAAAGTCACCTCAGTCCTTTGTTAGGGGGCTCTCAGCTGTGCCCACCACTCTCAGGAGTGCTGGAGGTGCCTTCGGTGTCCAGCCTGGGGTTGGGGTGCTCTCCACATGCCTGGAGCTCTTCAGGAGCCCACCAGGACATTCTTTATTGTTCTAGTTGAGACTGAGCAACACACTCCATTTACAAGGCTTCAGACCCTGTTTTTATTCTAGCCTGCATGCTTTTTCTACATTCTTACAAACTCTTAAGTTTACACTCTACTCATTGGTCACGAGAGACAAGCAAAGTGCTCATTGGAATAGGGAGTTACAGGTTTCTCTTATTTATCCTTCTTTCTTTCTTGGTTTCTATGTCAATGACCTTGGTAGAAATTCTTTCAGGGGCAAACATGGATCCTCTTATCAAACTTCTCTCTGGCTCACAGAAGTCACTGTAAAACCTCTTCCACAGTTTATAACTTTAGTATTGAGTCATCTTTTAAAATTGTTCTTCCTTTAGATTTGAGAGAGCTTACTGAAAGTTTTGTGTTTAATTTTATGCTGGATTCCAAGGGAGATGTGGACAGGAGCTGTCCTTGGATCGGGACAGCTCCTCCCTTGGTGGAGGGAAGCAAACAGCCAGGGCTAAGGCAGGAAACAGCCACTGCTTTTAGAGGTAAAGCTGAAAGCAACAAATTGGCATTATCAACTCAATTGATGCTTTTCATCAAAGCCTGAAGGATGATCAAAGAGCCCTGAAGGGAGGCAAAGGTTCAGGTGTGTAGTGGAGCAGCAGGAAGTCTGTGACTTCATTCCAGATGAGGCCAAATAAATGCTGAGCTTGGCTTTCAAGTTCCATTTGGGGACCTGTGTTGGCCACAGCACTGAGCCCCCTGCAGAAAGCCCACGGTTACCTTGGTCAGGAGCAGGAGCATTTGGGAGGCAGTTTTTGTTAGTGTCCATGTCAGATACCTTATCTGTAACCTGGAGTGGGAGAACCTGGGGCTGTGGAGGTCAAACCTGCAGATGAAGTGGTGCCTCCTCCAGGCAGATGGGCAGGTTTCTGCCAGGTGTTTCTTCCATCTGATTCTCTGCTGTGGAAAAGGTAAATGATGATATGGTCTTTGAGTAAAACTGAGGAATGGGGAAGACTCATTTAAAGCTTAGTTTCTCATTTT
Organism: Passer domesticus; assembly: GCF_036417665.1. Classification (NCBI taxonomy): domain Eukaryota; kingdom Metazoa; phylum Chordata; class Aves; order Passeriformes; family Passeridae; genus Passer; species Passer domesticus. The sequence goes on along the minus strand of NC_087482.1, from coordinate 25,220,235 downwards.
CCTTCCACGTTCTTTGTGTTTTGAGGGTTTTTCCAAAGAATTTCAGCACTTGGCATGTGTGTGTATGTGTGTGTGTGTGTGTGTGTGTGTGAACACAGAGCATTTTCCAGGTATGGTTGGCTTCCAAACACATCCAGCTTCATCCAGAGGGCAGCCAGAACCTTTGGATGCATCTGGGGCTGCACATCCTGATTTCTGGGTTTGCACTGAAGCTGCAGGAGTTCTCATGGGTGCAAAGGCACCCTGAACTGTTCTACTGTAAATACTGAAATTTAGGATGAGTATGGGGAGCACTGGGGAGCTCTTGAATTGTGTAAATCCTATGGTCATTTTATTGTGGTTTCAACTGGTTTGTTTTAATACCAAAATTCAGGGCAGTGAAAATTATTATTACTGTAAATTGATAAAAGTAAACTGCCAGTTAGCTGGAAATTCCTGTTTCCTTTCAATTGAGGAGCTGCTCTGTAGCTGCCCAGCCCTTTCCCAGCACACACACCACTAACCCCACATTTTGTTGTTTGGCCACAGACCTGCTGACATAGCTCCAGTTGGGTTTGGGTTTGGATTCTGTGCTAGCTTGCTAATTGCATGTTATTTAACTTAGGTTTGTAAGCCTTTGCTTCCAGAAAGCAATGATGCTTTTAAAAAAAATCTAACCCTGCTTTCAGCCTGTAGGTTTGAGCCTGCAGAGAAGTGGGATCACTGAAACATTGACTGTGCATGTGGAGTGATAAAGAGGTTGTTTTCTGTCTTTAAAAAGAAGCATCATAACCTCTGACAGCTGAGAGAGTGCACTAAAATTTAAGCCATTGAATCTGCTTATCTGAAATATCTCTGTCAATTTTCCTTTTGAGAAATGATGGGATTAAGATAATAAATGCAGCTTTGCTGAATAACAGGGAAGCAGCATATGGATTGTAGGTCTTTGAATGCACTTAGCAGTGTGTGTAATTCTGTGTATTTCCTGGGAAACAAAAGAGGGATGCTCATTGATCCACAGAATCTTGTAATGTGCTGCTCCTGTGACACGCTGGGTGAGCAGAGAGGAGCAGCACTGGTGTGCAGGGGAATATTCATTGATTGGGAGTGGATGCATGGAAACAGGTTGGAAGTCATATGAATTCTGAACTGGCAATGCTGATGGTTCTGGAGAGCTGCAGGAACGAGTGGCTTTGTCATGGCAGGTGATGGATGAGCCCTGGCAGTGCAGGCTGGGCTCCTGCTGCCTGTGGATCTCCTGCCCACCCCCTGTTCTGTCCCTGTGGGATGCAGAGTGCAGGGAGCTGCTCCAGCTGCAGACGTGCCCCAGCTCCCACTCTGAGCTGGGCACACAGGGGCTGCTGATGGGAAGGTGAGAAACAAACCTTTGGCCTAAAAACCAGGGGAGAAGTGGAGTGGAATGTGCCCCTGAGCCAGCCCTGAGTGCCAGCAGGGGCTGTCACAGTGTGCAGCTCAAACACACCTGCAGCACCTGCACCAACAGGGACAGGCTGAGTTTCAGGTGCTGCTGTGGTGAATCTCTGCCTTGGGATGTGATGTGATGTGGCCAGGCTGGGCTGTGTTCATTGTGTGCTCACCTTGGTGAGGGTTTTATCCTCCCCTGCAGCACTTGCACAGGGCTGCTGGGAGCTGCTTTTGGAGGATAGTGATGAGCTGGTGAAAGGACATGTGAGATTCAAACACAGGTTACACCTCCAGGTCAGGGTTACTCCCCAGCCTTTGTTTTCTGTCATTTTTCAGCAGGGTGGTCTCCAATGCCGTGGGAGGATACCTGGAGGCCTGGGATGTTTGTGGTTCCTGGGTGGGTCCTGCTGTGGGGAATTGTGCAGGGTGTCTCTCTGGGCTGTTTGCTGGGATTTTCCTCACCCAGAGAAGAGCAGTTTGCCTAAGTCAGGTACTCCCAGTGCTCCTTTAGCAGCCATCAGGGAATCTTTCACATAACGTGAAAGTCCTTTGGGGGTTGTGGCTCTCACTTTTTGTGCAGATGATGCACAAACAGAAAGGGAAAGCTGCTGCTGGCCAGGGACACCAGTGAAGCCTCATGGTGGAGAGCAAGTGTGTCCAACCATGTTGTTGAACAAGACATTTTCAAACAGTTCAGCTCTCAGATTACATTAGCAGGCTGGACCTCGGCCTCACAGGGGATTAAACATAGATCTGGAAGCTTTAATGTCTTCAAACTGAGTTATATACAATTGGCTGCTGCTATCACAGTGCTCCTTCTCTTCCTTCTTTGGAAAACCCCAATTCCCATGCCGCGTGTATGGGTTGGTTTTGTTTTCAGGCTTCTAAATTTGAGCTGCAAATAGTAGTGAAGCTTGTTAATAAACATCTGATCTTTGTGTAACTCTGGGAATAAGTGCTATTTAAAAGATGGGCTTCACTTCTAACAGAGCCAAAACCACATCACTGCAATATTTTAATATTAAATCAGTTCCTCTGGCAAGATAGCACCTTGAAAAACAATGCTGGGTAGATGTTCAGCAGATAATAAATTATGAACAGCTTCTTGTCATTGGGATGGGTCCCTGATAAAGTTATTTTTTTCTCAGAGTTCAGGGCTTGGGGGCTTGCAGCTCCTGTGGAAAACCCAGCAGAAGGCTGGGCTGCCTGAATACCAGGCAGTCACAGCAGTGAAATCCTAAACATCAGGGCCATTAACTTCTAGGTGTTGTTGTTGGAGTTAATTTAGCTCATGGCAGTTTTTGGAATTTAAGTTTTCAAGGAACATTTTTCAATGTACAGGGTGTGTTTTACTACAAAACAGAAATTACAGCATTTCTTCTTCCCCAGGTCCCCCTGTTGTTACTGCTGCAGATTGCTCTTGGAATGCAGGTCCCAAGTTTGCAAGCACAAATGGCTTTTATTTAATGTAATTTTGTTGCCTCTGCACAGAAATTCAATTTCACTTTTGCACAGTGTTCTGAAATGAAGGAGGCCAGCTGAGCCTTGCTAGTCTGGCTATTTCCTCCTGGCTTTCAGGGTTATGTTGGGCTTTGTTTCCTGTACATTGTTTTTCTTACAGATTTGAAATCTCTTCGAGATTCTGCGGTTGTATTTTGATTTGGAAAGCATGTTGTAAAAATGAGTGTTTGGGCACACTTCTGTGTGAGTGACCTGGGCAAACAAGCTGTCTCTGAGGACAGGCAGTGAAGCTGCTTTCCATTTCCAGTGCTGGGAGCATTTCAGACCCAACAACGGGTCCAGCACATTCCCAGCTTTGGCAATGCAATTCACTTCAGCCCCAAGCAATGAACAATTTTTTATTTCTAAGAGCAGCATTAAGCATGTATTTAAATACTTCCTTGTCTAAATGGTTCATTAAAATACTTGGAACAAAATGTATGAGATGAGAAAATGAGAGGCAGGAACTTCATGGTGTCCTTTAGGGTCCTTCCCTCTGAAAGCTGCCTTTCCATAGGTGAGCAGTGCCAGTTCTTTAAGCACAGCTATTAAATTGTCTGTCCAGCAGAAAAGCTGAATTGGAGGTGTATTTCCAGGTTGTGTCCAATGACTGCTATCAATGGAGTGCTGTTTCCTCTGTCCCACTCACCCACACAATCCTGCAGGACCCTCTGGAGCGGGGCTGTTCCACTTTTACATCTGCACTGAGGCAGGTTTGCTGAACTGAATCTGCTGATGCATTCGTGGATCTGCCAGAGCCATTCCAGCTTCCCTGGGAGCCCCTGCCTGTGCTCCAGCCCTGCTTTGTCACTGCAGTGTGTCCAGGGATGCTGGCATGGTGTGTGGGCACCGCAGCGTCCGGCTGGGCCACCGTGGCCGGCAGTGGCCCCTGGCAGTGCCAGGGCCAGGGTCAGCAGGAAGGCAGGAGTGCTCTGGGTGCCTGGCAGTGCCTGGACTGACACACATTGTTAATGGGAATTAATTAATGCAGGCCGCATTGTTAATGTGAATGAATTGATGCAGGCCACGGCTGCAGGTCTGAAGGCCGCTCCAGCCAGAGCGATGTCACTGCGGGGCTCCCTCAGATCCCTCCGCTCTGGGAGGAGACCAAGGCTTCAGCAGCTTCTGCTCCTGATGTCCAAATGAGAATTTCCCTCAGCTTGCTCCTCCAGGACCCTTTGTTGGGGAGGTCAGGCGAAGGAGTGTGACAGGAGCAGGACTGCCAGGCTCTGGATCCCTTGAGCTCAGGGCCTTTGGGGTTTTATGGGAATGAGCCCTCCCTGACGGCTTGACAGCTCTCTGCCAGGGGATATGAAGAGATGGTTTTCTTTGAATGGCTGGATTATCATTTCCAGTTTTGTTTCTGAGGGATGGGGTGTCCTGGCTGAGGATGATCCTTCTGTCCTCTTCTTTCTGCCTGTTGGGATGGGATGCTTTGGGCTTTCCTCCCAAATGGAGCACTGACACTGGGGTCCATAGTGTGCCAGACCATCCTCAAGCGAGGGTGAAGATTTCCATTTGGTGAAGCTGCACTTTGCAGTACAAAGAAATAGTTTAGTCCTCCTTTGTACATGAGCATGTGGAGCATCACAGCAGCAGCCTGCAGTGAGCAGGTTTCCCTTTCTTCCGTGAGCTGCCAGCTCCTGGGAAGAAACTGTGCCAAGCAGCAGCAATTATTCGCTGAGCAACACCCCAGACAGGGTCTTAAATATTTAATGTGTTATTCTGCATTCCTTCCCTCAGTGTGAGAGGGACACAGTGCTGCAAGCACCGAGGCTCTGACAGAGCTCAGAGCTGCCTTTTCCCCTCACACCCCTCTGAGCTGCTGTCTGCAGACAGCATATCTTTGTACTCTGATGCTCCAAGTGAATCTCCCTTCTTAGCCAAAAGATGATATATTTAAGCAGTCTTTATTTGGGATCATGCTGGGGGTTTGCTTCAACTGCAATTATTTCATCTGTCACCACTGTGCGTTTCCGTGCCAGAAGAATATCTTGGCTTTTCTCAAACTGACTATTTTTCTGGCTGCTTGCACGATATGTGCTTGTGCTGTGTGGTTATTTGTAGGCTCTGCCAGCAGTAAGGGAGTAGTGCTGGGGTCTCCTCTGTCCTCTGGTGAGCAGCTAATGAAGCAGTTGCAGCCGTCTGCACTGATGGGAAGGGACTTTGCTGCCCCAGCTCAGCATTATCCAGGCAAATTGAGCCCGGAGGGTGGGGCTGCCCGGGGGACCCCGAGGAGGGCAGGCAGCTGGGCTGAGCCATCAGGGTGGGGATTCCCCCAGGATTATCCCCTCAGCCCAGCAAGAACATCCTCAGAACTTTGCCTCCCTCATGAGAGGTAAGCCCAAGGCTGAAGCGTGGGCACGGGGCTGGGCTGTGCAGTGACTGTCCCTGCTCATCCCCCTCAGCCAGGGCACAGTTCTGGGTGGCTCTGTCACACTGGGGCTTGCTGCAGTCACAGGGACAGCTCCCAAGCCCTCAGTGGTTCCCGCTGCCACTGCTGCACACAGAGAGGCAGGAGCTGAAGGGCTCTGCAGCAGTCCCAGATCAGTAACACTCCTTGTCTGCTGTCACTGCTGAGCAAAACACCTCTGGAGGTTTTCAATTCTGCATTGTTCATTCCCTACCCTCTCTATGTCACACAATATAAGAAGCTCCATCTTGGACTATTTCCAAAATAATCTGCAGTTATACTGATTTTTGTATTTACAAAAACCAGTTTCATCACAAAAAAGCAAAATAAACCAGAGCTTTGTATCATGGCTCAAGATGCCAAGAGCTAATTGTGTGTTCCCCTTCAATCTGCTAAAACATTGTGGAATAAGGTCTTTTAGACACCCAGTTGCTGGGAATGCTCTCTGCTCACCACACAGTGACAATAACAAGAGCTGGAGCCTGTGGCCTTGTTTTGTGCTCCAGGACAAAACTCTTGACTAGAATTGTGTTTATAGTTTTTGTCTGTGGATACCCAAAGCCTGCTGGAAAGTCTGGATTTTAGACCAATGATTGCTTGGAAATATTTGTATTTTCTCCTGCATGGTGCACTGCAGAAGTGGGCTGGTCAGGATTCCTGTGCTGATGGACACTGATGGAAGCTCTGGGCAAGCTCCTCACCCAGGAGCTGTGGATATCCATACTTGGGATACTTTTAGCCTTGACAGCAGCTGTTACTGCCAACAATTGCACACATTCTTCAGGTTCCACGCTGACCACGTTAGCAGTGAATAATCCCTCTGTGTGCCCAGTTTAGTTGCAGTTCATGCCACCATTCCTCTGCCTTTCCCTGAAATGCCAGGAATGTGCATGGTCGAGCTGAGTCACCACGGTGGAAGTGGGGCAGATTTCCTCCACTGCACACCTGGAAGGACCTTGCAAGCGCCATGGAAACCAGCTGGAGATACAAAACAGCCCCCAGGGTGGTTTGGAGCATTCCCTGAGAATTCCAGGCAATTCTGCAGTCTGTGCTCCGTCTCAGCTCAATTTTCACTCAAAGCCTTGGGCATGGTTCTGCAGTTAATGTACTTTGGGAATTTTTAAAATTATCTTTATTAATACTAATAGAAATTATACATATATAGACAAGTCTGTTATATTTAACAATATATTTTTAATGGCTTCATCATTAGATATTGTCTGTGCTTCTTTCCGGAGTACAAATGTCCTGAGGCAGTGCCCATTAGGAATAAACAGGAGTGTCAGACCTTCCAACTCACTTTGTTCACAGCAGTGCAGTATTTCATTTTCCTGTCCAGTCAATTTGTTAAAAAGCAGAACAAAACTAACAAACCTTATTTTGAAGTAACCTAAATGAGATATATTTTTATCATTCCTGAAGCGACCCCGTGTGCAATCAGATGTTTGGTTTGCTGCAGCTTTAATGACATTGTGTTCAGAATCTGGGTTATTTTTATGTTCTTAATTAATTTTCCATCTTTGAGCAGTTTGGAAAGAAACCAGAAGACTTAAATGGGATTTTAGCTGGAAAGAAAGAAGGGGAGTAATGATGTGATTATACTATTCTGTAAATTCAATAAGAATTAACTAACGTTCTGTACCCTAAATCCAGATCTTTCGGTAAAATTTAAACTTGATTTCTCCTGTTTCTACTGGGGGATTTTGTGGCCACTAAACAAAAGTTTGGTTTTCATGTTATCAGACTTCTCCTGAGGTTTTCCACAGTGCCAGGCTGAGTCTGGGTTGCGTGGCCAGGTGAAAAAGCTGGGCTATAGCAGTTCTGGGGGTGTAGCTCTCCTGTGTAGGGCTTGTTTTCCATCTTTCTCCCCACAGTGTGGGGATCTGTCTCATCCACGGAATTTCTCCACATCAGCTCCAGAAGCTTCTCCTGTCTTTGCCACTGTTCCTATACCCAATCTTCACCTAAAAAAAGCCATACAGAAGTTGCACCAGGAGAGGTTTAGGTTGGAGATTAGAAAACATTTCTTCCCTGAGAGATTTAACAAGCAGTGGCCCAGGCTGCCCAGGGCAGTGCTGGGGCTCAGCACCCCTGGAAGTGCTCAGAAAACATCTGGATGTGCTGAGGGGATGTGGTGGGATGGACCTGGCAGTGTCAGTGGAACAGACTCATCCTGGAGGGCTTTCCCAACCTTGATGAGCCTGTGGTTTGTGACCCTAAGAGGGGTATTTTTGCTGAGAGCTGTGCTCTCAGGTGTATTTATATATATATTAATATATATATATTATTTCTAGATATTAATCTATATTAATATACTATATATCAATATAGTAATATATATGTTCTATGTTATGCAATATAGTAATATATATGTTCTATGTTATGTATTATTTATTATATATTAAAATATATAGTATATTATTTATATGTTAAATTTTTAAATATATTAAAATAGGTGTATTTATAGCTAGAGATACACATTCCTCTCCTGACTGAGGGTTTGGGTGCTGGGGAGTACCTGGGATGCCTCTTCGGGAAGGAGAGCCAGGATTCCTGATGAAGCTGTAACCCTGCTCCTGGGGATCGTGCAAGGAGTCCCCAGGTCAGGAGAGCTCAGTGTCAGCAGGGCTGTGCTGGGGCTGGGGCTAATCGCTGCTCATTAGCATCTCCTCAGTATGCACAGCACATCCCTGCTGCACAAAGACACTGTCTGAGAAATATTTATTCATAGCACAAGGGCCAAAACTGCTCCCAGCAGATTTTTCCTGCAAGTCTGGGTTAAAAGCAAGGCAAAGGCCCCACTGAGTGAGCAGGCTGGCACCTCCACAGCACATGGAGGGAAGCAGGAAACTGAATTATAAGTAAATGAAGTTCACCCTTTTCCGTGGTTAAACCAACACCCAGCCACAAGGCTGGCATATGTGAGCCACCTCTTCAAAATTCAGCACCATTCACAGACCCTGAGCTGGGGAAGCAAACAAATTACAGGGTGGCAGAAGTTCCCCAAATCTATTTTCAAGCTTTAGTGCTTTAGTTAAAAGCTATTTGGACAATATGGTTTGTTTCCATTCCTGTACAGCTAATTCTTGCTGCTTTTGTGGCCTCCTCCCTTCACACCACGGTGTTTATTTTTGTAAACAAATTAGGAAACTTGGAATTCAAAGTAAAGGTTTGCCATTGATTTATGAATGGCTGCTGTAAATATAATTAATGCAATTCTAATGTGAATTTTATGAACCTCCACAGACTGTACATATTTATGGCTGTGAGGAAAGGGTGATCTGTAGCCATTTGTGTAAGGCATAGAAAGGGATGAGTGTAAGTAACCATTTAAAAATTATGGGGCTTTGGCTGATGTTTTATTACAGCCTGTGAAAAAACTGCTTCACCCTAAAAATATAACTCTGTGTTATATATATATATATAATGTTATTATAATAAACATGGAGTCATGCTCAGAGAGAGCAAAGGTAATTACACCACACTGCATGTTAAATATTGCTGCTCAAAAGTCAGCATACTTAGAGAACTTCTTCAGTCCTCACAATTACCTGAACTCCGTGCTGCAGTAATTCTGCAGGACAACTCCACTGGTGCCTTCTTGGGTAGAGAGCAGAAAGCCCCAGAGTGTAAAAGTCACTCAGATACAGAAGATGGAGTGCTTTTAGAATACTGAAAATTTATCAAATTGTGGCTTTTTCAGACAAATGTTTCTCTAATTCCCTCCTTAATCTAGGAAAGGGTGATGGGTTTTTTGGTTGGGTATTTTTATTTACTCTCTTGTTTAATGGCATGCTAAGTACTCTTAAATGTCAGTGGGAAGGAAGAGAATGTAAAGTTGTTGATATTTAAGGACATAAAATTTTTGAATAGTTCATGCTTTAATTTGGTTTACACTTTAATGCTTTATAATTTTATTCTTTTGCTGTCACCTCAGGACTTCACTGGAAACAGGAAGCAGCGTCTCAACTGACCCACTCAGGTACTGTAGCAGTCATAGCTGGTAGCTGTAAGTCTGAGCTGACAGAAATGTCCTGTTCTGCACCAGCTGCAATCTCACAGCTTCATCTTGCTATGCCCAGCCAGCAAAGGCACTGACCTGATGGCTGGATATTCCTAAGAGTGGATAATTTGCTCTTTTCTGGGATTTCCACTTGAAATTCAGTTCTAGCTTCCGACCCTGGGTTTGTTCTGGGAGGAGCACAAAGGGGAGGGACAGAAGGTGTGTCTGTGCACACACCACCTCTCTCTCAGATTTTTACAGCCTTCATGCTGCCAATATTTGACCTGTCCCATCCTGGCAGGTCTGTGCCGCTTTGGGGACAGTTGTGTGGAGATGTCACTGGTGTTTCTGTTGCTCAGCACTTTGATAAAAGCACCTTAAGGGAGCCCTGTCACAGGAGGCACTGCCAGAACTGGGGTTTTACTTTGATCACTCCATTTAGAAAGAAATGTTTAGCCCTGTTAACACTGCATATCAAATGGGTGCCTTGCATCTTTTATTCTCATCCCTACACATTGAAAAGTGCATCAAAGGCACAGACTTCCTTTGATAAAGCTGGGGCAGAGTCCCTCCCTCTCAAATTGGCAGCTGGATTGGTACAAGTCTTCCTTTGGAGATGGTCTGGGTTGAGGATGTGACTTTTTCCCACATGATGTCATTTGAACCTTGCTTGAACACAACGGTGGGAGCTACTCTATTTAACCTTATTCAAATTAAGGCCCCTCTGTAATTAATCTTCCATTATTACCCAACATAAAGTCTTCTGAAAGTGAAGAATTTGCCTTGCTGTCATTTCCTAGCAGCCTCCCCCTCTGCTGTGATATTCCCTTTGTCCTCTCACAGCAGCACTGCACCACATTCAGTCCCCACTGTACTTCTGTCCCATTGCCAGTGTGATGGGAACACTGGGCCTTTGTCTGGCAGGACAATGCAGGAAAAATCCCAACTTCCCCCTGCTCTGCTCCTCTGCAAATCTGCTTTAACAAGAGCACCATGTTACTGGTGTGTGATTTACCAGGACCAGGTATTGCTGCCACCTTTATTGCAGGCTGGAAATAGATTTTGTTACAATGATTTTTCTTCCATGGAGTATTTTTTCCATAGGAGGAGGGTATCAGTGAGGAATATGGAAAATTAGATACATGCAGTAAATCCTTCTGAATGTTGAGGACTGGGCTGAAATAATACCTGGGGGTGACCAGGCAAGGATGTAAAAGTGCTACTCTTTAACTACAAATTGAATAGTTTTATGAAGTTTAAAAAATCTGGAGTGAAACCATCACAGAGGAAAAACTGAAGGAAACTGTTGAGATTTTACCAGATAAAACTGAAAATTTTTCTTAGTTTTAAATAGTTATGGAGGGAAGAGCATGTGATACCTAGAGCACTTCAGCAGGTCAAATAAGCCTGCTCTGGAGCTGTAATTAGACAGAATTAAGGCCATTATTTATTAAGTACAATGACAGATAATGGAAGGCTTCTTGTTCCTGGATGTGTTCTCATGAACCTGTTCAGCAAATTGGCCTTTGAACAACCCAGAAAATGGGAGGTACCAATTAACATGGCCCTATGTTCTTTCATAGGGTATTTTCTAGTCAGGATACTCCTTTTGCATTTTACCTGCTCACAGATTTTCTGTCCCCATCACAAGGGACATTTCCCCTCAGTGAACCAATCAGTGGTGGAAAGAGTAAAGGTTAATGTGAATGTTTTGCTTCTGTCCATTGTAATGAGGAAAACATATAAAAATTGGCATATTATATCTGTGTATAGTGTTGGTTGGCACAATTTCTTTCATCGCCTGCACAGGATTTATTCTGGATATTTTGAGTTGGCCTCTGCCAGCTTTCAGCTGGCGTCTAAAAATATTTTTTTCCTAGTATCTAAATTTTAACATGGCCCTTCTGGAGGGTTGAATTGCCAGGCCTGTTCCACATTATCTGGAAATTTAAATGTTTGAGCTCTGCAGATATTTGGGGCAAATTGATCAGCCAGTGGTTGTGTGAGCCCAGGGAACAGATGTGCAGAAGTGACAGTGAGGATTAAGAGAACAGCAAAGTTCTTCCTACCCTTCTGCATGGATACTTTGGCAGCTGAGTGGCTTAATAACCAAAAATAAAGGGTGGGATCAAACAGTGATTAGAATTCATGTGCGGGGGAGTGCAGAACTCTGAGAGCTGTCTGAAGCCAAAGAACTTTGTTTTGAGTTTCTGGAAAGTTTCTAGGCAGCAGAGCTGCCCTTCAGGACAGTATGGAAGGAAGAGACATGAATTTATGTCCTGACTCTCTGGGCATCTCTGCAGAGCTGGTCACCAACACCTTGGGGTGTCCCCAGGTGTCCCCAAGCCCGAGGGCTCTGTGTGAGCTCTTCCACCTGCCCTGGTGGGGCAGGGATGCTCCAGGGGTACTACCCAGGAATGCTGCAAGGGGCAGGGAGGGACATCTGCTTTGCCAGAGGAGCCTTGAACATCAGCATTTGCCTTATTCTTTGTGCAGCCCAGGAATTGCCCCCCAGCTTTGACACAGAGGCCACTTAGTGCACTTTTTTTGTGTGTGCTGTGGTGTCCTGTGAGCAGCGAGGCCTTGCAACCTTCCAGGAGGAACTTCAGCATCTCTTTGCTAGCCCAAACCCTTCGTTTGTAGCCCTGCTCTGTACTCCCCCCCTTTTTAATGTGGTGTGTGCAGGGTGTCATGGATGAATATCGGATCCTCACTGACTGGATCCTGTGAGATTCCTGAAATCCACAATACACGAGTGGCTCCCATGAATTTTTGTGTGTGGCTGGCTGACTGTTTCACCCTGGAGTCTTCAAAGACTTGTGGAAAACAATTAACTATTGCAGTTTCTGTGCTCCACCTAAATAGGGGGATATGCTGTTTATCTGGGGAAATGAAATGTTTTTCAGGATTGTTCCTGGCATATCACTCTAAAAGTTTAACTAAGTAAATAAGAGCAGTTCAGTATTACTTCTTTGTGAAAGATTGTCACCAGACAAGTCAATTTTCCTGGTCTGCCCAACTTTTGAAAGCAGTACCCCAGGAACTGCAGCAGGCACTGGCTTCATGCTGGGGTTATTTTATCCCTCAGTGGATTGTTTTGCTTCAGCCTCAGAGCTCCAGGGGTTGGCAAGAAAACCACCCCTAAAAAAGGAGGTGGTGCAACATTCGATTTCCACTTGGCCCTTTTTTTAGGGGCTGTTTTTGAAAGCCTTGTCAGAGGCTGAACTCTGAGTGACTGCAGAAATTCTCAGCAAAGTGCTTATGGCTCCAGTGCTGGAGCTGCAGCACATCCAAAAATCCCTGCTTGTGTTAGGCCTGGGAATTCCAAGTCAAAGGTTTCGGTAAATGCCTTTCTGAAAGAACCAGTTCTACATCCCGGCTGAGCGTGAGGTGAAGCTTAATTTCCTTTGTTGTTTTCCTCTGGAAGACAAGTGAAAATGAAGAACGTGTTGAGAGCGTGGGGCTTTTCATTTGCAAAAGTCCTCATTAGCATTTTCTCTGCAGGGTGGGATAATCGGTGCTGGATGCTGTCAGGAAATCCATGGGTACATGGCTCCTATGCGCCAGCCCACTGCTTAGAAATAGATAATTAGGGTGATAAATAGGATTTTTTTTTTCTGGAAAGGATATGATGCTGAGAAAGAAATTGTTTTGCAATGTGAGCAGACAAAGGGGAAGTTTCCTGAAAAGTCTCACTTCAGGATTGAGTCTTTGGCTGGGGTCTCTTGAGCTTACTTGTCTTAGTCTGGCTTTCCCCTTTTTCCTTGATCCTGGGAATAGCTGGCCTTGATTATGGGATGTAACCATTTTTTTTTCTTTCTTTTTTCATTCTTTTTTTTTTCTTAGAATGTAAAAGAATACAGCCACAAAAATGTTACAACAAAAATGTTACAATTGAAAACTCAATTTCAATTTTTTTTCTTGTGCCTTTTTCTTTTCTCTTTTCTTTTCTTTTCTTTTCTTTTCTTTTCTTTTCTTTTCTTTTCTTTTCTTTTCTTTTCTTTTCTTTTCTTTTCTTTTCTTTTTTTTGGGGTTTTTTGTTGTTTTGGTGGTTTTTTTTGTTTTTTGGGGGGGGGGTTTTGGTTGTTTTTTTTTGTGGAAACAAAGGAAAAAGGATTTCCCGTTGCCATCTTGGCAGTACCAAACCCAGGGCAGGAGGCAATGCCAAGAGATTGGGGCTCACCAGCAGCCTCTGGCTCTCCAGGGCCTTCCCTCAGTTCCTCTTTAGATAAAACCACCCCAGAGAACAGGGGATGAAAAGCAGAGATGAAAGATTTTTGATAAGAAGATCTAAATATCCTCACCGTGATGGCATCAGCGACTTGAAAATTTCCAAGCTAATGAAGCCCAAGGGAATACGAGTCCAGGAAGATAAATAGGCTTGGATTTGGGCAGTGTTTTGTGTTGTTGGGGGAGGATGTTGCTTCTCACAGATAACCAGTTGTGTTTGCTTGGGAGTCACCAGCTCTGGTGCTGCTCAGAAAGAAATCCCAGCAAAGAAGTGCAGGCAGCACAAGGAAACGGATACTTGAAAGAGAATCTTCACAAGAAATTATTTTTTAAAAGGCTCCAATCAAATATATTTTTTCCCTGCAAGTTGCTTTCCTCATGATCTGGTTATCTCCACCACCTGCCCTGTCCTGTACAAGGTGTTTTTAGGAAAATACCACACAAAGTGTGACTCTGTTTAAGCATAATCCCCTGATTCCTTTACTGCACTAAAGAAACTGTAAGTTCTTACTCACATATATTTATAATTTCATTTAATTAAACTTACACGAGGCAGTTTTCTAAGAAGATTCAAGGCACTTCTGTAACTGCGCAGTGACAATGAGGAAAACCAGAACCCCTAAATATAGCTTCTATAGATCCCTAAATATAGCTTATTATCCAGGCACTTGGGGAACCAGATAGGTCCTCATAAAAAAGAGCCTCAGGTTGAGGCTTAGGGCTTTGGTTTTCTCTGCATATTTTTGAAACAGTGTTAAAATTCTTGTGGCATTTTGGGCTTGGGATTGTGGGGGTGTTTTATGGTTTGTTTGGGTTTTTTGTTTGTTTGGTTGTTTGTTGGTTTTGTTTTAAACACTTGTCCAAATGCCAGAGTGGTTTTGAAGCATTTCATCAGATTCTGCCTTTGGTTTTGTTGTTGTGACTCTTGAACTCTGAAGTCCCTCTGTACCTGTTTGGCAGTAGCGCAAGCTGTAGATGTTTCCTGTGAGGGATTTCCAGAAATGAAACAGAATGAGAAACAGCTAAATTGTAGTTGCTGGAAGAGAAAACTTACAGCAAACTGGACACAAGCACTGGTCTCCCTCAGGACACTTCTTATTTAATGACAGCAACAATTTTCTTTTTTTTAAAAGATTTTTTTTTCCAGATAAAGGGTTTTTTTATTTTATTTTAAGATAAATCTCGTGTGCCAGTTCTGTGCTGTTAACTCATAGAGTATCCTGTGAGCCTGGAGAAGGGGAGGGATGGGCACAGATCTTTGTTCCCTGACCAGGGACAGCACCCAGGGAATGGCTGGAGCTCCATCAGGGGAGGGTTAGGGTGGAGATCAGGGAAAGGTTCTTTCCCCAGAGGGTGCTGGGCACTGCCCAGGCTGCCCAGGGAATGGACACGGCCCCGAGGCTGCCAGAGCTCCATGAACACTCCCAGGGGTGCCCAGGGTGGGATTGTTGGGGTGTCTGTGCAGGACCAGGAGCTGGATCAATGATCCTTGTGCGTCTCTTCCATCCCAGGAGATTTATAGAATCCCAGACTGATTCTATAAATCAGCTGGGAGGGACCTTAAAGCCCAGCCCTTAAAGCTACCTCCCACTGTCCCAGGCTGCTCCAAGCCTTGTCCAGCCTGGCCTTGGGCACTGCCAGGGATCCAGGGGCAGCCACAGCTGCTCTGGGCACCCTGTGCCAGGGCCTGCCCACCCTCACAGGGAGGAATTCTCACCTAATCTCTACTCTGACCCTGCCCTGTGGGATTCCATTCCCGGATTCTCACGCGTGGCCGTTCACGTTGGGATAGAGAGGAAAGAAGGAGGAGGAGGAGGGGAGGGAGTTGGTAGAATTGGGCCATGGAAAAATATAGAAAATTTTAAAGGTTTCTCCTCCTGTCTTCTCAGAACAAAAGCAACCCGCTTTTATCGCGCCCGGCAGAGGTTTCGATAGCAAACGCGGCTATCCTGACATCCCCAGCCTGCGGCTGTGGCTGCCGGGATCCCCCGGGATGCTCCGCCGGGATTTCCCGGAGGGGCTGTCCGTGCCCGCCGGCAGGCTGTCTGTTAGCCCGTCCGTCTGTCCGTCCGTGCCCGCGCCTCGGGGGCTGTCCCGCTGCCGCCCCGCGGCTCGGGGTTGGTTCATCCTCCCCCTGCGCTCCCTGGCAGAGCGCGTTGGGAACCAGATAAGCACAATCTGGTGTGTGAGCGGGAGGGTCTGAGCTCCTGACTGCCTTATTCTTCTTCTTTTTTTTTTTTTTTTTTTTTTTCCTTCTTTCTTCTCCTTTTTTCCTTTTCCCCACTCCTTTCCCCTCCCCTCACGGGAAGCCCCCAGCTCCCGAGGTACCGCAGACAATGGAGCTGATGTGCTGGTGCAGGAGGAGCTGATTAACAGGGAGGGGGGGAAAGGGGAAAAACAGGGAACAGGGCAATCGCCTCCTGCAGCCCCGTGTGCTGAGATCGCAGCTCTGCTCTGGGTACCGGGCAGTGGTGCCAGAGATAACTGCCTGCATTTTCAGAAGTTCTGGGAGCTCTAAGGATGCTTTCCAAGGCTCCGCCAGAGCCCGCAGCTGGGACTGCTTCACTGCTTCACCGCCGTTAGTCCGGGGGCTCTCAGAACGGCCTAGAGCAACCGAAAGGAGCAGCGGGATTTCTGTGCGATCCCGGCAGGACTGGGGGGGCCGTGGGAGAGCCAGGCGGGATCAAGGAGCGCCCATGACTCCGTGTCCTTTGTGCGGCCGGCTCGGGCTGGGAGCGGGGCCCGGGGGCTGCAGGTGCTGAGGCGGCCGCGGGGCCGGCCGGGCCGCGGGCGATGCCACAGCCCCGGCATGCGGGGACAGCCGGCTGCGCCAGCCATTCAAACCCCAGCAGCAAAGCCTTGTGCCGCTGACAGCCCGCTGCACGCCGCGGCGGCGGCAGGAGTGCTGGAAAATGCTGAAGTTAAAGGCCTTCTGCTTGGATTACTGGCAGTTTTTATGTCTCCAGCCTCTCCATGGTTTCTATAAAAGGTAAGAAAACGTTAACTGTGCAATGCTCTTCAGCACATGATGCCACCAGGGTTTTTCCTCGCTGTTGTGCTCCCTGGGAGAAGGGAAAAGGGAGTGGTAGGCAATTAATGAGAACTTGTGACAGATTGTAAAGCTGCATCTTTCTCTCTTTTTTTTTTTTTTTTTTTTTTTTTTAATGGCTTTAATTATCAGCTGCTGTTGTCTTTGTGCATGCAGATGTGAAGGTGAGGGTGCTGTTTGGTTTTAACCTCTACTTTAGGTCACATCACCTAAGATTCAGGACTTTTTCTTCCCCGCTGTTTTATCCTTAGGCACAGTAGCTCATGCTGGAGTGTCCACACTGTAGACGACACTGGCAGATTAATTGAAATGTCACGGGAATTTATGGAACGCAGAGAAGACCCTTTATTTCCCTGAGATATTTAGCAATATAATAGTTCATCTTTCTTCTCCCTCCCAGCACAAAGTGCACATCAGAGTCATTCAGAGCAGTGGGCACTTCACTTAGACAGGTCTGACACCCAGCTTAAATGATTGATGGTGAATGGTGATCCTAAAGAATAGGTCTGGGTGTCAGATGCATTGAGCTTGCCTATTTAATGGAATAGCAAAATAAGCAATTCCATTTAACATGTCCCTGAACTTACCCTGATGCTTTTTAATCTACACTTCGTTTTCCTTGCTCCTGATTTACGCTGCTGAGCAGAGGGAATTGGATGGGTTTGAATTTGCTGGGGGGAAGTGGGGATCCCTTTGCTGTGAACAAAACCTGTGCAATTCTCTAAAACAGGATTCCGTTCTCCTTACGTACACTTTCTGCCCTGGCTACCTATTGTCAGCCTACAGAAAGTGCTTTGTACTAAATGCTAATTGCAGTTGAATTTTTCATGCAGCGACTGAAGGCTGGAAAAGGGAACTGTTCCAATCTTTTTCAAGGTTTCGGGGGTGCCCCGCACTTTCTGCATTGAGTAACACGGGACCCTCATCTGTGACCATTGGCTTGTGAAGTTTCAAAAGATAGCTTTATTCTCCTCTCCTTGGAGTTTTTCACAGATTCCACTGCCAAGCCAAAAAATTCCCAACCTAGCCCCAGCCCATTGTGATGTTTTCCTTGCTGAGAAACCATATAAAATAATAGACATGGAGCCAGACTGTTTTGACACAAATAAATACTGAACTCGAGCTTTCTGTCTTGGGTTCCTGGCGAAATCCCAGCTTTGTGGCAAATGAATTACTGGGGAGTTATTCTACATCTCCTAATGCAAACCCTTGCAATAGGGCTGCCCATTTATTTCCTTCCAGAGAATTAATTTACTTGCCATCACAGCCTGGATGTGCTTGAATCTTCTGTCTGCATGAGCAGCACTAAAACCAGGCCTTAAGCACTTCAGCATCACATAGAGGCACTTTGTTCTCATCTTTTTGAGAAGAAAAGAAAATTGAAGGAAAGTTGTGACTTCCTCACATTTGAAACAAAATAATTTGTTGGTTAAAGCACAAACAAGTGTGAAAAGCAGGTGCTGCAGAATAATAAACATTAAATGTAAGGAAGTTCATCTTAAAAAGAAAGAAAGAAACCTTCTGGAGACTTTAAATTACTTTTTTATTAGTGATTGTAAATTGTTTAAAATGGTCTTGGAAAAGAGCCCAGGGGCAATGGGGAGGGTTTGCGTGTGCCCCATGTATATATTTCCTATTTTTATGTATAAAATGAGGTAACAGATAACCAAAACAGGACTTGGGTAACATTTCCATGGAGTGACTGTGCTGTTTCCTTATGTGCACTGCCTGACTCTGATTTGCAGTTGCAGCCACTGCTCAGAGCTGTGGAAAATGTTCCTGGTTGCTTTGGAAGCTGTGACTTGCTGCTCCATCGTGGGATGTCCAGCTGTGTTTTCCAGCTTTTATTATTCAGGGAGTTCTTGTGGGTTCATGTCCAGAGAAGGGAATGGAGCTGTGGAAGGGTTTTGAGTGGCTGAGGGAGCTGGGAAGGGGCTCAGCCTGGAGAAAAGGAGGCTCAGGGGGGCTCTTCTGGCTCTGCACAGCTCCTGACAGGAGGGGACAGCCTGGGGGTCAGGCTCTGCTCCCAGGAACAGGGACAGGAGGAGAGGGAATGGCCTCAGGCTGGACCAGGGCAGGCTCAGGGTGGATATTTGGGAAAATTCCTTCATGGAAAGGGTGGTCAAGCATTGGAACAGGGCAGTGGTGGAGTCCCCATTTCTGGAAATGTTCAGAAAGCACACGGATGTGGCACTTGGGGACATGGCTCAGGGGTGAGGGAATGATTGGACTCAATGATCTTTGAGGGCTTTTCCAGCCAGAATTCAGTGATTCTGGATCTGCTGCCTGGCCTGGACAATTCTGATTTTTTGTATAATTTTATTTTGCTCTGGGGTGAATATCCATGGAAGCGAAATCCATGGGCTTGAAGAGAATTCCGTGCAGGGTGTGTTGGGGTTTGTGGTGGCCCCACTGCCCAGAGCTGTGGGGCTGGGACAAGGAAAATGAGCCATTCCCCCTCCCTGGCTGTGGATGCAGTGCCAGCTGGGGCACTGCAAGCAAACACTGAGCCTGGGTGATGGGAGAAAGGAGAACTAGGACAGGCTTTCAAGTTTATTTATGTATACAGGGTAAAAAATCCAGCTCCAAAATAGCAAGCTGGGCATGTGGCAGTCCTAAAGAAATGCCAGGTAAGGGGAGACAGCATGTGTACAGAGAGAGCTTCTCTGGAGTTTATGCTCTCAGCACAGCCAGGGGAAGGGGAGATTGGGAGAAATCAAACCACACTTTCAGTCTGTTCCTTGAATTTGGCAGCACCTGCAGTAATCAGGACTTTGCCCATCCCATGTGTGTTCACAAAACAAAGTTACTGCAAGGTAGCAGTGCTTGTGCCTCCAGTAATGTGTTTGTAAGCCAGCAGCCTGATTTATCCAAGTGTCAGCAAATTGCAGAAAGCAAACTCGGGGGACTGGGGTAGAAACCTGCTCCAGGAAATGTTTGGTAATTCAGTGATTCATGAAAATGAGATTTCAATGCTCTTCAGTTGCCAGTAACACTGAATGCATTTTGGTCAGAACCTTTCACTTGAGGGCTGCTTTTGGTACCCTCTGAATACAAACACTGAGGGTGCTGAGATGTTTCTGTGGCAGATTAAAGTGTAAGATGAGCAAATCGCTGTCGGGTTCCTGTGGGCTTGGCAGGATGAACGCCTCATGCTTTACTTCCAGGATTATTATAAATCCATGTGAGTCCAGGTTTAGCATGTGAAAGTGAAGATTTTCTGTAGCCAGGGGGGAAAGCTCCGTGCTGTGCTGCTGCCAGCTGGTGGGTAATAGCCCAGGCTAGAAATTGTTACCATTAGCATTGCATTAAAGATCAAGCAGAAGGTGAGGAAATGTGCGACTGGCACTGAGGGCAGCTGTAATCTGCAGATTTTCCCTCCCAGAATGTCTTCTCTCTTCTGGCTAAAACAGGAGGATTTCAAAAAACATAAAACAAGTGCCAAGTCTGTAAAGGCTGTTTTATTGGAATGCTTTGTTTGGCAAACAAAACTGTTTTTAAATTATTTCTTGTCATTTTCAATTTTTCTTTCATCTGTTTGGTCTCTCTAAAGGAGGCACGAGTCCCTTCCAGAGCAATTAGGGCCATTTGTAATGAGCTTCCCCAGTGGAATAAGCAAAGGGAGAGGTGGTTGGCTCTTTCAAGCCAGGGATTAGCTGGAATTGTTTCTGCCACCCTTCAGCTGGGACTCACAGTTCTAGCACCAGGATAGGGTGATTCATGTGCTTGAGCCCATCTCTGGGCAAAATAGGTCTGTATTTTGGTGTATGATTCATTCCCGTGAGGATGTTTCAGTGTTGATTAAAAATGAAAATGCTTTCATGAATTGGCTTGTTAGGAGCAGCTTACTGCTGCCACCCTGGAATATCAGAGTATCTGAGTGTCAGAAGCTACTTGAAGCCACTCTGATGTTGCACTCTGCAGGGCACCTGCAGCTCTGTGCTCATCCTCTCTCCCACTCTCTTATCCTAGAAAAATGTGTAGCATTTGAAGCCGTGAAAGGAATTGCCAGCCTTAATTTAGATGCTGTTTCAAAGGGAGCACATGGGGGCTTGAAGTGATCTGTGTCAGAGCTGTCCTTTGGGTTAACTCTTTGTTAAAAAGAATGTGCTTTGAGAGGCTTTGTTCCTCATTCCTGCCGTTGCCAGCGTGGACTCTGCTCTGGGGTTGTGTGAGGTGGCTTCAGATGTGTTGGGTAACTGGCACAGAGCATGCTGCTGCTCCCTTGAAGGGAAAGGCAGCATAAAAAAAAGGTGTAAAGAACTCACTGGCCATGGGTCACTACATAATTAAATTCATTATTTAAAAACAGATTTAATGAAGGGGGAAAAACTTGTATCCAATCCTATAATCCCACATTCCTGGAGGTGATGGCTGCATACTAATTACAGACCTCAGGAACAGGAGGAAGGGGAAAAATCCTTCAAGTTCTGGTTCATGAGGGCAGGGAAGTGTTTTTGCACAGTGCTGGGCAGTGATGTCAGTGGGTTTGTGCATCTCCTTGCTGACACTGAAACTGAGCTGCTTTGCAGCATCTCAAACAAAAGCAAAGTGGGTGGGGAGAATTACTGGAGCTCTGCCTTGAACTTGCGTTTGGAGTTCACCATATATGTTGGTAGAAACAAATAGAGTTTGCTTTCACTCGACAGTGACTTCATCCAGAGCAGGGCTGAGTCATGTGCCCCTGGAGCAGCTCCCTCTCCAGAGGATCCTTTGGCCAGGCTGCTGCAGCTGCAGAGCAGCTGAGAGCTTCCCCCACTTCCCAAATCCACCCCCTCTGCAAGCACAGCCTGCAAACAGCACACATTGCAGTATTCCCACCATCAGCATTAAAAATGATCAGGAGCAAACCCTCAAATAAACGCACAAAGTAGCAAAAATCCTTAAAATATATCAGAGGATTTCTCTGTGCTTGGGAAGGTGATTCCAAATTGAGAAATTTCTATGAAAATACACCAAATACCTGCTAATCTGGTGGAAGCTTCCCTTGCCATGTCATTAATGGTTCTCTGTGTCTGAAAAAGTCTTTGTGCAGGTGTTCATTGCTCACATGCCTGAAATCCACACTTCTGGTTTGCCTGGTACACCTCTGTTTTCACCAAGGTGAGCAGTGGGATTTGGGCACGGCTGAGCCAAACCCTGCACCAATCTGTTGGGCTGTGATGCCTCCCTGGACCAGTGCTGGAACCGGGTTAAACTGGGTTTCACACCTGACAGTTCTTTGTGTGTGTGCCTGCCTTTTGCCCTGCCTTTTTCCCTCCCTTTTCCCTCCCTTTTCCCTCCCTTTTCCCTCCCTTTTCCCTCCCTTTTCCCTCCCTTTTCCCTCCCTTTTCCCTCCCTTTTCCCTCCCTTTTCCCTCCCTTTTCCCTCCCTTTTCCCTCCCTTTTCCCTCCCTTTTCCCTCCCTTTTCCCTCCCTTTTCCCTCCCTTTTCCCTCCCTTTTCCCTCCCTTTCCCCTCCCTTTCCCCTCCCTTTTCCTACCTTTTCCCCTTTCTGCCTCTTCCCACCTTTTCCCACCTTTCCCCTGCCTGTCTGCAGTCCTCATGACATCAATTCTCCAGGCTGCCTAAAACTTTCCATTTCTCCACCCCCTTCCCTCTCACCCAGGAACCATCTGTGAGCCCTCAGGTTCTCCCTTCCTCACTCTTGCACAGATTTTAACCTTCCACAGACAGCTTTGAAGGCTGATGTGGGGATTTTTTGGAACTGGGGTGCCTGTGCTGGGGGTTCCTGCCCTTTAGCTGGATCGCTGGAGCACTCAGAGTTTGCCAGGCTTTTCTTTCCCTTTGCAGTCTCTCCTGTATTTGGATGCAGCTGATGGGCAGCCCCTGGAGCAGTCACATTTTAATTGTGCCTCTGGCTCCGTGCCCTGCAGAGGGGAATTGGAAGCTTTCTGAGTTCCCTTTGATCATTGTCCAAGTCTGAGTCACAGCACAGGGAGCCGGTGGTGGCCTGGAGACATCCCAGGAGTCTCTCAGAAGCTGCAGTCTGGAGGGTGCTGGAGGGGCTCTGCCAAGGATCCTGAACTCTTCAGCCTTTGGGCGTGAGGGGAGATGCCCTTTACCAAAATGCCAAGTCCAGGCTGGCTTTGTTCCCCAGCAGGACTGGCATGTGTATGTCACTGCTGTCAGCTCCCAGGAAACACCAGGGTTTGCATTTCTTTAGGAATGTTTGTGAAAAATCAGCAAAGGAGGTTTCAAAGGGAATGGAAGAGAATGCAGCGAAGGCTGGGAAGAAAATAGTGGTGAAGATATTATATTAAAACCTCCTAAGTCAAAATGTTGGCTTGTTGCAGGTTGAAGAGTTAAAGATGTCCCAAGTCGTCCAAAAAGCCAGAATGCTTTTTCAGAGAGAAAATTAAACTCCATCTATTTGTACGACTCCTTGCAATCCTTAATTGGTAATAGCTGTTGTAAAAGGGGAGTGCTACCTAAGTTAAAAATAGGTCTGGGACCGCACTGACAACCCAAACCAGGCTGGCTCCTGCAGTCACATTTTCCTTTTGTCAAATGACCTACAAATGTAACACACATCAGGACAGAAATGCTGTCAAATTCTGGTTTGGGACCATTTCATTGTAATAAAGCTTCAGAAATCCAGGCAAACTGTGTTCCTCCCCCTTGAGGGCTGCAGCTGGGCAGGTTCCCTGTGGCAGGGATGTTGTGCTGAGCTCACTTAGGCTGGGCCTGCACACAGGGGCAGCACTGATCACCTCACACACTCTGGGTGAGGGGATGCTGCCATCCAGGCACTCAGCTTTATCCATATCCAAAGCAGATCTGTTGTCCTGGGTGCTGCTTTGCTCTGGGCTCCTCTCCCTGCTTGTACCCACCAAGCTCTGCTTATCCTCCTGTAGGCCCTGCTGCCAAGCAGGAGTGGCTCTCCAGAGGCGGGAGAGTGATGGAGTGTGAGACTCCAAATTAAGCCCTGCCTTTCTATTAATAGCATTTAAAAGTAACACACCACCTCCAACTTGTAAAGGAACCTCAGCTCCAGCATTTTTAAATACTTAGAGTGATTTATGTCCCTTGTGGTGTCTTTGCCTGCAGCAGCTTTGTTTCCAATGTGAAAATTAGAAAATAAATTAAAAACCTCCCATTCCTCAGAAATGGCCTCATGCTGTGCCAGGGGAGGTTTTAGGTTGGATATCAGGAAAAATTTCTTCACTGAAGGGGTTGGAACAGGCTGCCAGGGCAGTGGTGGAGCCCCCATCTGTGGAGGGATTTAGATGTGTGGATGTGGCACTTGGGGACATGGATCAGTGGTGGCCTTGGCAGTGCTGAGGAATGGTTGGGCTCGATGATCTTTGAGGGCTTTTCCAACCTAAACGATTCTGTGATTCTATTCTGCCTTTCCTTCCCTCCCCAGCCCCCAGCACTGGGGTTTTCAGGGATTTCTAACTGCTCTCCGCTGCTCTGGGTTCCCTTAGGAATCCAAACCATTGGGAGAATCCCATTACTGTCCCTAAAATGGGTGGCATGTGCTTGGCAGTGGCCAAGTTGAGGGCTTTGACAAACTTGGTGAATTTTTCCCAGTGTTGCTGTGATATTGATTCTCCCAACTGTTTCCCCTGCCCTGCAGCAGCTCCCTGCTCCTGTGTGCAGTCAGCAGAACCAAAGCTGTGTGTCTGTCTTGGTGTTCCAGACTGCCTTGGTGCAAACCCTCCTGCATTTGCAGCTCCCCTGCAGCCCCAGCAGCTGAGCAGAGCCTTTCTGCTGACCCTGCAGTTCAGGGGGACCCACCTCCAGCTGCCTCCACGGTATGCCCAGCTCCCAAAAGCCACAGCATCATTTCTGATGGTTAGTGGCTGTGGCTGTTGGAAATCAAGATTTCCTTCTAGAAGAGATGCAAAATGTTGTGCAAAGCTGAGAGTGACTTTCCTTGGTTTACAGGCAGCAACATGCAGGTCCAAGGCATCCAGTGTGGCCACTAGTGATGCTGGGTTTGGAAAAAAACAGTCCTGAAGTGGGAAGAAATTTTGGAAGGAGGCAGGACTGGGAGGACTCAAGAGGTTGTGTTACATGGGACACTGTCATGGGTCCAGACGCACAGGGCTGCAGGGAAGGAGAGCTG
The DNA here is from genome assembly GCF_036417665.1 of Passer domesticus. Taxonomy (NCBI): domain Eukaryota; kingdom Metazoa; phylum Chordata; class Aves; order Passeriformes; family Passeridae; genus Passer; species Passer domesticus. The sequence continues at coordinate 25,195,564 of NC_087482.1, read as the reverse complement.
CTCTGGGTTCTTGCAAGCAGGGCAGAGCTAGGAATGGTTTCCAGGGAGAAAAAAAATATCAGCAAATGAGTAAATCTGTGCAGGGAGTTGAGCTCGGGTGGGTGCAGTGATGTGCTGCGAATGGAATCTGTTTTATTGCAGGGGAAGAGATAAGTGATGAAGTTCTCATCCACACCCAGAGGGGAGGAACAGCCCAGGCAGGCAGCTCCAAACAGCCCAACCTGTGTGAGTGTGGGGCTGCAGTGTCACTGCACTGGTGACAGGAGGTGGTGATGGGTGCACAAAATGGAAAATCCGTGTCCAGGGCAGACACAGCCCCTGCAGCGCTGGGGCTCATCCTGGTTGTCCTGAAGGGAAGGCAAACAAGGCTTCCAAACAGTGAAATCACTTGACATGCAAATGTAGGCCTTGTTTGGGGCACGGTGATGTCGCTGGAACAAAGGGCAGGGAAGTAAACAGCCAGACAAAGGGGCCTCACTGTCCCAGTGCTGCTGGAAAAGCTCCTCTGTTCCTCAGTGGGATTTTTCTGGCTACTGACAAACAGCTCATGTGCCCAGTTCCTCTTGGCCATCCCTTCTGGGACCTCCTCGGTGATGATACTCCAGAGGAGCTACTTTTAGAGAAAATGAAAATATCAGGTTCTATTAATCTCCAGTTCTTCACAGCAATCAGCAGCTATTCCCTGGTGCTGCTGGCACATCCAGCCAGGCCCTGCCCTCCCAGGCTCTGCAGGATGCTGTGGGCTTGAATAGTCCCCTCAAATATCATCCCAAGGAGCATCTCACACCAATCCTTTCTTCATATTTGCAGCAGAATAAATAGCACTTTCTCACAGCAGAGATCTAATCACAGAACTGAGCTATGACTTATATTAGCTCATGATGTAATTTGCACAGTATGCAGCATTTTCTGGATGTGTATTAAATTATATGTATTTCCTGCATAACAATAATAATAGTATCAAAAAAATAATATTCCCTGCTGGCTTAGAGGAGAAGCTACTTGGATTTGTCCAGGTCTTCTGGGAAATCAGTGGACAAGCTCAGCTCAGGAGCTGAAATACACTCTACACTATTTAATGGTCTGGTTTTCATGGGAAGTGCTGCAGCAATGATTTAAAAACCAAACCAAATAAGAAACCAGTCCCCCTGCAGCATCTCACCTCTGCCCCATGATGTTCCCTTGTTGTTTTAATTCTTTTGGTCACTGGTTGTGCGCAAAGTTTAGAAACATGGCTGAAGGTGGTGATGAAAACTCTGCACTCTTGTAGATCTCATCTACTGAATCTATCTTTAGAGACACATAAAAACACTATTCCTGCAGATGTTGGTGCTGTCAAAATATTGGGACTGCAGGGGAATCAAGGAAGGTGTAATCTAAATACATCAATTATACTGAGGGCTCAGGATTGAGCTCAAAGAGAGGGAGGGAGCTGGCACAGCTGAGGGTGCTGTTTGATACCTCTGTGCCTCACAGGAAAGAAACTACTGCCTTTATTCTCTTTATATAATGGGATTATTTATGTCAGATGAAATCTTGCAAGTGTATGGGGTACAAAAACAAAAAAAATCTCTCCTGTAGGCATTTCATCTCTGAAATGAGGGAGGGGACAGGGTTCATCTGGGCTGCCTCAACTTACATAGCTTTTTCCAGCATTGAAATGTATTTCTGTGATTATGTTAGGAACAAATGTATAAAAGTTTTTTAATGTAATTTTCCTTCATTAAGGCAGCTGATTTAAATGTACAGTGTGCTGTGGAACTTGGTGTGACTTTTCCTAACCAACCATCAATAACTTGCTCCAGGAACAATTATCAGGAACTCCTAAAGCAGAATGTATTTCAAAGAGTGGGAACAGTCACGAGACCCTGGGCAAAATGGCCTTGGAGAAAATGGCGTTATGCAACAGCAAACAGTTAATCACGGACTGATTCTGCTCTGTGAAGAAACAGCATGAACTTGGTTTCTTGCTTAATTAAGTTTTATAATATAAACATGTATCTGATGTCCAGAAGGGCCCCTGATAATGGTGCTGTTGACCTGTGCAGAGAAGGGAGTGTGGGCTGAGCAAAGGCTCAGGGAACTTTAATCTGCCAGAGCAACAGCTCTGACTTTCAGGGTGGTCTTGGAGATGCCAGGGCAGGATTTAAAGGGCTGGTCTTTACAAGAACAGTAACAATACTTTTTTCTAAACTTTTTGCTGTATGAGTGTGTGCTGCGGCTTCAATTCATTGACACTTTTAGCAATAAATGCTGTGTGTTTTAACTTATTCAGCACAGCAAAAGGATTCCACATACATAATCTATTTTGGTGGGGGTTTTTTTGGTTGATTAGGGAGTTTCTTGGGTTTTCTCGGGGGTTTTTTGTTTGTTGGTTGGTTTGGGGTTTCTTTTTAATCAGATTTTGCCATTTTACTGTTGCTGTCATTTCCAGGCTGAGTGTCACAGCTGATGCTCAGCACTGAAAGCCAGGACTTCTTCGTATGCCTTCAAATCCAGCTTTGGAAAATGACTCATTACTTTTTTTTTGGCACTAAAAAGTTTATTACAGTACACAGAAAATTCTGCAAACAGCTGAGGGTTCCTCCAGCCCGAGGCATTTGATGGAGCATGTCCTGGGTTAGCACTTACAGCTCTCGTAAGGGATTTTCTGGGGCAGTGTGACTGGGTTGGGGTTTTTTTTGAAGTGGAATAAATGGGAATAACTTTCTGCAGGTGCTACCTAGGTGTAGGGTGTTCTGACTTGGCAGCTCGGAGCAGCGAGTGTAACACGGAGCTTTCTGAACAGCCTCTAATAATCTCTTCTGGCTTGCAAATAATGTAAACACCGAATCTTATAAATCACGGAGAAAGGAGTAACCCGAGACTTCAGATGGGAAAGCTGCCTTCCCTGGGAGTTCACTTGAGTGGAGGTCGGAGGAATCACTTGGAGCTGGTGAATCAGAGCTGGGCTGCTGCCTGAGCCGGGCTGGCTCTGCTGTGCTGCCGAGCCCTGTCCTGGGCTCCTGGGATCCTCTGCTCTGCAAGCGCCACGGGCAAGGTCATGAAGGGGGATGGCGGTGCCATGTGGAACCTGATGTGGAAATACTGCATTTCTGTCAGGACCATCAGGTACGGGGGCATTTGTAAAACTTTGTTTTGGGAGGCTGAGACGTGCATGTGTGGGAGCTCGCCGTGCTGCTGCTGGTCTCCTGCTCCCTGCAGAGTTAACTCTCAGGGAACAGGAGAGGGCTCAGTTCTTCTCGAGGGCTGTTAAGGTAAATTCTTCTCCCTCAGACTTATTCTAAACATGCAAAAAGAAGATGATGGGGTTATTGCAAAGAAATCTTCCAGGAATGTGGAGTTTTCTGTCTCATTTACAGAAAAGCAGGAGAAAATGGGACTATGAAAGAAACCTTATTTTTGTGAGTGAAAATTCAGAAATTCTGCTTCTCTCCTGAATGCTTGCCTGTCACAATTTTTTGTTTGTTCTATCTCTCAAATCCAGAAGTTGAGCAGCTGTTCTTGGCACTCTGCAAGCATCACTTGTGGGGAAGGGGGGTGAAAAAGAAGGTGGCTTTTTGGGCAGGATAAACCCCTGGGTTCAGTGTCCATTGTCTCCAGGCTGGTGTGATCTGTGAGCCCACCTGGGCAAAGCCAGGGGCTGAAGGAGGGGCTGGGCTCTGGGTGCTGAGCCTGGCTGGGCACAGCCCGGGGTGTTGGACACTGCTCCCTGCCAGGAGCAGCTGCCCAGGATTCCAGCCGAGCTCATGGTAGGAACGAGAGACGCTTGATAATTGTGCATCCTCACCGCGAGTTTTTGTATATTTTTAAATAGTTTCCCAGTCCCAGGCCTTGGTTTCTTGTGGGGGGGAGAGCTGTGTGGGTTAAGTGGTACCTTTGGCCATGCCAGGTCCCCTGGAGAGGTCGTGTAATCCAAGTAATGACTGCTTTTCACACTGCATAATTATTCCGGGCTGAGGAAATAGTTTAGAGAGCATGAATTCCTGCATGGGCTCTCATTCCTCTCTCTGAATGAGACTGTGGAAGGCTTTTTATCATCGGGGTACCAAAATAAAGCAAAGAGATCCCTTAGTTCCCAGCAGAGTCTATATAATAGAAACTGGCAATAATCCCCAAGAGAGGATTCGATTAAGATAAAAATAATTTTATTTATGATCTGGGTTTAGAACCAGAAGCAGAGGGAAAGCCTGAAAGAAGCATGCAAGTGCAGTCTTTGCAGCCCAGATGTTATTCCCAACCTCGGTGCTGCTGGAACTGCCTGAGACAAGTCCTGTGCAAACCCCTCAGCCCTGAGGGTGGATGATCCTAGCAAAACTGAACTTTAAAAGTTCCTCAGAGGCCTGGGTGTGGTGATTTTCCTGAAGTTTGACATGTAAACTGTGATGTCCTGTAAACAGCCAGTTCTGTATTTCATCAGTGACCTTAGTGCTGTGTAGGGTGGGTTGAATATTAGCTGAGTTATTCACGGCAGGGCTTATTTATAGAGCTGTTGGTGGCTCTCGAAGGCAGTGAAATGCAGAGTAACAAGAGGATTTTCAATGAATGTTTTTGTTTGTTTTGACAGATCCTATCTTCCTTTGGCAGCAACACCAAGAAGTTAAAGAGAATTAAAAAACGAGTTTTCCTTTGTGGAAAAAGTTCTCTAGTACCCTAAGTTGCTTTTGTGACACAATTCAGAGACCCTGGAACTCTCCCTGTGTTTTGGGAGACTCCAGCAACCCCTGGGGCTCAGGTTCTCATCCATCCCAGTCCTTCTCCCTCTGCCTCTTCTCTCTTTCCTGGGAAGCTCTGGAGCCTGTGCAGCCCTCGCTGGAGGTGCCAGCGAGCCTGGCTGTGCTCTGGAGCAGCAGAGGGAGTTTGGTGCTGCCCTGCCCCGCTGGGACCCTCCCTGCCCAGCCCGGTGCCCCACACTGGGCACCAGTCCGTGCCTGCACTACACTGGGCCACTTGTCCTGCAGCCCTGATGAATAGGGCGTTTGTGCCTGCCTGAGAAAACAGCCCCACTCCGAAAGGAAAATGAGGCTTTAGGGTTGATCTTATTTGCATTGGACTGCAGCAGCTTTAGGAAAACATATTTGAGTGGGCCTTTGTTGCCTGTTGTGGGCTGCGAGGCCTGCGGGCCTTGGCCCCTCCGTGTGCGGGGCCCGGGCCCAGCCCTGTGGGGCCATGGCTGTCTGCAGGGCAAGCACGGGTGCACAGGAAAGGCTGCAGCCCAGGGGAGTCCTGGGTGGTGCTGGAATGAGTTTAAGAGAGAGCACTGTGGAAATACCTAAAGATAATGGTGCCTTTTTTCCTTCTGGGGGCTGTTGGCCAGCTCCTAGAGCACAGTTGCAAAAGATAAAAAGATGAAGGGATTTCTCTGCTGTTGTGCCAAAGCTGAGCTTGTTGCACTTAACATGGAACTTGTGTCCTTGCAGAGCTCATTTCTCCGAGCCACGGAAGCCTCACTACTGCCAGGTTATTTCCCAAGGCACAGCAGGGGAGAGTCCCACTCTGGTCTGGGTTGAAAGGGACCCTTAAAACTCATCCAGTGCCACCCCTGCCATGGGCAGAGACATCTTGCACTGTCCCAGGCTGCTCCAAGCCCTGTCCAGCCTGGCCTGGGACACTGCCAGGGATTCAGGAGCAGCCACAGCTGCTCTGGGCAAGAGGGGCAGGGTTTGTCTGAGCCCCACAGCAGAGAACAGGGTAATCCCCAAGCCCCAGGACAGTGCCCACCCAGAGCTGGTGTTCCCAAGGGGAAGAGTAGTCATTCCTGTCCTGGCACTGGTGGGATGCAGGGTGATTCTCCCTTCCCTTGCCCAGCAGTGGTTTGTGTCACACCAGGGGTTTGGGCTCTCCTTGGTGGCTGCAGTCCCTGCCTGCACCAAGATGCTCAGAGTTTTGTCTCCCATGTTTCTGGAATGGGAACAAGGGTGTGTGCCACCCCCTGAGGAGGTGCAGGGGTGCCAGTGGCTGTGCTGTCACCACAGCCCTGCAGAGACCCTCCCCTCCGTGCTGTCACTGTCCCAGTCCATGTGCTGAGGGTGACCCTGCCCTTCTACTCCTCTAAGGTCTGTGAAGCGAGGGGCTGTGGCACTAAAAAGTCGTGCTCTCCTCTGCTGGGGAGTCTTCACTTGTGATATTTGCAGGGAGAAAACTTCCTCAAAATCAGGGAGCTGGCAAAGCCTGGGAGCAGGACTGGGGAAAGCTCCCTTCACTTTTTATTTCTGTTACAGCTGCACTTCAGTGACCCCACGGCTGGGGGACAGGCAAAGGCACAATCAGGGAATTGTTTGTCCATATCTTCAGGTTGGCCCTGTTGTTTGTAGGATCCTGGAAGTTTTGAGGCAGAGGAACAAGTATTGGAGAGGGGTGGGAGCAGACCCTGCGAGGGGAATGGCTCCTCCCTGGTGAGGTCCCTGTGCCAGCCAGCTCCGAGCATGGGGTTAGTGGTTGGAGACTGGAACCATCTGAATCAGCACATCCCAGCCCACAGAGAATAAATTACAGGGTTTATAGCAGGGTAACACATAGTTTTCAGCTTGCATCTTCAAGTTCTAGTGCAAGTAATGGAGGAAAACAGTCAATAGTTACTTCTTAGTGCTCCACACATCTGGAAAAAAGTAAGAATTAGTCCTCAGTCTGAGCTGTCTGGGAGTTTCTTCCCTCATTTTCCTTCTGCTACAAACATTTTCCATTTTGGTTTGGTCATACTTTATTTTTAGTTGTCTGCTTGGGCTTTTTTTTTTTTTTCCTGAACGCTGATGGAACAATGCAGTGATTTCACCAAAGAAAACCAACACCCTGAGCAGTGAAAGGGTCCCCTTTGGGCTTTGGTGGCCTTTGGGACAGCTACTGGAGCTGGGGTGGTCGGGATGGATCTCATAAAATTTGGATGCTTGGAGCACATAGAATTTAGTGTAACTTGGGTAGGGGATTGTTCATAAATGTTCTGAGCATCCAGACTGCTCTAAATTACACTAGGATCAGTGCAAAAGTGTGGGCTGGGAGCCAGGGCTGGGCACAGTTTGCTCTGCAGTTCATGGGCAAACATCAGCAGCTGACATGTGACCAGAGATAATGAGGTGGATAATCAGATGTTTCATTTGTGCTTGTCAGTTTTCCCCTGTAATGGCAACTCCAACACCTACCTCAGCTGTTCCTCCTGGCACCTCCAGGGTTAATGTTTGTGAAGCTCACCCGGATAAGGAGAATATCTGTTATGTATTGGTACAGTGGGGAGCAGTGGAGTTGGCACCTTTCATTAAGATCAGATGTTACCAATGTGATTTTCTGTAGCTATTTTATGGCTTAAACACTAATGAGAATTACTAAAAATTCATTTATAAGATTAAAAGGAAAAGCCAGAACCCCAAACTCAGTTATATCCATATTTATCTCCACAACCTGTTTTTGTATTTAGCTTCTACATGGGTTTCTTTGTCAACTGCAAAATGCTGCACTTGAGAAGCTACGAGACAAAGCCAAATGCAAGTCATTGTTACTGATCCCAGAGCTTTAATCCTCAGACAGGGATGGTTTTCTGGAGGCTTTAGTGCCATGTTTGGGTGTGGTGGGGCTGTGGCTGTCCCAGAGCTTCGCTCTGCTGGGAGATGTTCTCAGCCTGGCAGCCCCACGCTGCTGGGGAATGTTTGATGCACTCCCAGTGCCAGTGGAACAAATCATGGCCAGGGTGGCACCACGTTGTTGTCCTCAGAATGCTGTGTTGGGGGTGTGTGTGAGTGTGTCCTGTGCCTTTTGCATCCTAAAATGAATTATTTGGGTGAGTGTCTGCCCTGCTGTGCCTGGTCTGTGCACAGGCAGCTCCAGGGAATCACCGTGGCATTAATTCCTCTACCTAGAGCAGCTTGTTCAAGGGCAGAATTATGCTGCTGGGTTCTGCTTGGAATTGTTATTTTAAAAACGTCATTGAAATGTCGCTTGTATTCAGCCAGGGTGGGTAAGTTCTTACACGGCTGGGTTATTCCAATCTGATTGTTCATGTAAATGAGAGGTTTGTGGTTTAGGTTCAGTGAGCTTCAGCTGGTTATGGGTTACAGCCCTCTTAGAGCAGAGGGCCAGAAACTCATCAGCTCCTCCTGCCTTTTTTTTGTTATGAGCACTCGTTAAAATGCTCCCACTTTTACTTCTGTGTGTTCTTTTTGTCTTGAACTCTGTATTATTATTGATAAAAGCTTGAAATGCACAGGCAGGAGCTGGAAGAGGCAGCAGATGATTGCAGATTAATCCTTGCTTGAGGGTTGGTGTAAAGCATCAGAGTTTGCAATATTTGCAGGTATTTAAGTGTTTCTTTGCACAGAACCCTCGAGGTGAGGGTGGCTGCCCTGAACAGGCACTGCCAGTGCAGCACTGCTGCTGCTGGGGGCTCCTGGAATCCCATGTGGGGGTTTTAGGGCAGGTCAGATAACTGCAGGAGATATTCTGGGGCAGGGAGGTTGGACTGGATGACCCCCAGTGCTCCCCACCCAATCCCTGACTCTGGAATGTGGAAGTGATGGGTGAGGGCTGGAGGCTGTCCTCACTCACTGCCCACATCAGCTGCATCTCCAAGGTTCTGCTGTTTCATTGAAAAGAAAGGTATGAAAGGACCAGAAGCCAGCTTAGCTAAGTAGTTCAAAATTACGTCAACTTCCAACACTCTTTTGAGTTTTAATGTCTTTGCATTAAAATTACTGCATCAAAGTTTTGCTCAAACTTTCAGCAGCCCTGGGCTGGACTCTGCCAAGGCTCTGTGCTTGCAGAGTGCAGGGTCTAAAGACACGCACTGAAACCCTAGAAGTCAGAAACCTAATCCAGGGCAGTCCAGAGAAGTTAACAGCCTGTTTTATTATTTATTTACACAGACCTTTCCAAAGAGCCTGTTGGAGCAGAACCATGGGTTACTGAGCTGGTAGAATTGTTTGTCTAGTGGTGGAGGAGTTTCATTCTGTTCAAGGCAGCTTTTTGTACTTCAGTGCTTGCTGGAGGTGAGGTATATGGTAAAAATATACATGGCAGCTTTTTGGGCAGAATTAGATTGAGTTTTTTGCTGCTTCCACTGCTGCTCCTGCTTCTCCTTGCCTTCTCAGACTGAGTTAGAAATTGGCATTCAGGCTTTGCTCTGAAAGGGTGCTGCTGCTGCTGTCCTTCAATTACTCAGTTGTTTGTATTTTTGATATTTTTTTAACTCCTGAAGTAGCCCATGAGCTTGGGTCTCTTTGTTTTGAATGTACAAAGAAATAAATTATATGGGAGCATTCCCTGCTCTTCGGCTTGAACAGAATTACCTTTACAGTGGACTGCAAAGCAAATTAGGTAGGGGGAGCATAAAGCTCTGAGCTTATCTGCTTTTAACAAGATCATGCATTTTCCAGAAGGAGTCAGATGACGTTTTAGGAATTGGTAAGTACTGATCAATGTAAAGCCTATGAATCATGTCATTAACATCTGTGCTCGGGATTGATCATAGTATGAAAACGTGGGGTGGGAAATTATTTTAAGGAAACAGACTTCTGCTCTAAATGCCTGGTAACAGTTTTATTCCTTTCCTAACAGGAATTCATTTTGTTATACAAATATAGATTCTATTTCTTGCTGTGTTTTTGCTGTCCTTGGTGCAATATCTGCCTATTAATCATTTTCTCTGACAGTAATCATAAAACCAGCAGGAATTCATGCAGTAAGCAAAGCGTCACACGTTCAGTCATCTTTAGCACAGACAATAATTCATGGGTATAATTAACTGCCTGACAGGTATCGAGTGTGTGAGGTGTTTGAAGTGGGCTTGGGTTGTTGGGGGGTTTCCTGTGCTCACCACTGCTGGGGGGGGTGGGTGGCAGAGCTGCTTAATGAGGCTCTCATGACAACTGCAGGAACAGACAAATGAATTAAAATAAAATCAAAGCTCGTCACGTTCCTATTTACCGGCTGGTTAATGACACTTAAGCAGAGCTGGAGGTGGGCAAGGCAGGGCAGCTTGAGCTGCTGCATTTCCATGCTGAGGGTGCTGGGGTGTGGAGCTGCAGGCTGATCAATTAACAATTAAATATGCTCCTGAGTTAGTCACACCTGCCTTGGCCTTCTGGAAAAGTCTCGGCAGCGTGCATGGCATTTTGCATTCAATGAATTCTCATTAGCTGGTAGTACCAGAGCAAGGAATGATATTCCTTCATGGCATCAGGGGGCCACTTTCATGGTCTGATGGGGCCTGGTCTGTGCAGGGAGAACTCCGTGGATGGGAATTACACAGGGGAATTACATCCTGACACAGGGTATTCTGGTTCAGCTCTCCTGAAAGCCATTTATTTTCACATGAATTGGTTTTCTAACACGAGAGTCCTCCTGGACACTGCATTCCCACATCGTCTGAGGGCTGAATCACAGCCATACTTGTGTCACCATTCACCTTCCTGAGAGGTGCTTCACTGTGTTTGGATGGCAAATAAAGCCATCTTTCCAAGGAGATCTTGGAAATCAGGATTCCCTAGGATTTAAGGTTTAAGAAATTAGGATTTAAGAAATTGGAGCACTTAGGCTGAATTGAGATGGCGCGTGTCCCTGCAGGACCTGTGACATGCAGAGTGCCAGCAGTGGGGCAGGGCTGGGGGACAGCCTGGGCTCGGAGCTCGGCGGTGCTAGCACATTGTGCCCCCAAGACAGGGCACAGGCTGATTCTGCTCTTCTCCTTGCAGCCTGAAGGCCTCCTTGGGCTAGAGCAAGAGGCATTTCCAAAACTTTGGGCAGGCTCAGCCCACAGGGAGCCAGTGCGGAGGGAAATGTGACCTTTGTGCTGCTCGGGAGCCTTTGGAATGTGTTCCAAGCCTTGTGGACAACATATGTCCCTGTTCAAAGGACAGTGTGGCTGCAGTCTCCTCTGCTGCCCACAGCCCTGGCTGAGGATCCCTTTGTCTCAGGTGTTCTGAAGGATTGTCCCAGCTCTGACCCTGGAATGGTTCCCCAGCTCTTTCTCCCCTCGGAGCTGCTGGGACAGTGAGTGCCCAGGGTCAGTCCTGCCACAGGCACCAGCCTGGCCCAGCTCAAGGTGTCCCTGCCCGTGGCAGGGGGTGGAACAAGGTGAGATTCAAGGTCCTTTCCAACCCAAGCCATTCTGGGGCTCTGTGATGCTGGGAAATGATTCTATGATTATCTCAGGGTCCAGCTGGGAAGCGCTCCCGCGGCCGAGGCATCCAGGCAGCTTCAGAGGAAGCTGTGGGAAAGAGACGCTGAGCTTCTGATGCCTCTGGGAAGATAAAAGACACATTTGTACTTTGCCTTGGATACTCTTATCTAAGAGCAAGCTCTGCTTTCCTTTGGGAAGAAGGGCATGGAAGCAATAGCTATTGGCAGATCCAGTTATAAAAAAGCCTTTATAAAACCCATCAAGACAGCCCCCAGGCTGCTATTGTGGGGGTTTATTGTGTTCCTAAGAAATAGAAGCTGGTATAACAAAAGTTTCACAGTGAAATTAGAAGATGCTATGTGTTAAATTGCTTTTTTTTAGTCTTGTGTGTTTATCTTAGGGTTAAAGCTCAATTCCAATTTCCTTGCAACTGTTGGGTGTCCACAAAGGACCTGCAGCTGCACAGGGATTGTGCACAGGTAGGTGTGTTTATGTCAGCAGATGTTTGTGTGGCTTAATCCTCTTCCATGTTTAAACCAACAAGAGTGAACTATTCCACCAAATCAGTGAGATTGGGGCAGATCAATCTATACAGTACCTTACTACCCATTTGAAATTGTCTCCTAATAGTTCAAAATGAGTGAAAACCAGGCACACTGCTTAATCTGACTATTTAGGAGAGCCTAACCCTGCTGCTGTAGTGGGCACACAGCCCTGAAATTAAGCACTTTTCCACAAGGAGCCTTGGAGTGCTCAGCTGTGGGGTTTTCCTGGCCATGGAACAAAGACCTGATGGTAGAATTTCACTGACTGTATATTTTCAAGTTAATGTAACAAACACTTGTGGAAGAAAGGGGCCATCAAATGCAGATAAAGACTTGACTGCTTTCCAAAGGTTAATTCTTTAAAATTTCCAGTGTTAATTCCTTAAAAACAAACACATGGAGAACACAGACCATAAAGGCAACCTCTTGAAAGACTTGTCCCAAGTTGTTTCTCCTCTTTCCAGGCTCTGGAACCACTGCATTTTGCAGGTTATTCCACCTGCACATTCTAAGTGCTTGAGCAGATTTGTTGCTCAGATGATTTGAGTCTTGCACAGTAGCTCAAATCCAGGTCTAAAGGGAGACTAACCCCTTTAATGCCTGTCTTGTTGGTGTTCCTCAGGATAACAATGGGATGTAGAGTGAAAAATTATGCTGGAAAGGGTGTAAGTGACACTTTGTAAGTGCCTTTTGTGCGTCTGCTGTGCTGTCCTGTGTCCTCTCACCCCATGGTCCCCACATTTGGTTTTGTGACTGTAACAATCCATGGTGAGAGATAAGGAAAATAATCCACATAAAAACAGGCTGGCAGGGCCATTTCCTCCAAAACAGGGAAACCCTGGAGCTTTCACGGAAATTGGGAGTGAACTCCACTGAATGAATGTGCTGTATGTGCTCTTTCAAACAAAGATGGGGCTGGGTGTTCATGCAGAGATGTCCAGAATTAAAATAGTACATTTGCAGTGTTCCAGGCCAGGTTGGACAGGGGTGGGAGCACCCTGGTCCAGTGGAAGGTGTCCCTGCCATGGCAGGGGGTTGGAATGAGGTGGGCTTTAAGGTCCCTGCCCACCCAAACTGGTGTGGGATTCTGTGGCTCCTTGTTAATACAAGTCCCAGTGCTGCTCAGGGAGGACTCAAACGTCAAACAGCACTATAGCAGGCAGGTGGCTGCTCAGCTGCTTCTTCAAACCAGTAAAAAAAACCCCAAAAATCCCAAGCGAAGAAAAACCACACCCAAAAAACCCTTTTGCAAGTTACTTCTGTGTCTAATACTTTGTATTTCATAGCATGTATTCAACTGTTTAATGAGCGTTGCAGGCTTGCAGAGTTTTGTATCAATATTTGATAATTTCCCCTGGCTTTAAAGAAAAGTGTATTTCAGGCACTTAAGAGCCTTAGGGGAAGCTCTGAGCACCCGAGGGTAGCTGCTTGAGTGCTCAATGGTGTAAAGGTGTTTTGAGGAGGAGAAATCCCCTGGTTTATGTTTTAAGTACACTGAGGGGGCAGTGGTTTGGTGCTGGCATTTGTTCATTGAGTAGTTCAGATAATGAATTAGGAAACCCTGGAGACGAGCACTCAGAAGGCCTTTAAGACATGGAGTTTTCAAGCCTTAATACAGTAATTTTATAACCATTTTCACCTGGAGCTTGGTGGCTGTCAGTGACCTAAATTTGGGCTCTGAAGGAATTCCTGGGCTCTCTGGTTCAATTCCAGCTAAACAGGAATTCTGGGGCAGGGTAAAGATGAGCTTTCCAAAATGCAAGCAAAGAAGTTGAGCAGAGGAGAGGACAACCTTCCCTGACTTTGTTCCACTTTTAGGGAATGACAAAGCGCTGCTACCACTGTCCCTCCCAGCTGGGTAAGGTGCTGACCTGCCCCGTGCTGGTGCCTGCTCAGAGCAGTAACTCACAGGGCTCCAGGCTGCTGGGGTCAGTCCCTGCTCTGTGCCCCTCCCTGCCACTGCCTAATGATGCCATTAATAAGAGGAGCTGTGTCCCTGATTGTCAGGGAAGACAGAGGAAGGAGCCATCGATGTCCTTGGGGTGCTGATGTCCAGATGTGCCTGGAATAGATGGACTGCTAAGAAAACAAGGGACCTGGAGGAAGTCTCAGCCTTTTCCATCTCTGTCTCTCATTTTTCATGTCTATCAAAGCACAGAAGATGAATTTCACTGTGTCTGACTCTGCTGAGAGGGAAGGGAGGGAAACATTTTGTCCAAACAGTCGGTGTTCATTAAAAAGGGAGATGAACTTTGCTCAGTGCTTTAAAAAATGGCCTTAAAATCTGGCCCGAATCTGTGCTAGTCATACATTCTTCATAACTTTCCTTTCAAAAAGCTTTTAAAACTCCTCAGCACGGGGCTAGGAGCATTCTGGGTTGTGAAATTATCTTTGCAGACCTTGGGATTTTTTTCCAATGGTAATTTCAGAGCTCATATGTCAACAAAGCAGTGTACAGAATTATCATTTCCCTCTGGACTTTTCAAATCTGTATCTCCAGGGGAAATCTAGAGACCACATGACATCAGCTTGGAATATATTAATAAAAATGGAATGTAGCATTTGTTAAAATCCCTTTGTTGGAGAAACAGCCTCTTTTTCTGATTAAGTGCTGTGTCAATGTTACATCACACTGACTAAAGATGGTTTTGGGTATCAGCTGGGCTGACAAGCTTTAAAAGTACCTAGAATCCTCCTCTTGGCATTAAAATCCACCAACATTTGCTAAAGTAATTACTTCTGTTGAATGAATCTGTGGTGTGTCTGGGGAATTTGCTGCTGCTGAAGCTTTTTTTTCCCCTCCAACCTATGTGTCACAAAGTAATTCCTTGCAGAGGCTGCAAAAGCCTTAATATAATCAATTCACATGCAAATAAACATAACTCTGTTAGTTCTTGAATGGAAGACAGGCTCTGGAAAAGTCTCAAACTGAGGCTTGTGGTTCTTTGGCAAATATTTTTCAAGTGTTTCCTCCTCTTCAAGCTGGAGATCCTTCTAATTAACCAGCTAAGGCAACAAATGCTGTCCAGCTGAGGGGCAGCTCCAGGATTCAGATCCCAGATGGTTGATATCAGGACATGACTTGTCTACCAGAGAGCTTCACATGTGCCCTGGATTTTTTAATTCTTTCCCCTCACCCTTCCGGTATTGAGGCAGTTTGTTATGTTGCTATCAAATATTTATGTGGTTTGTCCATTGACTTTTCCTGAGGATTGCTGGGCTGGGAGGGAGCTTTCCCCAGAGCACAGGCTCTGCTGCTTGGGAGCTGCTTTGTTCAGCACCCTCTTCCCATCCATTTCTACAGCTGGAGTTTCCAAGGGTGCCCTAAAAAGGGCAGGAATAAAAGGCACCCAGTGAGGATAATGTTAATATTTACTTTTACTGTTTCTGTGGACAGTTAAAGCCTATGTGATTTCATAGGATGATCAATACAAATTTCAAACTGTTTTGATGTTCAGCACTGCTGAAGCGCAGCCTGGCTGTAAAATTTATCATCACTGGTAGCTAAACAAAAATACAGCAATGCAGCTTCTGTCTTTGGGGTTACTTTTTATTACATTCTACAATTAAACAGCCTGTGAATGTTCCAGACCAGGTTGGACAGGGCTTGGAGAAACCTGGGTAGTGGAAGGTGCTCCTGCCATGGCAGGGGGAGAACAAGGTGATTTTTTAAGATCCCTTCATCCCAAACAAGTCTGGGATCCTGTGACTGTGGTAATGGATGTGGTGATGTGTTGATTTAATTGTCTACTTTTTAAAATCTTCAATATTGTAGAGTGAGTTTTTTCATGGAGATGAGGACTTAGATTTCTAATTCCTGATGTTTAGAGCTTCTCTGAGTTTTGGAAGACAGCATGGTGGGACTTTCTCTTGCTTCAAATTCTTCAAACACTGTGGTTCAGTGTTTACATGTAAGCAGAAAACAAGACAGAAAGATTCTGCACTCTGGGAAGTATGGCAAGGAGGTCTGAACAGAAGCTGGGTATTGCATCAGTGCTCTTCTCTGATCTGTTTTACATTGCATGGAGTGCAGAGGTCAAACTGGTGGCATTCCCAAACAGTGGAGACTATACAAACTACCTTCAAAACTTCAGATCAAACTCAAGGTTAAATTAGAAACCGAGTTAAATGTTTTGGGAAAGTGCTGGTTTGGTTGTTTCATGGGTTTGTGTTAGAAAGGTGTAGTATTCTGCCTTGGCACTGAGGAAAAAAGCCAAACACAAAAAAAAAAAGAGGAAAAAAACCCAACAAAAATCAACCAATCCCCACTTTTAAAGTTGAAACTTGCATAAACCTGCATTAATTTCCTTGGCTTGCACATTTATGCCAAGGCTGGAGGGTTCTACCGGGGCATTTGTGGTACCCTGTAAAGTCTGTCCATGCTATTTGTGTCTGCACGTGGAATGAGGAGCAGGGAGGAATTTTCCTCCTGACAGCTGCTGTGATCACTCTTCTGTTAGGTCTGTCTCTAAATAAACCTGTTATTTACATGTGGTTCAAGTGAATGAAAATGCAGTTTAAGGGACTGCTTTGAGGCCACTGAGAGTCAGTGGGGAGGAAACTTCCACCAACTCAACCAGGATTTCACGTTTGCCCTCAGGAGACAACCAGTGAACCTGGAAAATGGTACAGTGTACCCTCAAGCTGATGGCTTTTGGAATCATTCTGCTTCTTAGGGTTTTCAGTTACCTTTATTTTCAAAATAAAGTAAACATTGCAGCCCTTGCTCCAGTAGCAATGAAATATTTCTTACGTGAGGTAGTTTGTGGTCTGGTCTGTTCTGACTGTGCAGAACTGGGCAGATACCGCTAGAAACAAATTGGGCTGCCCAAAGCTGAAGGAATTGGTTTAACAGGATGAGTAGAAAATCCTCTTTCTTGTCTGCAGGTAACAATTTCTAGTCACTTGGCCAATTTTGCGCTCTCTTCTGCTGATTTTTTCTCTTTTAGCTTTCAGACATTCCAGGTGTGGATTCAATTAAATATGTGCAGCAGCAGGGTGCTGTCCCAGAGGGACATTCCCTGGGTGGTTGTTCCAAGGGAAAGCTTTTCCAGCTTTTCCTTTGCACCCTCTGGTTGTGCCTGTGTGGCTCAGGCAGGAGCACAGGGAGTGCAGCAGACAAGATCCCAGGAAAGCTGCTTAAGCAATTGGATTTGGGATGTGCTGAATGCCTCAGCAAACCTCCCAGCTGGATGCTCTAATGGAGACAAACCTCATTTTGTGCCGTGGTGCTTAGCTCCTCTAAGCAGGTTTAGCAGCAGATCCTCAGTCCCTGAAACCACCAAACCTGGCTGGGAGGGGAGGGGTGGCTCTGGGGAAACACCTTGGCCTGCCACAAAACCAGGGTGTTCAAGGACTGAATAACTCCAAAGTTGGGGTAAAAAGAATATATACATTTATATAAAATACATATAAATATATAATATATGTATTATATATTGTATGTAACACATAAATACACATATATGTATGTGTGTATATATATATACACACACACACACTCCTATATGACATAGGCCACAAAAATAGAAATTTTTTTTTTTGCATGTGTAAGGATTTATTTGCCTATGAAGAGCTGCTCAGCAGTGGGCCTGAGGCTGATGAGCTCTGTGTCTGGATAAGGAGCGCTGTTCCTCCTCCCAGGTACACTCACACCTCGATGGAATCAGCCCCTCATGCAATTCCAGGAGCTGCCAGCTGAGTTCCCTCTCTTCCCTCTCCATCGCAGCTTCCTGCCAATGTGGGCTCACTCCTCTGCCTGCTCTAATGGAGTGGTGCCCTGGCCAAGCACCTTGCTAAAGCCCTCAGCACAGGTGGCTGATAATCTGTTTTAATTATAGTTAACGTGCTTAATTTCAGAAGTGATGTTTAAAGCTCACAGGAGGTTCCAAAGAGCTTTCCAGCTCTGCCTTCCCAGCCTGGCTGCAGTCACACAGCCTCCAGCTCACAGGCTTTTAAATTATTTACCCAAAATTGTTTTTGAAGAAAGAATTAAAAATTAAAAAAAAAAAAAAGGAAAGAAATTGAAGTTTAAATCTATTAAGAACTTGATAGAGGGATGGAATGGAAATAAGAACTCTCATAAGAGCACTTCAGCTTCTGGTGATCTGCAGGGAATAATGGGTGAGTTTTGGAAATCTCGTTGCTTTTTATTCCCCCCCTCAGTTTCTCCCTGTTTCCCCTTTCAAATATCTACTCCACTTACTTTGCATTTCCAGTGCCTTTTGCAGTGCTCAGCCCTGTTAGCAGGTGAACAGAGTGATGTGAATTGGTAATTCCCTTCCTAGAAGGGGTCCTGGCTGCTCTGCACGTGATGCCTCCTGCTCTGGGGCTTGGTTTGTTGATTGGTTTTTTGGGTTTTTTTGGTGGTTTTTTTTTTGGGGTTTTTTGTGGTTTTTTGGGGTTTTTTTGTTTGTTTTTAATTTGGCTGTAGAAAGGAAAGCTGTGCATGTGTTAAACTTTCTGGCTGCTTGCAGTAGCAGAGGGGCTGACAGGCTGCCTGGGCAGCTGCTGAATTTCATCCTATCATTTCAACAGAAACTAAACCCTGCTCTCCTCAGCACCCCACACACAGCAATCTGTCTTCCAGGCGAAATTAAAACCAGTTTTAGCATCTGCCTAGCCGTGTAATGCAGCAGTGCAGAGGTGTGGAGAACAAAGGCAGTGGGCAGGCAGGAGGATGTGTGTGTATCCCCTCATTTTGTGTTCTGCAGCTCAGGACAGTCATTTGCTGAAAATTATCCCTGTTCCGTGTGAAGTGTGCTCAGCCAGGATCAATATTGAGCAACAAAAGGTGCTAAACCTTCTCCTTTAGTCTTTGGTGCTGAATTTTAGCTCGCTGAGGCTCCCAGGGCTGCTCTCACTGTGTGAGTAGCTGGAGATAACCCTGCAAGAGACATTTCTTTCTAGCCTTTGCTTTAATTTCCCTGCTATTTAATAGTCCTCCTTTTAGCCCGTGCAGTGCCCGAGTAAGTTTTCTCCCTGAAAAAATGATTCTGGTACTTTGCAACTGAGACATTGAGATAATTGCTTTTCCCAGCCCTTGCTCTGTAGTTGCATAGGTTTTATATCTGTTCCCCTCTTCAAAGTATTCCTCCTCCAGTATTCCCAAGCACAGCTGGAGAGTCCAAAGAGCAGTTTGGAAATTCTATCAAGGCAGTATTGAAATGTCAGCTACTGTAACCGCGTGGGTTTTCAGTTCCTTAGTGTCACAGCTCCAGATGTGATGTGAAAACAATCATCCAAATGCACAAACTGCAGCCAAAGATGCTGGGATTGCAGAGATTGTTTATGCTTTAACAATAAAGCAGTGATTTTCTATCTTACGTGATTTCTAGGCTATTAAATTCTTTATGTTATGGTGAGCAAGCTTGCAAAACCTACACGTGATGAAGCTGCAGATGTTTTGGCAGCAATGGAAATTTGGTATTGTGCTACTGCCTCATCAGCTACTGCTCTCTGTTGGGTTTGGGGTGAGTTTTAGCAGTTTCGGGGCTGAAATGAAACAAGAAGTGTATTTGATAGAGCAATAAACTGCCTGGTGGGGCAGGGCAGGGCAGTTCTGGGAATTCAGACCTGGGTTTCTCCAGACTGCAGGAGGAGCTGCACGTGCTGTCTGTGCTGGGAGCATTAACTCAGGGCTGTTGTCGTGCCAGGGCTCATTTGAGAGGGTCATGGCACTTTGTGTGATACCAGAGGCCATAAAACGTGGTGTGATTTGGGATTCTGCCCAAACCTGCCCCACATCCAGGCCTGTTGCTGAGGGAACTGGATCTGGCACATGTTGGGCAGCACAGGGAAATTCACTTTGTTCTTTACTCCACACCTCTTCTTTCCCTCTCACCCCTTCTCTAAAATTTTATCTACAAGGCTTCCCCCAGCATTTTCAGGTGGAACAAGAGCAGACTGAGGGGTGACTGGGAATTTGGGTGGTCACATCGTTTTCAACCATGGGGTTCAGGCCATTGTTCCTCCACTGGGGGTTAACAGAGAATGGAAAAGGTGAAAAACCAAAGAGGGCCAAGTACTGGAAGAGGCAATGTCAGCTTGGTACAAGGCTCTGGAAGAAACGGGCAGCTGGAGCAGGGATGAAAGAGGTGTTTGGGGAGAGCCCAAATCTCCTGAGGGCCTGAAGGGAATCATTTAAGTCCTCAGTCTTTGTTATTGAGCCAAACTGCCCTCCTTTGCCACCAACTGCTTTGCAAAAGGTCATCCTTCCTCTGGGTCTCATTGCAGGGACACATAATGTGGATATTTTGCTGGTTTGGAGTTAAATAGTGTGTGTTCAGATGGCAAAGGAGGCAATTACTCTGCTTTACAGAGGTAACAATTCTCAGTTACAGGCACTCAGGCAATCACACATCTGGCTAGTGGAATTGTTGCTGGGGATACAAAAAAAAAAAAAAAAGAACCAAAACCAAACCTTATGAAGATCTGAAAGATATTTACACTTTAAATATGTCATCCAATCTGTAGTACAAAACTTTGCCTGCCCAAGTAAGGGAGAACTGTGATATACGTATGTATCAATGTGAATTACAGATAAAACAATACCTACAAGACTCCAAAGGGAAGTTTTACTGTTTCAAAGTGGGATCAAATTCATTCAGTTCAGTGCTGGAGTCCCCAGCAAAGCCTGTCTGTCGTGCCTGCTCTCAGGGCTGGATATTTGATGTTTATCCTCACATATGAGCTAGGCTGAAATTCCTGTGATGCAGAAAAATATTTGTAAACTTTCAAGGCCAGATTTGCTGCCCAGGTGTGAGCTTCGATAGGTTTGAGGAGGGCTGAGTGTTGGTTCAGGGCTGTTTTTAGTTAAAAATGCAGTGGGTGCATCAGCTGTGCCAGTAAAGGAAGATGCTCTGGCATCTGAAGGGAAGTTCTTTATTTAGCAGGAATATGGAGTGTGAAATGCCACAGCTGAACAGGTAATTGAAGGAGACAGTCAGCCCTGCTCAGTACCCCCAGTGTCCCTGGCTGGGGGAATTATTCAGGCTTTTAAAGTCCCATTGAAGTGCTCTGCTGGCCTCGTGGAAAATCCTCTGTTCCGTGCTCACTCCCACTCAGGAGACCTTGAGAACCTGAAAATTTAGTACTACAAAATAGGCTTAACTCTTGCAGAAGGTTCCATTTAGTGTTGATGCACGTGGAAAATTAGAAAAGCTAAAAATGCACTGCTTTATCATGCATTCAGGAGGTTCTGTACAAGGCAAAGGCAACTTTTTGAAACACGTGCAAAAAATTTGGTGATAATTTGGACAGTACAATGTGTGTCCTGTACACGCAGTGCACATGTTCCTTGTTTTCCAGCGAAAAAGGGAGTTTGTGTTCCAGTGGGAACAAAAGGGATAAAATAATAAAGATTTCAGGAGGGATGTGTCTGGGGGCAGAAGTGGCTCAGTCCCAGCTGCCTGGGCAGTGAGGCTGAAGGTTGTGCCTTCACCCAGGAAACCCCCCCAGCTTCCAGGTCAGCTGCTCTGTCCTTGGCCAGGGATGGAGCTCATGGTGGCCTTAAACCAGAACAGACTCAGTTATTGCTTAGATTTGCTTAAAATTTAACCTACCATTCATTTTGTCATCTGATGTAAAATAAAATGAAATAAATCCCGATTTATCAGTGTAAAGAGGGTTTCACTTCCTCTGCCACAAGCCAGTCCTTGATGCAGCTGAATGATCACAAGTTCAGATTTTTGAGGCAGAATCCCAGGACAGCCAGAGCTGGAAGGAGCCCACACGGGTCAGGTGATTTGTGACCTGCAGTGCTGTGGTTAGGGTTTAACCTGGGCTGGGGAATGGTAATTATTCACTTCTGAGCAGCAATGGCTCTGCCGTGATCAAATAAAATCTGTGTGTTATCTAAGTGGCTCAGGGTGATGTGAGCACCTATAAAAATCCGAGTGCAGGCACGTGGAGGAAAGGCAGGTGACTCTGGGGATGCATCATCCAGGAGCTGCTCCCAGTGATAAGCAGAGCACTGCAAATCCCTGCCACTGCAGTCACAGGGCAATATTTTAATTATTAATGCAAAAAGAATTTGAGTGGCATTAATTGCAGCTGGTAAATTTGTCACCAAAGGCAGAGGAGAGGAATTGAGCTAATTTATTGTGCTTTGGAAGGCAGGTGAGGAAATGTTGTCACTTCTTACAGAGTAATGTTTTCTATTCTGCTTTCCACAAGAGAAAGAGCACCTGTCCAAGGAGCACATCTGGATAAACTGAATCCAAATGCTTTCAGCAGAGTGGGCCAAGGAATTCTCTCCAACATGTAACTAATTGTTTTATGGGGATGGGGAAAACAGAAGCCAGAGCAGTGCAAGTTAATGTAATTTTTATCTTGGAGGAGAAAGGAATGATTTAGACAATTGCTAATGTGTGGGAATCTGCTACTGATTTTTGACAGAACTGTGGAACAGTCAGAATGCAAATTAATTCTGGTGGCCTGGCTCTGTAATTGATGGGGCATTTATGGACTTGAATTGAAACAGACTTGACTTCTGTCTCAGAGCATGCTGTGGGTTTGTGCAGGGTGCCAGGTGTCCAAGGCAGTGCTCTCCAAACCCTTGGATGTAATTCTGATGGTTCCCCAAACGTGGCTGTAAATCAGAATTACTGCAGAGCAGCCAGGTTTAAGTGGAGTCATAAGGATGCTGCACTCCATAAATGTTAATATTCTGTTCCAACAATCATGGTTCAGTCTGTGGGGACACAGAGGGCCAGAGGTGGCAGCTCTGGGGTAGTTTGGGGAGGAGAGTCCAAGCAAACAATGTGCATATTTTAACAGGTAATAGGTGACTAGCTCATAGGTGATTTTAATAGGTAATCTTAATTTTAATGGGTAATAGTTGAATGTAAAGCAGAGAGTCTGTAACTGGGGTTGGAGCCCACACCGAGTGGGAATCCTGTCCCAGGGAATTGGTTCTGTAGAGCTCAGCAAGCTGGTGAGAGGCAGATGGAGCTTTGGTGGATACAGTAAGATTATCTCAGACCTGCTCTGAGTCCCTCCAGAGTCTGGGAAGGCTTGGAAGGATTTTGGTGGCTTCTCCTTGTGGAAACTCAGTGTGTGGGTTGTGTTTTCAGGTATCAGGACAAATTGCTGCTGAGATTCCTGTTTTCTGTTCTGTCAGACAGTCTCATTAATAACTCCAGCACCCAGGCAGGGATGTTTCAGAGGCAGCTGCAGCACAGGATGGGGAGCACCCATCATCAGCTGCTGCTGCAGACAAAGGACTCAGGGCTTAGGACTGACACCTTCAGCTGCACAATCAGCCCTGGCTGGACGTTTGAGGATGGTTTTTCTGTTTTTTAATAATTTCCTCCCATGGCAAACCAAACTCTCCCTTACTATTGCCTGAGGCCAGGGTTTATCAGCTGTCAGACTGCAATTAATCTATTTAAATAAATAAAGCATTTCCAGCTGTAATGAAGATGTGCAGGTGTCTTCAGAGTTCCAGCTCTTGAGGAGGGACCTCCTGACATCCCTGGGCAGTGGGAGTTTGTACCTTTAGAGTAAATGTGAATTAAAAATGTCCAGTTTGTACATTCCTGAGTTCCTGTAGGGCACAGACCTGCGCAGCACATGTATCTTGAAAGGATGAGGTGCTGAGCATGCCCTGCAAGGGTCTGATCTCTGCATGTTCTGGGTATTTGTGTAAATTGATGATATGCCCCACCATGACATCACTTAGCTGGGATTTCGGCAGAGTGTGCATGTGCTTTGCAGAAGTACAAACTAATCCCATTTTGGGCTAAAAAAAGCCCAGTTTGTGGGCAGAGTGCTGGTTCAGAGCCTCCCATTCCATTGCCCTGTCCCCCAGGGGATTTCCTCCAGCATTACCTCAGCTTTGGTGCCATAGAACTACATCACTGAAAATGGGCAGGTGTTTCTCATACCTCATAATTCATTCTGAATATCTTAACTGTAAGAAATAATTGTTTTACTTCAACGCTGAGCCTAAGCACTGCTGGCTGTTACTGTTCACATGATAAAGAGAGGCAAATCCCTCCCCCTAGGAGGCCCTGGGGAGTTTGGTACCACTTGGGTGCTGAGCCCTGCTGGTGGCACCAGACACCCAAAATGCCCAAGGTGTGCTGTGTCCTTGGTCCTGACTGCAGCCTGCTCCTCCCACAGCAAATGAAAGCTGATTCCCTCTCTCAGTGTGTCCAACAGAACAGTTCCTTCCTGGGAAAACGTTCCCAGGGTGCTGTTTTTGCCAATTCATCCCCCAGAGGAAAAGCTTGCTGAAGAGCAGGGAGGGAAGATGAATGCTGCTCATTTGCTGGAGATGGGGACAGGCTGCAGCCTGTGCCAGCTCAGCACAGTACCCTGCTCAGTAACAGTTTTTAATGCAGCCATTTCCCTTTTCTCCATGTCTGCAGTGATGCTCTGGTTCTGCTTTCTGCTGCCACGCTTCACATCTCCTGTAAGAAATGGAGGTACGGGTCATGGGGAGTTAATTGGGAGCTCAGCTCTTCCCACAGGCCACGGAAAGAGCATTTGGAAACAGAAATAGAAAAGCTGCCCTAATGTTCCTCCAGCCCTGGCCTTTTCAAAGAGCTTTGACTCGTGTCCTTCATGGGCTGGGGATGGGGCTGAAGGGTCCCTCAAGGGGCTTGGGGTGATGTCTGTGGCAAAGTGCAGTGAGCTGACATCAAGAGAGGACACCAGACCAACCTTACCTTTATCTCCACATAAATACCCTTTTAAAAATACAGCTATTTTTAGGAGCTGTGAGTTAGCACCATTCTTTCTGTGTTTCCATCCTTCAGCTGAGCACTTGGCATTTTAGCAGGAGGGGTTTTTAAAGCTGACCTTGTTCCAAACTAAAGGATAAATTCCTGTTTGCTGGGTATCTTGGGCATTTTTCATGATCCAACTCTTTGCTTGATTCACCAAAGCTCTTAGCAGTCATACAACCAAATACACACCCACTATTACAGGCAAAGGAAAGTTATTCCAAATATTGATATTGCCTATGGATTTCTTTAGCTTTGTTTCCCTTTTTTTCCTGTTTGT
This sequence comes from Passer domesticus, assembly GCF_036417665.1. NCBI lineage: Eukaryota > Metazoa > Chordata > Aves > Passeriformes > Passeridae > Passer > Passer domesticus. The sequence continues at coordinate 25,170,904 of NC_087482.1, read as the reverse complement.
AAAGGTGGAAAGAGACCTTCTCTCTTCTTCACTTAGGCTCTTCTTCACTTAGGAGGGGGAGAAAAATGTTTATTTAAAGTGAATAAAAACTAATTATCATATCCAGGATTGAAAGTTAAGAGTTCTATTTCCAGCTCTCATTAGTAGCTTCTGAGTTTGTTGTGTAACACCAGGTTCTTTTGGGGAGAAAGGGCTGGTAAAACAATAAATCAGTTTTTCTAAGAGATCAATTTAAGGAATTGATCTTTTGAATCAGTATTACACCTGGGAAGAGCTGTGCATATGCTGGATTGATGGACTGTAAAGTACACTCATCAAGAGGGAAATGGAAAAATGTTATTCTTCCTGTCCCACTTGTCACTCTGGTATTTATTTCCAAAGAGCAGCTACTCCTTGGGAAAATTGCAGCAGCTTGAAAGTCAGCCGTGCCTATGCTTTCTTTTCAAAATATATTGATTTGTACATTTTTTAGTGGCAGCTCTCTCTGTGCCCTCTGTCAGAGCTGGTGCTGGGTGGTTCCTGGGGCAGGGATCCCCCTGGGGAAGAGGTGCTGCTGTGGCAGCATTTATGGCCAAAGGGCACATCAGGAGTGCCAGAGTGGGAGATGGAAATCCCCTGAGCCCCTGGCCAGCCCTCCACACACCGACAGGAGGAGAATGAAGGGTGGTGCCAACCCTGGCACTGGTGAGAGGGGCAGGGGCTCTGGGTGATGCATAAACATGGGAAAAGCAGCAGTTCCAGGGAGCTGAGGCTGAAATGGGAATTCCTGGCCTTTCAGCACTAATCCCTTCCACTTCAAGCAAGGATGTTGTATGTTTTTTTCTCATAATTCAGTCATTTTTGACAGTTTGCTGCTTGCAGAACTAGAAATCTTTCCATTTAATTTGCTTCCAGGTCATGCACTCTTGTGCCAATGCTAATTTTGGATTTCCAGCCCATATTCTCACCCCAGCTTGTGCTGTAAAGGCCATTCTGACCCTTCCTGTGGCTCTGTGGGGCTCAGGGACTGGATCCTTGGCTGCCCACAGAGAAGCTCCCACTCCTCCAGGCAGACAGGGTGACGTGGTATTTGCTTTTCCTCAGCTTTGGGCTGGACAGAGGCCTGAGCCCTGTCCCACAGCAGGGCAGAGGTGGTGGTGAAGTTAAATCAGGAGCAGGCAGCATTCCCAGAGGGAAGTCCTGGTGCAGGGACCTTGCTGAGACCCTTGGGCAGCTGGCAGGTTGTCCAGTTTTAACTTCTTTTCTGCCAGGATCAGGATAAAGTGCACTGGACAGTATTTCTTGTTGGGACTCAGATGTTTATTAATTTTATCCATGTTACAGTCTCACAAACCCTGAGTTCTACAGCACTCCAACAAACTGAAAATCTCTCTCTACAAGGCCTTTTAAGGATAAACTGTCCAATTAAGAAATGACACCAGATTTATTTTCACTTTTAACCCAATAACCAACCACCCATGCCTGCAATGGGGACTTTTTTATCCAATTACACAAAACCACCCAAACCCATGGAGAAAAAGGTGAAGAAGAAGGTGAAGATGAAGGACCAGCCTCTACCCTAAAACCTCCATCTTGCTTTATATATATCACTATATTCTAAACCCTTAAACTCTGAGTTCCCCACCCTGTGATATCACACACTTCTATTCAAACTGCACACCCACAATCCCAGTTCTGTCATTCCATTTTGGAAGCTTCTCCACAGCCTCAGGTCAATGCAGTGTTCTCTTGGGGGTCAGTGCCTGGCAGCACAGAAAGTCTGGAATTCTCAGTTTCCAGGGCTCCAGCAGCAGGTGAGATGGTGTAACTCCAGAGCTGTGGTTCCTTGCCAGGCAGCCCCGTGGCACTCCAGCATTAATGAATTCAGGTTTTTTAGTGCCCAATTCCCAGGCTTTTCCTCATGTCCCTGATCTTGCACTGACAGTTCTACCGAAAAAAGAAACAAAACCTTCCTCAGCCTCATGTAATTTTTACAGCTTCTGATTTGTACCACACCTGAAAATCCCCACAGCAGCATTATCCTGCTTTATCTGTTTCTCTGGGATTTTCACTGCTGTGGGAAAACTGCCAGGGAGCTCCAACAAACTCCTCAGGAGCTGGAGGAGCTGTGGAGGTGTACCTGTACATACACACTCAACTCCCACAGGCATTCCCTCTGTTTCTTCATTTTAAAGATGGAAAGGAAAGGAAAGGAAAGGAAAGGAAAGGAAAGGAAAGGAAAGGAAAGGAAAGGAAAGGAAAGGAAAGGAAAGGAAAGGAAAGGAAAGGAAAGGAAAGGAAAGGAAAGGAAAGGAAAGGAAAGGAAAGGAAAGGAAAAAGGAAAGGAGAGGAGAAAGGAAAGGAGAAAGGAAAGGAAAGGCAGAGAAAAGGGTTTGGAAATAAATTTCATCTTTTGCTCCAAAATACCTCATTTTATCCATGGAGATGAGGCAGAGCAGTAGCACAGAAGATCCACAGTTGTGTTTCCCCTGCTAGAGGATCTCTGATTTTATAGATCAAGTCCTTTAACACATTATCTGAAAAATTAATCAAGTTCTTGTCTTCATCTTCTGGGAGAGAGTGGGAGGAGGAGCCTGCAGGTAAAAGCCCATCAGACAGAAAGCACAGAGGAGCAGGTGAAGTAAGGACCACTTTGCCTGTTAAATCTCTCCTTTAAGCAATGTTGACATTGATGGAAATGTTCTTTTTTTGGTGATTTCTCTGATAGTTTGTGATTATAAGGCACTGAAACTCACAGGTTTCTAAAAATGAGTTACACATCATAACTTGTGCATTTATTGGGTGTGTGGAGGTCTGTCCTGGCAGGAGGGGAAAGCAGCTCAGTGAGAAGGTTTGGGCAAGTCTGGCAGACAGGAAGTAGAACTATAAATATTTTTCCCATATTTCCAATATTTTTCCAGTATTATAAATATTTTCCCAAAACCTTCCTACAGATTCCTTTAGCGCTGTTTCCCTCTCTCTTCCTTTCTGGAATGATGGAAACAGACCCTCTCTTCTTTCCTGAGGAGAAGGAGAAGAAGGGTTTTTAAAGTGAATAAAAATTAATTGTTACAGCAGATTGAAAGTCAAGGGCTCTATTTCCAGCTCTGTGGCTGGCTCCTGATTGCTCCTTGGCACGGGGGCACCTCGTGACTCACATTCCAAAGGAGAGCTCCTGGTCCTGGATGAGCTGCAGCTGCTGCAGGACCCGTGAGAGGAGCAAGGCCAGGGACCACGTGGGGAACTGAACCTCCCCTCCCAAAAAACCCAACCAAAAACCTAAGAAACATCCCTAAAGCCAGAGGGTTTGGGGATGGATGAGGGGGTTGGGTTTTCCAGCCAGAAATCTGCCTGGTCCTTGTCACTGTGCAGCAGCTGAGAGTAGTGTCAAAACCTTAACCTTGCCCCATCTCAAGATTCTTATCTGCAGAAAGGGGAAGAAACGATTTTCTTCAAAATATTCACCTTTTAACATGGTTTCCTTGAACTATATAAGACTCTGGTCCAGTCAAACAATCCACAGAATTGTCCAGCAAAGCAAAAGCTGCCCACATAATTTGAATCTTGAGTCTACAGAAGGTCTGCACTTTTCACTGATCATTGGGTGGGGTTAAAAGCACCAGGCAGAGGCTCTCACCTGGGCACAGCCCAGCCCCCAGTCCCTCTGTTCCAGTTGTTGCTCCTTGTAAGAACGTGGAAAAAATTCTGTTAAACTCCAATTTCCTTTTTATTCTAGGCCAATAATTTCCCTATGCATTTTTTTTCCTTTGGGCTGTTCTGCATCTGAGCCTCCTTTTTTCTGAAAAATTAGTTAAAAACAAAAAAAGGCTGAAAATCTCAATAACAAAGAAAGCAAATCCCGATGATTCAGATTCAAAACCCTTTTTCCAAGTCCAAGTGCTGTTCCCTGTGAGAAAGAGATGAGCTGCTTTTTGCAAAATGGACCTTGGAAAATGAATTTTATTATGAACCTCTCTCTTTGTAATATGCTTATCTCATTTAGTCACAGTCAAGTATTAAAATTTTATATCAGTCATGACTGTATATTCATGGGCTGCAGGTCCTAGGGATGATTTTCTGTGACTTGCATTTTGGACCAGTTCTGAGGAGATACAAATGAGCAGTCTGTGCTGGGAAGCCTTTACAAACTGTAGTTAAATATGGAGAAGTCTTAAAAATTAAATCGAGATTTTGCTCTTTCATGGCCATAAGTGTAGAAGAGAAAAAAGGCAAACATTAAATAACTGGAGACTGGGTAAAAGGACCAAATTCATCTTGTTTTCCTGAGGAATGGTCATGTGCAAGTGGGCTCTTTGTCTAAGCAAGACAGGAGAGGGTTTGCCTGACTCACCTGGTGCAGGGAGCACCTCAAGGCACAGCTAAATCACAGCCCCTGCTTCAATAAGCAATTAAACATAACCATGATCAGGATATTCCAAATGCAGCTGCCGAGGTTGTGTGGCAGGAGTGCAAAGGGAGCCAGGATCAGCAGGAGCACCTTGAATTCTGGGAAGCACTTCAGGTGCAGCAGGCGAGAGGAACATTGCTGAGAGCCTTCCCAAGGCCCTGGAGAGAGATGAGGAGCCAGGAGCAAATGCAGCGTGACAGGGAAGGGTCCTGGCAGAGCCCGGGGGTGGGAAAGGCTCCGTGGGAAGTGACAGAGCAGAATTCCCCTGGGGTTTTGGTGTAAATGAGCTCTGCATTGTGGGGGGTGGGATGTGGGCAGCTGGGACCTGCCAGCATCAGGTCAGGGGCTGGGAGTCATAAAACACTGGCAGGGTGGAAAGGGCATTCCTGGACCTGCCCAAATTCCTGGAACTGCCCGTCTTTGGGGGATGTGGAGCATGGATAGGGGAGGAAGGAGGGAGGGTTTGCTGAGGGTGATCAGTCTCAATAAGGAAGATCAAAGTGGAACCAACCAAATAACAGAGGCCAAACCCTTGCAAAATTTGGATATTTGGAAACAACTTCTGTTTGCACTAAACCCGATGCAAGTACCTAATTCACAGAATCCTGGAATGGTTCGGGTTGGAAGAGTTCTCAAAGCCCATCCAGTGCCACTCCTGCCATGCCAGGGACACCTTCCACTGTCCCAGGGTGCTCCAAGCTCTGTCCAGCCTGGCTTGGGCATTGCCAGGGATCCGGGGCAGCCACAGCTGCTCTGGGCACCCTGTTCCTGTGTTTTACCACCCTCACTGTAAAAAACTTCTTTCTTCTATCGCATCCCAGTTTATGCTGCCCTGAGAGTGTCACCACCAGCTCTTTGATGCATTTCCTGAAATAGATTTGTGTCAACATTTGAATCTGCTTCAGCTTTCCAGTGCTGTGATTTCCCAGCTGTGCAGTGCTGTGCTGCTCCTGGGTGGGTTGGTTGGGTTGTGATCACTCTGATTTTGGAGTGCAGTCACTGCAGTGGTCCCCATGCCCCCCTCAATGTGTGCCCTGCCAGCAATTAAACTTCCAGCTGGGAAATAAGGAGAATGTGGCTGAGGCTGCCTCACTAAAGGAATGAACGTATATCAAATAAACTGCAGCAAAGTGACAAAAAGAGTCCCTGCAAGGCCAGGGATGTGATGTTACAGGAGCCTGTGACAGCAGGCTCTGACTGAGGGGAGCTGATGCCTTTACCCACACACAGACAAATGGATCTCTTCTCTGGGAAGGGAGCAGCACTCCCAACAAAGGGGGCAGGGATTGTTCTCATCCCTGGGAAATGCCCCACATCACCCTCAGCACATGCAGTGTCTGTAGAGTGCAGTGACCAACGTGCAGGAGGAGAGCAGGTACAAACTCCAGCCAGCCTCAAGATTATTCACTGTCACTGGTAAGGCTGTTCAGCATTTGAATAGATACCCCTCATTAGGGGTTTATTTTAATGAATTAATGGAGTGTGCAGTGATTCTCCATTTTTAATCAAAATTCTTGCCTCTGACTTTTTTTGGGTTTTTTTGTTGTTTTTTTGGGGGGTTTTTTTGCCTATGCTTCCCTATCTGTGAAGCACAGCCAGTTACAGGGCTGCTGCCCCTCCCTCAGCCATGCTCTGAGGGCTGGCAGCTGGTTCCCTGCAGTGTGGAATGTTTGATCCCATCTCAGGTGTGGCAGCAGCACCAGAGGCCCTGGCTGCAGAGCCCCCTTCACTGAGCTGCAGCCTCAGACCTCGGGAAGGACGAGCAAGGTGCAAAGGAACCTGCAGCAGCACAGCTCCAGCCTGGTGTGGAGCTGCCCACAGCCACTCACTCACTGTTGTTCTGCCTCTGAAATAGCCAGGAGGAAAATTAAAATATATACAGGGAACATGTTTCTCTATTTCCCAGATTTTCACGGGGCCCAGCACTGGCTGAGCTTTATTTCAGTCCCCAGCGGTTTCCCCTCTTTGCAGATGAGCTGGGAGGTGTCAGCTACAGGATTCATCTCTGCTTCCACAGACAGCAGCAATGAAATCATCTGGCTTGATGTTCTTGCATATCTCCATTGCTGGTGCTAAAATATTGCCAGCAATAGCAAATAGCTAAAGCTGCTATCTGTCCTCTAATTCCCAGCCCTCTGTGCTGTAATTTCTTACCTCTTGCCTGGGTATTATTCTAAAGGTGATTGAAATGGCTCTGTGGGTGACAGCACATAGGTGCTACCTTCAGCTCTGTTTTGGCAGTCAGTAGTCCATAATGAAAAAAAATCGATTTGAATTTATCTTAAAAAATTAAATCCTGTGAGATGATGGTGAAAAAATCATAGTGAAAATGAATTACTCAAGAGTGATTTCGTTTTGACCCCCATAACTCTCAGAGGCCATAGTTGTTGCACCCAGCAGGTAACATTTGCTTGAGTTTATCTGCTTTTATTAATATGCTTATGGAGGGAAGGTTTCTGAATTTATGAAGGTTCCAAGACCTTTTGCAGTTGTATTTATGGGCTAGAGAGCCATCCTGGCCAGGACACCTCCAGGGTACTAAATCCACCCCAGTCTGCGTGACCCCAGTCCAGGCCCTGCAGTGCTGAATTTGACAGGCCAGGCTGGAGTGGTTTTGCTCTGGGCTGCAGAACCAAGGCAGTGCCTGACCACAATGCAGTGTCCTGGGCTGAGGTTTCCCAAGGAAATAAGGGATAGTTGGAATAGCTTGCTCAGCCATGGTCACTGCTGGCCCAGCAGGTGCCTTGGCTCTAGGAGCGCTGGCTCTTGTTGGGGAGGAGCTTGGAATTGTTTCCTTAGGCTGTGCTAAAATATAAAATACACAGGCTGTGTGCTCTGTCTGTGCACGGGGCTGGGGCGGGGTCAGGAGGGCTGGGATGGGGATTTTGTTCAGTGGCACAGCCCAAACCTGGCACAGCCCAAACCTGGCTCATACCCCTGGAGGGGCAGGCACACAGGATGGCAGCTGTGAGCAGGAGCTGAGGCAGCCCAGAGGCAGGAAGGCAGCACAGTTCGGACTGATGCCCTTTTAGCTGCAATTTGCAATCTGCAGCCAGTCAAGGCAGAGCTTCCTGACACTTTTATCTTGTCTGTGGGCCTGCTTTAGGACAAGGGTAATTCTGATAAATGCTTGTTAGGACTTCCCTGAGTTTCCAGGGGTAAAGAAAAGTGAGGTCAGAATTGCGTGGTGTTGAGCTTTGTCTGCTCTGACTTTGAGGAGAACACCCCTGAGAAGGTGCTGGACTTTTAGCTGAGGTAAAAGGTGCAAGTTATGCTGTTTTAAAGCAAACCAGCCACTCCAGTGTCATTCCACAACTTTTATCAGGATTTCTGCAAACGCTGCCTTTCCTGGGACCAGAGCCCTTTTGGACTCCTCAGGCTCTGACTGGTTTTCCCACGCCCCAGTGCCTCATCCCAGGTGTCTGGGCTCCACACTGGGAGCTTTTCTGCCTCTGAAGGTCAAAATCCTCCTGGTGACATCACAACTGATGTGCTTCCAAACAGGCTGAGCCCACGGAGTCACTGCGAGGCTTCAGGATGAAAACATAAGGAGAAGTGAATCAGCTCTTATGAAACAATGACCTCCTCCATCTCCCCAAACAACTTCAGCAGTGCAGCAAAAATAACACCCAGGAACCAAGCTGTTCCCAGGGTGAGCAAGGGATCAGGTTTGCAGCTCGGGGCTCTGACGGAGCAGGAGGATGGATGCCCTCCTCCAGTCAGCCCCAGCCAGATCATTGCTCACCACACTCCAGCTCCAGCTGCTCTGGAAGCATGCAGCCTTGATACTCCTGGGTTTTATTCTAATTATTGCGGCAGTGATAGAAATTGTTCTTACCAATATGGATTTCAATAACATTTTGCACTTATTCAGCATCTTTGCACTGAGAATCTCAGAAGTGCTGAACAGAAGGCAGTGGAAATCATCTCCAGTTTTTCCTCAGGGGAAGCTGAAGCAGGCTGGTAAGGACCTCTGGTGTGGATTGATAGTTCTCAGGTTTTGGAGAGGCAGCACATTCAGATTTTTTAGGGTTTTCTTGCTGTTCTTTCCCCCCCCCCCCATCTTTACTGGAAAGCCATTCCAGGAGGATGCAGGAGGCACCTCAGTCACTGGGAAGATGTCTGAGGTTTTGGGCTGGGTGTGTTTTGACCTTGAGCCCTGAAGAGAGAGCTGTGTGCTCTCAGTGACAGATTGCATGGCCAGGATGAGGAAGGGAGCCTGTCACAGATCAGCTCTCTGCAGAAGGGACTCTCTGGACACGCTGTCATCCAGCAGCGACCTCACACAGGAGACAGGTCCTGGCTGCACTGGAGGGCTTGGGCTCCTGCCAGAGGAACACCTCAGGAGGATGAGGGGACAGCCCAGCACACAGGGCTGCTCCTGTAGCCTTTGTGTTTCTGGACTTCCCTTCCCAGCTGAATTCCCTTCCTCCTGGTTCTGGGTGGCCGCATTCCCGTGCTCGTGACCATGGCTCTGCAGGGAGCTCACCTGGCAGCCAAGGCTTTGTCCCAAACACACCTCAGCTCCCAGGCCCTTGGAACACCACATTTCTCCTGAAATGGGATGACATTTCTCCTTAAAGGGGTGAAAAATCCCCTGTGTCTCCTAAAAGCATCCACTCCGTGTTCCCCCTCAGAGGAGAGCCGAGAGCTTGGGGTGATGGGGGGTGTGGGAAGGAGCAGTCCCTGGGACAGCAAACTGGAAAGATTTCCTGTCCCTGGGGAGGACAAAATGAGGGAAGGAGAGGGAACAGCCAGCAGATGACCCAGTGCGGTTTGGGACTGGGGTTTGGGACTGGCAGCCTGGTGCAGCCCCTGGTTAGCAGGGAGCTGGGGAGGGTTTGTCACGAGGGGAACACCTCGTCTGTCAGTCCTGAGTCACATTTCTGCCATGCTTCCCAGTCCTTGGAAGAGCTTCCAGTACCTTGTAGAGACTTTGAAAGTCTCCATTAGTGATGCCAGCCCAGAAAACTAACTGAGCTGAATGAAATGCAGTGATTTTATCATCAGAGGAGTAAGAACTGAAGCAGGCCACAGAAACCCTTTATCAAATTTGAGAAAAGGGCTGTAAAAGCCTTGGGCTCTGAGTGCAGCCCAGCTGAACTCGTGGTATTTCCGTGCCAGACAGGGACAGGGGCACTTCCCTACCTCTGGCTAAAGGCAGTCAGTAGTGTGCTGCAGTCAGGTACCATCATCACACGCGCTGCACAGATGTCTGACAGGTAGGAGAGGCTGCATGCAGTCCTTCAGACGCTGTTTGTGCGGATTAAACTCCTAACATCAAGCTCCTGACCTGCCACTACATTTGCAAAACTCCAGAAAAGTAGTGGAGAAATTCTCGTTTAAAAATTTTCCTTTTCAAGGGATTTCTCTGCAAAAGTGAAAAAGATCTGCTAGTTGGTTGGACATATCTTAGTTTACTCTTTTCTTTACATGTGTATGATTTGCTGATGTTTGAACCATGACAACTGCTGAGCATCACTGGAAGAGTCTGTGCTGAGACTGTGCTAAAGAGCACGGTGAAAACTTCACTCAAGTTTGACCAGAAACAGCATAAACAGAGTTACTTTTTAAATGTAATCCATTATTTTAAACCCTAAATTTCTTTGGGCTGCCCTGCACCCAGAAACATCAGTGATCTGACCTGTGCTCTGTGTTTGAGTTCAAGCAGCACTGAAATGCCCCAGTAGCACAAGCACAGAGCAGGCAGCTCGGTGGTAAGGGAGATGGCTCTGCAGAAGAGAAGAGGTGGGGCAAAGGTGTTTTCTGTGGGAGGAGGAGAAGCCTGACCCACACATTTTTCAGAGGTTCCCAGAGTGTAAAACAGACCAGCTTTGGAGCCTGGGGGGTCTGACGGGGAGGAGGGTGGGTGCCTTCCTCCAGGGAGCCCCAGCCAGCTCCTGACAGGAGCTCAGCCCTCCAGTGCCCTGCAAAAAGCTGCCCGAGGCCAGGGGCAGGTGCAGGGAACACCGCGGGACCTCGGAGGGGCTGACACATTTCTGCCTGCTCCAGCGGTGTTTAAGAGGACAATCCGGAGGAAAAACCAACCATTAACAAAATTACACCCAGAAGACAGAACAGAAGACAGACACACAGTGAAAGTTGCGCTAGGGCATCCTGCCGCGGGTATTGTTCCATACGCGGAGCCGCGAGTTGCTGCTGGTGATAACCACGCTCCATTTTGGGCAGAGCAGCGCGGCAGCGAGCATCACCTGGGCGCTGGCGGGGAGAGCGGGCGGAGGGAGGCTGGGCGGGCGGCGGCAGCAGCGCTGCAGGGCTGCGGGGCGCTGACCTTGCGGTGCGGCCGCTCCCGCACGGGGCTGTGCCCGTCGCACCATGCTCGGCAAATGCGCCGAGCTGCACGGGAGCCCGGCCAGCCCCCGGCCCCAGCCCCCGGCAGCGCCCGGCGGAGCCCTCGCTGCGCATCCGCCGCAAAGGGGAGCTGTGGCAGCCCCGCCTGGAGGGCTGGTGCCGTCTGCCCGCGGCCCGCTGAAGTCAGAGGTAGGCGAATGATGCAGTGGAAGTCAGAGGTAGGCGAATGATGCAGTGCAGAAGTTGCTGCAGCACGGGCTTCGCTGCGGGGATGGTTTAACGTGTGGGGCTGGCGGTGGGGGGAAATGTTAGTAAATTCTGTTTCTGCATGTGTTGGGCTGGGGGGAGGCAAAGCCGGGCGTTCCGGGTGCAGCGGGTGACATTTTCTAGTTATACAGCTTTCTGTTATGCCTGAAGTAGTCATGTACGAGGATTTTGCTTCCCCGGTAATGACAGAAAGCCAGGCTTTTCAGGGCAGAGCTACTCGTTTAACTTGCTGGAATTAACGGAATGTCGTGTTTCATCCTTATAAATGCATATCAAGTTCTCAGCAGAAAAATAAGGGTGTTAATCATCGCAGCTGATGTGCTGTGTTATGTAGATTGCTGGCATTGATTCCAGGCTGGAGGTTCAGGTTTCTTATTTGCATTTAGTCAATCAAGCCCGTGCCCACCCTGAATCCCTTCGGGTGAATTTCTGTTGATTTTGTTGCTGGATGTATTTATTCTTCTTTGTGTATCCGCCTTTAAATAAATCATCGGAACAATAAACAATCCTACAGCAGAGGGAGCAGAATGTTTCGGTTCCATCGCTGCAATCCATGCAGTTGGGGAAGGAGGGGTTGATGCAAACCATGAGTGTGGTTCAGGTGGATAAAAATCGATCTCCTGGCAGTGCTGTCCATGGGAAGGTGCGGATCCGTGGGACAGACACGAGAATGGATTCTCAGCAGAGTTCCCCGAGCACTGGCCTGTGTCCATAGGTGTTCTGTCCTTATGTAAGGGCTGCCTGGGGGGAAGGGGCTGGGATTTAGGGGGCTTCGTTTATTTTTTATAGCTCTTAGTATATGTAATACATTTCTTGGGCCTAATACATTTTTACAACAATTTTGCTAGTTCCTGTCAGAGTCATTGGGTTTAAGAGATATTAGATTAGTGATAGTAGATTAATATATTTTTATTTTAATGAGGGGTTAATCACTGCTGGGCTTGCCAAATACCAGTTAGTGGGACTGCTCTGGGTTTGGTCTGACCGTGTTCCCTGAAAGCCGCGGAATGGCCGGAACGAGGGAAGCAGGAATCGGAGCTCAAGGGAGTTACAAGATTCCCATTAAAAACCCCAAGGTCTCGAGGAGCTGCTTGTCAGAAAGTCATGGGATCACAGCTGATGCTTTCAGGCTTTGCACAGCAGTTTGACCGGGAGATGGTGATCTTATGGAGCTTTTAATTTCCACATGCAGCTGGAAGTAAAGGAATGGAAAACCCCCTGAAGTCACAAGCTGAGTTAAAGTTAAAATTCATAGCCAGAGTGCTGTTTTATGGAGATCTTCAGGAGCAGAATGAGCAATGCCCTGATGTGCTGTAGGCTCGCTGGCAGGAATGGCAGCAGGTCCTGTGCTGTGGAGCAGGGGTGGGTCTGAGCCCTGGGAGTTTGGAGCTGAGTGCTGTGCACGGTGAGGGCTCATGGGCAGCGGGTTTGGGCGTGGGATGGGAGTGCCATGGAAATCTGGGGTGTCTTTAAGCAGGCTGGGAGGTGTCAGGTGGCTTAAAGGCTGTTTGGGCTGAGGAACTGTCCCTGGGAGAAGGTCACAGAGACACTCGGGTCCAAACTCCCCCCTTCTCCTGTGTTTTCCCAGGCCTTGTGCAGCCAGGAATGTGGGCACTGCTCTTCTCCTCAGCCAGGGCAGGACTTTGGGAAGTGCCTGCCAGGGTCTCTGCTGGATTCCTGAGGGTGGGTCACTCTCCTCATCCATGTGCAGCATCCAGGGGTCCACCCAGAAAGAGAGGAACTCTGCTTTGTGCTCTTCTAAGTGATTGAGGAAGAGAAAAATACTGCTTAATACCATTAAAAATGACCTTTAATTCCCCACTAAATTATCATTTGGTTTAAAACACAGTACTATTTGAAAGCAATAATCTAGGGTTTTTTTCCTAATATTAAAAAAAAAGTAAGTTAAAACAGGGGGCTTTGTCAGTTAAATGGTACTAAAAGATATTGGTCTGCAGCTTAGGGAAAAACCGAGGCCTTGAATTTATAAATGCATACCATTAGAATTGCAGCATTTGTGCTTGTAGTTACATACCTGGTCAGGTATTTGAAGATCCAGAGCATGTTTTTGGCTTTTCTGTAACCTGGACAGTAAAGACTGTGCACGTTGGATGTGAAAGTTTGGTATTCCATACACAAACTGAGGGGGAAATTGGGGACCTTCAAGTTCTTGGTGAAATGCTGGATTTCTGGAGGGCGAAGACACGAGTCAGGTGTCACTCCCAGCCGAGCCATGCCCTGCAGAACTCGGGGAACAGGGCACAGCCCCGGTGCTGAGGGGCAGCCCAGGGCTGGGCAGTGCCACAGCCAGGGACTCCTGCAGGGCTCCGAGCCCCCGGCTGAAATAAATGGGCAGGAGATCTTTCTCCTTTTTTAATGCCTTTATTAAGAAGAATCAGCTCAGGTGGGGAGAAATCGACGGGTTGCGCCCACGCCGCCGGAGCTCCCAGGCGTGGCACGGAGAAGGAGGATGATGCAGCTGTGTCCGCTGGTCTGCAGACAGAGCTGGGGATTCCGTCCTCACGAGAGATTAGCAGATTCCTGGCTTTTTTGTCTAACACCCCGGGGCTTCTCTTTAATCAACATCTTTTCAGGTTAGGGTGAGAAGAAATAAGGATCCAAGCAGGTATGGGACTACGTTCCCATCCTTAGGCGTCACTTAGGTCACTTGTTGGCTCGTAATTTTAGGGGGTTTCCTGGGAAAACTGTAAAAATCCGGGGCGCAATGCATTTCTCATCTGCATACTGGCTCTGATGTCACTGCTATTTTCCTCGTACTTGGAGGGTCTGTCCCGTGTCCCTCCCTGGCAAGCGGCCAGCATCAGGGGGACAATGGTTAATCACCAACCATTAACAGGTAATTGAAGAACTCCTCTTCAGCAGTGAAACTAACTTACAGCAACTGGTCTGACTTGTTTTTAACTCTGCAACCTAAAAAAAATATCGATACCTTTCTATTCATAACGCGGCTGTGCCTGGTGGGTGTGAGACACCCGAGCTGAGCACCGGGGCACGGCTGGGGCTGCTCAGCCCCCTGGGCTCCTGTGCTGCTGCTGGCACCGAGGAGGCTCTGCTGGGCAGTGCTGGGCAGTGCAGGGAGGGGAAGGGTCTTCCTGGCACCCAGTGCTTTGCTGGGGGGCATTCCCTGGGCAGGCACCGATTTTCGGAAGTCTTGTCTGTGAATGGCAGTGCTGTCACAGCAGAAATGCATCCCCTGCAAGGACAGCCAGGAGTCCAGCGCCACGGAGCAGCTGCAAGTTTAACCTGTAAGCTGTGCAGGTGTGCTGTTAAAAATCCCAGGCATCTCCCCTTCCCCAGCCTGCTGGGAACTGAAAACCTTCGGAGGGAAATTCTCTTTGTCCAGGAGAGAATTTTTATTCTGGAAGGAAAGAACGGCAGGGAAGAAGTTGGGACTTTTTTGAAAATTCTCCCAGGCAGAAGCCTCTGCATTTGTTAGAGGGGATTCCTTCAGAAGCAGGAAATTGAGATTTGGCAAAGCACAGAAGGTTGCCAGGCTGCTGTGCTGTGCCCATTGGAAAATTCACCTCCTGAAGGTGAGGAAAAAAGTCACCTCCTGAAGCATGAGAATGGAGATGACAGGAAAAGAAACAACTTTGGGGGAAAAAAAGTGCTTTACAGCAAGGCAAAACTATATTTTCATGCCTCTTGCAAGAAACAGCTTAGTGGCTGCTTCCTCCAACAGCTGCATTCACCGAAGTGAAACATCCTGCTGAAATTCAGTTTAATCCAGACTCCTCATTCCTTTAGATCTCTGAAAAAAAAATTCACAGACCTTCTACATATGAGGTGTGAGCAGCCTGGAGTTTAGGAAGTGTTTTGGGCACTTAGAAGTTTTCAAATGTGGGCAGTGGGAGCATGTACCTAGGGGATGCTGTCCAGGGGAAGTACCTTTTCCAGTAGGAATTGCTGATGTGGGAGCTGCCAGTCCCTGCTCAGTGTGGTGGCACTCAGAGGTCCAGGACTGGGCTGTGGTTTGGACGAGGGGGAGGAGAGTTGAATCTGCTGCCTGTTACCATTTTGTGTGTTGTGATAGCTGGTAGATCTGGAGTTGCAATAAGAACTCCTTCATATTTAATATCAGGCCTGAGGTGTCTGTGCCATAACCTGAAGGAAAATTAATTCCATGGACAATGACTTGGATCCCTGGTTTGGTGGGCTTTGCTGGGTTTTGTTTTGTTCCACAAAAACATAAATAAATGTGTTAAATCAGAACTACTTAGGTTTTCCTCCTGAAATGATTTTTATAAACATTTGCTGATTAAAATGCACAGCACAGGCACCCACAGCACAGATGCAAATGTCTTCATTTTCCAGATGGAAAGACTGAGGGAGAGGAAAGGAGCGAACGGTTTGTTCAGCTGCAGGGGAAAGTTGATATTAGAGGCAGAGTTGGATTTTAGAAACCTTCATTTCAGTCTGTGCTCTCCCAGCAGCCTGGGAGCACTAGGCAGGATCAGTTTCATAGGCTTGATCAATGAGATGGAGAAACACTTTTTTACAGGTGTGACTTTGTGTGTGTGCATGTGAGATGTGCAGGACACAGTGCCTGGCAAACACTTTTAGCTCTTTTGGGTCCAAGCAGCTCTCGAGGGGAGCTCCCCTCAGTGCCTTGCTGAATTGACAGGATAACTGGAGTGGGTGTAATCACGGGTTCCAGATGACAGCATTGACTGCATCCTGCTCCTTCTGGGGGTTGTTAAAATCCAGGGGAGCTCAGCTGCCCTGCCCTGAACTCCCGTATTGAGCACAGCGGTCGAAATAGCACCAACAGCACTGGCAACAGCCAACATCTGCAGGCACACGGGGAAAGGACACTCAGGAAAAGGATTTCTCCCACTCCTCCCAATTTTCTCAAGCCTTAGTGCAGTTCTGAAGTCCAGGGTGCAGAGGCAGAAAGCATCAGCAGCACAGCTGTGGTGGGATCACACTGAAGGACAAAACCCCAGTGTGAAGACCTCCTTGGGCTCCAGGCAAATACTTTCATACTCATGTTGTCCACTCCAACAGTATTTTCCTAAGATTTCAGCCAAGATTTGGATCAATTGAGATTCTTCAAGGCAGCAATCAGCAGAGGGGAAGGCAGGGATCAAAGAGTGTGGCTGGGGAAAATGGCCTGGTGTGCGTTTATTGTGTTACTCAGAGTGTGCAGTAAAGGCTGTTGGTTCAGCTGTATGCCCCTTCCACAGGGCTTCACCCGGAGAATATTCTTGGATTCAGTTCCAAAAGGGAAAAAAAAAAAAGGTATTTCCTTTTAGACACTGCTCTCTTTTTCCTTGTTTGATAGCTGCTGCCAAAGAGGGGTGGCCTGAGATGTGTTTCTTTCCAGCAAAGGGCCACAGGAAAACATTTCCTGGTAACCAGACCTTACTAGTTGGATACTATTTGTGGGAGACATTAGTATAACCTTGATGCTTTGCATCTCTTGATTAACATGATGAACAACCCAATGGAAAAATAAACCACTGTTCTGTTATCAGTACCAGAAGTGATGAGGTGGGAAATAAAAGGGCAGAGCAACACCCTGGTTTAGGTGTCAGAGCACAAGGCATTTGTATCCCAGAGAAGAGCATATCTGGGACCTTATGCTCCTAAATCAGTGGCACATGTGAATTTCCAAAGCGTTGCTGGGGGATCAGTGATGGTAACATTAACCTGCTGATCCAAGTGTGGAAGGCTGGCTGGAAAGGAAATGAGCCAAAGAAAATAATTGCGGGTTAAACTTCACTCTGCTCTCCTTCCTTCCCTTCCTGTTTGTGTGTTGCTGTGAGCCCTGTTGTCATGGGACTCCTCTGCAGTGCCATTTGTTTGTCTCTTCATTCCACCTGGACTTTGCCTCTTCCCAGTGCTCCTGCCTGATGCTCCGTTCATCTCCTCTCTCCGTGGCTCAGGAGCCGTGGCTGGCTTGGCTCAGCACCACCCAGAGCTTCTGCTCACCCTGCACAGCCCCTGGGGGCCCAGGAACCTGGGAGGAGAAGGAGGCTTTGGAGCAGGAGGTGCTGCAGGTGCCCAGCCTGGATTCCATCAGGATCCACTGCTGGGGCTGTGGAGCTCCCTGGGGTGGCTGTGCAGCACTGAGCTGGCCATGTCCAGCACCCTCAGCAGCCCCTGTCACACAGAGCTCACAGAGCTCACAGAGCTGACGCTCCAGACATGTTGCAGTGACAGCAGGGTGGACAGGGCACAGAAGAGCAGAGGACTTTGTTCCCTCACAGGTGCTGGCTCAGGCACTCCACAGCCAGATCATGGCTGGAATTCTGTATTCCCCCAGGAGTCCCAGTCCAGGTCTGACCAGCAGCAGTCCCTGGCTGGATGCCTGCACCCCTCTGCCTCCATCCTCCACAGATCCAGGAGCTTTGATTTTGCTCTTGTCCCCATTTCTGTAGGGTACTGAACAAAATCCCAGCCCCAGCCTTCCAGTTCAGCCTTCACAGCCACTGTTTTTGTGAAAAGATAAGGAAAACCAGAGAGGAGATTTATGTGCAACTTCTGTTTGGCTCCAGAGCTCTGCCATCAGTGGAGTGAATGAGGGAGCTGTCAGCTCTAGGAGAATACGAAGTGTTAGTATGCAAAAGGAGCAAAACTCCAGCAATTCTCATTGCCGAGCTTTCTGCACCCCGGTACAAGCTGTTTGTTAGGCACTGTCAGGTCTGGGAAGGCTGAAATAAAGCAAATGCCTGGTGTGCATGTTTGCATATCAATAGCAGAAGGGTTTGCTGGCTTGCTTTGAGGCAGAACAGAACAGACCTGGTGCTGGAGGTCGGGAGCAGCAGCAGGGCTGAGACCCCTGAGCCTGCAGTTGTTGTTGTGTGTGCTGTGCAAGCTTTCTTCTCTGCTGAGCCTCAGATATTTGTGTGAGTGCTCCAGCCTCCCCACAGCACTCTGGGTATGGTTACATCATCCTTCTGCTCTCAGCACCTCAGCTGATCTCTGTGCCCGCTGAAAAAGGATTCCAGCACCCAGCAAAGCAGATCCCAGCTGCTCCTGCCGGGATGAGCTGCTCCTTATGGAGCTAAACTGGACTTCTTCAAAGGAATCCAGCTTGTGCACCAAACCAGCAAATGAGAATTGTTTTCTTCGTGATTAGATTTTAATTGGATTGTGAACAGCCAGGTTTGTCTCTTTCTCCAGCCTGCCTTGGCACACTCAGTGTGCCTGGGCCTGTCATTAAGAACTGTTCTGGGAGCTTGGGCAGGGAGCCTCTCATTGCTCAGAGTATGAACTGCAGCTCACAGTGCAAGTGTGACAGCAGAGATATGTAGGAAGTTGAGTTTTATTAATCTGTTCCAGCTTGAAAACTATTTATCTGTAAATGGGAAAGCAGCATTCAAACCCAAGGCTAACACTATATATCTATATATCTATATATCTATATCTATCTATATC